>NC_136063.1:2063732740-2065016949 GCF_964261635.1 Lissotriton helveticus
ATATATATCTGTAACAGCGCTCCGCTTCGCGTAACGGAGGTTTGCGAAGCTGATTGGTTCTCCGGCGTCTGTAAACATTGCAAACAGTCCGTAGCGGCCGCCATCTTGTCTCTCGGTAGGATCGAGAGACAAGAGGAGGCCAAAGCGAAGGGGCAAATGACCATAAGGGGGCATAGTAGATCCTCCTTGACCTCTTAGGTTTGATGTGGAGGTTTTAAAAGGGCCCCGCGGGGCAAAAAAAATAATGATAATAATAATCGAACGGCTGAATGGATTTGCACGAAACTTGGCAAAATTGTAGGGACTGGTAGCTCGATGTGCCTTTGCTAGGTCTCAATATATGTGCTTCAGTGGATTTTGAGAAATTAACGTTCAAAAACAAGATATATATCTGTAACAGCGCTCCGCTTCGCGGAGATAAAATTATATCTGTATTACCTAGCTGTTGCTAACACCAGTTAGCGACGGCTAGTAGGAGATAGCGACCATGTTGGGCCCCACTTTGCATGTGAGTGATATTTATCACTAATGACATGCAAAGTGGGCATGCCAAGATGTTAGCGACTGGAAACAGTCGCTAACATCGCTATCTCCTATTATCAACTTTTGGAAATATTCGCGATAAGCGCGAATATCTCCAAAAGCTAGCACCTGCCCTGAGCAGTTCTTAGCCATGTTATCCAATGGGAGGTGGATAACATGGCTAAGAGCATTAGCTCGGTAATGCATGAATATCGCTGAGTTTTCAGCGATATTAATGCATTGCGGTCGTTTTTTATCGTATTTGCGATAAACCTTGATAATAGCAAGGTTTATCTGCGATAATTTCTGACGATGCTTAGCGGTAAAAAAATCGTTGCTAAGCATCGTTAGGGATAAATATCGCTTAACTTTGGTAATATGCCCCAACGTCTGTTAACGTTCGATTCGAAGGAAATCAGGAAGTGTTGAAAAACATTGTCTGCGCCATCTTGTCTTTTTTCAAATGCCACACTTTTGTCGTGCACGGCAGTCATTTTAGATGCCTTGACCAGACCCACTCTGTGCACGCTGTCGATCCTTAGCATGGCTCCCCACCCTCGCAAGCATCTCCCCCAGGCAGTGGTCACCCCCGCTCTCTGTCTTATGCATGGGTAATAAATCTCCCCCCATCTGCGCTGCTCTTCCCTGAGAATCACACCCTGTGCCCGCCCGACACCTCCCTTTCGCCCCCTTTTCACTACCGCACCCTCTGACACTCCTTTTCCTCTGTGTCCGATTGTCCAGGCCGGTCCTAGGGTATCAGCTAGCCCTGCAGATGTAGTTTATGGCCCCAGCTGTAAAGAATCACCCCTCTTCAAAGGAGTTATAGTAGATCAAGGCCCACACTCGATGAGATCCGTCACAGCAGACGCGTTCCTATTATCTGAAAACCATCCTGTATTGTGATTGGGGAGGGGACCGAGCCTGAAGCGGAAGATTCCAGGGATGACTCTTTGTACATCAAAGTTTTTACAATTATGTGTCACATTAAAAATATATAGCACTCCGACAAAGTAGTAAGATTATAAAACTTTAATAACTTATAAATATATACAAGAAAACAAAAACAGTAATAACATATAAACATTTTTAGGGAAAAACAACGAAGTAGCGGTCGGCTGTGCGAATAGTCCCAACGCAGCACAACGTCCAGATTTCTGGCGTGGGGCGTCGCGGGGGGTGGGTCATCAGTAGCAAACTGTTGTGCGAATAGTTCCAAGGCAGCCGAACGATGGCACCAAGGTGATGTTCAGTAAGTTGCCGCACTGGTTTTGGTATCCTACAATGCTGCTCCGAATAACGACGTGGGGCGCCCCGGGGGAGGCGGCGTGAACGGGCCTCTCCAGGTGGAGTCTCGTCTGTTGTAGTGGGGCGCCCCTTTACCGTTTCAGTTGCCATTCCGTCCGTTTTTGGTCCACTGTGTCAAAAGCCGCAATTCAGCTGAGTTGCGCCCACTCTTGCGGTGCAGCGATAGGCGGCTGTCACAGGACTCTCAAAATGGCGGCAGGCTGTTTCCTTTTTGGGCCTGGTCCACTGAAATGGCCCTGGGACACCTTGGAAATCGGACGCTTGTCTGCTAGGTCTTGGACCCCATTCTCGAAAGCGTCCCCTCCGCCTTGAGGATTCATCAAAAGTTTTGGGGGCCCCCGATTCCTGTAGGCTTCTGGTGGGGAGCGGCTGCCATGATTGCTTGCGGAATGACCACGACGGAGCTACGAGATGGTGGTGCTCTCATGCTGACGCCAGCTTCAGTCTGAAACATCCAGAAACAAGGTGGGGCTTTCATCGTTTGGGAAAAAAAAAAGTTTTCATCCAATGAAAAGTGTTGTTTTTAGGTCATATGATCAAGCCTTCCATCATTAGGAAACCAAAAGTAAAATGAACCAATGAAAAGTTTTATAAACAAGTCACATGACCTGTTATGCGGCATAGGGTATAAAATGCGGAGAAAATACGTTGGCACGTGAGGCGGCGTCAGTAGCGGACCGATGTGCGAATAGGCCGAAGGCAACACAACGCGCCAAGATCCGGATGGCACCGAGGTGGTGTCTAGTAAGTTGCCGCACTGGTGTGGCCATCCTACAATGTTGAAAGTCGGCGTGGGGCGCCCCGTTGGCCTGTGAGATGGCGTCAGTAGCGGACCGATGTGCGAATGGGGCCAAAGGCAGCGCAACAATATTTTCGGAATAGAAGACATCACAAGGCGCTGAGATGCCAAGATCAGGATGGCACCGAGGTGGTGTCTAGCAAGTTGTGGCAGTGGTGTGGCCATCCTACAATGGTAAAAGTCGGCGTGGGGCGCCCTGTTGGCCTGTGAGATGGTGTCAGTAGCGGACTGATGTGCGAATGGGGCCAAAGGCAGCGCAACAACATTTTCTGACTGACACCACAAGGCGCTGAGATGCCAAGATCCGGATGGCACCGAGGTGATGTCTAGCAAGTTGCTGTACTGGTGTGGCCATCCTACAATGGTAAAAGTCGGCGTGGGCGCCCTGTTGGCCTGTGAGATGGTGTCAGTTGCGGACCGATGTGCGAATGGGGCCAAAGGCAGCGCAACAATATTTTCTGTATGGAAGATACCACTAGGCGTTGAGATGCCAAGATCCGGATGGCACCGAGGTGATGTCTAGCAAGTTGGTGTACTGGTGTGGTCATCCTACAATGCTGAAACTCGGCGTGGGGCGCCCCATTAGCCTGTGAGATGGCGTCAGTAGCGGACCGATGTGTGAATAGGCCGGAACCAGCACAAGGCGCCAAGATCCGGATGTCACCGTGGTGGTTTCATAGTTGAGAGGCACTTCATCTGCAGTGGGGCGCCGGGATCCGGATGGCACCGAGGTGATGTCTAGCAAGTTGCTGTACTGGTGTGGTCATCCTACAATGCTGAAACTCGGCGTGGGGCGCCCCATTAGCCTGTGAGATGGCGTCAGTAGCGGACCGATGTGCGAATAGGCCGAAGGCAGCACAACGCGCCAAGATCCGGATGTCACCGTGGTGGTTTCATAGTTGAGAGGCACTTCATCTGCAGTGGGGCGCCGAGATCCGGATGGCACCGAGGTGATGTCTAGCAAGTTGCTGTACTGGTGTGGTCATCCTACAATGCTGAAACTCGGCGTGGGGCGCCCCATTAGCCTGTGAGATGGCGTCAGTAGCGGACCGATGTGCGAATAGGCCGAAGGCAGCACAACGCGCCAAGATCCGGATGGCACCGAGGTGGTGTCTAGTAAGGTGCACTGGTGTGGCCATCCTACAATGTTGAAAGTCGGCGTGGGGCGCCCCGTTGGCCTGTGAGATGGCGTCAGTAGCGGACCGATGTGCGAATGGGGCCAAAGGCAGCGCAACAATGTTTTCTGAATAAAAGACACCACAAGGCGTTGAGATGCCAAAATCCGGATGGCACCGAGGTGGTGTCTAGCAAGTTGCTGTACTGGTGTGGTCATCCTACAATGCTGAAACTCGGCGTGGGGCGCCCCATTAGCCTGTGAGATGGCGTCAGTAGCGGACCGATGTGCGAATGGGGCCAAAGGCAGCGCAACAATATTTTCTGAAGAGAAGACACCAAAAGGCGCTGAGATTCGGTTACCACCGAGGTGATGTCTAGCAAGTTGCCGCACTGGTGTGGCCATCCTACAATACTGCTCCGAATAACGGCGTGGGGTGCCCGAAGGGGGGGGGGAGGCGGCATGAACGGGCCTTCCTAGGTGGAGGCTCGTCTGCTGTAGTGGGGCGCCCCTTTACCGTTTCAGTTGCCATTCAGCTGAGTTTCGGCTGCTCTTGATGCTACAGCGACAGACGGCTGCAACAGGACTCTCAAAATGGCGGCCTGTTCTTTGGATTTGGGCCTGGTCCACTAAAATGGCCCTGGGACACCTTAGAACTCGGACGCTCGTTTTTTTTTTCCTTTCCTGTACATGCAAAAAAAGGTAAATGCCCGGTACGTTACACGCTTCATCTGCCACGATGAACTCTCCAGAGGAACCGAAAAAAAATATAGTTATGGTAACTATACCATGCATCGTCATATGGAGAGGTGGCACCAATTAATTATAGTGCTGCATAAAAGAGAGATTTGGAGGAGAACCCCTGACCTGCTAGTACATTCATCAAAGAAGTGGCACTGACAGCATCAGAGGCAAGGGAAACGGTCCCAAATATTTAGAAGAACTTTGGAAAGATTAAAATGACATGTTTAGATTGTGGCAAATTAATTTCATGTGGACAGATGAGTGTTACTCTAATAAATACAGCATATGAACATCATCATAGTCGATGGTTGGTAGAGACATTTTGACTATATCCTGGACCTGCCCGTCCTCGCCCAAAATGGCGCCGGAATAAATGGGACTCGTAACTCCTTGTTGTGTACTGGTTGCAGAACCTTGAAATCACGAGATACGTATGCAGTTTTGAAGCACATGGCGGGCGGGGACGAGAATTGATTGAATATTTCGACATCCCTATTGATATTAAGTTCTGATGTGTTATTGATTACTGTACTATTGAAAGTTCGAATTAACGTCACCCATGGTACTTGCCCGCAAATGTATATCTAGATAATTTTATTGTAACTGGCCCTGTCGTATTTTAATTATAAAATGTACGTCCACCGATTCCGTAACTGTTAGACACCTTAATTCTTGCAACCTAATGGCCCGCCCGTTACGTTCCTCTACAGTGTAAATGTCTACTCATCATATACGATTACAGTTTGCTCCGTGGCCGGCCCACGTGGTTATAGGCTCGTATTTGTATAATGAAATTTTCACAATAAAGGTTTTTAAAAGAAAACATGGTAGTAGTATATACATTGGTAAAGTTTTTAATAATAGTCACTGTTTTAGAATCATTAAAAGGCAAGTGAAATAAAGCAGACCAATTACATGAAGGGTAAAAGGTATAATACGAAGGAACGCAGTAAAGATAAATGGTCAAGGGCTGTTGTGTTTTCTATTCCTGCAACATAAAGTGATCGATAAGAATCTCATATTCAGGCGTATCGGCGACTAAGACAGCAGGTCGACCCTCTTTTGCTCAACGGCTCCGTCATGGGACGAAGAAACGCTCTTTTTCTCGAAAAAAGAATATATTTTACTTGCAGGACAGTTGTAAATTTTCCGGGAAAGTACATTAGCCTGGAACATTATAACATATATTTAAGAAAAAATAATGTTCGGAAGTAATAAAAAGCGTAATTTTTAGGTCATATGACCAAGCCTTTCATCATTAGAATAAGAAAAGTAAAATGAACAAATGAAAAGTTTTATTAACAAGTCACATGACTTGTTATGCTTACGTTACGCGCTGCGCGCCCCGGATGACTTCCGGATGCGCTAACGCGGCGCGTCATATGACGCATTACGCGACAACGCAGGTCCAGAATATAGTCAAAATGTCTCCACCAACCAGCGGTCGGAACACAACCCCTTTCAGCAGGCTAAATAGTTCTGTTAAATGACAACAGAAGGGACAGGAAACAAGAACCATTAGTCAAAGAGGGGAGGGCTAGTTCTTCTCTACCGGGTTACATTGGGGCGCTACCGGAACTGATCGAATTGGTAGTCTACAGTGTTTCTGGATGTTTCAGACTGAAGCTGGGGTTAGCATGAGAGCAGCACCATTTCGTAGCTCCGTCGTGGCCATTCCGCAACCAATCATGGCAGCCGCTCTTTATCGTTATTTTGGGCGGGGTGGGTGGCGGAGCCGAGCTGTTTTGCAGCCATCATTGTGTGGAGTTCAGTTCATTTCACTAGTTTTGTATTTGTCATGAGGGGTTGTTCCTAATGTTTCTATTTTAGCGAGGTCAAAAAGAGATCCCATTAGTGGCCTACTGATTTTGCTCGATTCCTTTTCTTTTTTTTTTTACACGATTTTTCGTTATCTGCAAAGACTAAACAGAGTATTGCGACTCTGTGTTTGTTTGTAAATAGAGAATGAACCAAAGAGAACCAATTCTAAAACAGTAAATACTTGGATAACAATCAATCAAATGGAGAGAGAAGCAGGCACGACGTATTACAACGGGGGCAAAGGCCTGCGTTAACTACCCTTCACTATGTGCAAAGAGAGAGTACTCCTAATAGAAATGAGGGGGGGGGGGGCACCATTCAAAGCAGATCAGTGTGCATAAACACGAAAATGTTTTCACTTACCACGTACTTGACATTCGACAGCTTATGATATTTGCTATTAAAAAACCATTGAAACTCACTGAAAAAACCATAGGTTATAGACCATATATAGTTAGGAATTAGCATTTACAAAACCTTGAAAATTCACAGAAAAAACCATAGGTTATAGACCATATATAGTTAGGAATTAGCATTTAAAAAACCTTATTTTACTCACACAAAACCATTGAAATTCCATATATAGTTAGTTGCACTAACTATATATCGCGCACCCGCAATCCACTGCTGATGATGTCACATATTACATCATTCATGACATGGTCAGTGACATCACTGATGACATCACTGATGACATCTCAAATGACATCACTGATGACATCACTGATGACATCTCATTTGACATCAATGACCACATCACTGATGATATCATTCATGTGACAATACAATGCATCTCCTCACATTTTAATATAACCTCTGTTTCACCCAGTGTTAAATACAGAGTATAATTTTTGAAACCATTGACACACCAATACTAGTTACTACATACGTACTCACTGATTCCTACGTCTACACACACATTCACTCATTCACCCATACAATCATTCATACATACAATCACTCATCTTTACAACACTATCATATGCACTCATACACCTATACAGACACTCACACTCTGCCACTCATCCATGGAGTTACTCACACACCTAGTCAGTCCTGTAAAGAATCAATCACACTTCCATTTTCTTGTCTATACAGTTAAACATAGAGCACCTTACATTTTCAAACATATACTAACACATACTTACTTTCTTATACAATCATTGATACAAGTACACATTGATCTGCACAGAGTCACACACCTCCCAGCCAGCCACACACACACTCAGTCTCCCATACAAATACTTGGACAATCAATCAATAACCCATATAGTTAATCATATAGCTACTGATCAACACATGCAGCAGTTTACAGAACAACAGACATAATGATGCACAAATTAAGACAGTTTAGTCACTAACCCATGCACTCAGTGAGACACATTTAATCACTCACTCATACATTCAGTCATGCACCTACTAAATCCTTCGTCCAGACAGTTATACATCTACTCATTCTTCAATATGTAAAACATATTTAAACTTTACAGAAACACACAGTCACTGGATGATGTCATCAGTGATGTCATCAGTGATGTCATTTGAGATGTCATCAGTGATGTCATCAGTGATGTCACTGACCATGTCATGAATGATGTAATATGTGACATCATCAGCAGTGGATTGCGGGTGCGCGATATATAGTTAGTGCAACTAACTATATATGGAATTTCAATGGTTTTGTGTGAGTAAAATAAGGTTTTTTAAATGCTAATTCCTAACTATATATGGTCTATAATCTATGGTTTTTTCAGTGAATTTTCAAGGTTTTGTAAATGCTAATTCCTAACTATATATGGTCTATAACCTATGGTTTTTTCAGTGAATATATATATATATATATATATATATATATATATATATATATATATGCACAAACACATATACACACATGTGCAGTAGTTTGTAGACATATATATATATATATTCTTTCTTTATTCAGTTTTAAAAATTATAAAAGATTATATAAAGCCCATAAAATGCACTCATAAAACAGATAACATAGATCATTAAAATGTGATGATGCACGAAATATACCAAATATAGAAAGACCATTTCACATAAATTCTACAATTAATTAAATACAAGTTTCCTGATTCTGAGCAATTTGTTTATACATTTAATGAGTGGACCACAAACAACTAAGGATTCTAGTTTTTGCTGATAAATAAGTGTGTCTACATTGTTTACAATTTTTAAATGAAGCCTTTGAATAGCGGGCCCGTTGCTTCCTATAGAATTGCGTAATGAAAAAAAGTGGGTCGTGTTTCGTACACAGATACCATTGGATGAAGAAATTCTAATATCCTTAAGCCACTAGCTCATTTCAGGATAGGCTGTCAAGAAATATATCATATTGAGATAAAGTCTAGTCAGCGCAAATTGATGCTGAGGGTTTGTTGTGTGCAGTAGGTAGGTCTGAATGGCTTCAGCTGTTAACAACAAATTGAGGCTAACTAATGCAGGTTGAGCAATTTCATTAGACTCTTTTTAGCCTTCCGAAAAAAATTCTTCATTTACATTTAATCTCTAATTTCGATATTGTGATGGTAGGCCCGGGGTCTGTAATATCCAAGGTTACTCCAATGATATTATACATTTTCCCTTAAAAAGCCAACCATGGGATATTAGAAGCATTGTCTAATGTTAAACAATCAGTAATAAGTGTTCTGTTAAAACCGTTTATAATTTAGTCCCAATAGAGTGCCAGAGCTGTAGAGGTAGTATTTAATAATATGCGCTTTAAAGGGAAAAGCTAATTCTTTGTGCATAATGTAGGCTGTGGTACTTTTGGGAACTGCCAAAAATCTCCCAGCAGAAAAGTTTTCACATCTTTGTGAAGTCTGGGAGTCCAAATACCGTCACCCACCCGACCCATAAGTTACTGCAGACAAGCAATTCCTAGAATAAACCATGCCTACTGCCTAATTTAAAAGCAAATCAAAATATTCCCTCTGCATTTGTATTCAGTTGCTTTTCCTTAACAACATGTAAACGCTTCCAATTACCAGTCTGCTCAAATAAGATCCCAGGTAAGAAAATGTTTCAACCCTACGTATCTTAGTTCCTTTTCATGATAATTTACAAGATTTATATGCTTCATTCCCACAGGACTTTTTGAAAATGTTATACAGATTGGCTTTGAAATTCAGTTCCTTCAAGGCATTCAATAACTTCTATAGACCAACTGGAGTTCTGGCTAAGAGGACGGTGTCATCAGCATAGAGTAAGACGGGAGCCAGTTTTAGGCATATCTGCTTGTGTCTGAAAAAGTACCACCTCCAGACCAATAATGTATAGAGTGAACAGGAAAGGTGCCAGAATGCACCGTAATCTAAAGGATTTTGAGCATTCTCCCTTGGGGCCATATCAGACCCGAGCAGTAATGTGCTGGTACAAAAAATATGAAAGTGGAGAATAGAATTATCCAACCCCAGCGAATTATCGAACCCCAGCTTGACATGACTATCACAGTCAAATACGCTGCTCTGGTCCATGATGTCTAGCTGTAAAAAGTCTCTATTGGCCTTCAAATATTTGTCTATTGGTAGCTCTACATTGAGACACTGCTCAACACCCCCCAGGCCTTTTCTGAAATCAAACTGAAGGTCTGACAGGATTGAGTTCTACTCTGTCCATGTTTTTACTGTCTCTCTACTAGAACTCTGTCTAGTATTTTGACAGGGAAATGTAACAGAGAAATTGGTTGGTAACTTGTGGGCCTGCCCTGCTCCTGTTCCTAAAAAGGGAAAGTATATTTGTTTCACACTGTGTCGATGGGAATGTACCCTATCCGATTGAGTTTAGAGTCTGTAAAGTTTTTATTATATGAACAAAGTTGTGCAAAGTTCCTAGTTGGTGGACGTGAGGTAGTTAATACAAGTTTCCACATTTCTTTTGCCTACGTCCGAGCACAGTTTTTCTCACAAATGTTAGTTGGTGCTGAAACTGGGTGTTCATTTCTCAAGTGTACTGCGAAACCGTGTTTCACCGGGAACTCACAAGGCTTTTGTGTGCATGTGCTTACGTAGATTAGCTTTTCAGTGACTAAGGTCACAAGGCTGCCAAGGTTTCAGATTTGTATGAGTGACATTTTTATATTTTCAGTGTAATTATGAGTGACATTTCAACGACTATGAGTGACAAATTGTCCTGAGGAAAATCAAGCAACAAAGTGGAAGGAAACATATAAATATCACAAATTATCCCCATTTTAGCAAGGAGAAACTCTAAGCAGTTCAAACTGCTGCAAAGCCACAGAAATGGAAGGGCACTAAAATGAAGAGTGTTAACACAAGTCAGCTGACTCGTGGACGCCACCGCAGTCAGTCAGGCAGTGAGCAGGCCTCAGGCTGACAGGCACACACACACAGTCAGTCACAGCCAACAACCAGGGTAGTGTAGTGTATTATTTAGAAAAACCACCTTCAACCCATGAATATCCTAACTCGGCAACCCCGGCAGGCACCCAACTATCTGCCCAGCAGCACAGATGAGCTGCCTAAATTCAAATTAACAGTCTCAGTCAACACAGCTGATAAAGGCAACGCCGCAGATCGGCACCAGACATCATTGATTGGCAAGCCTCAGTCAGACACACAAGTTACAGCCGGGAGCCAGGGCGCTATAATTATTTAAAAAAGGAGTAGTACTCGACTGACTCTCCATAAAAATAAATGATTTTACCCTGGGTGGGCTGCCGCGCCCATGTCGGCGCGAAGCTACCTTCCCGCCGGCCCTCAGATCACACCACTAGCAGGCTGTCACAGAGAACTACACAAGGCTCTGCTGACTTAAGTGACGCGGTGGATCTGAAAGTAATGTTTAATTTGAATCGGACAGCCCACCACCGGAGAGAGTCACTCACCTGACTGGCTCAAAACGGCTTTGTCACGCAGTGCCTCGTCCTTGAAAACCACAGTTCAGCTGCGGGCAGGCACATGATTGACCACGCGCAAAGCTGTTATTTAATAATATTTGTAATTTATAAACCAAATTTAGCAGCAGAGTAAGAGTCGGATTATGCATATTGTTAGTGAAGACTTCACCAACTAATAACTGTAGTAACAATGGCCTACCTCATACTGAGTCACTCTCAGCCGGCGCTGGTGGGCCTGGGATCGAGTGCAGGCAGGATCTCATATTTCCGCATCATTACTTATCGTCGATTTATTACCGGCGGTGATGGCAGTGAGCAGCTGCTGGAAGGCTGTGTCTTGTCCTGGCGTCCATTCATGGCAGGTCACCTGCACCATTGCAGTTCGAGCAGCGAGGTCGGGGGAGCTGCAGTGACACCACTCTCAGTTACTTCTTGATCTCCATTTTTAGTTAATTTCCCGAGCCAGTCGAGTCTGACCCCGGCCTGCCGACTTCCTGTTCCAGGAGGTGAAGTCACATACCCGCACCACGGCACCACAGAGACTGTAACGCAACGACTCTGCGAAAGGGAAGACCCCGCCCGGGTCTCCAGGCAGCAGAGGACAGATTGTTACATTGTAGCACGGCACTTAGAGATCTTTAACTGTTACTGCGCCAGTTCTGGCAAGTGAAATCTGTTGCGGCCCAGGCCGGGCTCACACAGAGGTGCCAGTGGCGCTAGCGCGCGCTACTACCTGGCGTAGGCAGCCAGTTTCAGCACTGTCAGCAGACAGAGTGCGGTCATTGGCAAAAATGTGTGACAGTGCATTTCAGTGCGGTGATGCGGGAACACCACACTGAAATGAGTTAGCGTCATGCCTGATGCGTGATACTTGACAGGCCTGAGGTCAGTCAGCACTCGAGAGGGAAAAGTCAAGTGACAGTGGCATACCAAGCATCATGAGCACTGCAAACCAGAGTCGCACTGTGTTATTTGATGTACCTTACCATCAACAGTGTTGGGTTATCCATAGGAGAAAGGTGCATGCATTAAACTTTCTTACCAAAGCATTGTGATGGTCTGGACTTCTACATGAAAGCCAAAATCACGTCAATCGCATATAACTGTGATACCTTTTGCATGTTTTGTAGTTCTTGCTGTAAGCTGCAAGCACTGCATGAAAAAACACTTAGAACACCTCTGCTTTCCTCAGGATTGACAAAGATTTCGTGGAGCACAAACAAGCTATTGCACCGAAAATGTAAAATGTCTGACACTGAATGGTTAGTGGCTTCCTGCATTCAGCCAGAACAGTTGTGAGCAAGGGAAGATGATGGCTGTGCAGTGTCTCAAAAAGTCTTGTGGTGTACTGTGGTGTCCGAGAGGGTAAATGATGTAACGCATATACTTCATATGCTCTTTTTTATTTATGGTTTCATCTTATATAGAAACAAATAAGACAAAAAAAGGTTTTCCTATTGTTGTTTATTGAGATGGAGCAACTAGACATCACCAACTTTGGTTGTTTTATTATAACATTGGTAGTTGTATCGGATTTCACATACATAACTTGTTTCTTTACTCTTACTGAGGGTGTGGAGGGGAGCATGGTTCTGATGCTTTCGATATCATGCTTAGGGCCTGATTATGAGCCTGGCGGACTGCCAGACTCACGGTGGCACGGTGGTGTTGGTCCAGCCACCACCGCACAGGCAGTCCAACTGCCCCATTACACGTTGGGCGATTGCACCGCCATTTCACCACTGCAACTGCCAGGGAACAGAGATCCCTGGTGGTGGTGCCACAGCCTTGAGGCTGCAACATTCTAGGTGGGACCACCGGGGACCCACCAAGCATATTATGAGTTTCCTCTCTGCCACAGTTTTCATGGCGTTGCAGAGATGACACTCATAATATACTTGGTGGGCAGAGAGGAATCAAAAGGGGTCCTACAGGGGCCTCTGTTGTCTCTGGGCCATATGATGCATGCAGGGGGGCACATGTTCCCTCCTGTGTGCATGCACCACAGTACCTGCACGGCATGGACTGCACCAATGCCTGCTCCAGCACCGTCAAATTCATAATCAGGCCCTTAGCTTTTCAGGAGCTACAATGAGCTAAATTGAATATTCCTCTTTGATTCTCCACCCCTAGGGGGGCACACTCTAAAATCAGTCTACTAATGTACTAGTAGCTCAAGAGTGTGATTTGTTACTTCTGTCCACATTGATAGAATTATACAGTACTCATAATGAACACTTAACCCAATTGATGATCATATTATATCCATTATTTTTTGGCCATGGATTCTGATATATTTCTTTATATGCGAACATATAGATGCAGCATATAGTGCCCATATAGAATACTTATGTTCGGTATGAGTTCCATAAAGCTGCCAGTGATAAAGGCTTCTTTTTAGATATGGGCTGATGGGCCGAAAAGGCTTCGAGATGTCAGACACCCAGTAGAGCCAACCTATATGCTTTTGGTTCCTTCCTAGCCATAGATTTCTTATTTCTCTCATGAGCCTTGTGAGATATAATAAAGGGCTTTGCAATTGTACAATGAGTTGATGGCAATCATTCTCCACAAAGGGTAGACTAAAGGGCAACTAGGCCATGCAGCCAATGCAAACCCAAGATCCCAAGATTGTTTGGTGCTTCCTCCTCCGGACTGAAGGAGACCATGAGAGGTGACCACAGAGACGAATTTGGACCCATGGTTGACCTGGATAATATAAGAAATGTTTCTTTCCCTTTGTAACTAGGGGAGCTGGACCCACAATATTTCCATCTAGAGTATCTTAAGGTGTATACACCTCTCCCTTTAGGATAATAGAAGAAAAGAAATATTGATAGATAGCTACTGCTTCAAGGCAAAAACAAAGTATAGCATTGCAATGTCAGCATTTTAGGCATAAGTATGATAGTAATCAATTAGACACATACAAGCGCATTACATCAGACTATCCCTATTACATCATAAAACAGCAATATTTTTTTTAATACAGTGGGACATAAATGCAGGCTACACCACAACCCGATAATGCCAAACACTTTTGGCAGCTGATTTCTAAAGGGCCAGTGAATGGTAAGGTTGATGACTGGCGTAAAGAAATGAGCAGATTATACAATCAATCACTACGGCCCTCCCCAACCACTGTATCCCACTTTTCAGCATGAGGGTCATTCACAGTGAGAGGTAAATACCAGAGGTTGGATACCATGAAAGGCTTTGAACTGTAAGCATCACCATTAGTGGTAGAAATAATATCACAATTAACAATTTCCAAGCTTTGAGGCCAACTGGAGTTCCATGACCTTATGAAGAAACTAAATCTTCTTCCTTCTCCTTGGTGGCTTGCAATATCTTTTTAATGTACCTCCGGTGGTGCTTTTTCGAAATTATTTAGCATGGCTGATCCAGACATCAGCTTAAGAGTTTTAAAATAAAACAATTTGGAAGGCATGAGTTTAATTTTCATGCATAACTTGGCCTTTTGAAATGTGCTAATATATAGTCAAAGACGTGGATTTTGATAAAGGTTTACGGTTTAAATATATCAATTATTCTTGACCAATGTCCAGTGCTCACAATAAAATTTCCGAGTGTAAAACGACACCAACTTTATCAGCCATTGCTAAAATCAGACATCTATTACCAGTAAAGCAGGCGGGCTGTCAAACACTGCAGATCTTCTGATATGATTCATTGTTCGAATTCTAAATGTGCAGTTAATGTGTGTAATTGAGAAGAACTTCCTTCATGAATATATAATGAATAGCAGGCATGTTTTATTGCATCTTATTTCCTCCGGGCATATTTCTGTGTAATTGTTCAGGGTTGTGCTAGGCTGCAGAGAGAAGAGTGAGTTTGTCTGGGTGAAGGTGAGGTAAAAGGAGGCAGAGTAGTGTCCTAGCGCCTGTACTGTGTACTCAATCTAGTAGTATGGCATATGTCTTCCAAAAATTAACTCTTGGCACCAGAAAGTGAAAAGGGGTTTAATTGTCAAGGAAGGCATCAACAGCATACTTGATGTCCAGTACCATTGTTTCATTGACTGTAATCTACAAACAAAACCGTAATAGGATAACTGAGATTTAAGTATCTCTGAAGACAGCAGACATCTCTTGCTTCTTCACCTATAGTATATTTTTTTGTCTGGCTCCAACTGTAAAATGTGACCATAGATCCTTACTGTGCAACCAGTGTAAATATGCGGGTTCTGTGGAGGGTTTTGACGTGTACAGGAAGTGTGGCGCCTTAACTGGTAGCGGTGTGTGTTAGGTAAAAAACAACTATAATGAAGATGGTACAGCAAGGTCAGAGGAGACCCCGAAACCTCTGCAGAGAGTGGCCAGGGACCACTCGGTAATTATGACAAGAATCCTGTGCACACGTTAAGCGAGGTGTTTGCATGTATCATGCTTAATCAAAAGAACACAATAGGTAGTAAATGAAACAAAGTGGACATGATAGAAAGTCTTTTTGTTCTTCAAAGGATTGTATTTGACCTTCCTTTGTTGAAAGGTAAATTCAATAGGAAATGACCAGCCGACACATGTTTCGTCAAGTGGGCAAGGAGCCCGTGACTCTTCAGGGCTGTAAGCTCAAATGGGGTAACCGTCCGTATAGCCGGTGATATTTCCAACCTGGCGTCTGGGTCTGGGTTGAAAGAATCAGTGATAGTGAGCCACTGTGGACTCAGAGACGGGCCGGCCATTTAGGAAGACAGGACCCGTCTCTCCGCTGCCATATCCCAGGCATTAGCTGGTTTGAGACGGATGTACCCGCCCGTTTTTTGTGTGAGGATATCAGAGAGCTGAGAAGCCCAATTCCAGCTGGTATTTTTGCAACAAAAAACAGCAATTATGGCTTTTCTCCCTATTTGGGAAAACTTCAGAGGGAGCAGACAGTGGTGCTTTCACACCCCCTCCAATTTCTAATGCGAAAAGGATCACAAAAACTCTTTTATGAGTCAGGAAGGATTTTCTGACTGATACAATTGCTCTGCAAAGTCTAAAACCCCTTTTTGCCATTGTGACCAACTTGGAATTGCAGGGTCTCTGACCACAAAAGGGCCTAGTGCATCAAATGTTTCTTTTCTTCAGCATGTTATGTTATGTTATGTGCATTGTGCTCCTTTGCATTCTTATCAGGCCTCCAGACCCTCCCATGCTTCTAACCCTGCACCCTTGCCTTCCCTGGTCCCTACCAGACCTTGCATGCATTTATAATTCCCCAATCACTGGATACCAAGGGCCTCATTTATGAGGCCCTTGCGCCATCGGAACGTAATTTTTTGTGACTTTCCATGCGTGATATTTATCAGACAGCACTAAGCCACTTTTTTTTGGCTCAATGCTGTCTGATAAATATCAGTCCAATTAACGCAGTGTTCTGCGTTAAAGGGGCGTGCAATGGGTGTTGCTGACGGGGTTCCCAACAACATCCATGGCCTTTTGACACTGCCCCAGAGTTACGAGAAATCGTAAATCTGCGGCAGTGCCAAAAGCTTACGCGAGGCGTAAGGGAGGCGCAACAGGGAGAAATATCTTTATTTCTCCTTGTTTTTCCTTTTTCTAAGTGTGCTGCATTCTGCAGCACACATAGAAAGAGGAAAAGCCTTGTGATTATTTTTGTACAGAACGGTCTCCCTTCCTGTACAAAAAATAATCATCAGCGGAACGCAGGCACCCTTGCACCATTGTGCAAAAGTGCTTGCGTTGGCACAGGCAGCCCATTGTGCCCCGGCGCAGGGGAAAAGGATAGGAATGCGCCGTATTTTATACAGGGCCGGACTGGGAACCAAAACCAGCCCTGGCAAAGTGCTCTGCCGGCCCCCCCAGAGGGGGTTAGGGTTGCTACAGTGCTGTTTGTCAGGGCCAATATTGCAGCCATTCTGCAAAAACGTCCCTGTAACAAAAACGATCCCGGGGGCCAAAAATCAGCCCCCACCATAGCAACCAACCGGAGAAACGCCCAGTGCCAGCTACGGCCAGTCCGGCCCTGGTCTTATAGATACGGCGCATTCCTGCCCTTTTCTTTTGCCGTAGGGAAGCGCAGCAGGAAGGCCTGCTGCGCGTCCCTACGGCAAAACCTCATAAATGAGGGCCCCTGCCTTTAAGGATAAAGCATACAGTGGCTGTAATACGGCTGTACTACAGCACACTGGTGCAAGTCACAGGCAAGGAACGTTCACCTCAGCAAGGTCAGGAAAGAATTGCTGTCCTTCGCCAAGGTGAAGTTCCTGACTTCGATGTTGAAGTTTTTCTCTTCATTCAATCATAATTATTATACAGCTATTAGAAACTGGTTTGATCATACAAACAGGAGCGACCCATGCAGGTAAGAGTGGTGCGGTGGGGTGGGGGGAAGTCAACAGACGACAATGAGGGAAAATAAATAAATTAATAAAAAGAAAAGCACTTACTTTGCGCTCGCCACAATGGCGATGCGGCAAGCGCACGGTAAGTGTATTTCTTTTTTTTCTTTTTTTCTTTTCCATCTTTGTCTGTCGGCTCCTCCCCTGACACACATAACTCCGCCCCACCTCCCTCCTCTCTTACCTGCATGGGCCGCTTCTGCATACAAATTAATTCAAATTATATGTTATGCATGCCTCTGTTATTGGCATTTAACAATGGGAATATTCTGCTTTATGTTCCAAAACCTAAGAAGCTTTGTTCACGAGGTCTGATTCCAAATCTTTTTCTCCCAGTCTGTTCACAGTTTTCTCGAGGAGTGTATGCCATCTTTGGATTCTATGACCAGATGTCCATGAACACCCTGACCTCCTTCTGTGGGGCCCTGCACACATCCTTCATCACCCCCAGCTTCCCGACTGATGCCGACGTGCAGTTCGTAATCCAGATGCGACCGCCGCTGAAAGGCGCCATCTTGAGTCTTCTGAGTGACTATGACTGGCAGAAGTTTGTGTACCTCTACGACACTGAAAGAGGTAGGAACATGCTTTTTACTACTATTCGTTTCTTGTAAAGAAATGCAGAAAGTATTCCTCTCAAAGAAAATGTATAAATGAAAAGAAAGAGATTAATTATTTCAGTTAGCACGCTTTGGTATTCCCAATTCTGAGACAGGAGCCTGACATTTTGACCACATCTGAGCCTCTACTCAAAATGCTTATTTCTGAAAAGAAGCACAAAAAAGAACATTATTCCTCAGTCACGATGGCACTAAAAACCAACTAGTTTCAGGAAGTGTTTCATATGACAGCACTTTATTTATAATTACCATTAACCCCTCCTCTTGCAGGCCTATGCAGAGCCCCTTTGATGCCTACAGTGCATAATACGACATTTTACCATAACACAGCATCCCAGGAGACAACAAGATAACGACATGGCATGAAGTAATGTAATGTAGCAGAACATATAGATAAGTTTTTGCACAAAATGTAGCCAAAAGTACTAGAAGTAAACTTTTCAGTGTGCCACCCATGCTGAGGGCCTTTTGATGGTCTGGCTTTACAATGCAAATGTTGGCAGATAATTATGTAAGCATTGCTAGAAGAGCTTTGGCTCCACCAACATGTTGGGAGCTCGGAGTACCTGTTTTGACTGTATAGAAGTTGTGTGCTTCAACAAAAGAAGCGCTTGCCCTTCACGCAGGTGTGATCTTCTTCTTTATTTACCCAGCTGTCTGAGATTGAACTTTCAGCGCACATAACATTGTAATGCTATTAAAGTGTCTTAGATACCTAGATATGGTGTTTTTCTGTGGCAGCAGCACATGATGAGGGCAATCATTAACCTACATGGATGTTTAGGTATGGAAAGTGCACAACATTTGAGACCAGACCTATTGGCATTGCCAATGCTTCTGGCACGATAAGTCATTACCCTTACCTCACATTCTCAAGAGTGCCGGTCCTGAAGCACATTGTGAAATTGCAACTTTGGAACTGCCCACCACACATTTAAATATCTACCCTTCTAACTTACCATTCAGTAGGAAAATACAGACCCACTGCTTGCTACATCGCCTGATCAAATCAAACGAATTCTCCTGTGCACACAATAGAAACATCCTTTCATTGATACTGTTTATTGTTACTGTGCCCGACAATACTGTACCCTTTTTGATATGTACGATATACTCTATAACCTATATCGCGTTGATACCACCTCAAATCATACAAAGCATTGTTTTCCCCATGCCTTTGATTGTGATATAAATAAGTATAAATACAGGAAATATAATAAAATGCACATTACTTTGTTGAGAATGGCAACAGATTGTACAGCTCTGCACACACACAATAAAGTGATCTGGCCAACAAAGAAGGGATGGTGAGAATTTTAACTTAAAATCAGAGTGCCAGCATGCACAGGCATATTAGCAATCTCAGTGTATTGTAGTGGCAAAACCTCAACAGCTTATGCGGATGCCAGTGGGTAATCTGAGAAGTGGGTTATTTATGTGTGGCAACAATTAGAAATGGACTCCTATGTCAAGATCCTTCCATTCTCCCAAACCAGTTGTCTTGCACAGTGACAAAGATACCAGTTTGTAAAAAGAGTCAAGTGACGGAGCCCAAAAGAATGGGCCCCTCTGCACAATGTGATGAAGGACCCTGAGTTCAGGCATTCAAGGATAATGCAAACAGGCAGGCAACTGATTTGCGGTCAAGAGCATCAGTAAGCCGACCCATGTCCAGTTTGAATTCCCTTGTCTGAATGCTGCTGCGTGACTGGTTACAGGCTCCAAACGCATTGAGCACATATCGCCAGTGCTAAGATCACTAAATCGGCTCTCCTATGCAGCACAAATTCAGTTAACGATTGCCGCTATGACGCACAAAGCCATCCATTTCAATACTTCCAGGTTCCTGGCGCAAAAGCTTCAACTATCCTGTGGTGTAAAAGGGTCAAGAAGTGCCACTACTTTCCTTCTGAAACCACTTATCCTGAGTAAAAAGAGAACTTGTCACAGAGCCTTTGCTGGCGCTGCCCCAAACATATGGAACTCTCTACCACCGGAAGTACGCAGAATCTCCGTAACAACGGTGTTCAAATTGAAAGTCAAAAGATTCCTTATCAATAAATCCCTTCCGTAAGTGGGCTAGGCTCTCCTCCCGATGATTTTGTTCCTACTCCCATTGTACCATCATTTACTACTACGTTTCTTTATGACATATTAGGCCCCTCCTTCCCTACCCTTGTACAATTGTTTAATATGACCTCCATGTGGCATTTGTCGTGTAATCTGTGATCATGCTTGTTTTATCCCTACCTGTTGATGTATTTGCATGATTGTCCTTCCTTTCCTTCCTAATGTAAAGCGCTCTGATATCCTATGGGATCTAGTTCGCGCTATATAAAACTTTATAAATAAATAGCTCCCAGCCATTTTCCTATGGTCTCTTGTTAGGTTATAAAGGGTTGGATTGGGATCAAAAATAGGCCAGGGCACCATAAAAAAGTGGCCTACATTTGCGGAATGCTCTTTTTCACAAAACACTGCTTTCCTGTTTTAAGTAATATGAAGGAGGGGGGGTCTCTAAAAGAGGCATATTTACTTAACCTCACTAAGATAAAGAAAAAAATGCAAATGTTGCCAGGGCTCTTTGTACCCTGCTTACTTCACAGTTGTGAACCACACCTGAATACAAGTGAGGCCACTTCTACTCAGGTCGCCTGGCCCTGCTTAATCTGAGGGGAGCGAGAGGGGAATGACGTCTCCACCCCGTTGGTAAAAGGGAGGTTGCAAAAGGCCCATCTGCCTTGGAAAAGCCACTCAGGCCACTGGCGACACCTGAACAGCACAGAACAGCCCAAATTGGCCACCACCTTGGCCAGAAAAGAGGCCCACAGCTACAACTCCGATACTGGCTCCTCGCCCATGCCCGAATGCCCACCGTACCAACCAACCCTGATTGTTTAAGGGGAAATAATCAAAGCAAACCATGCCTTTTGCATATAGGAAAAAAACACCTCGTTCAGTGGCCTTAAACAGCCCACTGAAATCCATATCTTTTTACTTGCAGATAGATAAAAACCAAGATGGCGGAACGGTGTATTCTGTAGTGGCGCATTAACCTGCAAGAAGCAGGGATTCCGTGCCATCTCCTGACAGGCACTAATTGTACTTGGCAGAACCTGCAATATTAGGTAGTTTCAGCGGCTCACCTAATGCATTGTGATGGGCCTTCAAGTAAGGGGGCATCTCCAGAGCCCGCGCAGTAATAATGGTGACTGACTGCTTGTGCTGAATAGCAAATGAAAGGCTTCGTATATGTTCCTGATAGGCTTCCGTCGAAAATAACAACACAGGAGCTGTCAGGCTTCCCTATAATGTGCCCTCATGTGAGCTCACCGCTGGAGGCATAAACTATGGAGATTGCACAGTATAATAACATCTCTCTCTCTACTCCATGCCATGGGTTACAAACTGGAGTATTTTATGTGAAGGCTGTTAGTTTGCTGTCATCTTGACTGGATCAAGTGCTTTTCATAAGAAGGAAATAGGCTTCTCCAGCTGAGTGCGTCAGTAAGGCCCGCGTTCCACTGGCTCTGAAGTTCCCGGGAGGTGAGACCGCCGAGAAAGCATCAAGCATTGACGCACCGCGTTCAGTATTTCCCTAGTGCTGCCTTACCGACTCTGCTTAGAATGAGTTTTAACTCATTACAAGATGTTATAGCATGTTCTGAGCTCAGCTGAAAAACTGAGAATATTGTGGTGTTTGCTCACACAAACTTCCTATGGGTTTACTGGCAGGAAATAGTGCAGAGAAAAACCACACGGTTTGTGCAGTAATATTGTACCCAAAAATTGCAATTTAGTGTAAACTTCTATGTACCAGACCAGCAGGAGTAGCCAGAAAATTAAAGTATCCCCAACTTCAAACATATATCAAATCAGACCGAGCGTGGCCAATGCAAACTTCCTAAGAAGAGTTCCTTTCACTTGTCTTCCACCTATCCATCCATTTATCTTTCTATCTATTCATCCATCCATCTGTCCATACTTTCACCTTTACATATACCCACCCATTGCCCCATCCATCTTTTCACCCATCCACTCATCAATATGTTCATGAACACATTTATCTTTTAACCATCCAATCATTCACTCTTCTTCATCTGTGCATTCTTCAATACTCCGATCCATGCACACTTTCTGAAGTCATTTCTCTTACTCCATCCAGTCATTCATTTACCCTTTCATCCTACTTTTCACCTTTCTTCCCTGAACATTTTCTTCTTTCTTGACACCCTTCTTTTCGCCTTACGTTCTTTTTTCCCTTTGTATATACCTTTCCTTTTTGTGTCATCCTTACTTTTTCTTTCGTATCTTTCTGTCATACTCAATGTTTTCTAATGTGTTTCGCTCTCTGCATTTTCTACTATTTCTACTATTCAACTTTTTTTCTTTATGTGTTCTCTTCCCTGAGCATGCCACCAGAAAGCTCACAGCCTTCTCTCATGGTATTTGGGAGCAGCCCTATTTATCAGCATTTTGTCTGCAGACATAAGAGGCCCATAAAAAATTAATTCGTGTTTATGAGAACCCAGTTTGCCAGGTTACCAGGCCCAGTAGGAGCCCCTGTTTAAGCTGCTAAAGCATGGGGTTCCCCACACCCCTAAAGACCAATTAGAAAGAGTGCATAAGTAATAAGGACTATAAATCCGTTTTTGAGCATCTCTCCACTTCAATAGACAAACTATTGCACAACAATCTCCCTTTTGATGGTTACAATTTTACCACGTGTCAAAAGCTATTATTGTGCTAGGATTCCGAGTCTTGCGTTAAAAAATTATATTCCTAGTATACGTTTCAGTAGGTCTTTGGGCCATATGTATCAAAGGGTTTTACCCATTCTGTGCCTATGGGAAAATGTGTTCATATATACGGCCCTAAACTCCTGATATTTATCAGGGGGAAATTATCTACTACCTAACAGGATATACAGCTCTTAGTGCAGTAAGCACGGGAATCGCACAGAAATCTATTAACCCTGGACAATGAACTCCGCTCTTCTAGCAGAAGATGTGGACATTTGGCAACTACGCATTTAATTAAAAACAAATAATTCATGCAAGAATTCCAATTCTGCTACGCAATGGAGTTATCTATTATACCCACAACCCTTTTGTACTTCAACTTTACCTTTACTTACTAAAAAGTGAACTTTGAAAAACATCAGGCAATGAGAGGTGATAATTTTGGGATCACCCCTTACCTAGGGAGAGGGCAAGCAGATGCCTTGAACATAAAGAACATATGACGCTGAACGATTCAGTGGTTGTCCCATCCTCCTAGGACCACCCCAAACAAAGTTATGGGCAAAAATACAATGCCAACCAAAGGCCCAGCAAAGCATTATGGGGTGAGATTCTAGAGTTTAGTGAATATTATAGTATTAGCTCTCAGCTGAGCCCGAGAGCCTGCCCCTTGAGAGGTGTTTTGCTATTGAATACTATATTATTCACTGCACTCTAGAATATCGTCCCATATTGTTTTGCAGGGCCTTTGACTGGGATTGTATTTTTGCCCATACCTGTGGTTGAGGTGGCCCTAGGACAGGGGTACTCAAAGTACGGCCCGCGGGCCGCTAGCGGCCCGGCAAGCCTGCCTTGGCGGCCCGCAGACCTTAGAGACATCGCACCCGTGTTCTGTTTTTTAGGTTCAGCAAACACCGCTGGTTGCAGCAGTGCGGAATCAGAGAGACTGTTCTGCGCGGTCCTGGCAATTCCAGCCACAGTGAGAGTGGAGCTGCAGGGGCGCTAAGAGGTGAACAAAGCCTCAATAACAAACAAATGGTCTTTTAAAGGCCTGTGAAGTGCTCGGAGTGCGGCTGTGTATGTGCCCGGGAGGCTGTGCCTTTCAATATCCCCAGTCTGTCGTAGCTGCAACATAGATCACAGAAAAATGCTTAGAGGTAGGGGCTCTACTTGTATTGTTAGATAACAAAGGGTACCAAAGCAGTAAAAGTGAGACATAATTGAATGGTATAGGTTTCTACTGAAATACTCCATTTGATGGTGTTTTTAAAAACTGGAAACCCTAATCATAGTGGAGACACTACAATCATTGGCTTCACCGAAACGGCTAGTACTTTTACTTCCAGGTCCTCTAGAACTCGTAGAAGAACTCCAGCAACAGTAAGGACAGCTACACCCTACCATGCCTTCTTTAAAAGAAATGCAAGCATCCGCAGCAACAGTAAATTCTTAAGATAATAACTGTAGCCTGATTCTGTGACAATCATGCAGTTAGGCACCAGCAGGCCTCATCTCAGACGCAGCTACAACACTGTACATGGAGAACAAGTATATCGCCGTTAGTGCCACCATGAAAAAAAAGCTTTCCTGGGAAAGCCCGGGCTGACACACACAGAGGGAGGGGGGAGAGGACAGCAGGGAGTGAGAACCCGGGTGAGGTGACAGAGGGCAGCAGGGAGTGAGAGCCCGGGTGAGGTGACAGAGGGCAGCAGGGAGTGAGAGCCCGGGTGAGGTGACAGAGGGCAGCAGGGAGTGAGAGCCCAGGTGAGGTGGGAGGGCAGCAGAGAGTGAGAGCTCGGTGAGGTGACAGAGGGCAGCAGGGAGTGAGAGCCGGGTGAGGTGACAGAGGGCAGCAGGGAGTGAGAGCCGGGTGAGGTGACAGTGGGCGGCAGGGAGTGAGAGCCGGGTGAGGTGACAGTGGGCGGCAGGGAGTGAGAGCCGGGTGAGGTGACAGAGGGCAGCAGGGAGTGAGAGCCGGTTGAGGTGACAGAGGTCAGCAGGGAGTGAGAGCCGGGTGAGGTGAGACAGATAGAGATAGAGACAGATAAAGACATGTAGAGACAGAGACAGATAGAGACAGGGGCAGACAGAGCTAGATAGGGTCAGAGACAGGGACAGACAGAGACAGACAGAGGTAGAGACAGACAGACAGAGATTGAGCCAGAGAAAGAGACAGAGATAGAGGGAGGGACAGATTGAGACAGAGACAGATAGAGGCAGAGACAGACAGAGATAGAGACAAAGAGAGATAGAGGTAGAGACAGAGACAGACAGAGACAGGGACAGACAGAGACGGATAGAGGCAGGGACAGGAACAGACAGATAGAGGCAGAGTGAGAGGGAGACGGAGACAGAGACGGAGAGGGAGATGGAGGAAGCGAAAGGGAGGGAAAGGGAGACAGAGGGTGACAGAGGGAGGGGGAGGGAGAGAGAGGGAGACAGGGAGACAGGGAGGGGGAGACAGAGGGAGAGAGAGAGAGGCAGACAGAGAGAGAGAGGGAGACGGAGGGAGTCAGGGGGAGACAGAGGATAACCGAGGGAGGGTGACAGAGGGAGGGTGATAGAGGAGGGGAGGGATCTAGATGGAGGGAGATAGAGGGAAGGAGATAGAGAGAGGGAGATAGAGGGAGGGAGGGGGATAGAGAGGGAGGGTGCACAGACATAATATCGACTCCAAAATATCGACTGGAAAGAATATCGAGTTTTAAATATCGTTTGGAGAAAATATCGACTAGACAGAATATCGACAGTCAAAATATCGTTTTTAAGGTAAGTGAAGTAATATCGACTGTAAATAATATAGACAGTGAAAATATCCAAGTATATAATCTAGATAGTAAAAAATATAGTTTTTTCAATAATATTTAATTATTTATAGTGTTTTTATGTTATAATATATGTGAAAAGTGTCATTTTTTTAATAATTATTTTTAATTAATAATTTTTTTTAATTATTGTGTAATTTTATTCTGTAGCGGGTTGTGGGTTTATAGGGGAATAGGGTGGGAAGTAATTTAATTATAATAAATTAAATATGTAAATTTATTAATTGGTAGTAATAATTAATTATTTGGTAATTAAATAATATATGTTAATTATTTACAATTTAATTGGTAATTAATTTAATTTAATTGATTAATTGCTAATTATGTAAATTAAAATAATGTATTTTCTGTAGCGGGTTGTGGGTTTAAGGGGAATAGGGTGGGAAGTAATTTAATTATAATAAATTAAATATGTAAATTTATTAATTGGTAGTAATAATTAATTAATTGGTAATTAAATAATATATGTTAATTATTTACAATTTAATTGGTAATTAATTTAATTTAATTGATTAATTGCTAATTATGTTAAATTAAAGGGGTATTTTTAGGGTTCAGGGTCAGTTTTCAGTTTTTGGGCAAAGGGGTATTTTTAGGGTTCAGGGTCAGTTTTCAGTTTTTGGGTAAAGGGGTATTTTTAGGGTTCAGGGTCAGTTTTCAGTTTTTGGGCAAAGGGGTATTTTTAGGGTTCAGGGTCAGTTTTCAGTTTTTGGGCAAAGGGGTATTTTTAGGGTTCAGGGTCAGTTTTCAGTTTTTGGGTAAAGGGGTATTTTTAGGGTTCAGGGTCAGTTTTCAGTTTTTGGGTAAAGGGGTATTTTTAGAGTTCAGGGTCAGTTTTCAGTTTTTGGGCAAAGGGGTATTTTTAGGGTTCAGGGTCAGTTTTCAGTTTTTGGGTAAAGGGTTTTTTTTAGGGTTCAGGGTCAGTTTTCAGTTTTTGGGTAAAGGGGTATTTTTAGGGTTCAGGGTCAGTTTTCAGTTTTTGGGTAAAGGGGTATTTTTAGGGTTCAGGGTCAGTTTTCAGTTTTTGGGTAAAGGGGTATTTTTAGGGTTCAGGGTCAGTTTTCAGTTTTTGGGCAAAGGGGTATTTTTAGGGTTCAGGGTCAGTTTTCAGTTTTTGGGTAAAGGGGTATTTTTAGGGATCAGGGTCAGTTTTCAGTTTTTGGGTAAAGGGGTATTTTTAGGGTTCAGGGTCAGTTTGCGGTTTTTGGGGTACATATACAATATTGCCTATTATTTAATTAAATTTTGTTACTATATATATATGTTTTAAGAAATATGATGAAAACAAAATATTTTTTTACTTTCATTAATTATTTAAATATTAAAAGTTATTTTAAGTATTGTTAATTATATTTTAGTAATTAATTTTTTATATTAATGTAATTAAACATTGTTTTTAGTAAAGTCGATATTTTTAACAACGATATTTTTGTAAACGATATTTTGTACTCGATATTTTTGTACTTACCTGTTTGTAGATAGAAACTCGATATTTTGTACTCGATATTTTCTCAACGATATTTTGGGTAGTCGATATTCTTTCAGTCGATATTCTTTCAGTGATCCGAGAGGGAGATAGAAAGGGAGATAGAGAGAGGAAGACAGAGAGAGTGAGACAGAGGGTGACAGACAGAGGGAGACAGAGGGTGACTGACAGAGGGAGACAAACAGAGGGTGTCAGACAGACAGACAGACAGACAGAGGGAGGGAGTGTGACAGACAGAGGGAAGGAGTGTGACAGACAGAGGGAGGGAGGGAGACAGACAGAGGGAGCGAGGGAGACAGAGGGAGAGAGACAGACAGAGGGAAGGAGTGTGACAGAGAGGGAGGAAGGGAGACAGACAGAGGGAGGGAGGGAGACAGAGGGAGAGAGACAGACAGAGGGAGAGAGACAGACAGAGTGATGGATTGTGACAGACAGAGGGAGGGAGACAGACAGAGGGAGACAGACAGAGGGAGAGAGGGAGACAGAGGGAGGGAGACAGAGAGAGGGAGACAGAGGGAGGGAGATAGATAGAGGGAGGGAGATAGACAGAGGGAGGGAGACAGAGGGAGGGATGGATGGAGACAGATGGCGGGAGGGAGGGAGGAAGCGAGACAGGGAGGGAGACAGACATTGGGACACAGATAGAGGGAGACAGATGGAGGGAGAGAGGGAAGGAAGGAAAGAGAGGGAGGGAGACAGAGAGACAGAGGGAGACAGAGTGAGTGAGATAGAGGGAGACTGAGTGAGACAGAGAGAGAGGGAAGGAGGGAGCGAGAGAGAGAGATAGAGGGAGGGAGACAGAGAGGGGGAGGGAGAGATAGAGAGAGTGAGGGAGGGATAGAGAGAGAGAGAGAGGGAGAGAGAGAGAGAAAGAGAGATGTGTACTCAGTGAATGAAGGCGTCCGCTGCAGGGCCCTGTGTTCAACTTCATGGTCACAGTTTTTTTTCTCTAGGCCCACCCCCACTGACCCCGCCTCCACCTGTGTGGCCCTCGGCCACAAACCACACTGTAAATTCGGCCCCCTAGAGAAAGTTTGTGAGTACCCATGCCCTAGGAGAATGGGACTATCACCGAATCATTTCAGCATGATGTGCTCTTTGTGTTCAAATAAAAATAGATTGTGGCCGTGCACTGCGTATATAATATGAGTGATTTAGGATGTGAGTCGTGCTCCTTAGGATTACTCCCCACTCAGGAGTATGAACTAATTAATGAAGGATTGCGCTGGCACTAATATTGCAAGTGTCTCCTAGGGCACAGATGAATGTGCGCTGGGCTCGCCAGCTGTACTGTAGTCAATAAAGTTTTTCAACAAAGTCTTTTTTCTTTTTCACTTTTCATAAGTGTTTTATTCATACTCATAGAAGTTGTTTTTTGCAAATTTTGAGGATTAGCTCTACCACAAATGTGACTCATGGCTAATACATGAAATGCACTACCCAAATGAGGGAAAGTTATTTGGGTAGTGCATTTCATGTATTAGCCATGAGTCACATTAATTATAACACAGTTATAAAGTGTTTATGTTAGGAAACCGAAAGTGATTGTTTATCTGTCATTATATACGATCTCATTTATAACATGTCGATATCATTTTTACAACACTGTTCATTGCTTAAAAATTAAAATGTACAAACTAGTGATAGACACATCCTTTGTTTCACAGATTTCCCTGATGAAGGCCATTAGGCCGAAATGCATTGGAATGTATTTAAAATATAATTGAAAAATAAGTAGGAAGGAATACCACAACTGTTGGATATATAAAATTTGTGGTAGAGCTAATCCTCAAAATTTGCAAAAAACAACTTCTATGAGTATGAATAAAATACTTATGAAAAGTGAAATAGAAAAAAGACTTTGTTGAAAAACTTTATTGACTACAGTACAGCTGGCGAGTCCAGCGCACATTCGTCTGTGCCCTTGGAGACACTTGCACTATTAGTGCCAGCGCAATCCTTCTCTTTGTGTTCAAGGCATCTGCTTGGTCCTCTCCCTAGGTTACGAAGGACCCCAAAATTATCGCGTCTCCCACTGCTTGCTATTTATCATTTCCGCGAGATGACTATATGCATATTAGCATGTAAAGTTAGAATTATTTATTGTTTAACTAAAGGCACTGCATGCTATATTTTCATTTTTGTGCGATGGTTATATGTATTTTAGTTTGCAAAGATATATATCTTTTTTTTACAAATGTATGTGAGATTTCTGTTTAAAACGTTTATTAATACAGGCTGACGCAGCTCATACAAAAAACTCTGGACCCACATGCCATGGATAAAACAATTTTACCTTTACATGCTACAAAGCATGTAACCAATTCACAAAAGTGAGCTTTGAAAAATATCAGTCAGTAAGAGAGGTGATGATTTTGGGGTCCTCCCTAACCTAGGGGGAGGACCAAGCAGGTGTCTTCAACACAAAGAGCACATCATGCTCAATGATTGTGGTGGCCCCATCCTCCTAGGACCACCCCATGTAAAGTTATGGGCAAAGATGCAATGCCAACCAAAGGCCCATCAAAGCATTATGTGGTGAGATTCTAGAGTTTAGTGAATATTATAGTATTAGCTCTCAGCTGAGCCCGAGAGCCTGCCCCTTGAGGAATGTTTTGATATTGGATACTATAATATTCACTGCACCCTTGAATATTGTCCCATAATGCTTTGCAGGACCTTTGGTTGGGATTGTATTTTTTGCCCATAACTGTGATTGGGGTTGTCCTAGGAGGATGGGACCACCACAAATCGTTGAGCACGATGTGCTCTTTGTGTGCAAGGCATCTGCTTGGTTCTCTCCCTAGGTTAGTGAGGACATCAAAATCATCACCTCTCTCACTGCTTGTTCATTTTCATGTTCACTTTTGTGAGATGATTATATGCATTTTAGCATGTAGTACTAGAGTTACTTGTCGTTTTACCAAGGGTATGTGAGGTTTCTGTTAATTGTGGTGAGACGGAATGGAGTTGCGAAGTTTAATTCACAGAGTTTTTGATCAATTCCACAGAGTTCTGTTTAGTGGTACTCTGCCAACTATGCCCACCCTTAATCTATATGTTATTCCTCGTTATCAGGAAATGCTCATATTTGGGTGGCATGTATGACACCTAATACAATTCAAGTCAGATTTTCAATAAATATTGCACCAATTACTGACCAACTGAAAATGAGGGACTTAGGGGTAAGGATATAGAGACATCCTACGTTTAGGAATGAATATCACGGCATGCGTAATTTAGAGATGAAGGAAGGATATGTATGGGAATACTCAAACGGTAGTAGCCTGCATGCAAGAATATGTTAGTGTAAAACATGCAAGACAAAGATTACATGTGCGAATCCCTAACAGCCAAGAAGTTCAGCATTTCAATCCAAATGTTACAAGAAGAACATATTCTCAATCCCCAAGTACAACTCTCACACATACAGTGGTAACCAAGCCACAAACAGGGGAGCAGCCAAATGCACACACCACAAGAGCCATAGGCCCACATCACATGCACCAGAGTAATACCTGGTGGAAGCTTTGCAACCGGAACTAATGACACCTCACTTACCGAACCCTTGGCTTTACTCTGGTTTGCAGAATTAAAGTGTGATTACAGACAGTGCCGGACTGGGCACCACACCGGCACTGTCAAAGTGCTCGGCCGGCCACCCCTACCCATTCGGGGGGTTGGAGGTGCCGCCGAGCCCTTTGCTGGGGCCGGTTTTCGGCCGATTTTGGTACAGGGACGATTTTGCAGCTTTGCTGAAAAAAAAGGCCCTGTAACAAAAACGGCCCCCAGGGGCCCAAAACCGCCCCCCACCCGTGTGGCGCACCAGGGGATTGCCCAGTGCCCGCTATGGCCAGTCCGGCCCTGATTATAGATAATCCAATTGAGCCCTTATGGATTGGAAAATAATATCATAAATCAGTTAGCCATTTTGTTGACTATTATTGGATTCTCCTCCATTTAGCAGGGGTCAATTTCCTGCCGGATTCATCTGGATGAAGTCTGCCTGGTATTACCCATGTTCACGTGCGTAGTAACACGTGAAGTTACTGCATGCTTTGTAATAAGGGGTGGACACTCCTGTTTCTGCAGATATTGATAATTAATGGCCCCTTGTAATGAGGTCCTGGAAAATATAACTTTCAAAATAACCTAGTAAACTAAAAATGACTGGTGTTATAGGAATTCCACACATTTAACAGCAGGTGTGAATGTGTCCTGCTGAAAAACGTCCCTGCATTGTATGGTATTCTATAGCTGAGACATTGTATATAGTAGATCTGTCAGTGTTTATTGTGCAGTTACTCAGTACATTTGTTTTAATCTCCTTTCAGTCTTGTCAAAGAGAGAAGAAATAGAATACAACTCCATTTTATTGTGTTTCTTTCTTTCATTCTGATATTCATAATCACAGACATGGCCCAGATTTATGAGTATTTATATGTAATGTATGTAATGGGGGTTTATATAGCACAGTAAACACTCCAGGGGAGTTTCTGGAGTTCTTGTCAGCCCTATATTGGAATATGAGAGCAGAATTAGTATTCTTACTGCATTTAATAGGTAGAAAACTAAAATCAAAAGTTACCATAATGATTGTTAACTCTTCATTTTAATTTGCTTCCATTTCAAAGTTTTCGTTTTTACAAACAGCCAGTTTCTTTTTCCCACTGGCCAGAAAACACTATACCATATTTATATCTGAAAAATACAGAATTTTTTTTAAACAGAGAAATTTAAAGTGAAGAAACATATTTCTATGAAACATTAAGGGGTCCATTAGGATGACGGGCGGACTTTGTCCGCCCGTCATCCTCCCGGTGTATGGGACCACCCGCCATAAGGGCGGGGGTCCCGTGCCACATATTACAATGCGCCCGCCACAGTGGCGGGCGCTTCCCGCATTTGTAGCATTGCGGCGGGCGGTGCTGAAAGCACCGCCCGCCGTAATGCTAAAAATACACGCAGTGCATTTCAATGCACAACATGACAGGCACCGCGAGGTGCCTGTCATGTTGTGCATTGAAATGCGGGGGGGTACCATAGGTACCCCCCATGTGCACCCCCCACCCCCATGGAGTCCCTGGGGGCCCGCAACGGGCCCCAGAAGGGGGACTCCGCATGCCTTTCCGTGGCGGCATTGCCGCCACGGAAAGGCATTCACAAATGCCTATCCTAATATGGCTGGCGTTGTCTCATAGACACCGCCACCATATAAACCCTTTTCCGCCCGGCCGCAAGGCGACCGGGGCGGAAAAGCGGCGGACGGTCTTTCCGTCCACCGCGGCCAACAATGCCATCGTAATATGGCAGGGGGTGTTTTGTGTCAGGATGGCGGGCAATCCGCCTGCCATCCTAATGGACCCCTAAGTCTTAATATTTTCTCCACTTTCAATTAAGCCAATTATGTCTTAATGTTTTATGAAACATGTTTTTCACTTTAAATTCCTCCCATTTAAATAAACCACTGTATTTTTCTGTTATAAATCTGGTACCATGTCTACACGCTGCTGGGAGCAACATGCCTGCTGTTTGGAAATGGTAGAAAATGTAAATGATGAGTTTTATGTAATCCATATAAACAAAGTTAAATCTTCAGGTTTATTTTCTCCCATTTCAAAGTGTCACCTTTATACACAGCAGCCATCTTTTCCCAGCAGCTTGTAGACACTGCCATGTTTACAACTGAAAAATACAGCCATTATTTTAAGTGAGAGAAATTTTACATGCAAATGTTCAAAATTATGAACATTTCTGCAGAACATTTTTCTGCACTTTCAATTTCTCCCATTTAAAAAAATTATTGTATGTTTGTGGTATACGTGTACCGGTGCTACATACGGTGAAAGGTATGTCCTGTGCCACAAGTACAAAGAACACAGGCTCTCAGTCAGCCATGTACATATAACCCATTTATACTCAGACATGGTCAAACATCCCCTAAGTCTGGGCTCTCACTGACTCAAATGGCAGCCCTGTCATAGTTCCCCAAATTAAAGTACTGTTTTTAAAGCACAGTGTTCAGCTCTATGGACATTGGGCTTTGAAATCAATGAAGCTGGGCGTGAGGGTGTCTGGTAACAATAAGCGAGTTGCTTAGCCTTCAGTAGCCCTCGATGATTTTCACTCATCAGAAGTAGCTCATCCCTACAGAAATGGTTGGACACCTCTGCACTAGAGAGTGCTCTGGTGTTTGTAACTATTCAGGCTACAGCAAAGGCAGAGATAGAGATAACACAGAAAGAGCAGTGAAAGTGTTGTTGTTTTAAAGGCAAAGCTTTTGGTCACATTGGTATGCATTCTTGCTAAGTACTTTAATTAGTCTGAGGCTCCAGGTTGGGGGCATGTTTTCCGTTTGGATTTGCTCAAAGTCAATAAATTGACACTGCTGGTGGCTTCACCGGTATGTGGAACCTGCAAAATATCTGATTAATTGTTTGGAGTTAATGGCCTCAGTGGGCTACCTCTCCAGTAGCGCGCTGGCTAATTAAGGTCATGACAGAATGAGATGGCAAGGTTATCGTTTTAAAAACCATCATGGGTTCCTTTGTGTTATTAAAAGTTGGGGAGTCATTGCCTGAAGCGAAATGCATTGATTGTTAGAAAATAAATAAACATTTTTCTCCAAGCCTTACTGCCATGTGGGCTTTTAAATTCTGAACAAAGGATTCCATTTTTCTTTCTACTACACTAGCGGATGACCTCCTTAACAGGAAGTGTACTTGATAACCCACTCTGATTATGTTGAGAAGAATAGCCATTTGTAATCCATGTTAAATTACTTGTGTTCCATTAATTGTTGGTATTTCCAGAGCAATCAGGGGCTCATTCTCTCTCCCGTGCATCCCCGGGTTTTAATTGGCAACCCAGTGAATGACACTGGCCCTCATAATAGGAGTTACTAGGCCCATCAAGAGTATGAGTAACAGTTGATGCATAATCCTAATTTGGTTACAAATAGGAGTGTGCTCTGAAAATTGGATCTGCATAAGGTGCAGAAGGCAGAATGAAGCTCAAACCTTTGGATTATAGTACTTTGCTGACTGGTAAATCTACACTTTATTATTATTAATCTGTTGTTGACATATAATACACAATTTCAATGTTGTTTTCTAGGTTTCCAAGGTAAATAATTTAAATGTCTTCTAAGTAATAAAACACCCAGAAATAGTAAATAAAATCCTGTTGATGTATGGTACTATCAGCGAATGAGGATTTTCCTTGTCATAGACAGATAATTTCAGAAAGTCATCAAGGAGGGTGAATATTATGTCTAATATGATGTAAAATCGCATGTATAATGATACTCTGTCCGCCAAACTCTTAGTCCGCCCACCTCATTTAGAGGCGGGAAGATCCCAAGCTTCAGAGCCTGTGTTGCTTTGGTCAGTGAATGACTTACCTTACAGCCAAATGGAGTAGAGACCATCATAGGAAGGGAAATGCACTGGCCATCATCTTTTGGGTAGACGGTGTGATGTCCTTTTTTTCATGTTCACTGCGGCCAAGATAAAATAGCCAGTGAGGGTCAGAAAAAATTGAAACCCCCCTCCCCCACTCTAAAGGAGTGGGGTCATTAGGTTTTTATTTTTTAAAAAAAGCGAATTCCCACTTGGGAAGCTCGTTTTTGAAGAATCAAAAACAGTTGAAAGTTTGGTGGATGGCCGTCAAAGTCGATGGAAAAACAACAGTTGATGGACAGAATGTAGAACAATGTCATACATTCACCCCAGTACAGAGATCTGGGCCTGTATCCATCATTTTTTTGAACTCCACACCACCCCAGTTCAGACATGGCCATATGCAAATCAGCCTTGACCCTGTGCCTCATGGGAACAGTCCAGCCCAAACTGCCAAGCCATGTCTTGCAAAAATTACAGTGATCCCGGATGAAGGGCTTTTTAGCCCGAAATGCATTGGAGCGTTTCAGGAAAATACATGCATACTATGCAATCATGACTAAATATTGTGGAATGAACTTCAATTCCTATATTCTTATATGATGAACTCTTGAAAATCATTAATAAATATCGTAAAGAACACCGCACCACTCTAAGGGGTCTTCTTTCCGAAGAACCAAAGGTGTGCCCTACTGAGGGATGCACCCACTTCTTAGTGACTGCACTTTTCTACGACTTATTCTTTAGGCGTGCCTGGACCGATACGCTACCTCTAGGAGCACCCGAACTACTCAAACCTCAAACATTTTGTTTCCACGTAACGATTTTTCACCTTGACAAAAACTGGCAGTGCGCCCTCCCATTACTACATGGTCATACTTATAGAGGTGGCATCCACCAAATTATGAAATGTCTGGCCTAGCGGATATTTCACGCATGTTCAGGAATCGCCAACAAGGCGGTTCTTGCCAATGCATTGTAATTTTGCTGGATAGTTCTGCCAAACATGATTGAGCCAAATGTCAAAGTTACATTTTTATTTTTAAAAATAAAATCCCAAGTTGGATTTTCTTTTTGAAAATAAAGAAGAAACAGTGCACCCGTGGCCATGGAAGTTATCTCCCACGGTGAGGTGGGTATTGAGCACTTTTCAATGCCCAATACCACCAGGTTTTTTCTGTCTGTGATGGGCATTGAAAAATGGCTATATGTCCAGCCATCGAACTTAGGCAAGCGGACATATAGCTAAACCTCTGACGGTTCTTACTCTGTCGAGCAGTTGGAAAAGTTTGACCATGGCAAAGGTGGAGTAATCTCCACCAATATCAAACTGTGATCTACTGAGCTGCCTCCCTGCCAAGATATAAATCTACCCCTATGTTCTATGAAATCAAATTATGAGAATTCATTTTATAGAATGTCAGGTTTATTAAAATATCAAATTATGTTTATGTACATATTATTTCTAAAATATATGTTCATGACAATAGTTAAAAAACAAGTTTGCTTGGCACATGAATTACAACCCACTCATATGGTGAGCATCTTTTTCCCAATTAGCTTCTGTGCAAATTACTTCTATCCACCACCTCACTGTTGTGTTTTAGAGCTTTATTAGAGTTGGGGCATGCCCATTGTGATGCACTAAGAGTGCATTGAAGTCATTGGCACTCTAAATGCAATGCACTGATCAACCACAACTCTAAAAAAGACCCTTACTCCCTAACTTTCTCTGACAATCTTAATAAGGAACCAAGATGATCTGCAAAGTTTTAGGATCACCGCCTTCTTCCTGAAATGAGGTACCTATCATTCATGTAACATTCACGTTATCTATTCCTAAAAAACACTGAAAATATTGCATTTGTTTATCGATCATTCATATTTGCAATGTGCATTTTATGACGCCAGAGAAAAAGTTGCCCTACCGTATACTAGAAAATGTAACATGGAACAATAATTCCTTGTGCTATTCTGAAATCCAACCCATTACATGGATAATGTCCTAAAGCAGCAATAACACATCACAGTGTGTTCTACACAACAATCATTGAGGTCACTCTCTTGATGGAGAAAGTGGTCATTGGAGAAAAACTTTCTGGTCACCCGCCCAAACTCCAAGCCCCAAAATACCCCTAAAAGTTTAGCCATTTTAATGACAAATTCATGTGTTTTCCCACAAAAAGCAGTGGATTAAGACACCTATGTACTCAGTCCATTATGTTTGATTACCCATTTTGTTAATCATATGCCCGGTTAGTTCATGAGCAGATTTAAATGTTCCAGAAGCATACAGATGTGTTGCTTCTATGGAGATTGTATATTGTCCCTCGTGGTCACTGTTCTCCCTACAGGTGTAAGTCAATGGGCAATTGTAGGTTCTCTGTCCGACTGCCTAATAGCAGAATGCTTTCCCTTTGGAGGTCCAATGTTTTCTTTCATTTATAGCTTTTTCATTTCATGTATCTCCATATGACTTTCTTTACTTGCTCACTAAATAGTAAGCTTATTGTCCATGCTTTGAAAATAACTAGCATTGCGATTTTAATGAATTATAAGCATAACATATGTTGCCAAAAAATTGCAGCCTACAGTGGATTTACTCAATGATGCTCAGTAGTTCATACTTGGCAAATTCAAGCAACTACATGCATTGAAAAAATATTTAGATTGTTTACTCCTTATTCTAAGTTAAAATGTCTAACTAGTGTAAGACAATTAAATGAGTATGCATTATTATGCATTATTATCGGATGCTTCGCTGTAGCTTATTTGAATTAGGCGTCCTAGCTTAGAGTCCAAGTCTATAGTACAGCTTTCTATGGGTAATTTCTACCATCAAGCTCTGGCTGTCTTGGTTGACAAGTAGGGCCCTTTTGGGAGTTTGACCTTTGTGTTTGATTTTCAAGCCAACACACTAGCACACCAAGTTGCTATTTGAGCTGGAAAGACCTCAAAGTTTGGTCAACATTTTGTGTTTTCAAAGGTTGTCTCCTATTCAACTATAAAAGACAATTATTCAATGTTTCCTGCATCCTACATTTTCTTAGGATTTTGTCACTCTTTTTTGTATTAGTGGTTATCTTTTTATTTTAAGCCTCAGTTTCAGTATTTTTGTTGTTTTAACTTAATACAACCTAATACATAGTTTTTTTAACTTCAAGGTATATCCTATGGTTAGTTTACATTTTTAAATGTTTAATCTTGTTATCCTATCACATCTCAATGGAATCATATGATTTGTATGATACTTTAAAGGGAGCCACAGATATTTTGAGTAGACGCTGATTTCTCTACGGGCATGGCTACCATGGCACTTTCTTTCAAGGCCCATATATGTCCTCTGAACGAAGGATCAAAAAGCTCATCACAAAATGCCATTTACATCTTCTTTGAATAGTGGGTTATTGTATATATTTGATGGAAAGGCATAAAAAACTGATAACTACTACAAATGAGCAAACATCTTCTGGACCAAAAAATACAACCTTTAACCATCATCATGGACTGCTTTGTATTTCTGATGTGGGCAGATGCAGGACTTTTATGTGTGGCAAAAAAAGGCCAATATGGTGAACTCTTAATGATCCATTAATTCTGCACCCTAGAAATATCAGTGCCCATCGTATCAGCACTTCTAGGTGCAAAATGACCAATCTAGATCCTATGCACTCCAAAATTCATAGGCTTTGGACAATTCTGTCTCAATTTATACGTTGCCATCATCCTGGATGTAATGCAGGTACACAGTGGAAGCCTGTGTGTTTAACATTCAGTGATATGTTCAACACCCACAAAGTAGCTCTCCGACATGAAGCCAAGCCCAGTATCTCATCCAGAGAGTCTGCGCATTTTAAATGAGACTGCATTGCTCAACTTCAGACCCGTAGATTGATAGCCAGCCAAACCAATGGCAGGGTCTTACGATAACACTGAAACACATACTGTGTTGTCTAGGGGTATGCCACATGACCACCTTTATCCACTCTCAGTCTAACTAAAGCACATGGACACTGGCCATATTGTAGGCGCTGCTCTATCAGTTGCACCATGTGTGTAAACAATAGACCATGAAAGAAGAGTGGCAACAGTACCTTGAGCTGTAACAGGGGGTGAAAAATGAAAGCATCAATGTTTTACAGTGACACAATTTACTAGTAGCTTAGGAGTATTTTCCTTGAACAGAAGTAACTCTCACTATAGAAATGGTTGGAGACTCCTAATAAGTTTGCTGCATTGCTCATCGGTGGCTATTTTTCTAATGTTCCTATGTCTACATCATATAATGGTGACAGAGATTACACTCACTATTATTAACGTCCTATGTATTAATATATGATGAACTATAACAAAAATATTTATGAAACTTCACCAGTATCTAGTGCCTAGTGAATTTGTTTTTTGTTTGTTTGAGTATGCATGTGTGGATGTGTTTGTTTAAATGCCTCAACACAGCCTAAACCTTGCTCATTTCTAGCCAGCTGCTAACACAGAAAAAAATATATATTAAAATGTATTTGTCAGCCTTTAAGTTAAGATAGTTTAAGGCGGCTAACATTAAAATACATTAAATACCACCATGCCAAGTATGGTTGGCACAACACTAGGTACAGACTGACATCCGGTGCTACTGTCAAGAGCACCAAAATGGATCATGAATACATTTGCCTGAAAAATATGTAATAGAGCTGAGTAGTAATCTTTTAAAACATACTGAGAATTGTTCTGTTTGAGTATTATGCAATGTGGCAGATGTTGGTTGTATAACTTTAAATTGCTGTTCAGATACCTGCAGGTATGGACACGCAAGAGTGGGGGACAGTGATGTCTAACTTCTGCAGAAAGTAGGCTTTTATTTTGGCTTCCTATCAGTCTGTCATTCTTGCTATAGTTATATGACTGGCAATAGAAGACTGCTTTAAAATATAACCATGTCTATGTATGTTACATTTTCTAGCTTGGAAAATCAATAAACGTGGCATGCTTAGTAAATGTATTTTAGTAGTCCTGCATACGTTTTAGTCACTGGGGTAAATAAGTATTTGATTTTCTTATAAACAAATGCAATTGTAATTGTATTTATATAGCGCTTACTACCCCTGGCAAGGTGTCAAATCGCTTTTTCGGGGAGCAGCATGCTACTCCGGAACCCAAAAAGGATTAGTGGTTTGAGTATGTACGTGCATGAATTTAATTTGAGCGGTGGACATGTTAGTATGCTATTTGGATTGTAAAAGGATAGTGGGGGGGATAGAAGAGGGAATGGTTTGCATATATATAGGCTCGCTACCCCCTGATGGGGTGTTGAAGCGTTTTTTTGGCAGGTAGCATGCTACTCCGGAACCCAAACAGGATTAGTGGGAACTTTTATAGTGAAATATGAAATCAATTTGATTGGTGGGCATGCTAGTCTATTATTTGGATTGAAAAGGAATAGTGGAGAGATAGAAGAGTAGACAAATTAGTAACATAGAAACACATTTCATTTTAATTTTTAGAACTCTATTACAATAATTACTGATACAGTAAACCTCTAAAAAGTAATAAAGGGTAAACCTTAAAACAGTTTGCAATTTTTCTTGGCCTTCTGACAAATTCCTTTAAATCAGCAATTGCCCTTTTATGTTATTTTTTTCAGATGAAATTTGTAAATTTTTAATAGCCAGTAGTTGCAAAAACAGACAAGAGGACACTATTGAATACTGCTAGAATGCTATATCTTCATAATTTTTTTTTAAAGAAAATCAGAGGCAATGTCAGGGATGGGGGAAAAGTGTCTGATAACCTTATTCACACAAACAAATCTTGCCACACAAAGGATCCTCTAAAGGAGACACTTTTTGTTATGATGATGATATTTGATGATGCTGATGATGATTATTATTATTATCATTATTATTTACTCCGCACACATTCAACAAGGCATGTTAGTCATAGGACACATGCCAGAACTAAATGTAGCCATAAACAATAACACAGGCAGCAGCAAAAAACTAGCTCGGACACACCCACACTCAAAACCAGTAGGGGGAAACTATGGCCGGGAGCATCAATGAAATCTGACTGCACACATCTCAAGAGAAAGATCATTTCTGCGTGTGGGTCCCCACACCCAGAATGCACTACTTATGGAACATGCCTGCTTTAACTAGGGATTCTCAAAAGAAGCCTTTGACTGTAGAGATCTAATCAGCAAAAAAGAAGTTACCACGCTAGAGAAAGAGAGAGCGAAAAAGAGAGAAAGGGAGAGAGACAAGGCTGGTATTACAAAAGACTGTGGATAAGGCAGTGTGTCTTAAACAAAATTCTGTGTTCTAGGTAACCAGTTAAGGGCCCCTTTCTCCTGTGAGACATGATCATATTTCTTAAGTCCCATCACAGCTCCCATAGCCATCTTTTTAATTCTCTGAATCTTAGGCACTGAGTGGTCTGGTAATCCCAGCTACATGGTGTTGCAGTAATCTAAGTGGGCTAAACCAAACGTGGCCACCACCTGTCCAGACTTCTCCATATGTTGAAGGAGGCAAAATCCTCTCAAAGTCTTCAACAGGGGATCCTCTGCAGTCCGAATTTTCTAGATTTGGGTGAGAAACAATAGCTTTTGATCAAACAAGGCTCCTACTTTTCCCTACTGTTGATTCTGGGTCACAGACCATCAGAGGACAATCACGCTCAGGAACATCAAGGAGCAATCCCACAATGCCATAATACAGCCCTCATAGACAGGCACACAAGGGAACAATCACACAGGAACACCATGAGTCTTTCATGCACACCCTTCCACCTCACACATCTTGGCACAGTTTCAGAAAGGCTCACCATAGATCAGACACCTCATGTATAAATAACAGCCAGTTGCATAGGAGTAGTCTTCAAAGCACATTGGAGAAAAGACTGAGGCACCACAGGGTTCAGTTGCATTCAGCACCACCATTGCTCGAATAGCCTCCCTACTGAGCATGACTATCCTCGTGTTTGAGTTGGGGAGGTGGATTGCATGAGCAGGTGAGGACTGGCCATTGACCTTGTACAAGGACTTCAGCTCTACATCCGAAGCAAAGAGGCTGCTTGGCCAGGTCATGTGGAAAGTACACAGACACCTGCACTACTGCCACTGCAGTTGGCCCCTCACTAGGTTTGACTATCCTAGTGTTTGGATTGGGGCTGGGGGTTGTTGAGTGCAAGGACAGCGGCATAGTTAGCTAATAATGGTGATGTTTGCACCCTGCAAATCACATAGCAGGTCATGGATATGAAGATGTCTTCTGGCCCCGTTTACGGCCTCCACTGTACAGCTGAAGCAAGGCAGCTGCTTGGCTGGGCTGCATGAACACCAGATGAACACCAAACAGCAGTGGCCTACTCTGGTGCCATTAAAAGGCCTGTGTTTGTCATGAAACCAGTCAAGCCTGTCACCTCCATGAATTGGCTGAAGTGTCCGCAGGGATGAGCAGTGTAGTACATCAAAGTTTTACAGCAGAAAATCAAAAGTTCAGAAACTGCCCACCTATACGGAACTACCCATCTTACGAATACCAACAGTGTCCTCTCAGCACACTCTTTGTTATTGCTATAGAAATTAATAAAATAACTGCTTCCTTACATTGCAGCATGTCAGACATCTTAGGTGAGGAGTAAACGCTCTGCATGATGGAGTGATTTCCCGTTCCATGCCCCCTTGTCATTATACAACCGAAGGTGATGGCCATGTTAGGTGAGAAGCACCCCTCAGGAGCCAATAGAAGTGAAGCAAGTGCTGTTTTCTTCAAATTGCACAACCTTCGCCCTATCAAATCATGTACTCAAGGTAACCAACATGTGGACAGAGGCAAAGCTCCTTTTTATGTTGATCACATAAGGTCTGCGGCAGCTGCACTTTCAGGCTAGACCTAAAAATAATTCAGCATTGACGGAACACGATCTAATGTAATTTCTTAGTAACAAAAGTCATTTATCAAATAGTATGGAAATAATAAATGCAGATCATAATTGTGAATCTGCCTGCCACCAAGCATGAGCTAATAATAAACAAGGCAATATTCACTAATCACAATGACTTGTTCAATAGCAGCACTATTAATATTGTTGCACAGCAGAAAGTCCCACAGAAACATGTATGCAAATATATACAACGGAATTAGGGCGGAGGGGTCTAGAAGAAGACTCGGGAGGTTGGTTTCAGTGTCTAGTAAGCAATAGGGTTGATCCTGAGTGGGGAGGCTTAGCTCTTCTGCATCTCAGGGATTATTACTATGTGTATTTTGCACAATATTTATCTAGATTCAAGCCTCATTTACAATAAAACTTTTTTATTAATAGTTTTATGAATCTAATGTGTAAGGACAGTCAGATCCACTCCCCTTTGTCTATCTTCAAATCCCCTAAACTGGTTCATTATAAGTGTCTTCAATGGCTTTTTAAAAAACGACAGGCTCTCTATAAAAGATATTCCATCCCTGTAATTAACTCAGCCACTTCACTATCTGGCATTTTTCCTTTAGCAGGGATTACACAATCCTCAGAGCTCACATTAAAGTGGGCCTCGGCTGGATTTCGTAAGGTCTCAGATTTTCTGAGGAGTGGAAGATGGTTGACGATGACCAAAATGTCGCATTTGATTGTTAATGATTTTATTCTTTTGGGGTCATATAACATCTTCCATAAATTACTTGCTGAACTAGACGTATCCCAAATTGGGGAACAACATCAGCTAGTTAATGAACTTCAGAGGACGCACCTGGAAGACAACCTGGGGCATGGAAAAAGCGTTTAGCCTTAGTCAGGGGCCTGGATCTTGGATAGAAGGCAATTAAAAAATGGATGAAGCATGAAGACTTAGGAATCTCTGCCAATATGTGGTCAGTTATTAATAAACTTAATTTCAGTACGCTAAGAGGTGCGAATTGGCGAAGGATGTTGCTTTTTAGTAAATGGCAACTTTACCAAACCCCTCTTTCCCTCTCTAAAATGTATGCCAACCAATCAGCGCACTGTTTTCGCTGTATTAACCATCCTTCAGCTAATTGGTCGCAAATTATGCTGCATTGTCCTAGGATTCAGAGGTTCTGGGAGGATATTTTTTGTCACTTGGAAACTAAGTGTTGTATTCAATTAGTAGTGAATGACTTGTTAATTATTATTGGTTTTGATCCACATCTTCTGCTCCCTTACCAATGGGTTACATTTTCATACATTGCAATGGCAGTAGCTAGATCACTTTTGTTGCAAAGGTGACGTACTGATTTGATTCCTTCTGTCCTAGAGTGGGTCCATAAGATGAAAGAGGTTAAAAGAAGTGAACACACTTATGCATTACGTGTGGGAGGTCTTAGGAAGTTCAAAAAAATCTGGGCTACATACTTTGATTAAGATTAGGAGGGGTCACTGCCTTATGCAGGTTGTCAAAAAAGCTAACAGTATTTTTGTCTGTTTTTTTAATCTGTTCCTGACATTTTAGTGCTTTATGTATTATTTATTAATAATTGAAAATCTAATTTTTTGCCTAAAGGTAAACTCTTTTTATGGATGTTTTGGTTTTAATGTATTGTAATTTTTGGACTTCAATAAAAAAAAGGGTTGATCCTGAGTTGAGGAAACAGAGCAGGGTAGTGAGAAAGCACTTGTGAATTATCCAGTTATGTAGTGAAGAACATTAAAATTCTGTGGATGGACATCAGAAGGATTAGGAAGCGCCTCTCAATCAAAGTCTTTGCAGAAAGCTATTCCCTTTTATTAGGAGGGTAATGGAGAGTCTGACTTCACATGGGGTCAACCTATCTCCTCGTAGAAAAATATGTTCTGATGAATGGAATACAGTCAAAGAAAATGGCTTTTTATAAAGCTGTTGGGCGGAATTTCTTATCCATGCTCAGCTATTACATAGCAAATAACCTGCTTGCTTTACAGCCTTCAAAAAGTGCATTTCATTTTTCTGGTCTCTAAAAGGCACTTTATCACCTTTGGTATGAGCGAGAGGCAGAAAGATTTGTCAGCGAAGTAGCCAGGGGTACCTTCCTCCCACTGAAAGATGTGTGTTTTATGATAAAGCAGCAATGAGAGAGAATCTTTGAATCCATATGGCGTGTGCAATGTTCTAGGCTGATAGCCAAGTGGCTTGGTGAAGAGCCATAACATTTTCACAAGATCAGACTACCTTAATTGCTTCGGTGTTTAGCCGCTGGTAACCTCCCTTGCTTCAATGCAAAGCGCACATAAGGTCATTTGCTGCTGCGCTGCTGGATGCAATATATGGACAAGCACAAAAAAGTTGTGCGCATTAATAGAGGTTCGGCTATTGGATAGATGCTAAGATACACTGTACTACCTCCAAAGAGCTACATGATAGATTACCTATAGGAAAGACACACTGGTTCGGAGCAGTACTGCAGAAAACGCCAGCCGCTGAATCCTTTCCACAGAGGGTGTGGCCTAACAGCTAGAGTGGTCAACCTCGAAGCTGGGGAACCTGGTTCAAGTCTCAGCAGGGACGCTCGTACCTAACAAAAAGAATGTGTTACTCTGTGAACGCAACTGGCGCTCATGTAAATAAAGCACCGAGTTTGCGCTCCATAAAACAAAAACAAAAGATGAACTTGTGAAGAGAGGCAATTTTATTTACCCAATTAACTCCATGGCAAAGGGACATTTTATATTCACAGTTACTTTAGTTGCAATTTGTGGTATGATGTAAAATAACTTCTTGTGGCAGGCTGCGGGAAAGGACACCAACCAAAGCTGAGTGGCAGGCTGAGGTCAATAATTATTCTCCTGAAAGCATCCAAGAGTTATTCATTTATTGATATAAATGATAAGAATGTTAAAGCCCGAAATGTGCTTATAATATTCAAGACAGGCTTTGTAGTAACTAACCGCAAAGAAAGGGGGGTATGACTAACGCACTCTATTGAAAATCAGTGGGAGCAACCACTTCTTTGGGGAGGTATGACACATTGCTAGATGGGGAAAAAGTAATACAAATGGAAAAAATTACTATGGGTCCTGTTACGATGTCAGGAGAATGGTGTGAAAACCGACCAACCATACGTCAGAGGTTCTGCACACCTAATCCCAATGCGCACACTCCTATTTCCCTATGGGAGCTTGTGCTGCAAGCGGAAACTGCCCATAGCACAAGCTCCCATAAAGAAATGGGGTTTTTTGAAAATCCCTCCACCGTTGTCTGCTGCACTGGCACACAAACAGAGGCTGCAAAAGCACGGGGGCAAGTCGCTTTCCAACAGGCTTTCCATGTTGGAAAGCCCGACATTTCCGACATGAAAAGCCTGTCTGAAACCGACATCATAAAACAGATAGCAGAAACACCGTCCATAAGGGATTATGTGCAGCCTCCAACTGACCGAAGGGTTCCTTGAGCCCATCGGAATCCAGCCGGAGTGACTGGCTGGTTTAAACTCGGACCGCCTTCATTGCTGAGTTTAAACCTTGGATGTCACTCGGAGGCTTTCCGTCCAACATCCAAATCAGCCCCTATGTTGGGACCTTGGTGAAAAGCATTCCAATTCGCGACTGCAGTTGAATGAATACAGCTCAGTAGTTGAATTCCAATTATTTTGAATTAAAGTTGATTTTGGCCTTATTTAGAGTTGCAAGACTTTGCTATTTGAACAGGAAGCACTAACCAGAAGTGAATGTACTGGCAGAATTGCCTCCAATAAAGTAGAGGACATTTTGACGGTGGAGTTTGCGTTAGAGATACTACTTTTTCTACCAACCACCCAATTGTAAATCACGTTTTTGTCTCGCTTCATTATTAAAATAAATACTTGTATTCTGTTAAGAACAAAATGGGGATACAACGAATAGCTTCCCTCTGTTTTCTATATTTTGGGACTTTAACATGCATATTCTCTCTTTAGCAGTCGGGACAGACAGTTTAAAGCTGAACCAGGCTTCACAGCTTGTGGGAGCTGTTATTGACAAGGCTTCCTGGAAGTTAAAAATGGTTTGGCCTAGGTTTTGTGCTTAATCTGGCCTATTTACCATCAAAGCAAAGGAGCATCCAAGGCAGATTAAGATGCTCAGCAACATTTGATTATATCTAGTCCCTGAGGCCACCACATTATTCAGTCTCCCACCACAGCAAATACAATTCTTTGTGGTCCTAGGGTAAGTTTGGGAACTGGCACATCTTAATTTGGTGGACAGGTTCACCACAAGAGGGGTTTGGTACAGAATAATAGGACTGCAAATGTGCACACCAATATCCTCATCTGTAGAGCACTTACATCTAGTTACCATCATGATGTGCACAGGGGATGGTATGCCATTTCAAAAATGGTACATTACGCCAGACTCAGGTATGCCAACTTAAGTAGAGACATAAGGGTGCACAGTCAAAACAGTTAGGGACTTGATATAGACGAGTTTAAACATGTGCCACATTATCTGGCTCAATTACTTCATTTATTTAATGAGTAATTGCAGAAAATGTTAAATCAAAATTGTGCACTATCAATGTTATCATATAAAACTGTTCTGAGTGTGCATACTCCTGAAAAAGTCCCAAAACCTAATGGCACTTCGACAATCAACCCAAGTCCAAATTCTAAGACTTGAATTCGGTCTAAATAATTAATGTGTGAGAAGTTTGGCAGCTAATATACAATAGGATTAATAGAATACTGCATGCAGCACCTTGTTCCTTAAGAGGACTAGTAGAGTCTGAATGAAACTCATTCACTGGGAAAAAGGAAGATTTTTCTCTTTTGATGGCACCTATAATTCTTTTTCTTTCTGAACAAGATCTGAAATGTTGGGTTGGCTTCTTTAGCTTATATGAAAAATGTAAAAGATAGAATTTCAAAAGTCACTTTTACTTTAGATTCGGACTACCATTATAGATTAAAATCTGAGCAAATGTTCTTGAAATTAGTGCAACTCTAATATAGTTGTGCTAGATAATCTAATTATGCTGCATCTTCACAAGATTAAACAAGTTATCTTTTCGTTGAGAACAAATGGTTACCACGTGTTATTTATGCCATTCAGCTATCCTGAAAGTAAATCATAGTTTATGTATTTGTCCCGTTGTGACTGAAGTGAGAGCAAAATTAATGGGAGTTCTAAATCCATGATATAAAGATATAACTCCAGGAGAGGTTCTCCTCCATAATATGCTGGGATACCTCAACTCAACTTGTTACCATGTTTCTAAATCTTTTTCTTGTTTTCGAACATTGCTTTCGAAAATTTTCAGTCTGTATCTGTAAACTGGTAATAATTCTTACCTTTTTTCATTTGCTTTTAATATGTTTGTATAGATAGCTATTGATGCAATATTATCTTCTTGTGGAGGGCAAAAGCCATTTCTATAAATACATTTTAAAAAGAAATTATAAACTATCATACAAGCACACATGTCAATTCCATGTGCGTGAACCTTTGAGATAGTACATTTTATGAATGATTTAGCAATAAACTTTACTGAAACATAGCTTTACACAGTAGTTATATTTATGCATTCTTCAACTAAAGATTGTAGCTCAGAAACAGAAGAGGAGAATTGAAGTTAACAAGAAAACAAATATAGAAGGTCACCATAGAGTTGGAAACACTCTAGCATAAAACAGTTGTCTTTAGTAAGCCTTACCATTATTCAGCACATGCTGATACCGTGCTAGACCATCACAATGACCCACAGGGGATCTGTACATATTTTTGAAAGCACGCTGTTCTAGAGATTTGTAAGTTAAAATATGTGAGCAAACTTCACAAAATAGGATTATGTCTTCATAATCTTCATTTCAGTAGTTTATTGCGCGGTACATTCACTTTACATAAAACATGCACGTTAATAACGTTTTAATTAAACAAAAGTGTCGAATATGGGTATAATTGAATACAATGTCAATTGAGGTCATAAAAAATGCACAATTTAATAACTTCCTTAATTGCATGAAAGTGAGATCGCTTCCAGGGGATGTGTCCTGAGATCACACGTTTTCCAAGTGAGCTTTGCATTTCTCATTAAATGTTGGCATTACTCAGACTGAAGCAGGCAGGTACCATTGATTCTTATTCCCTTCATCCTCCTGTTTTAAAGATCATATATCTTGGAACCTGTCTGTGCTGCTAAATAAATGAACACAACTTTGACATATTTCACTGTAGAGTTGATTTACTGCTGGCTTCAGATACTTTATTAGACTTCAAGAAAACCTCTCATATCGGCTTCACATTTCATTGTTTCTGTAGTTTGATATAGTGCTAGTTAGGACTCATTGGGTGTCAGAGCACTGTACTGGTATGTCGTGGGACTCAGGGTGCTACTGATTGAGCACAGATTTTGCTCTTTCATTTGTAGGTGTGCATAATACTCATGGGTAGTTTGTGCCGTCATATAACCTTTCGTGGTGCTAATATTGGGTTGTTAGAACATGTACTGTAATAACGTGAAAAGTAAAGTGTTAGGGATATTTCAATGTAAACATGAAGAAATTAATGTTGCACTACATATGGTTAGACAAAACCATTAACGTGTAGAATGTGTACATGTACCTATGGAGCATTTATACAATTGATTGATGTCAATAATAATGTTCATCTTATTCGTGTGATTTCATGAGGCTATGTGCTATTTCTTCTATTGGCCACTTTCTGTAGGCCTGAATCAAGGTCATCTAGCTAAGGTCTGGGAGCACTGCTGCCACGTGGAAAGTTACCTACGAGGAGGTGGCTTGCTTGGATAGTGTGATACCGCAATGCATTCTGAGATACTACCTGCAAGTTCGTTTGTTGAAGTTAGGAACAGTGTCTGAGGAGTTCTGCCTTGCCTTGAGAAAGAGAGCATCTTATAACGAGCTCTGTAGCTTTATGCTACTTGACCCATTCAATGTGAGTGGACTTCTTAGGAAGCCCTCATGTGCTGACACCTTTAGAGAACTTGACTTGACTGGGAAATGCTAAGTGGGGATGTCATGTTATTGGTAGTGTAAGGACAGACTAGATGCTTTTCACCTTCAAACCTCTACTGAAGGGGAATCTGGATGTTGGAGCCATCATTTTCTGTATTCTGATTGGGAACCGGTTATCCTGTACATACTGCACTGTCTAAATTTTGTTTTGTATTAGTTTCAATGTATCAATGTATTTCTACACCCTCATCCTGAGGTGCTTGAATGTTGAACTGTTTTTGGCTTTGTAATACATTTACTAAACTTAATTTGAAGTCTGTGATTCTTTAGAGTCATAGTTTATTGAAACAGTAATGATTGATTGGCTAATGATTTTCCTCCCCCCACACTTTCATGCAGAGAAAAAGAGACTTGGTCCTGGGGTTCACAAGTAAATCTAGAACGTGGAATCCAGCTCCTTCACTACAAATCACACTATAAGGGGGGAAAGGAGATATTCAAATTATTATAAACAATTAACAATATGCACAGGTCTTCTTTGGTGACCATGGAATGTACTGTATATCCAAAGTATAATAAATGGGAAGTTTATTACTGATGCTTTTTATGACTATTGTTATGCGGCACATGCTATGCACATCACCTAATATTGAGGACTTTTAAAACTAGAAACCTAGGACCAATAAACCCACACCTTGGGCTGATTTCCCTATTCCCCCCTCTCTGAATCTTGTGAAAGGGACAGGACTACTCTTCACCAGTTGTCTTTGGTGGGCACAGAAAGGAGCAGGTGGGACATCATGTAACTGGCTCACTATATGTTTCAAGCACTCAAGCTGCATATGCTGCTTATTGCTGGCAGTTGTTATGCTGTTAATTATTCACATGCTGCACAATTTGTGAAGTCTTTTTTGCTTATAAGAACAGGGATGGACAAAATATTGTGTTGTAAATATCGGGAAAGAGAAATATTGAAAGTAAAATACTGTCATAAAAATATTGTAATACAAGAGCATTCTTATTAAGAATATCATTTTTTTCGGGTAAGTAATATAGCTTTTAAGAATATTGTTGTTTTTAACATCATTTTCATTACTGTACTTGCAAAAAATAGTGGGCCCGATTCACAAAAGTAATCTGAGACAAAATCCTAACTTTGCGACTTTCTGTATTCACAAAAGGCATTGAGGAGGAGTAATGTTAGGATTTTGTCTTAAGTTTGTCTTAAGTTTTGGTCTTAAGGCAAAATCCTAAGTTAAGTTGAAATTAAGTTAGGCTTTAGTCTTAAAACCAAAATTAAGACAAACTTAAGACAAAATCCTGACTTAAATTTAACTTAAGTTAGGATTTTTATCTTAAGACTAAAACTATTCTAAGTTCTATTACCAAACTATGACGTTTCTGTAACCTTTGTTTTTTTAAGTGAATATAAGTATATATTTTATAAGTATTAATTATCAGTGGAAGTTATGTTTTTTACATTATATTATTGTTATATACCGAAATATTTAAGATTATCTACTTTAAACTATATATATATATATATATATTTTTTTTTTTTTTTGTACAAAGGACGCCGCACTCAGCAACTTCAGTTCACAGATTTTATTTCAGTGCCCAGTCTAACACCTGTTGTCCTTTGTACAAATAAATAGCTTTTGGCCACTGGTCTGGCCCAACGCTGACACCCGCTGAAGAGCGATCCTGTTACAAGACCACATTGCATCAAAAAAAAAAAAATATATATATATATATATATATATATATGTGTGCATAAGTACATATATATTTGTATATTCATCAAATACATTTGTGTTAAAAAATATTTTAGTTCCAATATTTTTGTATTTACTATTGTAAGTATATGGACAAAAAATATTGGAAACAAAATTTTTGACACGATATTTGTGTCAAACAATATTGTTTACCTCGATATTGTGACAGTGATCTATCCATAAAATATATTAATTTGTGTTGGCAATTGTTTGGTGGAATTTGGGATTTAATTTCCTAAAGTCCTATTAAATTATTGTGCTGTACAAAGCGTAAGCTAGGCAGTTCGTTTTTTTATGTTCGACATGTGTAGGAAAATGGAATTATATTGAGATTCATATTCATAAATTTATTTTTGAGTAATTAAAATTAGTACAAGAAAAAGGAAGAAAACACTATTGAACACAGAGATTCTAAAAATATGTTTTCCCTTAGTCTAATCAGGTGTCAAGAAATGTAAAGAAAACTAATGGCAAAGCGCAGCGTGGTAATGAGGTGGTGCAGGGCTCAACCCTCTGCTCAGCTAGAATGGATAAAAGATTTAGTTTATTGCAATCAGGTCAGGTTGTCCATGCACAACATGCTCATTGGAAGGGTGTTTGTTAAGCAGTTCAATGGCAGGCTTACCATGAGGAGCATCATCATTTTCTTTGTGCCCATGACCATCATGCTTCCTTGCATGGACATTTCTCAGGGGCGTCTTGCCCTGAACACATATGATCAAGCTCTGCATACTGTTTATGAACCACCAGACACCTACCTGCCACAAACATTCAAATACAACCAGGGTAGTCTCCAGCAGCAACCATCCTCCGCGAATGTGTGGGACAATGTCTGTTTCTGCACACACTGGAATTATGAGTGTTGTCATAAATATCATTAGGAGAAACTTGTCAATGGTTGTCAAGGGAAAATCCCTTGAAAATCCCAGAACATTCAGTATCCACCAAAATCTGCCTGTTATTCCCCCAAAACGTATGAAATGCGATAATTATTGCACCCGATAAATACTGAACACTTCAATATCAGTTTTTACTGGTGCAATATTTTGTAACAAGGGCCGTAGTGTAAGCTCACACTCCACACCTTTCCAATCAGCTACAACAATAACATGAATCTAAAGTGTTTTTCCCTCAGTTTGCTTCCAGTGCCACACACTTAAGCACAGAAACGCATGACAGGATAAGAGCACCACTCTGCTGATCGTGCGCAACGTAAAAACACATCCCACATCAGCTGTGCAGCAATCTTACCAACCCCGCACAATGCATGGCATAGTGTGCTACCTGCTCTGTTAATGTGCTTCGGCCCTCATCAGGAGAATGGCATGTTACATCAATGCAGTGCCGGATTAAACCCTGTGGAGGATCCTACACAGTCGAAATTTTGGGGGCTCCCTTACAAATTATCTCCTAATACGTTTTTAACTTTAACACCAACAATTTTGATAAACCAATTTTATTACACAAAACTAAACATTAAAATTCATGTTAGTAAGCAAAAATTTATTGGAAACAATTCATGATAGTTTGATTTTAATTTTCTTTCAAGATCAAATCAGAGTTAATTTGATCCGTTTTCAAAGGCATGGGGCCCATAGGCTGGTGCCTACTTTGCCTATTTGGTTATCCGGAACTGCATACATGCAACTACAGTACAATACAACACAATCAACTTTTTGCATTTAATTGGAGAATAAACAAGCAGAAATCCAGCAAAATGCTCTGATGGTGTGGGAGAGACCCGACCAGAGAAAAATTAAATAGATCTTCTTTCCCCATCCGCTGTAGCATCTGTACCTCTGTGATCTCATTACCACTGCAGCAGGAGTGATTAACAAGGCTGCACTGCTAGCATCCTCCCTTGCAATTTACAGGAAGGACTCTGTAACATAGGATGCATACATGAGTCAGAAATAATGTCGTTCTCGCGCGTTGCGCAGGAGTTGGCATCTTCCATACAATTTCCATTGAACAGATGTCCGCATTAGTAAAACCACCATCACAATCGGTGCCATTTAGCGCCTTTGTTGCCAATTTCAAGCGAATCCAAAGATTAAATGGGCTTAGAAACTAAGCTTCCCACTCACTGCGCTTGTATTCAGAAGACAGAGGCTGGATAGATAGTGAAGCTGCATTCGCTGATGCTGTGGGCATATCTATCTGTAGCACTATTCTCTAAAAGCTTTACCAACTCTTATATCCATAGGCCCTCCTTACAACTGCCCTGGTAGCTGGTGTAGTATTTATCACACCTAATGAAATCTGAATCAGCTGCAATAAATACCTTAAGGTCACAAAACTCATAAGGCCACACGTATCAAAAATGCATTTTGCGATTGCCAAATAGCGATTTTTACAGACTTGCTATTTGGTAATCGCAACATGCTATGTATGTAAGGAATCGCCAAAGATTTAGTGATTTCCTTAATTTTACTAAATAGCGATTCAGTAAATAGGTAATCCATATTAGATAATACTTCTCTATTCATTCCTATGTGCCTAAAGGTCCATAGGTGCGAAGGGTTTTGATTTAGCTAATTTGTGATTACCTCATTGGTAATCGCAAATTAGCTAATGCAAAGACAACGGTGCCTAGGGTCCTACGGCCCCCCTGAAGCACCCCAAAAAACATTAATGTGCATATGTAAAGTAAAGTAAAGCGCACGCATGCCCTAGGGGCATGTGTGTGCTACATGGCTTTTTGAAAAGTAAATTTTTGTGTCTTTTTCAAATTTTTCACATGGTTACCATCTACTTGAAGTCGATGATAATAGCATTTTCCTAAACGCACAGTTTGCATTTAGAAAATGCTAGGTACATTTTCGAAGGGAATCGCAATTTGCGATTCCCTATTTGTAGTCGCAATTTTCGGTAATCGTAATTTTTGCGATTACCTAAAATTGCTACTACAGAGCCTTTCGTACATGATGAAAGGCTATTTTGCATTCACAAACGGCTGCATTTTTCAATTCACACAGTTTACAAATGCAAAATTGTTTCATAAATTTGGCCCATGATTGTGATATGTTTGGTAAAAGGCTCATGTCACAATTAAGCGAGCAGCTGGTAGGAGTGGCGTAATTGCTTAAATAACATAAATAGACCCCTTTGGTCACAGTGAAGTCTTAGACAACTGATTGACTAAACCCAAACATTCTGTGCCTGAGCTGTAGAGAATGAGAACAAGGCGAATGGTGGACTCAATATGGATGTGATTGTAAAACCATACGTAGAATGGTCTAAAAGACGAAGAAAGTGAGAAAATGTGGCAGAAAATGTGGCAGATAGGTTCCCTGTAGATTGGGTGAAATGAGCCATTTATAGACAAATCTGTCTGGTATGTATTTTATTTTTCCTTTTCAATTGTCATGTATGCTTATTCTCTGGCTTTGGAATGGATTCCTCAGCACATCTAATTCCAAGAAAAAGGCACTTTAATCAAACAGTGCATTTTTATGATAACACCGGCGACCCCCAAGTCAACAGAATTAAACAAGCAACCAAAGAGGCAATAACACCCTCATATAATGTATTCTCTTTGTTTCACAAAGTGATATAATGTGCGTGCGTGACTCATGTATTCATTTGAACAGTTGACTGAGCAGGACATAAAAGCATATTTTTACGAATATGCTGGTAGGAAATGAGGGTCACATGAGGTTACAATCGGATCTATTGAAAGCATAAAATGGCAACAGAACACTTTAGCAAGTAATGACGCCAGAGATATTACCTAAAAAGCAGACTGACTTCAAGCTAGTATAGAAATCTTAATTTGTGTTCAACAGAAAAAATGACACAATTTAAGAACATATCAAGAGGTCATAAGCTAATTGCTTAGCAATGAGCGCATTCTTCTAAAATGGAGAAATGTTGTGTCTGATGTTGGTTAGTTTTGACATTTATGCTAATGTGGGTCTGGAAGGTACTTTACGTTTCTAATCAAAATGTTCTATATGAATGAAGCTAAACATGTCAGACAAACCCCCTTTGTATACTGTCTGGATTTAGATAACGGAAACCTTGATTTGCTGATAGTAACCAGAGTATTAAATTAACTCACTACCCCATTTTGCATAGGTTTGCATAGGTACTAATCCGATGAGCAGCACAATTTTTAGGTCTTGCCTAGGCAGCCCATGTGCTGTCTCTTGAGACATGCTGTATTCAGGAAATGGGCATTAAGTAACACCCATCTTTCTAATTGGCTCCTTTTACTGTACTTAGTAAATGACTGGTTAATATGGTCACTAGTCCCCCCTTTTTTTCTTTTGTAACCTTCCATAAGGACTGCCCCTCTTTCACGTGGTGTTACTCATCATGTTATTTATTTCCGTTTAAGCATTCTATTTTTCAATTAGGATTTTTCAGGCTCAGTAACTCACTGACACCCATGCTTGCTCCCTCTCCTCGTTGCACTCCTCATAATTATGTCTGAGCATACCCTGCCAACTTTTGGCGAACAAAGCGGTACAAAAGGGGGTGGTGATGGACAGAGCATCTGAACCAATCAAACACTCACACCCAGTCAAAAGATCTGGGTTTAATCCATCGCCGTTCTTTAACCCACTCTGCCACCCCAGTTCAGACATGGCCATATGCAAATCAGTCTGACCGTGCGCCTCATGGAAACAGTCCAGCCCGAACTGCCAAGCCATGCCTTCCCTGGACCGGAAACAACCTTCCTAGGACCGGTTTCTGGCATTTCAGCCAGGCTTGCTTGAATCCAGTGGCAAAGTGAGCAAGGGACTCACGTCTGAGCATACCCTGCCAACTTATGGCGAACAAAGCAGTACAAAAGGGGGTGGTGATGGATGGAGCATCTGAACCAATCAAACACTCACACCCAGTCAAAAGATCTGGGTTTAACCCATCACCGTTCTTTAGCCCACTCTGCCACCCCAGTTCAGACATGGCCATATGCAAATCAGTCTGACCGAGCAGAGCACTACTATTTAACACACGCTCCTTTACTTCTGCAGAGCGCCATACAACTCCTCCCTTGTTGTTGGTGCGGAAAGTGTTTAGTTTCGAAAGCACAACATGCCGTTCTTTCACTTAAACAATGGCAGTCACACGCCTTTCTTTATGCGCCGCTCGATGTATACACTTTTCAAAACATCAAGTCTTTATTAAAGGCACCGCTTTCACTTTAAGCTTGCCTTTATTTGTTCAGATGCAAAAAGAACAATTAATGGACAGAATGCAGAACAATGTCATAAATTCACCCCAATACACAGATCTAGGCTGAAATACATTGTTTTTTTTGTTCACCATGCCTGAAGTGCCAGACCAGGTACTCCGTGGACTCGAAACAAGCATCTTAGGACCGGTTTCGGGCTTTCAGCCCTCATCAGCCAGGATAGCTTGACTCCAGTGGCATGGAGAGCACTGGACCCACATCTGGGCCTACCAGTCCCACCCAGGGTGACAAATGCAAAAAGAACAATTGATGGACAGAACGTATTTGTTCAGAATCAGCGCCGCTTGCAGAGCTGATTTCCATTACAACGCCAATAGCTCAAAACTACAAAAATGCGAGACCTATTGCATTTCAAATGCTTGTTGCATTGTGCTGCGACCAGCTACTCTCTTTACTGTGCGAGTTGTGCAAAGGATCTTTTTTCCAAATGCTGCAACTTACTTGCTTCATAAACAGTAATGAGGAAGGAACCAATTGTTACTCCCTGTGAAAGGCAGTGAATATTGGGAGGGAAGATGTATATAGGGCAACAGATCTCCATCCTGGCATTCTTTTTTACAATGTGCCCTCAGGGCGGCCACGGTCACAATACCACAAACAACGGCACATTGAGAATCCAACATTGGGGAGTGCATGCAGTGGTCTGTGGGGATCAGTGTCTGTATCCTCAGATGTTTTTAGTCTGCATACGCAGAGTGTAAGGTACAGCATTTTGCAGCTAGCGCTTTGTGACTGGATTAACTGTGGTTGCCTGTAATTGCAACTCCCTCACTATGAGACTTCTGTTCTGGCACTTCAATGAAGGGAAAGCAAGGGAACTGAGTGTTGATGGACTAACTGTAGAGATTTGAGGGCCAGAATTTGGGTCCTTTTGAATAATCTTAACTTTATTGGCTCCTTCAGCTTTATGATTGCATCTCTGCCTGCTTACCTCGCTTTCACCTCGTGGTGTGCACTCAGGTAGTGCATAAGCACCTGAAGCGCCCCAAAGTGCATTTCAGTCATGTGGATCAGCAGGGCCAGCTGAGCCTTGGCTGAGATACTCTGACCCATTGCTTTCTTGATCTAGTTCCTTCTTCCTGGACTATAGCATATTTAAAGGAGGTGTGTAGGGTTTTAAGGTGCATCGTGGGAAATATAGTCAAGTAAAGGAAGTTTTTATCTTTGAAATGTAGTTGATTGAGGGCCTAATTTATGAGGCCCCTTGTGGCGCTTTTGCACCACCGGAACATCATTTTTTTGAGGTTCCAGTGGCGCAATGTGCCTCAGCATATTTACAAGGCCATGTAAAGCCACTTTACATGGCTTTTTTTAATGGAATATGTGCCCCTTTCATACAGAACACTACGTGACAGGGGTGTTCCATGGGGTACGGCTGTCGGTGTTCCTATGCAATACCTATGGAATCTGAAGCATTCCAAAATTTACGAGAAATCGTAAACCTAGGAATGCATCAGAATCTAACATCACCCCAGGGGTAGAGTTAGGGAAGTGCGTTGAGGAGAAATATCTTAATTTCTCGTTTTTTCCTTTTTCTATATGTGCTGCATTCTGCATCACACATAAGAAAGAGGAAATCACCTGAATTTATTGATTTTGTGAGATGTCCCTTCCTGCACAAAATCAATCAGCACTGCTATGCAGGCACCCTTGCACCATAGCGCAAGAGTGCCTGTGTTGGTGCATGGCAGCCCATTGTCCTCTGGCGCAGGGGAAGAGGACAGGAATGCGCCGTATCACATAGATAGGGCGCATTCCTGCCCTTTTGTTTCGACAGGGCACTGTGGCAAGATTCCATACCACACTGCCCTGTGACAAAACCTCATAAATGTGGCATTGAGAGTTTAGAATCATCTCAAAAAATTGCTTGAGTGAGAGGTCATTTAATTTGTTTCCAGGCTGACACAGTGAATGTAAAAAATGTATTAGGACCTCTCAATTTTATAGAAAACGTTTGCTATTTTTGATTGGGTTTCTTTTGGAGAGGAGAGAGGTAAAATACTCGCAAATCGTTTGCAATTATGCAAGAGAGAAACCCAAACAAGTTAGTAGATATGTGTCTGTTATATTCACTTATGCTTTTTTTAAAGATAAATTACAATACATCTGAAACCCCAGTTCAAAGATGAAGATATGCAGAGGGTGAATTATGCCTTTGAATATAATTTCCTTTTAAAAAACATCTAGGGTCGCAACCGCAAAAGCAGTGTTATTAACAAGTGTAATTGGTGAGAATAATATAACTAGTGAAGTTTGAAATGGATAGAACTTGTTATTGTGGCTTGTGTGATGGTTTTATGTATGCATAATTCATGTACAATGCAATGTAATATTGATATGGATGTTTATCAACTGAATAAATAAATAATAAATAGACTAAATCTGTGACTGTTTATCACCTGCCCTCAGTAAGAGCTTATCATTCCATGTTTTATATCTGAACATTCCATCGTGAATGACCTTTTTCATTGCGACCCCCAAGGGTTTGCAACCCGTATTCTGCGATTCATTAGGCCCTTTACAAATTGCAATATGCTTTTGACATTGCAAAGCAAGATTTTGTATTTGCAAAGTCAGTGACGCTGGCTCTTTCAATACCAAGCCTTCTGTGCATTAAGCCCATTTCTGTTTAGTAGCAGAACGACTTCACTGATTCACCTCTGAAGCAAGGTTGCAGATGAAAAATGAAGCCTAGATGAAAACCACTTTGTTCCTTTGTTGGAGACCTTGATCCTTGACGGGTTCCTTGAAGACTCCAACAGGGATTGGTGCAGTCACGGATAGCACACTCTATGTGGGAGCCCTCGGGGTCACCTTCACATGGTTTTGGGCACATCTGGCATCAAAGAAACCGAGACTGTGATTTGTGACATGTTGTCAATGTCGTTGTAAAATGTAAAGGTATTTGTAGAGCTCACTGCCACCAAGCGGTTTCCTGGCGCTATTACTCATACTGCTGTGGAACCCTTCCTGGCTTTCCCTGTGAAGTGTCCACTCCTGGGCACCCCCAGGGTGAAGCCAGGCATCCTAGCGCTGTTGGGGCCGGTGTGGAGGTTAAGCAAGCTATTGCCCAGAGTTGCAGCGTGGGGCCCATGATTAGAATAGGCACCGAGGCAGAATTGTCAGGTCCGAGGAAATTGAGCCCAAGACGCGCCAATGTGGGAATTGAACCAGGCCAGACCTCTGCATCAGGGTCTGCCGCTCTAACCATTGAGCCACACTCCTCCACAGTAATTTCAGTCCGACCTATCTTTGTAGGAGGAACTGGGAGTGCCCCAAAGGAAGGTGTGGTATTCATTATGTTTTTGTCACCCAAAATTGAAGATATTTTAGGTTCTGAATAAATTCTGATTCTATAGATTTTCTTTTTTTTTTAAATTGCAATTTTCTATAATGCTGATTAAGATAAGATGGCTTGTAGCGTCTGGAACCAAACAGTCCACAATTACTGGTACACATGCATAATTTAATTATATATAGAATAATTAGCAAAAACTTTGCATCATTATTCACAATGCTCCAGAATATAGGATTTTATTTCAAAAGGTGGACAAAATAAAACAACTGCTAAAGTACTATGAACTTAATTTTCGATTAAATTTTTAAATATTTCGAATTTAATAAATTAAATGTATTTGAATTAAAATGCAACAAAACATCCCCTGTAAGATAATAAGAAAATGTATTTATTTATTATGTTGTACACAGTTTTTAAAGTTATGTTTAGAATTAATTTAAATGCAAAAACAACATTTGATGGACAGAATGCAGAACAATGTCATACATTCACCCCAGTACAGGGCCTTAAACCATTGTTGTTTTGCTCATCATTTCTTTTATATATGTCACCCTAAGGGGGAAGGGCATGCCCAGAAGTGGGTCGTGTGCTCTCTACACCACTGGATTCAAGCTAGCCTGGCTGAAGAAGGGTGATGCCCTGAAACCGGTCCCAGGATGCTTGTTTCCGGTCCAGGGAGGACCTGGCATTGCAGTTCAGGCTGAACTGTTCCCATTAAGGAACAGGGTTAAGACTGATTTGCATATGGCTGTGGCTGAACTGGGTTGGTGTGGTGACCAAAAGAATGATGGATTAAACTCAGATCCTTGTGACTGGGGGTGAATGTTTGCATTATCCAGCATTCCGTCCATCAATTGTTTCTTTTGCATATGTCACCCTAAGTGGGAAGGGTATGCCCAGACCTGGGTCCCGTGCTCACTACACCACCGGATTCAAGCTAGCTTGGCTGATGAAGGGTGATGCCCTGAAAATGGCCGCAAGATGATTGTTTCCGGTCCAGGGAGGACCTGGCATGGCAGGTTGGGCTCGACTGTTCCCATAAGGAACAGGGTCAAGACTGATTTGCACAATGGCTGGGGCCCAACTGTGGTGGTGTGGCGAGCAAAAGAATGATGGATTAAACCCAGATCCCTGTGACTGGGGGTGAATGTTTGCATTGCCAGCATTTCATCCATCAATTGTTTCTTTTAGAATTCATTTAAAGTCATCTGTTATTCAAAGTGAAGTTTTATTAATATTTATATTTTTAAAAAGTTATCAACATGTTACAATAAGCCCATACTTATTGTTTATTTAAATATAATTATGTATCCATTGCTAGGATTACTTATATTTTTAAAAAGTGTAAAATAAGTTTATTACATTTATCATTAGTTATTTTAGGTCCCTGCCTCCGTTGTGTTCTATGGGAGGCTGTTGTAGTACCAGTGGCTGGCCCTTCAGCTCTGAGTTGTAGTGTAATTACTCCAGTTCTGCTTCCTTCATGGTCGCAGCCTACAAGGCAGCAATGTTGTCTGGTTTGCTAAAGATATCTTTGGGACAATCAGAAAGCTGACGTAGCAATCCATTCCGTCCACTGCATACCATTTGCTTTGTGGTTTGTAACTCACTTTTTCTGGCTTTATATTTGCTGACATTATTTGCTTTAGGCTTTCCAGATCGAGTTCATCCCTCCTGTTGCCCCATCCTTGTTTACTGTATTCTTTCACAGCATCGCTTTCTGTAAACAAGCATTTAAATCTTGTTCTTATCTTGTCACATTTACTGTGCATTCAAAGACATACGTCTAATGTTACTCTGTGTCATCCAGGGAGCTCAGTGTTTATTTTTCTTTCTCTGACTTCAAAGTGAGAGGATTTATGTGACAATCATGCTGGCTACTGGGATCTGCATGAGGAAGGCTGTACAATGTTTTTATTTTCTAGCACACAATGTGCTGATGATCAAATCAACACACTGGGTTATGACATTTCCACACATTTCCACACATTATCATAGTGCACTGTATACTTTTATCAGTAAAACTGTATGTGAGTACAAATGTAATGGAAGATGTGTTGTCTGTAATGGCAGTATGCTACATTACCAAGCATACTCCACTTTACCCAACTCCGCTTTACTCTGCACCATTCCATGCCACAGCATTCCACTCTGCACCACTCCACATTACGCCACTCCACTCCGCTCTGCATCACTGCACTCTTATCTGCACCACTCCACTCGACGGCCCTCTACTCTACACCACTCCACTCTACTCTTTGCCAATGCACACTACCCCACACTACTCTATTGTGCACCGCTGCGCTTTTCTGCACTCTACACCACTCCATGCCACTCCAGTCTATGCCACCCTACTCTGCAACACTGCGCTGTTTGCCACAGCGCTCTATACCAATGCACTCTACTCTGTACCACTCCTCTATGCCACTCTAATCTACTCTTCACCACTGCACTCTACTCTGAAAAATCTACTGTACGCCACTTTACTTAGCTCCATTGCACTCAGAGACACTCTACTCTACTCTGCACTGCACTCTAGGCCAATGTACTCTACACCACTTTACTCAAAACCAATGCACTCTACACCACTGTATTCTAATCCACTATAATCAGTGCTATTGTACTCTCACTGCTCTCTACGCCACCCAATCCTACTCTGCACAACTGTACTGTATTCCACTGCTCTCTATGCTACTCTACCCTGCACCACTGAAGTCTACGCCAATGCCCTCCACACCACTCAATAATACACCACTGCACTCTAAGACGGTATACTCTGCAACACTGCTCTCTACTTTATTTATCAGTTTAATAAAGCTCAACACATATCCCAAAGTAACATATATAGAAGTACTGTGTAAGTAAATAATAAAAAAGACAGTTATTTTGAAAAGAGCCATGTTTTGAGCCTCTTTCTACATCTAAGAAAGTCATTTGGATAGTGGAGATCTAAAGACAGTAGATTCCAGTATGCTGCAGCTAGTAAGTAAAAGAGAGGCCCCCAGCTCTAACTCTTTTCATCCGTTTAGTTTTAGCAAGGGCAAGATTAGTAGACCTCAGACTTCTTGTGGGAGTGTAAAACTCAATTTTGGATCGAAGGATCACAGGACCTGAATTGTGAAGAGCCCTCTGTGTGTGGCACAGAAGTTTGAATTTAGCCCTCATACAGATATGAAGTCAGTGAAGGGTTTTAAGGCATTTCAGATGCAGAGCTTTACCTACATTTATTACAGATGAGTTTAGCGGCCATGTTTTGAAATGTCTGCAGACAGGAGGAACGTTTTCCGACATCGTAAAATAGAGGTCATTACCATAGTCCAATCTGCAAACCACAAGGTCTTGGACTATGGTTCTGTGCCAATCAATGGGAATCCAGTGGCACATTTTATTAAGAGGTTTCAGCAAACCATAAGATTTGCCACATGTACCAATAACTTGCCTCATTAGTTCAAAACCTCAGATTTTTTACCACTTTTTACAGCGCGATCACTTTCACTTTTACCTGCTGCCGCGCGTGCACGCATCACTTGCGTGCTCTTTTAAATTGTATTTTCCCCTTTCAATCCCGGTGCGCCTTTGCTCTTACCCATAGGATTCACTCTGCCCCCCTCACCCAACCTTGCCTCCTGTTAATGTTCCCTTGCTTTCATAGTTTCTGTCCCTCGCAGGTCTGTTCTTTTCTTCAAGTAATTGGAACTCATCAGTTTTAACGTCAGCATGCTGAGCTTCATCTTTTAACAATGGTGGCTGTGCGCGTTTCTTTGGTTATGCGCAGACCTCCCACCTCCTTATTTACTTTGGCCACGGTGCCGGTAAGAGCGATCACTTCACTTTTTCCTGCTGCAGCGCACGGTGCATGCGTCTCTCACCAAGCCGCTGTATGTGTCGTGTGCCACCAGAGCACTGCATGTTTTTCACCCTCAGAGGCCTGCTAGTGTCTCGCTGTAAGAGCTATGCTGTGTCTGTCAGGGTACTGTTTGTCTCTCGGAGTCAGAGCAGTGCTGTTTATAGTGAAATCAGAGCGCTGCAGTTGTCTCGGTCCACAGAACGCTGCCTGGATCTTGTGCTATGTAAGCACTGCCTGAATTGTGTTCCATACAAGCGCTACATGCGTCTCTGGCAGTCTGCGCTTTGCATACATGTCATGTGCTGCATGAGTTTCGTGCGTCAGTTGTCTGATTTAACCCAATAAGCTGTGATACTGTAATAAGGGGATGGGTCTTACACGCCAGTTGCATTTATGCCCCAGTTCAAATCATTCCAGTGGTCTGGCCCTTATAAGAGGTTTATCCAGTTTTATGTCCTAGTTCAAAGCACGCCTGCCCCCCAATACTATTACAAATATACCCAGTTTCATATGGTAGTTATAGATATGCTTGTTACCCTGTCCCATGCTAGTCTGACCTGTTTTTATGTCCTATCTAAAACGTGCCCAGTTCACTGCAATTAGATAGCTACATGGTGTGCTGCCCGTCTCCAGAACATGCCTGAACCACTGCCCCTAATGATGTTTATCCAGTTTAATGCCCCTATTCAAAGCATACATGTGCCCTGCTTTTTAAGAGATATATGTGTTTTTGCCTCGGTTCAAAATATAGCTGGTGCTCTGTACCTGTCCGAAACATATGAAGTTTCATATCCTGGTTTCACATTTGCCTATAGTCAGCCTAAAAATATGCCTGGTTTCCCACCCATACGAAATCTACGTAGTTCTACTTCGCCCAATCCATCCAGGTATCCTAAATTTTGCTGTTTGTCTGCTGTCCTATCGAAAATGAACCCTATCTTGTGCTATTGTAAAATCCTCCCGGAGTTTTTTCTGCTACACGCCAAAATATATGTGTGTCTTGTCATAGATATTCTTGGTGTTCTGCCACGCTCAAAGTCCAAACAATCCCTGGTACCATACCACCATTCATAGAAAGTGTCTCTCTCCTCTACCTTATGTAGTATTCCCGGTACCCCGCCCCTCTTTCAAATTTTCTCTGCAGTCTTCTTACACCGTTGGCCTTCTGTCCTCATCATAGAAAACAAGCATTGACATAGCCGATAGGTCTTGCTTTTGGGACCTTATAAGTGCTTAGCCATGCAAAATTTCATGTTGTTGCACTAAGGATATTGTGCTGCATAACTAAATACTTATAATGTCCCAAAAGCGAGACCTATTGGCTATGCCAATGCTTGTTTGGCTTAGGAGTGGGTCCAAAGGACCCCTGCCACCATTATGGGTCCTAAATGTTGTGGGTGCCTCTAAAAAGCAGAATCTCTTTTTTTTTCAGAATTCAGCTTCAGACACTTAGTCCTCATCCAACTAGCTACCTCCTTCTGTTTGATTTTCTTCATGTTGCTTACCTAAAGAGAAGACTAATTGCATGTCATCAGTGTGTGAACAAATTTCAACATACCACTTGCGCACCAGCTTGCAAGGGCTATAACATAGACATTCAAAAGTGTTGGGCTCAGAGAAGAACCCTTTGGCACCCCGCAGTTGTTGTTATGAGGAGAAGATCTTATAGTGCCCAACTGGACTGACTGTGTCCTGTTTTTCAAGAATGAACCATACCCGGTAAAGCTCTCGCATGAAGCCCAACCTCATGGAGTTTGTTTATCAAAAGGCTGTGTGCAACAGTGTTACATGCTGCCAACAGAGCAGGTAGAAAACATGGCAACTGCTTTGCCCTGATCTACTTCCGATCTTATATTACCAGGACAGCCAGAAGGGTGGTTTCTGTACTATTCTTGGGGCCTGAAGCAAGTCTGAGAAGGATTAAGTGAGTTATTATCATCTAAGAACTTTGTCAACTGACTGTTGACAAGTCTTTCTAAAACCTTAGACATGTATGGAAGTGAAAAGATGGGGCGATAGTTTGATAATACTGAGACGTCTAGTCCTGCTTTTCTACCTTTATGCCACTCTATTCTATGGCACTGCACTCTACGCCATTGAAATCTACACCGCTCTTCTTGGCTGCGCTACATTCTACACCACTGCAATTTATACCAATCCACTGAAAACCACTCTAATCTACTCTGCACCACTGCAATCTACGACACTCCACGATACTCCACTTTATGATGCTGTACTCCATTAAACTCTACTCCACTGACAGTCTACTCCACCCAGTGCCACTCCACTCTACAGCACTCTTCTCCATTCTATTCCATTCTACAACACCACTCAACTCTACAACACTCCACTCCACTTTATGCCACTCCATTCTATTATAATATGCTCCACTATACGCTACTCTACTATACAACACTCTACGCAACACACCCTATGCCACTCCACTCTACATCACTCCACAACACTATGCGACTCCACTCTACGACACACTACTCATCTCTAACACTGTACTCCACTCTATGCCACTCAACTCTATGTCCTTCCACTCTACGGCAATCTACTCCTTCTACTCCTCCTTCTTGTGGAGAAGCTTGGCTCAATGGTTAGAGCGGCAGACCCTGAGGCAGAGGTCTGGCCCGGGACCAGGGTTCAATTCCCTCAGCGGCTCTTGGACTCAATTTCCCCGGACCTGATACTTCTTGCCTCGGTGCCTAGTCTAATCATGGGTCCCACTCTGTGACTCTGGGCAATAGCTTGCAATAGCTTGCTTAATCTCCACAACATCCCCAGCAGCGCTTGGATGCCTGGCTTCCCCTTGGGGGTGCCCAGTAGTGGACATTTCACAGGAAATCTAGGATGGGTTCCACAGCGGTATGAATACAGCGCTACGAGACCTCTGGGTAGAAGTGCGCTATATAAATACAAACACATTTACATTTTACGACACTGTATGCTACTCCATGACACTACACTTCACTCTTCTCCATGCCACTCCACTCTTCTGTACCCCATTCCACGCAACTCCACACCGCTCCATAACACGCCACGCCACACTCCTGTACTCTACTAACTTTTGGCCTTGCTGAACAGCAGTCACTCTGGTGTACAACATTGTTAAAATATACTGGCAAGCCAAAGTTTCTTGCGTATGCGAAACCTATTGGCTTTGCCAATGCCTGTTGACTGAAGTAACTATAAAGGCACAGTTAGAGGGTGCGTGCTTATCGCTCCTTATGTCCCTCCCTACCCCTCCCGGCTCCCCCTTACTTCTCCCTTAACCCATCTACTTTAGTAGTATTTCCCATTTTCAACCGCTCACCATCCTTCTCACATTTACTCCTAAAATGTATTCCTAATTGTGCAGAGATCTCTGCAGTCAGGACGGAGATCTTTGTACTTAAAAGTTAGTATAGGTGGAGGCATAGACCTCCACATGTAGGTTTGTGAATAGCATTTGTAGCACATGAGTAGTAATAGTGTAGTATTACGACTAAACTTACAAAAAAATGTGGGGGCAGATTTACAAGCCTCTTGCGCCACTTTTGCGTCACTTTTAACATGGGAAAGTGACGCAAAAGTGGTGCAATGGGCTTAAAAATAAGCCCTGTGGTTTGGGAATAGACCTCCTTATATTAGAAGGTGAAAAACACTAAATCCAATGTTTTAAATGTGTTCGTGTTGAAGTTTAATTCACTCTCATCCAGCCAGCCCACTAGTGTCCCAGGTCCTATAGTAAAGCAACAGCCTATTGTTAAGCTTCAACCTTGAGCAGAAAACGTTTGTGCAATCCACATGAGAGAGCGCAAACTGACCTAAATGTATGAGTGCATCACACTTACCTGTAGTAAGCACAAATCATGAGGAGAAATGCCATGAGTGCTAATAGTATCTGAAATTATATTCTGAATGTATAGCTAACGTAGAGATTTAAGTAGAAGTGGAACTAATGCAGAAATGTGTGACACTATATGATTTTATTAGATGTGATTATTTCTGAATCCATGTCGTGTAGCTGTTAAAATGTAAGATGGTATGTGGTTAAACGCAGAATGTGGTAGGCCTCAGGGCCAGAGCTAAAAGGGAAGGTGTTTCTTTTCACGACATAGATTGTATTAATGTTTGGTCATTGCATTAATGGGCCATGATTTATAGATGTGTTTACTGAATAATAGAATAAGAGTATTAACATGCTTTAATTAATGAAGAAATTGAATGCTATAATCATTATGAGAAATATTGTAGGCCTGAAATGTTTTAACATTGATTTACACGTACATGTCTGGGCCAAGAAATGTTGCGAACCTTTTTGGAAGTCTATGAGAGTTGGGATCTTGGCTGCAGATGTCTGTCTGCAAGAGAAAAGGGGGAATCCAATTATAAATAAAATGAATAGAGGTCTGTTCAGTAGACGGCCCAGACATGGAGGAGGGTTCCGGAATGTTTAAGGGGTATCAGCGGGCCGGAGAAGAGTCTGAGAAGCAAGGTCAACTCCAACGTATGAGGCCCAACACAAAGCAGCATGGAAAAAGCCAGAAGCTACACCACGTGAGGGGCGTCTCGCGAGGGGCGTCTCAAATGTTGTTGACTGTTTTGTATTAGGGACAGCACCCCTGGGTGGAGTTAGAGCAGATACCTGAGGACCCTTTAGAGAGCGGATGGGTAGGCAGAGAGGGGTCATGACTGGAGAACTATAGGTTTTCACCAAGAGACTTAGAGTGAGTGACTTCCCTTGGGGGTCATTCACTGCTGACACCTTTGTTAGGTTGGGATTTGGTTAAGTAGGGATACCATCTAGAGCAGGGTAGGGACAGCCTAACCTGTGTGTTTTCCTCCAACTTAAATGAAGGAGAGATATGCGTCAATGCTGATAGCTTTATTATTCTTAGAACTTGTGTTAGTAATTTCCGTTGCTCGTCTGAGGGCTTTCAGAGAGCACATGTATGTAGTTGGACCTGTGTATCTCGTGAATCTCATTCTGAGATGCCTGTATTTGCAGCTTATCCTATCCTTACAATAAACTTTTGAAAGCTAGAAGTTGTTTGTGATCTTTTGGAGCAGGGTCCTTTATTGGGTGAACTGGTTTGGTAACAGGGGCACTTTCTTCCTCAAAGACAGGCAACAAAGGTTCAGTCGACCAGATCGAGGTTTGGATCAATAGTGATAGGGTATCGATCAAAATCTCGCCCTTCCAGTTGGTAGCTATAGAGGATGGTTGCCTTCTTGAGGACGGTGACCTAGGCCAGGTTAGCTTACCCCAAGGCCCCTAGAAATCGATGATCGGAAGAACCGCCCGCCGAAGAAGATCCGGATGACGTGAGACAGAAAAAGCAGCAGTATCGGTCGAGAGTGAGTATAAAGGGTCATGCGTGTTAGATTGCGGTGTTTTTGTATTGTATCTATGTTGTAATGTCTGGCGGAGTTGAATGTCTGTAGAGTGACTGTGGAACAGGTTGTGAGCGCGCGCAACCGGTGGAAATCTTAAGTGAGAGCTTAAGTGGTTCGGGTGTATCGGACACCCAGAGTAATTGTTAACTAGTGTGAAGGGGGTCATGAGGTACCATTGATCACCCGAAAGACCGAGATAGGGGGAACGTAAGAGTGAGTGCGTGAGTAACGGACGCTGGTCGGAGGTTACTGTGTGTGTAAGCAACCTATCAGAGAGACGATAGACATTTCGTCAGTTGTGTTGACAATTACATATAGACTGTGGACGTACAGTCGAGGGAAGTGACCGCTTGGTCGGAAGTAGTCATTTTTCGGTGTATGAATGGGACGCATGCATGACCGGGAGACGAGTTGAGAAAGGAGGGGTGCTGCTGCGAAGCGGAGAAAAGTGACGTCAGGAAGTGTCGCGCAGTGATTGGCTGACCGGAGAAAGACCGCGCCGTGATAGGCCAGCTAGCAAAGACGTCAGAAAGTATCGCGGCGTGATTGGCCGACCGGAGAAAGACCGCGCTGCGATAGGCCAAGTTAGCAAAGCCGCGACAGGATTGGTGGATTGTCATCAGGAAGTAAACAGAGTAGCGAGGCTGGATATTGTGCGTATAATTATGAAGTGTTTTAAATGGCTGAGAGCGGTGTTTAAAAAAGAGAAGCGGGGATCGTATGAAGGGGAAGAAGCCCCGCCGGAGGGTACGCCGGCTCGTTACATGGCAGTAAATGTTGGGTTGCATACGATCCTTTGGATATCAGAGTGGAGTAAGATTACGGAAGGAAATGAGGAACTGACGTTCCCGAAGTACGGGACGTTCAGATTAGAGGTGTTACATCGATTAAAATCAGTCATGACCTCAATGAGACCCTTGCCTAGACCGACCCAGTTTGAAGCTCTTGATGCATGGATTAGGGCAGCGCATGAAAAGAATATGAACAGACGACAAGAAAGGGTGAAACGATCGGTAAGGGCAGTGCAGGATGCCAGGTGGGATGCGGATGCTAAAAGATGGAGAGTGCATAACATGGAAGTAAATAAATTGTACCCAGTGTTAGAGGTGCCCGGAAATAAAAGCCCCCTAGAAGAAGATGATGAGAGCGAAACAGAGGATAGCCTGATAAACAGATTATTGACAGACAGGCCACCCCCGTATAATAGAGCAGGGGGAGAGGTCGAGCATAGTGAAGGAGAAAAGGGGGGCAATGCAGGAGAGCATGGACCGCTTCCCAGTTCAGAGTGGGATCCTGAGGCAAAGAAAGAGCTGTCCCAGCCTAGTCAGGTGCAACAGGTAGTCGGGAGGTTTGTGGTACAAAGAGCGCCGGAAACGGAGAGCGCCACATCCTACGCATTACCAGATGCACTACAGGTACCTGTTACCATAGGTCCTATAATATCGATATATGACCAAGAGAGAGCAAGAGGGAAAGAACGGGTACGGAAGGACGGAGAAAGAGCAGGGACGGCAAGGAGGAACGATACGATTAATTCCCCAAGTCAGATGCCGATACCAAGAGAGTGGAGCACCCCGATGCACACAGCAGGGGACCCAGGAGGGGATCCTGGGGGCCCTAGATGGCCAGTGGATCTGAGGGGATCTGGACGAAAATCCTTTCAAGAGCTAAATGAGTACATGAAGAAGTGGGATGAGGCAGTGGAGGCTCACAAGAGCATCATAGCTGCAGAAGCTGAAAGGGAAAGTCAGGACAGCAGAGCTCGGACTCACTGCGGGGCTGGGGAGAGTAGCCCGGAGTGGGACTGTAGAGAGAGAGATAGTAGGGGAGTCACCCATTGGGCCCGGAGTGGAGGTAGAACAGACCTGGAAAACGGGGGCCCCGGGAATGGGAGGGTGGCGCGCCCAATACTCAGTGAAGAGGAGAGGAGAGCGCAAGAGTACAGAAACAGCTTTAAGTGTCCACACTGTGTGCCCGGCACCAGAGAATTGAATGGGAGTTGTGAGAGGTCGCACCATAGTCCCTGTGATGACGGAAATGAGCGCAGCCCAGGGAATATGGGGAACCAGGAAGGATCGTATCGGATACTGAGCGATACGAGGCAAAGAGAGAGTAGCGACCAGAGGGAAAATAACAGAGAGGCGTACGGTGAAAGGAGAGAAGAAGAAGAGAGTGGGCAGAGCAAGAGTGGGGGTAACAGGCCCGTGTTCCATCACCTTCCAAGATCGGATGGCCGAGCATGGGACCTGGAGAGATGGGAGCAAGGGAAGGCACTCATTAACTCTCCCGAGCCCAAACGTAGAGCTCGAAGTTGGGATGGTAGGGAGACTAGTGAGCCCCCTTCGAAAGACATATTGCGAGCTGAGATAAAAGCCAAGAGACTCGATGTCGCCAGCTTAAGGTCAGACCTGGATGACATGATAGATGGTACCCTGCCTTTAGAAAGAATGGAAATGTATGAGCAGGATGAAATACTGTATATGGCAAAGGACATCACTCGAAAAGCGAGAGCAATCCATGAGAAGTTAGTCGAACTAGCAGGCAAATATATGGTGGACCTGTCAAGAACCAAAGCATTACAGGGTAACCACAGGCTACATTACACAGATCGAGACCTAGATGAGAGGAGAACGATTGGGCTGAAAACGCACATAAGGGAACTGATCACTGGAATAAGGACATGGAGGGCACTAGATAAGTGGGAAGAGAGGTGGTCCAAGAAAGGGACCGGCAGGAGAAGCACGCTTGGTATGACACCAGGAGGACTGCAGGGAATAGAAGCTTACCCTTTGCGTGAAGTCGCAAATGGGAACTATGTGCATGTCCCTTGGAGTAGGGGAGATTTAGCTGCTTTTACCACCTCCTTCCCCAAATTGCGGGAAAACCCAGTGGAGTGGTACAAGCAAGTCGAGAGATTTGTAAAAATCTCAAAGGTCCTATGGATAGATCTGAACACGCTGTTTGACATTGTAGTACCAGGAGATCTGTGGACAGCATGCAAGGTTAGCGCTGAGTGGCCCACAACGGAGCCAGAGAGAGATGCTAAGACTAATGGGCCGTCCGAGATTGTGATGGCAAAATTCGAGAGAGTGATGACTTGGCTGAAAGAGAAAGTGCCAATGCAAGACATAGATTGGGTCAGAATAGACCGAACCAGACAGGAACCCAAAGAGACCGTCCACGAATATTACGAGAGATTGCTGAAGGCGTTTAAACAGTATAGCGGCTTGGATGTAATGGATCCAAAAGACATAGGGCAATTCGTGTCCAAGTTCGTCCTGGGACTGAGACCGGATATTAGTTTAATGATTCAGCAACACTCGATTTGTTGGCAAAGTAAACCCCTAGACGAAATACTGAGATATGCCAGGTACTGCTGTGATGAGATAGACTCCAAGGCTAAGAAACTAAAAGAAAAGTTGATGGTGGTACAGATGCAGGCAGCAGGGAAGGGGGGACAACAGCAACAGCAGCAAGGAACAGGTACAGGAGGAAAGAAGCAGTACAGTCAGAACAAGGGCAATGAGGAGAGTTCCACCTTTAGACCCAGAATAGACATAGCTGCCTTGAAGAAAACGACTAGGTGCCACCAGTGTAACGAGGTGGGGCATTGGAAACGCGAGTGTCCCTACAATGTAGAGATAGGAGAACAAGAGATAGAGGAGGAAGAGGTCCAGAGCGCGCCTACAAGAGGGGTGACGCCATACCAGGGAAAGGTGCTCAAAGGGGGGGGGGCTCCTCCCCGAGCCCAGTTCCCGCAACCTCCTCGAGTAGGGACTATGGGTAAGACCTATAGACAGATGCCCCTGTTTGTAGAAGGAGAAGAGTGCTATTATGTGGACCCATTAACCGGACAGAGAGTGGAAAGAGAAGACTGCACCCTCGGGGCAGCCTTGGAGGTGGACCAGAGGGGACCCTATGTCGAAGCAGAAGTAGCAGGGTGCCCTACGACATTTCTGGTGGACACAGGAGCCACTAGATCCACGATCAGATCAGCTGCAGTTCCAGACCTGCCCATGTCTGGAGAGACCATACAAGTGGTAGGGGTCGCAAACAGGAGAATAACCAGCCAATTGACAGAACCGGTACAGGTGAAAATAGGGAAGTACAGCGATGAGCACCAGTTTGTGGTTTGCGATTCAAGTCCTGTGTGTCTGCTAGGGAGAGACCTGTTGTGTAAATTGAATTGTACAATATACTGTACACCTCAGGGAGTGGAGGTATTGACCAATGATGATGACGCAGATTTCAAAGTTGCAAACTCAAGAATATGCGTGGAGCTGTACCCTACTTTGACAGTAGATGAGCTCCCCTGGGACTTGAGAGAGACAGTGGCACCAGAAGTATGGGATTTCACTGGGGAAGAGATTGGATTGGTCAAAGGGGTGGACCCAGTGAAAATTGTAGTGAAACCGCATGCTGAGTTCCCAAGAACACCCCAATATAAATTGACTCCAGAAACGATTGCAGGCATAAAACCCGTGATCGAGTCCATGATTAAACAGGGAATACTGAAAGAAATCGTGGGTAGTCCATGCAACTCCCCGATTATGGGTCTGCAGAAACCAAATGGGAAATTCAGGATAGTGCAGGACCTTCGAAAGATTAATAACATAGTCGTTTCGTGTTGTCCAGTGGTACCGAATCCATCAGTGATACTGTTTCAGATTCCATTCCAAGCTGAGTGGTTCACTGTGATCGATCTTTGTCAGGCTTTCTTTTCGATCCCTCTGGACGAAGAAAGCCATTTTCTTTTCGCATTTAAGCTGGAAAATCGCGTCCTAACATGGTGTCGTATTCCTCAGGGGTATACAGAGAGCCCATCGATCTTTAACCAGCTTTTGAAGAAAAATCTTGAAAGTCTAGTGCTGCCCCAGAAGTCAGTTCTGGTCCAGTACATAGACGACCTCCTCGTGGCGTCAGAAACAGAAGAAGCTTGCAGGGAGGACTCCATTGCTTTGTTAAATCACCTAGCTGCCAATGGGCACAAGGTGTCCCCGGGAAAATTGCAGTACTGCCTGACAGAAGTGCAGTACTTGGGACACAGAATAGAGAAAGGCAAACGAAAGGTGTCACCAGACAGGATAGAGGCGATCATGAAAATGAATGCGCCTAAGACACAGAGAGAGGTCAGGATGTTCCTAGGGATGGTGGGTTATTGCCGACAGTGGATCGCGAACTTTTCACTGAAAGCAAAGCCCTTGCAAAAACTGACGCACAAGGAGGTGAGCGACCCGGTACCATGGGACAAAGACTGTTTGATGGCATTCCTACAGCTGCGAGAGGACCTGTGTCGTGCTCCGGCATTGGGAATGCCTGATTACAATAAACCATTTTTTCTTTACTGTTGTGAGAGAGAAGGTTGCGCGTTGTCTGTGTTAGTCCAAATCCATGGGAATGCCCGTAGACCAGTTGCTTATTTCTCGGCTACTTTAGACCCAGTAGCCGCAGCGTTGCCCGGATGTCTCAAATCCGTTGCTGCAACGGGTGTCAGCATTGAAAGATGTGAAAATATCGTCATGGGGCACCCGTTAGAGGTGTGCGTGCCCCATTCTGTTGAACTGTTGATGACCAGGACCAAAACACAGCATCTGACCAACAGCAGGCTCACGCGCTATGAGCAAGTTATTCTTGCTGCAGAGAATGTGACCCTCAAGAGATGCTCTGTTTTGAACCCTGCCACCTTGATGCCACTCCCAAATGATATCGAGGATGATGATGAATGTACAGACCATGACTGCCTTGATGTGACTGAACTATGCACCAAACCCAGACCCGACATCGTAGATGAGCCACTGACTGACCCAGACGAAATTTTCTTTGTCGATGGCTCATGTGTAAGAGACGAAGTTGGGCAGTTGAGAGCAGCTTATGCTGTTTGTACAATTACTGGAGTTGTGGAAGCTGGGTGCCTGGAAGGAGTACACTCCGCTCAGGTAGCCGAGATTATTGCCTTGACACGTGCTTGCTTGGCAAGCAATCAAATTCGAGTCACCATATACACCGACAGCCAATATGGTTATGGGGTGGTTCATGATTACGGGCAGTTATGGTCTCAAAGAGGGTTCATGACCTCTTCAGGCTCTCCCATTCGCAATGGAGAGTTTGTGCGCCTGTTGTTAGAGGCGTTGCAATGCCCAGCAGGTATCGCAGTTGTAAAGTGCACCGCACATACCAGAAATGAGGACTTCGTTTCGAAAGGCAATAGATATGCTGATGAAGTTGCGCGGTATTGCGCGGAGCAAGGGTACTCTTTCACAGAGGTGGAAGTGGGTGGAATAAATGTAAGAACTGAATTAGCCATGATATTGGAAACTGTTGATACTTGGGATGAACTGTCAAACATGCAAGAAAATGCTCCTGATTCTGAAAAAGAAACATGGGAAAAGGCAGGATGTGTAATGGGTGAGTCCCATTTTTGGGTCTCAGCAGACGGCAGAGCAGTGTTGCCCAATGAGATGGTGAGTCCAATGGCCAGACTCATACATGGTCCCGTACACTTGGGGAGAGATGCTATGCTGAGAGTGTTTAGACAGACTTGGTACAATCCTAAGTTTAGAATAGCAGCAGAAGCAGTGTGCCAGCGTTGTGTGACCTGTCAGCAGCTGAACGTAGGGAAAAGAACACCAGTTGCACTGAGTCACATAGGAAGGTCTGGAGGTCCATTCAATCGAATGCAGATAGATTTCATTGAAATGCCAAGGTGCAACCGCCTCCGATATGTCCTGGTGGTTGTTTGTGTATTCTCCAGATGGGTTGAGGCATACCCTACACGTAGGTGCGACACCCTCACAGTGGCCAAGTTACTGCTTAGGGAACTCATTCCGCGCTTCGGGGTGCCGGCCTTTTTGGAATCAGATAGGGGAACGCATTTTAACAGCGAGCTTGTGAAGATGATTTGTGCAGCTCTGAATATCGATCAGAAGTTGCATTGCAGTTACCGACCAGAAGCCTCAGGAATTGTGGAGCAGATCAATGGCACGATCAAAGCTCGAATTGCCAAAGTGTGCTCCTCAACGACCCTGAGTTGGCCTGACGCCCTGCCATTGGTCCTCATGAGCCTTCGTAGTACCCCAGACAGAAGAACGGGGTTGTCACCACATGAGGTGTTAATGGGGAGAGCAATGAGGCTGCCATCTGTCCCAACTACTGCACTGTTAAATATCACAGATGATATGATCCTGGACTATTGTAAGGGGCTGTCTGACGCCATTCGTTCTGTGTCCCTTCAGGTGCAGGCTGCCGAGGTTCCATCGTGCCAGGGCCCGTGTCATGACCTGTATCCTGGGGACTGGGTCCTGGTGAAAAAACATGTGAGAAGAAGCTGCTTGGATATTCGTTGGCGTGGGCCCTTCCAGATCATCCTGATCACGAACACAGCTGTGAAGGTGGGAGGCCTGCCCAATTGGATCCACGCGTCACATACGCGAAGGGTTCCAGCACCTCGGGAAGAAACAGCTCCTCTCTCGGATAGACGTCCAGAAGAGGACCGAGAAGCCATAGAGGGGGCTAGCCAAGCTGAAGAGGTGCCAGCGGAAGCAGGGAACGAGTCTGACCAAGCTGAGGACGGTCAGTACAACAGCGAAACAGAAGACGCTACAGAAGGAGAAAGTAGCTGGGAGTACGAGTCAGACACTGACAGGTCTGACAGAGAGCGAGAACAGACAAGAAGGAGAAGGAGTAGAAGGGCACGTGGAGAAGCTAATTGGCCGCAAAGAAGGAGCTCTAGCCTGAGGTCAACTCCAGAGGTAACCCTTCCTCCGATATCAGAAGACTCAGACCCGGAAGAAGGTGCTCAGGGCGCTGAAGCACCGGACCGAAGAAGGTCAAGAAGAGTGCGTGTGCCTAACAGAAGATACTCCACACCTGAGTGGACATATCTGGCGACAAATGTCTGTGAAACAGGAGACAGGGAGGATTCGAGCGGTGGTGGTGTCCAGTTCTGAGCCCATCGTCACCGTGGAAATACGACTGTTGGTACCCGGAGTCGAACAAGAAGGGTCACTAACATTCATGCTCCCCAGACCTCCCCGCCTCAGCAAGTTAAAACACATGTTTCTCTCAGAATTGCAATTCCCCGACTTTGGTACAACGATAACAGCACATGAAGAGCACAATCTTCGTTTGGAAATACTGAACTTTGCTATCGAAGCTGCAGGCACAAACCTGATAGTAGACTGTTAAAGGACTTTGTAAATAAAGCAAGCAGAAAAAGAAGATTACCTAGCGCCCAGGAAGCAGAGAATTTTAGGGAACTTCCCTTGAGTTGATGGAGAAGGGCTAGGGTTGTCTTTATTGAACTGTTAAAGGACTTTTGCGAAGAAGGTTGTCAGCTTCCAGTTGTGTGGATTCTAAAGACAAAAGGATTAAAAGAGACTGTAAAGGAACGAGAAGAAAAGAACTTTGTGCCAAGATAAGAGAGAGCTATATTGTCTGACGAAATGGAAGCCGGCACCCAGAACCGCAGAGCTAAATGTATAATAGGTACACTAATAGTAGGAGTGATAATATTAATAGCTTTAGTGGTAACAATTTCTTATGTAAAGGGACATGAGGAAGAGGCAAAGGTAACTGATGTGAAATCTGTAGAAACGCTTACACCTACTGTTGCTGGTGAGAAAAGGGAAAACACTCAAGAGAAAGCGTTATTAGCTGCAGAAGCCCGCAGGTTACACGTAGATGAGTCCCAAGGAGACTTTAGGTCAAATGCTTATGCTAAACTCTTATATGAATACGTGGATGCCATGGAGGTTAAGGACTGTTACGTCTGCATGCAGTTGCCGGCGTCTGTAGATGAAGGCATTAGATATCATCACCTCCCGCTGACATATGGCATTACATGTAGCTTATTGCTTAGTATATTTTATGAGAGAGATAGTTTTGAATACTATTTCTCCAACTATGATTCAGTGTTGCCAGAAGTCCCAAATTATAAGCAGATGAACAAATGGGACTACTGGAAGAGTGAAGACAGATTGGCCAAGTTCTTCATTCCTTGGATTACCTTAGATACTTCACATGCCCGTAGAAATAACCTGACATGCAAGGTGTCAGAAGTCGAGAAGAAGTTCATAGGGCAGGTGGATGATCGTTACAGGAGACAAAAGATTTTGAAAAAATCAGGGCAATGGAAAACAGATTGGACCGAGGAAGAGAAGGCACACAAGAGAAAGGGTAGTAGTGGTCCAATAGCTTTAGATAAAACGCAGAGAGGAAAGCTATGTCTTCACCGAGCCAAAACGTATTATGAAAATGTATACGTGGGAGAAGTCGACTGTGAACATGCTTTCAATATAGAGTACTATACTAAAGATTTCCTGAAGGGAATGCAAGTGATTCCAAATGTGTATTTTGTATGTGGAAGAAATGCCTACGTGAGACTACCTGACAACTGGTATGGATCATGTTACCTAGCAATTGTTTTCCCCAAAATATATCATGCACAAGACTTAGTGATCATTGAGGGCAAGACATCATCGAGGGGAAGGAGAGATGTAGGAGATGCAGAAATGGTTGGAGATGTCTTTGGAGCTATGTTCCCTCTTTTGGGTCTAATCCTTAATGATGTTAAAATTAGACGACTGGCAACAGTCGTCGACAGGTTGTCTGCCAGCACTGCTCAGTCCTTAATGCTGGTAGAAGGAGAGATGCAATCGATAAGGGCTATGGTTCTTCAGAACCGTCTTGCGTTAGATGTCCTACTAGCAAAAGAGGGCGGAGTCTGTAAGGCTTTGAAGGTTCAGGAATGTTGTACTTACATTCCAGACAATTCGAAGCCCCTTGAGAAAGTTATTAGGAACATAACTGATATTCACAAGGAGATCGAAGACTTGAGTAGAGAAAATGTCTGGGAAAAGGTGGGTCACGGAATGAGTAAAGTTGGAGGGTGGATTTCCACCCTAGGCAAAAGCTTTGTGTGGTATATACTGAAACCTATCATCATAATATTGATCTGTGGGATCATATTGTGGGGATTGGTGAGGGTATTCAAATGGTACAGAGCAAGAAGGTCAGAAAGGGCCCAAAGAGAGCAGCTGCAGAGATTGGCTGCCATACAAGATAATCAGTACAGGAGTCTGAGGGCTCTGGAAGCGCAGAGACAAGTTATGCTAGCAATAACTACAGTTTAAATGTTAGTGATGACCCCGAGAGGTCATCAAAGGGGGGAACTGAGAGAGCGCAAACTGACCTAAATGTATGAGTGCATCACACTTACCTGTAGTAAGCACAAATCATGAGGAGAAATGCCATGAGTGCTAATAGTATCTGAAATTATATTCTGAATGTATAGCTAACGTAGAGATTTAAGTAGAAGTGGAACTAATGCAGAAATGTGTGACACTATATGATTTTATTAGATGTGATTATTTCTGAATCCATGTCGTGTAGCTGTTAAAATGTAAGATGGTATGTGGTTAAACGCAGAATGTGGTAGGCCTCAGGGCCAGAGCTAAAAGGGAAGGTGTTTCTTTTCACGACATAGATTGTATTAATGTTTGGTCATTGCATTAATGGGCCATGATTTATAGATGTGTTTACTGAATAATAGAATAAGAGTATTAACATGCTTTAATTAATGAAGAAATTGAATGCTATAATCATTATGAGAAATATTGTAGGCCTGAAATGTTTTAACATTGATTTACACGTACATGTCTGGGCCAAGAAATGTTGCGAACCTTTTTGGAAGTCTATGAGAGTTGGGATCTTGGCTGCAGATGTCTGTCTGCAAGAGAAAAGGGGGAATCCAATTATAAATAAAATGAATAGAGGTCTGTTCAGTAGACGGCCCAGACATGGAGGAGGGTTCCGGAATGTTTAAGGGGTATCAGCGGGCCGGAGAAGAGTCTGAGAAGCAAGGTCAACTCCAACGTATGAGGCCCAACACAAAGCAGCATGGAAAAAGCCAGAAGCTACACCACGTGAGGGGCGTCTCGCGAGGGGCGTCTCAAATGTTGTTGACTGTTTTGTATTAGGGACAGCACCCCTGGGTGGAGTTAGAGCAGATACCTGAGGACCCTTTAGAGAGCGGATGGGTAGGCAGAGAGGGGTCATGACTGGAGAACTATAGGTTTTCACCAAGAGACTTAGAGTGAGTGACTTCCCTTGGGGGTCATTCACTGCTGACACCTTTGTTAGGTTGGGATTTGGTTAAGTAGGGATACCATCTAGAGCAGGGTAGGGACAGCCTAACCTGTGTGTTTTCCTCCAACTTAAATGAAGGAGAGATATGCGTCAATGCTGATAGCTTTATTATTCTTAGAACTTGTGTTAGTAATTTCCGTTGCTCGTCTGAGGGCTTTCAGAGAGCACATGTATGTAGTTGGACCTGTGTATCTCGTGAATCTCATTCTGAGATGCCTGTATTTGCAGCTTATCCTATCCTTACAATAAACTTTTGAAAGCTAGAAGTTGTTTGTGATCTTTTGGAGCAGGGTCCTTTATTGGGTGAACTGGTTTGGTAACAGGGGCACTTTCTTCCTCAAAGACAGGCAACAAAGGTTCAGTCGACCAGATCGAGGTTTGGATCAATAGTGATAGGGTATCGATCAAAATCTCGCCCTTCCACACATATGAGGGAGCTTAGAGATATGGGTAGACCTTGTAAATGTCAAGCAACACAACCCAAGCAATACATTAGAGGATATTTTATGTTTTCTGCCACAAGGAAGTGAGATAAAACAGTCAAGAGTCCTTTATAAGGTACTTTCTTAACACCTTCGACGCTCATTACGAGCTGAGCTCGTAATGAGCCACGGCGCTCCGGTGCTCATGACGAGCTCAGCTCGTCATGGCCCGTAGAACGCTCAGGTGCGGGGAGAATTCCCCTCCTGTGCTGAGCGTTCCACGGGAGTCAATACACCTGTGATGAGCTCAGCTCGTCATGAGCACCCGAGCGCTGTAGCTCATGACGAGCTGAGCTCGTCATGAGCATGGGGGCGCTGTGCGCGCCCCCATTCCCCCCCAGCACAGCGGGGGAATAACCCCCGCAGCGAAGGGGTTAAATGGTGTCAAAGCCAGCTGAGAGAACTGAGAAAACCCAGATGGAGACTGTTTACATTAAGTACAACATCTTAGGCCTCTCGCCTATCTTCTTCCATTTACTTGAGGCAATTTAGACTGATTGAAATCAGGAAAAGACAGTAGTCAGACTTCCATGACAGAGGAAATGCCCTTAACCCCTTCGCTGCTAGGCCTTTTCCCCTCCTGTGCTGAGGCTTTTTTTGGCGTTTTGGAGTAGTGCGCGCTTAGGCCCTTGTAACTTTTTGACCACATAAGGTATCCACGCCAAATTTGCGTCCTTTTCTTCCAACATCATGTGGATTCTAAAGGCGCCCAGGGTTTGTGGATTCCCTTGGAGGGGTCCCAGAAATTAACCAAAATATAGTGATTTTTTTGTTTTTTTCAGAAAAATGGGAAAAACGGGCTGCAAATGAAAGCCTCTGGGTTTTTCCCTGAAAATGGTATCACAAAAGGGTTTGTGGGGCTGAAATCTCCATTTTCTCAGCTTTCAGGGAATGACAGACTTTTGTCAGAGAACCGAAATTTTTCAATCAGTTTTGGCATTTTTCTGGGACATAGCCTATTTTTGCTATTTTTAGAGCTTTCCACCTCCTTCCAGTTAATGGTAGAAATGAGTTTGAAAGCAATAATGGATCCTGGAAAGCTTTACATTTTTGAAAAGTAGACAAAATTCTGAATTCAGAAAGGGGCCATTTGTCTAAATCCATGAAGGTTGCGTTATAGAAACTAACAGTTAGATATTGGAATATTTGAAATTTTGTTGAAAAAAACAGCCTTTTGTCTCAACGTTTTCACCTATAACTTTTTCTAATTTTGACAGCTCTTGGAAAGCAATATACCGTTACATCCGTTAGACTTTCCTGGTTGTGGGGATATATAGGACTTGTAGTTTCACCAAGAACCCGACGAACCCAGATCCAAAAACTGAGCAGCAACTTGCAATGGTATTTTTTCATTTACTGGGTATAGTGCACTTTGTCTTGGAAAATGTATACATGGAATAATCTGTATGAAAGACACCTATGTATTTCTGAATTGGGTACAAATTATAGACTTCAGAAACAGTATATAATTGCACATTTTCAAAGTTGGGAATACTCATACTAGCATGAGAATTATTGGTCATTTTTCATTAAGATTTTTTTTTTACACAATGTCTTTCATTCAAAGGGAGAAATGCATGAAAGCTCAATTGGTAATAACAGTTGATTTACAAATCTGAATTACCCCAAGTGTCCCGATAAAAACGGTACCTCACTTGTGTGGGTCGGCCTTGTGCCTGCGACAGGAAACGGCGCAAAATGCAACGTGGTCACACCTAAATTTAGCAGTTACAAATTGACCCTTTTTTGGCAAAGTGCCTACCTGTAGTTTTTGCACCCTAGCTCTGCCGGCACCTAGGGAAACCTAGCAAACCTATACATTTTTGAAAAGTAGACACCCAGGGGAATTCAGGATGGGGTGACTCGACTGCCTACCACCAGGTTTTGTTACCCAGAATCCCTTGCAAAGCTAAGATTTTCACAAAATAAACACATTTTCCTCACATTTCTGTGGTGGAAAGTTCTGGAATCTGCGTAGATCAACAAATTTCCACCCACCCAGCGTTCCCCCAGGTCTCCCGATAAAAACAGTACCTCACTTGTGTGGGTCGGCCTTGTGCCTACGACAGGAAATGGCACAAAATGCAACGTGGTCGCACCTCAATTTCCCAGTGAAATTTTACGTTCTTTGGAAAAAGAGACTACCTTTTGTTTTTGAGCCGTAGCTCTGCCAGCACCTAGGGAAACCTAGGAAACCTATACATTTTTGAAAACTAGACACCCAGAGAAATTCAGGATGGGGTGACTCGTCTGCCTACCCCCAGGTTTTGTTACCCAGAATCCCTTGCAAATCTAAAAATTTGACCAAAAAAACACATTTTCCTCACATTTCTGTGGTTGAAAGTTCTGGAATCTGCGTGGATCAACAAATTTCCACCCACCCAGCGTGCCCCCAGGTCTCCCGAAAAAAATGGTACCTCACTTGCGTGGGTAGGCATAGTGGCTGCGACATGAAACAGCGCAAAACGCAGAATGGTCGCACCTCAATTTCCCATTGAAATTTAGCACGATTCGGACAAAAAGACTACCTTTTGTTTTTGCGCCGTAGCTCTGCCAGCACCTAGGGAAACCTAGCAAACCTATACATTTTTGAAAACTAGACACCCAGGGCAATTCAGGATGGGGTTACTCGTCTGCCTACCCCCAGGTTTTGTTACCCAGAATCCCTTGCAAACATATAAATTTGACCAAAAAAACACATTTTCCTCACATTTCTGTGGTGGAAAGTTCTGGAATCTGCGTGGATCAACAAATTTCCACCCACCCAGCGTGCCCCCAGGTCTCCTGAAAAAAATGGTACCTCACTTGCGTGGGTAGGCATAGTGGCTGCGACATGAAACAGCGCAAAACGCAGCATGGTCGCACCTCAATTTCCCAGTGAAATTTAGCACGATTCGGACAAAAAGACTACCTTTTGTTTTTGCGCCGTAGCTCTGCCAGCAACTAGGGAAACCTAGCAAACCTACACATTTTCGAAAACTAGACACCCAGGGAAATTCAGGATGGGGTGACTCGTCTGCCTACCCCCAGGTTTTGTTACCCAGAATCCCTTGCAAACATATAAATTTGACCAAAAAAACACATTTTCCTCACATTTCTGTGGTGGAAAGTTCTGGAATCTGCGTGGATCAACAAATTTCCACCCACCCAGCGTGCCCCCAGGTCTCCTGAAAAAAATGGTACCTCACTTGCGTGGGTAGGCATAGTGGCTGCGACATGAAACAGCGCAAAACGCAGCATGGTCGCACCTCAATTTCCCAGTGAAATTTAGCACGATTCGGACAAAAAGACTACCTTTTGTTTTTGCGCCGTAGCTCTGCCAGCACCTAGGGAAACCTAGCAAACCTATACATTTTCGAAAACTAGACACCCAGGGAAATTCAGGATGGGGTGACTCGTCTGCCTACCCCCAGGTTTTGTTACCCAGAATCCCTTGCAAACATAAAAATTTGACCAAAAAAACAAATTTTCCTCACATTTCTGTGGTGGAAAGTTCTGGAATCTGTGTGGATCAACAAATTTCCACTCACCCAGCGTGCCCCCAGGTCTCCTGAATAAAATGGTACCTCACTTGCGTGGGTAGGCATACTGGCTGCGACATGAAACAGCGCAAAACGCAGCATGGTCGCACCTCAATTTCCCAGTGAAATTTAGCACGATTCGGACAAAAAGACTACCTTTTGTTTTTGCGCCGTAGCTCTGCCAGCACATAGGGAAACCTAGCAAACCTATACATTTTTGAAAACTAGACACCCAGGGAAATTCAGGATGGGGTGACTCGTCTGCCTACCCCCAGGTTTTGTCACCCAGAATCCCTTGCAAACATAGAAATTTGACCAAAAAAACACATTTTCCTCACATTTCTGTGGTAGAAAGTTCTGGAATCTGCGTGGATCAACAAATTTCCACTCACCCAGCGTGCCCCCAGGTCTCCCGAAAAAAATGGTACCTCACTTACGTGGGTAAGCATAGTGGCTGCGACATGAAACAGCGCAAAACGCAGCATGGTCGCACCTCAATTTCCCAGTGAAATTTAGCACGATTCGGACAAAAAGACTACCTTTTGCTTTTGCGCCGTAGCTCTGCCAGCACCTAGGGAAACCTAGAAAACCTATACATTTTTGAAAACTAGACACCCAGGGCAATTCAGGATGGGGTGACTCGTCCGCCTACCCCCAGGTTTTGTTACCCAGAATCCCTTCAAAACATAAAATTTTGACCAAAAAAACACATTTTCCTCACATTTCTGTGGTGGAAAGTTCTGGAATCTGCGTGGATCAACAAATTTCCACTCACCCAGCGTGCCCCCAGGTCTTCCGAAAAAAATGGTACCTCACTTGCGTGGTTAGGCATAGTGGCTGCGACATGAAACAGCGCAAAACGCAGCATGGTCGCACCTCAATTTCCCAGTGAAATTTAGCACGATTCGGACAAAAAGACTACCTTTTGCTTTTGCGCCGTAGCTCTGCCAGCACCTAGGGAAACCTAGAAAACCTATACATTTTTGAAAACTAGACACCCAGGGCAATTCAGGATGGGGTGACTCGTCCGCCTACCCCCAGGTTTTGTTACCCAGAATCCCTTCAAAACATAACATTTTGACCAAAAAAACACATTTTCCTCACATTTCTGTGGTGGAAAGTTCTGGAATCTGCGTGGATCAACAAATTTCCACTCACCCAGTGTGCCCCCAGGTCTTCCGAAAAAAATGGTACATCACTTGCGTGGTTAGGCATAGTGGCTGCGACATGAAACAGCGCAAAACGCAGCATGGTCGCACCTCAATTTCCCAGTGAAATTTAGCACGATTCGGACAAAAAGACTACCTTTTGTTTTTGCGCAGTAGCTCTGCCAGCACCTAGGGAAACCTAGCAAACCTATACATTTTTGAAAACTAGACACCCAGGGCAATTCAGGATGGGGTGACTCGTCCGCCTACCCCCAGGGTTTGTTACCCAGAATCCCTTGAAAACATAAAATTTTGACCAAAAAAACACATTTTCCTCACATTTCTGTGGTGGAAAGTTCTGGAATCTGCGTGGATCAACAAATTTCCACTCACCCAGCGTGCCCCCAGGTCTCCCGAAAAAAATGGTACCTCACTTGCGTGGTTAGGCATAGTGGCTGCGACATGAAACAGCGCAAAACGCAGCATGGTCGCACCTCAATTTCCCAGTGAAATTTAGCACGATTCGGACAAAAAGACTACCTTTTGTTTTTGCGCAGTAGCTCTGCCAGCACCTAGGGAAACCTAGCACACCTATACATTTTTGAAAACTAGACACCCAGGGCAATTCAGGATGGGGTGACTCGTCCGCCTACCCCGAGGTTTTGTTACCCAGAATCCCTTGAAAACATAAAATTTTGACCAAAAAAACACATTTTCCTCACATTTCTGTGGTGGAAAGTTCTGGAATCTGCGTGGATCAACAAATTTCCACCCACCCAGCGTGCCCCCAGGTCTCCCAAAAAAAATGGTACCTCACTTGCGTGGTTAGGCATAGTGGCTGCGACATGAAACAGCGCAAAACGCAGCATGGTCGCACCTCAATTTCCCAGTGAAATTTAGCACGATTCGGACAAAAAGACTACCTTTTGTTTTTGCGCAGTAGCTCTGCCAGCACCTAGGGAAACCTAGCAAACCTATACATTTTTGAAAACTAGACACCCAGGGCAATTCAGGATGGGGTGACTCGTCCGCCTACCCCCAGGTTTTGTTACCCAGAATCCCTTGAAAACATAAAATTTTGACCAAAAAAACACATTTTCCTCACATTTCTGTGGTGGAAAGTTCTGGAATCTGCGTGGATCAACAAATTTCCACCCACCCAGCGTGCCCCCAGGTCTCCCGAAAAAAATGGTACCTCACTTGCGTGGATAGACATAGTGGCTGCAACAGGAAACGGTTCAAATCGTACGGTGGTGAATTTACATTACCTCATTGCAAAACTACCTTGATTTTGGGGGGGGGCATCTGAGTTTGTGGCCCGGGGCTCGGTGGTATTCTTTGCAAAGTAGCAAACCCAAACAGTTCTGAAAACTAGACACCCGGGAGAGTCCAGGGAGGTATGGCATGTGTGGGTCCCCCAATGTTTTCCTACCCAGAACTCTTTGCAAACCTTAAAAATAGGTAAAAATAGCACTTTTCCAAACATTTTGGCGTGGGATCGCCGTGCCGGCAAAAAAGTTCTACCACCCTGCGTTCCCCTTGTTCTCCCGAGTAAAAGGATACCTCACTTGTGTGGGTGCCCCAAAGCAGAACACGCCAAAAATGAATTTTGAAAAAAGTAGTTTTTAGTCATATTTAAGTTTTACAAATTAAGCACCCCAGCCTGAGTCACATGCCTTTGGCCCACCCACACAAGTGAGGTATCATTTTACTCGGGAGAACAAGGGAAACGCTGGGTGGTAGGACATTTGTTCCGGCAGCGAGATCCCACCCAAAAAAGTATGGAAAAGTGGGTTTTTGGACCAAAATTTCAGGTTTGCAGGGGTTTCTGGGTAGGAAAACATTGGGGGACCCACGCATGCCATACCTCCCTGGACTCCCCCGGGTGTCTAGTTCTCAGAACTGTTTGGGTTTGGTAGTTTCCAAAGATGCCTGCCAAGCCCCGGGCCAAAAGCTCAGGTGACCCCCTCAAAAAATAAGATTATTTGGCTAAAGGTAATTTTTTGGTCTCCACAGTATGAATTGGGCCTTTTCCTAAAGCAGCCGCTATGCCTACCCACGCAAGTGAGGTACCATTTTTATCGGGAGACCTTGGGGAACGCTGGGTGGGAGTTAATTTGTGTGAGCCCAGTGATGCCACTCTTTCCCACACTAAACGTGTGAAAAAACTGATTTTTTCCAAGCAAAAAATGAGGTTTGCAAGGGATTCTGGGTAAAGGAACGTTAGAGGATCCACGCAAGCCATACCTCCTTGGAAGCCCCCGGGTGTCTACTTTTCAGAAATGTGTGGGATTGGTAGGTTTCCCTAGATGGCTGTCTCGCACGGGGCCAAAAACCCAGGTAACCCCTCTTGCAAAAGCTGGTGGACTTAACATTTTCACCATTGTTAAATTCACCAGCTTTTGCAAGAGGGATTACCTGGGTTTCTGGCCCCGTGCGAGACAGCCATCTATGGAAACCTACCAAATCCAAACAGTTCTGAAAACTAGACATCCGGGAGAGTCCAGGGAGGTATGGCATGTGTGGGTCCCCCAATGTTTTCCTACCCAGAACTCTTTGCAAACCTTAAAAATAGGTAAAAATAGCATTTTTCCAAACATTTTGGCGTGGGATCGCCGTGCTGGCAAAAAAATCCTACTACCCTGCGTTCCCCTTGTTCTCCCGAGTAAAAGGATACCACACCTTAACAGAGTTACTCAAAAGTCAAACATTCAAGCACAGCTATGTATTCCTCAAAGACACACACATACAGGTTGGATTTGGCACGAGGGCGAGTGATGGTTCAGTACATAAAATTTTATTAACAAGATATTTCAAAAAAATGAAATGCTCTGTCAATAAATAAATGCATAAAAACTGAACCAGTGACTCGCAACTCGTGAGCTGTAAAGCCACGACAAGGCACCAACCGTTTTACAGGCCATTCACGCACCTTTCATACCTGATACAAAACAGACCATTGACACCATCCGAATGGAAAAGCAACACATAACAACAATCACAATAAGGGGCAAGGTACACCCTATTGCAGAAAGAGAAAAAAAACAATTATTACTGCACACCCATCTAATCCGCAAGCACACACACATACTGGTTGGATTTGGCACGAGGGTGAGTGATGATTCAGTACATACAATCGGATACGCAAGTAATTTCATCAAAAATGAAATACACTGCGTATAATTGAAAGTATGATAAACTGAACCACTGACTCGCAGCTCGTGAGCTGTAAAGCCACGTCAAGGCACCAACCTCTTTACAGGCCATTCATACACCTTTCGTACGCATGACACATACAAAACATTCACACCGCCAGCCGCGGACCCATCACATTTCAACACTCACACCAGCAAACAGCGCCATTCAAGGGCCCATCACTTTCACACGCCCACATTTCTGACACTGCAACTACACAAAATGATGGACTGTGTGGAGTGTCACTCAACTAGCAGTGTGTGTATTGACCAACAGAAAGTAACTACTCACACACCGCCTGCCGAGCGCCAGTCCACCCACACCACCATCCAAGCACCAGACCATGCACACTGCCAGCCAAACACCACTCAGCGCACACCGACAGCCAACTACCACTCCACACACACCACCAGCCAAGCATCACTCCACGCACACCACCAGCCAAGCGCAACTCCACAAACACAACACCATCCAAGCACCACTCCACACACGCCGCCAGCCAAGCACCACTCCACACACACCGCCAGCCAAGCACCACTCCACTCACACCGCCAGCCAAGCACCTAACCATACACTCCGCCAGCCAAGCAAAAATCCACGCACCCCCCCAGCACAACTCCAATCCATGCACTATGCCAGCCAAGCACCAGACCACGCACACCACCAGCCAAGCGCCATCCACTCACACCGCCAGCCAAGCACCTAACCATGCACTCCGCCAGCCAAGCAAAAATCCACTCACCCCCCCAGCACAACTCCAATCCATGCACTATGCCAGCCAAGCACCAGACCACGCACACCACCAGCCAAGCGCCATCCACTCACACCACCAGCCAAGCACCTAACCATGCACTCCGCCAGCCAAGCAAAAATCCACTCACCCCCCCAGCACAACTCCAATCCATGCACTATGCCAGCCAAGCACCAGACCACGCACACCACCAGCCAAGCGCCATCCACTCACACCGCCAGCCAAGCACCTAACCATGCACTCCGCCAGCCAAGCAAAAATCCACTCACCCCCCCAGCACAACTCCAATCCATGCACTATGCCAGCCAAGCACCAGACCACGCACACCACCAGCCAAGCGCCATCCACTCACACCACCAGCCAAGCACCTAACCATGCACTCCGCCAGCCAAGCAAAAATCCACTCACCCCCCCAGCACAACTCCAATCCATGCACTATGCCAGCCAAGCACCAGACCACGCACACCACCAGCCAAGCGCCAGTCCACGCACACCAACAATCCAAGCACAATCCTGCACACACCACCATCGAAATTAGAATTTTTTAAAGAAATACCACAAATCAAATGTAGAAACCTACAAATCTGCTAACACAAATTCAAAACCTAAATGCTTTGCACTAATGCAAACCTAAAAGCAAACTAAAAAATATTACAGAAAACAGACCAGACAGTACACTTACAAGCTCAATGAAACTCCCAAAACTTCTTTTGTGTGTGGTACGATTTAAAACAAGCTGGCACACACAATCCAGGATTTGAAGGACAGTCAGGACAGTGCATACGAGACTCCCTCCGCACTTCTCTTCGCCAACAGACTCTACATCTTTTAGTGGGATTGTCTTTTGCAGTTGTGGGAGGAATGTATTCTGGAAAGTGGCGATCTTTCAGTCTAGCCACTTCCTCCACCACTCCAAATCTTGGCACACTTGCCTGTTCCACTAGTACAAGGCTGCCTATTATAGTCTCCTGAAACTTAACAAAAGGCATCTTTGACTCAGGACAAGATTTCTGGAAAACAACAAAAGCATTAAAGGATGCCAAGTGGAAAAGATGGATAGCCAACTTCTTGTACCAAACGTAAGCCTTTCGAAGAGCAGCATAAGGTTCCAACCTCTGATCTACTCTGTCAACACCACCCATGTGCCTATTATAGTCTAAAATGCACACAGGTTTACGCACTTCAGCAGTCTCACCCCGAACTGGCAGAGCTTCAGTGCTTTCGTCATGGATAGTAGTCAGCATGTAAACATCTCTCCTGTCTGAAAACTTCACAGCTAGAAGCTTCCCAGATCGCAATGCAGTAGACTGTCCCCGCACAAGCCTTTTGCAAACAAGTTCTATTGGGAAACCTTTCCGGTTACTGCGCATCGTGCCACATGCAACAGTGCCCACTTTGGCCAACTCCTTGAACAAACGCACACTAGTGTAGAAGTTATCTACATATAAATGGTGGCCTTTGTTAAATAATCGTCTACCTAGTTCCCACACAATTTTCTCAGTCACTCCAAAAGTGGACGGACAAGCAGAAGTGTTAATGCTGGAATCCTTACCGGTGTACACCCTGAAATTATAAACATATCCAGTCTCACTGTCACACAGCATATACAGTTTGATGCCATAGCGTGCCCTCTTACTAGGAATGTATTGCCTAAAAACCAAGCGGCCCTTGAACAATACCAAAGACTCGTCCACAGCTATTTCTCTTCCAGCTGCAAACATCTCAGGAAAACGATCAACAAAGTGATCAAGGACAGGCCGAATCTTAAAAAGACGGTCACAATCAGGGTGATCGCGTGGCAACGCTAAATCATTATCAACAAAATGCATCATGCGAAGAAGAAGCATATATCGATCACGAGTCATAACTGCTGGAAATATAGATGTTGCCATCAAGGGACTAGTGGACCAATAAGAAGACATTGATGGCTTCCTTAGCAAGCCCATCAAAAAAGTTAATCCCAAAAACTTCTTCATCTCTTCAACATATGTGGGAGACCAATGGGTAGCTCTGGAATGGGGCTTAAGGCTGGCACTGTGGTCCCTCAAATACTGCTCTGCAAACAAATTAGTTTGCTCCACAATCTCCTGCAAAAACTCATCGTCAAAAAACAACTGAAAAAATTGAATTGGAAAAAATTGTCAGTATTCACTCTACACCCTGGAACACCAGTGAAGTCTGGCAATTCCGGCTGCACCATGCCAGGGGCAACCCAGACGTCATCACTAACATGAGGAGAAGAAGCCACCCTAGCCTGCAGGCCAGATGCCTCTTGCTGCACTACATCAACGGGAACACTAGCATCCCCAGATGCCTCTTGCCTCACTACACCAACAGGAATACTAGCATCCCCAGTTACATTTTGCATCTCTTCACCAACAGGAGAACTCACATCCCCAGCTGCCTCTTGCATCTCAACATCAACAGAAGAACTCGCATCCCCAGATGCCACTTGCTGCTCAACAACAACAGAAAGACTAGCAGCACCAGATGCCTCATGCTGCTCTACAACAGGAAGACTAGCAGCACCAGATAACCTTTGGCGCACCACAGCAATGTGAAACCTTTTGGGCGCAGCCTTTACCACACTTGCCTGTTCCCGACGAGAAAAAAAGGGAAACCTTGAGGACCTAGGCTGCCGCTCACATGGCTCTTGCCTCTCTACCGGCACATCAATGTCCCTCTCTACCACAGGCACTTCATCAGCACTAGAAGAAGAATCATCATCCGATGATACCATGCGAAGAGAAAACTCACTGCCTGAATCTTCTGCACCTACCTCATGCTCCGAATCGGAGTCAGTGTCTGGACCATGGTCAGAGGAAGACTCAAAAAGCAAACTAACAACCTGCTTAGCAGTAATCCTGCGAGCAGCCATTATCCTTACAAATCAAGAAGACTACACACACAAGTGAACAACAACCTACACTGTGCAAAGGAAGAAGTAAACAAGGTAGAGTCTTCACACAAAAATCAATACACTCAAAAACAATTCAAATCTAACCAAATATAAGAAGACTCACCAGCACCTACTCTGCTGAAACACAGCAAAAAGAAAGGAAATCCCACTGGAAAAAAAAAAAAAGTATAGATTAGACAAAGTACACATCAAGCAGCAATACAAAAAAAAAAGTTAACAATCAAGAAACACAAAGCCACACAAACAGCAATAACTTCACTTTTCATAACAACACATTTATCTAGGAAAAATAGTACAAAAAACATTTACTTACCAAGCACATGCAACTACACAAGCTGCAAAACCAGCATTAACCGAACCACAACCTACACCAATACAAACAGCAAAAGCCTGGATCAAAAACAAAGAAGAAAAAAAATAATTTAATACTACATTTCACAAACAACATAACAAATGAATAAACAATACACAAATTTACCCCCAAAATCACATCCACACAGATGGGCCATCAAAAAGGGCAAAACGGACAAAAGTACGGGTTGATTTGCCCACCGGGGGGGAGGCCAGAAAATCTAAATTTAAAATCCGACCCACCTGAAAGCGACCCTTGCCCAATGGGTCACTTCCTACAATCTAAAATAAAATCCCTGGTGCTAGTGGGGGCATTTCCACCGCACAATCGCAATGCTGTGCGCGACCGTGAGCCAGAAATGCCCTGCAAAGAGACATCAGAAGAGAGGAAAATCACTTACCTCTCCCCTGATGCCTCTTTGCAAACCCCCCCAAATATCTCAAATCCAACCTAACACCTCCAGGCGCAGGAAGCAAATGGCTTCCCGACCGCCTGGGAATCCCTGAAGATGTTGGCGCGTGCTGTGCGCGCTGACGTCATCAGGGATTCTCATGGGGAGGGGGACAACAGAATTACTGTGGTTAACTGCGATGCTGGACAGAGGCACTTGCATCCTTGATTTTCACAAGCGCAATCCTAAAACAGTTCCTATGACCAGGAGCTTCTTTCTCCCCATCTGCTGCTCTCAACAGTCTCTGACCATTTATACACATAAGAGGGATGTGAACTCACACAGAAGATCCCCGTTTGGCAACGCCCACCAACTAGCGGAGTGCACCATCTTTCCTAAATTTACCCACTATGATGGACAGCTCACTCAAGGGACCTGTGCACACATTGGTGCGATGGCATAGTAACACACACGGACACTGGAGACAAAGCAAGCGCTCGAGTTGCAGCACAAATTCAGGAAAACATTCATCAGCCCAAAAACATTTGTGACCTTCCCACTATGATTCACAGCTCACACAAGGGACCCCTGCGCACATCTGTGCAATTGCATAGTAACGCACACATGGACACTGGAGACAAAGATGGGGCTCGAGTTGCAGCACAAACTCAGGAAAGCAATCATCAGCCCAAAAACATTTGTGAACTTCCCACTATGATGGACAGCTCACTCAAGGGACCCCTGCGCACATCGGTGCAATGGCATAATAACACACACAAAGGTCACTAGAGACAAAGCAGGTGATCGAGTTGCAGCACCAATTCAGTAAAACATTCATCAGCCCAAAAACATTTGTGACCTTTCCACTATGATGGACAGCTCACACAAGGGACCCCTGCGCACATCTGTGCGATTGCATAGTAACGCACACATGGACAATGGAGACAAAGATGGCGCTCGAGTTGCAGCACAAACTCAGGAAAGCAATCATCAGCCCAAAATCATTTGTGACCTTCCCACTATGATGAACAAATGGTCTCTGTTTCCAGATACCTAAGAGCCTTGCTAGTTTATTCAGATAACAACCAACACACACTGGGGTCGATTGTGAAAATATGGTATTGTGTACAAAAAAGGGGAGAAATGCTCCTCTTTTAGGTGTCCCCCCACTCACCAGGGTTGCCCCACGGTGACATGCTTCATCATTGGGGCCATCCCAGTCCTCTACGGGCTGGGGCGTGCTGCGACTTGCGAAAGTTACGTAGGAGCACTTTATTAGACTATGTGTGGTGCATGTGTATTTGAGGAGTGGACTATGTGATGTGTGTTAAAAATACCTGCCCAGTAGGTTTACAATAAACTTTATTCTTGCCTCTAGGTGGTAATAAACGGGGTGGAAAGATAGGCTGCCCTAAACGTAATGTGTCCAGATGTACCTATCAACTCCTATCGTCGACATGTTTCGTGCATACCCCAAGCACTATGATGGACAGCTCACACAAGGGACCCCTGCGCACATCTGTGCAATTGCATAGTAACGCACACATGGACACTGGAGACAAAGATGGCGCTCGAGTTGCGGCACAAACTCAGGAAAACAATCATCAACACAAAAACATTTGTGAGCTTCCCACTATGATGGACAGCTCACTCAAGGGACCCCTGCGCAAATCGGTGCAATGGCATAATAACACACACAAAGGTCACTGGAGACAAAGCAGGTGATCGAGTTACAGCACAAATTCAGGAAATCATTCATCAGCCCAAAAACATTTGTGACCTTTCCACTATGAAGGACAGCTCACACAAGGGACCCCTGCGCACATTTGTGCAGTTGCATAGTAACGCACACATGGTCAATGGAGACAAAGATGGCGCTAGAGTTGCAGCACAAATTCAGGAAATAATCAACAGCCCAAAAACATTTGTGAGCTTCCCACTATGATGGACAGCTCACTCAAGGGACCCCTTCGCACATGGCAGAGTAACACACACATGGTCACTGGAGACAAAGCATGTGTTTGAAAAGCAGCACACAAAAAAAAACATTCATCAGCCCAAAAACACTAGTGAGCTTTGCCTAGGCAGCACAGGTGTGTTTTTTAGCCACTTCAGAAACACACATCAGTATAAGTAATGAAGGACAGAGGCACTTGCATCCTTCATTACAATGAGCACTATCATTTTACTTTATAAATGACCCCCATCAGCATTTTTGTAGAAAAAACGGCCTTTCAACAACATTGCAGCCAAGAGAAGACTTCATAGATAATGTTCCCCCAACAAGGGGAGCGACCCTTCCCCAAGGGGCCGCTCCCCGAACTACGAAATTGATGAAGAAACAACAAAAAAAAAAATCCCTAACATTCCTGCTGCACGATCGCACGATTGTGCAGCAGGAAACCTCTAAAGTGCCATCGAGGGAAAGGAAAAACCTTTCCTTTCCCTCGTTAGAAGTTAGAAGCAATCTCCCCCGCCCCAGCCACAAAACGAACCTGTTTCCAACACGACGCGCAGGAAGCAAATGGCTTCCCTGCGCGTCGGTAAACAAAAGGAACCTCCGGTGACGTCAGCGCGCCTCGCGCGCTGATGTCATTGATGACGTGGGCGGGGAGGGCGGGGGGAGGCAGGGGAACGTCTTCCCCTGCCATCCCCGCAGAAACGAACACAATCGGGCAGACTCGGGGGGAGCGCTGGCGCTTCCCCCGAGGGTGGGGCTCATGACGAGCTGGGCTCGTCATGAGCGTGCGAGGAGGCTACGCCATGACGAGCCCAGCTCGTCATCAGCCCCGAAGGGGTTAAGGATGCCCAAAGATAGCTCCTACCTGCCACTTGATGTAGAGCAATGTCTTATCTCAGAGGCCGCTAACAGTTTACCTTTATTTTCTATCACTGATTATAAGCATGTCCTTGTATAACATTATATATACGTATACAGTTAATGGATTACCTGCAGTTTATCTTTCGTTTCTTCTCCTTGGATTCAGTAAGAAAAGCACGGGGTTCGTGTGTTTTTTTTTTTTAGACAATTCGGTGGATAAATATTTAATACATGCAATGAGCGCAGAAAAGATAAACCCAAGATCATGAAAGGTTTACTTTCTAAAGTGGCCCTGAACAGTGGCGGCTCGCACTGGTATCGCTGTGGGGCAGCGAGGCGCGGCGGTGGCGGGGCTGGGTGGGGGGTAATGGAGTGTGACATACGGCGGGAAAGTGGAAAGTAAAGAAACCAACAAATAAAAGGACTTACTTTGCGCTCGCAGCATCGCCGACTCGGCAAAACCTTTTAAATCTGTAGATATATGCCTTGTGCAAGGCACAGATTATATGAAAGATAAAGATCCTAAAAATACTCTAGCTCGTCAACAGTAAAGAACATTGTGACTAGCATAAAGGGAAAGTAACATAACATACTGATTTATAACAAATACACATTTCTGCATTTTCATTTGAAACAGAACACATTAAAATGACAGTCATTAATGAAACTTTATTGCCTTCAGCTCAAAGTGTTAACTATTGTAATTCATTCTATGAACATTCTATGAAGGCCATTGACTGCTATTAATTGCATGCCCACCAATGCTGCACCCAAGCCAAAGGCAAACACTTGTGGCGAAGCAAACACCATTAACTGCTGCATGTGGGCAATAATGCTATAAGCAATCAGTACTCACCCAACACAGAAAATAATTCATACCCATTGTGCTTCATGTTCCTCCTTCAAACATTTACCGATTTTAAAGTGAAGTCAACAAACAGTTTCCAAGACCACCATTTCAAGCATTCTGATTGGCTGAGCGAACTTTAGAAATAAATAAAGGGTGATAATAAATGTAATGTTCATATAGCCATGGCAGAATTTAACCCCTTCGAATGGCATCTTTGCAAAAGTGTTGTGACATGGGGAAAAACAGTGTCTGACCACAAACCCATGATTTAAGAATCATAAAAGCGAATAGCTTGTAATGTAATACTTTCAACTAGCCCACTCGCATGTTCTGGATAGCTTCATCGTTGAATGAACAACCCATGAAGGATCAAATAGTTCAGGCATTTTTTTATATAGAAATTCAGTCACTATTTAAATGGTATGTGTTCATTGATTTTACATAAATTGAAAAATCCGGACTGTAGTTATTCTATGGTACTGCGACTGGTTATTGCCAAGCACATTTGGGCTATTTTTTCCACTACTTTGCTGTTTTCACAACTCTGGCATTTTTAAGTTCCAGAGACAGAGCAGCTACCAAGAATTGTTCCACCTATTTGTGTGGGATTTTCCCCATCTAATGAAATTATGTTTTCTCCCCAGGAACCTGTTACCCTTACAAGGAAAACATGCTCAGCTATCTCTCACTCTCTTTCATTGCATGGCATGCATTAGTGCAACTACACAACTGCAGAACTGCAATTCCCTCTTTATCCAGTGATCCTCAAAACACCAAACCACTGACCACCTTGGCTGCTGTCACCACCCACACCCTTCTAATTAGACCCAGCAATAATATCAAGTGCCATCGTTCCATCCTTTACCTCTTGCTTCATTACACAATTAAGTGCAGTGACAGATGACAGGATAACAGCACCACTCTGGTCTACACGCACAAACCCCAAACACTTCCTGTTTGAAATGGGAGTCTCTAGTTGGCAGAGGTAGGTACCTTTGCCCAAGTAGGGACCCTTCTTCCTAGTCAGGGTAAGGGGGATACACTTCTAAAATAACCTCTGCTCACCCCCTTGGTAGCTTGGCACGAGCAGACAGGCTTATCTCAGCGGCAGTGTGTAAAGCATTTGTGAACACAAACAGTAATACAGTGAAAACACTGCAAATGGACACCACACCAATTTAGAACAATAAGTATGTTTTATCTAAATCAAACAAGACCAAAATGCAAAATTCAACTATACAGTAATAACAATATAACATTCAAATGGTAGGAGTAGTTCAGTTCAAAGCAAATTGAAAATGCAACACTTTTCACACAAAGTACCTTGGATGCGTCAGGGATGGTGATGCATCCAGTTCCTTGCTGCGGGGAGGTTATGCGTTGGTACCTTACTGCTGTGCATGGGAGGTGATGCGCCGGTTTCTTACTGTGTGGGGAGGTGATGCATCGGTTTCTTACTGCGTCTGCCAACGATAAGACAGACCTGGTACCTCGATGCAATGCGACAAACCGGGACGATGCATGGGTTCTTGCAGCTGCACAGCAGGGCTTGCGTTGGATTTGGTGTGGTGATCTCAGACTTCGGAGACCAGTGCACTCAATGCAGCGTGCAGCGATTTCTCGAGCAGTGGGCAGGCTCTGATCGGTTTCTTCAGTGATGCATCGGAAACAAGTATGGATACGTTGCACTTCTTGTCGTTGTGTTGCTTTTCCAGCTCCCACAGCCACAACAACCTCCAGTGGCCCAGAACAGCTACAGTCACCTCTTGGCAGGTCAGAACTCCCAGCAAGGAAGTTCAGGGGAGCTAAGGGTGAAGTCTTTGTGTCCCTGAGACTTCAGAAAAGGAGGCAAGCTCTTCTTCAAGCCCTTGGAGATCTTCCTCAAGCAGGAGACACAGCATACAGCAAAGTCCTTTTCGCTTTCCTAGGCAGAAAGTAGTCACTGCAGGCCAACCCCAGACAGCAAACAGCAAAGGGGCAGTATTCCTCAGTTTCGCCAGCTCTTCTTCTTGGCAAAGGTGCCTCTTGATTGCCAGAAGTGATCTAAAAATATGGGGTCTGGCCACACTTTTTTTATACAGTAAAATCCTTTGTTCTATGTGGCAGAGAAGCTCTTTGCCCAGCCAAAACCAGTTCTGTCCTCTCTGGTGAAACGTACTAGTAGGAGGTGGAGACAGAATTGTCTGAGGCAGACCAGGCCCATTCAGGTGCGAAACAAAATCTCCTCCCCCTACTATGAATGCAGACCAGGTTTATTCAGCACATCCCCAGCCCATGTCACTCCAAAGCCAGACAGTCAATACACAACCCAGCAGAGGCAAGAAAATATTTTACTCTCTAAAAGTGGTATTTTCAAACCCAGAATGTAAAAATCACTGTCACTAAAAGATGCATTTGAACATGCTAAGTTCAGACATATCAAACTTTATTTTCCCATCTTGTTCCCCTGGGTAGTTATGCTTATAAGGTGTTATAAGCAAACTACCCATTCTATCCTGTGGGGAGAGAAAGCCTTACAACAGTGAAAAACAAAACTGGCAGTAGTTCGCTATCAGGACATGCCACACACATCAGGACATGTCCTAACTTTCACATACACTGCACCCTGCCTAGAGGGGTTCCCTGGGCCTACCTTAGGGGTGACATGTAAGAAAAGGGAAGGTTAGGGCCTGGCAAGTGAGTGCACTTGCCAGGTTGACATGGCAGTACTAGACAGCCACAGACTCTGCAATGGTAGGCCTGGTTTACATTTACTTGCTGCTTATGTGGGTGGCACAATCAGTGCTGCAAGCCCACTAGCAGCATTTGATTTACAGGCCTTGGGAACACACAGTGCACTGTACTAGGTACTGACTAGTAAATCAATTATGCCAATCATGGAATCACCAATCCAAAACAATAATTGACAAAGGGAGCACTTGCACTTTGGCACTGAACAGCAGTGGCAAAGTGCCCAAAGCATCAAGACCAGCAAAAATGAAGTCCAACACACAGCAAAACACAGGAGGCAAAGGTAAAAAATACAGGGGAAACCCACGCCAATGATGTCAGGTCTAACACTTCCCAATTCTACCATAATACAATTCATCATCATTGCGACCAAACACATTTTACTGTGTGGTGTGCAACCCAAGCAGTAATGTACTTCTGCACCTTGTCAATGGTATAAAGCTATGTAAATGCAACTACAATACGAAGCAATCTGATGCCCTTTCGTTCTTAATCTGCTTTAATGCATAACTGCCCTCCTTGGACTCCATCAACAAAATCAAGGTTGAAAATGTGGACTTCTGAAAGTCCCAAAAAAGTTCTGTTAGACATGTCACTTTTTAAGTTTATTCTTGTACAGTGAACAAATGTTTTCGTGTGGATACACCCCTTCCCTATGGGTCAAATGGGTGTTAATTTGCCTGCCTTGGAAAGGATTGTCACCTGCCTTTCACAGCAGCCCTACAGCACAACACAACTCAGTTTATTACACACCATACACCCAGGCAAGGGTTCTCTCTATTATACAGTATCACAACACTACGTCCATCACTCTGCCATCCGTAACACATTACTTTGATGAATGCGCAAAAAACTACCACATACCACCGTAGGACTTCAGATCATGTATCTTATCCCAGTCAATGAGATTCTATATTGTCCATAGCATTCTCAAATGAATGACCATCCATTCGGATAGTCATAATATCTCACTTATCAGTCACATTGAACACTTGCACACCCATCTCCCATGCTACCCGTCAGGCACTGCATTTTGTTCACACATGTACACATCTCTGCATACTAAACATGCCTGTACACACTTTTCATACTTCACGCTCATCATTTGCATCCCATTACCACCAATTCTCACCCTATGATCTCCTACATCAGGTGTGCAACAGGTGAAGCCACTGATTTATCAATACTTTCAGCAGAGCTTTGCATAACCCTTCTGTGGAAGGGAAAGCAAGTACCAACTCACCATGGCCATCAATTATGATTAGGGCTCCCGGTTTTATGGTATCTATTTTTTTGCCGTCCGTCTGTATTTATCCATATTTATTTTTTGGGCATTTTTTCTGTATTTTTCCACATTTATTTTTGCCACAAGCAAAAGAGGAAGCTACAGCTAGTATTTTTCCACATTTATTTAAATTGACAATGCACACCTGCGCCCGGTTGTTATTGGTCAACACAATACATTCAATTGAAAACTTTGCCATTGTAGTACAAACCACATGTGCATTTCAAGAGAATTTGCAGACATTAAGGCTCTTTCTGGTTTATTAATGAAATCACTACAGCAATCTAAATTGTATCCACTGTGCGAAACAGCCAACGAGTATTGTATTATCGAATGAAACTGCTGATACGGCCGCTAGGGCTTGATAAGATTCTTTGAAATAAACACTGTTATAATACTGAACTAAATTAAGGCCAGAAGCAGCATTTAAAATCAGTTCACAGTGACAAACACTGTATGAATGCGAGACCTGCTGCAGGGTGAGGATTGAGTACATGTTCAAAAACTTCACTATACAGTTGATTCACAAAAAAGCGATTGCATTGTGCACACAAGAAGGCAAACATCCCCAGTGCTGCTAACATCATCTTGTAAAAATCTTATGACCGAAATATCAGGCTAATAATTTCAGCGGCTCTATCTGTCACCCCACCTGTCTTTTTGTTGTGTGTGTGCTGAATGCCAAAGGGTACCTTAGTGTATCGCGATGGTGGAGGGAAAGGGTCCGCCGTTGCGCCGTTCCACGATTGATGGCCTACTTAGCATGAGGTTAATCCTAAATACGCCATCAATCGTGGAATGGCGCGACGGCGGGCCCTTTCCCTCCACCACCGCGATAAATTAAGGCACCCTGTGGCATGTGCACACAAGAAGGCAAACATCGCCAGTGCTGCTAACGTTTCATTTATCCAAGGCCCCCACGCTATTGCAAGAATACTATGCATACACAGCTATTATCTGCACATCTAGATGTTTCCGTTTGCATCTTTGCTGTGTCTCGTGTGCTCAGTCCGGGTAAATATCGCGCATATCAAATTGCGTAGACTAAATCAAGTGAACACAAACTGATTGCTCTTTGTCCCCCCCCAGCCCCAGAGAATTGCGCGATCTGCATAGCCACAATGCTCCGTTCCACCGGAAACGAGCCAGAGCGAGAGGCACCCAGGGTGCACAAGTCCTGGTCCTGAAAGTGCTCTGTACTCATGCTAAATCGGTAACCAATTATGAGTGAAATATCAGCTAATAATTTCAGCGGCTCTATCTGTCACCCCAGCTGTCTTTTTTGTTGTGTGTGTGCTCAATGCCACAGGGTGCCTTAGTTTATCGCGGTGGTGGAGGGACAGGGCCCGCCATCGCGCCATTCCACGATTGATGGCCTACTTAGCATGTTAATCCTAAATAGGCCATCAATCGTGGAATGGCGCGACGGCGGGCCCTTTCCCTCCACCACCGCGATAAACTAAGGCACCCTGTGGCATTCAGCACAGACAGGGATTTCAAAATAAACAAAAGTCCCCACCTCCCCCTCATGATGACGGAAGACGATCCTCTGCTGATGCTGGGGCATGGGGGGCCAGGGGAAAGCCTCTTACCTTGCCTGTACAAACGGCAGCGGGGTGGTGCAGAGCTTGAGTGGCGGAGCCCTGGAGATGTGCCGATTTGTCCACACGAGGGCGCCAAAAGACTGATTTGAAGGGATTTAAAATGAATGCAGGCAGCGGCAGCGCGGCAACATTTGCCAGTGTTTTGCCGTTTCTATATATAAATACAGACAAAGGAAATATAGATTTCCGTCTGTATTTATATGTAAATATCCGTAAAAACGGAAAACCGGGAGCCCTAATTATGATGCATTTCTGACACTATACCCTGCAACTCCCAGGAAAGTCAATATTGAGATGACTGTATTAAAGATGGTAGCCTACCGCACAAGCTTGTTAGAAACGTTTGTGGTGCTCAGCTCACAAACGTGAGGCGGGGAGGTTCTCTGGTTTTATGGTGATACCTAGTGGCAGGTAAGGTTACCTGCTTCATAAAAAATACATCGCAAGAAACTTTTGCCCCGGATGCTCTTTCCTTGTGATGGTCCTGGTTAAGCCATTGACGTCTCAAAGAAAGGAACCGCACCCATTAAAGTAAACAAAGAGATCTGATGATAGCTAAAGTAAATGGGAGTCAAGACGACGGGGAGCTAAATAACCAGGAAACTAGATGCTGGACTCTCTGGAAGCAATGTAAATAAATAACTCTGTGAGGGGGAGATGGAAGACAAACTGGACAGCGAACTCACCCTGCTGAAAAGCACCAGGTTTGGACTTTTACAGAAATTAGAAGTAATGTGACACTGACTTAAACCTATAAGCTTGGTGGACCATCCCTAATATGATATAATATACTCTCACCTTAAAGATACTCCTCCAATACCGATATATAATATACTATCACCTTAAAGATACTCCTCCAATGACGATATATAATATACTATCACCTTAAAGATACTCCTCCAATGACGATATAATATACTCACACCTTAAAGATACTCCTCCAATGCCGATATAATATACTATCACCGTAACCCCTACGACGCTCATGACGAGCTCAGCTCGTCATGACGTTCACCTCTCGTACGCTGATGACGAGCTCAGCTCGTCATGAACCGCGGGTTTTCAAAAACCTTAGCGTACAGCGGGAAAATGCGCCGCACGCATGGCGTTAAAGATACTCCTCCACTGCCAATATAATATACTATCACCTTAAAGATACTCCTCCAATGCGGATATAATATACTATCACCTTAAAGAGACCCCTCCAAGGCCAATATAATATACTAACACCTTAAAGATGCTCCTCCAACGACAATATAATCTACCATCACCTTAAAGAGACCCCTCCAATGACAATATAATATACTATCACCTTAAAGATACCCCTCCAATGACGATAAAAAATACTGTCACCTTAAAGATACTCCTCCAATACCGATATATTATACTATCACCTTAAAGATACTCTTCCAATGGCAATATAATATACTCTCACCTTAAAGATACTCCTCCAATGCCGATATAATATACTATCACCTGAAAGAGACCCCTCTAATGCCAATATAATATACTATCACCTTAAAGAAACTCCTCCAATGCTGATATAATATACTATCACCTTAAAGAGACCCCACCAATACCGATATAATATACTATCACCTTAACGATGCTCCTCCAATGACGATATAATATACTATCACCTTGAAGAGACCCCTCCAATGCCGATATAATATACTCTGACCTTAAAAAGATCCTCCAATGACAATATAATATACTATCACCTTAAAGATACCCCTCCAATGACAATATAATATACTCACACCTTAAAGATACTCCTCCAATGACGATATATTATACTATCACCTTAAAGATTCTCCTCCAATGTGGATATAATATACTATCACCTTAAAGAGACCCCTCCAATGCCAATATAATATACTATCACCTTAAAGCGACCCCGCCAATGCACATATAATATACTATCACCTTAAAGAGACCCTTCCCATGCCGATATATTCTACTATCACCTTAAAGAGACCCCTCCAATGCCTATATAATATACTATCACCTTAAAGATACTCCTCCAATGTCGATACAATATACTATCAACCTAAAGAGACCCCTCCAATTCTGATATAATATACTATCACCTTAAAGATGCTCCTCCAATGCCGATATAATATACTATCACCTTAAAGAGACCCCTCCAATGCCGATTTAATATACTATCACCTTAAAGATGCTCCTCCAATGACGATATAATATACTAACAGCTTAAAGAGAATTCTCCAATGCTGATATAATATACTATCACTTTAAAGAGATTCCGTCAATGACGATATATTAGATATAATATACTATCACCTTAAAGAGACCCCTCCAATGCTGATATAATATACTATCACCTTAAAGATACTCCTCCAATGCCGATATAATATACCATCACCTTAAAGAGACCCCTCCAATGCTGATATAATATACTATCACCTAAAAGAAACTCCTCCAATGACGATATAATGTACTATCACCTTATAGATACTCCTCCAATGCCGATATATTATACTATCACCTTAAAGACACCCCTCCAATGCCGATATAATATACTATCACCTGAAAGAGACCCCTCCAATGACGATATAATATACTCACACCTTAAATATACCCCTCCAATGCCGATATAATATACTATCACCTTAAAGATACTCCTCCAATGACGATATAATCCCCTACCATCTTAAAGTGATCCTTCCAATGACTCTACGAACCTTGGAGAGTTTCTCTAAAAAGACTTGTCGTTTTATCACAAAAGTGACCATAGCGTGAATTATTGTGTCAAGTTATTGAAACCATTGCTCCTGACTTACAGAGGCAACGGTACTGCATACTATATGGCTGGTGGGAGATTCACTAGGCAAGCAGAAATGTATCTTTTCTTGTAAATATTCCAGATAACTTAATGCTTCCAAATTATGGGACTGGTGTGGCAAAGCCTTTTATTAAAGCATTTTTTATGCTAAGCATATGGACTCCGCATGGAAAGTAGTCATTTAATCAGAAAAGCTGTTCTCCATTAGTGTAATTCCTATTATTTTGATAAAAAAATATTAACCTCTGATTTTAGCTGAGTTAAAAAGGGAAAGCGCTCATTTAAGATCTGCTGACACTAGCATGCCAGCAAAAATCAATAGCAGGATGTGCTTCGTGCACGGTTTTTTAATATGAACAAATGCAGGCCCCTTGTTTGTAATTTCCTTATTTTCTCTCTGATAAACCTGGAAGGAGGCGGCACGTTAGCTGTCGGTTCAGTATTTCGAGTCTATACATCAACAACTTCATTTTACTTGTTAAATGTAGAGAGTGGTGAGCCTGATGCGTGCCAGGGGCCCGGCTCTATTATTCTTCATTCTCATGTCCTCTGTCCTTTCATCATCGCCCTTGTATATCTGCCAGCTCAGCTGGAAACATCCCTCCTCAAGAAAACAAATCAACCAACTGTGACTGATTAGTGCTATCAATAACCCCCGACTGAAATCAGTGGGATTCACTCATCTTACTTTCTGCAAGCAAATTTGTTTTGAGATTGTGTATTTTTATTTTTTGCATCTATTTACAAGTGTGTGTCTGTGGTTATGCAGTTTCCATGACCTCACATATGATGTCACAGACATTTGACAGTGACATCACTCTATCAGGCTCCTGGCCATCAGAGCTACTAGCCCCACACTTACTTGTGTATAGTGGGCATGTTACGCCATGCCATGGTTCAAGTTCCTATGGGCCATATGTATCAAGCAAATTCGCATTCGCAAAGGCCGAAATTCGCAGAATTTCGGCCTTTGCGAATACGAATTTTGCTAAATGGTATGTATAAAGCAAAATCTGGTGCAAAACAAGGAATCGCAAAATTTATTTTGCAATTGCATTTAAGGAATCGCTAATTTTGCAATTCCTTAAATGCAATGTATGAAGCTAAAAAAATTAGCAAAATGTCCATAAGGAATCGCAAATTAACACCAACTTCTAGTTGGTGGTAAGTTGTGAATTCCTTGAAAAATGCAAATTTTTGCATTTTTCAAAGTGTCATGTGATGCACATACATGCCTTTAGGACATGTATGTGCGCCATATGTGCACCTATGCATATTTCAGGGGTGCAACAGAGTGTCCTTTGGACACTCCTGCACCCTTGAAATTATTCTCAATTTGTGATTAGCAAATTGTGAATCGCAAATTGAGAATAACTTCCCATTCATTCCTATGGGCCTCCTGGCCCATAGAAATGAATGGGAAAGTATTCCTTAATTGCGATTCACAATTTGCTAATCGCAATTAAGGAATTTTTTAGAAATCGCAAAAAAAATGCGATTTTATACATACATACCTATTTGCGATTCTCAAATAGCGATTTCTTACAAATTGCTATTTGAGAATCGCAAATCAGGTTGATGATACATATGGCCCTATGTCAGCAGAACCTTCTGTGCATAGCCTTAAACTATGCATTTGTCCTGAGTGCAAGATGTGGCCTTCGACCATGTTCCCTGAGAATGCTCTACACATAACTTTCACCAGTGCAGGTCCCATTACACAGGAAATAGCTAGTAGCCCTCCTCCAGCAAACATTTGGTGGCCAGCAGAACTTAACCCACCCCGTCTACTTCTTCATCTGCAAGGATATACTGTTTGATTCTGATGTCTCCTTTGTGACCCAAATCAAACAGATCTCTTTGATCAGTTTTATGAAGATTAGATCTGTTAGGAAGCTGCTACACTTGGTGCCTGAGGAGACCCGAAATATTTTCATACATGCACTTGTGACTAAATGCATTGACTATGCCAACAGCCTCTATCTAGGTCTACCCGCCTTCTGATCGACAGACTTCAGATTATTCAGAATGGGACAGCCAGGCTGATTCGACAAGTCCCTTTTCGCCAACACATTGGCTCTCGGTGGCGAGAAGGATTAAATCACCCTCACCTTCAGGGCTTTTGAGGCCAAAGGTCCTCTCTATTTGAGAAACAGACTTGACCTGTACAAACAAGAGAGACCCTTGAGATCTAACAACCACAAATGCATCCCCAGATTTGCTAAATTCAGCATGGAGGCAAGTCCTTCACGTAGTGGCAGACAGCCGCGGCCGGTACTGGGAGTACCGGCCGGGCGGCGACGTGGGGAGGGGGAGGGGCAGGTTGGGGGGTAGTAATGTATGGATTACGGACTTTAAAAGGTAAGTAACCATAAAAATAAATAAAACGAATTTCGTTACACACTGCATCACCAAATGCGATGCAGTGTGTGCAACGAAATCCGTTTTATTTATTTTTATGGTTAATTTCCTTTTAACGTCCGTAATCCATACATTACTACCCCCCACCCTGCCCCTTCCCCTCCCCACATCACCGACCGGCCGGTACTCCCACTACTGGCCACCGCTGGTGGCAGAGCAGCCTTTGCAATACACTAACACTCAAATTTCGCATAGCCGAGTCCGAGCACTGTTTCAAAAAATAACTAAAAACCTGGGTTTTGGATCAAAATTAGGCAGCAAATGCCTGGCTTGTTCTCAGTCTTTGCTTGCTGAGCACCGGGATGCTTCTTTGGAAGCAGCCGAGCACTTTACAAATGCATTTTGATATGAACCATGCCTTGCTTGCTATACTGTGTTCCCAACACCATCTGCACACAACCTTTGCCCATACGCAGTGGGCTCAAAGGACAGTGAACAGCCTTCACTTAGCCTGGCAACCAGTTTGTGTGCTCCCAAAACATTCTTCACATGGCCTTTGTTTCTGTGCATAGAACACCTGGTGCAAGGTGAAAACTACAACCATCTTTGAAGAGAGTGCAGTGTTCACAAACCTGCAACGCTGGCTCTGTGTGCAGGATTTGACTATGCTTTATCCATGCTCCCAAACTCCCTCCCTCCACAGTTTTAGCTTTGTGCTGCAGGCACTGTGTGCAGGGCACAGTATTCAGCAACATACAAACATCTTGCCCTTGCCCACTTCACTACTTCAAATAACCTTTTCTTAGGTGCCAAAGGTACTGAACATGGTCATAAGCCACCCCTGTTTTTAAATAGCAAATCCAACATGACATTAAAAAGAACAATGTAATGACAGCATTTTTGGACCTCGACATGAAGAATGTACACTCTGCAATACATGATGGTAGCCACCCTGCAAGAGGCAGACAGAAAAATAAAATGTACCCTACTTTCATCTCCTCCTTCCTCTTTTATAAAGCTTCAGACATTTTCAGCATTAGATTCAGGGCTGACTGCCCTATAAATCGATCAGTTGGGATGCATGGAGCCTCGCCAGGATGGTGGCACAGCCTGGTCTGATGGTTTGTCCCCAGAGCTTGTCATGGGCACAGCCACCTTGCCACACTTGCTCGTTGTACTACTGCAGTTTCAAATTCAACAACCAGCAGTGTTGCTTTTACCCAATCATTACAAAAAACAGATGTTACTTGTTTTGATAAATACAATTGTGGATGTAGATAAAAGCTATCATGTGACAGTGCAGTGGTCTTTGTGAATGTGTATGCATTAGAATTCAACATAACATCGATGTTAGAATGTGATTAATAATTTGGGAATGAGGGAATCTTATCTCCAATTACACACGCCTTGGCTAGGTCTAAATGCAAAGCTCTGCTCAACCCCTGGTAGCTATGACAAAAGCAGCACACAGTTCCCCAGAGAAATGTGTGCTGAATTCAAGTAGTCTAACAATCAATCAACACAATTAAATACCCAAAACAACTTAGAAAAAGAGAAGACTAATTAATAAACAAAAAGACATCGAGGCAATTATCACATAAGGGAACCCAGTAAAAAAACCTTGAGTTTGAAGGAACAACAAATTTAGAAAAAGTTAAGAGCTAATGTAAAGTCTCCATTTGTGGTTGTTCAGCACTCTGGAGCAATTTCAGCCCAAAAGTCGAAAAGATGAGGCTGCATACACAAGGCAGGTCACCCCTTTTGATGTTTTTTCCTTCTGAATTAGTCTCTGTTACGGATGTCAAAGACTTTCAGTCGATGGGTGACCCTCAAAGCCGTATACCTTGTAGTTGAGCTCCGACTGAAGCCATTGGTTTGACGCCAACACTGGGACACAATTGGATTTCATAGATACCTAAGTCACTTCATCACTGGAACAGGTTTGACGCCTTTTTACTTGGCATCTATGTGGCCACTTATCTATACACTGAGGTACCACTGAGCCAGTCGTAGCATGGCAAATACCTCTGAGTGAGTCATATCTTGTTTTTTGCCCTGCCTTCGACGGGCCCTCTGTGGGCAAGCCTCAGCACCTTGCCCCGGTTGTCTGAAGGTGCACTTTTCCTGAACTGCTGGGTTAATTCTTCCTCATTAGTTTTGCAGCCCTCATGTCCTCAGAGTAGGCTTCTAAGCACCAGGTCCCACTCCAGCCAAAGCTGCAGATGTAGTCTTTTGTGATGAGTTGGAGTTAAAGGTCCTTTTACTTTTTGTGTCCTTGAACCAGGCAAACAGGAGGTCAACCACTTTATCTTTGGAGAGCAGTTTCAGTCCATGGGTGCCATCAGGACCTAAGAGTTTTTGGCTCTTCTTTCTTCTAGTAAAGCCTTCTTATTCAGTATATCCAGGCCCAAGTATATTCTGAGGAGGTAGAGGTTTGGTGCTTGTCTTATACTGTGTACTAAACAGTATTTTTCCCTTCCTAATTCCCTCTACTTTCTTCACTATGCTTACCTAATTGTGTAACACTTTCTCTGCTTTGCTCTAAAAATTCATAGAAGCCAATAATCTATCAGAAGGACCTTAGGAGCTCTCTAAACCATTATCCTATTTAGATGAGGTCACCCTATGTCAGGTTCAAGGACTGTTTTTCGCCCTTCTGGGATAAGAGTCAGAAATTCTTGGAGAGTCCTGGCAATGAATGGGAGCAGACGCCGTCAGCCTCATTTGACATCTCCCAGTTAAAAGGCGTACTGTGAAGTTGTCATTTGTTTATCCAGCTGTTCCTGCCTCCCTCCCAGATTGTTAAGTACCATTATCAGATGTTAATAACATCACTGCCTTCCGTCACCTACAGGCAAAGCCACTGTCCTCTGGAGAGCACACTCATTAATTCCAGCCAGGTATACGTATTGGCCCTCTGAAAATGAGAGGAGTTGCAAAACGCGTTGTAACCAGTTTGGGCACAGGTAGCACAAAGCACATTTTTATAAAGTTACTTTTACGCTAAAGTTATCAAAATCTTATATCATCACTAAGTTACATTTTTAAAGCTTAGTGTATAATACTTTTCATTAATTCTCTAGCATTTTCCAAGGGAAGATAAAATGTAAGCATTTTTGCTGTACTTAAGCCTGTTTATGGAGAATCTAGCTAGTCTACAGTGAAAACAGTTTTAGATATTCATTCTCTTGGAGGGCACTCTATTCCCAAAAAAATCTTATGGATATTGGACACCCAGCCATGTGGGTTTACAAGGAATCCTTCAGGGATGACTTACCAATCTAGAAATAAATGACTTTCCACATGATAAAGACACTTTTCCTTTGCATGTACCACTGCAATGCTTTTAAACTACACCCATCTACATCATAGTAGTGCTCTTGGCAATTGTATATTTTTGGCATATAAGCGTGTGCTATAAATACACACTGCAGTCCACATATGATACTTAACTTTTATGCCTAGGTGCGTTTTGTGTATCATTAACCATAACTTTACAGAAAAGCTAAATAAGCCATTCAAGTAACTGTACAGTACATGTTTTTAGTGGAAAGCGCCGCTAAAGTACTGCATAATAGTGGTTAGTGGTATAGCTCAAAAAATTCTAATGTGAGCAAAAATAGGCTCCAGACAAATGCAAAAAAGGTACCTTTGCTACAACCTGAATTAAATTTCACAATCGTTCAAGACTGAGATTGATATGAGTGATTTATATAATGAAACACATAAACTATCATTTAGATTAGATACGACCACTAAGCTGCTTAATTAAAAGCAGTGTCAGAGAAGAGAATATCACCACTCAGACACTTTTTCCATCCTCCAGCCTCAAACCACCAAACCACCATTTGCCATCCAATTCTGAAAGGGCCTGATGGGGCAGAAGGATGGTGGGGGCGTTCCCCTCCCTCGTGCTTAGGAAATCTCATAGGAATCCCAAACCGGCCCGTCACTTTTGCACTATAAACTGGGATGAATCCCAGAGTATTCTATGAGCCCTAGGTAGCGGGAGATGGCTCCTGTCACCCCTGGCCATTGAGGCACACTGGTAATTCCTAGGACTGCCTTCCTTGAAGTGCACACACACACACACACACACACACACCGTGACAAACAACATATCTTACAATATGTCACTTATGAAATGGGTGGTGAGAGTGGTACATACTTATTTCTTCTTTCCAACCAAAGTGCAACATAGTGGTATTTTCACAACCAAAAACACCAGTCAGGCAGCAGTGAAACCAATGGAAAAACGACTGTACCCCTTAAAAAGAGGCACCCTTTAACTGGTGTTATTTATAGAGATGTGGCCAGGAAGGCCTGACCACTGTCATTTCAACTGCATAGGAAGAAGGCAAGCACCCTGTTAGAAAGGGTCAAGATCACTGGAAACAAACATGCAGATATCACATCCACGCTTTCCCAAACTACATTAGACAACTCCCAAGCCAAATATGAATTATTTGCATGTTTCCATTTTTGTATGTATTTACTTTTAAATAAGCCAAGGATAGCAATGGAAGTACCAGTGGTCTAGAAGCTTCTACCTAAGATGACCTACTAGTGACATCCATGGGTTTAAATACTGGTGGTCAACTTTCGCTTCCTTTAAGAATAAAACAAACCAGCTGGCGCCCATTACTGAAACGTGTATTAAGGGAGCTTTTAGAGTGTAAACGTGGCAACAAGTTTATTGCTCATCAAACATTAATTAATGTTGATTTTAAAATAGAGTGGATGGGCAAGAGATGCTGTAACAGGGCGCAGTGTGGTATAAAAACGATTACAGTAACTGTCTTAAAAAAAATCTCGGATAATAAATACTTCAGCATTATAAATTCATGAATACTAACCATAAAATGTCAGCCATTGCTGTTTGGTCTAGAGAACATTTTAGACATTAGTAAGGTTAATGTTTAGCTAAATGCTAGGATCCTCCAATCCAAAATAACTCTTGCTGTTTAAAAGGAATACAGTATTTACATGGCTTAGCACTGGATAAATGGCATGTCACTCAAGTGTTGTAATATTCAGTATGTCAGAAGCAGTGCGCATTGTCTTACATAAAGGGTTGTTTAACCGACTGAGCACATACGTGTTGATCAACCTAACTAAGCTGAAAATCCAAAGGTACAAATATATCTTAAAAATCCACATAAATATATATACAACATAATAATCCACATTATTTGAATACCTTTGTCGTATATTTTTTAAGAATGGTGATGCAACACATACATCTAGCCTGTTTGTATCATGATTTACTTTGTCAGTGTACCGTCTTCCTCTATACAGTTTTACCAGTAACCGGATTTTGCCCTTAGACGTATGACTCTCGATGTAGTATTGTATTTGTAACCGTAATTATATACTGATGATGCATAGATGGCTTGGCTGCATGATGCTCCAGAACCCATGGTTAGTCATTCATCAAGTGGTTATTGGTTGTTGTTTGCTATTTGGTTTAGTCTTGTGCTTCTTACGGAGACCATGCCATACATTTACACCAGTGTCTTTGTGGTGGATGGCTTAAATCAGTAGGAGTTTGGTGTGATCATTAGGGATCATTAGTGGGGATGGGAGGTCAGGCTGATGGTTGTTGGGATTAGTAGATGGGATAGGGCAGGTTAGGTATTGCTAGGTTGCATGGTCTGACTTTCGAAGGGGTTATAATCTTTGAGATGAGGTATGGACAATTTGACAAAATATAATAGAGATGAATGCAAACATACACATGACCTACTACGCCTCTGAATAGCCATTTTTCATTTTTGCACTGTTCTCCACAACTATGCTTCTTTTGATCACAATAAATCACATTTAATACCTTCCCCCTTGCTTCTTCCAAAAAGGCTCAAATCTCTATTCCTCTGTCTCTTGATCCTGTAGTGTCTAGTAGCCTAAACTCTGCCAGTGGCCTTGCCTCTCTCAATCTTTGCTTTCTCTTTTATCCATATACACAACTTTTAGCATTTAGTTCTTAGACTATATCCTGCCTTGATCTCTGAAGAGGAGAATGCTATTGAATCCTTAATGATGTAAGTGTATGCATTCCAATGACAAGATGATAAGGATTTCAATATGCTTTCTATGGAACTGGAGCCTTGCGACTCCTACGCTGCTGTTGTTGGGATGGGTATGCCCAGGCGTGGGTCCCTTGCTCACTGTGCCACTGGATTCAAGCTAGCCTGGCTGAAGAAGGTTGAAATACCCTGAAACCGGTCCCAGGATGCTTGTTTCCAGTCCAGGGAGGACTTGGTCTGGCAGTTCGGTCTGGACTGTTCCCAAGGGGGACAGGGTCAGGACTGATTTGCATATGGCTGGGTCCAAAGTGGGGTGGTGTAGTGGGCAAAAGAACAATGGATTTAACCCAGATCTTTTGACTGGGGGAGAATGCTTGCATTGTCAGCATTCCGTTCATCATTTGTTTGCTATAACGCTGTTGTTTCCTTAACATACCTCTAAATGCCCATCTTTCACTACAACACTGATCTCCTCAACTGTACTTCTGTCTATCATGCTAAATCACAGCATGCCGTCCTCTTTGCGTCTTCCTGAAAGGATCACATTTGTATTCCTCTGTCTCCCTCGTGTGCTGCCTAGAAGCCTACACTCTATAATCCTTTACCCGTCTCATGCCAGTGACCTTGGCTCCCCCACCCCTCTTACCTTTTATTCTGTGAACTATATCCTGCCTTGATCTCTGCGGAGATTGCTGTTGAATCCTTAATGAGGAAAGTTTATGCATTCTGATGATTAGATGATTCTGATTACATTATGGATTCTCTGGAACAAGATCCTTTTGACTTCATGTTGTTCTTCTTTAGAGCTAGCTGATACCATTTCGGTTGAGCGAGGCTCAATAAAATGTGAAAGGAATGAAATAAATGTTAACAAATGTATGCCATATATTTGTGCAATAACAAACAAATGGTGCTCTGGGGTTTTGGGTCCAGGAGATCAGCAAAGTGGTAGATGCCACTGTTGTTTACTTCATAAATCTATATTATATTAGTTTATGGAAATGGATTAAATGAGTTTGCAGAAATATGCCAGAGTTAGCTGTTGGGAGTTGTTTGAGAGGGACAATCAGGCACTACTAAACCCAGAGGTCGCTCTGACCTACCAATAACCTAAGTCATGTCTACCCCCACCATCTGTCCCAATACCTCCATCTGGTGTGAATGGGTGTTAATATGGCGTTTCAGAGGAAATTACGTTTCAATTAGCATCTAGCAAAAATAACTTCTAATATTGTAATCAACAATGCACTATAATAAGTGTTAAAGGACTTATATGTGTTCAAATGCATTTAAATGTAGAAATATGTGTTTGATGTAATGTGCATGAGCATTTAATACCTGTTTAAATCTCTTATAACCAACCGTATTGCTAATTGCCCACCGATATTAATGATTCTTAAACAATGATTACAATTTATACTTAAATTTTTATATTTGCACTAACCTGTGTGTCGTTGATTTCTCCCATGATCTGCCTCTTGCTACTTGCTTGTAGGTTTTATTTGATGCCTCAAATAGGTCTCCTATTTTTGCTGTTATGTTAATATGCCCTGTGGCTCAGACGTACACCACTCCAATTACACCCAAGAATTTGTGTTCACTTGCATTGCTTACATTCTTTCTTGGAATATGATGTAAAGTAGGTTGATGCTATTGGGTGTCTTACACTCAAGTCAGAGCACCCCTCTCAAAGCTTAGCAGCTGGTCATACAGTAAGCACTGAACCAAATGTAATCATGTGGATACTTTATTCTGCTAAAAAAAAGAACTACAGTTGCCATTTCTGGGACAAAATGCCGCCACCTCGGTCATATGTAGTAATGTAAAGCTATAAGAGTGGGAGGATTCTTTAGGTGGATTCATAGAATGTTCAATTGATGACAATATTGTTTTTCCCAAAAGAGTCATTGTTTACATGGTTTTGCTGGTATTTTACACAATTTCTGCAGAGTCCATAATGAAATAATAATATTTTGTGAAATACCTTTTAAGTCAATAATTGTGTTTCTAAGCTCTTATTTTTGCTGGTTTTGTTTTATTTGTTTATACAGGTAGTAACCTGAACTACTGCAAAAGCACACAAAACTGCAGCTACCGCAAAACAGGCAGAATTGTGATTATGGCTGTTTATGTGAACTACCACAATACCATTGTATTTCGAAGGCCCCACTGAAGTACCTTTGACTCAGCATTCAGTGGCACACAGTAAGCCTACAGTTTCAGCCTAGGGGCATGCTGAGTTGCAGGAACGAACAATTCAAAATCAATGCAGATAACACAATGTCCAAACCATATTCATTAAAATTGTAGGAATAGATTAGTTAAATGTAGCCAAATAATCAGAAAAGTACAATTAAGAGAACTGGAATACAATAGACTCTACAACTTTTAGTTGACAGCAGTGGCAGGAGAAAGCATATGTGTGATGAATCAGTCGTAGGAAAGAAAAATCTGACTATAAAATGAACAGTCTATGCCAATCGGGGAAAATAACAATTTTGATACAGTGTCTCATATTATAAGGACAAGACGGCAGTTTGGAAATTATGCTGCTTGCTATGTGTGCTAGTACCTATTGTGTAAAGCCAGTCTCAGGCCCATTGAATATCAATACAATTGTATTGATAACATCAAAAACATTGAAGGGGCTTTGAATGGGGAACATTGTATTGCTTTTTATGTCCTAGAATTAAGTAGACTGGGAGGAATGTGTTTAAAGTCTGCTGATGTTACACAGTCCATAAATGTTATCTTCAGTAGAGTAACTTGAGCACACATTTGAATGAAAAAAGATGGGTTGCTCCTAATAAAAAGTTATTAACATTCTTCCTAACATTCTACAAATAAGAATGGGGACTTTAAACTCTGTTTGTGATTACTCACTCACATCTTCCTTTGCCATAAGAATATAATTTTTAAATTTCACATCATATTTCTCATTTAATGTATCCAACAAGAGAATGTGATTTTGGAGCAAAGTCTGAGTACAGTATGAAAATTACCAAATTGATATTGCTATGGTATGCAGTTGTCTTTTTCAGAGAGGTGTAAATGACTGCAACATGCACATGTTGGAAAAGGTCATTACATGATCAGATTCATTTGTTCCACATAACCTGAGGTTATTTCAGTTTCCACTTAATCCAGGTCTGGGTTAAGAAACCTAAATGATTAAATATGTCTATTATTATTGTCACCGAGATACAACCTTACTGTTCATGTTTAAGGCCTCTTCTGGAGCAGTGGTATTTCATGTCACTAATTAATAGCCTATCAATGTGATCAGTGTTTCTGCAACTTCATTCCTCCTACACACCCCTTCCACTTTCTTTCCTTTTATTTAGCCTTTACACATATTGATGTAATACATTTTTAAAACTGTGCCATGGTAGTTTCAGATAATATATTTGCGTCATGAAGATTAATTGAAAGGATGAATATTGATGTGGTTGTATATTGTATGTTATAGACAAAAATTGTGGATAGCCACCTAAACATTTACTATATCATTAAATCTGTTTCAGAGCAGTTTAACCTGCTTATAAAATGTAGCAATTACAAAACAAAGTAACCTACTGTTTTGATACAAATCAATGAAATCAATAGTCATATATGTCGCAGGAATTTCCTTAATTTTGTTTTGCCCATCTTCATTTGTTAATGCCAGCATGGTTTGAAGCATGTTGATAAGGCCTTGGCTACTTACGGTCTGTTAAAATGGTGTTCCTGTCTGCCGCTCGGTACAATTTCCGTTACAAAGAAATTGGGCTGATTTGATTTGATTTGGGTTTTATATAGCGCTCTAATGCCCAGGGGCATCTTGGCGCTGAAGCAGGAGGGGAGTGGGGCCTGGACAGAATGATTCTTAATTTTCAGTGCGGGAACAGCCAGGTGTTGACTAGTTTCCGAAACTGACAATGATTCAGGTCTACAGAATCACTCTGAGGGATAAAAAATATTAAAAGCAGATACTTTGTAAGTTAACGGTATTAGTTCTCGAACACTCAATACCTTTTATGCCTATGTAGGTTATGTAGGTGCAGAGTCAACACCCTCCAAATCCAAATTGCTTTAAGATAAATGGGTTTATCCACATTTTGCTCTCGAATTTAATGATCTGGCATTTTAAAAAAAATCATTTATGGGCATCTACAATGATGAAGTATTTTCTACTTTTCCCAGTCAACGTGAATTAAAGAGCCTTTTGATGAGGAGTGAAATGCAGTCACGTTATGCAAGCGATGTAACATTGAACCTCTTAACACATTGGATTAGTGGACAGAGGATATCTGGACATGGATGCTTTAGGCAGATAGATATGAATGGTGTTCCATCACTTCACTCTTTGCAGATATATGTCTCTTTCAGACTGACTGGCGTCCTTTTCCGTAGTGTGCACTGGTGCTGAAATGTCTTGAAATTCTTAGATTTCCTTTTTGAAAAGTTGGGCAATCCTGATTACACAGGGGATGTATAAGGTATTTAAAGAGCATTACCTTGCCAGAAAAAAAGTCTGTCATTTTGGAATTTGCTACTTAAAGGTCCTGGAAACCTTTCTAGGGCATGCAATGCATAATTCCATTCAGAAAGTAGGAGTGGAGATGATTTTGGGGCAATTTTACAGAATTTTGCACGCCATGGGTGCAATAACATTGATATTCAAATAGCTTCCTTCTTTCTACCTCTTCCCAGCATGTATTTGAACACAAGATATTTCATTTTGTGATGTTAATTCTGCCATATTTGATTTGAATATCTACATTTTCATTTAATTTTTAAAATATTTATATGCAGATTATTTAACTGCCATTACACACTCCCAAGAAGCAACATATTTCAGAAAACTTGCTCAAAGTTCCCTTGCTCTTATGTACTATGAACAATGTAAAGTTTGTTATCACATTCGGCAGCCCTAAAAGACCAAGTAACTCTTCGTCTTTTACTTTTTGGTTGAACTGTGGATAATCAGTTAGACACAGTATAATGTAGCCAAGAGTTAAAACACAAGATAAAGCACTGAATCTGAGAATTCTACACGAAGTGTTAACCGAGACCAAACAATAATGTAATAGAGGCAAAGAGAGTTGTAGAAGTAGAAACTCCAGGGAACACCAATATTGGAAGGTGAAGGTCTGTGAAAAGACAGAGAAAGCAACAATCTTTTTCAAAGAAACGTTCTACAAATCCAGCAAAAATTTTATAGTAATAGGTAGCCTAAGACAATTACCACAGCCCATAGGTTGAGATTTCACATGGTTTTAAAAGAAACCCAGAATCACTCTCACTGTCTGAATCCTGTTTGTAAAAGAAGTGGGACAAATATGCACAATCCACCAGAAAACATAGACTCGGACATACATCAGAACAAAATGTTGATAGATGAGATGATAGATAGGAACTCTGTTTAGACAGAATTTGCCAACAGGGTCATTGGGTTAACAACTTTTATGCAGTGATGCTGGAACAATTTTCAATGTGGAGATGCTGCCATCAATGTTACAACACTGAATTCATGGAGATTGTAAAAAATCAAAAGCGTCGCCCAAAAAATAAGAATGGAAAAATAGCTATGCCCATTCAGCAGGATAGTGGCAAGGGTGTGGTCTATAGCTGGTTGTGCATTTTGGAGTGCATTGCAGCAAATCTATTATAAAAGAATGATGTGGTAGCGTAGCGTCATTTACAAAGATCACATTTTCTATTGAAAAGCCACAAAATTAGCACTGGAATACTGTTTTTCTGATAAAACCTTAAATTACACACTTGATATTTATCATTTGCACATCACCAAGTAAAGTGTCTTGATTCATTGTGATCATATTGAAATCATTTAATTACTCACACGTCAGAATTACCAAAAAATGCGCTTGCTTTGTGCTTTCCTTACCACTGATATATCTTGAAATATTTGTACAGTTGATGTTCAGCTGTTTAAATATTGCTGTATAATTGACATATTTCCTTTTAGGCTCCCAGTGTCCCAGCAAGATTGTGATTGAGTTCACTTTAAACACTCCTCTCACTTGTCAGTCAGAGAGAGAAAAGTAAACATCAACCTCCATGTTAAAGTAATAAGCAGCAGTTTGTCAGAAGACATTGTGTATTATTTGCTATCTGTCTTTAATGGCACAGTAAAATTTGAAGGGATCTCTGCTGCTCATTCACCTTCTGCACTCCAGCATGGTTATTTTGGGGGTGCTGCAGTGCCTATGGATTTAAAATGAGTACAAGAAGCATTTGATGGAAGTAAAGACTATAACTGGGAAAAAGCAACAAAACAAATCTCAGGTTTAAAAATCATCACCGACTAAAACAATAGGAACCTGTAATCCTTTCATAAAATTGTGGCTGCGGCAACATAGAAAAATTGGAGCTTTGGTAACAGTGCCGGCATGCCAATAAAGCATTACTGTATTGAACTGAAAGTGTATAGTGTGGAGATGCAAGCATTTCTCACACTGCCTATTGGGATGCTTTTCATTCAGAGAATTAGGTTTGTGCTCTGTTTCATGGAAACCCATACAGATGATGGATTCTGGCTTGTACGTCACGTCCTGCAGATAACATTATATATTTATCAACAAGTATTCATTTTAAAAAGATTGAATAAGAAATGTGTCTAAAAATTAGCTCATATAATATGCACATTGCAAAAGCAAAGACATTAAAATAAACTCGTGCTTACACTACAAAAATGGTTTTATTCTGAATGCAGTAGTAAATGATCAGTTAGAGTACAGTGAAGCCTTTGGAATCCCCAGGCTGCCAGAATTATGAAATATCTAATTGCCATTTTTTCTTCTCCAAATAATAAAAGAGCCCTACATGCAATAAAGATTTGCTTGTGGTTTGTCCCTCCAGCAAAAATCTTTAACCATAAACCACAGGTTTAGATTAAAAGCTAATGATTTTACTCTTCTCTTTCCTCGCCCCTCTCACCATCATCTCTTTTGTCTCATCGTCCTCCCTCCCCAGCGCCTCTCCTCCCCCTCACCTGCACCTCTTCTTTCTCCTCTTCTCTCACCCCAGTGCCTCAGCTCCCCCGCCCTCTCACCAAGGCACCTCTTCCCTCTCCTCGCCCCCTCACCAGCATCTCTTTTCCCTGCTCCCTCTCCCTCTCCAGCACCTCTCCTCTACCCCCTAACTTGCACTTTTTCTCTATTCTTACCCTCCCTCCGCTTCTCCTCACCTCCACACACACATTCACAAAGACATTGAGGAGTCATCTCAATCTCTCATCAGATATTTATTAATATCTGCTCAAAAGACATCCATGCACGTTATGCATGTAGAGTGGTGCTTTTAAATGTGTTACACAACAGAAAACACCTCATTGAGGCATTTAGGGCATGAATCTTTTAGAAAGACCCTGGGGCACCGCGGTTCCTAACCTGACTTCTTCCATGACAGCCAGGCACTGAGGTGAAAATCATTGCACCGCATGCTTCCTTCCCCAGCAAAGCATACATCTTGCTGAGCATTCAAGCCTGCTTTCTTCCAGCTTTTTAAAAGCCTCCCCTCTGTTCCATTTAATGTGCTTGAAGAAGAGGAGAATCTCCGACCGGGGCGTGGACAGAAATTGCCAGCGACCTCATCGAAATTGGTTATCTCTACTAAGTAATGTCAGCATTATTGATCTGCTCTTACTGCCCACTGGCTGACAATGATAGCCCCAATGGAGTCAATGCTCTCTGATCAATGCCATTAAAGAAATGAAATCTAAATGTTTCCAAAGGCACTTGCTAGCACATATTTAAGATCTATTCATAAAATATGTCTTTTCAACCACAAGGAAGTATACCAAACCCCTCTGAAGATAGCGTTGAAAAGACTGCATCTATTTCATAATTTTGTAATCGTATTTATAGTTTTTTTTCTTTTTTTGTTACAATTGAGAGATGGAATAGAAAGCAGGTCACTACACAGCGGCTCACTGCTCGGTATCAGATGTATATTTTAAAAGAATGAAGATTTAATTGAGGGGGGAAAAATCCATGAGAGATGCACAATTTTATTGGAGCCCAAGGGTGGTGATAATTTATGTACAATAACTTTCTTTCTGTTCTTTAAATCAGCATGAACTAGTGTGCACACCCCTAGAAACAAGAGGTTGCACATTTTCTTTTCAACAACAACTTCTAGACCTTTCTGACATATAATCTATTTTTCTGCCTTTGTTGGTTCCATAATAGTGCCATTTTTGTAAAACTATATGTTACTTCCTGCATTTTAAGGTCGAGATAGTCAGTGCATGCCCTGTCTCTTTGAGCCCTGCTGCCATCAGTTTGGGAGCTTTAAGTCCATCCCCCTTCTTGCCACTGCTTTTCATTTGTCTTTGTCAGTGTCCTTTAAAACTCCTTGCTTGCTAGTGAACAGTCCTGCCTCTTTGTCACTCCTTTCTCTCTTCTTTTCTTCCCATAGAGCAGGCACTTAGTGGTGTCTCATTCCACTATGGTTCTTTATCTGTTCTTTAGGGAACCATTTTTTTCTTGGTTTCCTGCTCTGTTACTGTTTGTCTGTGTTCAACTGTAACACCCTAGCTGCTTACATTCAAATATAGTATTCTATCTCTCACTGCCGCTTAATGACGCAGTAGTGTTACTGCTCCCTCCTGCCCCATTGCTTGTATTATTTTTAGCCTTTTTTAGCAATTTTGAATGTCGATCATCAGTTTGGCTTCTTTTGGTAAAATGTTTGGTTGGTTTTGGGCTTCCCTTTCAGGGGGATTGGGTTTGTTTTTTCCTGCTGACATTTCAGAACTGCAGGCTGTAAACGAGCTACAACCACAATGCTACTTACTGCTATCATCATGTATTCAAAGGTCTACGTTCAGTGTTCCAGCTGGTGACAGGAGTTGCCATACTCAAATGTGAAGAAGGCCCCAATTATTTTACGTATGTTTCTTAACAATTTTGTAGCTCAAAATAGTAGTTGTAAAAGGTAACCCAGGTAAGTCTATAAACTGTTTTTAAAATCTTCTTTGATTCAACAGTGGGCAGAAGAATAAACCAGAGACGTCCATGTAGCAGCATGACGCCCACTGTAGGGACATTCTGAGGTTTTTAGTACAACTTTAGTTCTCTAATAGACAGTTATGCCAGGAGAAATAATTTGTAGTGTGCTGATTTTGTGTTGTTCTTCTGATAGTCCTTCATCTAGGTCTTCTGCTAAGATGGAGGAGTCGCAAAATCTTGTGAATATTTGTCCTTTTACTATGCCTACTGGGCGTCTGTTTTAGACACCAGAGTGCAAGCTCGTTTACATCTGCCTCCAAGTAAAAAAAAGCTGTGCTTCTTTTCTATTTCCTTACTTTTGTTACTTAGGTAGCACCTGCACTTTACTGTAAACATCGTAAGCTAAAGGGCAGCTGTCTCAGTTGCTTTAAAGTAAACACATAGAAAAAACTGTATTTTCTATGTCTTTACTTTTGAATCAAATGCGGCACCCGCACTTTAGCTTATGATGTTTGCAGCTAAAGTGCGAGTGCTACAAAGATCATTAATTTGCAAGAGTTTGATGTATTGTAAATGACAATGCCTCTTATTTATGTGTTTAGAAAACCTGCAAGCTTGCAGGTTTTAAAAACAGTTAAATAAAAGGCCTTATCATTTACAATGCCAAAACCTCAAACTCTCGCAAATGTGCGACCTATTGCATTAAAAATGCTTGTTTACTTCTGTTGGTACTAAAGAGTTTGTACGTTTTATTCTATGAATTAGATTGGGGGTCAATTGAGTTGTTAGTAGCCAAGCCAAGTTGATACTGTCACCCCAGTGACACAGCATTTCCTGGGCCCACTTGCTTACCATTGGTCCTCCGACTGACCTGTCTATCCGACTGAGAGGTGATGGGAGTTAATATTTACATCAATTAAATTTCAAATAACAGTGCAACTCATTTGGCTACACAATGAAGACCAGGAATCAGTTGCTAGGGTTTAGAAGTTTTATTACAAATGAATAATCAAGTTCAGATACAAGTCTCTTAACACTATACTTTAAAGGTTCAGTATAACAAAAGGTAGTCCTAGCCACTAAAGAAATTGAGGCAGACTAATATTAGACAATCAAGTAGTCCCGTCACAGCAATACAAATGAGCAGCACCACCATTTGATACTCAGAAAACAATCTAAAGTTCTCTCACCGGTACATTAGTAATCTAAGTTTCCTTAAACCTGTCAAAGTTAAAAGGATGGTTCGGAAAAATCAGCAAATCTTCCATTGAGGAAACAAAACAAGGCAAGGAAAAATTAGGTAGGAAAGTTTCAGCATCTCGGAAGCTCAGTCAAGTGTCTTCTATGGGTCAGGAGTATGTGTTATCCTAAGCCACACTTAGGGAAGAATGAGAGGTAAGCATGGAGGTTTAAACTTCTATAATTCCATAGGCAGAGTTGAATCAGATGAGCAGTCTGTAAGGAAATACATAAGAGGAATCTGCATAGGGTACACAGAGGAGGTTCAGCAGGTGAAAATCTAAAAGCATCTCTGGTCTAGGGGTTCAAAAGGAATCTACAAAGACGGTCAGGAGAGCTCCAAGATAGAATCCGGAAAAATCTAAACAGCATCTGTAAAGAGAGAAAGGGGTGTGTGTGTCTCTCTCTAAAGTGTTCTGGAAAAGCATCTGCATCTCCTACAGTGTGAACAATGTATTATAAAATACAAAGTCCCTAGGCAACACCTACTTTAGTATGCATCATCAGGGGTCTATTGTTCTAGTCCATCAGCAAGTTATCCCACACTGGATATAGGAACATATTCTTCTCACGCACAAAGGAAATCACAACACTTGCTCAATAGGTCTTTCAGTTAAAGCTTTGGCCCTCCACGTTCTTTCATCAAGGTTGCCTTCTCAGGTTCTTTCTCTATCTCTAGTGCTGTGATGTATCTATTCTTCAACTATCAATGCATGTGAATTCCTGCAAGAAATGTCACTTTAGCAGAAAGTGGAAAACAGCATATATGCAGCAGGGTGAAACACAGACCTAAATAGTCAACTTAGAATGTTAGCAAGAGTGCACATTTTATATGCCTGTACAAATTTAAACACACATGAATATATGTTCTAGTGCATTACATTCACCTTACATGTATCATACAGTAAATCTTTACAATAATCATGTATAAGTTTGGCTAAGAACTACAATTAATGAACTATATATGTGTCATTAGTGCGCACATTACAAAAATTGTTATTGTTTTAAGTGAAATCATATTCTTCATATATGAGGATAGTTTTGATAGCGCAAATATTTCAAAAACACTTTATATGCCACTTTTACTGATTTAGACACAAAAACCCTGTATGTGCACATTGCACACGAATAATACATTGGTACAACAATGAAGACAAGTGAAGTAACAGCACTGTAAAAACTTGCTTTGAAGACGTATTAAAGGAGAAAATACATTACTAAATAGTTAGAACGCTTCTTAATAGATTTTAATACTAAGATTACCATTGAAATGATGTTTTACTATCCATGTACTGATGAAAGTAATGAATCTAATGATGAGGCCTAACAGTTCTATTGCCTTTCATTGCAAAATAATTACGAAAAGATATGGTGCTGCTATACGATAAAATTAGTTAGGAAATTGAAACTACAGACGTGGTATTAGAGACCCTAACGATTATAAAAATGTGAAAACAATTTTAGTAAAATGATTTTTAAGAATAATTTACATGTATGGATGTTGAGAATTTGTGGTAGGTTTTGTGTAATAATACATTGGTGAAACATTTACTATTCTTAACTTATTATGAAATTATGATTCATGGCAATATATGTGATTCTAATTTAGTTTAAATCATTTAAAGCTGATGCATGCATTTTAAGCATCAAACATGTTCTCTCCTGAGGTGCAATTTTCCCATAGCAAGCAAAATAATTAATTGGCATATGTTGCATTATTTGTTCCATTCATATTTCATTTTACGCACAAAGGACATTCTTTCGGAGTTCACTGTAAAATAATTCAGTAGAAAAATCAACGCCAGCCCAATGCCATAATCTCGTACATTGTTTATTTCTTACCGTTGACAACACTGTGATGCCTGTAATGCCAAGTCGTTCACATGAAGTGCTTGGGAAAGAATGCAGGAGTAACGAAATGTATTTGGTGACTACATTTGTAAACTAATCATAAGCTGGACTGACTAGTGGAGTGAGTGACACCACGTCATTAAGGTGTTATTAGGACTTAGTCAAAAGTGCCTGTATTTCCTTTCAGGGTGATAAGCTGCGCTTTATAAATCCTGATCGATTGATTGAAGGACTATAAAAGAAGAAACTCCAAAGAAGAGGCTTCACCATACCTTTTTTCCTCTTTGAAATCAAGACTGAGGTCAAGAGTCTCGGAGTATGGCTAGAGACGGATCTCACCTTTAGGACACAGGCAAGAAAGACTGCCGGCACCTGCTACGGACTATTGAAATCGTGCAGGAAGGTACTTCCCCTACTGCCTTTCCAATCGCGTCTCCTGCTGATCCAAGGCCTAATTTTATCGAGGCTGGATTACTGTAACGCCATATACCTAGGATCTCCAGAAGCCACGCTCCAAACTCTTCAAAAAGCCCAAAATGCCGCAGCCCGACTCCTGACAAACACCCCGGCAAGAACATCTGCCAAGCCCGCACTGAGGACGCTGCATTGGCTCCCTATTAGGGAAAGAGTAACCTTCAAGGCCCTCTGTCTGGCCCACAAGGTACTGCACAATGCTGGCCCTCCTATCCTTGGGAACTGGATCACACCTTACAGACCCACAAGAGCGCTCCGTTCCGAACATGGGAACTTCATCACGATCCCCAAGGTGAGGAAGGCCCGGTTCGGTGGCCGTCGCTTTTCGGTCAATACGGGAAAAAAATGGAACACACTCCCCCTGAGCCTCAGATCAGAACCAAACCTTCTAAGGTTTAGGAAGGCCCTCAAAACCCTACTTTTTCCCTGAGCCATCCCTCCCACTCCCGACTATCTTCCACTGGTGGTAATAGGTTCAGCGCTGGGATACCCCCTGGGTGACTACGCGCTTTAGAAATCTTTAAATAAATAAATAAATAAATGTTAGTTTTCTTTATTTGGGACACAACTCATCACGCTTTTGATTTTATTCTTTAGACACATTGCTTTAACGTTCCTTTCCTTGGGAGGGAACAGAACTCTTTTGCTAGGAGTTTATAATCATCCTTAAAATCTCTATATTGGACTGCCTTTTTGCTGATGCTGCTGCCTTTATGCAGTGGACTTCGAATCGTCTTTGCCGAACAAATTGATTTTTGCTTTATTTCCTTTCAAGGGCTTGCCCTTAGAGGGCTTTAAAATTGATTCCTTTTATTCCTTTGCTTTAAATCTTTAGATGTTTTTAAAGAGAATCCAACTATGCTTCTTCCTTTAATGGTGATAGGAATCTGTAACCTCGTATCTGATGCTTGTTTTAAACCATCCTCTTTGGATTTGAACCTCTGATTAAATATGTGATCTAATACTAAATGCCATAATATTCTTGACTGAGATGCTTAAAAAATGGCTTATCTCTATCGATTTTGGGACATTAAGAACTAACCATAACTATCTAAATTGCCTGAGTCTATTATTGTGTCTTGAAGTTCTTTATTTGAAACTGAGCTAAATTACTCTTTTGATCTAAATGCATTGTAGGGAGAATATGATAATCTTTTTAGAATATCAAGTTTTGCTTCTTTTATTCTGGGTTGCAATAGAAGTGCTTCTGGTGTGTATCATTTTGGTTCATCTCAATTTCTTTAGGAGGTTGAGACTCCCCATTGCAATACTTTATTTTTACAGTATTGTCCTGAGAGAAGTGTATTTGAACCTCATTTCATACTTGTGAGTTAGTCAAGAATTAATGGTCCTCATTGGGTGACTAACATTGTGTTTTGGACATCCTAATTCCCACCCCTACTCTTCGCGGAGATAGATCCATCCAGGGACCATTTGTCTATATGGTAAGGGTAATGCTGTGAACCATCTCGCTGTAGGGGGCACAGTGCAGTTAGAGTGACAAATCTGTAAGTAGTGAATTGAAAGTTAAACCGAAAAATATTTATACCGCTTACCCTGGATCAGTTTCTAGTTAGGTTTCTAGCCATTAAACATTATTCATGGTATCAAGAACACATTATGAAAGTCGAATAGCATACTGATAGTAAGCACATTATCAACTAAGTAAGGAAGGTTCAATTCATTAAGACGTCAAGGAATATATTAATCAGTTATGGTAAAACCACGCAATGTGACTAAATAATCTAATTCTACAGTGAATGCACTCTTTAACAGTAATATAAAAGGGCAAAATTGGCATTAATCGATTAAGCCACACAAGAAACGTGCAAAGTGCACATTTATGTCATGTATCTGTTAAGTATTTGTGACATAAAAGGGGTGGGCAATTTTGCACTGCACCATCAGCAATGCAGTACTTTAATTAATAGACAGGGTTTTGGTTAATTGCTTTGATCTATTTGCAGGCAAATGAGAATATTTACATATTGTGTTGCTTACTCTGGTTACATGTGAGTTTAACCGCTTTGTTTCAGTCTTCTTGATGGTCAGTTTAGAGTTTAACAATCATACTGGCTTCCCCAAAAGGCTACTGTAAACCTCATTATAACACCATCCAATGGTTTGTTTCTTCAAAAATATAATTTTTCTGGGTGAATTGAATTTTTTGTGGAGCTGCAATGGATTGGGATATTAGACAATGTGAAACTCTGACTGTCCATGCATATCCTCAACTGAACCACAACCCACTGGATGAGGTTTATGTAGGTAAAACAGTAGACCACTATAAACAAGCTTATTTCTTTAAAAGCTGCACAGTGCCCCTCACCAAGGATGTGTACTGAGGACCAGCTGCATTCAGATCAAGACAGCATCCATCTTCCAAGGCACCTGCAGACTTACACCTCAGTTTGCACAGCAGTTTCTGACACATGGATATCAGGGTTATTGTCTACCTGACAGATTCAGGAATTATTTATGTGGCTGGCATATGTTTATTTAATTTGCAGTTTCTTCAAAAGATACGTACATGTTTTCATATTGTTCACTTTACACATTTGTAAGAAAGATTATTTGGGGTGGGCGTCCACCTCAAAAGTGAACCATTAAAGTCATACATGTTGCTCGAGTTCAACACCCTAGTAGCTATGGAACAGATCAGACAGGCTTAACATTGGGCAGTGTTTTTAGGCAGTACTAAAAATGTAATAAAGTTAAAATACCAAGCAAAAAAATCCTGAACCAAATAACAAGAAAAATGTAATAAACAAAATCATGCCAAAAGGTCAAAAACCTGAGAAATTAATGTTTAATGTTTTAACTAGCAACAGCAGCAATAAGCACTAAAAGTCAGTGATAGTCTGTGGTCGCGGTCAACCGGGAGATAGGCACGATTTTAGGCTGATCGTAATGGAGCGTGGGTCGGATACACCAGGTTCATCCTGGTCTAAACTTTTATCTTTTGGATTAGTCTTTAACGCCCCAACTGTTCTGAGATTGTGGAACAGTTATCCTGGGTTATTTCTTAGACTCCTAAGCCCTCAGGGGCAGAACGTAGGTACCGAGTCTCACTCCAGTAGAAGCCACTAGCAAAGTCCAGTGCAGGTCCAGTTTGTTCTGGACAGCTGGGCACTCCCGGTAAAGTGCCTCCTGCATCTTGTTGTATCCCTGTAGCCACACTAGAGATCAGTCCCCTAGAGTCCACTTCTTTGTCCTGGGTACAATGGGGAGCATGTCCAGTCCTCTAAGCCTCCTCTCAGTCAAAGACAACAGATGCAGTCCTCTTCTGTTTTTCTGCAGATCCAAATCTGATGAGGTGCCTTGGAGTGCCCCATTTATACCTAGCACCAGCTAGTAGATGGGAATGACTCCTAGGTACTCCCTAGCTAACAGTGTAATATTCCTTTAGCCACCCTACCCACATTTTCAGTAGTTCCTGTTTGCCTTACCGCCAAACAAGCCTACAATGCCATGCGTATGGGCATTTTCATGATGGAAAAGTCTTCTGCCATGTGAAGCCTGGGCTGTGAGGCTTGTGGGTATGACTAAGTCAATGCACTGAGGTAATCACTTGTGTCCTCCCACATTAAACACTAAACTCCAGTTTGAAGCAGGCACTCTGCCCACAGCTAACCTGGAGACAGAAGTCTGTTAGGTCAAAAGCAGCATCCTACATCAACCAGTCAGGAGATACATAAGTATACAAGAAATATCCTGGTATCCTCTGCTCTCACTTTAAAATGTGCCAAATTATTACATGTGGCTCAACTGACATCACAGGTAGGATTTACCACTGTCGTTTCAACAGAATGCCTAAAATCCCCACCCTCACAAGGGTCATCCCTGCTTATTCCGGTCAGTCTATTCTGTTCTACTGGGAGGTAGTTCAAACCTCTTTCTCACCTATTTCCAAGCTGAGCACGGGTTGGGAGATCCTGGAGCCTAAATGCACGTTTTAATACCTATTAAAATAGTTGTTTATTATATTTCAGCTGTTACCATTCCTGAGATACAGAATTAGTATTTTAATCTGTACTCTGTATACTAGGGACTTACAGGCAAGTTAACTGTGCGAATCAGTAATAAACCCATTTAGCCATGTTTAAAGGGGGAGCACAGGCCATTTACTCCTGATTAGCAGTGGTAAAGTATCCAAAGTTGTAAAAAAGCAAGGATAGGCAGATTTCCTAATACATTAATATTCACTCATTATCGATTTTATAGACTGGCTATTCTCGTCTCTTTTATACATTTCCTCTTTACTTGCATCATGTGTCTCATTACTTTGTGTTAATTCATTTTCCTGAAATACAACCTTTCTTAATGTTGAACTTTTTCAGACCACACCAACATTTTACTGTCAGATTTTTAAATATATAGCCAGATTAGTAACTACATTATCATTACAAGGAACTGTACTTTATGCCTTATCTTCAGTCACATATGCTCAAGATTTCTTTCATTGGTGTTATACTTAGACATGTGTTATATGTCACATAGAAAGTTTTGCTCCCTTTAAGATAAGCAGAGACCAGCTTGCACAGCGTGCACCTTAAATGGATTAAAAGTTTAAAACGCGAACGTCTTTTCATAGTGCCCAATTATAGACCAACCCACCACTCATAAATTTTTAATTTTTAACCTACATATGCACACTTTTGTTTTATAGAAACCAAGAATATTTTCACTCTTTTACCAATATTTGCTCTCTAAAGCTTAAATGGCACTGAAAATATAAGTTGAAATATATATAAGGGTTGCTTCCACTTGGTCATCAATCTCTTAGCAATCCTTTTGTCACCTGCAGAGTCATCTTAGATAGTTAATGTTTATCAATGTTAGCTAGCTTTCCAACATGTATTTAAAAAACCACAGAGATCAAATCATTTTCAAAAAGATTTAATAGCAATATTTATATTCAGAACTAATTTCATTTTTACAAACACAAGTGTTAGATAGTTAATGTTTATCAATGTTAGCTAGCTTTCCAACATGTATTTAAAAAACCACAGAGATCAAATCATTTTCAAAAAGATTTAATAGCAATATTTATATTCAGAACTAATTTCATTTTTACAAACACGAGTGAAACATGTATATTTTGTATATATCTTTCACCGTACCCTTGACCACGTACTTATACTTGAATCTTGTTTTGCGTCACTCACGCAGTTTTTTACCACTGTGTCACTGCGCCATTCACCGTCACTAGCACCTTCAGTGCACACTTGTGTGTTTTTGGTTACATATGTTTAAATTGTACTGTAGTGCTGATATAACTACTTACAAATAAGAATGTATTTTTCATGGAACTTTAGTGCGGTCTCCCCTCTCTCCCATCTTTATGTGATTTGTACTCTTTTTTACAATTGTCTTCTCCAAATGATTTCCGGTATTGTTACGTGTTGTTATCGTAGGCTTTGTCAACAAACCACTTCATGATTTTGTTTTACGGAGTTTTATATAACACGTACTTGACCCGGTATCGGGTATCAGAGAGCTTTAAATGACACCAGTTGCGTTACATGAGGACATTAATTCATTTTTGTTAGGCACAGGGAGATTAAGGGATTTGCCCAGAATCACTGGATTTTCCCCAGATTCGAGATCGACCGCCCTAGCTATTAGGTCAACTCCTCTCCTCAGGCTCTGCATCATCGTTGAGCCGTGCAGTCCATCACAAAGTCACGCAGTCCATCGAGGCGATGTAATCGATCAGCTCCTGTATCAGCATAGAAAAGCAATGCATTGGTTCCAATCAGAGCTAAGTCGGCACTGCGTAAACTTTGATGGTTCTGAACAGCAGAAATCACCTCTAAAGGGCCCAGGACTGGATTGGCATCACTTGACAGGGTATGACTCACATATGGAAGAGTCCAGGTGCTGTTGCAGAGCTGAAGGAAATCTTTGATGGTCTTGAAACTTCAGAACTGGGGCAAGCAAACAAGCCATTGGAGTCACTCTGGATTCACGTGAGATGGGTCCAGTCCTTTTCCTCAGCAGGGTAGAGATCAGTGGGCAGCAAGATAGCTCGGCAAAGCAGATGGTAGTTCATTCAGAGCAAAAATCAGGCAGAGTGATGATGCTTGCAGCACAGCAGTCTTTACTCCAGGCCGAGTCCTTCACAGTTCCAGTAGAGTGCTGTCTTGGTAGGGTCACCATCCCCATTGCTCATACTCAAATGTGCCTGTGAAGTGGGGGTGACTGTAGAGAAGGCCCTTGAAGGAAGAGCTATCATAATGTAGATGAATTCAGATGAGTTCTGTCACTCCCACCCTTTCTGTGTTTGTGGCTGTCTAGATGGAAAGCACAAAGAATAGCTGTCACCCACCCCAGACATGTATTGGAGGCAGGCTGCAAGGCACCCAGAGCAGTAAGAGCAGAGAAATGTCCACTTTCTAAAAGTGGCATTTCTGAAACAGTAATGTTAAATCCAACCTTATCAGTCGATAAAGCTTTATTCGATTTTGTTTTAAAATCATAAAAGCGTACATATAAAACAATCTTAAAAATAAATGCATACATACAATACCAATATGACTACAAGTTAAAAGGACATATGCCCAACCTCAGAATTCGATAGTAAGACATGTTAATCATACAGTTTACCATTATCGACTATGGTAATACAGAGAGCAATCAAAAGTTGCGACAATTGTGTTGTGGTTCGAATCTATTCAGAGCGGAGAAACTAATGCCACTGGATACACGAATCCCCCTTCCCAGCAGATGGTGATGCTCTACTGTTGGTCTAAGCAGGGGAATGTTTGGCGTACAAGGATAAAAGTCAAGTAGGTCCCAAGTGCATATAGAGACATCTCCTTCTTGGGGCGGGCAAGATCTTAGGTACGGGATGATGTTCCTATTCCTGAATTTAACCAGTACCAAGTCCCCGGGAATGTTTTTAGGTAACGAGCCCAGCCAGCTCACCCTTCTAACGCTCATGATTCCGCCATCTTGGTCCGATGGTAGGGGTCTATTTTTCCCCAGCCAGAATATGACCTTATTTAATAGGTCCTGCTGTCTTTCGGCTTTCCCGAAAGCAAGTGCTGGTACTCCTGAAAGAACGGACACATATGGCACGGCTTCTGGAGGAAGGTGTATACGTGGTCGTATGTTTAATTCTGTTCTAACCCCTGTGAACCTTGATGGAGCAGGTTTAAAAGGGGCTTTGGGTGCAATCGGGGCTGGGATTTTGGGTGGTTGTGATGTAGGTTGGGCGTTTGTACATTTAGGAGTTGGCTTAGTTGTTACCAAGGTTGTAAGTGGCTGGGAACGGTTAGGTGTTACCATATTATTGATAGGTGTCAGAATGGTCGCGATTGTGTTCTCTAGACCTGAGAGCCTTTCCCCTATAGAATTGATTTTATCAACTAGTGGAGAAATGATGGCTTTGACAAGATGCTCAATCTGGGTCAATAGAGACAACTGGGGGTAGAGTAATGTATTGTCTGATTTATCTGTGGACTCCATGGTAGTAGGCAGGTTGTTGACAGGTAAAGTAGGTAAAGTAGGACTTACGGATAGTTTTTGTAATTTGGAATGATTCCCTTCGGGATTGTCCTCGTAGTGCTTCCTTTTAGTGGGTAAAGGCCGGGGAAGGGCTAGATCTTGGATATTGTCTTTCATAGGTGAAAAGGATGGATCCCGTAAGCTACCGTTAGTACATGAAGAGCTGGTGCCTTTAACAGGAGAAGGTGATTTCACTATGGCGTACTTGGTGTTGCACAAGGTGTTTAATTCATCCCACAAAGACAGATTTTGCGCTCTGACTGGAGTTTGTAGGGGAGATTGCATACTGAGTAGAGAGTGGCAAGGAGAGTTGTAGTCTATCTCATGAACAGTAGGCAGTGTGCTGGTGCTATTCATGTGATGCTCTTGTAGCCCTTGGCACGGACCCCTCTCTGAAGCAATGTTTGTGTCCCCCTTGCGTGACATTATTAAAGTAGGATAAATCAAACCACAAAGATAGTCAATTAGTAAATGGAGTCACTCTACCTCTTCTCACAGAACAGACAGAACAGACAAGGGAGTGCGCCCGTCCCGACCCCTTCAGACCACGGAGGGCCACAGAGGGCCCGGGCTTAGCCCCGGGCGCTCCCGCGGCGCTGGTGCTGTCGGTGAATTTATGGATGCCTCCGTGCGCTCCTCCGGCACTTCCGATTCTGGGGCACCTGGGAGTTGAAGTCTCCCGCCGCTCGGCGGCCGCGTTCGTAACTGCGGCGACGGGAGGGAGACAAGGTAAGCGGCAAGACCCCCAGCAGCTTTGGCACACAAGTTCAAATGGCCCCCTAGGCAGCAGGTTGTAGGGATCCTGGGACTTCGAGTCCTTCTGAATACCTTCGGCGTTACTACCAACAAAGCTCAGGCAAAAGGTCCTTTGCACACTGCGGCACCCGCGTGAAAAGCAGCAGCGCTTTTGAGCACTGATTGGCTATTTCCCCCAGGCAGCTGATTAGAGGCAGAGAGCACCCTGGGACATGGAGTCCCACCAGGGTTCGGCGTTACTTCCCCAACAAAGTTCAGGCAAAAGGTCCTTTGCATGCTGTAGCAGCGCTTTTGAGCACTGATTGGCTCTTCCCCCACGCCTGAGGCAGCTGATTAGAGGCAGATTAGAGGCAGAGAGCACCCTGGGACATGGAGTCCCACCAGGGTCGAGTGTGGCTGTTGGGATATCAAAACGTTGATTTCTAGTGGGGTGAGCGCAGTTGTTGTGGCTCACTGTGTCAGAGTTCCCACCAAGGTTTTAAAGATACTGCAGGCTGGACCCCCAAAAGCAGCTTCTGTCGTCCCGCATTAAAGCGCCGTTTGGCCACTCTTGCCTTCCTCTCCTTACCTCGAGCAGGCGCCGTCCACACCTGGCAGGGAAAGCGGGGAAAGCGTGACGCTGTAAACCAACGCCTCTAAGTTGAGAACAGGTCGAAAAACGGGAAACAAAACGCTGCTGGATGATTGAAGAATGCTCCGTATTACTCTACTATGCTGCTACTCAGTCCGGGCTCGGCCGTGAAAACCTCCAGCAGGATCCGAGGTCCGAAATTAGAGGAGCGAGAACGGCAGCCCCTCGCTCACACGCCAGGCACATTTCGCCATTGCTGGGGGCGGGGCGAGTAAAGCAATGCTGACATTCCCAACCTTATCATTAAAGTGGTTTTATCATTACTGTTCCAAAGATATAAAACATGAATCAGCTACTCCTTTCTTCTCAGGAATTACAGATTAAAAGTACATTAAGGAATTCCCAATCTTAGCATTTGAGCGGAGTAGGTCCCACAGTAGCGACAAACAAATGTAGCTGTTTGTCACTACCAAGGCATGCAATACTTAAAATTACATATCCTACCTTTTACTTACACAATACCCTGTGAACTACCTATGGCCTACCTTGGGGTTCACTTATGTTTATTTGGAAGGGGAGTTTAAGGCTTGGTCAAAGGTTTTAAATGGCAAGTCACAGTGATCATGAACTGCATACACAGTCTGTAGGAAACTACCCTTTTCGGCATGGTCGCCTCAACATGTTGCCTGGTATTTGATGTGATTTATGCTAGAATTGCACTGGATTCCTGCTGGATTGCCAGTGCAAGATCTCTTTCCCAAAACTGTGCAATTGTACCCCAATTGACAATACCTTTGGCACTCCTTGCAACTACCTAATAAGTGGTATCGCTGGTACCTAGAGCAAGGAGGCTAAACAGGGTCCTTAAGGGTAGGGGTGGGTGGTGAACTGGACCCCACCAGCAGAGTTTGCAGAGTTTTGCCAACTCCACGCTCCAGTTTGGCAAAAAACTCTCAATCCACCGCATCGCGGAATTTGCCCCATCGCCCCCCCTACTGCTGTTTCTTTCCAGCCTATGAGGAAACACACTCAAACCCCACTGGTGATGCACAGGCAGGACATTCTTGCAGAAAGACATGAATAGAGGACAAGCATAAACACAATGTGTTGCAGCAGCCCTTTGGCCATCTTAGGACAGGGACTCTTTCCAAGAGTTGAAGGAAACGACAAGAGTGCTACGTTACTTTTGGAATTACCCAATTAAAGGCCAAGAGGCCCGGCGCTTGAGTGCTTTTCCAGGGGACGCCTTGCACGGCATTCTCCACCACACAACAGTCAAGAAAGATTTACTGGGCATGGGCTCAGATCTTGCCTCAATCCAAATTGTCATAACCGCTTCTAAAACAGAAGTACACTCAGGTCTTGCATTCAGAAAGTTCATCAATTAAGATACCCACCGTAGCAACAAGAAATATTCATGCTGTAAATGTACTCCACATTCCTCAAAAGGCCTGGTATGCAGACAGGGGAAGAGGTGCCCAGGCCGTTGCATGCAAGCAACACTGCCATAAAATGGGCAGGGCTATTAATCAGATAAATTGACACTTCGCCTCATCACTGGGTCACCATCAGGTACTACAGTTTGCCCAGCTTTAGGGGGGCAAATTACCTCATATGCCAAGAAGACAGCTTAAAATATTAACATGTGGGCTATCCATAAAACCCTAAAAGACATTTCCAAAGACATTGGTCAGTTAAAAAAATATGATGAAACAAGTAGTGCTCCATCATCCTGCCCTACCCAGAAGGCACCAGTCACAGCACAGAGAACGGCTGCTTACCTTCTGTGCTCACTGCTTAACATGCATGAGCTGCCGGGGATTCATCAGGGGAAGAAGCAGCCTGTGTCCCCGGACACATCACATTTACAAGCAGTAGCATGTGTAAAGCGCCCCTCCCAGCCTCTGTGGTGCACTATGGGACAATGGCTGCACGGGCGGCCCCATAAAAGAAATCACCTCTCACTTGCCCATAACAGTGATGTCAGCCAGAAGGACCCTCTCCAATTCATCAACTAATTCGAGGTGAACAAGACAGGTCCCGCCTCGGGCACACCGGCCCCATGTGCCCCTTCACCCCAAGTCCCAGTCTTTCATTTTCAGCTTGCAGACTAATATCAGGGCGGAGCAGAACACTGTGGAATTCCACCACGTTTTTAGCCAACTCAGTGGCATAGTGCAACTCCACCAACTCTGCCCACCCCTGCTTAAGGGCTGCAGCACACATTGTGTCTCCCTAAAGGATGCCTCACCAAACACATACAGTCTACCGCTGTAAACTGTGTGTCTTGGTTGAGACAAAAGTGAAAACACGACCTGGAACATATTCCTGTGTGCCATGTCCACAAACACTGCATGCAGCATAGGTAAATCACCCCTACAGCAGGCCTTATGACACTAGGGTCGGGTGCACTCTACCACATGTGAGAAAATAGCTGCAATACATGCACACCTAAGGCACTTGGGAGGTGCTGCCTGAAAACCTACCAGCCAGTGGTGTGCTGGTTTTCGCCAGCCTGCCACCAGACACTCATTTCTAACCCCAAGATTGAGGGCCAGGAATCAAGCCAGCTCAGGCAGAGGGTGCTTACAAGCCCACCCAAAGAATTACCTGTAGATTAGCATTCCAAGGCAGGGGAGCATCAAAGAGCCCACAGCTCTTTGTATGCGAATCTGGCTTCTCACACAGGAGAAGAATCCAACCCCCTTTGTCCAGTGCTCTTTGGCACCTGGACAGGTGGAAAGATTGATGTGTCCACCTTCAGGCCAGTACCACCCGAAAGGTGGACTACCTGAAGTGGAGGCAGTTGTCCAGCGTTAGTCATTTTGGTGATGGCAAACTTAGGAACTCTAGGACAGGGTTATGCCCACTTTCCACAGAAGTGGTCCTATAGGGGTCATAGTGACCCCAGGGGCAGGGGTTCCATTGGCTAATACCCTACACTTCCCTAACACCCCTAAATTCAGTATTTAGAGGAGGCCCTGGTAGCAGAAGATCAATTCCTGACAACCTATGAAAAAGGACACCGAAGAGTCACAAAAGAGTGAAGAAGAGCAACTGACCCTGCCAGCCTGTCTGCTGTTCCCCATTGAAACTGCGCCAAAGACATCTTTTCCTGCAACTGCCATGTCTCAAAAGCCTGAGAGGACTGCTTGCCTTCTGCAAAGATTCAAGCACTCCAGGGGAGCAGCGAAACTGCTCCCCTGCACTCCAAGAAGAACCACAAGGACTTCAGAACTGCCAAAACCCAATGCCATCCTAAGGTTACATTCCATGGATAATGTCCACCTCTTTCACATTTATATACAAACTATTACCCCCTCCTTAACTCCACCCTCCTTTCCCTTCCTTTCCTCCCTCCTTTTACTTCTTCCTTGCCCCTTGTACACCCCCAATCTCTTCCCTTCCTTTCCTTTATTCTGTACAGTTTTTCTTTCTCAAATGTACACATATACCTGTGACAACAATATACCCCTGTAAGTCTATTATACTGTGCATTATTTATGCTGATATATTCATCTTTCATTTTCAATAAACAGTTACGAAACAAAACCCAATGCTGCGAAGTGTCACTGCACTTAAGTCCCCCAGTCCGTGTCAAAGTAAGCCAACAGTGTCAGTATGGTCCTCAAGCCCTCCAGATTGAATTGAATTGAATTGAATTAAGCACTTATATAGCGAGACTGCTACCTTTCGGGTATCCTGGCGCTTGGATTTTTGGGTAGACATCACACAGCAGAATCAATTGTCAACAAGACAGTCTAAAGACCGCCTTTGGGAAATAGCCACGTTTTCAGGCTCTTCCTGAAACAAGTCAGGGAGAAGGCCTGTCTGAGGTCCAGAGATAACTCATTCCATGCACGCGAGCCAGCCACACCAAAAACTCTGCCCCCATCCGAGATCTCTTAAATGTAGTGATTGTTATCAGATTTGCATTAGAGGAGCGGAGCTGCCTCCCAGGGCTGATACAGAGTCCACTTTGGTTTCAGACCTCATGAACTCCCTGATGTTGCCTGCAGCCTCTGGTTGCAAGCCCCCTTAACCGCAAATGCTTCTGGATGAAGAAACCCAACTACATCTTTGACCCTCTGCAGTGTCCCCACGTCCCCGAGCATTGCAAGATTCGAGCTCTTACTGTGGTTCAACCCCACTGGCCTCCCAGTCAACACCGGCAGCCTCTTTTCACGAAGACTAATCCCCATTAACTTACATTGGGCACTGATGCTGTATTGAACCACTGCACCTGGCAGGCCTAGCGCGGCTGGAGGTGACCTGCTGATGCTGCCTTGGACCTGGCCCAATACTCACCTTAAGTCCTGGAGATTGGTCTCACAAGTTGCTGCACCCTGAATACCGTACTTGTTTTTGCTCCCATAGGATAACATTGCAGGTTCTGAAAAATGTACTGTCGACTGTTTAAACGCGGAAGTGTTTCTCCTGAAAAACGTACTTACCTTATTGTATTGATTCTAGTGCCTAAACCTATATAAAGATATGTGTTATTTTTATAAATTGGTGTGGATCTCCTTATTGATTTGTGTGCATCATTTATTGACTATTGTGTGTCATTTCAGATGTCTAACACTCCTCTCTGATAAGCCTAAGGCTGCTCGACCACACTACCCCCTCGAAGAGCACCTTGGGATTGCTAGAGAATGCCCCAGTCCCCTCATAAGGGAATCCCTGGACTCTTTGCATGATATACCTCATTTTGGTCTTTCATATTAAGAGCAAGCTTCCTACACAGGCCCTGCAATGGCAGGCCTGAGACAGGTTTGAAAAGCTACTTGTGTGGGTGGCACAATCAGTGTTGCAGGCCCACTAGTAGCATTTAGGTTACAGGACCTGGGTATATGGTACAAAACTTTACAAGGGACCTACAAGTAAACTAAATATGCCAATCAGGTACACACCAATGTTACCATGTTCAGGGGAGAAGCACGTGCACTTTAGCACAGGTCAGTTGTGGCAAAGTGCTCACATTCCTAAATCCAACAAAAAGAAGGTCAGAAAAAGAGAAGGAGGAAGGCATAACATTTGGGGTGACCCTTCAGAGAGGGCCATGTTCCATTAGCAATATTCCACGTGCATAGTGTTTAAGTGTGAAGAACATGAAAATTCATGTAACACAAAAAGTATTAACAATGAACCAAACTGTTTAGGAAAATTGTCAAAGCGTGAACAAGTAAAGCACTCTGACAGAAATACATAAATTATAAATATGAATCATATGAATCAAAATGAATCACACATGCAAAGAGGAAATAACAAGGATAAATACAAAATATATCTTCTTGTTACCCCTGCCACAGGCAAGTGCACCATTCTGAGGCAAATCCATGTCTACTAACTTTAGGAAATATGATTTTCATCTGTATCAGGGATGGATTCACAGGAACACCCATGCTCCACATATATTATGGCTCCCCGATGCAGTGTAACACAAGGCAATACAATGCACTGTGTTGAGATACTTGTTTTTAATAAAGCCACGCAAATCTGGGTTTGCAAGGCTTAATAATTACATAAATAGATGTATACTTCATAGCTGCATCAAAAAAGTGACGTAACACCAGAACAAAATCTTATTAACTTTGGCCTGAATATTTTGCCTTTTTCAATCTGCAAAACATACAATGTATGATATTTTCCCCACACATACTCCACCGTGCTTGTTAATAATCCTGAGTCAGACGAACCTTCACATTTATGACCAAATCAAGATTCTGAAGCCTTACTGCGTTAAGGGCAATAAAGTTTATGTTTAAGAGTGCTCTACAGAAATAAACACCATGGTAAAGCATAACCACATAAAAGAAATCCGCAAAATCCATTCACTTTGAAACAATTGACCGCCAGTGAATAAGGCACATGGATAGAACAATGTAAAATAGAAAAGCTAAAACCTACATACAAGCTCTTGAAAATGGCCCTGCACAAGACATGTACACAGGTATCATAGTCTTTTTGAAAAATGTGAACGCCATCCTCCAAGAGGTGGCACAATTTCCAAAAACTCTTTTTTGCACCCCATTGCTCTCTACTCTCCAAATCTGACATGGGCAAAAGCGAATGGTGCAATTTATTTTCGGAAACCCTATTTGAGGAAAGGTTTTCTTTGTTGCAAAAGCAATGCAGTCCCGCAATTGAACATGATTGCTGTAAATCAATCTGGTCGGTGCGGGTGCTCTCTGCAGTGGCTGCATAAGGAAGGTTGGTATGGCTAATCACCCACCCCTTCACCATTCTCCAGTGTCCATAGAACATTAACCAGGTGGAATTGTTCTGGACATTGTTCTGGACGTTGAAGCTCTCATAGGCAGAATTCAGTCCATTGCTTTTGTGTCAGGGGTTGAGAAGAACTGACTGAGGAACCGGAGCTTGGGGGTACCTCATCAATAAATGAGCAGTCAGCAGCTAGAGACTTGTCCTTGGCCATCTGTCTCCAGAGAGAATGTGGCCCTCTGGAAACACTTTGGCATGACTATCAATCACATTGACTTAAAATGGCTGCCAGCCTCCAGGTTTGGTCTGCAATTTTAGATAAATGAAACCTTAGTGAGGTGACTGCCATAGTACCGTAGAGGGTGGAGATGTGTAAGAGAAGAGCATTGACAAAGAAAAAAAGGAAAGAACAAAACAGAGAACCAAAAAAAAACAAAAAGGGATTGCTCAACACAAACTACACGGAAAGTGGGATCAATCATTGCAGGTGACAAAACAAACGGGAATGAGAAGGTCTGGGTGTGTGCAAATTGCAGGAGATATTTAAATATAAATGTCATGGTTGTATTTATTTTATATCCAAAATCAATGAGGGATGAATCACTTGACCGGAGTAACCAGGGCTAGAAACTTTGTAATTAAAAGCCCTCAATCACGTTTAGGAAGGTCGTGGGGCGGTATATCTTGGTTCTCCGCCAAGTTTAAAAACGTGTAAGCATCATCATCAGGTTTCTTTTTGTAGTATGCTTGCCACCACCAGGAGTAAAACCACTGGTTATTTCAGTAGTGATCAAGGAATAAGTGAAAGTGTTCAAGTGAAGTGGATTTAAAAGCTTGTATGTCCTTGACAGTTTTTTTAATCATTCAAGAATCAATTGATAATAAAAACAGAGTGGTGTGTGTGTGGACGAGTTACTTGTCCAACGCAATGTCAGTGTCCCAAAAAATAGGTCAACATGTTTCAGCCCTCCATGTACGCCTGGTTCGGTCATTGGGGCTTTCTTCAGGACCTCAAAAGAAAGTGGAGGTAGCTTATGTATTACACAGGTATCTATTAGAACGATTCCGGTTCCATTATGTGTGGAGAGCAATTTGTTCTCCTAGTCCGATAGTACGGTCTTCAACAGGGGGCCGGCAGGCACAATTGACCTGCTGCTTGCACCGGGTTGCGGCGACTTGTGCTTGCTCTTCCCCCGGCGCCCTTTATTTTATACTTATGTTTCTTGAACAGGTTTTGATATTGTCTAAATACCCTATCAATCACTAAAGGTCACTATGTCATTGCAAGGTTCGTGGTGGAGAAAACATGTTTGTACAGCTATCCAATTATTTTGCTGATAGATTCCACTCTCTATTCTATATGTATTGTTCAATGGGCATGAGTTTGCTGCACCTAGTTTTCTTGTGTGTTGTCCACTGAAAGCTTCAGTCTCACGAATGTTTGTTTAGCGTTAGCTAAGAGACAAACGATTCAGAAAACTTAAAAACGCAGTCCTTCCTCCAAGCAATGACTAATAAAAGCTCCTCCAATGCTTCCCGGACTTTAACACTTACTTTTCACCACTGGGGACTTATAAAATATCAGTCACTGGATTTAAAATTATGAGACTGAAGACCTGATTACAACTGGCTGGTTAAATTCCGCTTCTTTTTAGGTCTCGCGCCTAGCGTTGTAGTGCGCAGCATTGACGCACAGCGAGACTTAATGTAGGAGCTTTTGAAATCTGCTCTCACACTCGCACGCGCTTGTGCTTGTGCTTTTCGTTTTGCCCCAGGCGATTGGCCTTTGCGTGCATCTTTTTAACAAAGACAGCACGCAATTGGCCAAAAGCAGGTGCATTGCTCTGCCCTTGGCCTATTGGTGTTGGTTACCCGCAGGCCTGACATCTGTTTTCAATTATCGTGCCCAGAGGCGTGCACAATAATAGGAAACAGATGTCTTGCTGTTTCGAATGCACTCGCGGGCTTGTTCTTTTTTAGATCCATTTCACAGGGAAGCAACTACATGAAAGAAGGAAAGAGAGGTTGTGAACCATTTCTTCACGTCCGCTCGTGTTTGGTTTGATGCTAGTCTGGGATGGCGGAGCTGCTATTGTGAACATGCTTATTGCCAGCTGTATGGCCTATCTGTACTGTTCTGGATGGTAGTCAGACAAAATATCGAAAACAAAATATCGATATACAATAATATTGATGTTTTAATATCGATGGTATAGTATATCGATGTGCCATAATATCGACAGACAGAATATCGAGATTACGGTATGTTTGTTAGTAATATCGAAATTTTGTTGTTTAGTGTTATGTATTTTATTATGTTGTTTATATGTTTGCTAAATATGTTTAGAAATGTATGTTTGAAAATTAGTAATTATGTTAACATTTTGCGTTTTAGTATTAGAGCGGGTTGTGGGTTTATAGGGGAATAGGGTGGGAAGTAATTTAATAATAATTAAATAATTAATATATATTTTTAAATATTTTTTAATTAATAATTAATTTGTAATTAATTGAAACTAATTAGTTAATTACATTAATTAGATTTAATGTGCTAAGATATATAATTTATTGTTATTGTTAATTAAAAATTAATTGGTAATTAATTAATGTTAATTAGTTAATTACATTAATTAGATTTATTTTTGGGTAAAGGGGTATTTTTAGGGTTCAGGGTCAGTTTTTAGTTTTTGGGTAAAGGGGTATTTTTAGGGTTCAGGGTCAGTTTTGGGTTTTTGGGTAAAGGGGTATTTTTAGGGTTCAGGGTCAGTTTTTAGTTTTTGGGTAAAGGGGTATTTTTAGGGTTCAGGGTCAGTTTTTAGTTTTTGGGTAAAGGGGTATTTTTAGGGCTCAGGGTCAGTTTTTAGTTTTTGGGTAAAGGGGTATTTTTAGGGTTCAGGGTCAGTTTTTAGTTTTTGGGTAAAGGGGTATTTTTAGGGTTCAGGGTCAGTTTTTAGTTTTTGGGTAAAGGGGTATTTTTAGGGTTCAGGGTCAGTTTTTAGTTTTTGGGTAAAGGGGTATTTTTAGGGTTCAGGGTCAGTTTTTTGTTTTTGGGTAAAGGGGTATTTTTAGGGCACTGGGTCAGTTTTTTGTTTTTGGGTAAAGGGGTATTTTTAGGGTTCAGGGTCAGTTTTGGGTTTTTGGGTAAAGGGGTATTTTTAGGGTTCAGGGTCAGTTTTTAGTTTTTGGGTAAAGGGGAACTTTTAGGGCACAGGGTCAGTTTTTAGTTTTTGGGTAAAGGGGTATTTTTAGGGTTCAGGGTCAGTTTTTAGTTTTTTGGTAAAGGCGTATTTTTAGGGCACAGGGTCAGTTTTTTGTTTTTGGGTAAAGGGGTATTTTTAGGGTTCAGGGTCAGTTTTTAGTTTTTGGGTAAAGGGGTATTTTTAGGGTTCAGGGTCAGTTTTGGGTTTTTGGGGTACAGGGGTACAGTGTAAAAATTAAAGTTAAATTAAATTTAAATTAAATTAATTAAATTAAATTAAATTAAATTTAATTATATTATATTTATTTTAATTAATTTACATAAAAAATTATTATATACTTACCAATACTTATGTTGTAATGGTATGCGTTGTAAAAGTATCTGCGTTGTAAAAACATGCGTTAATATTTGTAAAATTATATGTATTTTTAAATTATTTTTACATTATTATTAATACATTTAAAAAAACGATATTTTTTATTTCGATATTTTTGTACAACGATATTATTTTTTCGATATTTTTGTACTTACCATTATGTAGCTATAACTTCGATATTTTTGATTTCGATATTTTTGTGTCGATATTTTTGTATCTCGATAATGTGTCTTTCGATAATATGTCAGTGATCCGTTCTGGATGTATGCACGGTGTTGTGTGTACATGGTAGGGTTTTCTATATGTTTAAACACTTACAAAGTTATTATTAGCATAAAAACAGACAAGTAGATACCCTTACAGCGCGGTGCCACAACACAACTGTTGACAATGTTTTATATTTCTCTTTGTAAAAGCCAGGTAAAATAACTGCAGAGCGGTTGTTAACCGGCATAGGGATTTATTTTCGTGTGCGCCCAAGAGCAAAGATTTTAAGTGCATTTCAGTGAGAGGCTTAACAATGTGTTTTCATAGCTTTCCACATATCCCTGCACACAGAAAAACATTTGTAAGTCCTTTAATAGGACAAAGGGGGCATGCTAACGAAAGCTGTAGGTAGATTCAGACCAGAACTAGCGCAATCACTCTGTGCACACAGCAATGGGTGCACACACAAACATGCCCAATATAATGTTTCCGCTGACAGGGTGCATGGGGCAGCGCATTTGTGGGTGTGGGCTGTGCTTTCATTCTTCCTGGCACAGCGGGCTCCTGCCAGGACATTGTTTGGCAGGGTTGGCCTTGCAGCGCCTGCTTGCGTGGGAGTGGCAGGCATTCTCCAGCCTCCACCCCAGGCTCACCGGAGCCATGGCTGCAACCCATGGCTGCAACATGTTTGTTTACCTTCTCCCCTTCCTGAGTCCAGATGTGCCAACATTCAAACCAGCGCGAGGCATCAGAGAGGCCGGCAGGCGGCGAGAGCGAGGATGTGTTCTATCCGCTCGGAATGCCTTTCTACATGGTCTCACTCACTGAACTCTGCTTGTCCATCTTTATACCATAATGACTGAGTACCGCTGTGCTGTGGCCCACGCTTGCTGCGTACCGTCCCGGGGAAAACAACTGATCACGGATCTTGCCTGCTCCAGAGACAGTTACTTTAGGGGGTCTGCAGGGATCCACTCGTATTGTGATCATTTGTATTTTATATTTTGTCGTTTTATATAGCGAAAACACGACCCGAAGGTATCAGCGCGCTTTACATGATCACCCATTACATTTCAGACGGACACATTCATTTTTAGGCACGAGGAGAGTACGTGATTTGCCGAGAATCACAGGATATTCCAGCCTCCGGTCAAACTCGAACCTGGTTGCCAAGCTTCAAGGTTGGCCAAGCTCGCCATTTGGCAACATCCTTAATTGCTGGACGTTTGTGCCTGTTGTCAGTTACAATTTATGTACTCTTGAAGTCTCATATTTAATTACAATAGCCAAGTGGACGGTACCTCCCTTCCTTGGACGCTATTAGTCAGTGGCAGTGGGGTAATCCGAACTGATGCCCCACAGGGAAGAACGAGTTGAGGGATCTCAGCGTCTCACGGATATTCACATGAATATCTTAATCTCGTTTCACATGGGTTGGAATTACAAGTTGTCAGGTATTTAGCATATCCTAAAATTATTGGATGCATTAAATTACCATTGTTAAATTTTGTCAGGCCAAACATGCCGATATTAAATGTCAGGCCAAACATGCTGATATTAAATGGGAGAACACCATAGAGTATTTTTCCTATCATGTGGATTTTGTTGGGTTAAAGACCAAAATCTGCATATTATTCCCCAACAACTCGTAATAGGTGTTATTTATCGCACTTGATAAATAACGTATCCCATGCTATCGTTATTTAGCATGTGCGATAAATATACTTCTAATCAAGCCCTTGGAAACCAGTAGTAAAGTCAAATCCTACTCTTGAAGAAGTTTACCTTCATTGCACTGGTGAACACAAGGAGAACGACAAAAATAAGAGTTTACCTGCCAAAAAAAACCTAAACAAGCCAAAACACAGCGTTGCGTTTTTATGTTGAAAATTATTTGTGTGTGTAAGTGTTATTATTATTATCTACCTTTGGCAGTCAGTGCAAATGAGGTGTTAATCGAATACGGTATTACAACACAATATAAAAGCTCGTGTCAATTATAGCAACAAATGTTAGTGAACCGGACGTTTGCATTTATTAATTAAAAAGCTGTATAAGCCGTCTGTGAAGGAAAATAAAACATTTTTTTATTAGAAGTTGAATACCAATTGTTGCCTTTTAACCTCCTCAATATATCTGCAATAAGATAAGCACAATTTAAAGTGATAATTCTTTGAGCTATTGTGAATGTATTCTGTATCAGAGTGGTGTAAATGAGCTGCCCTTTGTCAAAGCGAAATACAGAAGTATGCTTCTTCACTGAACATTCACTTTAGATGATCTGTACCCAGTACCTTATGGCTACTGGGTAACACATATAAGAATGTTCTAAAGTGGGAAGCATCTTTTTTGTTTTGTGAAGTGCTTCATTTGCAAGAAATAAGTGCCAGGTCTCTGGGTGTGTACAAATTGCACCACACACTGTCCCTGTAATACCGCCAATGATAGTAGCAACACAACTACTAACTATCACACTCCTACAACTGTGACAATTCGGACTATTTCAGGCCCCCAAAGCTAAATGAATTGCATGGGCGGCAGGTAATTATCATTTTTCATGTATATTGTATTACTATTTAATTGTTGTTGTGCTTATCTGTAGATTAGCCAGAGAGCACTACCTTGTGGCAGACTGTCACAAGCTCCAGTGTTGACAACTATGTCCCTGGTTCCCAGAACCAGAAACCACTGGTGCAAATTAAGAACTGATTTTGTGTCACATTTTGAAACGTAGCACAATTCTACAGTGTGTGTTTCCACAAAGATCTGTACTACTGTAAGTGGAATTTCTCATATTTAACTTTGAGGTATATGTTGTATTGTATGCTTACTTTAAGGGGCTTTGATGAGCCTTCTTTATTGATTGGTTAATTTGCTCAAAAACCCTTGGTGATTGGATTGAGACATTGGCAATCACATCTTGGATCAGCCCATAGGAGTATTTTAGTTTTAATGTTTCCCACTGTCTGTTTGGGTGTGTTCTTCTGCCGCCACTGGAACGCGTGATGGATTATTTCACATCTGGAATAACTTGGTGAAAGTCCCAGCAGCTCTAGGGAGCAAACAATATCAAACGATATCAAACGCATGTTCCTCTTAATGGTTAAGTCTTAATGGTGTGGTATTTCGATTTTCGACTGCGCTATTTCTTTATCAAGAGCCCTGCAACCCCTGAAATGATGGCCTTAGTGATAAAGAGAAATAAAATACTTTGGCTAAGCAAAGTGCCTTCCAGAATGGATGACTATTTATACATGTATATCAATTTATGTCAACACCGTAAGCTTAACTATTGATTTTATTATCTTTGTAAACAGAAATCAGCAGGTATTTTTGGGGGCAGCAATACATTAATCTGATGTTTTTATGGACAAAAATGGGAGAGAGAAGTATATGCTCTGAGCAATTATCAGGGGCTATCATCAATTCGACCATAATCCACCCTTCACTTTTTCTGTTTTCCTTTGTGTGATGGTATAGTGCAATCTGTGCCAAAGGAGTCAAGCTATTACTGATGATGAGGCCTAAATAGCTCAAACCCAATATGGGGTGCTTGTGTTCCATTTGGAGGGATCCTGGTCTGGTAGATCAGGATGGACTGTTCCTATTGGATCAGGAGTGTTGTTGATTTGCATCTTGGTGGCGCCTGAATAGTGTTTATGTTTGTTTATGTTTATGGAATTTATAAAGTGCATGGCTCCCAAGGGCTTGCCAGCGCTACAGAGAAAAGGCAGGTTTGGAGGAAGGATCCTTAAGGAAATAGCCACGTCTTAAGTTTTTTTCAGAAAATTCTTTCGCCTCTGGTGGGGCATAATGGGCAAAAAAGGATAGTTTGGGGTGCACCCAAGCAATTAGCAGTGGTTGAGATTAATTCAAACATTCCACCCATCACTTTTTGTTTACCTCTAGTCTTTTTCCAAGCAACTCTACTTATCGTTATTAAATGAGGTTACATAGACAAATGCCAGATTGCCATACATTTTGTTTTGACTAAAAAACATGTCTCTGCTTATGCATCAATTATGGTAACATTTCTTTCCACAATGTGTGTGGCAGCTTTTAATCTATCAAACAATGACCATTAATTTACACTGAGCCTCCGGCAATCAAGCAGTGTGCCATGCACCGGTTGATTGTTATTTCTCCAAACAGGGAGCATTGATTTTCAGACAACACTCACATTTCACTTTTGCCTTATTTCCTCCTCCTCTTGGTGTTTTTCTACGTGATAATTTGTAGTCTGTGAAATATGGATTATCCAACATGTGCTGGAATACTGATGTCATAGGTGGCCTGCACAGACATGTTGAGTTTGTGCAGTGAGGAGATGAACGCCAGGTCGCCATATTTGTTTCCTCTTTGTCATGGGAACGCGAGAAAAAAAGTTGACATGTTACCTTCAAAACTGATTAAAATGTACCTTACCTTTGGAAAAAAGGATGTGACAAATGATCAATTCAACCTACTCTACTGTTCTGTACAATGAAAAAATTGGCCTGCTTTATGAATTTAACACCAGTATTGAAACAGGAGGACAACATTTGAAATACATCAAGTGCAGGAATACAGAAAGTCTACCTGATCAATCACAGAGTGGTCAATTCACAAAAGCATTTATGAGTACCTGAATTATTACTTCTGTAGTGCTCTTTTACATTCTCTTACATGCATTTGTAAATTGATGCCAAACCATTCTAAAATGGGAATAAAATTAGTGTTCTAAGAATATTCATGTAGAGTTAGTACAAAAAGAAAGGACTGACTTTGGGCTTTTTGGGGATGATTCACAAAAGCATGCAGTAGTAAAAGAGTACTCCTACAGTACTATTTCCTGTGCTCATAATTGATTTTGTGAATCAGTTCCAACAGGGTAATGGGGATATTGAGACTGAAACCACCCACAGAACCTGCTGTTTGAAGATATTATCTTCTCCTTTCCTGTTATAGTAAGATTGTGTTATATGTCATGCCTTCTCTACCAGTTACAATATTTTGGATTATAAATAGGTCATTGTGAATAATGTAAACATTTTTCATCAAGGGGTTCTGAGTGACATAAAATATACATCAAGAGCGTGATTGAGTTGTCCTGATATCACTCGGACCCTTAAGTGAAAAATACCGACATTATTCCCAGTTACCAATTACATCTTCACTGGACTCAGTGATCCTCTTGGCTTTCATGTCTAGTTTTTCTGGCATCTCTCTCGTGCTAGCAGAATTCTCTTCTCCTCTACAGCCAGCTTCCTTTCCTCTGGGGCTCTCTTACCCTCTGCCTTTCTCTCCTCAAAGGATCTCTCAGCCTCTCCATTTTTCTCCTCTTGGGCACTTGCTGCAGCTGCTTCAGTTCTCCTCTCTTCCCTGGCCAGCTTTTTTCTCCTCCATGGTTGGGGTGGCCAGTTGCAGCCTTAGCTTTCTGTCAGGTTGCCTGTTCTCCAACTCCACATTGTTCAGGCTGCGGTAAGACACATTGCTTCCGGTCCTGGACAAGGCTGACAACCTCATTTCTATGGGCCCTCCTCTCTCCTTTGTCATCTGACTCTGGGGTCCTTAACAAGTCATTCTCTTCCTCCTCCATCTCCTCTGTGTTCTCTACACCATCTTTCTGCCTCTGTGATGTGTACTACAATATGCAAACCTCTCCCAATGCTCTGAGGACTATCTAGTGTTCCAGGTGCTTGGAGCCTTTTGCTAGCCTCAGTTGCCTCTCCTTACACAACTTTTCCTGCTCTGCAACAATGAAGCTTTCAATGTTGCAAAAACCCCCGCCATTCTTGCAAAAATCCCAGGTTAAAAATATGAGTATGCGAGGAAAATTTAGAAAAAAGGAAATAAATGTGCAATCAAAAACAAAAGAGAATTTAAAAATCAAAAAGCAACATTTCAGATTATATCTAGTGATTTTTGATTTTACAACAATGTAAGAAATTGCAGTATTAGATAAGAAGGGTGAGTAGCAAGTGCAAATATTCATCACAGTCCTGGTCAGGGTGAACCAATAAAGTCACTAAATAAACGTGTGCTTAACCCTTGGGTAGCCTGGCACAATGAAGTCAGGCATACCTTAGAGGTAATGTTTAAAATAGTTATGCACTTCTCAAATAGAAATAAAGTGGAAACACAATACAAGAAAATTCCTAACCTGACAGAGAAAAATAGAGAATATTTGAATAAATAATATGGCACCAAAACAAAAACAAATCTAATAAATAGTACCACGGTATGAATTTTTACATTTGAATTAAAAATAGCGCCAAAAAGCACAAAGTGGCATCCATGGTCCTCACTTGCCATATTATGGATGCAAGAAAGAAAAGAATGAAGGTGCATTCACTTTTTTGAACGTATGTATGTACTGTTTATGTAGTATATGAAACTTAACGGGTGCTACAGTACTGTATCCGCTGTCAGACCGGAAAACAGAAAAGTAGACAAAACAAATAGCAGGAAAACCTACTGGGTACTGTGCACTGCTCACAGGTTGCGAATCTAGCAAACCATAAGTATTAATGAGTCATCACAAATCAACATATACTTTCACTGTCAGTATATTTTCAGATAAACAACAGAAGAGTGAAGAAATAACAAACGACCTCAAAATAATATGTGAGGTGGAAGAAAAACAGACACAAAGGGATGAGACAATACAATTTAAGAACCTTCACTCACCAACCTAGTGGTGACATGCTTCATCACTGGGTTCCCACTTTCTTCCACCTCACATATTATTTTGAGGTCGTTTGTTATTTCTTCACTCTTCTGTTGTTTATTGAAAATAAGGTAAGGGGTGTAAGAGTGAATATACATACCCTTACTCTCCTGTTGTTTTTTGATATTTTCAGATAAATACATAGAATTGACATATACATAAATCAAATCATCAACGAAATTCAAAAAGGAAACAATGCAAGATTTATAAACGTCTTCCGTTTCAACAAAATATCATGTATATATCATGTACACATGGTAAAGATATAAGAACATCTGTTTCAAGTCTTCTTCTGTTATTTGTGTGTGGCCCGATGCATTTCAGGTCTATACGGTTCCTTCGACAGGGGCAGCCATGACACATAAAACAAGAATCATCAGTCAAGTCGAATGAATAGATGCCAGGGCACATAAATTGTGAGATGATGTTGATGAAATCAAGCGACTCCGTCTGGTCAAACATTAATCACGTTAAGGATCTGCAAAACCGGGAAGCTGAAGTAATGTAATCCCTCATGTAGACGCCATGAACACCTCCTAAGTAAAAAAGTTGTGAGTACAATTATGCTTTATTCCACCACAGGAGACGATGCCAACGTTGCGGTGTTTCCTTCTTATTTACTCCTAGAAAATGTTTGTACTCCTGCCCTTGGAAGGAGGAAATATCTGATGACTTCTATAGTGACCTAAAGTCACACCAAACATGTCTGTGGGTGTTTCCAAACTTTATAAATATATTAAAAAAATGATGCTGGAGTAAATCTAACTATTGTAGAGCCACATTTTGAGACACGCAAATGTGGGTTTAGACTCGTTAAAAAAACTACCTGTATTTGGTGGGGGACAGCCTTTACAACGAAGGTAGAACAACAAAATGCCTTTACGAATAAAGGCATTATAACGACTTACAACGCGAGTGTTTACAACTATTGTTTTCCGAGTATTGCTTTTCCAAGGATGCTTTTACAATGAATTTCGTTGTAAAAGCATGAATGATAAAGGCATACTCACAAAAAAAAATACATCATGTACATATAATAATTTTGCCAAGTATTAAAGGGTAGTATTAATTGTATTGTATATATATATATATATATATGTATATATATCCCGCCACTCCACCAATACCAGTGCGAGCATAGCAACTGTCCCGAGCGGTCCAGGTAGGTCACTGGCAGACCTCGAAAATTTTTCTCCAAATCACCTCTCCTGTCAAGAAGTTCACCTGGACACTCAGCGCTTGCTAGAAATCCTTTATTTTGGCAAGAGAAAAGTTTCGCCATTACGGCTTGTTCACGCTCGTCAAGCCCACAACACCGGCCATTTTTAAAATCCCAAAACACACCCTTCAGTGCAGGTCACATGACAAAAGTGCAATTTCGGAGGACATCTTTGAATGGTTAATTTCAGACTGTGTAACATACTTATTATATACATTGTGAACCATCCATCTGTCATATAAATTCATACATTTACATATTTTGATAAGAAACATAGATTACATGTAATTATATGTCTCATGTGCTAACATTACAGCATTACTGAACGTTCGTAATTTAATAAGCATTTCTAAGACAATCTAATTAGCACACCTGCATTGTGTCGGTATTCGGAACATTACACAAAAACATACTTTGCGGGACGATCTTATTCACCACATGCTGCGAATGCAACCTCGTCAAGCATTGGTTGATAGCTTATATTTGTGACAAAGCTGACTTTCGATTGGTCGTATTCCTACAACACGCTTTACCAACCGGGACGTGGATGCGTATACTTCACATTCAACATCGTAGATTAGCGCCCAAGTGGGCCAACCATCCCCAAGCCAGTAAATGCCTATTAGACCAATGGTGTGGTTGCATATGAATGGGCCACTCATCTCAAAAATAATAAATACCAATATACCCAATATAAAACATATTTATTTTTCAGAAAGACACACATTCACTGGATGGTGTCATCAGTGATGTCATGAGTGATGTCATGGACCATGTCATGAGTGATGTAATATGTGACGTCATCAGCAGTGCATTGCACGCGCAAGTTATAGTGAGTCCAACTAACTATAACGTGGGAATTTCAATGGTTTTATGCAAGTAAAATTTCCAGCTAACTATAACTGGTGTGAAACCTATGGTTTTTTCAGTGAATTTAATAGGTTTTTTAAATGCTAATTCCTAACTATAACTGGTGTGAAACCTATGGTTTTTTCAGTGAATTTCAAAGGTTTTTTAATAGCAAATCTCTATAGGTATGAAATGTAATATTTTTTATAATGAATTTTATATTGTATATTTATGTAATACTATTTTTTTGATGAAATTTTTAGATTTTTTTTTTTGTCTCGGAGCGCTACAGGGGCGCGTACGGATGCGCTTACCGGTAAGCGCAGTGTTACCGGTGAGCGTCACGTTAGCCCTATTGCCGCGAACGAAAACATCATCGTGACGTATCGCATAGCCGCGACGGCTTGCGTCATAAGACACGTATCGCGTAGCCGCGAGATGCGTCTTATGACGCACGGCGTAAGCGCACCCGGAAGCGCCCGAGTGTATACGATCGTGCAACGTAAGTGCCCCAACGTGCTTACGCTACGCGCCCCGGGACGCGCCCCCGGGCGCGTAGCGTAAGCGCGTCAAGCCATGTGACTTTAAAATAACACTTTTCATTGGTTCAGAACATTTTTTTTTTCAAATATTGAGAAACCCACCCATTTCTCTCACTATTGCTTTGTACTTGGAGAGAGCAAGAGGTGTTCTGTGCATTATCTGCTTCTCAAAGTTTCCTGATCTACAGCAATGGCTGCAAGGGAGTTATCCAGCAGTGATTCTGATGGTTTTTTGCCTGAGGACCCTCCTCACCACAAAACAAAGGACCACTTCATTTGGAAATTTTTTGACATCCCTGAAGGAAAAAAAAAGGTTAATGCTGCTAAGGTAACCTGCAAGATATGTGGCAGTGTTTTATCTAGAGGCAATCCTATGTGTGTGTGTGTGTGTGTGAGTGTGTGTATAGATATAGATATATGGGCAGATGACTCTTATTCCATTCTTGCTAAGTTTTGTCCCTGAACCGCGGATGAAAATCAATACTTATCAGGACACTCTGCTATTATCATGCTGCATTGTGGGACCTGCAGTATTCCAGCATGAACTGCCATTGTCAGCCGGCAGGTAACACGGTCCAGGTGTGTGCTTCACCATTGGGGAAGCAGGCGCCTACATAAGATACTATTCAGAGTGGCTGCGCAAAGATCGAGGCATCTGAGGAAGGCAGTTCGCCAAAACGCGTTATGCCGAAATCCACGAATAAAGGTCTTTGAAGCCCTGCTGTGTCCCTTGTTTCTGCTCGGAGGGGAGGAGAACTGCTTTGGATATTTGCCTGTTGCCAGTGACATGCTCAAGGGACCCTTTCTACAAGAGGTCACGACACACATTGGCAAATCAGTGAAGTTTCGTTGGTGGTAGCGGTTTGCCGTGACCCGCAGCCTTACCCCTGGAACCGAGGATGAGCAAGCATTTGCAGGTCCATGACTATATGGAAAGGCGCAGTCACAGTACGGGCGTCTTCTATCTTTTGAGTACAGTGGGTTAGGTGAGCTGAAAGTAGGGTACAAATGACTCTTATACCAACTCTTGCTAAGTCCTCTCCCTGAACCCCGTATGAAAATCAATGCTTACCAAGACACTCTGCTATTATCATGCTGCATTGTGGGACCAGTAGTTTTCCAGCATGAACTACTGTTATCAGCCGGCAGGTAACCCAGTCGAGGTGTGCCCTTCACCATTGAGGAAGGAGGCGCCTACATAAGATACTATTCAGAGAAGCTACGCAAAGATGGAGGCATCTAAGGAAGGCAGTTCGCCGAAACACGTTATGCTGAAATCCACGAATAAAATAAGTATCTTTAAAGCCCCGTTGTGTCCCTTGTTTCTGCTTGGAGGGCAGGAGAACTGATATATACATATATATATATATATATATATATGTATATATATATATATAGCGCAAGAAGGATTCCAAGGGAAAGGAATTCAGGCGAGCCCACAGCAGTTGCAGCAAGAAAGTTGTTTATTTTTGGCAGAAAAGACGTCGCGTTTCGACCACATCCGTGGTCTTGGTCACATTATTATATATATATATATATATATACAAGAAATCTCCTTCAGCGAAAGAGAAAGGCCACAACAGGGGAAACCTTCAAAAGCGCTTTAATATGCTGCACAAGCCAGAGTGTCTGTCATCATCTATGGCACACCCTCTATGGCGGATGCATTTCGGCTTGGTCTGCCTCTTCAGCGCCAGGTGCAAGTGCTCGTGTGTGGGGGCGTGAGTCGAGGTTTAAATGTCCTGCCCTCTCCTCGTTTACAGACCGCAGCTCCTCCCACGCCTATGCTGTCCCAGCGTGTATGCCTCCTGTAGCCTGTCTGGTAGACAACGCCTACAAGTCCCAGCATGCAGTGGCAAAGTCTGGTAGGTATATGCGGGAATGAGGTGGGGAAAGACAGTGTTGCTCCTAAGTCTGTAAACAGTCCTGAAACCCCGGAGCACTGTAGCGCAGCAGCGCTTCCTCTGGTCCCCAAACGCTTCAACCACCTCAGCAATTGAATCCTTTCTGACGTGGGCAGGCTTGGAAATCCTACCTGCCCCGTGGCGTCAAAGACCTCCACACCATCATACTTCTTCTTCCGCTGGGTGGTGGGCCCTGAGGATTCCGGAGCCCCAAGAAAGTTGTTTATTTTTGGCAGAAAAGACGACGCGTTTCGACCACATCCGTGGTCTTGGTCACATAATTATATATATAATTATTCACCAGTAAAATAGATTTGGCTAAAAACTGGGCCAAAGAACTGTTCAGAACAGCTTTAAACTTGGTGTCTCCCCACCCGGCTACAGTTCAGTCAAGTCAGGAACTTTGTGAAATTTTTTCTTGACCAAAGTGGAAGTTATTTTCTTGGCGCTAAATGGCTCTAGTGCAGTAGGAAGTATCATAGGGAAGGAGGACCATAAGCTCCCCAAAGTATCCCCCTGCATCCTTGACAGATTTGAGGCCTTATCCACGGACCAAACGCGCAGCCTTCTCGAAGCGGCTTGATAAGGGTCACTGTATGACCCTTGCCCGGTGGCCATGGCCAAATTAGCGGTGGAACTTATCACCCTGGCACTCACGTCCATTTTCAATGAGATGATTGATACTGGATATTTTCTCAAGCGTTGGAAGGTGGCGTCGATTTTACCCCTACTGAAAAAGCCTAATTTGGACCCGAATGACCCCAACAGTTTTCACCCTATCTCACGGCTCCCTCTACCAGCATTAAACATACAACTTAGTGCCTTTCTTCAACAGACCCAAGCTCTGGATCCAACTCAATATGGCTTCAGAGGAGGTCATAGTACCGAGTCAGCTCTTATAAAAACAGCAGATGAGATTAAGAAAACAGTTGACCAAGGCGGAAAGGCTGCCTTGATCCTATTGGATTTGTCTGCGGCCTTTGATAGGGTCCATCATGATCTTTTGATGGATCGATTAAGGTCATGTGGACTCCAGGACAAGGCATGGAAACTCTTGTAGTCCTTCTTTACAGATAGTGTGCAAGTGGTATCCCTAGGCGAATATCAATCAAAACCCTGTGCTCTGCCCTGCGGTGTTCAGCAGGGGTAATCATTGAGCCCGACTATGTTCAATGTTTATGTTTCTTCCCTGGCCCCTATTATTAACACCTTTTGCTTTGAACTCACCTCCTATGCGGACGACACCCAAATCGTGGTGTCTCTGCTGCCAGGACAGGAGGTGGGCATGGACAGTGGGCGGTTAGATGGTGCACTGCCTAAAGCTTAATTCAGGCAAAACAGAAGTTATAGTATTCGGGATTGGTCGGAACTTCTGTAAACCAAGCTGGTGGCCGTCAACAATGGGATCACTTCCTGTCCCCATGAAGAAAATAGAAAAACTTGGAGTTTTAATAGACGACAAATTAAACTTGGCCGATCAAGTCAATGCAGTCTCATCCTCAACTGCCTTTATTCTGAAAAAAGTAAAAAAAATACTGCTGTTTTTGCCCAAACTGTGGTCACCGCACTTGTTTTGTCCAGGCTTGATTACTGCAACAGCTTTTGCTTAAACGTTTAAGAACGTTTTATAAATAAACTCCAAAGGATACAAAACGCGGCTGCCAGATTACTCACCGGGATGCCTAAGTTTGCAGCGATTTCCAACGAAATTAAAAAACTTCATTGGCTCCCGGTGAGGAATCAAGTGCTTTTCAAATCTCTGTGTCCTGTTTTCAAAGCACTCCAAGGTACTTTACCTGATTACTTACAGAAACAGTTTAACTGGTACATACCCAAAAGAAATCTGCGCTTGTCAGGAGCCAAAATGGCCATAGTACTGTCCACAAAAAAGTATCATGGGGAGGACGAAGATTTTTCTTCGGAGCTGCTAAAGCCTGGAATGACCTCCCGGCCCATCTCAGAAATGCCACAGATCTTCTGGCTTTCAGAAAAGCCTTGAAAACTTGACTGTTTAATAAGTAATTTGCTTCTCTGTTGGTGATAGCTGAAAGGACAGGTAACTAGCGCCAGGACACTCTTGGATAACCGATGCGCTCTAGAAACAACTTAACATAACATAACATAACAAAGCAGTTCAAAAGAGTATATATATATGTGTGTGTTTGTGTATAGATATATAGATATATGGGCATATACTTACCTGTAAAAATCATACATTTTCGTGGAAAAGGCATCGTTGTAAAGACTGTCATTGCTCCGGCAGTTGGTTGTTATTCCACCATAAATTAGTATAAGGACAATTAGCATTTTTTAAATAGCTTGTCGATTAAGTGTAATGGAAGCTAAGGAAGCAACAAAAGGTGACAACACAATATCCATTTCAACAATACCTCCGTCATTTTACAAATGAAGGAATGTTAAAAATTCCTTCCAGTAAGTACATTTATTATCCAGAAAGTGAATATATTTCAAGTCATCAACTGCATTCATTGTACTTCCATACCGTATAGTCTTTTTAGATGAGATGCTACTTGTCTAAGGAAAGCATGAGTCTTCTTTTTAAAAGTTTAGTTTTAAGGGTTTTATGGCTACACCTAAAAAGCTGATCGGCCAGTTGTACTCGGGTATTTTTCACATATCAAGCAAAGTTATTTGACTTACTGGTTTTCGTATTTTCATTTGCGTGTAGCTCTTATTTTACAACGATTGATCTGTTTTTTTGTGGTACAAATTTATACTGATATCAAGGCTTGCTAACAATAATCATATGCGGTCTTTAAATCTAAGCTTTGCATATGAAATGCTTTTCTTCATTTCAAAGAGTTGGCTTCTGAAGACAGATATTAATCAAACAGATATGTATTTGCGGAAGAATACCCTCATGTTGACCTAAAATATTGCCTCTATATAAAGGTTATTTAAGTATGCCTTAGGTTCATGAATAATACAGTAATTGCTAAGTTATTGTATTGATTTAAGTTTTAAAGTCCATGCATGATATATTTTATTTGACCAACAACTTTAAAAACATTAATGAATTGCATTCAGTGTCTGGTATCTACAAATCAAACTACAGATGTCATATCCACATAAATTGCAAATAGACACTGCATTGTGGGTATGATATTTGCTGGTCATTTGACGTAGGTGATGTACACTTCACATAAATGTAATGTAAGAGATTAATTGCTCGAGATTCTTTATCAAAGCACCCTTAGGTTTTCAGAGGGAAACCGCAAATACAATGACCGCCGAACAACGTGTTGCCTTTGCAAAGCGGGCAGAATACCTTGAACCACGCATTAAATTTACAACGCCAGTCATTACAAGGGTATGCGTTAGGTCAAGCGGCGTTTGACTTTAAAGTCCAGCGTTTTCCCTACTGTTACGGTGACAGTAGTTGGAAAAGTAAATTATACTATTCCAAATCCAGCACTCTCCTTAGGCAAGTTATTGTAACACATTAGTTGTTCTGCCCGCATTATTAAGGGATGCGTGGAAAATGAATGCGTGGGTGTGTCATAAAACCGTTTTTAGAGGATTATGATTACGATCTCTTTCTTAGACTAGCACATCTCACATAAGCAGACATATCAACATGAAGCGTATGTAATCCAAAGTGTATTGGGTTTTATCTTTTTGTTACACTGGAATGTTGGTCTCTGCTGTGACCCAAGTCCTGCAAAGGAGGCACCAGTCACACAGGCTCTGCTGTGATGTTGTACCTTTGTTCTCCCAGTGCAAGTCCTGTTACTGTGGGAGTGACTTAACTGTCTGACAGGGCCTCCAGGCTGACATGGGAGGGGAAAAATGAATAACTAGCCCATTCTGAAACAACACCAAAAGTACAGGAAGTCTAGTCTTCTGCATCTGGGTTAGTTATGGAAGTGGTGTGCTGGATATTTTTGGCACAATCCAAATTTTACATCATCAGGCTAGTGAGATGACCCCAATAGTTTTTTCTCTAATTTGGATCTTGAAAATGATGGCACAGTTTGTTGCCTAAATTAAATTCTGTAATGATTTGTTCACATAAACTAAAGATTTTAAACAGATTGGTGTTAGCTATTTAAATGTTTGTACTCATGAGACATGGGACATTGTTTGCCTCATCCCTTTAAACTGAAATAATGCGGGGTTCACACTTATCTTTGGTGTATTTTATACTTTTGCATGTCTTAGCCGCCGGTCAGTTAAGAGCTTTAAGAGAACCACACACAACAGTAGAAGTTCAGGGAATAGCGTACACTAGGCTTGCTACTCTATACATTTGTCAGTAAACATTATTGTCATTGCCAAGATACGGACACTCTGCACCTTCTGTTGTCTCAGAGATCCTGGGATGATGTCAAAAGAAGAGACTGAAATTACTTTAACGTGGATTGGATTTGAAAGACTTGGGGTGGATTTAATTGGATGCAGAAAAGACCTTTTCAGCTTCAAGACCATCCGCTTCATATTCAACTGTAGCCAGCAAAGGTACTCAGAAGACATCGGTGTCTTTGAGCATACTACCAGTGCAAGAGCAGCATCCCAGTATGGTATGATTGTGAGTGTAAGGATAGGATTGGGATAATCTAAGAATGTCATGGTAGCTTTCTTTTCAGAAGGCCTTGCTTTATCAATTGACGCTGAATCAGCCTGCCAAAAGACAGGGGGGGATTCTCTGCCTGCCTTGTAAAAGAAAGTGTGCCAACCTTCGAGAAGGTTAGAGTTTGAAGTGTGGTTCCTGCCTCTTCTTGAAATTTTGCACTCCAGGATCTGGTCGCAAGAACTGGGAGAAACAGTGCCCTGACCAGGAAACCCTACTTATGACATCTGCCTGCTTGCGTGCATGACCTCCAGGAGGATTACATAGGTCCGAGAAGAGCCTGCTTCATATTACCAAAGTACTTTGGTGTGCAGGTGGGTGGGCTGCGGATGCCTGCTACAAGTAATCAAAGCCCGTTACAACTGATGTCAATATACCTGAGGTGTTTGGGGCTGTTTTGGGGGTCAGTCCTGAAGTACCAATAAGACAAGTTCATTTGTGCACCTACCCAGAAAACCTGGAAGCCTTTATTGCTAGAGGAGTGCAGGCTACAGACCTTAATCTAGGCCTGGGTAGTACATTTTGTAACGCTCGCTGAATTTGCGATATTTTGACATTTTCGCTTTTCGCAGAGAGCGCGAAAATGTCAAAACTTTTGCAATCTGCTGCGAAACTGAAGTTTTTTCTTGTTCGCGCTTTAAAAATGCGTTCTTGCGCGCACTGTAGCGACTTACCGGGTCCCTGTGTTCGCCGACGAGTTTTCCTATCCGTTCGTGTGCACCACTAGATGTTGGATTGTTGGTAACCGGTCGCGCAATGCCGCGCGAGTTTGCGATTGCGAACACGTCATTCGACCCGGAACAGGAAATAAGCATCGCGAGTAAGATGGCCGCGCCCATTAGCGACCACATGGGCAAGTTAGAGGTACATTTCCCCATGAGCACGCAAAAACACATCACGAACGGGCGGGAAAAGCAATCTCCGCATCTTTGCGAAAGTTCCGCATGCTCACGGAGATTTTGCGCAATTTCGCGATAGTTTGCGAAAGTCAATTTCGCAAATTCCACCCACCGCTACCTTAAACCTTGATAAGCACCTTACAGCGTCCAGATAACTGACTTCCCCAGCTACATCTGTGAAAAGCTGTGGGTTAAGGTGTTGTTGCCCTGCATGGGATATTTAAATACAAGGATCGAATGTTCTCTAGTAATCGAGGCTGGTCTTAGCAATGCTAATATTGTCTGTCATTGTGCCCATTGCACAATCAGAGCTGCTCCGCAGCATTGTCACTCTTTTGTGATGATATTTACCATGCTAAGTAAACTGATTCATTTCTATCTTTCATGTAACCTTTCGGAAGAGATCCCGCTTCAATCAATATAGACTAAGATTTAATGTCATCCACAGTGTCCCAAAATTAGAGCATCCATGACTTAATAAGTTCAGTTGTGCTGTTTATAGCAATCAGTCTTCGTCCCTGTTTATGGAAAGGTCCATATGTGCATCGTTAACATAGACAGAGAAAGCTACTACGTCACCTTGTCGCAGAAGTGGAAAATGGTCTTCTTATAAATTTAAACATTGTAGATAATATGGAGCTGCAATAATTTTTCATTGTACCTTTGACTTCCTCAGAAGTGATGAAAGATTTCAAATTGACAAGCAGGATAAGCCCATGTTGCATTAATGGCTGAGATTCCAACCAGCTCAGATGATCTCATTAGCAATGCAGGCCGGCCGGGGGTATAAAAGCAGCAGAGAGGTCCAATGGCAGCAAGAGTGATTCCTTTTCGCCATCAGCAATTTCGAAGAGGTTCTCTATTTCATCAATCAAAGACTATTCCATGCTTCTTCAAGGCCAACTGCAGAGGGAGAAGGTATTTCCACTATTTGTCTGTAATTGGCCAATTCTTAGTGCCAAGTAAGATTATTTTAATCAGTGTGCTAAACCAAGATGGTTTCCATTTTAAGTGTATTTTATCTTCTTTGAAACAATTATTCATTTTGCTTTAATTTGTGGTGCACTTTTCACAGCATGTTCTGTAATTCAAGAGCTGTGGGGGGGGGAGGATATAAATTAAAGTTAGCTGACAGGTGGATTAAAATCTGCAGGAGACACTGGATAAATGAGAGCCACTTATATGCCTCTCACATTCACTTAGTCCATGGGCGGTGGAGGAAGGCCACTGAACCATGTTTTCTCTTTTTTCGGGTAGTCGAGACCTTTCGATTTTACTAACATTGTATAAATAAGTTACTTATTTAGAAAGGGTTTTCATCCAGCCCGTTTCATCAATTTGTCATTCATATGTTCTTCTGTCCACTACAGCAGACAGCATGGGGCAGTGGGCCAGCCCATATTAGCCACTAGCTAATTTAATTATGAGTGAAGTCATTCTGCCCTTTAGAATGAGTGTGTCAACACACAAACTACTTCCCTTAAGTGCTAAGGACTACTGTGTAATGTGTTCTTCCAGAGAACAAAAAATACTTATCCATTTAACCATTTTTTTCAGATTGATGAGCTCCTGGCAGCTTCCCCAACCATAAGGTTTTACAATAGCCATTAAAAAAACACGCACTGACAAAGCCAACAGGCTGGCAGCCAACACCAGACCTTTTGGCTTTGCCAATGCTTTATAAAGTACTGCACATGCCCTTGTTCGGCCAAATGGTTCCAGGTGAGATTTGAAAACTAAGCAGTAAGCAATTGACCTGCAACATGACTACTTAATAAAAAAAAGTACCCACTGCAGTTCATTTAATTATTATTTTTCATTCAGAGATAAGTACATTTGTGCAATGAAATCACTAACTAATTATAAAATGTGATGTATATCGATAGTGGCGTGACTAATCAAACCAAATGTTTCTGTAACCATTTGTAGAGGTCATATTCAGACTTTCATAGCTCCCAATTTTTTTAATTAAATTATTTTCTAACTTTGTTTTTTTTAAAGTACTTAACACTGCTTATGTAAAGTTCACAAATAGTAAATACTTCTGAAATGAGATTTTAGTTTATGAAAGCTCTCTCATTGGTGGCTACAAAATGGCTCCTAAAGACAAGCTTTTACGCCTGACTTCTGGTGTAGTCTGACTTCAGAGGTTTGAAGTTTGGCAGGGCAAATTCCGCCTTTCATCTTTTTAGAGGTCAGTTCCCCCGACGACCGTTAAATTGTGTAATAGTAAGCACCTTTTCACAGTATTAAGCGCTATATGAAGAACAACGTATTGTTATTGTTATTCTCACAAAGACGCTGTTGTGGGGGGTCTCTCCTTTCAGTCAATACCAGATCAGGCCAACACGGTTTGATTTCTGAAGCAAAGTTCCCATTTGTTGAAATCCCGGCAGGACTATGGGGCATATTATCAACAACTAGCGATATTTATTGCTAAATAAGCTTAGCGACATTTTTTTTATCACCGCGCATCGCCGGATTTTATCGCAGAGATAACGTGCTATTAGCAACGTTTATCTCCAAAGCGATAAAATATCCGGCGATAGCGGCGAAATGTGTGAATATCACTGGTCTGAGCAGGTGTTAGTTTTCAGCGATATTCGCGCTTAGCGCAAATTTTTTTGTCGCTAACCCTGCGTTGATAATAGGCGATAGCGATGTTAGCGACTGCTTTCAGTCACTAACAGGTTGGGTACGCCCACTTTGCATGCCATTAGCGATAAATATCGCTGACATGCAAAGCAGGCCCCAAACCGCTCGCTATCACCTAAAAGCTGTCGCTAACTGATGTTAGCGACAGCTTGCAAATAGGCCGATGAAATTATCGCCGCCTTGCGGCCGAAAACGGCCTCAAAAGCGGCGATAATTTAATTTCGCCTGCCTTGGTAATATGCCCCTATGTTTTTCAAAGCGTGTGATAGGGCGCGTTGATCGCAAGGCCTGATTAAGGGCATGATTATTTGCAAACAAGGTCAGCGAGAGGGGGAGGGGTGCTGGCGGAGGAGTCGAGGGGGGCTGCGCTATCCAGGCGCGAAAAATCAGCAGGAAGCGGGACGAAGCAAATCCCTTTATTAGGCTAATGGGAGCAGTGGGTGCATGCTTCAGCCTCCCAGGGGCACCTTCATTAGGCCCTGCTTTGCAAACGAAGCTAATATCACAAATAACGAGGCATTCGCATCAGCGCTCGGCTGCACTGAGTCGCTGCTGCGGCTTACGGATCTTTACATGGGAATGTCACATTCACTTTGCATTAGAAACACATCAAGCTCGAGAGACCCGATGTGGGCAGCTGCAGGCGACACTCACGGAGGCCTAATTTAAGCCATGTCAAAGCAGGCCGAAATGTGTGCTCCTTGCATCCGCATCGTCTGCTGCAGCGAGGCACTTAAAACCCAAATATCCCACGAGCCAGGCTTGCGGAAAGGGTCACTGCCGAGGGGTAGCACTTCATCACGTGTACTTTAAGTGGCCGAGGGGTCCACCTCTGAGTGCCCTGCTATAACCTCCCCCTGCCCAGGGTGTGCCACTGAAAGCTCGAGCCGGGCTCTACCCAGATGCCTGGCTCTGGCTCAGCTCCAACACCTCCTGCACCCTCGAGCCCAACACGAGCCGAGCTTTCAAATGACTTCTGTCTGCCACCCACGAGCCTCATGAGCCAAGAATTAAAGGGAAAGCAGAGGCCCTTTTTGAAAACAAGCGAGAGGAATAGATTCCTAGTGAGTGGCTAAATAGAGCATTGTGAAACCAAAAATCCTAAAATTAATTCCGGCTTCCCCACTGCAACACATTGTGTGAAGCTATGCAAACATTTGATTTCGCAGAGCCTCTTTTTCTTCATTACTGCATGAAAGGCCACCTTTAAATGTGTGTACTTACGATGTGTGCTGTACCGAAACCTCTTGTGTTTAATTATAATATGCTTCATGTATAATGAAAATATAGGCCTTATATTGAGCACTGACTTGCCTCATAGTTCACTAATGGCGTTGTGGCCACCGCCGGGGCGGTGGGGTTGAATGGTTCTAAGATAATGCATAAAAAATATAACTTTTAGTAAATGTCTCTCAATGCATTGATATAATCTGATGTTCTTGAATGAAACGCTTCCACATATTAAAGTCCGGCACATTTTTGGAGTTTGTAGAGACTTTATCATATTTGTGCGTGATGTTTGTTGCATGATACACTTGCCAAATATTTTCAAGACACGGCTCTTAGGGCCAAGACAGACCCTTTGCTCAATTGCACCTTGCCTCTTACTGTTAACTTCAGGGCTCGTCCACCTTTGGGGCGCTGGACGTTCTTTAGGGTCCTGCTTTGATATGTTATGTTCAGGCATATATATAACTTTAATTGTACAGGCATTATCTCACGTAGATCCCGATTATTGTGCTGCCCACAGCTGTTGTAATTTTATGTTTTGCTTATGCCTGTGCTGACCCAAATAGTGTTCTCAAACACGTGTTCTGGTTTCTTCAGATATTTCTCAAGGGGACTATGAAACCAGATGGGTGCACTCATCATGTGATTTAAAGAAACTGGAGGGTCAAAAATGCAAATATCTTTGTTCACGACTGTCTGGACAGTAAACAGCAATGAGGACATGCCACATACATCACTTATGGTCGCAAACAGATGGGGATCTTGAGATAGATTAACCACGAAAGTCCCAATGCCTTAAAACCCACATTTCTTGCAAAACAATGCTTAGTGTATGAAGAAAAAACTATACAGCTTTGCAGAGCTCTACTTATTCTATGTTATTGTATCTTATATCTTGGACTCTCCTCTTATGTTCGTTTGCAATCCAGAAGTTCTTCAGAGCGCAAGATCCAATCATCTTTGGCTGCCTTTGACCATAAGTAGAACTTGAGCAGAGGGGCTCTCACACCAGACATAAACATGATTTTTTAAATAAAAACTCAAATTAGCTTGATCCACTGTAGGTAGGTGAGTAGGACATGTCAAGAAAGAAGATGGCCGGTGGGATAGTATTCAAGAATCTTGTACGTAATCAGTGAGATAAAGAAGTCTATCAAGATCTGAACTGGTGGCCAGTGGCCTACGTTAAGGAGGGAAATCCAGTGTTCTTATAGTACCAGGAAGAAGAGGCGTAGTCTAGTAGCCTTGTTTGATAGCCATGGTGGGTAGACCGTTGTAGACCTATTGTTGGTAAAGAGACACAACTGAACGATTGCTCTTACAAGAGTGTCCCTGTGAATTGTTCAACAATTTAGATAAGAAGTTTGAGACAGATTTTAAATCAAGATAGCTAGAAGTCAACAGAAGCGTGGTCTTTTCTCAACAATCACTTTTTATCCACTTTTGTACCAAGATGTTTTCCTTTTTCTATTGTGGCAGATGCCAAGGAAGGAAGGCAAAGCAAAGACACAGGGGGCTGTAAAAAACAAAGGCTACCATAACCTTTGTCCGTCTCTGTTAATGCCTGGATGTCCATAAGCCAGTTGGAGATGAGACGACTAGCCATAGAAGTAGGCTCCCACTTCTCTTTCACCAACAGCTGGGTATCGTCAGTATACATTTTACAGTGCCTCTTGACTTCAGCGAGCAGGTGCCTAGGGATGTTAAGAAGGAAGGAGGAAAGCTCCACATGTAATCCCTGGCAGGATCACTTCTGCTCAGTGGCCCTCGTCCGCAAATTCTGGGAGACTTTAGTGCTTAACATGTGCCGGTGGGTGCAGATGATGACCATCAACACTCATATCTAGGGACCAGGAATTCTTTTTCATCTTCAGTCCTGGACCCAGAGCAAGAGACAATGGCAGAAAAGGGAGAAAAAGGAGAAAGTGAACAGTATGAAATCATTGACAGTGGGAGAGAGAAGGGATGTACAAAGTGCCTTCATAAATGAGATAAACAGACAGGAAGCAGAGGCTGATGGAAAATAGTGGCAGGCGTTGGAATCAAGACTAGACATCTTTGGAATCTGAGAACCCTTGCATTAGAACATGCCTGTGGTGGGTTCTTGAGGACACATTGAGACCATGCACCTATCTTTCACAAAATAAGCACAACAAAATATTATTACATTTAAGGGAAGGCTTCTGGAACATCTGGGCTAGATTGAATCCAGGGTAAATGATGTAAATATGAAATAACAGGAATGGCTGGAGGTAAGATAATTCGGACAATGTTTAATGGAGGGATACAGAACCCTCAGAATCTGAGTGATAGCCGTTAACTCACTCCCTTGGTCACTAGATCGAATGTTCGTGGCAGTATTCCAAAGGACAGGTGGGGCGGTGCAGAGAGGAAAATAAAGGAAGAGGGAGGAAACCATTTGAGAGCAATAATGCTCTTCTATTGGCCACGTGTAATTAAATAGAACTTTACATAGACCATGATTATCATTTCTGTGATTATTACCTAAAAGGACAGGTCATGGATTAGTCTTTCCTTTAGAGTGACCACCTCATTGTAGGTTTCCAGGCCTGAATACTCATGTGATCACCTAATGCTTTCTGGGTGGTGTAGCGTTGTTGTGATTCATTTGAACTAATTAAACTAACCCACCTGGAAACAATGATTTGGAGAAGTAGTTCAGGATTAAAACAGTTTCTGTAATGACCTGTAGTGATGTGGTCACCCTGCTTTTATTTTTGTTCACTACCCAACCTAGTTGTTTATGTCTGGCTTAACTGAGCAGCTTTCTGCATGATCTTCTGTTATCAGTTCTTTAAAAAACACATGAGGTGGTGCAGGCTTTGGCTCCACAAAGAGGAGTATTTTTGTCTCGACTCATGTTATTGGCAGTTCGGTGTATCACTGCGCTTTCTAGAAAATAATTCCATCAACACGCAAGGGAGATTATCTCACATCTGAAAAGAAAGAACACTCAATCACCACAGTTTGTCACATTTAATTCTTATTTAATGTATGCGTTCCATACAGAAACCACTCATTTTTTGTTCTTTTTTTCCCGGCATTGGCTAAGCTAGTAAGTGTGATTTTAATATGCAAATCAGCATTTGTGCATGCGACCCATGCAAACAGAATTAGTAGGTGCGGATGTATGATGGTACATCGCAAACACTCACATCGTATGCCATTACATCGTAATTGTTACATCGCATGTCCCCTTAGATCGTGCGTAATCACATCACATACCATTTAGTCGCATTTGTATAGCCATGCATGTGAAATACATTTACATTGCATACAGACACCCCGCATGTTTTTACATTGTCATTTTTTAGCCATATGCGCATGTCCCTTCACCCAACCCTAAACCCTAATCCTTGAACCATGAAACAGTACCCTACAATATGGCACACTAACACTTCCCTAAACCCTAAGCCCTAAACAGTAAAGCAAGCCTACACTACGACCTCAACCCTAAACCCTAATCCACAAAGGCCAAAACAGTACCTATACTGCAAGGAGCCCTAAGCCCTAACGAAACCTCAAAACGGCACCAATAGTACACAAAGCCCTAAGCCCTAACGCAACCTCAAAACAGCGCCTATTCTACTAGTAGCCCTAACGCAACCCCAAAACAGCAGCCATTCTACTAGTATCCCTACTAGCTCTAATCCCGAACCTCAAAACAGCACCCCATTCTACTAGTAGCCCTAAACCCTAATCCCCAAAGCCCAAAACAGTACCTATACTGCAACTAGCCCTAAGCCCTAACGCAACCCCAAAACAGCACCTCCTTACCTGTCTCTTGTCGTTGTTCCAGCGTTATCTCCCTGTCGGCAGTGTCCCCCGGAGGCCATCTCGGCGCACGTCCATTACGTCCCATGTGTTGGGAATGCATGCGTTCTAAATGTGCATGCGACGTAATGGCGTGCGTAGACAACGCACATGTCATAATGTCACGTGTGTTGTAAGTGCACGCGATGTCAACGCATGCGTCTTAACACATGCGTTGAGATGGTTGTCTCTCCCGTAGGTGCCTGTGCACATGCATTAGCACATTAAAGTCTGAGGTGTTAATTTTGGCTGTGCCCATGGGCATCCGTAGGAATGTTTCCGGGGGGGGGGGGGCAAACTTTTAACTTCATCGCTCGTCTTCCAGGGGGGGAGCAACATTTTAACTTCCTCACTCGCCTTCAAGGCACGTTTAATGCAGACGGCCCATTGTAATTCTTTATGTGATGATCAGCAGCAGAGAGAATGACAATGGGCCTGTCCACAGTCTGCTCGAGGTCGGGGAGGGGCTGCTGCAGCCTCTAGAGTTCAAAGATAAGTGCGAGAGGCCCCAAGTGAGAGAACATTTAAACTCCTGGGGCTTCTCGCAGGGGAACAGCCTGCTGTAATCTTGAACATTACGGACCAAAAGGAATGGGACCGGCGATCCCAGGGGGGGCAAGCGCACCCCCTTGCCCTCCCCTGCAGACGCCCCTGGCTGTGCCATAACTTGTTTTTAATAGCAGCATATATGTGTATGTGCTTCAAAGAGCTGCAGTATAGCTTTCCTTCAGTGAGAGATATACCGATTTTTGGAACACGGTTTCCAGTACAAATGAAGGGGAAAGTTTGCCAATCTACTTAAAAGACAGGACTAGAAGATAAAATGTGGAACCAAGTTCATTCCGCTTTCCACAATCTCTTCTAACATTTTGGCAGTGCCAGCCAGCATGAACTACACGGCAGGGATCAAAAGAGCATGCGCCTTGGGTGGTCAAGTGATGGAGTGTCTTACACTGCCAAACTTCTGGATACAAATTGTAGCTTGTCAATTTTATCAGTTTCATATTTGCTGTACATTCTTAAAGATCACGCCTTTTGATGATTTGACCTGTCGAAGTATTTGCAGCAACATCTTTCTTTGCATTAAAGCTGTATGCGAAAAGAACGCAATCACAGCTGGCAGAAGGCTCGATGCTCGTCAATGACACACATGGTCATCTTAAGGTCACAATACTAAACTGCGGCAAGGGAGGTTCAGTGTTGTGTCCTTTCAAGGTCAGTAATGGAGTTTCATAAATTGGGTAATATAGTAGTAGTAGCATCTATAATTTACAAAACTTTGAAATGACAGTAGTGTGGTACGAGGCGCTGTGCAAAACACAAAGTATTACTTTTACTAGCCCACAGAGCATGCTCATTTCAAGGGTCTGTTAAGATCCCCACAGAAAGAACAGTGGATATGCAGGTGTTTTAAATCTCGAGGAGCATCTCTCGTGCCTGCCCAGCCTGCCTTTCGTGACAGCACTACACCCAGGGGTGGGGTGACTACTGCTTGCCCAGCCCGACTATCATGAAAGCCCTACACCCAGAGATATGGGGTGTGGGCTGCCTCACCTGGCCTGACGTGACAGCAATGCACCCAGGATAAGGTGTCGCATACCTGCTTAGCCTGCCTGTTGTGACAGCATTGCACACACGATAAGGTGTCACCTGTCTGTCCATCCTGCCTGTCATGACAGCATTGCATCCGGGATAAGGTGTCGCCTACCTGCTTAGCCTGCCTGTCGTGATAGCATTGCACACGGGATAAGGTGTCGCCTGTCTGTCCATCCTGCTTGTTGTGACAGCATTGCACACAAAATAAGGTGTCGCCTACCTGCTTAGCCTGCCTGTCATGACAGCATTGCACACGGGATAAGGTGTCGCCTGTCTGTCCATCCTGCCTGTTGTGACAGCATTGCACACAAGATAAGGTGTCGCCTACCTGCATAGCCTGCCTGTTGTGACAGCATTGCACACACGATAAGGTGTCACCTGTCTGTCCATCCTGCCTGTCATGACAGCATTGCACATGGGATAAGGTGTCACCTACCTGCTTAGCCTGCCTGTCGTGACAGATTTGCACAGACGGATAAGGTGTCGCCTGTCTGTCCATCCTGCCTGTCGTGACAGCATTGCACACAGGATAAGGTGTCGCCTACTTGCTTAGCCTGCCTGTCGTGACAGCATTGCACACAGGATAAGGTGTCGCCTACCTGCTTAGCCTGCCTGTCGTGACAGCATTGCACACAGGATCAGGTGTCGACTGTCTGTCCATCCTGCCTGTCATGACAGCATTGCACCCAGGATAAGGTGTCGCCTACCTGCATAGCCTGCCTGTTGTGACAGCATTGCACACACGATAAGGTGTCACCTGTCTGTCCATCCTGCCTGTCATGACAGCATTGCACATGGGATAAGGTGTCACCTACCTGCTTAGCCTGCCTGTCGTGACAGATTTGCACAGACGGATAAGGTGTCGCCTGTCTGTCCATCCTGCCTGTCGTGACAGCATTGCACACAGGATAAGGTGTCGCCTACTTGCTTAGCCTGCCTGTCGTGACAGCATTGCACACAGGATAAGGTGTCGCCTACCTGCTTAGCCTGCCTGTCGTGACAGCATTGCACACAGGATAAGGTGTCGCCTACCTGCTTAGCCTGCCTGTCATGACAGCATTGCACACAGGATAAGTTGTTGACTGTCTGTCCATCCTGCCTGTCGTGACAGCATTGCACACAGGATAAGGTGTCACCTACCTGCTTAGCCTGCCTGTCATGACAGCCTTGCACACAGGATAAGGTGTCGACTGTCTGTCCATCCTGCCTGTCGTGACAGCATTGCACCCAGGATAAGGTGTCACCTACCTGCTTAGCCTGCCTGTCGTGACAGCATTGCACCCAGGATAAGGTGTCGCCTGTCTGTCCATCCTGCCTGTCGTGATAGTGTTGCACACAGGATAAGGTGTCGCCTGTCTGTCCATCTGCTTCTTCTGACAGCACTGCACCCAGATGTGGCGCTTCCTGCCTGCCTCCAGCACATTGTTGGCTTCTCTTGTTTCTTTTGCAGCCGTAAACCATTTAATATTCAGACCATTACTTGGAGCAGCCAAGATTAATCTCACCCTCTTAGGTTTCAATTCTGCTTTGCAGTCGGCGCAGTGGTTAAAATACCACGGGTCCTATTAATTTATTATGGGATGCCGTGGCCAGCGTGACCTCCTTTAACCTTTTGCAGAGGCAAATGTAAATCTGTCAGCACGGCCTGCGGGCTGGCTGTTACACTGAGACTCGGAGCAGTCCATTGCTATAGAAGGAAGAGGGGAGTTTTCTCGAGTTCACCTGTGTGCATCTGTTTCCATGGAGTCTTTTGTGGTGCTTCCGCCAGCGCCACATGCTGCCTTAGGATCACTGTGGCACACATCACTAAACAGAACCTGGGACTGTACCATGAATAGTTGCACTTGCTCAGAGTAGAGCAGATTGCCTGTAGTTATGTGTTTGCGTTCTCGAAAGTGCATATATGTATAACTTAGAAATTCGCAGAGCAAGTGCGTAATTTGTAAAAATAGTAAGTGCCAGGGATTGAAGCACCCATTGCCCCATTAAGCGCTACCAGTGACAGTACCAATACAACTACTAACCATCACACTCCTACAATTGTTACAATCCAGACTATTCCAGGCCCCAAAACTATAAGAATTGTTAGAGCGACAGGTATTAGTCATTTTTAATATAGATTGAATTAATAAACATATCTGTCCTAGTCTCTGTATTACACAAACTTCTTTCGCTCCTTTGTGCGTTGTTTCCTTTGCTCTTTGTCTTTTCTTCTTTTTTTTTTTTTTTTTTTTGTACCGTCTCTTTTCTCTTTCTTTTCTTCCTTTCTCTTTATCTTCTTTTTCCTTTGTCTTTTTCTCTTTGTTCTTTCACTGTTTCCTTTCTTTCTTTCTTTTTAGTTATTTCTTGTCTTTCTATCAGTATTTTCTTTATTTCCCTCTTTTTTTTTCTCACTTTGTTTCCTTAAGTCTTTAGTTTCTTTTTCACTTTTTTTGTCCAGCCCTTTTTTTGCTGTCTTTGGCTTTGCTGTGCTTTCTTTCTTTCTTCTCCTTCAAATTCGGCACTTTCCCATTGCTCACGATCTTTTTCTGACTTTAAAATGGCCGCCGAGGCGTCCTGGCTTCCTATTGGCTTATTTGCCTGACTCCAAGATGGCCGCCGAGCTCTCGCGAGACTTCGCAGCCAATCCAATCGTTTCCTGACTCTAAGATGGCCACCGGTGTTTTCCCGCTTGCTGATTGGCCCTCGCGCCTGACTCTAAAATGGCCGCCGAGACTCTCGCGAGAGCTCGCGCCAGGTCCTTTAAACTTCGCGCTTCCTTACCCGGCGCTTACCGGGGCAATCGTGTTTCCTTTGCAGCGGTCGGGGTGGGCTCCCGCGTCGCTGTGCTTCTTTGTCTCCGTGAACGCTCGTCGTTTCTGTAACTTCTCCTCGTCTTTTTCGGTGCACTCCCGACGTGGAAAAAACGCTCTTTAAATCCACGGGCACGCAGATTGATGATCCCACCGCTCATCGCCAGTTGTCGTGTTCTTCTCGCCGGCAGTGGACACACCAAACACGGGACACAGGTTAGTGAATGCAATCCTCTTTTATTGCTTATACAGGAGCAGTCATTTGTACGTCTGTCCTCTGGTCAGTCCTGGTTCTGAGTGTCCCTTCCTGTCCCCTAACCGGATGTGGTGTCCGGTGACCTGGTCACCTCCCTCATGACCCACAGGGTCCTAGCGCGTCCTCCTGTCCTGTTGCCCTATCTGTCGCCTATCTGTCAGGTCACGACAAGCACCACCATGTGGCAGAGTGTCATAAGTGCTAGTGTTGACAATTAAGTGTCTCGCACCGGAAACCACTGGCTCAAATTAAGCACTGCTCGGAGCTAATTCATGACCTGTAAACAGAACAAGTATGAAAGACAGAACAGTACTTGCCTTTCTCTTTTTCAGAGCTGTGCTTTCTGCATTTCATGCCTCAGCTCGAAGAAAGTCTGATTTACCTGTACGCTCTTTACACACTGCAAAGACAAAGGAACACATGCTCAGCTGAGCCAGGGCAGCTCTTCACTTGAGTCAGCAAGAAGCCCAGAAACATAAAGGGCGTCCAAACTCTGAAAGTGCAGCAGATCCTATTATTAATAAAAGTGAGTGCGGCACACCGATTCTGGTAGCATAACATAAGTAAGCATTCATGGGGAGCTGATGTGTTCCAGTGGCTAAAGGCTAACTTGTAGCATGTGGCGCCGTGGGTGACCAAGAAGCTGACTGCAAATTGTGTGATTCAGGGCAAGTAACTGATCCTCCCTGTGCCTAAATCTGTGAACTGTAATTCATATAGAAAATATGAACATATATTTCCCCTCTTATGCACTTAGTATTATGTAGGTGGAATAGATCAGACATTTACCACAGATAGAAATAAAAATTACCCCAAAGTAAGTTATTTACCACAAGTGATTAATACCTCATATTCCGCCATTTTAACTTTCAAATGAAGCATAACATGCTGGAATCTATATTTAACACACCAATGTCAGCATGTTTTCCTTTTTTAACTGGCCTTTTCCGGGACAAATTTCAGCATGTAAGAATTTAGCAGGCGGAAACTCAGAGGGTGTGATCATTATCACACAGCTCATAATGCCCCCTGCTGTGCACACCCATCAATATACAGTGCTTCAGAACTAGATGTGAGCTGTAGTAGCAGCAAATCATTTGTTTAGAGTCACAAGGCTATTCACAGATTTTGTCTCCTTCTGTATTTTTGGATCTATTTAAGGGAATTGAGTGTTTCCCTTGATAAGTGACTTCTTTTGCTTAAGGGCGAGGATTACATCTGTTTGGAAGGCAGATGTGGCTTTGGTGAAGACTTCTGATAAATATGGCAAATTCATCTGCTAGCCAAAGTATGGCGTGGGGTAATGGGTGTTATCCTATTCCACAACTTTCAAAGTAGTAGCATGTGGCTCGTGTTGTGTCCACAGATCGTCTAACCTAACTTTGGTTAGACGCCATATTTTTGGCTAGCGGATTAATTTAAACAGAACACTGGCTATCAGAAAATTGCCATATTTATTAATACCTTGACTTAGGAAGAGATTTTACTTTGATAAGACTTCTACCAGTATCACTTTGAGAAAAACAGGTTTAATATCACTGACAGCATTTCTAGAAGGTCAACACACCATTTTTGCCCTGAAGAAGTCCGAGTGGACGAAACGCGTTGGCTATGGTTTTATTTGTTGTGAAGAAGAGTTCATGAATAAAGAAAATTGAAAAAACATCTGCTAAATTAATGTTGTGCATAATCATGTGATGTACTTTGAGAAGTTGCAATACGGAGTGCTGGACCAAATTGTTTTTCTGCTATTATGGGGTTTTTTAATTCCAGGAGGCTTATGGGGTATGGAGTCTCAGGTCCTGTGCACCAAAGGATAAATGCTATATATGACCTTGCTGTAGTGATACGTGCAGTCCCAATTGCCTCATACCCTATTTGTTGCTTCATCATTTTATTTTTTGAGGTTCGGGGCAGGGTTAAGGTAGGGAAGGACTGGAGGCACAGGGGTATGAGTGGTTTGCACACTCCAAGTGCCATGACTGCTTGACCGGCCGTCTTAGCTTGTCTAAACATTCATGCGCACTTTGCATGTTCCCCACCATGTTGCATTACACAGCCTGGTGGGGAACATGCCCAGGCTCCCATTCCCAGTTTAGGTGCCGAACCATGGAGCTCAGACCAATCACAACGCTGTATTGCAGGGTTGTTATTGGTTATGGGAGCCTGGGGGCTTCCTGGTGCTGGGAGGAGAAAAGTGGAGGAGAGGCGCGGCCAGCAGAAAAGGTAAGTGGTATTTTTTATTTTTTATTTTGTCCCACGCAGCCCCATGTCCCTCCACCCTCTTTCCCTGGCAGCCCCTACTGCTCCTGATGACGAATTACAGGTGTTATAGAGGCATATTTGGTTCTTTCTATCTTCCTCTTTGAGCCTTCTTTTCAGTGTCTGTCTGTTTAGTATCAGAAGCGAAGGGAATGGGGGACCTCGCAGAAATTTATTTAGGCAGGGAACATGGTGTGATTTAAGAAACATAAGTACTATTGTATGTGGTCATTGTATTTCATTGATATTTTGAATATTGTGTGCAATTATTCAACTGGGTTCATTGATTTATTAAACCTAAATAAACTTATGCTCGAGACTGAAAAGCTGAAACTGTTATAGTCGTTCATAGATATGTTGACACCTGTATGACCATAGGGAGTATGATTATTATAAGAGTTCAACACAAATATGTAGGCTCTTGGTGCACGTAGCGATTTGCTAAAGGCATATTTTGGCTGTTTGCTGGTTGTTTGGTCTAGCGATCAGGTTATATTGGTAATTTATGTTAACCATGCACATCTGTGAGCTTCCTTGTCAGAAGCCAATACCAGACCTCTATGGTGAATATTTACATGGCTTCACTTGACTTGCATGAGATGGCCAAGCATAAAATAATGTAACCAAGGCTCCAAGTTGTCTTTTTTTGTGAGTTTTATGTTTAAATGAAGACAGGAACCAATCATTTTCCATGTTTTTATTTTTTTTTTAAAAGCAGAAAAAACTCATAAAGAGTATAATTATTTAAATGTCTCTTAGGGCGGTCAGATATCAGTATACTGTCAATAGCTTCAGCTATTAACAAGATAGAGTTAAATATAAGCAACATTTTATAATGAGTCTTAAATAGCTGCATATTTGCACCTGTGCTTCCTGATTTAAATCATGTACACAGGGCCTGTGCTCCATTATTTAAATCAGGCACTAAGGCCCTGTTTAAATCCCTGAGTATTGTTTGTACTCTACCATGGTGATGGAGTAAAATACTCTGTTGCCTTGATGGACTACCTGTCCCCACATTTACAGATGTTTACCGGCCCTGTTGATATCTCTAGTCAGTGACAAGAGCCCCTGTTATAGTGGTTCCTGTCAATGTCTTAAAAGTGTGGCGGACAACTCAGTCAAACATGGCAACCGCCTGTCAAACTTTTAACAAGTTTTTGCTTTTCTAAAAACAAAATCCTGAAGCTTTGTTTTGTTTTAGGAAAAGCAAAAATGAATGGCACACCATGGGTGTTGCTTCCTATGCTGTGGGGATCATTATTCTTTTTACTGTTCCTCATTACCAGGTTTTATCCGGAAAGGTGAACAGCAAAAAATATATAACACCATCCACTCTAAATCAAGTGGATGGTGTTATATACAGACCTTCGATAGCCCACACTCCATGGGGCCATCAGAGGAATATGTCTGTAACAGAGCCAGTTTAGGCTCCATCACTGACATACTTACGGGTGCTCTGTCACATTTGCGATGGAGTTCCCTCTTTGCCAAACTCTAAATTAGTCCTTTTGTTTTTTTTATGAAAGTCAAAATCCTCGAGATTGGCAAGGTTGTAACCACCAAAGTCCTCTTGAAGCCAGATAGCTGCTGGAATGCCTTTGTTTTTGCTGGAAAAGCTCAGATCAGAAGTACACCTAGTCTTTTTTATAAAGCTCAAAATCATCCAACGGGACAAGTATGAAGCTGTATCTGACAAAGTTGCTTCAAAATTGAAGTCTCAATGATGCTCCGGAGGTCTTGAACGTCCATCAGTTTTCTTAGTTTTAACTTTTCAGGCTGTATGGGGTGGTTCCTCATAACCACTTCTGAGGCTCTGAGCACCTCAGGAGGACACACTCCAGGAAAAGCTGCATGGGCAAGATCCAGTCCAGTTCCAGTTGTACCGTGGCAATTGGTTTCTTCAGAAAAAGAGGTTTCTTCCAGCTTATGTCTCTGTAACTAGACATAGGGTCAGCTAACTGACTCTTGAAGCCAGTTTTTTAGTGCTAGGTACAAATGGGAGTAGGTTCAGCTTTTAGATCATCTTACTGTGTACAAAACGGAGGTCCAGTCCTCTTTTGTTCTGCTACAGATATAGAATGTGTTCTGAGGAACTGGAAGTGAGGTGCTATGTTTTTTCCGATCACTAGCTAATGGATAGGGATAACTCCTGGACACTCCTTAGGCAAAGAACAAAAAGTACCACTGGTCAAACCTTCCTATTTTAGCAGCACATTCGGTTTGCCTCACTACAAGCTGGAACACCGTGCTTCATGTTTTCCATAATCCAACATGGCAAAATCCCCACCTTGCTCACCTGGGAGCTTGTGGCACACCACGGGCATGTTTAAGTTAATGATCAGTCTCCTCCCAATCAACCATTCTAAACTGGTTCTGGGGCTAGCTCCATTCTCCACTTAAAAGCCAGGAGTCTACATTGTGTTTTGGTATCAAATGACCCCTCTTCTCCAGCTACCCTTATCACACACATTCAAATGTACAGGCTACCCTTTTAAGTTAGTGAACTTTCTGAACACCCCTAAATTGACCTGCTTAAGCTTGGTCACATTCCTCCCTCAAACACTGAAAAGAGCTTTTGGAGGCTGAGCACTGTAAGAACATACACACATTAAATGCTTACATGTTTCACTTTTAAGTATTAGGCACCCTACCTTCTAGCTACAATGCCTACTTAGGGGTGACTTATTTGATATTTATAAAAAGGGTTTCCCTTATGTTAAAATGTAAATGTGACTGGTCTGCTTTTAAATTTAAAAGCGGCAATAGCCAAGCTACACGTGTAGGCCTGATTCCAGGTTTTCCTTGCCAGCCTAGTGAATGACAGAATTCAGTTCACAGGTGAAATGTATCTTCTCCATGGCTTTCTTGTATTTTCCTACACCATATCCTGTAGCCTTACTTGAAATTTAAATATGCCATTTGGGGATTAGCAAATTTTGACTTGTTTTGGTGTTCAGACCACATACGCTGGGCACTGGACAACAGGGTCCCAGTGTGCATGGTTTAAAAAACAGCTATATAATTCAGAGTGACCACACAAAAAGGTGGATTTTCTCACACTAACTATAACATAATACATTATGTCAGGCCTGCATTGGTCTGAAGAAATGGTCATATAGAATTTAGTTATGGTAACTCTGACATAACGCTTTCTTAAGAATCGATGCGTAGCCTGATGCCAGACAAGATTGATCAACCCACACTACGCTACCCTTTTCCAGTCATATTGCACCACTACTTGCCCCTTTCCTTTGCTTTCGCTGCCTATCACTGACTCATGTCATTTAGAAATTCATTCTAGAACTAGAATTAGGGGGAATTCTACCTCAAGATTGCCCACATGCTTACATATTTAAACTTTTCTCGCAATAGGAAATATCTGCAAACTTTACCATATTGAGTCAATCAGGGTCAACTGAGAAATAGCTGCATCCAAACTGTGAATTCAGTCTACCCAATGCACATGACTAAAGAGCTTGAGAAAAACACGTCACACACATATGGGAACATTCCAGAATCGAATATCTTCAGCAGTTTCTAATACATTCTATGGTGTCTGGTAGCTCTGTCCTTATTCACTTTGAGCCCAAAAGAGATCGTTGTTCCCCAAAGGCCCGCGCCTAACAAAAATGAATGTGTCCTTATGTAACGCAGCTGGTGCTCAAGTAAAGCGATCTGATACCCGATACCTTCGGGTCAAGTTCGCGCTATATAAAACTCCGAAAAAATAAATAAAATAAATACAAATAAAAAAATAAAATAAAACCAAATTGGTATGTTTTGGTATGTTAAGTCATCTGACATCATGCTGGGAGTGAACACCTTCTTATCTTTTGTGCCAAGAAAAATAAATGGTACTTGAGATCTCAATGGGGATCAGTGGAATATTCCTAATGGCAACTACACAGCCGCTAAGAAAAAATAAAATGACAATAACCTGGTGTTATTATCATTTTATTTTTCTTGTGGGGCAACGCTCCTCCGCCTTAGCGGAGGAGCCGCCGCTGACTTTTTTGTATAGGTTGGGGCTCCAGATTGCATTGTCATCACCTTTATTTTGTTGCTTCTAATCACGGATCGAAACACAACTGCAGTTATGTAAACAAGCATTTACAATGCAACGGTTTCGCCTTTGTAAAAGTTTGAGCTATTGGCATTGTAAATGACAAATTTTGTATTTATGTGTTGCTTTTGAAAGCAGATAAATAAATGGCATTTTCATTTACAATGCCAATAGCTTAATCTCACAAATGCGAGACCTATTGCAGCTGCATCAGACCCCACTACACATCTATCCAGCACTACAACACACGTGCAGCTTTGTCACCATTAAAGTGTTACAAAGCACCATAGACAACTGCACCAGCCATCGCACCCTGAAGGAGCCCCAGTCAGCACCCCCCAGCTATGCACCAGTGTTCTTCCACTGCACGACACCCCATCTGTGCACTAGTGCACCAGCCATCCCACCCTGCAGGAGCCCCAGCACCCCCAACAGCTGCACCAGTGTTCTTCATATGCAAGACACCCCGTCTGTGCACTAGTGCACCAGCCATTGCACCCTGCAGGAGCCCCAGGCAGCACCCCCACCAGCTGCACCAGTGTAAAGTATACGTCTAGGACCACTTTTCATTTTTATCGCTGGAGAGGATTAAGCCGATGCTGAGCTCTGGCATTGCTACCCCCTTGATTTTGTATAAGCCCTAAGATTACAAGGGGGGAAATTGTAGGTCAAATCGCGCCCTATGAGGTTGAATCACAGGAGTAGCCTAGGCGACCACCCACGTGAACACTGGATGGTAGTATGAAAGCCTGAGTAAGCCTCCTGTAATTTATTGTTCCTGAAATATTTATGCACAGTATTACATTGTGTGTAAACTTAAGGTAAATTGTGTTTTCCTTTCAAAAGACTAAACTCTGGCTGGGCTTTCAGTCATTAACTTGCGTTAGTTGACTTGTTAACTTCGGAGTCTCTAGCCCCGCACCACCTGCCTGAGTAAGCTTTGGACTGCTTGACTTTGCTACTCTGAGAATCAAGTGCTCAAGGGGCGCATTTACTGCTTAGGTTTGCCAGTACTTTAAGTAGGATGAAAAAACTGTGGGGAGAAGGGGGTTCTCTAAAAGGGGTGTGGCCAAAAAAGTGAAACTAGGAATCCTTTCCCACAGGCAAGGCCAATGTATTGAGGGGCGCGGTATACGACATTCTGTGCTTCACAGTGTGCAGGCTGCACAATATTATGGTGCCTCTCTTTGAGTTTTCTGTTATTAGACGCAGACATGTCACACAACAATAAATATATATCCCTAAAACAAGCCAGCCCTATTGGCTTTGCCACTGCTTGTTAGCTGTGTGGGATAAATTAATAAAAACGTATACATTACTAAGGTCCGTGGAAGGGGTAGTGGCCTTCAGAGGGTTGCAGACACTCGCACTCTCCTTTCATACCACTTTCCTCTACAGTCTCTCTGTTAGACACTTAGGTCCTTTTTCACTCTATATCTTTCTGAAAACCTCCATCTGCCTATCCCACTCTTTCCCACAACTGCCATTGGCATATATGCAACTATCACACTGTGCGCTCTACAGAGAAGCCCAGGATTGGATGTGCACTCCTTTATGACACACTGACAGGCACTGGGAGAAACTCGCATTGCCTTTAGCCTCAACTTCAAAGCTCTCAATTGTTCGCCTTCATAAGCTGAAGCCCTCAATCTGGAGTCACTCACGCCTGGCAGCTGCTCATTTCAAAATATGCACTATGCAAGGATCATAAGTTGCAAAAAACAAATGCAGAAACACCGAATCTTCAAAAACAGGCAATGCAGGATGAAATAAAATGTGAAATATAAACAGGGATTGCATCAGTGAAATGGTGTTAAGAAGGTATTTACAGTCACTTTGGGGTAATTAAGGGTATTTACAGTCATTTTTGAGAAACCGTAGTCTTTGGTCGGAAAAGTTAAGGACAGTAATGTAGAGCCCGAAAGGGACCCGTTTCAAAAGTCTGTTTTAATTACTGTTTGGTCTTGGATCCAGCAGGACCCGCCCCGGCTCACTTAAAGCACTCAGTTTGCGTTCAATTCTAAGGTTAAGCCTCGGGACACCAGTGGTAAAAGGCTCTGGATCACACATTTGAGCCCTGTGTCCCCTCTCTGCCCTAGGACTACCAAACAGGTTCCCACAGCTGCAGACTCAGTATTCTGTCATTTAAAGAAGTCACACATAGTGTAAAGCCCTCATGCGGTGATCAGATGGAACTTTTTTTGATTGAGCAGGAAACCAAATATCAAATGCTTAAATGTCATTCAAACAGGGGCAAAATATGAATTCATTATTGTCACGAAAATGCCTAGTTTCAGTATTCACGCAAATTCATTTTTACATAATAAACGAAGTTCTCAAAGCAGAAGGCATTTCAGAAAGTATGTGATTAATCTCTTTTAAAGTTCAATGTCTTGAATCCTAAAGTGCCTTCTAGTAAAACACACCGGTGCATGATTCAGCGCATGCGTTACTCCGGGCCCGGGGCACAAACGTGATGTTTATTCTGTCCCTCGTATTTACAAGTACCACTGAACACAATGCACGACGGACGGGATAGCCGTCACATTTGTGACGAAGTGACGCATCCGTCGAACTCAAAATCAGGCCCATACAGAACAAATATTTGACGTACAGTACTGTGCTGCGGGGCTGTTAATGGAATTTTGCCCTTCCCTTCCATGCACGACAAAGTTAAATGTAGGTGTGAGTGATATTTTGAATAATGTGTACCTTTCTTTCTAAAGAAATCGGCAGGTTTTTTGGGGGGCACGGAGATCTCTTTTGTAGCTGTGTGTGAAAAAAACTGTAAATAGCTTCAGAACACCGTCCCAGGCAATGTTGTATAATTTGCCTTTAATCGCATTGCATGCTACATAATTTGTTTTTCCATGCCGTATAATTTGTTGCAAGACAGCCGCACCATCCCTGTGGTCCTCACGCTCTAAAATTTAGAGCGGGAGGGGGTGTGAATTTTATAAATTCAACCTAAATTGGCAAAAACGCTTCTTCAGTTGTCCCTTGGCAGTGATTGGTATGTCCCTAGCGCTGAGAGGCAATCTGGAAAGCATGCGAGCGCTAGAGTTGCTAAAAAAAACAATTACAAGATTTACAGTTAAGCGAGCGAAGACGACGAACCCTGGAAGTAGGTTTGCTCCCACAATAAACCTACCCCTAGGCTCACCTACAATTCTCCCCCCCCCCCCCAATACACACACACCCAATGTGGTATCAGAACATCATCACTAAGCCTTCATCATCTATCTACACCTCGGCTACTGGACTTATTTACGATTATTATACCTCGTCTGCTTACTTGTCCTCTGAGTGCGCAGTTGATGCTCCTCGACTTCGTCGGGCTTCGACTCTAGGCGCATACACCGTCCAAAGTATCAGATAGTGGCAGAGGTAAGATTCGGCAGGTAGGAGGCGCAACTTCTTTGAACGTCTCTCATAGGCAGTCCCTCCGGCCCCCTGTGTATGTCTCTCCTGCCCCTCTTTTAATGTCCCTTCTGGGAAATTCCCGCGTCCCTGAGCTCGTCCGGGGTCTCTCGGGGCGACAGTTCTCCAGGGATCAACTTTTGCCCTTAAAGGGTATTCGGACCTGGATGGTGAGCTTGGACAGCGCTGCAGGGGGCCGGCACCTCTCCTGGAGTGGGGCAGGGTGCCAGGGGTAGGGGGGCCTCCAGGGTCCTGGCTCCATCTGCTGAGTGACCTCAAAGCGCCCTCCTTCCTACAGTCACTGCCTCACTGCACCTCCCGGAGCCTTTTAAAGAAACCCTACCTCCCCTCACCCAGGAGGGAGAGTGCTGTCAGCCAACAGGTAGGGCTGCGAGACAGGCATCAGCTCCTGCGCCGGGCGGAGGGGGCTACCGAGTGCAAGGGGAGGGAGGCGAGACATGAACCAGCAAGATAAGAAAACAAGCACCTACGGGCACACGGGGAGGGGGGGCGGGTACGGACAGCGGGAGGGGGGCAGGCGGGAAAGGCGCATGGACAGCGGGAGGGGGGGGAACGGCGCATGGACAGCGGGAGGGGTGGGGGGGAATGGCGCATGGACAGCGGGGGGGGGGGCGGGAAAGGAACGCACTCACCTGGACTTCTTCCGGCGGCCGTGGTCGGCATAATGACGGACACAAACACCCAAAAAAAAAACGAAACTCCGCCCACCGCCGCATGACTACACAGAGGGAACGCCCAGGGAAAAAATCGCGGGAACGCCCCCGAATCTGGTCCGTGAATGACGGACAGATCTCTGTTCCAATGGCTAGCCTCCATTTATGGAGCTAGCCAATGAAACAGAGGGCGGAGAGGGCGGATTCAAGTGTCCCTTATACTGAAGACTACAGATTTCTCTGGAGGCGGAGCTAAGCTCCGTGCTCCAGCGAAACCCAATAAAGGGGAGAGAGAAGGAGAGATTGAGAGACAGAGAGAGAGAGAGAGAGAGAGAGAGAGGGGGGGGGGAGAGGGAGAGAGAGAGAGAGAGGGAGAGAGAGAGAGAGAGAGAGAGAGAGAAAGAGAACAAAGTAGGTGAACAGCAAAGGCTGAGCAGATGGGAATCTATGATGAAGGTAGAAACTGAACAGGAGCCGTCCTAATGAGCCCCTTCGGTTCGAGCTCGATTTTCCGGGTTGGCAAAAAATGTCTTAATCTGATTGAAAATCATTCCATGCAACATAAGAGTCTTCCTTGAACGCTGAATAAGAAATATCGGCAGGAGGTACAGCAAATATATGCAGTATGACAAAGTAGCTGCTGTTTGCAATCTCGAAATGGATGCAGATTATAGGATCTTTGTGTCACTGCTGATTCTATTTTGTTCAGCTTCTATAGTTTTTCCTTGCGTATGAATATTAGGTCGTGATACATATCATTATGGTTAATCGGAATTTGAGTAGTGTACAGTCTGTTATTAGTGTGCCACTGTGCTACTTTTCACTGGTCTAGGAGCACCTTTCCAGGTGGTTCCAAGGCTTCCAGTGCAGACCGGAGAGATTGTAGTTCAGTTTGCGGACACCTATACGCCTTAGACATGCAAGTTAATCAAGCCAGCATTAGTGTCACTGATCAACAACAACAGCTGATAAGCAGATGTTTGTGACCACTTCAATTGCTGTCCAAAGGCCGGGGCTTGGCATAAATGAAATCCTCCCCTTTGCTGTCTAATAAGTGAAGATCTCTCTATATCACAAATGGTTGATGATAAATGTTGCCTCATCTACCTGATTTCCTTTTCAAACCTTATCCTTGCTGAGCCTTTGCTGTCATGCTGCTTCCTTGCAAGTTAACTCTTCCCCGCAGTGTTACTTGGCATGCCGCAGGCAGTGAGAGCGCGCAGCTCTATCTGCAGGCGCGACACGATTGAAGGAGTTTTTCTTTATCTGGTAAAAGTCGCTTAATGGCGCGGATAAATCTGCTGAAGTAGTGGAAGCGGCTAAAAAAAGGTGGACTTTTTATTTACTCTGCATCACACCTACACTCTTTTACCGTCCTTTTAATACGAGTGGTCTTAAGCAGTCGAAGAGGCCATCGAACAGCTCTTATTGTAGCTGTAGCCTGGAGCAGTAGCGGCTCATGGAGGGAGTGCCGTGGGGCGGTGTGGTGAGGTGCGGGGGGCAGGGGCAGGGTGGGGTGTAGTAAACTCCGGCTCATGGCCGACCAGAGTAATGTAAAGTAATAAATAAATAAAACGAATTTCATTGCGCGCGCTGAAACGCATTTGGCGTTTTAGCACGTGCAGTGCAATTTGTTTTATTTATTTATCTATGTATTTACATTACTCCGGTCGGCCGTGAGCCGGAGTTTACTACCCCCACCCTGCCCCTCCTCCGCCCTGGCCCACCGCCCGCGGCACTCCCTCCACAAGCTGCTACTGGCCTGGAGGCAGAAGAACTCTAGTTCACTCATCTGTTTAAGAGGTGTAACTCGGACAACAGTGAATCTCACTATGATGTGTACCATTATCACTACATTTAAGGTAGAACCAGGATTTAAATTAACCTATTTGTGAGCTGGGTCTGGTGTCTTAGTGAACTAATGCGTCCACTGTAGGGGGGCTGTGTTTGATCTCATGGTTAAATGCCGGCAGCTCCACTCAGCCTTTCATCCTTCTGGGGTCAATAAAATGAGTAACATTGAGTTGAGTTACGGTAAACATCTTTTATTCAGCTCCAAGATACTCTTGGGTGAACGTATGCTTTACAAATACACTTTATGTTATGTTATGTTATGTTACATGGAAGTCATTAGGATGGTCTTCGACCAAACCTTTTTCTTTCTCCCCTACTGTTTACGGAAATTCGTTTTTGTTGGCCTTAGGACTCTGTGGACATTACCACTGCTAACCTGTGCTACAGTGCTTGTGCTCCATCCTCTAAACATGGTAACATTTGCTTACACACAATTGGCTTATTTAATTTACATATAGTTCCCTAGTAAAGTGATACAACATGTACCCAGGGCCTGTAAATTAAATGCTACTAGGGAGCCGGCAGCACTTATAGTGCCACTCACTCATGCAGCCCTTTAAAGCATGTCTCAGGACTGCCATTGAAGCCTGTAAGTAGTTTTAAACTGCCAATTCAAACTGATAAAAAAAATTGTTTGCCAGGCCTAAATCTCCCTTTTTAATACATATAAGTCACCCCAAGGGTAGGTCCTAAACAGCCTATAGGGAAAGGTTGCATTAAATTTAAAAAGCTGAACATGTACTTTAGGTATTACATGTCCTAGTAGTGAAAAACTACCAAATTCGTTTTTCACTACTGTGAGGCCTACCTCTCCCAAAGAACATTAGGTTACCTCATTACATTTAGTAAGTGACAGCTTTTGTTTGGGAACAGGTAGAAATGTCATGTTTGATCCTAAAAAGAATTGTAGTTTAAAATTCTCTTTAATGGTAAAGTCAGATTTTAAATCACAATTTCGGAAATGTCACATTTAGAAAGTTGTATTTTTCTTGTCATAACCAGTTGGTGCCTGCAGTCTATGTCCTGGATCACATGACCACAATGAGTATGGCAGTTGGCTTATGTGTATTCCCCCTAGACAGTGAGACAAAGAGGGACTAGTTGTCGGCAGGATGGAGCATCCTACTAGGATGTGTGGGACAGAGCTGTTCCCTGCTTCACTCAAATTGCAAAGGAGCCTCTAAAGCACATTCACAAAGAAATTCACACTTGCCTTTTGTCACCCTAGACTCCTTGGAAACTGGATAGTGAGAAAGGACTTACCAGTACCATCTGTGGGGGAGAACTCTAGAAGTGTCTTCCACTACAAAGCTGGTCCCAAGTATAAAAATAGTTCCCTTAGAAGCACTCTTCAGTTGATTCGTGGACCTGCGGAGGACTCGCAGAACGACTGCCTTGTACATCAGAGGACAGCCCGGCTGCTTGAAGCCTGCTTTGTACTTTAGAGGACTACTCTACTGATACCAGAGGACTGCCCTGCTGCTTGATGCCTACCTTGTACCCTCACAGGACTACCTTGCTGCTTGAGGGCTGCCTTGCTGCTTGATCTCAGGACTACCAGAGTGACTGCAAGGGCTAATTGGTTGGCTCCTGTCTTGAGCTACAGGAACATACAATTCTCCACCAAACTTGAACATACACCTGGATCCTGCCAGAAGTGTGTTCTGCTCTCCAAGTGGTGCCCACCCAGTCCAAGACCCTTAGACGTGGTGTTGAAAGTACCCAAACAGGCAAAAACCAATATTTTGGACTTACAAAATGGTCCATCAAAAAAGGCTCTGAGAACCGCCAGGAGACCAGGACCTATCTGCTTGCCAATCTGCCCTAGGTGCATACCCGGCTGCTGCTACTATGTTCTCCATACCAGTGCTTCTCTTTGGAAAGGTATCTGGCATTCTGGAGCTCTCATTGGCTACAACTTACAGCTTTGTCCCGCTGGAGATTTTGGACTTTCCAAAAAGAGACCAAGTGCTAGATGAACAAAGATTAGAATAGCGATTTCCTAATTGAGATTGCTTCAAATCGCAATTAGGAAATGCTATTGCTTATGTATGAAACTCATTGATTTTCATTTACCGATTCAGAGTTGGTCGCAAATAGACCTACCTCATGTATATTAATGAGGTAGGCCACAGTATGCAAACCACTATGATTAGCTGCCATTACAGGAACTGTGGCCTTCTGGGGTCAGCAGACCATTATGTTTGTGATTGCTTTTAAATAAAGCAATCTTTTTTTTTTTTTTAAACATAGCCCGCTTTCCTTGGAGAAAAATGGGATGCGTTTAAAAAGAAAAAAAATGAAACTTTGAAGTTTTCTTTTTTAAGAGTAGGCAGTGGTCTGTGGGACCACCGCCTACTCTTACAAAATGTTTTGCCAATAATTCTCAAAGGGGAAGGGTTTTTGGGTACCCTTTGTCATTTGCAAATGGGTAACCACCATTTTTCAAATTGCAGTAAATTGTGAATGTTTTGCTACCACATTTTGGTTGCGAAACATTTGCACATACCATTTCATTCTGCATTAGGAAGGGGCGCCGTCAACACACCCCTTCCAAATACTGAATTGCAAAACCCTCATTTGCAAATCTCAATTTGGGCTTTGTAAACCGCCCCCAAAAAAATTCTGTTGCAAACAGGCCGATTCTCAAAAATGCTTTGTACATCTAGTCCTAAATTCCAATGTAGGAATCTTCACTATGACTTTGTCCAGCTGCTCCCCAACAACAACGCCTTACTCTCAGACACCGACGGCTGCCTTCCCTCGCTGAATATCCTCAAACATTTGTCTCTGAAATGTTTTGTAAGTCTGATAGGAAGCAGAGACTGAGCCCAATCCACCGTGTGTATCTGAACCACATTCCATTACAGTCTGCCATTACTTTCGACTTTGCCCCTGTCTCACACGACCAGATATGCACAGCTGGCGGTTTGATCTTTTAGGGGCAAATTGTTAATCATTCTTAACTGTGGTTCTACTGATTGGATTTTTGTTATTCTGGTATCTATTTATCGCAATTTTCTATATTTTTCAAAATTGGTGTGGGATTTTTCTTGTGTTGTTTTTTCAATTCAATACTGTTTGAGTGCTGCATAAATACTTAACGCATTGCCTCTAAGTTAAGAGAGTTATCAGACAATTGTGCAAAGGATAATTTAGTGACTTTTGTGACTTACGCTGTCAGTGATAGTAGTCTCTGCTTGAGAAGGATAATTTCACCACCCTCACCCAAAAATGTGATATAATATAGATATATATATATATACATACACCCACCATAGGTTTTTGTGAACGTTTTACATTGTATATATGTATATAATGTAAAACTTTCACAAAAACCTATATTGGGTTTTGACATGAGATTCTTTAAAACAAAAAAAACCTCCCTCAGTGCATTGAGTAGACAAATACATATATATTAAACTCAACGGGGTGCCCTGACATTTCAGGAGTGCGGAGTGCATGTATATTAACACACACACGCCAACACATAATAAGTGGGCTGCCACTCTTGTAGAGTGAAAACAATGTGCACTCAGCATCCTGGCACTCCAAACTAGTGCGGATACCGGCTATGCACCTGGTCATCTTCACCCTGTTGAGGTATGCTGCAACACATGGGATGACTGGAGTGGTGTGGCTCACTGGTTAGAGGTGGCAGACCCGGAAGCAGGAGTCGGCCTGGGACCAGGGTTCAATTCCTGACGCGGCAGGGTCGTGGACTAGGGTCAGCGAACTCGATAATTCTCGCCTCGGTGCCTACTCTAACCAGGGGTCCCACTCGGCAACTCTGGGCATTAGCTTGCCTAATCTCCACAATGGCCCCATCACGCAGGGGATGCCTGGCTTCACCTTGGGGACTCCCAGTCGGGACCATCCCACAGGGAAAGCCAGGACGGGTTCCCCAGCAGTATACCGCGCCAGGATACTCCGGTAGTAATTGTGCACGTTACAAAACAGCTTATAACATAACATGAGTGCAAGGGTAAAGTCTGGAAGGCTAAAAGTTAAATGGTGAGGGTGTATAGATAAATGCAATTCAAACAGTGCCTCGAGACCCTCACAGGTGTAGCAGTCGCGCTTTACAAACCCTGATTGATTGAATTTGAGGCTCTATTTTTATACTATGTACTGTGACAGATTGATAAGTGTAGCTTTGTCCCTTGTGAACCTTTTCTCTACGCTTTTCTTCTGCTGATAAAATGTGAATTATTATTGGTGCTAATGTGGGAGTGCTAATGGATTTCTTCATGTGACCGCCAGTGTCACCATGACAGCAGTTAGTGTCTCCAAATGGGCTGGCAGGAGAGTTATGATCTGCTGAAAGTGACAAACTAAAAGGGAAAAGAATATTAAGTGATATTTCATATAGTAGTTTTAACTTTACATTAGTTTTGAAGCTCGAGTTTCTTCTCACTTTGGTTGTATTTCAGTGGGTCCTGGTGAAATATGTTATTTCTGGCTGGATACTTCATTCACGGAAAGCACTGAAACCGAGCAGTGTCTGGTCTTTGGTGGAATATAATATTTGTGATAAGGTATGAGATGGAGGTCTTCCAAACCTCATAGTAACTTTTCATGACAGAGTTGAATGTCCATTATTTCATGAATTGTTGGTAGTGTTGTGACTTCCTCTCCTCAGGGGTTCCAGGGTCCTTTACTGCCATGCACCTAGGACATAATGCAAAATTATGCCCCGAGCAGAATGTGAGGAGAGCCCCGAGTCTCCCATATCACACAGATATTCATTGGTCCTGGGTTAAGCTGGATCCCTGAAGGGTTGAGGACCACTGAAGGGTTATGGGCTGCAGGCGCTTGCATCACACCACTGTCCTAGGATCTATAACCCCTTCCACACTCTGACTCAAGCAGGTTCTCTCACGTCTGCTTCTTGAGAAGAAGCTGAATGACTCTTTGTCTACAAACAGCACTTCCATTTGTGGTCTTCTGAGATGATGGACCCCAAGCTGGAGAACCCCATCACCCACTTCCCCTTTATTCATTCCCCTCCTCAGTACATTTTAAACAGTGCTTCATTGTTTTAAAATTGTATACTCAGTACTTAATTTGAGCCAGTGGTTTCCAGTGCTCTAGACCAGCACTTAATTGTCAACATTGGCACTTATGACAGTGCACAACATGGTGGTGCTGTTTTTCTAGTTTAGACATGAGCAAGACCACTGTTGTTTATTCATTCAATCTATAAAAAAATGACTAACACCTGCCGCCCATGTCATTCTTATATCTTTGGGGGGGCTGCAATAGTCTGAATTGTAGGAGATTGATGGTGTGTAACCGTGTTGGTACTGTAATAGGCAGTGCTGGCACGGGCAATGGGTGGTACTCCTGACAAGGGCCCTGGCGCCTTCTATTTACAAATTAAGCACTGTGTGGTCTGGCCTTTGCAGCAGAAATGTCTTTGTGTAATGTTTGTCCTAAACCCAATATACCTTCTGGCATCAATCTATATATGCTATCTTATGTTATCTTATCTTATCTTATGGTATGCTATCTTATGTTATGTTCTCTGGAATGGCCCCAAATATTTGGAACTCACTCCTTTCGGATATCAGATGCAACCCATCCACATCCCTGTTCAGGAAAGAAGCAAAACAGTTTCTATCCAACAAATTCCTCTCTAACTGAGGTCTTGGCCATGCCCGTTCCCTGTCTAGACCCGACCTCTTTTTGTCCGCCGCCTCTTGGCACTCCGTAACATGCCTGTGTCTTGGGCCTATGTTATGATACATACCTCACGTAAATCTATCCATCACTACCTGTGCATCCACTCTCCGCACCCGGTCTCCACCACAACTACCTCTGAACCTTTTTGTACACTGTGTATCATATTCTTCTTTGAGTTATTGTCGTTATGTCTTTTATTTACACTTTATGTAACTCAAGTACTTGCTGCTTCATTCTGTTTACATATCCCACTGTATTTCATTTATTCTTTTTTTACCATTATTATTTACTTTTACCTACTCTCTATGTACCGCTTGCTGTTGCTTTTGTGCTTACTATGTAAAGCACTAAGTTGTCATGAACATAAGCTCTAAGATGCCATATTTGCTCTCTACCTCGGTGGAAAACTATCCCCCCTCATATCTCCCTACCTCAACTACCTCAGACCTGTCAAATTCACATGTGCTACTGTCTATCGTATTCTTCTTTTTAATAATGTTGCTATGTATCTTTGTTTATGGATTGTGGAACTCAGTTACCTATTGCTATTTTGTTTACATATTCCACTGTACACGTTTACTACTTTTACAGTTACTATCTGCATGTTTGTATATACATATGTTTACACGTGTGTATGTATGTGTATGTGTATATGTATGCATATATATGTGTATGTATGTATTTTTTTTTCTTTGCATGTAATATACAGGCACCTCACGTAATTGTTTACTATGCTCACAGTGTAAATCACTCTGATACCTTCGGGCCATGTTCGCGCTATACAAACATCTAAAATAAATAAATACATTTTATGCTATCTTATGTTATGTTATCTTATGGTATGCTATTTTATGTTATGCTCTCTTATGTTATGTTATGCTATCTTATATTATGCTATTTTATATTATGCTCTCTTATGTTATGCTATCTTATGTTATGTTGCGTGCACTTTCATAGCACAGTTGTATCATTCGTGTGACATCATACTATATCCAGTGTCTGGGCTCCCAATAAGCTTCTGGGGTTCTTGTCAATTGGGGTCATGGTGTCTGTAAATTAGCAAATAGTTGTAACTCCCGGATGTGCTAAAGAATGTGCTAATGATGGTCTGCAATTTGAGTAGGTTACTTTTTTTATTGACCATACATCTATAAATGGCTTAAATTATCAATAGACTCCAAACTTTGATTTTTTTTTTGTTCAATATCTTTAAACTCCAAACTGTGATTTGAGAGACATTAAGAACACAGCTCTAGAATCTAGAACAATGCCTTTTTAATTCCACAGCTCTGCATCAGCCATTATCTTTCATCTAAGGCCTACCTAAGTTTCGTAAAAAAGAATAAACCCTATTTTTCAAGGAAGCATTTCTAGCTTGTCCTCAATGTGTTCTTCTTTAGTCGGCCTTTCGCTCTCTTTTTCCAGTTTATGAATTGTGAAATGAGTTTCTCTTGAAAGTTTCTTAATATTGATTTCTTTGCTGATATTAAAGATGGAAGTTGGTAACCTCACGAGGCTCTTCGCTGCTGGCATATATTTATTGCCTGCTCCTTTGAGCTATTTCAATGTTGTTTATTTTAATGTAGAAATATATTAAATGTGTTGCTACTAAGAATATTTATTTTTTACTATATTAGTTTTCATCACTGTAGCAAATATCCAGGGCAGCGCCTGGATTGTAAATGTAACAAAAAAAAACAAAAAAAAACAAATACGATAGTCAAGTTTTAATAGGAACCAATATTTGTTAAATATTTGCAGTTCTCGACCGGTACAGATAAGCGCGGTGGAGCGGGGCAGGGGGGAAAGTTGACACACGACGGAATAGATTTTATTTATTTATTTTTACCTATTCCATCGTCTGTCGACTTCCCCCACTCCCGCCTTACCGCACCTACCCGCGCCAGCTGCCGCTGAATATTTGTATTGGTTTTGGCATACATACATGAATAGAGAGCATATTATATCACTGTGTACAGCGTTGGCATCTGGTGAATTTAAAAAGTGGTTGGGTACACGACCAAATGCTTACATTTCCAGTGCAAGAGCGCACAACTAGCAAGCCTCACACAAGTGTCCCAAGGTGGGGTTCATGCAAAATCTCCTCGTGAGAATAATTATGTTTTCAATCAGTTAAAAATTGGTATTTCCTGCTCAATTTCCATTCGAAATTAACAAAAAAAGTAATAGTTCCACGCATTTCTAAATGAAGTCTCATAAAATGATTCAGAGAATTTCTGGGTTGTCAGGCAAGCCTGATCTCCACAGTGGTGCTGGTCAGTAGGGCTTAGGTTGTCACACCCTTTGTCCTCAAACATTTTGCATTATTGTTGTTTTTTCCTGAAACCTCCAAGACCTTTTTCAGGGTTAATGTTTAGGCTTATGCTAGCGAAGCGACCCGCAAGGGTGCCTTCCAGAGAATTTTCCATCACTCTGTTCGTGATAGCTCTATTTGGGGATTCTAGAGGTTGCTTCTAGTCAAGGCTAGTGTTGACCGAAGGCCTCTACAGGCTACTGTTTTACAGTGCCACCACAAAAGTACAAAAGAAGGAGCCAGAGTTTAACGAAATGCCTCTGAAAATGTCCTCATTGTTATGAGACGGCGATCACCCACGCTGCAAAATGTTCTGTTCCCTGGGGCTCCCAGAAATCCTTGCTTTAGAACTATCTCTACATCTTCTCAAACACAAAAGTCCTCCTTCACCTAGATGCTCAGCTGAAGCCGCAAGGACGGTAGTCTAACTAGGGGTCAAGAAAATGGAAGGGTTGGTGAGGGCAGCTCTCTGTGGTTCTTATCCATCAAGGAGAGACGCTGTGGTGGAAGGGGCTGTTTATAGCACTTAGGCTCTTGCCCCTGTGATTGGCTATGGGTGAACCAGGAAATTCAGGCACATTCACATAAATAAAGATGCACATGCTTCACAAGTGCTTGCATGCAAGAAAAAAAATAAACCGCACTTTTTAGAAGAAAAAAAATGATTCTTGTTTATTGCAAGCATGTTTCAGATCAAGAGACAGAAGCAAGATGGAACTCACAGAGCAGAGAGTTCCATCTTGCTTCTGGGAGTGTTACAAATGAACCTCCCTCTTTTACACTAAGTGCAGGAGCGGCTCGTGCAGGTAAGAGCCGTAGGGCCGGGTTGGGGGGAGGGGGTTCGACAGACGATCACAAGGGAAAATTAAATAAATAATTAATTTTCCCTCATCGTCGTCTGTCGAAACCCCCCCCCAACACGACTCACTCCCCCACCGCTCTTACCTGCGCAGGCCGCTGCTGACTAAGTGCATTCAAACTTGAGATGTGGAGCCGTACATTTTAGCCTAGATGGAGTGTGATGGACCACTGAGATAATAGACACTATAAAATGAGATGATGGAATCAACTCTCTCTGCATCAGGCATAAACAGAACGCGAGCCTTTCAAACGTTGGAACCAGAAGTCGCTGACAGACATTTTTTGTCCCCTGCTGAACCCTGCAGTCGAGATCTTACCATTCCAATGTTTTAATGAATGACTTAACAAAAGTACAGCATATCTGTAAGAGAAGCTTGATGTGAATAACTCCATGTCAAAGTAAATATGAGGCAACATAATATCCAGTGTGATGCAGACTGGCAGATAACACTGACATTTTCAGATTGCAGGCATTCAGGTAAGATTTGGCAAGCTTTCGTCTCTCAGGGATACTGAGGTATTCGCAGAAAATCCAAGCCTTATTAACTTTGCTGTATGAGTATGTCATGAATTGTTTATGACACAGGTGAGTATGGAGAGGCTGATAACGATGACAGATATAGAAAGCACTCAACTATATTTGATGCGCATCTTCCTACGAATAATGAGAAGCCTACCCTGCTTTTCACATGGGATCAGAGGACTTCTCTGTAGACTTTCCTACCATTTAAACCGATAGTAGGAGACCAGTGTGTATGCATGCACGAAAGGACGCGGAAGAGCAATCCTGACCTCTGCCAATCAGAACTGTTGGACTCATGGTTTGCAACAGGACCCTGGGGAGGGGGAAAGGGGAGGGGCTGTTACTTTAGAAGGCAAGCTATATGGGATTACTGACTCTGCCCGAAATGGCTGCTTGTTTCTAAAACATTGGAAAATACAAACGTATTATTTTCATAGCTATGTGTTGATTGAAACTCTTTGGGGATGATACAGAAAAATAGGAATATTTAGGAATGTGATAAAAGGGAGATTGGTATGTGCTATTCACATATCAAAAATACATTATTGTATTTTGTGAAGTGTTACCTCCACGATCATGTAGGGCGATCATTTAGATTTTGCCATTTTACATCGTTCATGCGATTTCAAAAGTGATGAATATATTGTTATATATTTGTAGAGGTATAGCTGTTTAAATGTTCATTACAGTGTAAATAGAAATGTAAAAAAAGCACATTTCCAATCGCAGTTTGCTTGACAGGTACATTTACAGCCAGTTAGGCCGGCTGAATTCTCTGAAGCAATTTTCAGGCTTCGCATGAGTCTTGTGCGCAGCTCAGAACACATTTCTGACAAAAGAACAAAGGCGTGTGGCCTTTATCTCCACTGGAATAGTTGTCATTAGCTTTGCGATCAGTCCTTCAGAAAGTTTTTTCTGATACAGTCACAGATTAAAGGAGATTGGCTGCTCTTAGTCTTCAAAGCATAAATAATACTTTTATGAAGCCACTAAAACACAATAACCCCCTAATACAAAAAACTTAGAGCTGATTTCCAATGGCATTTATGAGTGTGTAAAATATTATAGCAGTACTACTTTACATATTCACAAATTACTTTGTTAATCAGCTCCATAGTCTTTGAATTATCACTAACACAACGAACAATTAAATCCTGATACATACAATGAATGTTAAAGAAAACTGGTTACAAGAATTGGCTGCAGGGTGGCCTGGGTACACATGGGGTTGGGTGTAGTGCCTGGCTGCAGGCACTGCATCCAATTCTGCACTGCGCTTGGCCAAAGGGCTTGTGCTGTCCCGATTGGTCACACGGTGACTCGGTTCTGAAGACTAAGGGCCCGATTACGAGTTGGCCCTGTAGGATGCGATAGTTATTGCATGGGATAAGAATTTGACAACTAGGTGTTCAGAATTTATCAGATTCAATCATTGTTACATATTTTAAATTTTTAGGAAATGACGTGGAGTTTGGGGCATATTTCCCCAGAGACTATGCATTCCCCCTCATTAAATTCTCGTCGTTTTGACCTGCTGAAATGCAACAAAGGGTGCAATCTTTATCACACCTGGTAATTACCAGGTGAAACAAATATTGCATCACGTGTAACTGTGATCCCTGCTCAAACAGACATATGAACAGGGATTACATTTTAATGGGCATCTTGTAATAGGCCCCATGTGATAGAATGTATACAGTACTGCAGTCATGCACTAATTGGAACATGTAGGTTATCGGCCACAGTTCATACAGGTAACAGCGGTGGGCCCAGGTGGGGGGATTTCGAGGGCCGATACAGAGGGAAAATTAATAAATTATTTAATTTTCCCTTGGCATCGTCGCTTGAAATTAAACCTCCAGCCCCTCTTTCCCCCCCCCCCTACCCGGCCCCACCGCTGTTACCTGCACGGACTGTGGCTGTAGGTTATTCTTGCTGTTGCTTGGTACGTGACAGTCATTTTGTGCAACAATTATTATATTCTCCTCCAAGACCTCACTTTAGAAGCTGGTAGCTGTGTGACACTGCCTCATACGTTGTTGGTTCTTTTCATCGACGGGCCTTCATCTAGCAGCTGTCTCTGTGGTGAGCTTTATCTGTGAAGAGTTGGCTTTCGCTTTCACCCTCAGTTTAGAAATACATACTTTTTTCAAGAGACTTAATGACTAAGCTAACAACATCGCTGTTATCTGAGTTATGACCAAGACCTATGTATGAGTGTTTGTGTCTTAATTGAGTGTGGGCTCAAGATAGCTGGAATAGAGGATAGGTAAGACAAAGGCTATTATAAAGACACATTAATGGGGAAAAAATGCATTATATATGACAAAGATATCCTCCTTGATATTATGAAGTTTACATGTAGATTTGACTTGAAATTGAGGTCACATTTCTTGATGGTGAGACTACAGTTAGGAGTAATGATGAAGGTGAGCACATTTGTTTATGGTTGTAAGCATGAAACTTATGGCAGAAAGATTCCTCAGAAAATGACTGGATACAGCTATAAATTAGTAGGAAATAAATGGTACTGTACAATACCACTACAAAGACCTGTATGCTAGTTGCGACAATGTAGGTGATGAAGGAACACATTGATTTCCTCACCTAAATAACCTGGCCAACTTTTTGTGGAGTGGTATTCATGCAAGTAGATGTTCTGCTATCAAGCAAGAGGACTCATTTCCATCATACAGCTGCACAGGAAGTGACATCACTGGATTTCCCCTCATCCATGTGCGCATCACTCTTTCCCTCTCCCAGGACCTCCTTAATGGCAGCCACAGTGCAGCCGCACCCCTGGTAAGGCAGTGATGCTCCAAAAGCAAGCCTGTCTACATCCGTCCGTGCCTGGACCTCGCCCAATGCCAGGAACCCTGCTCCTGCCCCCTCCCACCTCTACCCTGCTGCAACCTTCTGCACCCACAACCTAGGCCGCTGCTCCCCATGCTGCTGTCTTGCTGCACCACACAACACCAAAGGAGCGTTCTCTAACACTTTCTGCACCTGCACCAACAGCACCCAAGACCCCACTTTCTCACACTCACACTCATCCTGTCCTGCAACCGCATGCACAACACTCCACACTCACATGCATGCTCCTCAACACCTGCTCACTCTCCAAATACACCACAGAGATCTGGACCTGCTCCACAGCAATGCCCCGGACCTACTTTTCCTCACACAAGCCTGTCTGAATCTTGCATTGACACCTGTCCACTTGGCTACAAGATCACTAGGCACAAATCTTGAAGCAGAATCACCATCAGCCACAAGAATGCAATCAGCTGCACCACCTCCATGGACACGGCATCCTCCAACATGGAACACCTATATTTCAAGCTCCACATCACAGCCAAATTCACCATGAGCAGCACTTTCATCTACATACCACCTGGACTGACTTCAGGAACACCATCATGTAATTTGTTGCACCATTCGACCTCGAGGCCAGCAATTGCAACATACTCGGGGACCTGAACTTCCACATGAAAGCCATCGATGAGCCCAATTCAAAAGCACTCATCAAGACCTTCAAAACTTGTGCCTCACACAATGAGTAAAGGGACCTACTCTTATCACCAGACATCTCTTGGACCATATCTTTACTTCAACATCTGAGTCAAAGAGCCCACACTAGCCTCCTGGACAGATCACACCCTCATCAAGTTCAGCATCCCTTTCCCGATCCAATGCACATGCACCACTGCCAGACTAGACCACCGAAACTGGAACAGCATCACTAACAAGGTCTGGAAGTTTACTCTTAATACCTACTGACCCAAACACAGAACAACCTCCCCAAAGCCATCAAGAATGTGTGGCTGGGCTGTTCGTGGGGTGGGGAGGGGCAGGGTGGGGGGTAGTAAACTATGGAATATAGCCAAATACAGGTAAGTACACATACAAATAAATAAAATTAATTTTGTTGCGCTCACTGCATCGCCAAATGCAGTTTACTACCCCCCACCCTGTCCCTCCCCTCCCCACATCACCGCCCGGCAGCACTCCCACCACCGACCGCTACTGAATGGATTCTAGAAAATGGCTACAATTCTGGAGTGACCATTGAGAAAAGACAAAATTTGTACAAATACTATTCATCATGCTGATCTACAAGTTCATTGTTGTGCTGGTCTCTTTTATAGAAACTGATGTGTCATTGGTCATGGTGGTGGGCGACCATGGGAAAATAAACTCTCTATGTGTACCCACCTCACATATTTGGTGCACTGCTCTTTGTAATTTTATTTTAGAGTTTATTTATACTGAGAGGGCACCAAGGAACCTAATGAAAATTTGAATCTTTCCGTATTTTGGTCAGGGCCATGTACTAAACAGTCGAGAAACTGTTTTAGGCCTTACAAAGGGTACCAATACAATATAATCCAATATTAAAGTTATATGAAAACAAACTGGAAATTTGGTGGGGGGCAGAGGATGGTATAAAAAAAACTAATGAAAACAAGGTTCCCCCTAGCTAGTGATCGGTGTGAGGTTCTAATCCTACCTACCCAGTCACATGCATAGTCAAGTGCACAGTCACGTCAACTCTCATTGTACTGTAAAACCATCCTTTAACTCCCTATTCTGGTGGTCTGTCAACATTGCAGCATCTCCTGACCAGGTATGGGCCTGATAAATTAGAACCGCCCTCCCCTATAAAACCAACCATAGCTGCTACTGAGCACAAGTGCCCTTCTGTGGTGAGCACAGACAGCCTAACTAGGAGCAAACTTTGCCAAGCCATTGTTAAGGTCAACTGCTATCCCTGATTACTTCCATTTCATCCTCCCACTTATATTACAAGACATCTCTCTTGTAATTTCCTCTTGCTTTAATTCCAGGTTTCCTATTAGGCTGACTGCTCTTTTATGTTTTATGGTTTCTGATGGGCCTTTTCACACCTGGCCCGCATAGCTGAAAGGCGGTAATCACTGTCACTGTGGTAGGTGGAGCCTAGAAGTGCCACGTATGTACTATCAAAGGCAGAGGCAGACATACATACTCAATATCATCTTTGAATTATATTTACTTAAAACTACGTTCCTCATTGAATCAGACTGTTGATAAAAATGACAAAAGTGTGTGGATGATCTTTCTAGCTGTTTTCATGTCTGCAGAGGTGATAAGGTGGTTAGCAATTGTGCTATATAAAAGAAGTTCCTTTTGGCACCCCACCCATACCATAGTAATATTTCCTCTGTTGGCAATGAGGATTTGTGGTTACATTCGTTTTTAGAAATGGTATTAACATGTGGGATGTTTTTATAATTGTGTAGAACTTTTAAATGATCACTAATGACCTCTACGGATACTAGAGGGTGTGAGTGGCAGGTGGGAGTCCATAATTTGAGCCTGATATATGATTTAGTGGACAGAGTACCATCAGGGTGGTGGAGGACCTTATGTCCACCAGCCTGATGGACTACCATTCAACAAGTTTATAGATAACAGTCAGCCTAGTGGTCTTCCATGTACATTGAAAGGTACTGTTGGCTTTGACGGCTATCCACCAAACTTTGTTAATGTTTTTGTTTTTCAGAAATAAATGTACAAAGCGAGAGTTTGTTTTTTAAAAACAAAATACCAATGACTCTGACACATTGCTTTCCTTGTCCTCACAGTCAGGTTCTTCCTGGTGGTGATGGACGGGAAAAAAAGATATTACACTATCCACCCTATGTAGAATAGGTGGTGTAAAGTCCTTCCTCGGCTGGCCCGTACTCCATCAAGAATGTCAACTTGGACTCTGTCGAAACAATACTTGGGGTCTAGCTGTCTCTAAATGAGGTGGGCCAGAAGTTTACTCAGTCTAATTTGTGACGGAGTACCTCTCTCACCGTACTCTAAATGTGGTCCTTGATCTTGACATTTCTAGACTGTAGTCTAACTCTTTGCAATAGTTTAGGCACTACAAACAAAATAGAGCCTCTTCTCTGTTGCTTCAATTTCGAAACAATTCCAGAAATGTGATGTTCATTAACTACCCTCTGTTACAGTCTATATTATAAGCTATACTGATGTAGCAAATCCAGCTGCAGGCACATCATGTTCTCTCCTAACGCACTTTATCAGCATTATGTCCATTTGATTTCATTACACCCTTCACTCTGCTGGAGAGCACTACATTAATAGAAAAAAATGTAAATATTTTTGGGAAATATAGTTAACTGTCCATTGCAGTTCACTGCATTCCAGTCAATGTGCTGCAAAACAGTACAACAACAAGTGTCTATTATTTTAAGACACGAGTATGACAAATAATTAAACATCAATCCTATACAAGAAAAAGTCATTGAAATGGTGCATGTCAAATATTATCTATGTTCAAAATATTACCTTAGAACTGGGATCTGGAAGTGGACATTGCTTTGATATGGTAGAGCAAAATATTTTGTACCCATGGTCTGTTTATCAACAAGAAGGAACAGCTGAGAAAATGACATGAAAAAGAAAGAAGGCCACTATATTAGTACTTAACATTTTCCAAACGTTTTCAGTGTTTTGCATCCAAAGTATTGTTGCATTCTGTACAATATTAAAGCAGTAAAACTTTGTTGTAAGAAAGGTTTTTTGAAAGTATTTTTATTAGTTTTAAAATCTAACAAGGGGGCATCCATATGGAGCTTAATTGTGACATACCAGATTGTTCACGATCATTTATCTATGGTGGTGAATAAGTTCAGTTCTTGTTTGTGTATCAGGAGGTCATGGAGCAGTAGGATTTCTTCATAGTGAGTCGCGAGGTGCCGGAAGAATGGTAGCCTAGGGACCCCCATTAGTGTCAAAGAAGGTCTATTTTATTAGGTTTTTTAGACTTTATGATTTTTGGATTTCAGTGCTGTTTTCTCTGTGTCTTCATATCCTTTTGAAATCAGTGCTTATCAGTGTTTATTCAGCTGCCTTACCCCACCCCTAAAATAGATAAAAACTGTATTTTTTTCCAGTGTTTACAAAACATGTTTTTGTAGTGATTGTTACAAAGCACATATTTATTTTAAAGGAGACATAATACAGTGTATGTCGAGTCTTTATGTTGGCAGAGTATTTTATATTAGTATGTTTTTAAAACAGAAAGTATGGGTATATTTATCATAGGGCTGCATCACATTTGCGCCACGCAATAGGGTGCAAAAGTGACGCCACCTTGAAGTGTGATTTATCAAGCCACGCAAGGCCACCTTGCGTGGCCCTGAGTGGCATGATAAATCTGGCGTAACGCAATGAAGCAAAAATCACAGTGTTGCTTTACTCTGTCCCAGGGAGGTGTTCCATATATGATGCGTGGGTGTTCCCACGCAACACCCATGGATTATGGCACATTCACCGATTTACCACCACTGAAAGATGCGACGGTGTAACGAGTAGAAATATAATTATTTCTCTTCATCTTCTCCTATGTGGTGCACAAAAACAATTCTGCTTGCAATGCAGGTACCCTTGCACCATAGTGCAAGAGTGCCTGTGTTGGCGCTAGGCAGCACATTGTATGCTAGCACTGGGAAAAGACAAGAATGAGCAGTTATATGTTAAATATCATGCATTCCTGCCCTTTCACTGTCACACAGCACAGCAAGGTGGCATGCTGTGTTGTGCTGCATGACCGTCCTATAAATATGCCCCTTTATGTGTTGTACTCACTTACATGCACATCTCGTTACCCTCTCTCACATCTCATTACCTCTCACACTCACTCTGTCTAGTCTACAGGACTATTAATGGAGTAAAAAAGTAAGAGTGCTATTTTCAAATGTTTTAGTAGATAAATCCCTGCATACAGTTGGTGTCATTCACCTACTCCTTACTGAATATTATGACATAGTAGAGGTGGTCAACCATGTCAATAGCATAGTATGTTTCATTTCATTCATTATGAGTTTTGTTGGTATGAAAAAAGTCTTGTGCCATGTTTTCACCACTATGCCGTGCACATGGTGAGAGCACTATTTTCACAGGTACCTGTCACTAAAACTTACACTGAGTGTGTAAAGCCCTGGGTGTCTTGCAGTTGATCTGCTACCAATCTCGATTTGTTAGAATAGTGGGATAGTGTATCAAAGGGTTCTACCCATTCTGCATCTGTGGCTAAATGTCTTACGTAATGGCCACAAATCTTATGAACTAGCCCTTTCACCAATCAGACAAAAGAATTACACACTGGCAAAAGATAAAATATGTTTTTATATTAACATATTTCCAGGAGAACTGCAAGTTTACTTTTAAAATTAATGAGAAAACCAGGATTGCTACAAAAGTAAGCCACATCAACTCATACGCCAACCTTCGTGAATCAAGCTCCTTGGATTGTACTGATATAAATGATAATGTGCTGCATATGGGCTTGCGTGTCACTGTGTCTTGTCAGAAATGTCGGCATACAGACATTTCACATCCTACATCTTCAAGGGAAGTGTGTGCGTAGGGAAGTATAGATTTGCTATTCTTAAGTTCACGTCTACTTACTTTGACAATATAGTGGAAATCGATATTGTGAATGTTAATATTGCAACCACAATATAGTGATGCCCACCCATTGGGTGTTATGGAGTATGATGGTTGAGAGAGTTTCAGCACGAATGCTGCCGATACCTGTACATGACTTGCACATTATGAGCTTGAATACCAGCAGGATTGGTGCAACCCTTCATGAGTATCAGTATATTGGATGATATTATTTTCAGCATTACCAAGAGGTAAGACTACCATTGATAGGATTACATAAAAGCAATAGATATTATTTCTCTGGTAAGGTATGATAGTTTAAATTCAAATTAGAGCCTTTTCAAGGCTAACTTTAATCAAAATGGGCAGAACTAAGTAAAATATTTTTGTAGGACTAAATGTTATAAGACAATAGTTTCACAAATAAAAAAGTGTTGATGACTTCTTGTTATTTAGCATTTGTATCTATACTATTGTACATAGAATGAATTGATTCTGTCATGCAATGATGGAAATCCAACTCAATCGAAAGATGGTATTAGCAAAACCCAGCTACAACAGTGGACGCTTTACTTGAATAAAATGGGTAACCAAAAATGCATGGTCTGGCTTCAAAGCATGGTTATATGGTAATGTGAAGCATTACAAGTAGATAATATGCAAGTGGAAATGATTTTGTGTGAAAGCAAAGACCTGTAGAATAATATTGATGTACGTTAAAAGGTTAGATGGCAGTCGCACTGTGAAGCCAGACCTAAAAATCTATGTACGCTAACGATTACCCTCCTTCCTTTTGTGCTGTTGCCAGGGAAGGACTCAGCAAACTATCTAGTTATCTAAAACCCTTTAATAGCTTTACAGTGTCTTGTGTGCTGCTCAATGTTCAAGCTCTGGAAACTGTACAATTAAACAAAATGATCATAGCTATGTGAAGGACAAGTACTTTTATTGTGGAAGCACACAACTTCTGCCCAATCAAAACATGTAACATATACTCCTGGCTCACGTCCCAACATGTGGAAGGAGCCAAAGCCCATCTCTGGCTGATTCTCACATAATTGTCTGGTGAAAGCTGCACAGTCAAGCCAGACCATAAAAAGGGAAAGTAACATGTCATTTAGAGAGCGAGTGGGTGGACAGAACAGGAAATAATTCAGTTAAAAAATTAGGTGGTCGTGATAGATGATGGAAAAGCGACAGGGACAAATGCGGAATAGTTGGAGAATAAGCAGCAAATAAGCAAAATATAAACTGCAAGTAAAATTAGGGTGCTTAAGGAACAGTGGCGTTTAAAATAAGAAATCTTATTTATTGTCATTGAGATGATGGCAGTAAGGTAGCCCGGCTGTAAACGTGTGCAGTTGTCGAGTTACCATTATTGCAGACTAAGAGTGACGGAATTACCACACCGCCAGCTAAAGGCTGTTTTTTGGAGGGGACGGGGTACATTGCTCTTTATTCAGTTTTCATAAAGTAACAAACAGCACTGGTTTCTCAACATTAGATGATAAATCCTCTTTAGAAGTGAGCAATTTCCCGAAGGTAAACGAGACCAGCATAAAGCTGCTGGTGTGGAAAATGTAAGACAGTAAGACACACAAAAATAGTCTGTGGTAATTTTAGTAGAGTTTGTTAACGCATACTTTCTAATTTAAATCCAACTATACAGTCATGCAGAAATGGACTCACAGTTTATGGGCTTTGCCACTGGACATAATGTAACACTGAGTTCTAAATGATGGCTTATGTTAGAGAGGACACATGGAAGCACACTTGAGCCCTGATCACAGGTAAATCCTGAGCTCTGCTCAAGCTCATCAGAGCTCTGCTCAAGCTCATCAGTGGCATTAACGCAAAATTGAGGGGGTGCCTCCAACAAAAGGGACCATGGGGGCCTCCATTACACCTTCAAAGCTCCAGTGTTTTTTGCAGGGATCAAAATCCCAACATTTGAGATAAACATCCCATCATGATGAACTTCGGCAGATAAAACCTGTAGAAATTTAATGGGGGGACGTGTGTGCTAAATTATGAGAATACGTCCGGAATTCAGTGTAGAAAACAACTATTTCACATTTTCCAGAGCAACACTCAGAAAATGTTTTTTTTCTACCTTGCCCAGTAAATACTGTGCTATATGATGTCACCACATCACTGTTTCCCTGGCCCTCTTTAATCGAGGTCTTAAATGCAATAAACAGTGTGAACAGACACCCTCTCATACAATTGGTCCTTGTTTAATTGTAACCCATTCTAGCAGCATCTAATTAAGGCATTAGGATGCTGGTTTTGATGTACATGTGCCACTCACTGCCATCAGGCAGCAGGCCCTCGCGCCACGTGACCGCGTGACGCACTCTTCCATATCTCGGCTGGCGGCCATATCTGGCAAGGCTTGTGATCTCATTGATAGATCTTTTACTTAGACAGAAATGAAGCCCTGTTGACAAAAGGTGCTTGCGATAGGGAAAGAAATCCGTCTCGGTGGGAGAGGATCAGCTGAACACGAGGCTGTTTATCCGGCAAGACTGCAAAATCCTAAAACGTGCCACTTCGGCATCTTCATTTACTTCTAAAAAACAGGTCTGAGTGTAAGCGCGAGTCAGGTGTTATCTCGAGTATTTGGCAGGATCAAATGCTCAGTTTTCCCTGGCTTCGTTTCTTCAAGGAAAATCTATCTTTTGATGCACATCCCGCCATTTTGTCTCCTACCAGTCTGGTGTTATTGCTGAAGTGCTGGTCCACCGCAGATTCCCCCGGGTCATGTTTATGCATTTTTATATTCTATGTAATTGTCGGGTTACCAAGAGAAAGAAAAATATGAACTAATATAGCATAAATCTCCCCAAAGTGAGACATCAGTGTAGTCACACTGTGCAGCTGGCATACGCATGACAATTCTGTGAAGTACAACACATATTCACTGCTCGGGGTGTTAACCACGGCGCCTCACATGGTAGTACCACATCACTACGATGGAATTATTTGCCGCACTGCCGACCAGTATACGTTCTATACTTTAGAATCTACCGTACAATGGGGCATATTACCAACGTTAAGCGATATTTATCGCTAACGATGCTTAGCAACAAATTTTTTGACGCTAAGCATTGTCAGAAATTATCGCAGATAAACCTTGCTACTTGCTATTATCAAGGTTTATCGCAAATGCGATAAAAAACGGCCGCAATGCATGAATATCGCTGAGAAGTCAGCGATATTCATGCATTACCCAGCTAATGCTCTTAGCCATGTTATCCGCCTCCCATTGGATAACATGGCTAAGAATTGCTCAGGGCAGGTGTTAGCTTTTGGAGATATTCGCGCTTAGCGCGAATATCTCCAAAAGTTGGTAATAGGAGATAGCGATGTTAGCGACTGTTTCCAGTCGCTAACATCTTGGCACGCCCACTTTGCATGTCATTAGTGATAAATATCACTGACATGCAAAGTGGGGCCCAAGATGGTCGCTATCTCCTACTAGCTGTCGCTAACTGGTGTTAGCGACAGCTAGGTAATAGGGAGATAATTTTATCTCCGCTTTCTTGGCTTTTAAAGCCAAAAAAGCGGAGATAAACCCCCTTGATAATATGCCCCAATGTTTCTAGTTCAGCCCAAGCATCGGTCTTGTTCCCAAATCATTGCAGTGGCATTTGAAACACAACAATATCCAAGGCACAGTGCTTAATTTGCTGGTCCCCATCTGCAACCACTGGCTCAACTTAAGCACTGCCAAGGCGAGGACACAGGAGATACTCCGACTGGGTTTTGGGCTGTTACAGAATGTTTTCCTCCTACAATTGCTTGAATCTCCTGGTAGCTTTGTCTAGCCATCATGGTCTAACACAAATGAGGTGATGTAACTATTGAGTCGGGTTGCAGTACGGAACAATTATCTCAGTTACAACACAGATCAGAATTTCCCTCAAAGCTTGGTATGTTCTATAAAAGAACAGCACTTTAGCAAAAAAAAAATACACCCCCCCTGTCGTGCATGTCCATGCAATGCTAGGGGTTGCCCATAAGTGGGGTGTTGGATACAGGCCCTGGCCACACACCAGGCCTTGTGGATTACCACCTGCTCCTAACTGCCGGTCTGTGTTTTTTTTTACATAACCCACAATCTTACTACCATACCTAACTAGAACACTACTTTCACACTTTTTTTAAATGAATTTCCTTTTTTTATCATATTCACCCAACTCCGTCACTAAGCATAGCTTTAGGGCATGCACGGCGAGAGTTCAAGGCAGGGCTTGTGGGTTGGACAAACAGCCTGGTTATAAGCCAGGCCCTGGAGACAACTCTACTCTGCACACCGCCTACAGCTATACTTAGTCACAGCCACTCAACCTCGCACACAACAGCAAGGAACTCTTTGGCTTCATCAAAGAGTTTGCCCAACCCAACAGCGAGTCCACCGACACCCCACCCTCCCAGGACCTCTGGGACAAACTCAGCGCCTCCTTCCATCACAAAATCAAGACCATCTAAGACAACTTCGACAACTACAACCTCCATGAGGAACCCACACCCACTGCTTCCTGCTCGAAGCTTGACAGCTGGACCACCTTCAGCATCGAAGACCATGAGGACCACCTACTCCGGGGTTCCCACGGACCCCTGCCGCAACCACAACATCTAATACAGAGCCATATACATCATCGCCCCAGAGCTACAAAGAATCATCACCCTATCCTTCGAGACCGCCTCCTTCCCCGATGACTGGAAACACGCTGAGATCAACCCTCTCCTAAAGAAACCATTGTGGACCCCACGGACTTCAAGAATTACAGACCGATCTCCCTACTTCCCTATCCAGAGAAAGTCATTGAAAAAGCTGTCAATAGCCAACTCGCCTACTTCATAGACGAGAACTACATCCGCGTCTCCTCCAAACCAGAATTCAGGAAGAACCACAACAAAGAGATCACCCTCATCACTGCAACAGACAACATCCGCTCCTTCCTTGACAGAGGCGAGACTGTGGCCTTCATCCTCCTGTACCTCTCCACGGCCTTCAACACAGTCTCACACCGGATCCTAGCCTGCAGACTCCACAATGCAGGAATCCGGAACAAAGCCCTCTACTGGATTCACTCATTTCTTTACGGAAGAACGCAGCGGGTCAGACTACCTCCCTTCATCTCGGAGCCCACGTCAATCACCTGCAGAGTGCCCCAAGGATCCTCCATCAGCCCTACTCTGCTCAACGTCTACATGCACCCTCTCACTTCCGTCATCAGATCACACACAATCAACATCATATCTTACGCAGAAGACATGCAACTCATCCTTTCACTATCCAACAAACCCAACATCTCGAAACACAACTTTCAAGAAGGAATAGAAGCAGTCGCCAGATGGATGAAGAACAGCTGCCTACAACTGAACACAGACAAAACTGAAGTACTCATTAAAAGCCCACATCCCAATGCCTGGAAAGACACCTAGAGGCACCCAGCACTCAGGAATCCACCCCTACCCATGGACCACACACGCGACCTCGGAATCATCCTGGACTCCGAACTCAAAATGGACCACCAGATCAACACCATCACCTCTTCTTGTTTTCCCACCAATCCGTCACCTGCGTAAATATTTCAACTGGATCCCCCTCGAACACAGGAAAAACGTCACCCACACCCTCATCAGCAGCAGACTGGACTACTGCAATGCACTCTACGCCGGTATCAACAAGAACCTCACCTGCAAACTCTAGAACATCCAGAACGGCGCCGCCAGACTAGTTTTTAACCTACTGCGCCATTGCCACATCACCCAACACCTGCGGGCACTACACTAGCTCCCCGTTGAGAAGAGAATTACCTTCAAGCTTCTCACTCATGCCCACAAAGCCTTCAACAACACTGGCCCTGCCTTCATGAACCAACACCTCTCGTTTCCATGCACCCCAAAACTCCCTCCGCTCGGCCCAGCTTTCCCTTGCGGCACTACGCATCAAGGAGACCAGAACAGTAGGTTGTTCCTTCTACTTCCTCATGACTTCCTCATGACAAAGGCCTGGAACACCCTCCCTCCTGACTTCCGCCAGACACCAACTCTCCCCAACTCTCCCCGACCTCAAGACCTGGCTCTTCGATGAATCACCATGAGCATCCAGCACCCGATGTACCCTGAAATGCCAGGGATACCTCTCACCCACTTGCTGTGCGCTCCCCTTCCTCTCCCAGCACCTTGAGTCCCTTCCGAGTGAGTAGTGCGCTTAACAAATCCCTGATTGATTGATTGATTGACTCAAGGCTTTAGGGTTTCTCAATCTAGCCAGAGCACAGACCAAGAGGATGTGGACCTCTGCTCCAGATCGCTGCTGGATTGCCACACTCGCCTTGCACCAAAGTTAAAGTTCTATAATGAATTAATACAGGAGAGGACGTATCATCCCAAGAATAAGTCGACCTGAGGTCTTTTACATAAACCTGAAGCAGTGCTAGGATGCTGACTGAATGCCTAGGTTCAAGCTTCTAATAAATAATTTTTTTGATATGTTTTCAGTTGAACCTATTCAAGTTATAGTGCCTCCAATCCGTTTTCCAAGCACTTTAGAGGTAAGCATGTTATAAGCATAGACTTCACCAAATATTTGAGTAAAAAGGGCTGCTTATCTGTCCATAAGAATCACTGTCCAAATGTATATTAGTATTTGCTTTTATAATAATAATGGTTTCTCATGCATAAATTCGTGTTCTATATATTGAACACTGCTGAAAATATGTGTCACAGCAATCCCATTTCAGGTTCGTAAATTCTAGGAAGTCAATAGCAAAATCGCAGGTGCTAACTGTAAGAAGACCAAATGTAGCCCTATCGAAATGTTAAAGCAAAAACAGGGATGTTGAAACTGCAGGTTTCTGTCAATTGAAAAATAGATTACTAATCAGTGAACACATATTCAGCCCGGTTTTCATAATATTAACATCGTATCTAATAGTAGAATCCCCCAGAGGCAAACATCTCAAATCACATTGGGCAACTTCCTGCTGTGAAGATCACTGTTGGAGCTATCACATCCATAATAACAAGACACGTCATTATCGTTATGCAAGCTTGAAATAAGACAAAACATTATATCGCCATCGAGCCTTTTAGGGTTATTGCAACTCAATCTTCATTTTAAAATATCTTCTCACTGCATGAGATGATATATCTGACCTCAACAACACTGGTTCACTAAGGAGACTACATCAAATTCCAATAGTATATCACTGTCCTGTTCACGAGAGCAAGAAAGGTCCCTGTCCTTTGGATGTCATGTACCTTTATGTGCAACCAGTCTTTAGAAGGACTTCTATATGTCTCAATATAAAATAATACCAAAGATTACCACAGAGACGCCTCCTTAATGCTGTCTTTGGTACTAAGTAAACCCAGCCTTACAAATAGTTGCACATACATACTGGGTCATTTTCTCAATTGTTCTGAATCATCTACTGGTTCCTTGTCAATGTCAAACTGGTGAGTGGGTGTTTGCATAATGGGCCATCCTTAGTAAATGGGATGGGCAAAGGTGCATTCTAAAACACTTGCACTTCAAAGGCACTGCCCCAGCCCACTCAAAGAAATTCTCACTAGTCTATTGTCACCCTAGACCTCTTGGGGCCAGGACAGGGGAAGTAAGTAAATGCAAGAACCAGGTATGAGGGAAGTCTAAAAGCTTTGTCCACTTCGAACCAGACAGTAGGTATAAAATTAGGAATCTCAGATCCACTCTTCCATACACTCCTAGAACTCTGGATACTACAGAAGAAGGACTGCCCTGCTGTTGGAGAAGGAAGGCTGGACCTGCTCCCTTCATTCCAGACTACCTGCAGGACTCCAAGGGTCAGCTGACTGACCTCCTGTTCTGAGCTACAGGGACACAACAAGCTCCAGAGGCCTCCCTGCAACTACCCAGCTGACCTTTTGCACTAGACCTGCATGGATCTGCAACTGGATGTGCCTGAGCCCTGCTGTCCTCTGCTGAAGTGAGTTCCTCATCACCAAGTGGTGCCTCCCCAGGTCCATGGCTGACATCAGAGAGAGCCCCTCCTGGCATAACTGAAAGTTCTACCAAATCTGGTGTGAAGTGTTACAAAGCCCCACAAAGCCTCGCACATCTGCAAGCTTTATCAGAACAGACACTGAGCTTTGTAAAGCCTCGCCACACAGCTGTCGGTGCCATCGAAATCAAGGCTGAGTGACGCAAAGCCTTGCTGCACAGCTCATTGGAACTGACATAGAGCGACACAAAGACCAGGGCTGGACTGGCTACCGGGCAGTTGTGTGTGCTGCCGAGCAGGGAGATGATTTCTCCGTGGTATGGGCGTATTTCGTTGATGGGGACCTGCGTGCGCTTTGAAAAAAAAAAGCAAAACGAATTTTGTTTTGTACACACAGGTCCCCATCAACGAAAGCATCCCCCTGCTCGGCAGCACACACAACTGCCCGGTAGCCAGTCCGGCCCTGACAAAGACTCACTCATAGCTTCATTGGAACCAAAGCTGGATGACACAAAGCGTCTCAAAGCAATGCCACACACCTAGGACATAAGTTGCAATCCTCAGTGGGCCAATCTTAAGCCTCTACCCGGCTTTCATTCCCTCGCAGTCGGCCTGAACTTGTGACTTTGTCAATGTCCACCATGATCAGATTCCTCAGTTGGTGCTTTGGACCTTTTGGTGTTGCTTTAATTTAAATCTTTGAAATTGCATATCTCTTGTTCTACTAGTTGGATTTCTGTCGCTTTGGTGTCGAATAATGTATTATATTTTACTCTATTTTCCTAAATTGGTGTTAGAGTTTTCTTGTGTCGTGTTTATTCACTTTATTACTGCTTGAAGTGCTGCATAAATTCTTTACACATTGCCTCTAAGTTAAGCCTGACTGCTTTGTGCCAGGCTGCCAGAGGGTTAAGCGCAGGTTAGTTAAGTGACTTTCGTGTTTCACCCTAAAAGGGATTGTGGCTGTTGTGTGAGAAGGGCTCACACCTCCCTCAACCAACAACCCAATTTCTCACAGCATTTAATTTCAGTCCACTCGTTTTAATGTTGAAATACTTGTTGGTATTCTTATGCCTAAAGATGTCATTTCAAACTGATTTAGAGGAATAGTATGTATAAAATGTACATATTGTCCATGTTTTTATTGCTGCAGCTTTGTATGAATCCAATATGGTTGCAGATAGCAACACTTTCTTGATATGACTCTTGACCTGTGCGAGAATGAATTTGGATCAGCAGCGGTCAACTGATGAACATCAACTGAGCCCTTGGAAAAGGATATTTGTGTTGCAGGGTAACATATCAGAAAATCCTTCTTTAAGAGCAGCAGAGGGCTAAACCTCAGACAGAAGCCAAGATCTGTGATTCAAGATCGGTTACACTGAAGCAAATATTATACAGGGTCCTATCATGTGGGGTGTTAGTGCTCTTTGAAGACTTGCGTCTCCAACTTAGTTCTGAATTGCTTCTACACGTCGAGTGCTTGTAGTAGTACAGAGTCCACTCTTCACTTTACTGTCACCCTGACAACTGCACTCCTCTTCCACTTTCTGCCATTTATAGGATTTCAGCCAGTAATGCAGAATATGGAGACTTTTTTGTACCATTTCACACAATCTTCCTTTGAATCATCTAAATTGTATCGTTATTTTGAAGTTTCACACGGTGTATACGCCTTTTGAGAGATCTCCTTCCTAGGTCAGGTATTGCAATTAGTATCTGTTAAGCCGCAATCTTTGATTATTTTTATACCAGGCATGTTGGTTAAGAGAAAAAATGAAATATGCTCTAAAACTGTTAATGGAATGAGCTTTCAAACCCATGTTTGGATATTTCTCAATTTTTTTATACTCTGCTTGAAACACTGTTTTAATATTTAATCATTTGAAACTTTTAAAAAGTCAAAAGTAGGTACGTAATCATCAAACTTGTATTGTAATGGTTTCAAACTAAAGATAACAATTGTTTACCAGAATACTTTCCAAAGCTGCTGAAAACATGGACGCTGACCTCTGCAGCTCACTCAAATCTGATAAGTGCAGTTCAATCAATAGGCTAACAACATTTCCTCTAATGAGGAAGACAGGCCTCAAGAAATCTGACCTCAAATTGTGTTTGTTTTTCTCCTTCGGTTGTCGCAGTTAACTCCAGCAGCGGCCCATGCATTTGAGAGCGGTGGGACGGTAGGGTCGGGTCGGGTAGAGGGGGTTTTGACAGACGACCATGAGGGAAAATGTATTCTTTATTTAATTCCTAAGTTGTTGTCTGTCAAATAATCCCCCAACCCGGCCCAACCACTCTCACCTGCACGGGCCACTGCTGGTTATCTCCAACCACACCTCAGCAAGTGTTATAAACATACTCGACGCAGTTAACAGAGGAAGAATTTGGGGGCTTTCAGAGGCAAAGAATTCTCCTGATCTGTCTCCCCTTTTGGTATGGGTCTGATCAATGTTTGTTATAAAAAAATAAGCTCAGGGGTACAATTTCTTTTAGGACCCACTGCTGATGCTGCATAACTTGATGTTACGGAATATCAAGGTTGTGGATCACAATTCCAGCCCATGCCTCTTATTTCTACCACCACCAACTTTACTGTCTCTTTATGTCACTCTCATAGGCGGGGCGTTAATTGGGGAAAAAAAGATGGGTCTCTAAAGGGGCGTGGCCAAAAAGGCATGCCCAGGAGCCCATTACAATGGGTGTGGCCAATATAATTAGGGGTGTAGCCTAAATCAAGTGAATCTGGGAACCTGTGCTTCAGAGTTTTAAAGCCAGAATGTTTCCAGAGATGCTGTAAGGCAAGGACACCAGGGCACAGGTCAGCAAATGAACACAAGGCTTAAGGAAATCCGACCAGGGATCAGAGTGGAAAGGCGGCCTTCTTCCATTTCCTTTGTGACTCAGCCATCGTTCTGCTGCACAGAGGGGAAGGAGAGCCCACAGGAAGAATAAAAAATAACATTGATTTCCATTACGTAACTTCCTATCGGACCTTGTGTTGCTGATTGACAAACTTCTTTTCAGCTCCGTAATTTAAGAGGCTACATATAGAGCCCGAAAGAGACTCGTTTTAGGCACACTTTTTAATTATTGCCAGTGCTCTGACCTGGCAGGACCCGCACCACCTAAAGCCCGGCTTATAGGTTCTTTCTATTCCTTGCTTTTTTGTTACTGTTTTTTTTTTCTTTCTCTTGCTCATTATTTTTTTATCTCTTCTTTTCTTCTTGTCTCTTTCTACGGGTTAAAGTCTGTTGAGGAAAATTCTATTCCGGTCCTCAAAAAGAGTGGGGTGCCCACCACCTGCAACCACCAGAACATAGTAAGCACCGGATGGATGCTCATTCTGAAAGAGAGACTGCTCACGCGCCTTTTCTCCTCACATACATCCACAGTGCAGCCGGGCACACAGTGCCCATTGCCTCTTTTCTTTTCAAGGGTTGCATACGAGCACGCTCATACATCTACTGTTAGCATAAATCCATGTTACCACTAAGAGCACCCGTCAATACATGACAGATCAAACGGAGAACATCCTTTACAACGCAACTGTTACAACGAAGTACCTTTACGACGCAACCATTACAACGCAACTTTTACAACGACTTGCGCTGGGGGGGCGCTCTAGGATAGGGAATAGTTTCCAACACCTTCCCTACTATCCACGGGGACTGGAGTTGGAATAATAAATTAAACTATTCACTATCCAGCACCCCCCAACGCAAGTTGTTGTAAAAGTTGCGTTGTAAAACTTGCGTCGTAAAGGCATGCGTTGTAATAGCATGCGTTGTAACGTCATACATCCGATCAAACATGTGGTAGTGGAGTGCCGATGAACACAAACCTCAGTGAGAAGTTTTATCCCCTTCAAGCATATTAATGGGTACCCACTGCTGGCGGTGCTGCCAGAACAACAGAGCATGTGACTGTATTTGGCAAAAGTTGAGCTTGCCCAAATTATGAAATCACTGAGTGGCTGATATATCAAAATAGTGCAGAATCCCATAAAAATGTCAAATATCACATCAATCAATTCAGTGGCCACCACATTTTAAAAGCAATTTCGGAGGCCTGATCAAATAAGTGTCAGCTCCTTACAGAGAAAAGTGGATTGTAAAAACAGGTCATGTTATTTTGTGTTATGTTAATGCCATTTGTACAGCACGCTGCCTGAACCTGGTGTGGCGGTACAGCAATTTTGGTAGTTTGGGACTTCTTTTCAATTTGCTCTGTGGTTTCAGACAGAGGCTCATTGTGAAGTTCTGCTATTAGTGGTGTCAGGTGATATGTAAATATGTTGGGGGGTCAACTTCAGAGAGTTGTTGGTGACTGTTCTAGGGATTTAGGGTTAAACCCAGAGGAGGCACTGACTACCCTACGTTCATCTATGATGCAATTAAGCTATGGCCAGCAGAAGGGCATTTGTGAGTTAGGTGTATTGGGGTAACAAGTGCAGTTGTGTGACAAGTAGCCAATTAATGTGCCCCACTGTCTGATAGTGCTTGGTGTGTGAGGTGGGGAGAGAGCGCTTCACAGAACTCGGATAACCCTTTTGAGAGTGTTAAACAAACAGCAACAAACTCAAGAATATATCTGGCTCCAGTGAAAACATGCATCACAAAGTATAGTAATTCCGCAGCTGACCTAGAAAGAGCTTTGCAATTAATGGGTTTTTTTTAAGATAGATTTATTTTACACCTTTTCCACAGTTCTCGGCATTGAACACCAGATAGAAAGTTAATGCACGGTGTTCTGGTGTCCCTTGGGGACCGCCTGGCTCTATAGGAAAAAAAATCAATAGGTATAAAATAAAATAAAAGATCGCCTTTCAGTCAAGCGCTGTGTAACACGGAACAGTCTGTTCGGAGACTAAGGTGAATGTTTTCAGGGAAAAGAACAATTTTTCTTTTTTTAGTTTCTTGAACAAGCTGTAGCTGTTTCCTACCAATCATCAGATTTCATAGAGCGCCTTTCTTTTTCGCCCTCGCAGGATCCTAATGCTCTCTGCAATCAGAGCGCCCCTTGAACCTCTCGGCCACTTCTTTCAGTGTTTGAACACTGCAGAGCAGGTTCTGCAAGGAGGCGATTGCTTTGTTATGTGATCCAATTACAGACGGCGAGGCTGAAGAGTAACGTAGAAAAACGTTCTCCGCAGTCACGCCGGGAGTCAGTGGAGGAGAGGAAGCCGCCATATTCCCAGCCGTAGGCTTTCTGCAACTCCATGTGCGATGTAAAACTTTTGCCGTTCTTCTTAGTAACAGTCAAATAATACATGAGCCTTAGCTCCAATTTTCAGTTCTCCTCAACACTGCTGTTTCACGCAGTGGCGGTTGGTGCAAGTAAGAGTGGTGAGGCGTCGACAGCCTTTCCCTCAGAAAGGCCGCAACAGGTATTGATGGTGGGCAGTGGACCTTGACGACTGTGTGACTACAGGCACTACCCCGCTTTTTGGATCCATGTTGCTCTAATAATAAGCAAATTAAATACCAAAGTCCTTAAAAAACAGTGGCGGCTGGTGACATTTCAAAGTGGTGAGGCGAGTAAACTTCGACTGAGAATGCGTCCAGACCTATGAAACTAGCTATCCTATCACTGCTGAGCCGTTTTTGAAAAACGCAAAACACAGAAGCCAACAAGCATCTGCTGATCCATCACCTGTGAAGCTACAAATTATTCTCTGAAACTCCATCTTGAAGTAATCTAAAACGAGCCAACTAACCCATGCCACACATTTAAAGGAGCCTGAATTTCACACATTCACAGAAAGGGTCACACATTTGGATTAAATGTAGCGTTTCTTTTGCTTTTAAATAAATACTCACTGAAAATGTGGGTGAAAACATCCAACTTTTGACATTTGGTTTTTCAAGCTGTACAAAAAACACCCAGGCTGGTGTTGAGGCAGGCTAAAGTAATGAAGATTATAAAACTCATTGTGAAATATTAATTGTCACGCAGCATTTCATGATCACTCTCAGCACCATTGTTTCCCCTGTTGTCATTGTCACTTTTTTTTTTAGTGGCACCCTCCGTACCCCAGCTCCCCTTCTGGGCCTGCTGACAGGCATTTCCAGACCTGCAACGGCGTCACCATCTAATTAGGTGCTGCAGTGCAGGCGGCGAAATCCCATCTCAAGCACCAACGCAGGCCAAGGTCCGCATATTCACTTATTCACCTGTAATTGGCCAAAACTCTCACGTCTCCATGTCAAGCAAGCAGTTCCACTGCTGCCTGCTTGTATTTGCAGTCCTGCATTCATAGTGGGGAAACCAAAGTACAGGTAGCAGGATGCAAAGTTCAAATCTGCACACATGACCCTGGGGAGCCAGAGAGCTCCGTTCTGGCTGCATGTGCCCACCCCAGGTGCGGCGATGTGTATGATGTGTATGCTTCCGGGACACATTCTGTGTTGTGCAGAATTCATGGTAAGGCGGATAGCAGATACTCAAGCCTCAGCCAAGAGTAAATACAGCCCTCATCTGGCTACCCCCCCTCCCGTGGGCACTATTATTAAGACCAGGCATGGCAATGCACAGGTTAAAAAAACATGAACTACATCGCGGAGCTCCCAGAACTCCTGTTTCCCAGGTCTGTTCCTGAGTAGTTTATCAGTCCGGGTTTTTTTAAAATTTAGATTCCGGAATTTGTGGTCCCGTTTGTAGCGCATCTTGAGAGCTCTGCGCTCTTACGGCAACAAGCTTACTCATGCATGCAATAACTCATTCACAAAATCGCAAAACCTTGACCATCCAATGCACAGCTGTCAGAAATGACATCGGATTTCAAAGACGATTCATGAATCAAGGAGCCGCCGCTGCTTGTTGCCTGTAAAACACACCTGTTACTTATCATGACGCTGGGTTCGAACTCCAGCAGGCTGCTCTCATGGGCATGTGAACTAGTCTGTGACAGAGTTTCAGCGTCGTTTCCCTGGTCACCCCTCCTGCTCGTCCTCCCAGTTCAGTTTTGTTTCTCCGGCTCCTGTTAGCATGGGAGGCCCAGATAGAAGAAACTACTCCCCCGCCCGTGACGGCAGAGGCGCGAGAGAGTGAGTGAGAGAGACTGCACGCATACAGAGAGGGAGAGCAAAGCCCACCCGAGAGCAGTAACTAGGACCCACTGACGCGAAGCAGACTCACTGCACTAACACCCGAGAAGACTGGGACCCAGCGCCCGTGTAAAGAGTCCAACATACTGTCCTGCAGACTTCCCACACACTCACACATGGAAAAGACAGCACATAAAGCAGGGGTACAAGCTTAACAGACTCAGAATAATAAAATAAATATAAAAAACTTACCTTGGCTTCCCGCGCTGACTCCCGACTCGAGTCCCGAGACTGCAGACTCCCGCCGTCCTGGATTTTGAATGCCGCCGCTGCGTCTGACGTGGTGTGGGCTCTCGTCACTGAAGGCTGCAGGCAGCCTCCCTCCCTTCCATGGCAGCCGGCGCTGATTGGTTCGGCCGGCTGCCCTAACCGCGTCATTTCTGCTAGTCTGCATCCTGCAGAACGGAGAGTGGGAGGTGGCTTGGGGGAGCGACTTGCCCACTGTTGCTAATACTGTCTGTTTGGACAGCCTCTGAGGCTGTCCAAACAGTCAGTATTAACAACAGTGGCCAAGCCACTCCCCCCTGCCCTGAGACTCGAGTAACCAGGAAGTTCTGCTGACTGCTTTCTCGCCGTGCGAGAAGGGCAGGCAGAAACAAATGGTAGTTATAAATAAATAACTACCATTTGTTTCTGCCTTCTCGCACGGCGAGAAAGCAGGGGGGGCGGCACCCAAACGCCCCATGGAAGAACCGCCACTGTTAAAAAATTACTGTAAACTAATATTTGGGAGAAAACAAATAGGTTTTCTCCTTCCCAACGCACCCTAGCGTGTGCGCACTCTTCTTACTTCAGACTGCGGATACTTCCCCAGTCTGATTACACATTTTCTGGTCCTGACGAAAGCCAGCATATGGAAATGGCTGGTTGAAACATGTAGACCTTCATGTAGGATACATGAGTCAATACTAAAAACTCAAAAGGTATCCGCCTTATTTATTTTCAACCCTGCCATAGGGCCCCATTATAAAATTCACTCACTTCACTGAGGGGGACCCTATAGACAGTTTTAAACTCACAGATCACTGCACGACACAAAACACAATAAACCCAGCTCCACTGTAGTTCAGGCGTCGAAGCACACCCAGGGTGCACTTGGCGCCTTGGGTGGGAACCCAATCATGAAGCATGCCACCAACCTGGTTGGTGGGTGAGGGTTATTTTTAATAAAACAATGGTTTTCCTAAACACAAACTAGTCAAGGATTTTATTTTTTATTACCACCCAGTTCTTTTTGATAATTATGTTTCCTAAAGGCTGTCTTACACATTGACTCTATATCCAGTCCACTTTAATGCCTACTCAATAGCCACTACTAGGTCTCTTAACATTGGCTACCTCATGCCCCAGTATCCGCTGCAGTCAACAGTTCATTCATCCAGCTACAACAATGGATGAGTCACAAACGTATATGCATTAGTGGCGTGAAATCGAACAACATCCTAGTCGAATTTTGAAACTCTATTGTGCTCCTGTCATTTTGGCCACAAGCGATCCCTGTCTCCCCGAAACAGTCTATAATGCAGGAGTCACCAGTGACAGAGGTGTCATTCATCATGCAAATAGTGTGGACAATACATTTTGCGACCTTCAATACCTCCAAGTCATCCTGCTGCTACTGCTGACATGCCACCAAACTGAGTCTTCCCAGTGGGCTGTTTTTGCATCAACTATTCCTGAATGTTGCTTTGCTTGCCATCATGTTCACAATCTGGGAGCCGTACTGAATAAAGAAGATGACGGTTTTTGGGATTGGACTCAATGAGTCTTCTGAAGGGTACAATGTGGAATCGGCTAGCCGACTGAGCGATTACAATTACAGGCTTGCACTTTGGGTCCAGCATAGCACTCCATTGTAGATTATTGTATCTCATGCATTAGTCTAACCATGATGTTCTGTGTAATCATTTATTTTAAGGGTTTTATATAGCGCTGGCTAAACCCGGAGGTATCAGAGCGCTCTACATGAGTATCAGAACTAGTCAACATAGTTACATGTAAGGTCGAGACAAACAAGAAGGACAATCATGAGTCATGTCACATAAAATCTTTTGTTTCACTCTTGTTTTCCAACATTTATTCATCAAGTTTACTTTCATTGTATATGTTGGTGGATAATGCAGCTCTTCTAGTAAAGTCGACACATTAACCAATGGTGATTTACATGCAGCTCGTGCGGTTTGCCCTTAACCAGTAATGATACCTTGTGCATACTATGCTCTGCCCCCTGAATGCCTGAATCAGACTGCTACTTTTCCGGTCAAGGTTGTGGTTGATACCGCACTGCAAATGTAATTTGTGAACGTTTGCTTTTACCTTCAAGACTGCTGACACGCAGTCTTTCATAAACTGGCAAAAAATAGGCGGTGACGTTTTCAGTGTCTTTATGCTGACCTCAGCTTTCACCAAGGTCAACACTTGGTTAGCAAGGATGATTTTTAACAGCGCATTTGTTGAGGCTCGCGCTGTAATATTTGTTTATCCTCCCTCAGATGAGACATCTCAGCATCTATGGACTGCCGACATGCCGAGATTTCCAGCCATATTAAGTCCAGGCATCCCCCTTTTTATTGCACCTTTATACGACAAGATGTTCTACCTTTTTACAAGCATTGATTATCAACCTCCTTTTTTGTTCATAGACATGAGTCATCCCCGTCCTGATATGACCTCCTGAGGCAAGCACTAGGGACAACAATTTTACTTATGTTCCCCAGACTGTATCAAAGGAGCCTCCCTCCCTAGCACAGATTGTGGACCAGTACTTCCCCTGGCCCTGATTGCATGGCATGTAGCAGGGACATTATTTCCCTTTTTAAAGGTCTTGTGTTTTTTTTAACCGTTTTAGCATTTACATATCAGCCAGCCCTGTGTAGTTACTGCACCATCAGCGCTCTATGTTTAGAGCCCCCACATTTTGTCATTTGTATGATTTTGGGTTAGTTTGTGGTTATTTTCATTCAATTGTCTGTCTAACATAAGGATTGCTGTGTTATGGAGGGTCCATGCCTTTGTGGTGGTTGTTGTAATTTTGTTGTACAGTCAGTCAGTCAAAATCTTTATTCGGCTGTATATCAGCCATAAAAGAGTGCATCACGAAAACATTTCAAAGAGAATAATACAATAGAATTAATAAAATACAAACAATGAGTGATGATTCCATGACAATAACAATTACAACTATCCAAGTATCAGTCTCTTAGAGCAGTTTTTCCACAAGCAGGGAGCCACAGTGCCTAATTTTTGTTGCACATTTTGTAGCGCCCACTGTGTGGGTTGCAAAGAGAAATTAAGTTATGTGAGATCAAAGGAAATTACTGCTTTTTACACTTACAGTATTTCCCAGGAGCTCATTGAATTATACAGTTAGCGCCTGCGCCTCTAAATGCAGTTGGTGAAGTGTCATTGGAACTCCGTAGAGGTTTGTAATCAGTGTTTTGTATAGCGGGGTTGCTTTATTCCTTATAATTCAGAATTGCTCTAGAACAACTGTAATAATTGGTGTCATGCTCCCTCGGGTGTAAGGATTGAGTAGCAATCCCGTTTGTAGAAGCACATCCAGCCAATATCCAACCTGAAATCTGAGGCAGTAAAATGATTAAAACAGTTCATTGTAGATGCTGATTGTTGTAGATTCACAGCAGACAGTGGAGAGTGCAGTCTTGGGGCAGGAGAACCTCTCGCATTCCATTGTGGGGGCCCATGAGAGGCAGCACATCCCTGGCAGCCAGAACATGGGGTTGAGGGCTCACTGTTTCATCTCTTTGATATCAAAGCAGTGAACAAATAGAGCCAATTTCTTCACTTCTCTGATGTCAAAGCAGTAAATAATCAAGCTTTAAAAACGGTGTTACCTCTAATAGTTTTGCAGTGGGGTAGCTACACCTTTTGTGCCCGTGGTTGTCCCTGCATTTGCCGGGCAGCGACAGCCGCTGGTAAGAGGGCGGAGGGGGGTGCTGGCGATCCCTGCATTTGCCGCCTCGCGACAGCCACTGGTAAAAGCGGGGGATGCTGGCGATCCCTGCATATGCCGCCCGCAGGGCCGGACTGGGAACCAAAACCGGCCCTGGCAAAGTGCTCGGCCGGTCCCCCCGCCCCCCGGGCGGGAGGGGGGCGAGCGCTTTGCCAGGGCCGCTTTTCAGCCGATTTTGTTACAGGGCCAATTTTGCAGCTATGCTGCAAAAACGGCTCTGCAACAAAAACGGCCCCCAGGGCCAAAACCGGCCCCCACCCTTGCGGCCGACCGGGGGATTGCCCGGTGCCCACAACGGCCAGTCCGGGCCTGGCCGCCCGCAATGGCTGCAGGTAAGAGAAAAACGTCTGCCACCCGGGGCCGACCGCCCTCCCTGCCCCCCTTGCTACGCCACTGTAGTTTTGCATGTAAGTCATGCAAAACAAGTGCATATAATGTCATTGATAAGATTGATTGAAATATAGGTAAATAAGTAAATGAAAGGCTGAAGTTGATTTAGGAACTGCCTGTGAAAGAGAGTCAAGAATCCTCTCAAAACCAATAGCCTGTCCTATTTTTCTCTGAATTCGATTTCTATGAGACGCTCTCTAAAAGTAGAAGTTATGTTTCATAATAAAATTTCTGAAAATGCAAGCTCCCTACAGACTTCCATTCTGTCAGCATTCCTAATGTGAGAAGTATAGCAGTAACAGACAAAATACAAGCTTCATTCCAAAGCTCAATGTGAGAAAAGAAAGACCATGGGATATTCTCAGCAGCTGTAACACATTTCTAAAGCTGAATAATGTGTTTTTGGTTTCTGCTGGGAAAGTCTGTCTGCAAATGAAAGAGCACACTTCTGGAGTAATCAAATAAAAAAAGACTGAACATTGTCTTACTTGACAAATACTATGAATTATGAGCACATTTAAAATATTCTTCACTCTTAACTAACAATTTGCAACTTAATACCAGAGATATGACTTCCTCTCTCTATGTATACATTAATAATGTACACAAAGTGTAAATACACCGTAAAACCTTAAAATTCACTTTATTTGCATATGGTAATTTGTTATTGATGTAATGACTCATCCGCAATCCTTGCTAAGAAACTGTTACTGTACACAAGCATTAAACACATAATTAGCATGCCAATCATTATTTGGGGGACATACCCACATTACACATTGCCTTCTGCATACATTAAATATATAGAGAGGTATAAAGGATTGTATAGCGAGAGGTAGGGTGAGAATAAAGATCTGGCAGGTGGTGATAAAGATCTACAGCCTGGAGGCACATGTTACTTTGGAAACAAAGGCAAAATATAGGGAAACGCTTTAATTAGGTGGATTAAACAGTGAATTCCACCGCATTACCTCGTCCGCCATGCTTAAGCAGAAAATCCTTCTAGTGTAAGCACCAGAGGGAATTTTTTTTTATTTTATTTTTTTAGAAGAAACAGAGAGTCAGACACAATAGAAGCTTCCCTCCCATACCCGGTTCCTGTTTTTAATTTTTAGTGTGTGTGACCGATGTCACACTACTGAAACAAAACGCAGGGCCAAACACAAAGTAGGATACTGTTCTTATGAGGAGATGTGTAGGGATGCAGTATGATAGGAATTGTATGTATTCTTCAAATTCCTGGACGTTCACTCATAGAAATGTGAGGAAAATGCTTGATTTTAGCCAAAGTTTGAAGTTTGCAGGCTGTTCTAAGTAAAAAAGCTCTGGTCAAATAGGTGGATTTAGACCCAGATCTCTGTACTGGGGTGAATGAATGACATTGTTCTGCATTCTGCCCATCAATTGGTTCTTTTTGCAAATAGAGCAGCTACTCACGTCATCAAAATGGGTCAAATTTAATGGTGAAAATGTGATGTCTTTACATTGTGTTTTGAGGCCTATTGTGTAATGGATGCCAGACACATCCTCACAAGTGGGATAGGCTTTTATAGGGAGAAATGTGGGAACACTGAGCTGTAAGATGTTTGTGAATCCCCACAGATCCAGAACATTTTGTCACAGAAATGTGAGGAACATGAGTGATTTTAGGCAAAGTTTGATGCATGCAGGGCATTTTGGGTATTATAATTTCATGAGATCCATGCTATTCTCACCCACATGGGCTCTCTAAGATGTCTAGTTTTTAGAAACGTCTAGGTTTAATAGGTTTCCCTTGGGGTGGCTGCCCCCACCCAAATACTTCCGCTACCCACACTGGCAAAATGGGTCAGTTTGCTAGGAAAACTTTGATGTCTCCACGTAGTGTTTTGGGACTTAACCTGTTGCTGGTGATAGAACCTGTAGCTGGTGATAAGCCAAGCCACAAAAGTGGGGCACTGTTTTCATTGGGAGAAGTATAGCAATACAGAATACCAGAACGTTTGATGTTATTTATTACATTTCTGTCTATTTTCTACTTCTGAGTATATGCAAGTGGGCAAGAAAAAACACATTTTGCTAAATGCCCTCTGGAACAGTAAGGGTAACTCCAAATTCAGAATTGTGCAAATAACCCCTATTCCTTAACTCAGTATTCTGGGCACATTTAATAAATGCATAGGTTACCTGTGTCCCCATTTTTCAGTTATTAGATTTTACCATATGCATTGCTGCATCTTTGGTACACAATTAAACATCATTACAAGCCACTGCTTTATTGTTGGCATATGGTACTGTGTATTTCTGAACAAGTAACAAACACTATATATTCCTGCAACCAGAGGGGTCTTACGGATGTAAAAGTATGTTAGTTGTAAATCGGCAGCAGAGCAAACATTTACAGATGAAAACCATGTCATAAATTTGTATTTATTCCTGCTTTTTTTCAATATTTTTTTATTCCAATTATTATTTTCTATTGAAGACCCATGAGCACGAATGACCCGTTGCTGAATTCAGAATTAGATGCAGATCTGAGAAATGTAGAGCTGTCATTCCGGTTTCTACCACAAACTAAAAGAATGTAGAGACTCCAAAAATAAGAAACATTGACTGCCACTTAGAAAAAATGCAAGAGCTGTAGTAAAAATGAATGTGCTTTTACCACTCTGCTTGGTCTTGAAAATGAACTTAGCACGGCAAACCTTTTGTTGATGCCATTTTTAGAAAAAGAAACATACAAGTATTTGCACACCACCTTTTCCCCTTTTTTTATAAAATTACAATGTTGTTATATTTGAGCTATTTTCTTGTTTTTTTACCAGGGAAACCACAAACCCAGGGTACTTTAGAATATCAAACATGTGGGAAAAAAGGTATACATTAATCTTGGATACCATCTTTGAAAACAAAGTTATGAAGGCATGAGCGCATAGTGCCCAACACATCAATAAAATGGTTCAGCACTGGGGCAAGTAAAACCTCACCAGCTAAGGCGTTAAAGCAGAACTTAGGGGCCGATTACGATGACGCCTTCAACCTCAATATTCCCACCCCCACATCAGGATGGCGGTGGGAATGGGATTGGTACCGCGGCGGACGAAAGACCGTCCGCCGTGGTTCCAAAAGGCGGTCTTTTTCCGCCCGCCTTGCAGGACATGGTACAATGGGGGTATACTGGCGATACCTTGCAGGCACCGCCGTGTGCATTTGAAAGCCTGTCTTTTTGGGCGGAGATTCCGCTGCAAAAAGACAGGCCGTGAATGCCTTTGGGGGCCCGTTGCGGGGGGTAGAGGGGTGGGGTGCTGCACGTGGAGGGTACCTATGGTACCCCCCTACATATGCATGTACAAGGCGGCAGGCACCACACGGTGCCTGTCGCGTTGTACATACATATGCAAAACATGTCTTTTTACATTGTGGTGGGTGCTGCTGCCCGCTGCAATGTAAAAATGCGGGATGCGCCCACCAGTGTGGCGGGCGCATCGTAATTTGTATTGCTGAACCGCCGCACCTATGGCGGGCGGTCCCCTTTGCCTAATCGGCCCCTAAGGGACTCCTCTACTACCCAGTATTTTATTTATTTATTAGGTGGCCTTTCAGCCTGCTGGTCCATGAATGCTCTTCTTTCCACCTCCTGGTGGAGGGTATCACTCCCTGTCTGGAGATCTCCACTTTGATGATGGGAAAATATGTGTATTTGTCACAGCAGCCTATGCAAATTGGCACAATGTTGAGTGAGTGGTCATTTTGATACACTGAAAGCTATGTCCATGGAGTTTTCTGCATGCCACAGTATTTTTTTTTTATTTGAGCTTGGGTCTTCCATAAGGTGGTCCCACATATAAAAAATGAGTGGGGGAAACTCACTCCTAAATAAGGTGGGCAATCCACTTGGTGACTGCACTAGCCTATGGTTGATGAGCCACTGAGTCAAAGGTATCTAATGGGCGATCCAATTGTGGCTCCACCATTGTAGATTTAACAGTTCTTTCACCACTAAATATTATGTAATTTAGAGTGGGACTCCAGCTTCCACCAAACACTAAAAGAACAGTGTGAAAGATATCACAGAGCCAAACATTTTAAAATGTATAAATAAAATAAAAAAATACCAGGCGAAAGTACAGTGATCCTATGTTGGCTAAATAAGAGGATATATCAGCAGAGTAAGGAAGTTAAACAAGACACATGCACCGAAGCCTAGCAGAGAAATTATGTAAAACATGAACATTGGCTAGGTAAATTTGTACTGATAACTTTCGAAAGATGATCATAACTTCTTCCATTCATCTTGTCTACCATAATGTATCACTCATAGCATGCCTTTTTTTACAACCTCCTGGCTGTCATTTCCATCCCTACCTGTTGCTCTCTATTACACCTCTCTATCTTCATGAACTCTTCTATGTCCTTTTATATTTGTTTGGGCTGCAATGGAGGAATGCATAGTTGGTGGTGCAGTGTACAAAAACTGGTTCTCAAGCCCTGATCACAGAAGGTGGCATGACCTATAGCACTCGGTAGCAAGAGAAACAACTTTCTGCAGCAACTGAAGGGAGACGGTCCAGCCAGCTGCAAAATCAAGGAGTATTGTTGTGAGCAGGAGAAGCTGTGGCGCCATCCTTGCAGCTGCAGATGAACCAAACACAGCTAGGGACACTCACTTCCAAATTACTGTCCCTCCTCCTGTCAATACAGGCATGTTACCAGCCATCTCGCAACATTCCTGACATTATTTTAGCTGGTGGCTACAGGTAGGCCCTCAACATTTTGAGGGGACCAACACTTATTTATCCTTAACAGACTTTGACTCAGTGCACGAGAATGAAGAACATACAATGAGAAACTAAGGAGAAAGAGAAAGATGAAAAATGAAAATGTGACAAAGGAAGAAGGTAGGAACCTGCAAGAGACAGATAAAAGAGCAGGAAGTGTTTGTTGACGGATTACAGAGGCTTGAAGTAGAATCTAGATTATGTGGCTTTAGTATTCTGCACACTGACGTTCAGTAGTGCTTGTTGCAAGCTTCTAAGACAAACTTTGGGGCCTGACACTTATTCTTTCACAAATTACCCATTGATCCCTTCAACACATATGGTGGACTAAAATAATATATAGATGGACATGAAGCAAACATGTCCGACTTCTTTCCATTCAACAATTACATGAGCAAACAGCATTGGAAAGAGCAAATAAATCGCACATTCAAATATGGTTAAAGCAAGAATATGTTTCTTTTGTAAAATGTACCATGTTTTTTATCCATGTTCATCAAATTGATGTCATGCATTTTCCATAAACGATTGGAGTTAATTCATATTGCCCACCATGAATGCACATCCGACCAGCACATTTTCAGAGCTGTAATTCACGCATACATTTTCACAGCTGCCCCATGCTGCTGGTACTTTGTTTTCCCAATGCAGCAATATACAAACATTGCAAACCCGATAGGCTTCCCTTATGCAAAATCTATTGGTTTTGTTTTTCAGAGATGTTGCACAGCAGTGCGGGCTTCTGTGCAATATTGCTTAAAGTAAAGAAAAAAGTACTGTAACATGGCCAGAGTTGATCACGTTTCAACACTTTCTTTTCTTGATTCTAAGCAACATTTCTTAAAGTAAAGAAAATAGCATCATATCACGTTTTCTCTTTACTTGAAGGTCAGGGGCAAGAAAGGGAGAAGTGGGGAAGGAGGGAGGGAGCAGCACCATAAGCAAGGGGGTGAAAATGTGGAGGCCAAGCAACATGAGACGTGAGGAGGAGGAGAAGGGAAAGAAAAAGCAACATATTGGAGGGTGAAACAGATTGCGGGGGCAACAACACAATGGGGATGTAGGGGAGGAGGGAGATGTGTGGGTGGAGGGATGGGGCAGCAACACAAGGGAGTTTAGAGGTGGGGGGGACAAGAGCACAGATAGTGGGAAGAGGGAGCGACTGGAGACATATGGACTCCTATAGAGTGACTCCTATAGAGTAATTATAAAAAAGTGAAAAAATGCTTGCAGGCACAAGTGACCTGTGGAAGAACGCTGGTATCAGACAGGAAGCTGTACCAAGTCCATGCTCCACAGCAGAAACAACACTGAAGTCCTTAGAGGAAGCAGGAAGGTGCAGGAGGCGTACACCAATCAGAAGCAAGGAAACAAGTTTTGACTTGGAAGCCAACCAATGGTAGGTAATGGCATGTAATGAGCGAGCACTAACCCCATTTTAAGATTTAACGAATGAAAACTGTAACAATTAAAAAATTTGGATTCACGAAATGCTGAGAGTCAATCCAAAACATGATAGGGTATGTTTATGCAAAGCCTGAGGGGCAGACAGTCCATTGTGACTGCCAAAATCTTGGTTTATTGATAGTGTAAAGAAACAAAGATACTGTTGGCAAAAAAAAGTTGACCGAAAAGCATTTATAAATCTTCCGCAAAACTGATAGTTAAAGCCAAAGAAGGAAGAGAATTTGAAGAATAAAAAATGTTCACAATGTTGAAATAGGCCTAGTATAATCAAACCACTGTAAAACACTACCAATAATTGCAAGTGAACCAGAGTATACAAAGCAAAACAAAAATGAATGTGTCCGCATGTAATGCAACTGGCTATGTAAAGCGCTCTGATACCCGATTTGGGTCAAGTTCGAGCTATATGAAACTCTGTAAAATAAATAAAAAATTAATCAAATAAATGTTCAAGGACAGTCATTTGTACCGAGCGTGGTGAAACAAACTTGACATAGAAAGTGCTGTCGGTTTAATGCCCCGTTTGAAGGCTGACTGAGGAGGAGTGAAGCAAAAGGAGTAATTCATGAGAATGAAGAAAGAAAGATAACTGTATGTTTAAGAATTATAGGCAGATACATCAGGAGAGAGTTGGTGTGAGAGTTTGATGCAAAAAAAGAAAGGTCAAGAAATTTACATTTTCAATATATGCAACACAACAGAGGATTTAAACATCTACATAGGAACAAAATTGCAGGACTGAAACAGGCAATTATCGGATCAGTAATAGGTTACAGAAGAAGAAAACAAGAAGATGTAACTTTGGAGATTTACACTAAAATGTCAACCAGCTTTCTCAAATGATGCCCAAATGATGAACATGAGCAACAGGAGTAGGTGTAGAACCCACATTAGGTTTGCAGCAGCATTCATGCAGAAAGGCACCTATCTAAACAATACAATCTCCATTTTATTGAAGTTAACATTTAGTTGGTTGTTACCCATCTGATGTCAATATCAGCTAGATAATTTTGAATGCATGCAAATGGCGAATGAGATGAAGGAAAAGCCATCAGGTCCAGGTGGCTCCTCCCATGTGCACAGCAGCTTCACCCATCCACTATGTTTAACCCCCACCACAACTACAGGGCACCATCTTGTGTCTCTGGGTGCAACCATGCCTTAGCTTGATAGAGCAGTAGGTTTTCAATGAACATCTTTTAATTTACCAATGACCATCAATCTTAGCCCATAGATATTAAATTTGAAGTCACTTTTTGCACCCTTTTCCCACCAGTTTCACCCAAGGGGTCAGTCTTCTTTGGCATCCTTGTGAAACAAAGCAAATGGCTATGGTCTAAATGGATCCTTAGGAACTGCCTTAAGTGGCCTTGTTTTTGAAACCTTAATGAGCCAACAGGCTAATACTGCAAGTCTTGAGTATTTGGCACACTACGGCAAACTATGCCGTAGTATGGGCAATGTGGCATAAACTAGAGGTCTAAGGAAGCTTACAGTAGGGTAAATGAGACCATCATAGAGCCCATTCATAACAGAGCAGCAGGAACCAGTGGCGCTGTAACAATTTTCAGAGTGGGGATGTTGCCATCAATGTTATGTCACTAAACTCTTAGGCATTGTGAAAAATCCAAGCATCACACAAGGGACAAATACAGCAAATGAGGCACACCTATTTAGCAAGAGAGTGGTAAGGGTGTGGTATGTATCTGGTGGTGCATTTAGGAGCACACTATTACAAATATATATCACTAAAGGATGTATGACGTTACAACGCATACTTTTACAACGCCTACCTTTACATCGCAAGTTTTACAACGCATACCATTACAACGCATAATGCTTTTGGGCGCTGGATAGTGAATAGTTTAATTTACTATTCCAACTCCAGTCCCCGTGGATAGTAGGGAAGGTGTTGGATAGTACATTAAACCTATTCCCTATCCTAGAGCGCTCCCCAGCGCTATGCATTGTAATAGTTTGCGTTGTAAAAGTTGCGTTGTAATGGTAGTTCGTTGTAAAAGTTTCGTTGTAAAGGCTGTATACCATCACTAAAGCATGATTCTATAGAGCACTATTTTCCATTGAAATGACCATTGCATTTGCAAAGACATACAGTTTTACTGATAAAACTATATAGTGCACAAATAATTATGTATTGAAATCAGGTTTTAGTGAATATTTCTTATTTGTGCATAAACAAGTAAAGTGACGTACCTTGTTTGGATCCTAACATTATCTTTGTTACCATCAAACTTCTGAATTACAAAAGCAAGCGAGTCGAGTGCTTTCCTAGCTGGTTATATGTTTTGTAATATTTGTACAATTCATTTATAGGTATTTACATTTTTTATGTGTATTAGAGGAAAGACATCCTGGAGCATTTCGTTTCACACCAGCAAGATTGTCACATAGTTCATTGTACAACATGAAAGTAAACACCAATTTCAATGTTAAAAAAAATGAACAGCAATTTATCCAAAGACATAGCCTGACATATGACCTCTTTCTTTGTACACATCTTTGAAAGGCATCTCTATTGTTCATTCACCTTCTGAATTCCAGCATAGTTAATTTGGGGTTGCTGCAGCACCCCCACAACCCTACTTCCAGCACCTATGGCAGTAACAGGCCCTTTGCTTTGCTATACACTAGGAGCCTGAACACAAAGGTAAACTTAAACTTTTTTGTAAGTTTACGATTGTTTGCTATTCACAAAATGATTTACAAGTAATATCTTTACGAGTGTGAAAGTCACCGCACATGAAAAGATAGGAAAGTCCTATTTGATGTGGAAATTTCATCTCTACCACAGATTCCTGCCTTACTGGCAAATGTTGACTTCCAAATAAGGATGAAGCTGAAGTTCTATTTGTCTACAGACGCCGCCTTATATGCACAACACCATTACTCATAACATTGAATTTTAATTCTATTGTTTATCGGTCGATACACCTTTTAATAATGCTATATTCTTCTTAACTAAAGAGATTTCGGAATTTTACTTCATTTATTTCTTAACATTAATGTTGCTTTGGTGATTATGTAAGTATAGCAAAAGCCCTTTTCTATGAGGAAAAGTCCTTTCTGTTTGAGCCAAGCCAAAAAGAATAAACTCAAAATTCCTCCTAAAACTTAATTTTTCCTTTTAGATATTAGATTGAACGTGTAGGAGATTAGTCGCTGCTCTCATAAAAACTAAGGTCCTCATTTAGAATTTGGTGAACCAGTTAACCTTTCATAAAAGTGGTGGATACCCCATTCTCCATATTGCAAGTGAGTTATAGTGTAGGGACCTTGTAATATGGTGGACCGCATATCTGACACATTAGTGATGGAGTATCACATTTGCCAAACTCTAAATGATGTTCTAATACACTAGTCTCCCACAGTTGAACAATCTGGTTTCTTACACATAGAATGCACATTTATTTATTTATTTATTTACGAATTTTGTAAAGCGCGCGGCAACCCCCAATGGGGGTGTCCCGGCGCTAGGTCTGTCAGCAGGAAAGAAAAGAGCAATCTAAATAGATGCGAATAACCAGGTTTTCAGGCGACTGCGAAACAGAGCTTCGGATGGGGCAAATCTGAGATCGATCGGTAGGTCGTTCCAATGTTTGGCAGCAAGAACAGCAAAGGCTCGACCACCAGTTCTTGTGCGACGGAATCTTGGCACCTGCATGAGACGAAGGTTGTTAGAGCGGAGGTCTCTGATTGAGTGGGACAATCTCAATCTCTTTTTTAAATAATCCGGGCCAGTTCCGTTCAGGGCTCGGAAAGCAAGAGTGAGCGTTTTGAATTTAATGCGGTTGGCTATGGGAAGCCAATGGAGTTCTTGCGAAACGCTGATATGGGGTATCTGTATGGAATATTGCCAATCAGTCTTGCAGCAGCATTTTGAACTACCTGAAGGCGTTCAATTTGATATAGAGGGGCCCCAGCATATAAGCTGTTGGCATAATCCAGATGGGAGGTGATTAATGCCTGAGTTACTGTTCTGCGTGCCTCTTTAGGCAAAAATGGAAAGATCTTTCTCATCATTTTTAGTTTACCATGGCAGGCCGCAGTAACCTTATTAATTTGAGGGCCACAGGAGAGGGTATCATCAAATATAAACCCCAGATTGCGGGCAGAGTGAACCGGGGTAGGGGGAGGGTTGAGTACCGTAGGCCACCATAATGAAGGTGGGATGATCATTTTTTGATTAAAAAACAAGACCTCAGTCTTGTCTGTGTTAAGTCGAAGGTGGTTCGAGGACATCCAAGAGCAGATTTCGCCAAGACAGTGGCGGAAACTGGAAAGGCTGGAGTCAGAGTGGTCTCTAAAAGAAAATATCAGCTGTGTATCATCAGCATAAGAGACCACTCTGACTCCACATGCCTCCACCACCTTCGCCAACGGGGCCAGATAGACATTAAAAAACAGAGGACTCAACGCTGAGCCCTGTGGTACTCCACGTACAAGAGGTTTGCATCCAGATTTAAACGGTCTGAGCAGAACCCTCTGAAATCGTCCTTGGAGAAAGGACCTGATCCACGCCAGAGCGGAGCCACCCAGTCCTATATGCTTCAGTCGGTCTAGGAGAATTTTGTGGGACACCGTATCGAAAGCGGCGGATAGGTCGAGGAGGACCAACATGGCCTCCTCGCCCTTATCCACACACTCTCGCACAGTCTCCGATACCTCTAGCAAGGCGGTCTCCGTACTGAAACCAGCACGGAAACCGGACTGGGAGTCATGAAGAAGAGAGTTAGTCTCTAAGTATTCTGCCAGTTGTAATTGGACGGCCTTCTCCAAAACCTTCGCGGGTTTCGGAAGGAGGGAAATGGGCCGATAATTACTGAATTGTGTGGGGTCAGCGTCAGATTTCTTTAGGATAGGCACCAACAATGCTTCCTTCCAGGCAGAGGGGAATTGGCCTCGTTGTAAAGAGGCGTTCCAGATGGAAGTAAGAGGCTCTAACAGTAAGGTCGCGAGTTCACTCATGATTTTAGGGGGAGCCGGGTCCAAGGGGGAGCCCGATTTGCACTGTAACAGTAATTTAAGTGCAAAGTCAGGGGTGAGGTCCTTGAATACTAATAGTGAGGGAGCGGAGTCATAGATGTTAGAAGCCGGAGGAAGGTGAAGATCAGGTGCTCCATCTGAAGGGAAGGAGGATGCAATTTTTTCAATTTTTTCTTCAAAGAAATCCGATAGTCCATTGCAAAGAGACTGGTTGGCTGGATTATTAGATGTCATAGCTGGGGGTTTTACAAAATCTTTGACGATTTTAAACAGCATCTTAGCAGAATTGTCTGCATCTTTAATTTGTGAGGCAAAAAACTCTTTCATGGCCAGTTTTTTTAGTTTAGTAAATTTCTTAAGGGCTGTTTTATAGATAGTTTTTGCCTCAGTATTATAAGTTCGTCTCCAGCTACGTTCTAATTGTTTGCAGTGACTTTTTTCTTTACGTAGCGTGGCTGAGAACCAGGGAGCAGAGGGGCGGGATCTTGCCGATGACACAGGTAGAAGCGGGGCAGTTTCATCAATTGCAGCCGATAAGGTCATATTAAACTTGGTGACACAGTCATCAACATTTTCCAGTTCGGACTCTAAAGGGCAGCTAAATATCGATTCTAGAGCAGTACAGGTGATCTTGTGCCATTTTCTTCTGAGGTCTGATCCAAGTGCTACCGAGGTAGCTGCTTGAGGAAGTGAGATATCAACCGCGAGCAGGTAGTGATCGGACCAGGTGAGGGGAAGGGAAGGGTGGATGATGGTCCCTGGCAAGTTCGAGAATATAAGGTCCAATGTATGGCCCGCCACGTGTGTAGGACCACAAATTAGTTGTGTCAGGCTCAGGCTCTGAAGAGAGTCGAGAAGGCGCGTGGCTTGGGTGCAGGTGGGATCATCCACATGAAGGTTAAAATCTCCTAATACCATAAAGTGTGGGTGCTTAAGAGACAAGTCAGTGATGATGTGCACCAATTGTGATAAGGAGGAGGGAGATGCTTTAGGGGGATTATATACTAAGATACCTGTTAGAAAGACTGCCGCTGAGTCAGCGATAGTAAAATACATAGCTTCGATCAGTCCGATATTAGTAATTTTTTTAATAGTAATATTTAGATGGGATTTGAACAGAATGGCCAATCCGCCTCCGGTTTTACCCTCACGGTTCACACCCAGGAATCGATAGTCCGGGGGGGTGGCTATATGAATGTCCGGGTTAGAGGTGTCTTTAATCCAAGATTCGGTAAGGAATAAGATGTCCCAACTATAAGTGGTCAGGATAGACCAAATCTCGTTGGCATGACGGGGGAGGGATCTACAGTTAATCAGTGCTGATTTTAGGCAGCGGCCGGGCGGGGCAGGAGGAAGAGGTAGGGTGCGTTCGCACCACGGAGGGAGCAACAAGTTGCATAGAGGACAGTTGAAAGAGTGACCATCTAAGCTGTTAGGAGGGCAGCGAACAGATGTAGAACAAGAGCCCGTTCCTAACTGTAGCAGCTGATCTCTGGTCCAGCTAATGCGGGTGTCAGTGGTGGCCTGAGCAGGGGGACTGGCCCTGGGCCCGTGCCAGGCGCGGACGGGCGCAGACGGGCTTGCCTTAGGCGCGCCTTCGGCGCGCCCGCTGCGCCCGCCCGCTGCGCGGACGTGCTGATAGATTGTGTTTATACATGACAGGAGGGTGGGAGTGGTCCCGAAGCTGGACCGCTACCCTGCCTGCCTTCCCAATATGGCGGCCGCAATTCCGCGTCTACCGGCGTCAGCGCCTTAATTCGGCTGCGCCGGTAGAATCAGGCTTTCGTTACAACCCCAGGAGGTGAAGTGAATCTCTCCTTCTGGGTAGCGTAATGCCAGGAATAATAATAAAATAGCGCCACTTAAAATATATACATCTAATTAAAACAGATCCTGACAGTTTGTAAATACACACACGCAAAAGTTAATGATTATCTCAGTAATATAGAAGAGAAGAATGCCCCCGGCTTCCGCCTCAGGGGAAAGTTACCAACAGAATTACATGAGGCCGGGCTGCTGATCAATATGGTCAATATGTGTTGTCATCAGTGATGCCCTGTCTAAAGGCAAAGGTTATACAGACATTTTGAAAACATACTGAAGTGAACTGTATAGGACAAGAACATTTATTAGCTTAAGCATTACACAAGCAGCCGGGGACCTTATGAATCATGGAAGGCTTTCCAAAAGTTTGCATGCTTAGATAAATTAGTTAGACTAGTCTCACACAGGGTTCGGATTGTTTGGCCCCAGCCATTACCTTGCATGAAAAACATAATTCAAATATGTGGGAGGGCAGTGTCAAAGTTGCCCAGGCATGGTCAATCCGTTGCAACCAAATGTGTATCCCAGGAAGGGCCTTCAGTTATTACTAGGCTTTATCAAGACTTTGATCAAAACATATGCTGGAATGTCACAGCTGTGTACCAAAAATTTAATTTGAAATTCCTTACTATTTCTATAAGGCATATATTGCAATGTGATAAAAAAAAGATTAGGACACCTGATATCTCTACCATTCTAAACACAGGGGAGAGTCAGGCAGGAAACCCAATGTAAGATGTGTGGTGAGAGCAAAAATGGAACAAACACAGCGTGACAAGGGAACTGGACTGTCATGGGAATGAGAGCCAGCTGGGCGGTCCACTGGTTGCAGCCACTAGAGGCCCTGCAGCACAGCTTTATGGTGATAGGCTAGGGTTGTATCGCTCCTGAATGTAAAAACATTCCTTTTTTAGGTCCAACAATACTGTGTTTATCACTAGAGATGTTTCAAAGGATCTGTGTTGCGTCAACATGCCACCTGATGTTGAATAAACACATATCCATTTTTACTTTCTCTTTTTGCCAGTCACTGTGTAGACAAGTAGAGAAAATAATAAATGTACCACCCACGATAAGAGGGCAAAGAGCAGGCAAACACAGACAGTTTGGAAGTGTTTTTCTTAATCAAAAGAACCGGTAAATGTCAGTCAGAATGTCGCCTTTCTCTGTTTATGGAAGAAATGCATGCTGCACTCAACTACTGAAGCAAGCTGACAGCAGTTGAAGGTGGCAGGCAGCTACCTGCAAATGACTTTTTTCTCTATTCAGGGCTTGTGGCTATGGAAATGAGTTCTAGTCAGAGAATCAAAAAAGGCAGCTTAGCTGAAATTAATGAAAAGTGGTTTTGTGCCTTAATGGTACCTTCTCAACTGGAGGGTCACCTTAGAATCGTGTGACCTATTCTTTGCAGCAGTGGAAAGCAGCAGGGCAGGCAGTCCTGCTGTTCTTCTGTGTACTGTTAGTTGCCTGGAAAATCAGCATCAAAGAGTTCCACTGCCAGTAAGAGAGAATGTGTTTCTGTTTGAGCCATTATTTTTATTCTGACTAAAGTGAGATTTCATTGCTTTGGGCAGCACAAACTATATCTCAGGTTCAAATGTAAGAAGTGAGCTTCCTGGAACTGAGCAAGTAAAATGTACTATCTCCGTTTGAAGCATTTATGGATTTACATGTTGGAGAATCTGAGATCAAATATGGAGAAGGTAGTGAAATCTCACTCTATTATTACATCTGTGGACATGCTAGGATTAAGGTTTGATTGGGGCCATTTTCCCCCTAAATGTAGCAGCAATTGATAAGTAAAATATTTAAGTAAGTAAGTGAGTAAGTAAGTAAGGGTAAATAAAATATAAATAATTTGTTAGATATGTAAAGTCAAAGTAAGTACAGAGGAGAACATTTTAAATACCTCGTATAAAACTTGAAAGCAGCATTTAAGAGTGATTCTATATGAAATATTTGAATGAATTAATGAAATCATAATGTAATTCTAATCAAGATTTCTTTTCACAAGAGGTTCAACTTTCCTTTTCTGTTTAATTGCACATTAGTTGGAATCACTTGATCATCTACAAACCTGCATTTAAAAACATCAGTGGCGTAATGAAAGTTTGAGGGGCCCCCCTGCAATGTACACAGAGCGGCAACATCCTTTACTGTACGATTCAACATGAAGAGTTCAATAAATGAGGAAAACATATGGTTTTACTCATGGTTTACTTTCTAAATTGTAAGAAACTGCTAATTTCTATTGAAATTCACATGAATTCAAATGCTTGGTTTGAATTACCTTTTGAATCAAATGTGTTCATTAATTCCCAATACCCTAACCTGTAACCAAAAATGTAAGCCAAAACCTAACCTAATGTACACACTTAATCTAAGTCTCTCATCCTCAGCGTAACCTTAAAACCAACTCTATACTTTATCCACACTTTAATCCCAGACTTCTCCCTCAGTTTAAATCTAACTTTCATTCCCTCCATAAAATCAATCCTCACCTTACTGTTGCCCTAAATTTTAGCACCGACTCTTGGATTACAATAATGTGGTCAAATTATCGACCTTCCATAAAATCGAGTTCACAAAACTACCACTATAGCATCAATACATGCAGATGAATTAGTAATATATATATATATATATATATATATCAAAAAGATCCCGACCGCCTTTCGCTGCGGTCATGAACGGGCACGGACCTCCTCTCCTCTTACTTACTCCGATGGACGTTGGTCAAGTAAGAAACGCCAATACACCAGGATGGTGTAAGCAGTGCAGTAATTTATTTTCAGTGATACCAGAGCAAGTGCCCTCCCTGACGCGTTTCACTCCGCGGACGGAGCTTGGTCACATTTATATATATACTAACAGCCCGTCCTGACGTTGTCTGGGTATGAATTGCTGCCGGCCAGTAGTATATTGTTTTGTAGGATTTCGTTTTGATACCATTTCTTATCTGTGACAGGCCTGTGAAACGCTCCGATTCACAGTGCACTGCTGATGCACTTAAGAGTGCGCGTTCTCGAGTTTCCCTACTTTATTTTTCCTTGCAATATTAGATAGCGCGAACTCGACAACATGGCATGAGCACAATTTACATTACAGAAGAACATATTCATTTGTGGTAGGCACGGGGAGACAAAGCGATTTTCCTGGAATCACAGGATGTTGAGCTGATGCCGAGATTCGAACGTAGCTCCCCAACTCTAAAGTTCGCAATTCTAGAACTTGTGGCGGGAGGTGTGTCTAAAAGTGTTTGCCGGTGCTGGCCATCAATGAGAGAGACCTGTGCATTTTTCAAATGGGTGGTGAAAAAATATGAGTATGTTGATGTGGGCCGCCGTGCCACCAATGTACTTACCGGGGGAGGGTAAACACCCATTATTCCGCAACTTTCTTTCCGCATACCATCACTCCGCATACTTTCATTACGAAAGTACCATGACTCCGCAATGCCATTATAACGCATGGCATTACATTTTATATGCTTTTACCACGCATACATTTACAACGAAATTCGTTGTAAATGCGTAAATGGTAAAAGAATGTTTTTTTTTTTATGTTTGGATAAGGTAAGTATGGGTATAGGGGTAGATATTTTTGGGTACTGAGGTATATGTTTTGGGGGTGTTTGGGTATTTTAAGGGTACAGATATAGTTTTGGGTTATGGGGTACAGGGGTAGTTTTAGGGTTTAGGGATAGATATGGGTTTTGGGGTACAGGGGTATTTTTAGCGTTCAGGGCTAGGTTTGAGTTTTGGGGTACAGGGGTATTTTAAGGGTTCAGGGCTAGGTTTGGGTTTTGGGGTACAGGGGCATTTTTAGCGTTCAGGGCTAGGTTTGGATTTTGGGGTACAGGGGTATTTTAGGGTTCAGATGTAGGTTTGGGTTTTGGGGTATGGGGTTATTTTTAGGGTTCAGGGCTAGGTTTGGGTTTTGGGGTACAGGGGTATTTTTAGGGTTCAGGGGTAGGTTCGGGTTTTGAGGTACAGGGGTATTTATAGGGTTCAGGGCTAGGTTTGGGTTTTGGGGTACAGGGTATATTTATGGGGTTAAAATGGGTTAGTGCTTAAGGGTGTTGGGGTATTTTAAGGAGTAAGGGTGGGTTATGATTATGGGGTGCAGGGGTATTTAAAGGGAGCAGGGTGGGATTAGCACACGATATGAGACATGGCATGAAGGGCGGAACATACCACACGCCCCCAGCGTTTCTCACGCCCCCAGCACACGCCCACAGCACAACTCAGACACCCCCACATGGGACTACTTTGCTGGCACGGTTCTTTTATCTTTTAAATGTATATGGTGGGAGTCTTCATAGCCTATGTCCTTCTGCTGCAACTGCCCTTTCCAACGCTGTATTGGGTGTTGTGATTGGTGCTGTGGTTCCTGAGATTACCCGCCTCAAAGGTTTGGGCTTTCTACCAATGCGGCAGCCTTCATTAAAATCATCAGCGAATCCTTCCTGTGTGGGCCCCTTTCGTTTGTTGGCAAACTTGTGTTTTTGATATATATATATATATATATATATATATATATATATATATATATATATATATATATATATATATATATGTGTGTGTGTGTGTGTGTAGCGGTTCCTGTGAATTGCCCCAATTGACAATAAAGCTTTATTGTGCACCAAATTAAGGACGATGCGTCATCCTTAATTTGGTTCACAATAAATTATTGTGCTGTCTTCTGGTGTGCCGCATCTTGCTTTATTGTCTATTGGGGCAATTCACAGGAACCTCTACATAATTTGAGCGACTGCTGCTGTTGCTGGCTTGCACCGACGCCAGAGGCAGGGTACCACGAAGTGCAGCGTTTTGTGAAATATATATATCCACAACCAATTCCCCCAGCTGGGAGAAAAACGGGACAAACTCACGTTTGTCTTCACTTATGTGCTTTTATTATTATAATCCTCAGAGCATGGAGTTTCTCAAGCAGGCAGGCACAAATCTACACGTTTCGGGATAGCCTATCCCTTGTTCACGATCAATCTGGCTCCATGCTCTCAATCTCAATTTAGTGAGTCACATTGTTACATAATTTCCTGTTCGATGTAATTTTGGCCCTTAGCCTTCTGGATGATGTAGTTTTTTGCATTTTTTTGCATTTTTTTAAGGTTTAAAACTTTTTTAATACAAAGTAGTGCTAAACAAAATGAATGAAAGGAAAGTTACTCATTTTGATTATTATACCACAAATTCCACTACTTTTTCCTTATAGTGTTTTTTCTAACAAAGTGTCCCACTTCATCCTATGGGGGCTTTTCATGCTGTTTGTTAATAAAGTTTTCCTCCATGTTTTCTTATTTTGCTCACATGGGATCATGTTTTCCCCTCCAGTGGGTTGATTTTCTCAGTTTCATGAGTCTATATCTTCATTGTGTATGTTGCCTCTTTTTTTTATTTCAATGTCTTTTATCAATAAAGTTTTATTCCATGTACCTTTTATGTCTCATGATTATCCCTTCAGTGGGTTGATTTCCCCAATTTTATGAGACTATCTCCTGCAATGATCTATTTGCCCCCTTTATCATTCTGTGTTTCTCCTTTGTCGTTATTGTCTCCTTTGTGATAGTTCCTTCTTCTTCACTTTCTTTTGATTTGTAGCTTTTTGCTTTCCCTCCTTTTTTCCTTTTTTACCACTTCTTACTTCCTTCTTACAGGTGAATATAAAGTTCTTCTGACTGATTGCGGCCCAACGGATGCAGTGTTCTTAATTTTAAAATGTAACGGGATTCTTTCTGGCGCAACTGTTTCTCTCGATCTCCATCCCATCCCCTGGAGCCGATCTTTCCTTTTTTTATTTTTTATAAATTAATTATAATTGGGTAGGGGGGCTGCGTGGCCCCCCCTCCTTGGCCACTAATAGCCCCGGGGGCCCCATCCCCCGGGGCTGGCCCTCTCTGTGGGAGACCATGGGGGGGTCCCCAATCCCCCCATGGCCACGCCGGCTCCCCGCCTCCTGCGGGAGCCGGCATTGCTTTCCACATGGGGAGCTGCTAAGATGCAGCTCCCCGTGTGGAAAAGCAATCTGCTTTGGTATTTGGAAGAGAGAGCAGGTTTCATACCAAAGCATAGTTTGCTTTGCCATAGCAAACTACAGTGTCCCGGGGGTGGACACCCCGGGACACTGCAGGAGCGGGCCCTGGGGGGTGGTGGTCCCCAGGGCCATGACAGGGCTGCAGGATGGGGGATGCGTGGCCCCTCTCCCCACATTAGCAAAGCCCCTGGGAGGTGGTGGTCCCCGGAGCTGGGTGGTCCATAAAGGACCCTCCCAATTAGCATACTTAGTGACCTGGGGAGATGGCGGTCCCCAGGGCATGTGGGTGGCTCAAGCCCCCCACACAGCTTACTTTTTTTTACAAAACAAATACAAGCCCCGGGGAGTGGCCATGAGCCCCACACAAATATTTTAAATAAGCCCCGGGGCTGGTGGGCCCCGGGGCTTTGGGGGCCTTTGAGCCACCCCACCCATTGAATTCAGAAGCCCCGGGGGTGGCAGTCCCCAGGACAGGGGGGCTGTGAGCCCCCCGCAAATATGTTTAAAAAGCCAAGGGATGGCGGTCCCCTGGGCTGGGAAGCCCCTTTGGGTCCCCCATCACTATACCAAGATATTCCCCGGGATTTGGTCCACCCAGGGACTAAATATTAATGAAGAGCGGGAGGCCACACTTCGTTTTTTTTTCCGGACAGATCCGCAGCAGATTTAAAAAAAACATTTTTTTTTTTTTGGGGTCCTGGGGGTCCTTGTCGGACCCCCTAAGCAGACCTAGGGGTTCAGGGTGTTTCTACCCTGCCCCCTTTTCATGTTTTGCGCATTTGTTTTACAGATTTCTTGTGCCTCGGTTCCACAGAGGCACAAGATGGCTGCCAACACTTCCTGGTTTGGAGTATTGACAGCCAATTAGCATAAAGCTTGTGATCGGGAGGGTCCGCAGATCCTCTGTGGCCATAGATATCGAAACTTTTTTAATTTTGATTTTCTCAGTAACTACTGAACGGATTTACAACATTTACCAAAAAGGGATCTTTCTGAACCAAGGGCTACATTTTTTCCAAATTTTATGTAATTCCATTCAGCAGTTCGGGCTGTAGCCGTGTCTAAATTTTCCTATAGGAAATTGCATGGGGAAAACACGTTTTGGGACCCCCCTTTTTATCGGCCCCCGCTTGACGAATCACCCCGAAACTTTCAAGATAGGAGCGGACCGGAGCCCCAAGAGTTTTGAAAATTTGCGAAGATTCGTCAATTGGCGCCAAAGTTACTGGGAATAGAATGTTGCGAATTTCCTATGGAATAAAGAGGCGTCTTCCAATCATTGCTGGTGTTTGTCCTCCTGTTGCCAGTGATCAAGGAAGTGATTCCGAAACATGTTTGGCGAGTGCTGAGAGGTGAATGCTGACTCTACTGCTGTCCTCACGATAGAGGTTCCAGCTCCCCGGGTGTGGCCTTTCTACTGAGGGCAACCTTTGTTTTTCTTGTTTAGTGGCTGGCTCGGTCGCAGAGAGGCCCCGCCGCAGACACAAGCGGATCCAGGGTATTTTCACTTGGAGACCCGTCTGGACTGGGGGTACACAACTGTGAGTGACAGTGTTACTGGCATTGGCACCATGCATTAACCCCTCAAGCAAACCCACTGGGGTTAACATTGTTTTTAATGGGAGGAATCCAGCAGCACCCACTTGGATTGAATGAACGGGACTACAAAGACCAGGGTGCAACTTTGCACACGCCTATTCAGCGAGACCTCTACGCCCACTGGGGCGGGATTTATTACAATAAAGAGGCGTGTTCCAATCATTGCTGGTGTTTGTCCTCCTGTTGCCAGTGATCAAGGTAGTGATTCCGAAACATGTTTGGCGAGTGCTGAGAGGTGAATGCTGGCTCTACTGCTGTCCTCACGATGGAGGTTCCAGCTCCCCGGGTGTGGCCTTTCTACTGAGGGCAAACGTTGTTTTTCATATATAAATATATATATATAAATCACCTTGATGATATAGTGGTAGCCAATATTATGAACTCAATTTTGTTGCAGGTCACTCATGTTGCTGTCAATATTGTGAGATGCACCCAACTAAAAATGTCTGCTTACATTTTTCAAACGTACCCCCGTATGATTCATTATTTTTCAGTCTATAGAGTTGGAACTAAATATACTTCGAGTTAAATGATTCAGACTAGGCACTGGTTAGCTTACTGTACCCTTGCAAGGAATATTCAAAAGCAACATTCAATGTTTTAGGCGGAAATAATGGCAAAACAATAACGGATTGGAAAATATATACTAATTACATTAGAAAATCAGCACAATGCTGCTACTAAGCATGGGCGTAAAATCCGTTACGCTCGTGGATTTTGTGGATTTTTGGCAAATTCGCAATCCGCGAACTCTCGCGAACTTGCCGAAAATTCGTAAAATCCGTGCGAAGCGGATTTTTTGCTTGGTCGCACTTGCCAACTAGAATACTATACAATTTCGCGGGAGTAAACCCTTGCGAACACGTAGATGTGGCGGACAGCGACAATCTCGCAATTGCGAGATTGCAAAATTTGCAATTTCGCACAACAAATCCACCAGCAGGCAGCATAAACCTTGAAAATTATGATTTTTATCAGAATAACTCCTCAGGTTGACATTTGCCTGCACTTTTTCTTTGCAAGGAGTCCATTTTGAGTCTCCAACTTCCTGTTCCTGTCCAGCAGGCTCCTCCCAGTGCTTTCTTCATGTGCTGGTCACTTTGATTTGGATCTTGACCTGGAAGGATTACTTTTTGTGGATGCTGCTGGATATTTGGATTTTTGCAAAACTGAAAGCACTCAGCAGGTGCAAAAGTTCAATCTTATCATTAGTATCCATTCCCTGTAGTGCTTCCTGAGGGGGCCCTTCAGAGTTCATTTGCCTACTTGCAACTATTCTATGACCCTGCTCTGACCCTCACAGCAGGCTCAGAGAATAGCTACAAGTATACAACAAAGGTCCTGTTAAAAAAATTACACTGCAACAGAAAGCAATTACAGACAAAACTGAAAGCACTCAGCAGGTGCAAAAGTTCAATCTTATCATGAGTAACCATTCCCTGTAGTGCTTCCTGAGGGGCCCCTTCAGAGTTCAGTTGCCTACTTGCAACTATTCTATGACCCTGCTCTGACCCTCACAGCAGGCTCAGAGAATAGCTACAAGTAGGCCACAAAGGTCCTGTGAAAAAAAATTGCACTGCAACAGAAAGCAAATTACAGATAAGGAAGCAGGTGCCAGCCAGACTGGAAGTTTAAATTCAGTGACACATTAATCAACCCCAAATTAATTCATGTCAGTTGAAGCAGGGCAGGTGTGCTTGCTTTTTTTCACCCCCATAATCTACAGTGATAAACCAACCAGAGGGTGGCAGTGATGTACCAGAGGGTGGCATGGGTGTACCAGAGGGTGGCAGTGGTGAAACAGAGGGTGCTGTAAACCTGTGATGATGAACCAGACGTAGAAACAACATAGTCGCGGCCGTTGCGAGCCGACAAGTAAGTTCGCAATTGCGAACTGGTACACAACCCTCGCGAACTGGCAGAAACCCTTGCGAACACCAAAAAAATTTAAAATCCGCAAATTCGCGAGAGTTCGTGGATTTTGCGGATTGCGAATCCGTAAATACGCAAGTTCGCGGATTGCCAATTCGCAAAATCCGCCCATGCTTAGCTGCTACTTCTCTATGGTTTGTTGGCACCTAATTGCAAGAGCCTTGATGGAGATGAGTGATACTTGGCATGTGTCTGCATTTTTGTTGTTGTTTTTTTTTTACGTTTGTTGCAACGGATCTTGTGTATTTATAAAACAGTGTCATCTTAGTACAGAGTGCATAGAAAAATAATGAAACACATTTATCATCCTTATAGTGATACATTTATATAAAGCTATGATATTACACAAAGTATCTTTATTAATGAAGCATTAGTCCTGAAATGAGTGAGATTATTTTGCCCTTTACACAGTGACAAACCACACATCCAACGTAATAATCGAGCCGGTTATGTGAACATTCACCCCTATATTTTAATTGAAATGAGCTTAACAGATTTTTGTACATTAACACTCATGAACTCGATTTTTCTGATAGGTTCTAACCAAAATTGGATCACTTGTTTTCACTCAACTCCATTTAAATTGTCCAATTGTTTGTATGTGTCATTCATATGATGACTGGTAAATAGTGCTAAGGTGCTGTAGAGTTTTGAAATGTACAATTATTACCAGTTTCTTGTTTACAGAGCGAGAAACCATTGTTCTTTGTAATTAAAAAACATTTTATGAGCTGGAATAGTAACCTTTGAATATATATGATTATCTCCTTAAGGGTATTGCACGTATAAGATACAGATAACCATTGAAATATTTTAAGTACATACCCATACTCCTCTTAAGAGACCTCTAAGGGATCGTAGGCACTATAGAAATACTGTCAATCAGTCAGGCATAGTTGCAGTTTATCATCAGTCACTCAGTAAATGTATACACATTAAAATATGAATGTTACTGTTAGTTTAAAGATTGGCAGTGTTTATTTTTTTTTTATAAAAATACGTTTGTGATTAGTTGTAGTTAAATATGTTGATATTATTTATTTCTGTATCCATTAAAATATACTGAGGCATATTAGCAAGAACCTTGTTTAAATTATTGCCGTTTTAGCAGCAGGAAACTGCCACTTAAAACTGTGATATTGGGCTTACTAATATTCATTATAGAATTCCAATAGAACCCCAGGTTAGATGTCCTGCACATATAACCTGGGCTTCTATTGGAATTCTATAATGCATATTAGCAAGGCCATTATAGTCGTTTTAGCGGCAGTTTCCTGCCGCTAAAACGGCGATAATTTTAACGAGGTTATTGCTAATATGCCCCAGAGTATGTTATTTATGATTACTGCTTTCACCGTATGGTTGGAGGTATAGGTTCAGAATTTGCATACTTCTAAGTTTTAAGGGTATTACACCAGAGAACCAAGAATTGTAATTCCGAGCACAACCAAGCCAGCATAAAGGAGAACCTAATTCAGCTACGCAAAGGTGTTGCTTTGGACTGGTTTGTAAGTGACACACACGCTGACAATGAGGGATCTTTTTCAAGATTGCATTCCAAAGATCATCTGCTTTTTCAAGTTTTCTGCAGATCACTTCATTTCTATATTCTGTTGAATTACTCTAATACTTTTTACACGGTCTACTTTTAGTTAAACATAGGTATTGATTATTCCTGCAGCTGTTTCCACCCACTAGTAAAATGATGTGTCTAATTAGTTGAATGAAAGATTTATCTGCTTTATCTTTGCAGTGAATATTATCATAACAAGTAGCGGGAGACATTAATAGCATTTTTAACAGAACTCAATTGAATGATCTTATAGGGCCTGAATCACAAACTGCACTTTGTAATAAATGTTAATACAAATTGCAATCTACAAACTATGCATGAAGATTTACAGTTCAGCATTACTTATACTTATGTGTCTAGAGTTTCCTGCCCCAACTGCGGAGTCTCCGCACACCTAAGCATAGGTTTGAGTATTAAAAGTGGGAGGAGCAAAGGGGAGTGCCTTGAAGAAGGGGCAGATTTTCTACAAAAGGGAAAGGGTTTAGGGAGGAGTAAGAGGCGTTTAGGGATGGTGAGGGAGGGATGTACGGAGGGCTCTTACTCACCCACACTATGCAATACTTAATAGGTGGACTTATACTTTTGAATTTACACTCTGTGTTTGTGAATACCGAAAGTAGTAAACGTACTCCAACATGTGAACTTGCTCAAAATTGTAAGTTAAGTTTGTGAATCATGTCCATTGTATTTAATACATTTATGCAAAATCGTTAAATCATTGATAGGTAATACGATCAGGTACTGTTCCTCTTCTCAAGGAGAATTGGGGCAAGGGAGGAAATGGGCTCCAGCCAAATGCACTCAGCAATTCCATACTCTAATGTATTACGATGCATATGTTGGTAAAATCATCTACACATAATATTTTAATAATTTCACAATAAATTATTTGTTTCATATTATTTTGGTGCATCAAATGAATACAATTACTTTTTTGAAAAAAATATCATCTTGTGATTTGTATCGATTCTTGAATGTTAGGTGTTCTGCTGGAATCAAAAATGGCTACAAATAGAAATCTACACAAATTGTCTAATTTGTATGGATACTCTTACTACCCTATAAATAAGTCTGCTACATAAAGTTTTGGGAAAAACCTTCTCCCAACCCCCTTTATGTTACAGATATGATTATCGTGATATTATGTCTAGCCATTTGTACCATGACTTCCTCATTAACTGTTAACGTACTTTAATCAGCTAAGTGCCCTGCGGTCTGCAGGTCACTAACTTCAAAAGCAAGCATGGTTAATGGAGACTTTCATTATTCTGTGGTTGATGAAAAAGACTGCCTTTGAGTTACATATTGATAGCAACTGTTATTTGTGCCTCTATAAAGCATGCAGTTTGTGGTGTTGGATATAGATACAAAACAATAGCTATTTTAGCATAGGGTAACTTACAAAAATAGGTCATCGGATTTACTTATTCAAGGGTAAAGATATAATGTGTGGAACATTGGTACAGGGAGCATGAATTTGCTGGGAGCTGTTTGTGTCCAGGATAGCTGTGAGCGTCCATCTTTCTCTACTTGTATCATTAGGCAGTGAACGTATTTGTAACTTTTAACATGCTGTAGGCCTATTAAAAGTGCATCATTACAGCCCAAGGCATCTGCCTCTGAGATATGTTAAACCCTGTAGATCTGTTTCTTTGTCTGCCCAGGCAATTAGTGTCCTGCATAGAACTGCTGAACATTGCATTGCTATTTCCTCCCAGTCAAGCTCCTATCCTTGAAAGGCACCTGAAGTCAGGGGTAAAAAACTTAAGCTTTGCAAACATGAAATTTACTTTTTTGTTGAAAAAAATGATGTTACGACTCTAACAAGATTTAAAGGAAACTATAAGTAGCCCATGAGTCAGATTTGTGTTGTTTGACCTCCTCCTCCAATATCATTGCATTCACGGGCCCTTATTTATGAAGGTCTTGCGCCGTCGGTGCGTCACTTTTAAAATGGGAAAAAGTGACGTACCGGCGGCGCAAGGCCTTCATAAATGAGGCCCACGGTTTCCAGTCCTGAGCTTTAGTCATCACAGCCTAATGCTTTCTTAGTGTTGTAGTTGTGTTTTGCTTCCATTTAACTTATTTGCCTAACACAACTAATGTCAAAGAATTTTAGGTGAAACGTTCAGGGCTCCATATTATGGAAAAAAAGAAAAAATCACGATTGTGAATTATTATTTATACTTTTATTTTCATTATTTTATTTTATTAATAGAACAAAAGGGTATATGCATATATTTTTCTGTGTTACTAAGCAGACTGTTTTACGTTGTATTTACTTGGTAAAAGCTAACCCATGGTTACAAAATTCATAATATATGCATGTGGAAGGGGTGCATGATTTGCATTTAAGGCACATAAGTGCATTTGCAGTGTGCATAGTATATGCAACCCATACAATTATGCAAACATATGATCTGATTTAGAGTTGGGTTACTTTCACAAAGGTGACGTATGTCCAATCCGCCTTACTACACTAGACAGATATCCATCACATTTGCTGTGAAGTAACCCATCTGCCAGTTTTTAAATCAGGCCATAGTTTTTGAACAGGTGTGAAAAATCTGGTTAACTCATTGTATTACCAGAAACAGGTACACTGCACCACCTATAAGTACGTTATAGCAGAAAAGAAAAAAGAAATATGAAATACCAGTATTTGTAATATGAAATAAGAAACAATATAAAAGAATTAAAATCATCAATTATCTGGACCATGTTGAATTTGGTGCAAGCCTAACACATTTATAATGCGCATGGTAAGCAATGGATTGAACGTCAGTGCTTTCGAGGTTAGTTTGCAATTGACAATAACATGTCCCCTTTTCTCTCTACCCCTCTCAAATCTTCATTTCTCTTTTGGTCGTGTGCCAACTCCCTCTAAGTCTACCTTTCAATTCTGGCCTTAGAACACTCCTGCCTGTTTGAGATCAGTTAATTTTAATCGAATGATTGCCTTCCTGCTAAATTAACCCTTTTTGTCCTGGGACCTTCTTGCTGCAGCTACAATGCTAAGTAGTGTTACATCAACTTATCAGCAATGTAAGATTTCAGTTTGAACGAGGACTGTAGTTTTATGATGTACCATGTTGAATTTTGATTTGCTAATACCACTTTTTATGATTCAAGCAAAAGCGATGTTTCAGGAAGTGTGAAATAATATAAAGACAGAGACCCTCCTTTGGAATTTTCCAATTGAACAAAGCTCTTCATTGATCTTTGATAGCAGTATAGTTTGTAAGGATATCAGTGGCTCCTGGGCCAGATTCACAACAAAAAAAATGCAAAAGTACTTTGCTCAATTTCTTCTGTTGTTTCAATGTATATTTGCATCTTTCTGGAATTTACAGACTTTCCCAATAGTAGGTCGAGCTCCACCAGCTACATCTTTCCAGAGGTGCTGCTGGAAAAGTGTTCCTGGAGCTGGTATTTGAACAGTATGGTATCTATGCACAGTAGACCTCTGCATTGAATATAGCGAGTGCCTAAGTGAAATTGCCTATTTTCTTTTTTCTAAATGGGAAAACATATTTCCCTATGGAGTTACACATTAATCAGGTTTGGAGGCGCCTGCTTCGTTTGCCACCATAAAAATTCATTTATGTCAGGGCTTGATCGCCCATTTATTTCATCAGGCATTTCCTGTGAATGGGTTCATAGGAGGATGGTGTTTGACGTTTGACACTGTAGATCCCATTTGCTGCTATGTATAGTCAGGCAGCCAGGCTGACTGGTTGAGTCCTGCTTGCCAGGAAAGAGCAGATTCAGCACAGAGCAGGTTCTTGGATTGTAGTCTCTTGTAGTCGACAGATGAGGGTGGGATGGGTCAAATGCTGCAGAGAGGTCCAGCAGGATGAGGGTCACAAGTTCTCCTATGACCAGGATCATGCATATGTTGTCTGTGGAAGGGATGAGGGCTGCTTTTATGCTGTGATTGGGTCTAAAGCCTGAATGAGTGGTGTTGAGGTGTTGGGAGGGACCAAGGTTTCCAAGGTTTTCTAGGATAGATGTTTAGTTTTAGTCATGAGAGCTTCCAAGTAGACATTCACGTCTGGAAGGAGGATGAGGCACTGGAGTCTAGTGAGGATCAATGGCTGAATGAAGTCGGTCCTGGGTCCTAGTGGCCTGCAGACAACGGTTCCGCTGAGGATGAATTCAGCCGTTAGGTGGAGTTTGAACATGAATTGTTCCTTGCTGCTGGTGGATGTTCCCAGGGTGGTGGTACAGCTGATGGTGTCCTTAAAGATAATGGTGGCTCCACCTCTGCACTTGAGCTCGTGGTCCTTCTGAGTGATCTTGTATCTCGTGGCGGTGACTGAGATAATGTCGGGCTGATGCAGGGTGCTTCTTTGGTTGTCTGCTTGTGATGTCACAAGGCCCGTCCAATTATGTCTCTGCAAAGTGGGTCAAGTACAACCCCTTCAGCACTTGCCACCCAGTGATAGTGATGGCAAGTAGTGCCAGACCTCTCAGGAAAGTACCGTTGGGGTTCACAAACTCACACTCAACAATCACCGAAGTCTAAACCAGTGCTTTACTTTGATGAAAGAAAAGTACTTTCATCTTCACACTTAAAATAAGCCTTACACTAAATGCATCTAGTGAATAACGTGCCTACTAAAATGAACCAAGTTCATCCCGAAACTACAAATATGCCATCATGGGTTGCCATTATACTAAATAAACGTGCTATGTGCCACTAACCTCACTACACAAATATACTCAAAACGTGCATCTGTGAACCCGTGGTGTAAGACAAAATCTACTGCAACAGACATTCAACGTTAAAAAAATTAAATAAAATAAACTGCTGCCTTACATGCAAACATGTGCCATAGACTAAGAAAGATCTTTTATTCGACCACAACTCATCAATTCGTTGGTAAAGGTTCTATTAACAAAATTGGATGTGAAGATAGTTCTTATATTATACCAATTGGTTATTATATGAAATGTGCCACAAATCAAAAACTGGGGGATAAAATAAAAAAAGACTCACAAGCATGCCATGCGTGTCGAGAACCAGCATAAGTAAAATGCAAATGGATGATAATAATTAAAAAGTGTGGTCGAAGTTACGCCAAAAATTAAATGAAACCTCAGCGTGACATGCTCTGGCCACAAAATGTCTCAGGCTATCACATCAGATAGGGTCGGGGGTTGTCTCGTGGAAGGGGAAGAGGCAGGGCTTGGACCAGTTGACCTCTAAGCTAACCCTACGCTCGTGTAGTTTGCGAAGTTTGCGCAACTTTGCACTACGCGAACTGCACGTAGCACAGTGCAAACAAGCGTAGCATAGTGCAGCGGTCATTTTTTGCTTGCTCGCGCTCCTCAACGTCAAGTTGGCAACCACGAGCAAGCAAAATGACATCCCGGTCAGACTTTTTCCTCGTTCGCGTTCAGCAACATCAAGTTGCCGATCGCAAGTGTGGAATATAAACCTCCCGGCGTGATTCTCAACGCGGGGAGGCCAGGTTTCTCATTGCGAGTGGTCGCGTATGCTCGCGACCGCTCGCGATAAGAAACTACCAGTTCGCATAGAGAAAGCTGCAGCTCGAGTAAAAATCTACTCGAGCGGCAGAAAACTACAGCTCGCACTGTGCAGGATGCCGTTTTCAATGTTTTCACAGTGTGGGATGCTTGTCCGCACTGTGTAATCATTGAAAACGGCATCTTGCACAGTGCGAACAGGGTACTACGCAGTTCGCATAGTGCTATGCGTGGCTTGCGTAGTGCGAAGTGCACTTTGCATAGCTTCGCGTAGCGCTACTTTGCAAACTACGCCCAGCCCTACACTAAGCCCGAGCGCTGCAAACGTAGTAAAGGTGAATTCTATGTCAGCAGGAATTGCATGCATGTCCAGGAGGTGCAGGAGCACATCATCTGCGTACAATGACACTGTGTGCAGGCCGCCGCCCAGCAGGATTCCCCCACTTCTGTCTGTGCGCTCAAAGGGCCATTGCTAGGGGTTCGATAACTAATGAAAATCGCAGTTTTATAATGTGTATTAAGGAGTGCCAGAGGCAGGTACCCTAGAGAGGTAAGGGGTCTGTCAGGTTTGGGGAGAGAGATGGGGAGCTCCTTGTGAAGTGCGGCCGGCAGGCAGGCAGCTAGTAGGGTCTCATTGTACACTACCTTCAGGTGCAGGACTTAAAGTGGAGCATGGCCTCATAGAATTCGGTTGGTAGAGCATTTGGGCCTGGTGTTTTGCCTGTGGGAAGTACCCAAAAGGCCTCTTGTATCTTAAATGCTGTAATGTCACCATCCAATTTAGCTCTCTGTTCACAGAAAACCGGAGCCAGGGACATATTTGCCAAGAAGGAGTCAATCTCATCCGTGACTACAGGTGTTGCAAAAGCATCCAGTGAAGTGTAATGGAGCGTCAGTTTAGGATGAATATTCCTCTATATATGTAAGAGGAATCCAGATGCCGCCCAGAGTGCACTTATGGGTTGCCATGTTTCTTGGCGGATGAGCCATGCCAGTAATGGGTCTGATTTGTCAGCCTCTGCTTGTGTTCTTGATGAGTGAACATCATGAGTGGGTACGACCCAGATAATCTACGTGGGTTATATGGGGGATAATGTCCAGACTGCCAACTAGTCCATCAACTCGGAAATGAAGGTTGTGTGGGTGTGAGTAGAACGAGTAGATCCTGATGTGCGCCTTACGCAAGCGTCATGTGTCAGATAGCTCCCAGTGTATTATCCAATCAGATAGCGCTTGGGTATTGCAAGTGACAATTGTGTGGGGAAGAAGGGGGAAGTAACAGTCTAGACCAACTTCCAGAACACTCTGGAAGTAGCCCCCAAACAGCCATGTTATCCCGCTCCACCTTGAAAATACCCCGATAATTTAACTAGGAATCCCATTTTGTCAGAGTTAGGGGCGTAAATGGAGCCTGTTACCATGTAGTGGCCTTACAGGTGGCACTCAATGAAGACTAGTGACCCTTAGGGTCGATTGTAGTTGTGGTAGCTATGAAAGGGACACCTGCCTTGGCCCATACCATATCGCCTCATGTGCAAGTTCAGTAATTCATGGAGTACACCTTCCGCAGCAGCGTCTCTGCAATCTCTGTGCCTCCGGTTGCGTTAGATGAGATTCTTGTATCAATGCTGTGATCGGGGAGCAGTGACGTTGGTAGGAATAAATGCTGTATCCCCCTCACAATTCAGGTGAGGATATTGGTGATGGTCATATTTCTAGATGGTGAGTAAAATTCACTTAACACTGTGAGGGAGGCAACAGGCCATCCACTCTGTGGTGCGTATGAGGTGTGGGTGTGGGCAGCAGAACAGGAACATGAACAATTAAAAACGAAAGTAAAAGAACAAACTAGGAATACCATAAGGCTAGAGGGACAACATGTGTCCATCCAAACTGTGTAACCATGTAAGCCTATGGCAGAAAGCTGTCTAATGGTGGTGGGTCAGCATGGGTTGTGTAAAGGTCCTTTTTCCGTCTCCGTAAGGATTGACTGTAGCATTGCCAGGACGCTCTGTGTAAGTGTCTGTTGTGGCACAGGCACAAATGTGTACTGCGTAATTTATCAGGGAGCAGTGTATAAACAGTCATCGGGAGGGGGGTGAGGAGAGTGGGGCAATGTTAGCAACACAGTCTGTGGGGAGGGCAGTGGTCATGGAACTCAAGGAATATGCTCTGGGTGTAACATTGGTGTCCTGGTGGAGGTTTAGCCAAGTTCATCAGTGGTTTGAGGGGTTACGTGCCGCGGCGTGACAGGGTCCAGTCTGGAGAGCATGGTCATCAATGAGTCAATGTCCCTTGAAATGAAATGAATGAAATGAAAATTGCACTTGTATAGCGCGTAACTACCCGGAGGCCTCGCAGCGCTTGTGACTAATTGCTTGACGCGAGCTCAGGGTAGTTCAGCAGATTTTGGCAAACAAGTGCGTTTTCAGAGCTTTCCTAAAGGACATATGATTGCTGTTTCCTCGAAGAGGGAAAGGGAGGGAATTCCAAAGTCTGGACGCAGAATGGGAGAAAGAGCGGCCGCCCCAGCGGGCTCTGTTGACTTTGATGGAGGTTGCCAGCTGGAGGGTACCAGAGCGAAGGGGGCGGGATGGGACATAAGGCGTGACTATGGAATGTAGAATTGGGTGGCCTGTTCGATGAAAGGACTTGTGCAGAATGCACATGGCCTTGAATTGCACTCTTGCCGCCACTGGGAGCCAGTGGAGTTCCTTTAGGGCCTTCTTCGCTGACTGCCAGCGGGGCAGGTTGTAAAGTAGGCGGGCAGCGCTATTTTGTGTAACTTGAAGCTTCTGTGTAACGGAAGCCGGGGCTCCCATATAAAGAGCGTTCCCATAATCCAGGCGGGAGAGTATCAAGGCCTGGACCATGACTCTCCTCGCCTGGAATGGGAGCAGAGGGAGCACCTTCCGGAGCATCCTCATTAGCCCGAAGCAAGTGGCGGCAGTCTTGGTAGCTTGGACCGAGAAATCGAGTGCTTTGTCAAGCCAAATCCCGAGGCTCTTTATCTGGGACTTAGGGACAGGGGGCAGGCCCAAACATGGTGGCCAAATGGATGCAAGGGCAGAGGGGGGAGGATTACCCAATAGGATAATGTCTGTCTTCTCCCCGTTGAGCTTCAAACAGGAAGATTGCATCCACCTGGCAACAGCCTCTAGACAGGGACCTAGAGTGTTGGACGATCCCTCCGAGTGGTCTAAAGAGACCACCAGTTGGGTATCGTCCGCGTAGGTGACCATACGCACACCAAAGGGATGGACTATCCTGTCTAGGGGTTCCATGTAGGCATTAAAAAGGGTAGGGCTTAGGGAGGAGCCCTGGGGGACCCTGCACCTAAGTGGGTGTTTGGGAGAAGCCACCTCACCCTCAAAGACCTGGAAGAATCGTTCGTCCAGGAAGGATGTCAGCCATTCCAGGGCCGCGCCCAACACGCCCATGCACGCCAATCGTGGTAATAGCATGGCATGGTTAACCGTGTCGAACGCGGCGCTGAGGTCCAATAAGATGATGGCGACTTTTCCTCCCTGGTCCGACACGGCTCTTGCTTCTTCCGTTACCGCTAGGAGGGCGGTTTCGGTTCCTTGCTGAGGACGAAATCCTGTCTGGGAGGCACGCAGCAGACTGTTGGATTCCAAATAGTCCGTTAAGATGTTATTAACGTGCCTCTCAAGCATTCCTTGAGGAATTGGCCATCTCATCTTCTAGGTCGGATAGCTGAGTGTGGTCCCGTATCGTTGCAGCCACTTGCAGTGCTTGTTGCCTCTCTTGTATCACTTGTTCCAGGGCCGACATGGTTGGTAGTCATGGGAGTGGTTGTCTTGGCGGCACCTGCAATGGTGTCTGCTGCCTCCTGGTGCATTTGAGACAGTTTGCCAGGGCGGAAGTGGGGCGTAGGACACCAAACCTGAATTGTTGATTCAGTCCCAGACCTCCTTGGGGTCTGTGAAAAAGTGAGTCTTTCCATCCTGAACTATTCGGAGTCATGCAGAGAAGAGGAGTCATGTAGTTGGCATTTAACTGTGAGAAACTAACTCTGTTTGTGTTGGACCAACAAGGTGTAGTCTGGGAATATCATGACGTTGCATTATCACCCACTAGGTTCAAGAGTTTGCAGGTCTCTTTGAGGATTAGATCACTGTATGTGCAGTAGGTGAATCGTCATAGGCCTAATGTTGGCACCTGGGGGAGGCCTCCTCACTGACACCCAATGTGCTCTTTCAACAGAGAAGTTTAGCGGAGAATACTATGCAACCATTGTTCAACATGAGAGACTGCGTCCATTTCAGGAAAATCCCCACATGAATATTATTTCTGCCGGAACGGTCTTCGGCGTATTCGGCTCTCTATGATACGAACCAGTTCTTGTAGTGTGCGCAGGCCTACCTATGACTCACGAGCCTGCAGTTGTATTATGGAGATCGTTTGCTCTACTGTGCGGACATTAGCCACCAGTTTGCGACCTAAGTGTGCCGGGCATGCCCAGACGTGGGTCCCAGGCTCACTGTGTCACTGGATTCAAGCTAACCTTGCTGATGAGTGGTAATGCCCCGAAACCGGACCCAGGGTGCTTGTTTCCGGTCCAGGGAGAACTTGGCTTGGCAGTTCGGGCTGGACTGTTCCCATGAAGTACAGGGTCAACACTGATTTGCATATGGCTTGGTCTAAACTGAGGTGGTACGGTGAGGAAAAGAACAATGGATTTAACCCAGATCTATTGACTGGGGGTGAATGTTTGATTTGCTCTGCATTCCATCCATCATCTGTGTGTCTTTTAGTTTGCGCTGGTCAGCATATAGTAGAGTAAGATCTGCTGCCACAGTGTAAATCTTGTGTTCCACGGAGGCTTGGGATTTTTCCATTGTCATTAGCACAGTGTAGTTTATCCTCTACAGATGGGGGGTCCTCGGTGTGGTCCTGGGGACCAGTCTTTTCAGATGATGGTGTGAGTATGTTAATCGAAAGTGTGGGCACGAAGGGGTGTGGGTGGCCTAAGGCAAATAATGGTCTTAGCAGCAGAGTAGATGAGTCCAGGCTCTCAGAGAAGTGGGCCTATTTGTGTGTGTTCGGTCAGAGAGGTGGAATATCACAGCACAAGCAACCAACACCTCAGAGTAGGTTAGGTAAGTTAATTTGTCAGGCAGAATATGGTTATGGGTGGGGTTTAATGGAGGCATCCAGATTGCAATAATCTCCTGACAGAATCACGGTGTGGTCATAGAGGTGGCAATGTCTAATGGGGCCCACTTACATTTTTAGGCCTCTGAGCAGAGGAAGTGCAGCACGAACAGCTCTGCAGCAATTGCAGTCCCTTAAGTGTGGGTTTTCCTCAGTCACGAACCGAGCTGCAGCCCTCCTCCAGGTAACAACAAAGTTTGTTGGGGGTTGAACCCCAGGCAGAGGAGTTTTTTCATGGGGTGGTAAGATGGTCAAGTGGTGGCTGCAGTTGACCCAGTCAGCCTCTGGGAGGGGTCTATATCACTCTCCCTTATGCTGTGAGGCTTCATCACTCCAAGGTCTCAGAATGTGGGGGCACCCATCAGACATTTGGGCAATGGGGAGGAGGAAGGAGAAGGCCCAAGCTTGCGCAGTCTCCAAGCACCACGACCTCAGGTTGAGTCAATGCAGTGCACAGTGGCGCTCTTCCTACCTGGGCTCACGGCTGTTCATTGCCAAGCTTCCGCAGATGTGCACGTCTGCCTGCTGGGCAGGATGAGGTCAGACAAGAGGCCTGCAGCATGACTGCAAGTGCCACTGCGCTCCCAGTGCCAGCTAACAGTGTGCACCCCCGGCACCCCACTTGTCTTCTGGGGTCTGTCCTCTCCTGGTTCTATCGTCTGCAGGGGAGGAGGAAGAGAAAAGAGTGAAGGGAGCACTCTCACCCAGAGCCCAGTCTTGCCCTCAGGGCAAACTGCAACTGTCAGCGTACGACGTGGGTTGCTGCCCACTTTTAGGGCCAATATTCTCAACCGGACCAAAAACGGATCAGTAGACCCAGGCTTGGTCCTTCCAGGCTGTCTGAGCCTAGTGAAGGTGCCCCCATGCCAGAAGGGGGATATATGGCAGGAGTGCTGAGGGATAATCCTCAGATAAAGGGGGTCATGGTGCGGAGCCCTTCTAGAGAGCCGCCGCCATCTTGGTTGCTCCCTCCAGGCCTGAATATTCACATACTCTTGAGGTTGTGAGGGTCCATAAACTCAGCAGGTGAACAATGTTACAAAACAACTACTTTCTTTCTTAAGATTCAAACCTGTGTGAATAGCCAACGTTGTGGCATACAAATATATAGGCGTAAATGGATTTAGACCTGATAGGTATCATGTAGCGAATGCGTGGGAAACATCCTTTACGATGCAACTTTTACCACGCAGTGCCTTTACAATGCAGGTTTTTCAACGCAAGTCATTACAACGAATTGCGCTGGGGGGCGCTCTAAGATAGGTAATAGTTTAATTTACTATCCAACACCTTCCCTACTATCCACGGGGACTGGAGTTGGAATAGTAAATTAAACTATTCACTATCCAGCATCCCTCAACGCAAGTCGTTGTAACGACATGCGTTGAAAAACCTGCGTTGTAAAAGCATGCGTTGTAACAACGTACATCCGAATGCGTAGGTAGGGTGATTCCAGCCAATCTCAGCCTTAAACTTAGACTTTGTCTGAAGATGTTGGACCTAATCTTCCTTTCCACTTCATTAGCACTTTGATGTATTTACTTTATTTATTTTACATACACATTTTATTGCATCTCGTCTACACCAGCAGTAATCAATCACCTTGAACAAACTCTAAACAGGCCTTGCAATTACTTCTTTGCCCAGTTCACTAGTTTATTGACTTGCAATCTTGTAGCTAGAAGAACTATGCTATGGATATGTTAATATACAGAGAACACTGTCCTCATATCTGATATGAATGTGGCCCCAAAGCTGCATGCACGTGCCTACTGCAGATGGCGAATGACATTGTATTTTTAATTTTTGCCCAAACAATGCGGTGCCTGATTGCCCATTCTTTGCTTTCTCAGGATTTTCGATTCTTCAAGCAATTATGGAGGCAGCGGTACAAAACAACTGGCAAGTCACTGCCAGATCAGTCGGGAACATAAAGGATGTTCAAGAATTCAGGCGCATCATAGAGGAAATGGACCGGCGTCAGGAGAAGAGATACGTCATCGATTGCGAAGTGGAGCGGATAAACACCATCTTGGAGCAGGTACAAAGAGGCATACTTTGCAGTATTTGTGTTCAGAAAAGAGCTGCTTTCATTTACTTGCACGTGATTGAATGATTGTGTGTCTAAATATGAACATGATGGGCAAGAGTTTGGGAGCAGGGGAATGCAAAGGCACAAACAAGAACACAAAAAATGCATACTATATAAATCTAAGAATGGGTGTCCAATTATTGGAGCTGAATTTTAATCAGTTTCCTTCTGTTACCAAGATGCTGGGAGGAAGGAGTCTTTTCAATGTCATTTCTATTGTGATAAAATATGCCAGTTTTGGATGGGCATCATCCTTGAGTACAGCATAGCCTGGTCACACTTGCCTCAAAGGCTTGTAACTAAGAAACTATTTGCTCTCTGGTACTCAATGAATCATCCTCCAAAGGGGGAGAGTTTGGGATGACTCAATTATTTGTGTATTTTGTATAGCGCACAGCTACCCCAACGGGGGGTCCCGGCGCTCATGCTCAGGTACTAGGTCTTGGCCAAGGATGTTTAACAGAAGAGAAATGTTTTCAAAGCTTTGCGGCATGATAGGTTATCCTGGATCATGCGGATGGAAATGGGAAGTTTATTCCACTGCGAGGAGGCACACAACTGAAAGGTTTTTCCCCCAGAGCGAGCTTTTTTAAATCTGGGGGTGGACAGCAGACATTTTGAATTAGATCAGAGATGTCTGGCATTACTGTATGGAAGGAGACAGGATGAGAGATGAGCCGATCCCTTTCCCTTTATTGCTCGATGAGCTAGGGTTAATGCTTTAAACTCTGCCCTTTTGTGGACTGGCAGCCAGTGCAATCTCCGCCGATGTGGCGATATGTGCTCTCGGAGGGATATACCACAGAGCAGCCGGACTGCAGCATTTTGGACTATCTGTAACCTTTGACATAAACCAGAGGCAAGTCCAAGGTAGAGGCCATTAGCATAGTCTAAATGGGATGTTATTAATGCCTGGACAATGGTTTTCCTGGTATTGCTGGGGAGGTAATTGATTAATTTTTTTATCATCCTGATTTTAGAAAAGCAGGCGGCAGAGACAGCCTGGACTTGATTGTGAAAGGAAAGATTGGAGTCCCATCTGACCCCAAGGTTTCTGAGTGATTCCTTAGGTGAGGGGTCCGCACTCAGGTCTACTGGCCACCAGAGGTTCGATTCCAAGGGGGAAGATTGATGGAAGAATAGAACCTCAGTTTTTCCTGCATTCAGTCTGAGGAAGTTATTATCCATCCAACTGGAGATATTACGGAGGCAGTCTTTCAATGGGTCAAAGGTGGTCTGGATGGGATCATCATAAGAAAATAAAAGCTGGATGTCATCAGCATATGAAGTGACCTTTATTCCAGTCAATGGATTGTAAGCACTGCCTAGTTCATTCAGCATGCACATTACCCATCTCGTCTATCTTGGTAGCTTTTCTAGGATGAGGGGTATGGCATGTTTGGAAGCACATACTGTGCTACAGGTAAGTGACACAGGGTGTGGGTTACTGTGTTGAATGAATTCTACTATAAAGCTATTCAAGCTTATCGTCCAGCCAATGCCTTTAATTGTAGTGCTTTAAACCCCTGCCTCTAGCCTGCACTCTATTAACAACTCACAGCCACATAGTTGCCAATCTCTGGTAACATTCTGCTCACGAAGCACATACCATCATTGTTTGTTTTCCAAAACTGACATATTTCATTCATATCTTCAGTACCTACCTCGGAGGACGACGCTTAAAAAAATAGTTTGAAACTTCTCTAACCTGCATTATGATCCTGACAGCTTTCATTCTCTCTCTGTTCCTCTTCTTGATATCGTCTCTCTGCCCTCTGCCTCCTCTCTTTCCTCCTTTCCTTCTTTCTCTCTCTACCTTTCTATCTCTTCTTCTGGCTTGTTTATCTCTCTCCATTCTTCTCTCGCTCATCTCTTTATATGTTTCTTCTTTTCTTAGCCCTTACCCACCCCCTCTCTTTGTGCATGCATCCCATCAACTTCCTTTCTACAGCTTTATCTCTTAAACTTTTGCTCTCTATATTTCCTCACACCTCGTTCTTGCTACATTCTCTCCGCCTCCAACTTTCTATCTGTTCCTCCCTGTCTCTCCCTCATTCTTTACTTTATCGCTGTCTTTCCAGCTCTCTTCTTACTTTCTTTCCTGGCTCTGTCTCTCTAGCTCTTACTTCCTGTCTTTTCTTCTCTTTTTTTCTCCTTCTCCCACTCTTTCCTTTTCTGCTCGCCATGCCTCAATTTATGTCTCTCTAGATCTTTTCTTGACACTCTCTCTCTGTCTTCTCACTTTACACACACAGTAATAAAAAATCACTCCTAAAGTGAATTCAATTAGACAGGATAATTTACCTGGAATCAAATCCTGATTTTGAAGAATACTGCTAATACCTCATTGAACTTTTCTTAGTTCCAGAGTCAACACCTTTTTTTAACTGTGACCTAGAAACTGCCTATTTTAGATGCAAATATTTCACCATGTCTGACATTTACACAAGTGAAAAGGCTTACGGCTCTCTTGAAGTGTTTCTAGCAAGAAGCTCTTTTCAGAGCAAATGATATGTCTGGAACTTAGAAATAAGGAAACCTCTACAAACCATGCACATAACAATGGAGAAGCTGTCTGTCTTGCCATACTGTATAATAAGCAAATGACCTTTGATACGCTTATCATTTTTATAATACTGACTGCAGCAGAAGGCGCATTAGTAGTGAATTCCTTAGAGAGAGGCATTGAGTAGTTTCCTGAGCGAGCAGAGGTCATCTGGGTTGAAGGTTGTAGAGTGTATAGATAAGGAACGACTTTTATAGATAGAGCTGGCTAAGCTTAAAGGTCCTCATCTCACGTTGAACTGTATTTTGGTGCAGTAACGCTACTCACAGAAACATGGATACCACATTATTCATTTTTACCCCTGTACGTGTAAAGTATCTACTCCCCATTGCAAATTCTGCTGATCTCAATGTGGAAGAACGTGCTAGCATTGCATCTTTTACTTCATTCTTAGCTTGAAAATTGTGCCTGGCATTACCAGGTAAAATGTCTGCAGTGCAAAACAAGCAGGTCGGTCTGAAATTTGCACACAGCTTGTAAAGCTGTTGAGGGTGCACAAGTCAACATTACAGTGCTGTACAAACAGATGCCGCCCATTTATTTTTTGGTTGTGACTACCCATTTTTCAGACTTTTACTGTAGGTGTGCCTTATTCCTTGAGTCTCACTCATGGGAAACTCATGGTAAATGGACTGAGATTGCTAACTGCCAGAGTCCACCTTTTAAGATGAATCCTCCTTCATGATGATGCAGCTGCTCAGCTACTACAGTAAAAGGCTCAAGCCTGGTTAAATGTGAACACATGAGCACATGTGTAGGTTGCATCGGTAAGACTGTCATACCCTCAAGAACTGGTACTGACCAGAGGTAGGCCTAACAATGTGAGTGGGCATTCATACTGAAGGTCTGTGGTGCCTAACTATATTAAACATCACAGGCAACATCTGCCCCATTGTACAGTTTTGCACTACTTAGTTCTACAGAGTCCAGTGAGGTATCAATTTTACTATAAATATGTATCTTGAGTTTCAATCCACAGCCCCTTTTGTCATATCTACACCCCTTATGGCACTTTCATATTTCCCTTGCTCAGCTCATAATCAGGTTCCATGTCTTTCTCCCCCTACTGGGCAAAGTTAGTTCCTCTGCTGGCCAACAGGGGGATCAAAGACCTCTTCACACAATAACGCCAATTACAGCTCCTGGTAAAGGAACGGGTGTGGAGAAAATCTGCATTTGCTAATTAATTACTCACATTGCACTTGGGCTGGAAAACCCCAACCCCATTGAAGCAAAGGAGAAAGGCCAGACCTCTGGAGGCAAACACAGGAGGAGCTCGCCTTTGTAGTTTTAGTGGCAAAGAATCAGACAGCTGTGTAAGGGGAGGCAGAGCAGAGACTCCCAGGAAAGGCATTTCAATAAACTACTTGAAGTCACTTTATGGAGATTTCTGAGAATGTTGTGCAGGATGTTTGGAGCAGGGGTGGAGGAATGATGTGGTACCCTAGGATTGGCTAGGAGTGGCTGACTTTTAGAACTATGCACCCCCACTTAAAAACCCCTTAACAAGAGAAAGACTAATGAGAAGACACTGGAAGCAATGACAGCGAAAGAATGGCTAGCTAGAAAGAGAAGCCACATAATGCCTCTGTAAGGATAGACTGAAGGATTGTAACTCTAGCTGACCATAAGGACTAGGATGGGTCTCGTCAGGGCCAGCGGCATGGGCCATTGTATCCCCCTGCAGAAGGCTTGAGGGAATGGGCCTGCTAAGAGACCCTAAATGGTTTCTCTGGCACTTCTGTTGACTGGTCCATGACTCTGTTGCTGATACACAATTGCCTTGCAAAATGGCCCATGTCCTGAGAGCTGGGAAGTGTAGCAGGTGGGTGGTCTGCTTGCTGGTTGTGGAGGGGCTATGGAAAGCAGCGGAAGATTCCCCCAAAGCAGGAGAAAATTTCAGGAGTACAGGCAGATGACAGGTCTGGCTCAGCTTCCCATAAAAGTGCCCATTTAAAGTCCAGGAGGCCTGAAAAAAATGTTCCTTGAGGCTAGGACTTAAGTAAAGATTGCATGGGGGCCCATACCCAAAACATCCTTGGATCCAGGGACCCATACCTCGGGTCTCGGTGCAAGAAAGAACTGTCCCACTGAACCCCATCTCCCATGGGACTGGAGAATTAAAAACTGAGATCCAACAGTCTCAAAGCTTTAATCCACGCTTCCTCCCACTCCCCATACCAGTAACTGGGGTAAGCACCGGGGACGCAACACAGCTGCAATCGGTCTGTAAGGACATGAGCAGGAAAACAAGCACATCTGGTCCCTCTCCTGCATTATATAATGTCAACCTGGCTGGGAGTTGGCAAGGCGGCGCTTAAGTGGGCTCTTCGTGCTGCCAATGGCCCCATATAAAAAAAGTGGAGGAAAAAAGGCACAAGTTCACGTGAAAAAATAAAAAAATAAAAAGCAGTTGGAGTGCTGCACAAGGCTGTTAATCAAATATTGATGCTCGGATTGAAATGGAGCACTGCATACCACCTTGCCAGGGCTTCAGATTTGCACATTTGCCTCATCGTACCCTAAAAGTAGGCATGGCACTACCAACTTTGTTTTAGTGTGGGTGAGGGGGTGCAGAAACCTCCAAGAAGATGTTTCCTTAACTCACTCTAAATCTCCCAGGGGATTGAATGCCTGACCCCGTAAAGGCTCTCGATTGCTTTGAGTGCTCCCAAAGCAAAAGCTTTTTGGTTATAAATAGTGGAGTTTGGGGATACCTGTTGATTGGCCCTAAAGCCCCAGTAACTGCATGATACAGTACACATGTTATTAAATGAAATGTTTTCTTGCCAGTGATAATGGCTGACAATATAAGATTTCACAGTAAAATTAATGTTATTGGATGTTGGCACTAGCCCTATGTTATCTTTAATGGTGTGGTATATCATGTATTGCATAGTGGTACTGTCCCCATTGATTTCAATGTATTGTAATGGGGAAATATACCAAGTTGCTGCTTTTACTGATGGGGTGACACCTTGACAGAGTCAGTAATTCTGGTTTACTGAATGTCATCCTCTCATATTGTGATATTGCATCTGGTATAGATAAGTGCAGTGTGGTTTTAGGGTTCAGTACCCACTAGGGCTGTATCATGATAGGCGGTGTCAAAGGTATTTATATCTACCTGATTCTGCATATTTGCAGTTTAATGCACAGTATTTGTTAGTGTGATTGTAATAAAAGTCCCTTTTTTAAAAGACAAAATAAATTCTTATTGGAAAATCATTTGTTGAGTTTTTTTTGTTGTGTGCTGGGGTTATTATCCCTCCCCACCTCCCCTGGGGGGTGCTTTGAAGTGTGCTACTACAATGGGGTACCTGATTCCCAATTAAAGTGTTTGTCAGTGAAGTTTTAGAGAGATAATACTGAAAGTAGAATAGAGCATTTTTTGTATTAGCATATCTTTGTCAACTTTCAAGGCTGCTCCAGAGTACATTTAATCTTCCAAAATGAGCAACAATGCTTCTTAACCTGCAGAAACTCCCCACGAACTCATTTAAAAAGTTCAAATTCATGGACAATGGGAAATTTAATGCAAAAGTAGATTTTCAAATTGCCTCTTGGTTTGGATTCAGAACTGGTTCCACTAAACACATTCCAGCTTGGAACAGGTAGTAGTGTGGACCCAACAACTAGAAAATGTTCACCAAATCTTCCAGGATGCCACAGCTTTCAGCATACCAGACCTCAGGAGCTATATTTCCCAATCAGGTTAAAGCTGTCTGTGGCAGACCGAAACCTCAGTAGCTCTGGCGATCTCTTTGGGAAATTTTCTTAGACAACCAATGCAGAAGAGAGGTTGTGGCAAATCTGAGTTTTTGTCTCGCGTGTAGGAAGGCAGTAAAGAACAAAAGTCTTCTCTTCTTTTTCTTTCAGGTCTTAGTCTGAAGATCATTTCAATTGGCATAGGTTCCTATAAGGCTAAGACTATTGGTTCATTGGCAGGCCCCTGTAAATCAGCTCAGAACTAGCCCATACATTGTCTCATGCCTTCTGTCATAGCAGAATTATTTTACAGATCGATGTAAGTAAGACTTGATGTCACAAAGTTACAATCTCAAAGTGATGCTGAGGTCTGTAAAGCTGGCATGGTTCTCTTGGCAGAACAGAGCTCTCCTAGAACCGAATACCTACTCCTTCATTACCAAGTGGACCCCTTGGCTCATACAGGAACATTTCACACAATATTTGTTTTGGTTCTTCCGTGGGTCAAGATAAGCGGCTGTAGCTGACAAGGCCTCCACCAGCTAAGATAATTATTTTCAGCAGTTCCACAATAAACTCACACTTCGATTATAAAACCTCCAAGTGGGATACACTCACATCTGTAGACAGACAGGCCATGCCTTGTTTATGGGCCTTTGCTGGCTTGTCCCAACCCTCCAAAGGACAAAAAAAATATTTTTTAATTTGCTGTATAGGTCTCTTTGACATCTCCCGGACATCATGGGAAGGCAGGACTACATGGTTCTGGAGAGGCTTATACTTAGCAGGGTATCAAAGGGGGGGGGCACAGTTATGCCCCGGGGAAATCCCTAGTTGCCAGCATACCTAGCTGGAACGACGATTTTGGACATCTTTGGGACTCTACCTACTGCCAAAAGAGATAAAGCCCTGATGAAGTTCCTATTGTTTATGGAACTAAACACGTTGGCTGGACAGTGTATATAAAGAAAAGACAATGGAAAAATAAAGGTTTTGATACAATACGCCAGAATGGACTTCTTTACCTGGTGCACCTCCATATACTTTGCTGTTCATGGGAAGGCGCCAAGGTTTTAACTCTCCGCCCAGCCATGGCTCCCACAGTACGAAGTGCAGGTATGAGTGCAGTGAGTGCAGTCCACTCCCAACTGAGAAGCCGCTTCTCCCACACAGGATGGAGCTCTTCGTCAGCTTTTTCGGTCCTTGAAGCAGTATAGAAGGCCAGCCAACTGACCCTTACAGAGAGCTTCCAGTCCCACACTGAGAGCATGATGTGCCTCGTGGTTCTTCACTAGCAGGTTCAGTCAGGATTCTTCTTCTCACTCTTCACCAAATTCGTATGTGTTCTGGTGAGTGTATGGTGTGGTACCATTTTCATCCTGTGCACCATCCACTGATCTGTGATAATCCCTGACTAGGTCCCTGGATAATTTTCACCTTTGCAGCAGTTCATTTCCTCCTTGCCTCCAAATGATCCCTTATTTAGCAGGAGTCGGTGTCCACTGCTCAGAGCTCTCAATCTGCACCCGGCCACAGTCCTAAGAATGTTAGGAACCACCCTCTCTGAATGATCTAGGAACAGACTTTACGCATAGTGAGAGCAGAGATGATACTTATGAGGGCTCCATAATAAACGGCCTCTTCGACACTTGCTTTAACCATGTTAGAAGCCAAGCATTTGTTTTTGTGCTTGTTTGACTATCTGGTCATCTTCTCTCACAGATGTCACATTCCCAGAGAAGTAATTGGTAGTGTTTCCTCCTCCGAAGCAGCCCTATTGTTTCACTAGCAGGTCATCTTTTCACACAAGAACAAGGCTTAATTATTGTCAGAAGGAAAGTGCAGTAAAACAGAATTAATTAATGTTGTTGCCTCTCAGCAGTACAAAATATAATTTTATAAAGTTACCTTTCCAGTATAGTTATCAAGGATCTAAAGTTCACAATTGAGCTAGATTTTTTGTAATTAAGGGTTTTTCATAGTTCCTGATCGGTATAGTGAAAATAAACTTTAAATTATGACCAGACCTTCCAAACAAAAATGCCACTTTGCCTACACAGAAAAAAACATAATTGTATGCCTATTCACTTCTGGGGCATTCATTTCTTTAATATTTAGAACGTCCATCCTTTATATAGCAAGCTCTGAGCCCTGTGGGCTAGAATACACACTTAGGTGTGACTTATCCATTATATGAAAGTAGTTATTTCTTATAGGGGTGTGTGAAATTGGCGTAATTTGCTTTTGCATAATTATGCATAATGATGGGAAAATTACGCAAAAATTCAAGTCTGTCATTTAAATATATATTTTATAACGAAATGTGTCATTACATCAATTAGATAATGTGAGGACACATTTTGTGCAAAACAGTTAGAGAAAAAAAACTGTGTTGAACAGCAGCTGCTCACCTTCAGCTTGTTTGGGCACTCCTCATTATAATTTGGCACAAAAAGCACGTAATTACACAATGTGCGGTAATGGTGTAATTTCATGAATTTTGCTGAACAAGCATAAGGCTAAATTCCCGAAGTTATGTTAATTAGAATGGATCAATTAAAATTTCTCTCAGACTAATTCTTACATGTCAGATCACCTTCATCTGCCATCTGTTGTTGGAAGGTTTGAGCTGCAGCCAGCCAATGGTGAACCCGAAGACATGTTTTCCAGTTTTACACAGGGAGTAGATGTACACTTCAGCTCACACCAGGCCCGGACTGGCCATAGCGGGCACCGGGCAATCCCCCGGTGCGCCGCAAGGGTGGGGGCCGGTTTTGGCCCCCTGGGGTCCGTTTTTGTTACAGGGCCGTTTATGCAGCATAGCTGCAAAATCGTCCCTGCAACAAAATCGGCCGAAAACCGGCCCCAGCAAAGAGCTCAGACCTCCTCGGTGGGGTTGGGGGGGCGGGGGAGGGGCGGCCGAGCACTTTGCCGGGGCCGGTTTTGGTTCCCAGTCCGGCCCTGGCTCACACTCCACCTTAAACTTGTATTACACTAGTGCACCTTCACCCTCTTGAGTACCAGGCACATTACCTTAAGGTCTCTGCATTACTTGATTGGCAGCCTATGTAGAAATGTATTTTCTGTGTTGAAATGCTTGGTGAACTGTTTCACCCTAAACTTGCTTCAAATGACAAATTCATAGCTCAGTTAAATGCTGCTGGGTTGTTGGAAGGAGAACCACACAAATGCTGCTGCATTTGGTAATGCAGTGTAGTATGTGAGATAGTACCACTGAGTGCACCAATGTAGTCCGTTCCTTCTGGAAGGTAGAATTCTGCATAAGGCATTGGCTACAGTGTTGATAGACAGCAGTAGAGTCATGGACGTCAATTCACCAAAATGCCAGGGGTAGCAGAAGTGACTTCATATGCCCCTTGACCTTCACTTTCGCTCACACATACACATGCTTACACATAAACATGCATCGTGGAGAAGTGTGGCTCACTGGTTAGAGGATGCAGGCCCTGAAGCAGAGGTCAGACCCGGGACCAGCGTTCAATTCCCGATGCGGCAGGGTCTTGAGCCCAAATGTCCACGGACTCGATAATTCTCGCTTCGGTGCCTACTCGAATCACGGGTTCACACTCTGCAACTCTGGGCAATAGCTTGCTTAATCTCCACTACGGCCCCCCCACCCCGCGGCGGGATGCCTGGCTTTCACCTTGGGGATGCCCAGTACGGGTTATCTCACAGGGAAAAGCCAGGACGGGTTCCCAAAGCAAGTGCCTTGAGACCTTGCGGTCATAAGGCGCTATATAAGAACCTTTGACATTGACATACACACACACACACACACACTCACACATATACACACTCTGCATACATATACACACACGTTCACGCGTACACACACTCACATATACACACACTGCCTACACACATTCACACACTCTCTCTTACATAAACACACTCAAAACTGAAAGCACGCACGCAACGTACATATATTTAAAACATTTTTTTTACTGATCTCAGCTGCCAGGGAAAATCGAGTTTCAGCTATTTGTACTCCATTATTTATTAAACTAATAGCAAATAATATTTTACTATCCACTTTTTAGCATAATAAAAAACTGACAAAAAGCAAGTAGAGTGAAGCCCCCACCGACGTCCATAATGACGAGCTGCTACTGTTCCTGGCACTGATTTTGCCACTGCTAAGGCTAGGGGTTGCACAGAGAGTGCCAGGAGTCACAAGGGGCAGGACAGGGGTCGCTAAACAATATCCGCGAGTGGAGTAGTAATTGAGGAAAACAACCAGCTAAACTTTAGCGTGGTGGGATTTACAGGTCCTTAAACGTGGATCTCCATTTTCAGGTGGTTGAGACACATCCAGTTTCATGGTATACAGATTGGATGTGTACTAGATACACAGTTATGTGCAGGAGAGCTCTGTCTCCCTCTTGTAGTTCGAAACCGATGTGTGTATGTTCTGTGTACATCTATAAAAGATAAGTTAGCATCTGTTGAGTATGAGGGCGAGTGGAGCCGTGTATGAATAGTGAAGTCACTGCTTACTTTGGGTCGATCACTGAAAATATATTTCTAACTTGGGATTCATGACTGTATATTCATGGCTCTATGGGACCTTATGGGCCATCATTCACAGTGAAGAGAGAGCCAATGGCTGAAGTGGGCTGACATATTGTCCCATGATATAGTCTGTGGTGGGCTGTAGCAAAATGTAATTAGCACTTGAACAGACCAATCTATGAAGAGGGACGACTTGTTTTTTTAGTTAAAAAAAGCTATCACCGGGACAAACCTAAAAATGTCTTAATAATGATAGTGGCTAAATAACTATACAGACAAAAAAGCTAAAACGACCTACAGATTTATAAATATCCAACAACAAAGTAATTTTGCAAGCAATCACTCAAATCTCTTCGCCCATCACTGTCATCTCATATCCAACACAAGACCTGATTTACAACCAACACATCATAAAAGATTAAAGCCAAACATTTGCAGAAATAAGACTGTAAATCTCATGTCCTCCTTAAAGAACTGGAGAGAAGAGAATCTCTCCATCGTTCTACAGGCCTGATGGCTTACTGGTTCATCAGCCTGTGTTTCACTTGTTCCATCTCATTAACTATACAGTGGCAACTTTTCAAGCAAAATGTGCTAACTGCCACACGTTTTCAGATTAGGTGCTAAACGAACAGACTATTGCATACGTCCCGGCTCGTCGATATAAATAAGCCTGGATGCTCATTTTTCAAAACAGTGTTACTTCTGATTTTCGGATTGGTATCTAAAATTGCTTATGTCATTTTATGTCAGTAAATAACAATTAATGGGAGTGCTCTAACTAAACTGAGTGTGGCCATGTCTAAAAGGCAGGATTTTATGTACATGCAATGCAGGAATTGCGCTAAGAACCATAAGCATAATTTATAACTATGAGGGGTAACAGCCAGAGTTGCCAACTTTGGAACTGGGAACCCAGGTTTATGTCTCAGCTTCGAGCTCAAGAACATGTGATTCTGAGCAGATCATGCAATCTCTCTTGCCTAAAACACACACATATACACACACACACACACACACACACACACATTGTTGAACCTCGCTCTTTCTGTAGGGCATTCCCAAACATTTTGACTTCCTCCTCCTATTTTGATGAGTTTGTTTTGTTGGCTTTCGCCCCTTCGCACTCTACTACTGCTACCCAGTGCTTAAGTGTTTGTGCTCTCTCCTTAACCCCTTGCATGCGTCGGTCGGCCGGCTGCCGTCCGACGTCACGGTGGGCGTGTGCGGAGGACGGCCGGGGGCCGTCCGAACCACGCCCACGCCATAAATCACCTGCACCGCGACGAAATTTTTGCAGCGGTCAAGAGGTTAAAACATGTTAGATTGTCTTATACACAATTGTCTTATTTCATTTACTTTTAAGTCCCTGGTAAAGAGGCACTACATGTGCTCAGGGCCTGTACATTAAATGCTACTAATGAGCCTGAATCACCGATTGTGCCACCCCCTTCAAAAGCCCTGTAAACATGTCTCAGGCCTGCCATTTCAGAGCCTGTGTGTACAGTTTTAAACTGCTATTTCGAAATGGCAAAATAAACCTCTCACCAGGCCCAAATCTTCCTTTTTATTAAAACATATAAGTCACTCCTAGGGGAGACGCTTGACAATTCAGATGGCAGGATGCTATTTAATTAACATGCTGGACATGTACTTTTAGGTTTTACATGTCCTGATAGGGAAAAGTCTCAAATTAATTTTCTTTCACTACTGCAAGGCCTGTCTCTACCACAGGATAACTTTGGAGTTGCTTTATTACATATTATAAGTGTAATTTCAAAATGGGAAGCGATAACTGGTTTATGTTTGGTGTCTATGGAATCCCAATTTAAAATCTGAACTCATGGTGAAGACAGATTTTAAATTGTAATTCTGAAAATGCCCGTTTTAGAAAGTTGCAGAAAGCACAGATGATATACGGAATGCTGAACAAATCAAACATTCACCCCCAGTCACAAACCTGGGATAAAGCCATTCAAGTTTAGACCAAGCCATATGCAAAGCAGTCTTGGCCCTGGTCCCCCTGAGAACAGTCCACCCAGAACTGCTAGGCCAGATCATCCTTGGACTAGAAACAAGCATTCTAGGACTGGTTTCTGGGTATCACTCTCATCAGCCAGGCTAGCTTGAATCTGGTGGGATAGCGAGCACGTGACCCATGTCTGGGCATTCCCTTCCCACTTAGGGTGACAAATTCAAAAAGAACAGATGATAGATGGAATGCTGAGCAAATCAATAATTTACCCTCAGTCACAGATCTGGGTTAAATCCATTGTTTTTATGGCTCACCACGCCATTCCAGTTTAGACACAGCCATATGCAAATCAGTCTTGGCATATGTAGTATCCTGGTTTGTTATGGTTCATGCTATGCCAGTGGAATGCTGTCTGAATGATGCAAGATGGAATGTTGGGAGTGGGAATTTACAGTTGGAGAAGGGCTGAGCGCCTGGCTGGCTGCTCCTGGTCTGAATACTACTGTACTACTTACCTGTAACCAAATTAAATAAATCATCTTGAATAACACCTACCCACGTGGACCTGATTACTACAGCATATTCATCACCTTCTAATGTCATGCCATCACATATTTACAATACTGGAATCCCCCATTTTAAAAAACTGAACTAATACATCTAGATGAAAGTAAATTTTGCAGTTGTAAAGGAACCCAGATAACAGAAATAATACATATTTAAGTACATTCCTTTCTTAATAAACACAGCTCAAATATCCAGCCAAAGCACCACTTAGAAAGTATCCTAACCGCCTTACTCCAAACCACCACCAAGACCACTAGCAGCATCCATGGTATTGTTCTGTTCTTCCTTACTTTTCTTAAAGAGAGTTGTATGTGGTGAGTTGGCTGTGTATATTAGAGGTGATGTCATTTAACATGGTCAGTGCAATGAACTGATGGCTAGGGCCGTGTGTAGAAGAGGCTGCTCCAGGAACAGCAACATCATCTAGCCAACATACTCAACAAGCTGACCAAACTGCTTATTGATTCCACTATAACCTCTAACTGAAAGGGCATGCCACTAATACTAAGTATTTAATGGTATCACAATTAGAGCAGCTGAGTAGGAATGAAACAGACAAAAACACCACCTCGGGCACCTAATCAGACATTTTATGTGTAGGTGACAGAGGAGGTTAGCGGTGGACCAGTCACTTTCTGGCAGAATGAAGTCCCCATCATGTTGGACAATTGTTACTTGCGACAAAGGGGAGGACATTCATTTGGAAAGAGAGCCGCAGGGGTCATGCAGCAGGTGCAATAAGGCATCCGGTACTAGGGTGGTAGCTCGGCTACATGACTTAGGCACAGAAAGGCCACATTTGGTAGAGTGCATGCTGTCTGGGGTGGTAGGAGAGAAAGGCTGGGCCGCCTGCTGAGGATAGTGGGGGAGAAAGCCCGAGATATGTGTTTGGTCTCCAAGGGGATGGAGACTGGCCTACACATTTAGAAATTTGAGTCGGTGGTAGACAGTGGGCAGGACTGGCACTCGTTTAAGGGAAATGGGACACTTCATATTTGTCCCAATTATGAAGATTAAACGTAAACAGCACCGCTAAACATAGGTGTGATATAGGTGTGATATTTCACTGGCTGCAGGTAATGGCTGACGTAAGAGCCTTGCTCCACCCTGTGGCAAAATTACAAACTGCACCCTAATAAACAAAAATGTGAAAGAACTTGCATAGTTGTGGCAGCATAGGACCCTGAATATACTGTGACAGAAGACTGATTATATTAAGCGCCTTGAAGTCAGCGACAAGCAAAGCACAGCTTACGTCTCAAAATATGGAAGTTCCTATGAATTAATGGCCCTTACCAGTGTTGGAAATGGGCATGCCTGAAGTTAAAATGCCTGGGCAGTGCAGTTTCAAAATACAATGAATCACTGTCCAGGGCGACTGACGCTGGAATCTGGGGACCACGGTTCGATCCCCGGCTCCGGCGGCAGGTTAGCCCAGCACCATGTGACTCTGGGCAATAGCTCGCTTAATCTTCCCGACGGCCCCCCAGCGCCTAGAGACCCTTACGGGTGATTGTGCGCTTTACAAATGTGGACTTTACTTTACTTTACTGTAACGATAGCATAAGTGCTAAGATATCTATGACGTCAATTAAAATGTAAATGAGCGTATTCAATATCTCACACACTGTAGACCCAACATGTTATGTTAGGCTTTAAGTGGATGAAGAAAACAAAAGGGTCTCTCAGTGGGGCGTGGCCAATGTAATTAAGGGCGTGGCTTAAAACACATAAGCTAAAAATCTGTGCTTAGCATAGTGTGCCCCTCTTCCCCCCCCCCCGACTGGTATTGTGCTGCCTCTGTAATTGCATCCAGCTATATAATACAACAAGTAACATCACACCTAGAACAAGCCAAGCCTATTGGCTTTGTCAATGGTTGTTAGTTGCATAAGCAACTAATATGGCTTGGTTGTAAATATTATGAAATATTATGAAAATCCTTCAGTTCTGAAATGATGAGACTGTGAAGGAACTAAAACGAGTCTCTTTGAAGTTACATAAAAGGCAGTGAAGGGTAGAACGGCTGAGAGTTAAGATTTTTTTTCTCACCCGAAAAGCTGTCTCACACTTGCTTTTTACAACTGCCGGTGCTGAGTGTAGAGTCCTGGTATAGGCCTACAAGATAGGGACACAGGACACATGCGTTACTGTTTGTGGCTAGTAACGTACTCACCACGCCCAGGGCCCTGGGTTCTTTATTAACAATGTAGCGTCTCCACGCTTACGTCTGGGCGCTACCAAAGCCCCTTCACGCCTGAGGGGCGAAACATTCAGGAACAGTAGGAGGGGGCGTGTGCTGCAGTGGTACACCCCACTGGCAGCAACACTACATTCCTCCTTTACCTAGGGATGAAAAGAAAATGAAAACAACACACAGATACTAAATAGTCGATCCGGTCAGCGACCGTGCTGTGGTAGTTGTGATGGCGGCATTCAAACAAAAGTTCACCAACTGTCTCTGGTTCAGTCTCTGCTTAACTGGCACAACCCATAATATTTCAAATATCAAAAACAGAACAGTCTTACTTTATTTCTCGGCGGGGTCAGCCATCTCGATCAGTTCAACGCCAACACTGTGGCACAAAGTCACGATATCTCTGGGAAGGCTTTGGGCACGGACGCAGGCTGTATCTTGCTTGGCTTCGGCCTTCTCCCGTAGCTGTGGGTGACTCTTCTGGGTCTCTGGTCTCGTGGACGGTGGATTCCTCCACTGGTCTCTGCGTGACGTGAACGCTCGGGGTAGTGTCCTCTGTTTGGCCTGTTGCAGCGTCTGTTCCCACAGATCCTGAGGGCCGACGTTGGGGGGTCGGGTACCACTCGTCCTGGTCAGGGTCTGCACTCCCCTCTGGTACTTGCTTGAAAAATGAGACGTTTCTTGTGACAGATTCGCCATTTCTGGTAGCTGTAACCATGGTTCCGTTTACCTCCGTCACAGTCCATGAGTCCAGTTCGAAGGGCAGACGGAACTTTCCTCCGGGGTGGCGGTCCTTCACCAGAACCGTATCCCCGACTTGTATTGGACTGTCTGTTGCTCTTCTCCGTCGGGACGCTTCCTGATTGGTTTTGGCGCGCTGTTCCATGGACCGGTTCCTCGAGTTAGGGGCGAGCTCCCACGCTGGGTGGTGCGGGATGGTGTCCGCCATGACTCGATTGAAGGAGAGTCGGCTTGGGGAGACTCCTGTAGTGCAATGTGGGGTCAGGCGGTACTCTCGGAGGAATTGGTAGATGGCTAGCTCCAGGCATTGGCCGTCGGCAACTGCAAATTGTATCGTTTTGTTCAAAGTTCTCATTAGTCTCTCGACCTCTCCATTAGCTTGAGGCCATCTTGGCGTGATCCGTCTGTGTTTAATACCTTGGCCCTGAAGATAATCCGTGAATTCGTTGCCGTTGAAAGGGGGTCCATTGTCAGTGCGGATTTCCTTCACGAGCCCGTGGGTGGCCAGTATCTTTTCGAACTTTGGTATTACTTCCAAGGCTGCGGTTGACGACACAATCTCTACTTCCGGGTAGCGGGAGAAATCGTCCACCACGACGAGCATGTACTTGCCCCCAGGGAGGCTGCCGAAGTCTGCACTCACTCGCACCCACGGGGATGTGGGGCCTTCTTCGGTTACCACTGGCGCCGGAGGGTTTGGGAGGCTCGTCGCTAGACACACTGGACACCTATGGATCACTTCTTCAACTGCTCTGTCGAGCCCTGGAAACCACATCTTGCTTCGGAGCCTGTTTTTGGATTTGACGATCCCTTGGTGTGATCCGTGTGCCAGTACGGCGGCTTGTTGGGTCAGGCTGCTGGGCAGCACCAGGCGGGGGCCTCTCAGGAGGCATCCTTCGGTGGATACTGACAGTTCGTGTCGGACTTGGTACAGGGCTTTCAGGATGGCTTGGGCGTCAGATGTGCGAAAGGATGCCGGGCTCTGGAGCGCCTTCCAGCCTCCGCACTCTATGGCATGGATCGCGATCTGGAGACAATCATCGTCCTTAGTGGCTCTTGACACCTCTTCCAGGGACATGGGACGTGGTCTTGACCTTTCGACGATCAGTCGGACGTACTCTTCGGTGGCTGCTGCTTCGGCTGCTTCCGCGTCAGTAACGGGTCGGGCGTGCCTTGACAGGTAGTCTGCAGGATTACGCGAGCCGGGTCGGTATTCTACTGTGAACTGGAACTCCTGCAACTGCAGCACCCACTTCTCGATCCTTGGGGGTGGGCGAGAGGAAGAGCCTTGGAAGAGTGGTATGAGGGGTTTGTGATCGGTAACCACTGAAAAAGGATGTCCATAGAGGTAGATGTGGAAATGGCGGCACCCCCACAGAATCGCAATGGCTTCCCGCTCGATCTGGGAGTAGTGTTGTTCGGTAGGTGTGAGGGTACGGCTGGCGTACGCAACGGGGGCCCACTCCCCGCATGGTTGTCGCTGTGACAGGACGGCTCCTAGACCAGTGGGACTGGCGTCCACTAGCAGTTGCGATTCGTTTTGTGGGTTGAAGTATGCTAGCGTTGTGTCAGCTGATAGGGCCGCTTTCGTGTTCATGAACGACTCTTGTTGCTCCGGGCCCCACGTCCAGGTGGTGTTTGATTTTGTGAGATCGCGGAGTGGTCCAGTTAAGTCAGACAGATCTTTTATGAAACGCCCACAGTAGGTCACCATGCCCAAAAAGCTGCGGACTGCTGTTACTGAGGTGGGTGCGGGCGCGTTGTGAATGTCCTTGACTTTCTCTGGGTCCAGGCCTACTCCTTGATCGGAGAATTTGTATCCGAAGAAGCTTATGTCCTTGCGCAGGAACTCGCATTTGTCTTTGTGGAGAGTCAGTCCTCTCTCCTTTAGACGGTCGAATACTGCGTGGACGCGCCGGACGTGTTCGTCCAAAGTCGGGGCATGCACCAGGATATCGTCACTCACGTTTAGTACTCCGTCGAGGCCTTGGAGGACGTTGTGGATAATGTTCTGAAACACCTCGGCGGCGCTTGATATGCCGAAGTTAAGCCTCGTGTATCTCCACAGGCCGGCATGTGTGGAGAATGTCGTGATTGGGCGCGAGTCTGGGTGAAGCGGGATCTGATGGTATCCTGATCTCAGGTCCATTTTGGAGAACCACTTGGACCCTGCGAGCTCCCCGATGATGTCATCAATGGTCGGCGTCAGATGACGTTCTCTTTTAATGGCCAGGTTGGGGAGGCGCATATACACACATATCCTTACCGCATCGGGTTGCTTCGGTTTTTTGGCCACGACGATTGGGGATACCCACGGGGTGGGTCCCGTCACTCGTTTGATGATTCCTGCTTGTTCTAACATTCTCAGCTCGGCTTCCACTTTGGGCCGGAGGTGGAACGCGATCCGCCTGTGCCGGAGGGCTACAGGGGCCACTGATCGGTCAATGTGAAGTCAGACAGGGGGCCCTCGTAGACATCCGATGCCCTCGAACAGCGAGGAATGTTCTGTGACCAGATGATCCAGGCCTTGAGCTTGTACCGTAAGGGCAAAGTGTATGAGTCCGAGTTCACGTGCAGTCTTGCAACCAAGGAGGAACCCTGATCCTTCTTGGGAGACGTAGATCTTTGTCTGCAGTTGCCTGGCATCATGGGACACTGTTGTCCGGAATACTCCGCACAGGCGTAGTGGGCGCCGGGTTCCGTAGGCGAACACCTGCACTCTGGTGGGGTGAAGCGCGGGAGCGTCTACCAGGCCCCGGTACACACTGGCCGCCATGAGGTTTATCGTCGCGCCGGTGTCGATGAGGGCTCTGACTGCCTGGTCATGGACTTGGACGGTGCACATCGGTTCGGTTGACGACGTGGCAGCTAGGGTGTTAAGCATGCGCACCACGTGGACAGACGCGGCGTCTTCCTCGTCGTCGTCCATGTCGCTGCTGGGTGACGTGTTTGGTAGTGGCGCCACCTGTCGCGCCCTCCTGGGTGGGCCGCTTTGCTTCTTCCGCTGTGACGACAAACAGACGCTCGCAAAGTGGTTGGCCTTGCCGCACGCGCTGCAAATTTTACCTTGGGCTGGGCAGGCGCCTTTGTGCGGAGTGGCACCACCGCACCACATGCAGGTTCGATCGCGGGTGGACTGGGCCTGATGAGGCTGTGCGTTCTTCTGAGGCCTCCTCCGGCCGTCTGGACGTTGTGACTTGACTGCGCACACTGGCTCCGTCTTGACTTTGACTGCTGGATCCGGCTCCATGTGGGCCGCACGGGCTTTGGAAAGTTCTTTGGAGCGTCCCAAAGTGAGGATGTCGCGCATGGGCATGGCGTCCGTTTCTAGCACCGTCTCTCTCAGCTTCAGAGAGGCGCACCCCTGAATGAATTGGGCGCGAATTTCGTCCTCCGCGTCCGGGAGCGTACACGTGCTCGCCAACTTCTTAAGACGCGCGTAGAATACATCAACAGACTCCTCTGGGAGTTGGCGCGCTTGTCGGAGCAGGAAACACTCGTAGTCTGCACTGGTGAAGGGCTCAAAGTATCTTGTAATGGCGTCTCGCAGGGTGGCGTACATGTGGGGTGGGTCGCCTTCCGTGACGTCTTTGGAGATGTCGTGAATAGCCTCTCCTCCTAGGTGTAGGAGCATTGCCCGGCGTCGCGCCACTGCGATATCTGCCGCAATAAAGTAGGTCTCAAGCCGTTCCACCCACTTTCTCCATCGAGCTGCTTGCGAGGGCGGCGTACCGGTGACGGAAAATGGCTCCAGGGGCGGCACATTGGCCATGGTGGCGGAAGTAGGGCCAGGCGGGACACTCTCGCTGCACTGGCGGGTAGAGGCGGGTCTTCTTGGTTCCCACACGCACAGCGGGGAGGAGCAGGCACTCCAGGGGCACAGGCGGGCTCCGTTCCGCCAGAAGCGTGATGATTGGCAGCCCTAGCGGTCCGAGGACACGCGAGATGCGTGAGGAAACGCCGCCGGGTGCACACTGCGCATGCGCGAGACCGCTGGGGTGTCGCGCGGGCCTGGCGGCGTAAGGAGAGGCGTGCGCGGGCCCAGGGGGCGGCAGGAGCGAGGCTGAGGCAGGGCACCGGGACAGCCGTGCGGAGCGGGCAGGCAGCGGCCCGTACCTGAATGGAGGCGGAGGCCACGTGGAGGCACCGGAAGGTAGGGCAGGCAGCTACCGGCAGGCAGGACGTCGCAAGGGGGGGCCGAGGCGGTGCCGGTCTCCGTTCCGCCGGGGTAGAGGCGGGCCAGGTGAGGTCCGGTGGCGTCGCAGAGGCTGCAGGCGACTCTGGAAGGCAGGGAGGCGCGCCACACGCAGGGAGGCGCGGCACAGGGCTGCGGGGCAGCCGTGAGTGACCGGCAGGGTCACGGTGCAGCAGGGCACACGGTGGGCAGGCGATAGACCACCGTCGTCGCCAGTGTAGAGTCCTGGTATAGGCCTACAGGATAGGGACACAGGACACATGCGTTTCTGTTTGTGGCTAGTAACGTACTCACCACGCCCAGGGCCCTGGGTTCTTTATTAACAATGTAGCGTCTCCACGCTTACGTCTGGGCGCTACCAAAGCCCCTTCACGCCTGAAGGGCGAAACATTCAGGAACAGTAGGAGGGGGCGTGTGCTGCAGTGGTACACCCCACTGGCAGCAACACTACACTGAGCAACGGCAGGACCCGTCCCACTCAAAGCCCTGACATTATGGAAATACATTCTTGGCCTTTTTAAACGTAACCAAACGTGATGGTCAGTAATCTTAGCGAAGTGCAAGGGCAGACTCCATTTATGCTGAATTAACAGTTTATACATCTAGCAAATGCGTTTAGAAATATTTGCAAATTCGTAACCTTCGTGAATACATACGTACTTCAATATTTCCATACTAGTGTGATGAGTTTAAATGTATGTCCTGTATCTATTCAAATAAATACACAATAGTTGTGTGTTAACTAATAAGAAACAAATAGAGGGAATATAGAAACCTCAATTTGCTTGAGGCCGCTGTTGTTACTAAAATAGCTAAAAAATATGAAATTGTATTCCTCTTCTTATCTGAGGGGTGATCACAATACTGATGAACTTAGACCACGTTTGACTGGACAACTTCTCTTCCAACATCAGCGTCATGACGTGTTATTGAACAGTTTAAAGTGACAGATTTAAACAGAAAATCGATGTCACCACTGGTTCTAGATATGTATTGTCTATTGAGGGCATGTTATGTGTTTATTTATTTTACACCGAAAGGGAATTGTCATAAGTAACATTCCACACTCATAACAATAAATTATACCATACTACAAAATGGAACTCAATGAAAACATTCCATAATATAAAATATGTTTTTTCCTATGAAACCGGATATAAGTAATTTGTATCTAGAGCAGAGCAAGCTGATAAACGTCACATAATATGCACATAATCATATTGAAGCCTTTCAATCCTGTTATATTCTCATAAATGCAGTAACCCGTAGCATGATCATATGAACACTGTTATTATATCTGCCAGTTTTTATATTGCAAAAGAAATCCCTACTATGGGCGGAAGTCGTCTAATATGTAGGTAACTTTGATTCAAAACATGCACGTGAAGTTAACAGAGGAATTTGGAATGCAATCCACGAAATTCAAAAATCGGATACGTAGCTTTTGTGATATCCAATCAGCGATCCTTCCAGACATCATCCATTTACTGCCACCTCAACCTGAGCGCCATCTTGCCCCAGCATCCACTCAATGGCCATTCTACTGCTAGGCTGGTTATTGGTACAGCCAGTGCTTTAAATGGGAAAAAATAGTGCAGATACTCATTTAAATGGGGTGAGTGGGCGGGGCCAGGGGTGGAGCTAAAGGCAAGACAAGCCGAAGCCTATTGACTTCTATACTAGTTGCAGCAGCACATACCAAAACACATGAGAAATTAGTTTCTATAAACTAAACAGTTTAACTCGCCATACAAATGGAAAGCCAAACACAGGGATATTTTAACATTTCCTTATTTTGTAATATTTCTGACGCTTTTCTCTCACGCAAAAACATGCACACACAAGTAGGCAAATACACAGACATCAGCAGACACTCACACTAAAGAATCAGGTGGAATTAAAGCCCTTTTAACCTACTTACCTCCCATGGCTTTCTTCATAGCGCTGTCAATATGCTGCCTCGATTCCTTGCAACATCCCGATATCATGCAAATGAGCCCACATTGAATAGTTCAGCGGGGGATCAGCTCAGGGCTTTGGTGGTCAAAGAGACAGGCTACCACCACTAGAGGCCAATGCTCCTACCCTTTCATGAGTACCGGTACTCTCCACGGCAGTAGAGAAGTGCTGGTACTCAGAGTGATATAAATAGGAAGTGCCGGTACTCAGTACCTGTGAGTACCGCTCTATTTAAAGCACTGAGTACAGCTCTTAGCACCACTTTTAAATCCCGCCACTGAAGCGCTGAAGAGGGGGGGTAGTAGAGGTACAAATGATGGAAATGATGGAGTTAGAACCAACACAGCGCCCAAAGGCCTACTAGTCACTAACGCGCCAAGAATATTCCTGGACGATGTCACTTTCAGAAAAGACTGGGCACAGATAGCCTGGCACTGCACCAGGGACTGGCTTATCCTGATAATAAAAACTGCTAAACGTCTGTCAGACGCAGTCATAATAGAGATCCAAGCTACCGAAACCCATTTCAAAACCACTTTGACAGGATACAAAAAGAAACTGGAAGATCAGAATCGGGAGATGAACGATTATAAAGAATATCTAACCCAAACCAAGATAAAGAAATTCGAAAAGGACCTCAAGAATTTCAGCTATTTAAAAACCTATCCTTATGCTGATGACGGATATACTGCACCCACAAAAGGCCAGAACACTGATAGCTCGGGAGACAACAGCTCCATATCTAGCGGCTCCAGCAATGGATCCTACAAAGCCAGAGGGAGAGGCCGTGGAGGTAAACAACGGGCACAACCTTGGCAAGGCCCTCCACAATTCCAAAATTTCGGACCACCACCATTTGGACCCATGCCTCCATACTATGGATATCCACCACTATACCCTCCTGGCCAGGTACCGTATTACCAAAACAACCCAAACCAAAGATATCCTTTTTTAGGCCAAGGCCGCAGACCTCGCGGCAAGAGAAGGAATCCGCCCCAGCAAGTACAGTGGGCACCTCAACCAGCACAGTGGACAGCAGAAGAGGACCCAGTGAGTGCCAACACAAGGAACAAAGCCAAAGAGCAAGCAGGCCCCAGCAAGTAACTGAACCAGCAAATACTAGCACTCTAGTGTTCAACCTTTCTGACACACCCCTCACCAATGAGGAAACCAGCGTCCTTAATAAAGGACTGTCGTTCGTTCCCACCACCAGACTAGATACTTTCAAACTCCATGTCGAATTGACCGAGTTTTTCAGAAAACTGAGGTTAAAAGCGTTTTTCGAAAATAAGGAGAAACCCAATGACCCAGAGATCATCAACGAAACAGGCCTGAAACCTAAATCCAACTTCACCCCGCCACCTGCCACTGTGCCAGTAGAGATCAGCACCTTTGAGTTGGCAGTATACTCAGAGGTCGAGAAATTACAGCCCCAAAACCATTTCAATAACCTCTCCTTTCGAGACAGGGAAATCGTCAAGAAACTCCAAAATGACCCCACTCGCATCATCAAACCAGCGGATAAAGGAGGGGGAATAGTCATCATGAACAAAAGCGACTACGACACCGAATGCCGCAGACTTCTAAGCGACACTCGCAACTACAGAATATTACAGAGAGACCCCTCTAAAGAATTACAGAAAAAGATCACAGAACTAGTGCAAGAGGCTTCTGACGCAGACTACATCTCGAAGCAAGAAGCTGAATATCTCAACACACGTGACGCAAAAGTACCCTATTTTTACATCATGCCCAAAGTGCACAAAGGGGTCACCCCACCACCGGGAAGACCCATAGTGTCAGGCATCAAATCCCTTCTAGAACCGCTATCACGGTTCTGTGATCACTACCTCAACCCGCTAGTTCAGAAAACTCGATCCTACATCCAGGACACGAAACATCTCCTCAACATCATCAGAGATGTCAGTTTCGACCCGGATAAACATCTCCTGGTCGGACTGGATATTGAGAGCTTATATACGAGCCTCCCCCAAGATGCCACACTGAAGGTACTCCACGATGTCCTGATGGAGATTGATTGGCAACATCGCACCCCACGTCACTTCATCATGGACTGCGCCTCATTAGCATTGAAAGAGAATTATTTCGAATATGAGGACACATTCTTCCTACAAACCAATGGTACCTCTATGGGGAGTGTCTTTGCGCCCAGCGTGGCGGGGCTATACGTCCATCATTTTGAACAGACGAACATCGAAGCCCCCACGAACCCCTACTCAGCTAACATAACAATTTGGCGTCGATATATCGACGACATTTTCATTGTCTGGGAGGGCAATGAGGAGACACTAAAAGACTTCCTCACTTGGATCAACAACCTTGACCCGTTTCTCAAGTTCACCTGCACCAGCAACCCAACAGAACTAGCATTTCTGGACCTCAATATAAGACCTGATCAGGGAGGCCTAACAACAACCACTCACTACAAACCGACATCCAGGAACTCTTTGCTGCGTTTTGACAGTTTCCACCCCAGACCTCTGAGGGAGAATTTGCCATTTAGGCAGTTTCTGCGCATACGCCGGAACTGCAGCAACCTCCACGATTTTAAACACCAGTCAAAAGCCTTGGTCCACAAGTTGGAAGACCGGGGTTATCCATCCAGAATCATTTCCAAATCCTGCAAAAGAGCACGCAACCAGAACAGAGAGGCTCTTCTTGAAACATTTGTCAAACCACAAGAAACGCCTACCATGACATGTGTCACCACCTACAATACCGCCTCAAACCAGGTCTCCAACATAATCCGCAAGAATTGGAAGATCATCAATTCAGGCACCAGGAACTGGGATCCCCCTCGGTTTGCATACAAAAGAGCCCAAAATCTGAAAGACCAACTGGTATCCACGAGACCCAGAAAGAAACAACAAACAGGCCAGACAATTTTGAATGCATGGGGTCTACCAGAAATAACAGGCCACCAACCGTGTTACAATTGCAGCGTCTGCCACCTGACCACCCCTTCCAAAACATTATCGTTGGAAAATGGAAAAACCTGGACACAACGACAATTTACCAACTGTAACTCATCCAACTTAATATACTTGATCACCTGTCGTTGTGGTTTGAGATACATCGGTATGACCACCAGGAAAGTCAGAACCAGGATGACTGAACATAGAAGTACAATGCGCTGTGGCAAAAACATCAGCAAGCTGACCCAACACTTCATCACCCAAAATCACACCCCAAATGACTTCACCTGGACAGTCATTGAACAATTCGCACTATCCAGCTGCGATGAGAAAACACTACTCTCTAAAGAGCAACGCTGGATTTATCGCCTTTCTACCCACATAGAGGGGCTCAATGATTCCATTCCGTGGAATGCCTTATCCAAATAAACATTCCATGTCTGCGCACAACAATAAGTCTGTATCCTTGTCCACGCTCAGACTCGTGGTCTGTCCCAACTCTGTATTTGCCTCTATGCCTTTTTAATTCGCTAACAGTTGCTTTTTAATTATCCCCTGCCCCAGATGGGCCATTACTCTTCGGTCCCATGACTTTTGCCGTATACTTCCCCAATGCGCATGCGCTAGTATGTAGATGTCGCTACTAGTTGCTTTTTATCATCTCCTTACGCCCAATGGGCCATTACACCTTGGTCCCATGACACTTGCCATAATCTATCTACACTTCTCTAATGCGCATGCGCTAATGTGTAGACAACTGCAGTACACGCATGCGCGGTACTGATCTCCGCGCATGCGCGACGCGAGTGCCACTGTCTCCTTGCACACGCGCACTCAGAGCCAGCGCGACCGCACCCTCCTCCCTTTTCCAGGTGAAACCAATTGAACCAGCTATTTAAGCCCATGTCTGAGCCATGCAAAGCTCACTCGGGACACTGGAGCAGGACGATAGGTCGCAGGAGCACGCTGATCGGAAATACCGTGAGTAAACGAGTGATCTCTACACGACGCTCTGGGTAAGCAGCATTTTCTCCCCACAGGTACCATCCTAACTCTGGCCTTTTACAACGTTTAGGGTCCTCTTCCCCTCCCTGCCAAGTGACCCATGAGGCTTTAACAGCAAGTAGCAAGTGTGAGGAATTATGTACCATACTTACCTGTACCTCACGCTATGCTTGTTTCGCTGTGTAGCCCACCACCGCCACTGCGTTTTAAAACTTTACCGCCATATTTCACTACAGCCATGTAAAACGCTCATGGCCACGTTATCTGCCGCTCTAGGTCGCTCACGCACACTAGAAGTCGGCCAAATGTTGTGTTTTGTAAAATACCATTCTCACTGGTTCTCCCTTGTATGTCTGTATTGTCTCTATGTTCTATGTACAGTAAAGCAGAGGGAATCCCCCTCTTACACGTACAGCACCTTAGCGAGTGCGACACTTTTTACCACACACTGTCACTTAATATAGTTTATTGTCACCCACACATACTCATTGGTCCTGAGGAAAGCCAGTTTTAATCAAAAGGCCTGGCTGAAACATGTAGACCACAAAGGACGTAGGAGCTCTTAATACACTCCACATCGTCCACAGCCTTTTTATCTTGCTAACAGGGGCCCAGATATTAAAATTTACCTTTAACCCTCGGGAACTGGGACCACCTGTATAGCTTTTAACCTTTCACGTTCATTCTCACTATCACTGCACACTCAGTAAGCATACCAGCTCCTCAGTATTCTGGAGTCGCAGCACACCCGGGACACATTCGGTGTCACTGTGGTGGGCCCGATGATGAAGCATGACACCAACTAGGTTGGTGTGTGAGGGCTTCATGACCAAACCTAATGGTTTGTCCGCAGATGTACCTCCTGAGTCTCACTAACACAACCTAGCTAGTCCTATATTGATATTTCTACATATAATCAGGGGACCCGGACTAGCTTACCTAGTCCTCTCTCTCCCTTTTGATTTGCTAATGATGGAGTGAGACAGAAGAAAAGTGGGAACAAGAGCGAAAGCATGAATAATGGCTCTTTCGGATGGATAAAAGCTTCTTCAAATTGCTTATACCTTAGAGGGTGCGGTCATGTCTGTGGAGCCAACCTAAGGCTTCTGGATGGGAAGGGTGGGGCTGGAGAGGCAAAGAGGGTGCAGGGGAGCCTCAATGAGCATCTGAAACCACAGGGAATTGTTACACAGTGGGCAGGCCATCAGAGAGAGAAACAAGAGTCCACCCTTCCAAAAAATAAAAGTATAGCAACAGCACAGAACTCAGAGGCACACCTTCCTTGGGAGCAGGTAACACTGATTAAATAAGCACAAGAGTTCGATGTGTTTTGTTTTGTACATGGTCCAGTGCTCCTGTTTCTCCTCATTTTCCAAATGCTCCAGAGTAGGGCATTGGTACTGGAGCCTAATCTCTTGCTCCCGGATCACACTTCTGTGGGCCTGCGGGCCTGCGTAAGAACTCCAACACGCTGCAGCGAGCCCTGCGAAGCCCCCTCACTCCAAGCAATCACAGCAAAATATTAATGTGAGGAAGCAGGCATGTGCAAAACGCTTGGGTGCTGCAAAGAGGGCTTATTTCTAAACAGCTACCCCCAACATATAGCATGTCATACCACACCATGTCATACCATTCTTAAAAATATATTCTGTAATATCCAGGCTTTCTGGCGCAATAAAATCCCAACAGTCATCAAACAAGGAGAGGTAAGGTGATCGCTGCTCCAAAAGAACAACAAGCATTTGCAAAGCAATAGGTCTCACATTTGTGAGAGTTTGAGCTATTGGCATTGTAAATGACAATGCCTTTGTTTTTAAAACAGATAAATAAAAGGCATTGCCATTTACAATGGTAATAGCTTAAACTCTTGCAAATGCAAGACCTATTGCATTGCAAATGCCAGCGCCGTACTATAAAAATAAATAGAAAGCTTTAGGAGAGAGCGGTCCTGCCTGCAACAGCAGGCAGAACATAGATTTTCAAAAAGAGAGTGCTCAGAGGCTGTAATTTAAGCCTACCGAGTAACAACACACGTAACAGGGGGTGTTGCCATGGGAGATTACAAAATGAGACAAGGTGGTACTGAGGTGAGACTTCTAAGTCTAAGTCTATTGATCAATGAACAGCCACAGTTTACAGTGGACAATGGCACAAGCCAATGAAAAGTATGGGTGGAGAGTGGGCGGAGCTCCTAGTCCCTACCTGAATACAGCATGCCTCATGGAGCAGCGCCTGCACTGCCCATGCTTGATCTAAAAATTTGTCCATAATACTGATGCTTGCACATCTTTGTTGAGTCCCATCCTGCCTGGAAAGCCAGAATGCAGTATTCTGGGGTGGACTGGGTTGACTTTGGTTCTCATCCAGCAAGAACCAGGTCTCCCCATAAAGTTCTAGGGCCTTATTTATGAAGGACTTGCGCCACCGGTGCGTCACTTTTTCCCATGTTAAAAGTGACGCACCGTCGGCGCAAGGCCTTCATAAATGAGGCCCCTAGTCTTTATTGGCAGAAGCAACCATGGCAGTTTTCTTTCCATGCAGGACCAGTGAAAGGATTACTGATGATTGTGCCTGACTTTTCTCTTACAAAAAGGCAATTTCAGATCTTTTATTTTAATCATCTGCCACCTGGTGACAGTGCCATAAGGAGCTAGCCTTACATCAGCTCAGAACACATCATGCCCATGCAGTGCGCCACCTCCCTCCTTCGGCAGGTAGTTAGGTAAATGTTAATCTTAACAAGCCTGTATTCCGCCTGACAATTGTGGCTATTGGAAGGAGCTGTCCATGCTGATCCCTCCTGAAAGCAGGGATTACACGGTGCACTCAGGAGAGAAGAGACTGCACATCACACGCATGAGCAAATGGATTAATCATTCCTGGTCTCGTCCAAGGCACTGCTGTGTGGCTGGCCAAGCCGCCCTCTCTTCGGTGGTGAAAAGCTCTGGGCTTGTGGCTGCCAGCCTGCGTCTTCCACATTCAAGGCATGCTGTATGACTTGCCTTGTATCCCACAGATGTCACGATGCAGCTAACATCATTTAGTTGACATTTTGTAAAATAAAATGGCTCCCCAGAACTCCATGTTATCTAACATGCACATAAAGGTAGAACGCGTGCACGTGAGAATTGTTGCAATAATGTTGTGACATTGCACTAACCCGAAACCTGACTGTATTATTGTATCATTAATTTCACTGATGAATGGTAGTTTTTTATTGTTCAGAATAAAACAACGATTTTCATTGGCTGTTGCATAGATTTCTGCAATTTTTAGCATTTTGTTATAAGAACATTTGTGATAACGACTTGTAAAGTAGAGGATATGAACTCGGTGGTGGAAGCAATATTGCTGCTTAAGGCAGGCCACCTGCAGTGGTGCTAAAATGCTTCTTTTATCTGTGTTTGATTGCAGCCTCTCTAATTGTGAACACCTGAAACAGCCTCAACGTCATTATTTATCCTCAGGTGGCCGTGCTCCGGAGACACATTACTCCTATAAGCTTTCCACAGGGTCCTGTGTGCAGAAGAAAACTGTGCCCTGCTCTCCTGTTCTACTCCCTTCATTGTTTTATAATGTGGTTTGCAACATCACCTTTGCACTGATAATGCACTGGCTCTGATCCACTTAGAAACTTGAAGTGTATCAAAATATTATTCGCGTTTGTGAGGTGAACAAAATCAGTATGCGTGCTAGTTTACAAAATGTCCATTTGCACCTGCACACCACTCAGACTGTGCATATCTGTGAATTAGCAGAAATGAGCTTTTTTATGCCCTGAAACCTTCCACAGTTAACAGTGTTACGAGTTTTCAAAATGCAAATGGGCACCCAAGGACAGGTTTCGTAATTGGCCTTACTCCCCAGACTAATTTTATGTTAGACTATAGGTGAATCGCAAAAGGGTATGGCGCAGGTGCTGTTAACAAATAGAAAAAATGCATAGAACACAATAAGGTGAATTTTAATTCCACATTATGTCATTGGAGATGTCATCAGTGATGTTACTGACCATGTCATCAGTGATGTAATATGTAAAGTCATAAGCAGTGCATTGTGGGGGCGTAAGTTATAGTTAGCTCAGCTAACTATAACTGATGAATTTCAATGGTTTTGTACGAGTGAAATCTGAGCCTAACTATAATGTCCCTGTAACCTTTGCTTTTTTTCTGTGAATCTCTAAGGTTTAAAAAAAATTATATTTCCTAACTATAACGTCCCTGTAACCGTTGTTTTTTTTCGGTGCATTTCTAAAGTTTTTTAATGAGGTTTCCTAACTATAATGTCCTGTAACCTTTGGTTTTTGAGTGAATTTTTTAGGTTTTTAAAAATGTTATTTGACAACTGTAACCATTAACCTTTGACAGTGAGTGAATAAGTGTCGCAGTAGTTCTTTTTCTGGGCCCCAGCTCCACGGATCACTTCGGAACGTCCCATGCACAACTAGAATCATCATCACATTTTTAGGGAAACTTTCACAAAGATTTGTTAAATGGTGCCAAAGATATAGGCAAGTCAAAAACACTTTTCCTATGTAACATGGCTTTAACTATAACTACCTACTGGCGTCTGCCAGTAGGTAATATATATGGGAAAATTATACTTACAACATTACTTGTGAAGTAAAAAACATCAATTGTTAAGGAAATCCTCAAGTAAAGACTGCTATATGATGACACCTGATCTAACGACTTGCAATTTAACAACTTCTAGTCATTCCTCCCAAACACTAAATAAACCTCTGAGTCTCAGTAACTAAACTAAAATAATGTATCTGAACCTTAGAGCCAGTTTGAGTCAGATATTCTCTTTCAAACACTAGGATTTTGCATTTAATGGAATCTGCAATCAGTTAAAAAAATGATTTGGGTGTTGTCAGCATAGATGTGATATGTTAGCTGATAAGAAGAGATGGATCTTATGTAGTGTGCAGGCAGATTTTAAAAACAAGGTACCTAGGCCTGAACTGTAATACCCCATACACCACAACCCTGAATTTTACAACGATTGCTAGCTATGGCTATAGAGAGAGACTGCTGATGAAGCTATTACTGGCAAATCTTACATTGTGACACTGCTAATGCTGGTGGCCCTGCTATCCTTGGTGTGGCTTTCCCCCTTTTTACCTTCAGACTCCTGTTTTAGCTGACTTTGTCTTTACTGGCCTTAAGACTCTTCGCACTCTACCCCTGCTAATCAGTGCTAAAGTGCTTGTAATCTCTCCTTACACCATGTTAGATTAGTATATACCCAATTGGCATATTTAATTTGCTTGTAAGTCCCGAGTAAACTGGCAGTACCTGTGTCCAGGGCCTGTAACTTAAAGGATAATAGTGGGTCCGCAGCACTGATTGTGCCACCATCTTAAAAAAGCCCTTTGAAAGGGAAGCATCCTTTATAACGAAGAAGAAATCACGCTGTACCTTTACAATGCCTGCAATAGAACAAATGCATTGTTACCACACATTTGTTTAGCACGCAAGTCAGTACAGCAATTTGCTTTAGGGGGCGAATTTGTGGAGTGGTGTTGGATTTTACATCCATCACCTTCCCTATTATTGCTCAGACTGGAGTTGGGATAGTAAATGATGCAGTTCTAAAGTCTAGCGTCCCCCTAAGGCAAGTCGTTGTAATGACTTGCATCCTAAAGGAATGTGCCATAACGATGCATTAGTCGTAATGCTTGCATTGTAAAGGCATGCGTGCTAAATGCATGCATGATTAAGTCATAAAACCCCTTTTAACATGTCCCAGGCCTGCCATTGCAGATTGGGTCTGTGCAGTTTTAAATTGCCATTTCGACCTGGCAAAGTAAACCATTTGCAAAGCCCAAAACTTCCTTTTTGTAAGTCACCCCTTGTGTAAGCCCTGGACAGCCCAGAGGGTAGGGTACCATGTATTTAAAAAGTGAGGCATGTGTCAGGAACTTGAAGGTGATTCTCTTGTTGACTGGGAGCTAGTGGATTTGTCAGAGGTATTGTGTGATGTGGCTGCGGTGGGTGATGTCGAGGACCACTCTGATGGCAGCGTTTTGAATGTTCTGTAGTTTCTTGAGCTGTTTCTGCATGAAGCTGTCATAGAGTGTATTGATGTAATAGCGTCTTCTAGTGATGAGTATGTAGGTGACAGTCTTCCTGGATTCTGTGGGGATCCATCTGAATGTCTTTCAAAGCAGGCAGAGTGTGTTGATGCTGGCTGAGGAAATGGCGTTGATTACGCAGTTCATTTAGAGAGATGGGTCCAGTACGATCCCAAGGTTGTGTGCGTGATCCATAGGGGTGCGAGGGGGTCCCAGAGCATCTGGCCACCAAGGGTCTTCCCCGGCTGAAGGGGTGGGTCCCAGGATGAAAACTTCGATCGTGTTCGAGTTGAGCTTAAGCAGCTGTCTTTCATCCAGGTGGCAATGGCCTTCATTCTGCTGTGGAAGTTGGTTCTGGCCGTCGTGGGTTCGTTGATGAGGGAGAGGATCAGCTTGGTGTCGTCGGCATAGGAGACGATGTTGAGTTTGTTGCTTCAGACGATGTCTGCGAGGGGTGCCATGTAGAAGTTGGTACACTCCGCAGCTGATCTCTGTAAATTTCGAGAGGAACTAGGGTAGTCTAACTCGCTGTGTCCGGACAGTGATGAATAAGTGGATCCAGTCCAGTGCCTAGTCGCGGATGCCGGCGTTGTGGAGTCTTGTGATTAGGGTGCAGTAGGATGAGGGCTGTGGTCTCACACCAGTCGAGGAAGGAGAGGATGTCGTCGATGGTGGCGAGGAGTGCGGTCTCCATGCTGTGGTTGCTTCGGAAGCCGGAGTGAGAGGTGTCCAGTACGTGGTTTACTTCAATGAACTTGGAGAGTTGGGCATTGGAGTTACCTTCTAATTAAGTGTAATTTACAAACGGGAATAGGTAACCAGTTCATGGTTGGTGTCTCTGGAATTGCAGAGAAATAATTTATGATGAAGTCGGATTTTAGATTACAGTTCTGAAAATGCCACCTTTAGAAAGTGTAACTGCAACAAATGATGGACGAAATGCTGAATGATTCAAGCATTCTCCCCCAGTCAAGAGATATGGGTTAAATCCATCGTTCTGTTGCCATCTACGACTCCCCAGTTTGGACCCAGCCATATGCAAATCTGTGCCTCAAGGGAACAGTTCAGACTGAACTGCCAAGCCAGGTCCTCCCTGGACCGGAAGCAAGCATCCTGGGACCGGTTTAAGGGTATATCACCCTTCATCAGCCAGGCTAGCTTGGATCCAGTGGCACAGTGAACAAGGGACCCACGTCTAGGCATACCCATCCCACTTAGGGCGAAAGTTTCTTGCCATACCCATTTGCTGTCTGTAGCCTCTCTCTGGGATGCATGATTGAGTGTCGGTGACAGTTACGCTTTCTGTATTTATGCTAGACAGCTACACACAAATGGGGAGCTTAGGTGTGACTGGATGGGCCATCAATGGCAGGATGGGAGGGAGTAGCTAGACCTAACCCTACTTACACTTGAGTAGGCTGTGTTCTGTCTCCACACAAAGGGCAGAATACCCTTGTAGTTGGTCTGGAGGCAGGCCAGGGAGGCAGGGCACCTGTGCACTTCAAAGGCATGCCTTTAGAAGCTTCTCCTCACTTTTAAGACACAACTGGGTATAAATACTGGACTTCAGACACCAACCCTTGAGTACACTGCTGAACTGTGGACACTCTGCCAGGAAGAAGGACTGCTATGCTGCTGAAAGGACTGCCACTTTGTTGGACTGCTCGGCTAAAAGACTGCTATCCTGCATAGCTGATCTGCTGCCCTATTACTTGGGTGAGAAGGTCTGGACCTACATCTCTTGAACTTAGAACCTAGAGTGTCTCCAAGGGCTAGTTGCCTGGCCACCTGATTTGAAACCTCTGGGACACAGCAGACTTTCAACAACCTTGCATCTGCACTTGGACTCTGCCACCTGTGAGTCTACTTTGCTAAGTTGTGCCATCCCAGTCCTGGACACTTGGAAGTGGGCTTATGTTGCTTTGCCAGCCTATGTGGATCTAACTGAGCATATCTCCTCTACTGCATGGTGCAAACCTAAGCAGAAGTGATGCCTTGCCGCTGCTGCGTGGATTGGACCCGTCACAAAGACCTGCGTCGTAGCCCATCAGAACCGCCACTATGCGACACATTCTCAGGGCAGGCCCCCGCAACTCACATCAACAGAAGGCTCAACAATGGCAATGGACTATGCATTGCAGCCTAGCACCTACTCAGACTTGATGCATCACACTCACTGGTGCCGCATCGTCAATGCAGGAGTGTACATTGCAGGTCCCATTGACGGGATCCGCAACGATGATGCAGGTCCTGCATTGCAGGCTTGCTGCATCTTGGAAACGACACTTCACTTCTATTACACAACACATCTTTGATGTGGTTCCTTGCAGCATTCCGGAAACAAGGATTTAAGGTACTATGTTCAGCAGGCCTAACTGGGTCCCTTTAGCCGCCCAGCGCTCAATCGCAGTTGACCTGAACTTGTGACTTTGTCCTGGTCCGGCACGACCAGATATCAATAGTTGACATTTTTGCCCTTGGGAGCTATTTTTACTAAAATCTTGAAATTTGAATATCTCTGATTCTACTGATTAGATTGTGGTTGCTGTTTGAACATTTCACATAAATACAGGTAAAAACCAATTTTAAAATGGCAGACCTAATAATCCAATAAGAACCTTTTGACGGCAACCATATATCTCCCTAAGGCACAAGTCACATCCAAATAACGCATATTCGTTAAATGTGCCACTGCTTGCACTCAGTTGAGGGTGCCATATTTAAAAAAAATAAAAAAAGCGACCTTAAGTTAATTTCCCAAAGAGACTGTACTTTAAAACAATCCAAAAGAATATGCAAATTGTCACACTTTACACTCAACCCACAGGTACATTAACCAGATATCTTCAACATTGGCATTTTTATTTTGTAGCTACTGTAACACCGATTAATACTGATTCTCAATCTTAGCAATTTGTATCTGAACCTATGGTTAGGTAGTGAATCCACATAGAGGAACCACTCCTCATTTTTCCATGAGTTGAGCATAAATTGACTGAAGGCTTTCCCTTTCAATGCTGCATATCCTGGGGCCGACTCACAGAACTAATCTGAGACAAATTCCTAAACGCACTACTTTTGGTATTCACAGAAGACATTTAGTAGTAGTAAAGTTAGGATTTTACCAGCACACCGCCTTAAAGGTGCACATATACTTGTGGATTCACCACAGTTTTTCTTTTGTTTTGATTTCTTTCTCCTTCGACAGACACTTACAGCAGCATTTCTGGCCACAGACGAAGAGCCTGTTGAGTTTGCAACCACTGTCAAACCTATGCATGGGCCTTTGACCCATATTCGATCTTTATAGATGGATTGGAACTGGGCAGGGCTAAATATAAAAGCAAAACTGTAGCAAACTATGCCAAAACAAAAATGTTGAAGGAAAAGTCTTTTTTCGAGGTACAGAAACTACCTATCTTTCTCAAGCTTGATTTATAATTCAGGATACATTATTACCTCCATCAAGGTGATGAAATCACCTTGACGGAGTATCATGCTCTACATTTAGTGATGTCTGCCAGCCCAGTGGACTTCTCTTAACGTTGGCAGGAATCGCTGTTACAGCGGTACCTGTCGACGTATTAAATGTCCAACAGACGGGTTTGTCAACAAGATGGTCCCTTCTGTCAAACTTTTAGCATGTCATTTTATTTTCAAAAACGGCACATTCCTGTCTTTTTTCAATGCGCCGGCGCACAATGGGCTTCCTGCGCCAACGTAGGCACCTTTGCACCATGGTGCAAGGGTGCCTGCGGATGATTATTTTTGTACAGGAAGGGAAACCTTCCTGTACAAAAATAATCACAAGAGGCTTTTCCACAGCACACAGAGAAAAAGGAAAAACGGGGAGAAATAAAGATATTTATCCCTGTTGCGCCTCCTTTACGCCTCCCCTGGGAGGCGTAAGCTTTTGGCACTGCTTCAGGTTGACGATCTCTCGTAAATCTGGGGCAGTATCAAGAGACCATGGATGTTGCTGGGAACGCCCCCAGCAACACCCATTGCACGCCCCTTTAACGTATAACACTGCGTTAAAGGGACTGATATTTATCAGGCAGCATTAAGCCAGAAAAAGTGGCTTAGAGCCGCCTGATAAATATCACGCAGGCTTCTGCGCCGCGGAATGTCACAAAAAGTGACGTTCCGATGGCGCAAGGGGCCTCATAAATAATGCCCAAAATATTTCTCCAGGAAAGGAGGAAATGAACACTTCGAAGTGCCAGTGGGGGAAACAGCAATCATATTGGAAAGCTCTGCACAGTTGTCTGCATATGCACAGCTGAGTTATCTAAAATATCACAATATCTAATATTTTGATAAATTATAGGGTATGCCATATGGAACGACAATCCGCGTTAATTCTATTGTTTTGCTGTGATTCGCCTCCAGGGCGTGCGGATCACTAATGGGTGCACTTTTCATCTGAATGGTGCAAGGTTAGGTTGGCTGGGATTGATTTTGCCCTTGAGGTGCTTCCAGTGAAAGGGCCGCGACGGAATTAATGCCGCAGATGCAGCCGCATTCATCCTGGTCTCATCTGTCTAAACAAAGGGCTTGTTTCAAGGGAAAGCTTGTTTAATGAATTTTTGTTTCGCTCTTAGAAAAAGCTGCCATGATTGCTTATGTCAGTTTCCTGAGCATAACTAGTCTTCTCTTCTTGAGCCCCAGTGGCTGATAATAGTACGTTGTGTCATGTGCCTGCTCTTAAAAAGTAGGTAAAACATTGAATTAATATTTCAAGAAGAAAAATAAGAGTAATTCAAACCTGTAATTGTCTTTGCTATAATGAGTCACATCTGAGGAGTAAACTATCCTTTCTGGTGTGTGGAATGTGTCTGATGCAAATTGAAATTGGAGAATTTTCTGCAGTAGAATAGAAAATCTCGAGACATTTTTAAAGGCATGCATGTTTGCAGATTTACTAAAAATTGAATATGCGTGGGTATGACTTGCGGAGTAAGGATTAGAAATACTCTGTATCTTTCATCGAGACTAAATGCTACTTCTTCCATTAGATTTTTCCTAGAGCTCAATTGTAATGAATATTGGTTTGACAAAAAGAAGGCAGTGAAATGTTAAGGGATGGAAAGGGTGTTTAAGACAAGATGTACGAGGGGGCGAGAAGGTGGCATGATAGGTCTGACAACTGACAGGGAGACAAGTGGTGGGACAAGAATGACAGGTGACCATAAGAGAGGAGGTGGACAGAATGGCATTGTGGCTTGAAAGGAGATGCAGAGACTGGGGCTCACCAGCCGAGGCCTGTGCAGGTAAGAGTGATGGGGCGGGTTGAGGTGGGAGTCGACATAGTACCACGAGGGAAAATGAAATAAATAATTAATTTTCCCTCATCGACATCTGTCGAAATCCCCCCACTCACCCAGCCCCACTGCTCTTACCGGCAAAGGCCATGGATGAGCCTCACACAATGATAGGAGGGAGGTGGTTAGGGTAGGGCTGAAAAATGGCCAGGGCAGGATAGACAAGTGAACAGGAGCGAAGCCATGAAAGATCATTTCAAGTATTTGATGGAGAGACAGCGTCCACCAGTAGGCCTTTGAGGTGTGGAGTCCCTCAAGGCTCCTCCTTAAGCCCCGCGCTTTTCAACATCTAAATGAGACCACTGGCTGAGGTTGTTCGTCCATTTGGGGTTAAGATTATTTCTTACGCGGACGACACCCAGCTGGTGGTCTCATTGGCGCAGGAGGCCGACCGGCCGCTATCAGGAGGGCTAATAAAGTGCTTAGAGGAGGTAAAGGCTTGGATGACCTCGTCATCCCTCAAACTCAATGGGGATAAAACGGAGCTGATGCTCCTGGGCCCCTCGAACCCCACCTTCTTCAACTCACTGTGGCCCCCCTGTCTAGGCACCCCTCCAGCACCGAAGGATAACATCAAGAGCCTTGGGGTGTGGCTGGACAAGAATCTTTCTTTTAACACTCAGGCTACAAAGCTCTCAGCTACCTGCTTTGGCCTTCTTAGGATGTTAAAGAAAGTCCTCCCTCTCCTACCTGGGGAGGCAAAGCAGGTAGCCATTCAGGGTCTGATACAGTCCCGTTTAGATTTCAACACTGTCCTCTACCTTGGGGCCCCGGAGTACACCCTACGTAGACTGCAGATAGTGCAGAACTGTGCGGCCCGCACACTGCTACAGCTTCCACGCAGACTATCAGTCAAAGCTGGACTGATTAGCCTGCATTGGTTGCCAGTACGTCAGAGAGTCACCTTCAAGGCCATGTGTATTGCCCATCAGGCTTTTTGGGACACAGGGCCTATGATTATCCGCGGCCTAGTAAACCAGTACCAACCAAGCAGAAGCCTTCGATCTAGCCAGGCCTTTATGGCTATAGCTCCGAGAATAAAAAAGGCAAGGTCCGGCGGAAGGACGTTCACCTATAATGCAGCCAAAACCTGGAATTCACTTCCTCTTCACCTCAGATCCAATCCCAACCTTTCTTCATTCCGAAAACAACTAAAGACATTTCTGTTTAACTCCCCTCAGTAAAACTTAGCCAGCTACTCTAGCACGCTATTTCTATTCTGGTTCCTAGCGCTTGGACGCCCCCGGGCAGCAACCGCGCTGTTATAAATCTACTTTTCATTTCATTTTATTTCATTTCATTTCCATGGAACAGTTCCCCATTCCACATCAGTGACTACTTCTCTTTTCTTGAAGTCTGCAAGAACCTGAAGACCTGGCTTTTCAATTAATCATTTATAAGTAAAGGGAGCGACCCCACTGGCCAAGAGACAGGGTACCACAAGTACATATAAAAGGAAGGCTCTCTTGGACATACAACACTAGCCAGCCATAAATCAAACAGAGACAGCCGTGTAATTCAAACACACATATGCATACACATCAGGAAATAATAGTAATACAAATACCTTAAAGGTGACCCCCGAGAGACAGCTGTATATTACAAAAAGATAAAAAAAATACAAAACCTCTAAATTAAAAAACACAAATAGGGTTTATTACATAATATACTCAAAATGCCAATAAAGCATAAAAAACAATCCAATACAAATATTCAAATATAAAAGCTATCCGGAGAGACAAGACAAATGTGAGGAAATAAATTCATCTAAATCGGTTCTTTCCAACAAGAATCAAATCACAGACACCATCAGTCTTTTAGAACATAATCATTGACAGACATGAGGTAGTTCCTGGAATTAACCAAGAAGGAAACTGGCGTCAATGTGTTCCGGTGGTAACAAATTATTAAGATGCCACCTTCTTCAGAACATAAATACTTGTCTTCCAATACTTTAAAATAAAACGAGGTCTGTTGGATCCACCGTTATTTTACATTGCTGGTCAATATAGATTCTCTAATGATTCCAGGATGGAATTATCAAGAGGGACTAATATATTGTGTCCGTTCTATATATTCAGGAACAGTACACAGGGTTGCCCACCTTCGCTAAACTTAAAATCCATAATAGCCGGTCCCGTCAGGTAGGTATATACGCTCTCCCTATAATCATCTCCCTTTTATTCAATGCTTCAACAAGTCAGGCACAAGCAGTTGTACTTTTATCATGCAAGGTACACAACTATGGCTTCTTACATTCCTAACTGTAATATACCATATTCTGCAGTTCTTTGCCACCTTTGAGTTGACACAGAGAGGCAACACTGGTGGGAAACTTTTCACCTTACAAAGTGCCATAAATAAACAACTAGACCAAGGCTGACCTTCTCAGTAAAAAGTGTACATCAATGAAAGTCCTACTGCTGACTTGCATTTATGTGCAAATCATGCCTGTAAGACTGCGCTAAAGTACTGTGACAGGTGCACAATATTGTATTATCCCCTTTTAAACTGTTTCTATTTATTTAGAAGGTTATCTTGCATCTTTTATATTAAAGTTCCTATTTGTTTGACTGCATGCTATTGTCTGTAGAATATTTCAACTGGGGAGCACTATAGGGATTGCAGCTGCCTCCATCATTTTAAAGTGAATTTATGATAACCAAACCGCTAGCTTTGTGGTGGTGTTGTAATAGTACCAGCGAATATACAAGTGCCATTTTTGACACTGGCACCTGAAGAAGGAAATGTGCATGGGATGCTTGAAATAGACTGTTTTTAGGAGTCTATCAATGCTGATAGGCAATGTACGAGTTGCTCAAGTGATAGCAAACTCATGAATACTGAATGGACATCCTTTAGAAGTGAGTACAGGAGCATATTGAAAAACAGCATGATTACAATCTAAAAATCCTAAGGTGTTAAATATCGGTAACTTAGAAAATACTCAATTAAGAACAGTAGTTTTTATTTACATGAAGTAATAATAAATAATAAATAAATAAAAAATATCCATTGAGATGCCTTCAGACTTAATGGCCAGACGGTTCCACGATAAGAGACCCTGAACATAAAAATGCTTCTTTCCAAGGAAAGCACAAGCCAGCATGCAATGGTTGCCAATATCAAAGTTCAATTGTTTAATATACTTCTTGTAGCTGGTGGGAGCACAGACAGTGTTCAGCACATGCCTAATACATCCTTTTTCTTCTGAATCCAACATACTGCATGTTTGCAGGATGCTGAAAAGCTAAAGTTTTCATATCGTATTCAAATATTGAATAATCGAGGCAGGCATCTGTAGGTGGTTATTATACTAAGGCCCATTTCAGAAAGACTAGTTAAACGTATACTCACCTGACTGTCATTCCAATCTATTCATTCAGCAAGATGGTATCTCCTAGGATACAACTAAGTTCTTGTCCATGTCCATAGGAATAACTATTGTACCAAGGGATTTAGGATTGATTGAGTTAGGTATTATTTAATGTATTCATACTCCTCTGTCATCCTGGCTTCTATTGGGTTGCAACCAATTGTCTTTCATCCTCAGCTCACCCCAATTTACAGAGGTAGTCTGGGTCTACGGTTATATTCCCAAATTAAGCCCATGTAGCAATGCAGCTTATTCCTTACATTGAAAATAACATTTCAGCAGTGACCATGTGCATACATTTACATGCACGACAATGTTGGATTAGGGTCTCTGAAACTACTCTGTTTATACATACAGCTTCACATAACATTGTCACAATGCCCTGAACATCATGTACTAGGCATCTCTGTGCACTAGGTACAAAAGTCGCCCAATCTTCATCCATGAGGCGACAGCACTATCCACATATCCATAACATCACTAAGCTCGTGCGTACATCGCGAAGGCCGCTTTTACAATTAATAATAGACATCCTGATAGATTTGTAGAGGAGGCACTACTGCTGACACCGAAGGTCCCTGCCTGCTGAGAAATCACCATGCAACGGTCTGACAATCCGTGAGGGGTGCCCAATGCGTGACCAAGTCGGGGTCCTTCACTCTCTCCCAACAGGTAATGGGGTTGGGTCATTCCTAGGGGGGATTCTTGGCTCTACACCCACACACACTCTAGGTACGCTTAGAGTAGGGTCGGCATCGTAGGAGTACGTTAGATTACCATATTGCATATATAACTGCATATATTCATTGCTTCAGCACCAAGGTAGAAGTGTATCTACTGTTCACTCTTTTGGTGCTTGTAATCTCCTTTATTTGCTTCTGTCTCCTAAACATTGCAGCACACGTATTTTATGCAAGGATAGCGTTGGTTCAATAAATATATTTGAAAACGCCCCACTATGTATTCTCTATAAATATTCTCTGAGAACAAATGAGCACGAATGACTGAGCGAAAGGTTCTGTACTGCTTTCATGATTCCTGAGGAATCAGGGTTGTCATTTTCAGTGGTTGCCAGAAACTGTTCGCTCTTTGGTAAGTTAGGGGGGCTTGCAGTGGCTCTGTGAGCTAGCTGGTCTATAGGCCAACATATCCTGTGGGGGTGTCCGGAACCAGTCTTGATACCAAGCCCTTGTCCAAATAACGAACAGATCCTACAGATTAGTAGGAACTACACAATACTACTGTTCAGCCTTATATAAATCTGAAAATGTTCTAGAATGGATAACTGTTTTGACGAAATGGGAAATTCACAAGATAAGAAGGCTAAAAAAATGCAATAAAGGTGAGAGAAATGGTTAAGCCAGAGGCATCCCATGATTAAGCCTCCTGTTTCAAATCTCCTGCCAGAAAAGGCTGCCAGAAAAGGCTGGACCCAATACAGAGCAGTGAGAAATACATTAGTGACCTTTAATGATACTGAAATATGAAAAGTATAGTCCACAGTATTGAAATTGTCACCAGCTAAATGGTGATTACCATGCAATGCTCCTCTGCCCTATAGCAAAGACCTAAAGCAGGCTGTCTCAGTCGAGATTGGATTTAGCATCTTAAACATTGATCCAAATAAAGCTGAAATTAGTCTGCGTACTTTCTCTCAAGAACTTTACACACAGTAGACACTCCCAGACACTTGTACACTGTACAACTGTACAACTCCACGGTGCTAAACAGCATAGAGACCTCCCAAAGCAACATCACCAGCAGGGCCGGACTGGCTACCGGGCAGTTGTGTGTGCTGCAGAGCAGGGAGATGATTTCTCCGTGGTATGGGCGTATTTCGTTGATGGGGACCTGCGTGCGCTTTGAAGAAAAAAAAAAGCAAAACGAGTTTCGTTTTGCACACACAGGTCCCCATCAACGAATGCATCCCCCTGCTCGGCAGCACACACAACTGCGCGGTAGCCAGTCCGGCCCTGATCACCAGATTTGGTGGGCACTACAGTACAGCAGCCATGATCATAGACTATTGACCAAAATTCAATGTACTTGTTGATGAGTAAGATGGAAGGGTACCTAAGAGTGCAATTTCCTACTGAAACATAATACCTCTAGTTCGAGTCATTTGTAAGGTCAGTCAAGTAACTGAAGTCAAGAACTGAGTGAAAGAGGAGAGAAGGAGCACTGCTTATTTGGCACCCATTATCTAACACCCCATTGCATAATATATCCAAACAAACATTTACTTATACACTTAAATATACATGTATGCACTGTTTTTAAATTCCAGAATAGCTGAATTGCCATTTGGGTCAGAGACTGTACCTGACAAGTACCGGCTCCTGTTCTTTTGTTCAAGCCTAACGGGACTAGCGCCCTGCACTGCGAGTCCTCCCGCCGCCGCTTCTCACACTCTAGCGGCCGCCGAGCGGAGGACTCGCTTTCCCGGCACCACCTGCGGCGGCGCACCCTGACGACGCGACTGGAGCGCCCGGAGGCGCATTTAAACATCTCCCACCCCCGGCGGAAGCGGGCTCCCTTGCCAGAATAGCTGAATTGCCATTTGGGTCAGAGACTGTACCTGACAAGTACCGGCTCCTGTTCTTTTGTTCAAGCCTAACGGGACTAGCGCCCTGCACTGCGAGTCCTCCCGCCGCCGCTTCTCACACTCTAGCGGCCGCCGAGCGGAGGACTCGCTTTCCCGGCACCACCTGCGGCGGCGCACCCTGACGACGCGACTGGAGCGCCCGGAGGCACATTAAAACATCTCCCACACCCCGCGTCGCGGGAGCGCGCGGGAGCGCCGGGCTAAGCCCGGGCAAAGGGCGGGCAGTCTGTGGCAGTCCGGGGCAGGAGGAGGCTGGGCTGGGTCACCCCCCTTACACCCATTGCAACGGGTCCAAGTTGTTGGCGTCCCACTGAGGGCCCGGAATCCAGCATGTCTACTCGCTCTGGTAAGGCCTTGAGGGGTGGCGGCGGAGAAAGTGCCCCAGGGGGTGCAATGTTCGGCTCCATGGATAAATTCCTCACCAGGGTGGCGGCTGTCATCGACAAGGAGATCGCCATATCGGAACGGCGCCTCTCACTTGACTTTCCCCCTTTCAAAAGTCCATCTTCGGTACAAGTGATGTCCTCAGCGATCTCCATTTCCCCTGCACCCTTGCTTGGGGATTTATCTGGGGGTTTACCTGGGGATTCGCATATTACTTCACCAGAGGGTGGAACAGATGGGCTAGAAAGTTTGATAATTGCTCCTCACCCCGTCAGCCCTTGTATTGTGGTAGTAGAGTCCCGTCCCGACCTTCCAACAGCCAGCTCTCCTGGCATTCTGCCCCAATCCAGCCCCGATGTTCCTGCACCCGACTTACAACCTCTGTCCCAGACTCGATCTATTCAGGTGCCAAGGAAAAGGAAAGGGAAAAGGGCGATCAGTATCAGAAAGGGTTGTCACTCCACGCTCAAGAAGCACCCCTGGTATCAGCCCCAGAGGGGCCCCACACTTCCAGGTGCGGGAGGACCTGTAGCATCTGGGAACTCCGAAGCCCCCCAAATTGTAGTTGATACAGTGCTATCCCCCCCGCTGGTTCCGGCAGCACTTGACCTAGCAAATGAGGGCCTCTCCCTGGAATCGATCGAGAAACTGGTCAAGTCTCTCTTGGTACCTCTCATTGATCAAGTCAAAAGTCTGGGGGACAGGCTTGACCGTTTTGAACAGGTCACCAGGGATAATTTCTTTTCCCTGAAAACACTGTTCAAACTGCAGTCGAAGCCTAGTGAGGAGAGGACGGATAGGATCGCTGGGAAAGAGGCTATTGTGAGCCATCCTCCAGGAGAGCAGTCGACACTGCCGCCCAAGTTACCAGCCCCTGGGCATGCTTCCTCGGTCGCCTCCCAGGCTGGTCCAAGGCAGGCAACGCCGAATGTCTCCACTCATGCTGCCCAAATGCATGCCATTCCACCCCCAGTTGTAACACCCCCTGCGTCCAATCCAGGTAATAAGAAACCCCAGAAGGGAGGGATGGGATCAACTTTACAACCCAGGGCCGCTTCACACGCCAATACTGGCGGTACAGCGACAACTTCTAAGATCAAATCCACCACCCTTCCGCCCATAAACCCTTCTCCACTGGCTATTCCGCAGAAACTAACACGTAAGTGTCCCCCAGTCAACCTTCCCCCTGAGTGCCACCCGTTTGTTGTTGTCCTTACTAAAGTCCCCCCTATTAAGGATACCCAGCAGGAAAATCACCAGGCGCTAAAGAACAAGGTCATCCACTGGCTGAAAATCAACAGGCCCCTCCCTTCGGGAATGGACGGCCTAATTCTTGGAGTACGCAGGGTGGGTTGGATCGGACACGGGAAAAAATCTTTTGATGGGGACTGTGTGGTGGTTAATTTCCAAGACGCAGGAGTTGCCCATTTGATATGCTCTCAAGGGCGATCCGCGCCTGGAACGGGTATTGACGCAGTCGACTTAACATTCTTTTACCCACGGACTATCCCGACCACTCCTTCTATCCATCTTGGACAACTACCCTATAATAGCTCCCCTCGGGGTCAATTCTTCTTAGGTAATACCGCAACGCAGGCATGTACACGCCCCATTCCACCCTTTTGGGGAGCGGGGGGTCGCTGACTTTGTGAGGCCGCCCACGAGTTTTTCGCGAATAGGGGGGCCGGAGCTGCTCCCCCTGTTTCTGCAAAAACTCTTAGCCTTTCGCCAGTATTAGATGGTCTGGTGGATGACGAAACTCCAGGGGAATCTGGGGAGGTGAGGGCGCTACCAGACCTTTCAGTCGGGTTATCACCCGCTGGTGCGAGAGGTTCTCTAGCGCTTGTCGAGACCCGCGGCTTTGCAGCTGTGACGGACCCACTTGTCAGGGTTCTCAGCTGGAACGTAGCAGGCCTTGAGAGAAAGTTGGCACTGCCCAACTGGGACTCGCTTGTGGAGCAATACTCCATATGCCTGTTCCAGGAAACATGGAGTAAGGAGCCCCTACACAAGGCAGGATATTTGACCTACTACTTACCAGCGGTCCTCTCGGCATCTGGTAAGGGGCGCCCCTCTGGTGGGCTTCTCATTTGGGTGGCCTCCGAACTTAATTGCAGGGTGGTGGTGCGGGATACCAAATGCCCGGATTTGCTTAATATCTCCCTGAAAAACCCACAGGGTCGAGTCATTCTAAACATCTTTAATATTTATGCCCGAGGTACAAAGGGGGGTAGAGAATCCCCAATTATAGCTTGCCTGGAAGCCCTGTTGCGCTCGTCCCCTTATAAACATTGCACTCTGGTGGCAGGCGACTTAAACTGTACATTTGAGCCCCTAGGCCTCGAAATCTCGCAAGACCAAGAGGCACTTGACACCAGGTGAGGGATACCGCCCCTAGAACTCAGCCCCATTAAAAAGTGGACAGAGGTGGCCCTCCAGTTAAACTCCATAACCATGGAGTTTGGACTTAGGGCCGCTAATGGTAGGACAGGCTCTGATAAAGCCGGAGCCCATACTTACAACAGGCCTGGACACTCGTCTAGAATTGATTATTTTCTTCTAGACGTTAATCTGTGGAGCATGGTCAAAGACATGGCGATTTTATCCTCTATTGAGAGTGATCACAACCTCCTCTCACTCACACTGTCTGATAGATGGCTACTTGGCACTGTGAGTAGAACTCTCTGTAACTCCATCCCGGACTCGACAGCAGTTTCTAATTGCGGTCGCCGACTTAAATGGGCAAAACTGTCCCTCTCTGAGGAGAAGACTAATGCCATAAGGCAACTTCTCACTACAGCTTTAGACAACCCAGTCCCTTGCGAGGCCGGTTGTCTTTCGGATGCAACAGCTAGGTTCTGTGCCCTAACGCAGGCTATCAGTGACCTCTTCATAGTCCCGGCTAGCATCAATAGGAGGAATCCCCGCCTAAGGGCTAGACAGGGCTGGTTTAATGATAAGTGCAGGGAGGCGAAGTCGCTTCTCATCGAAGCAGTCAAATCCAAAAAGCCCATCAGGACCAGGGTGGCCAGAAGACACTATTCCCTCTGTCAGAAAAACGCAAAGAAGGAGTGGGAGGACAACTACTGGCAGGACCTCCTAGTAGCGAGTAAAAGGAGAGATGCCAAAGGCTTCTGGGACTTGGTGGGTAACAGGAGTCGTCCCGATGACACACTGAGGACCTGCAGCATTAATGCCCAGACCTGGTTCACCCACTTCCAAGCACTCTATTCAGCCATCGAAGGCCAGCTTAATGATCCTTTCATTCTCCCACCACACATCCTAGACAGAGACCTGGTCTTGTTCTCTGCACGGGATGTTATAAACCAAATTAAAACCCTGGCGCCATTAAAAGCTGCTGGCCCGGATGGCCTCCCAGGAGATATCCTCCGAGCCTATGCAGACGAATGGGGGGTACTGATTTCGGACCTTCTTAATGCCATTATTATGGGTGGTGCTGTCCCAGATTCCTGGAAAGGGGCCGTGGTAGTACCAATTTTCAAAAAGGGGTGCAGGGCCCTTCCTGGGAACTATAGGCCCATAAGCCTATTAGACTCGAGTCAGAAACTGGCGGGGAAAGTTATCCTGGGGAGAATCTTAGAATGGGTGGATGACAACCACGTCTTGTCCAACATGCAAGCCGGTTTTCGGTCAGGCACCGGAACCATAGAACAAGCGTTTAGGCTTATGGTACTGTACTGGAAGGTGGTGGAGCTAGGCAAAGGCAGTCTTTACCTGGCCTTTATAGACCTAAAGACTGCCTTTGACCTGGTTCCGAGGGAGGAACTCTGGAGGGTGTTGCACGGTTTAGGGATGCCCCCGTATTTACTCAACCTGCTCATCAAACTGCATAATGCCACCTTTGCTCAGGTTAGATGGGGCCTAAACGGGGAAATGACCGATAAGATCAGGGTCGAGAGGGGAGTTCGGCAGGGCTGTGTGTTGGCTCCCACCCTATTTTCCCTTTACATTAATGGGGTGGTAGAGCACCTGCTCGGCGAACCAGCAGACGCCCCCACTCTGGGAGGCGTAAAAATTCCAACACTGCTGTTCGCGGACGACACCCTCCTCATCTCAAAGACGCCCCAAGGTCTTCAGAAACTCTTGAATCGCTTCCAGCACTTCTGTACCACCAGAGGCCTCGTCATTAACGTGGACAAGACTAAATACTTGGTCATGCACCCTCCCCGCAAACTAGGATGTCCCACTGTTTTGAACTCAATCCCCCTTGAAAGAGTGGCAGAATTTGACTACCTGGGAATCCGCCTAAGTGATTCAATGAACTGGACCGCTCACATCAACAAAATGATAATTGGCCACAAAAGGGTGGGAGGGGCCCTCCTTAAGGAGTTCAACAGTTCTACCAAACATTGTGTTGCCCCACTGATCGACATTTATAAAGTACGAGCTGTCTCCGCGTCACTTTACGGAGCCGAACTGTGGGGACAAGGCAAACTGGACTCCTTGAGCAAGGCCGAGAACAAATTCATCAAAGATCTTCTTGCTATCCCGTCGAGCACTCCAACTGTTCCGGTACTAATGGACGTAGGCTGCAAAGCAATTGGGGACCAGGCTCGACTTCGCCCTCTCCTGCTCTGGGCCCGTCTGTGGAGGGTTCCGGAACTGAAATCCTATGCTGACGGGTTAGATGAGGTGATGCGCTCCACTAGTTGGCGGAGGATCAAATGGCTTAGGGATACCAATCAACTTCTAAGGGACCTAGGCTTGGAATCCTGTTGGCTTACCCGCTCAGCCCCCCCAAAGGACTCCCTAAAAAAATTGTATTGAAGATGGGTCTCTGCGAAGCGCACTAGTAACCAGCAGCACTGCAAAGCCACTGCAGCTTTTCTGCTTATAAAAGATGTTGTCGCACTCGAGCCCTACATGGACCTAATCACCATCGCCATGGACCGGTCCCTGTATATCAAATTCCGACTGGGAACTTTACCCCTCGCCGACCTTTGCTCTAGGTGGAACAAGTCAGTGCCTGCATCACGCCACTGCGCTTTATGCCCTGACAAACCAGAGACTGTGCCACATTTTCTATTTGAATGTCCGGATTATGGGCGCCCTAGATCACGATGGCTCAAACCGATTTGCAGAGAACTGGGCACCCGCCAGCACACGGTCGCCCTCCGGATTCTTTTAACTAATACAGCCCCTAACATTGTTTGTGCTGTTTCCAAATTTTTAAAATGGGCTTGGTTGATTCGACTTAAAAGACTGGCCGTATCAATTTAATGCTGTTTTAGATAATTTATTCTACTTAACTATGTTCTTATCTCTTTTAAATCTAAATGTACAGTCTTCTTTTTCGACATGCTGTTTTATTTTTTGTAATGCTTTTATGATATATGCATATCGAAATAAAGCAATCAATCAATCAATCAATTCATATTTTGGAGCCCGATGTTGCTCAATTGAGGTTCACTGTTTCTGTCAATGGTAAATATAAATGTTGATGTTACAAGACAGTGAAATGATTTGATATTGTGCATGATGGTGTTGTTGTCCTCTTCGTGTATCAAGTGACAATCCTAAGGTTATGCTGAATTACAGTGATTGAGATGACTTGTCTTCACAGAAGCATTCAGTACCTCAAACCAGAAAACAGTACCAAAAAAACAAAGTTAAAACCCTTTCATGAGTAGTCTGACCAAAAGCCTTTTGGGCTCTGTTCACAAAGGTAAATGCAATCCCAAACTTATATTAATGACTAAAAAAGGCTGAATTTATCTTTTCTATGCTTTATAAAATTCTCAAGTAATTCCTGGCAAGCATAAACCCATTTATGGGGGTGGCAATCTCCACCAGAAAGAAAGAATCCTCTGCCACCATAAATCCCACTCATGGGTTTGGAAGTGGGCATTCCATAGCATGGTTTGTCTTGTACATTTTGGAACACTCACAAACATGGATATTCGTGGTGCCCCAAACTCATCAACCCTGGAAAGGTCTGTAAGTTTACACCAGCACACACCGGGTATAACTCCCCGTCCAGGATGGGAAGGGGAATGGTTCACCCCCAGACCTGGTTAGGGTGTAGGGAGAGAGCACGTCTGCATAGTTAGTTAGATTTCCTATGTCTAAGACATCTACGCTATCAAGAACTCTGAACATCGGGCACAGGATCCATCAGGACAATTCAAGTGACCTTCCCATGAGGACACATATAAAGATGTGACAGGGACATCTTTCCAGGCGTCCTCCTGGGAAAGTAGGTGAACATGAAAAAGCAGCAAAAGTGCATTCAGGCAGAGAGCATGTCATGCTTCGGCCATTGTGCGGCTCATTGCTGCCATTTGTATTGTCTTTTGAACAAGGTGACTTGCTGTTCCTACTTTAAAAAAATCAATGAACAGATACCGTAAAACAAGTAAAGAAGCCATTAATAAGATAATTGTCACTGATGTTCGCAGGTGGGAAAGGACTACTTAGCTTTATGTGGATAATAGTTCTCCATTACTGGCTCTTTTTTGCACCCAACTCACAGTGGCAGAGCGATTCAAAATCTTCAGTCTGAAGAAATACAGCCAAACACAATTTAATAACATTATCAAAATTTCCCAGAATAATTGCCCATTAATGTATCCCTTATATATAAATGCATGCCTTATTTTCAAAGCAGAATAACTCTTACATCAGAAAAAATAATGAACTTGGCATGAAAGCAGCATTTGCTGCGTGGGAGGTGAGCATTAGGCAGTGGAAATCAAATCACTTGAATGAAAAGAGGTCTCTAATGGAAAATCTTACAAAAATAAGCACCAATTCAGATGCCAAGAAAACCACCAGGCAACCAGGTGTGCACTTCTCGTTTATTGGGCAATTATTGAGTCAGTTCAGTGTCTTTCCTAAATCCTCTTGTGCAGTGATTGTCTTTTATTTACATTCTAAACTAGGTCTGAGTAATTAAAAATCAACTGTGTAATATTAATGGACAGGGAATGTGTTGTCTCTAAGAATTTACATTCGGAAACATACATGCGGTACCTTTTTCTGAGATCAGGGTCTTGAATGGCACTAACTATTGTAAATCAGACAGCTGTACATTACCAACATGTCGATTTCTACCCAAGAGACTCGTAGCAAGTGCCTGAGATAAACCTCATTAGAGTGTCAACCTACATATCACTAAGCCTTTTCCCATAACAGCTGCCTCTGAAGATCACAGACTTCTAAAAAGGGAGAAGCCTCTACACCCTGCTCACTGAATGTGCCTGCATTCGGGGATCTACTGCTGGAGAAGACACTCTTAGAACCATTGGTTTTCATCTACAGAAGGCTGAAGACGTAGATTAAAATGTTTTAACCTCTACTGCTACAAGTTCCTGAAGTAATTGAGTCCCCCAAAAAATTCCTTGCCATATGTTGGTATCATATATTTAACGTGATCCCAATCTGTGAAGTTGTGTCGTTGAGGACAGTTCTGACTAGAATTCCACTCCACATTTATGCCATCAATGTTTTGTTTATTTTAGGGATGGTTAAGATTATGCTAGCTCTGGCCTGGTGATGTTTAATATATAGCCACAAGTGAGATCGCTCAGTGGCTTTTATTTTTGCTGAGAAAACACCTATGTGCCACCTGAAGGTGGCAGCTCTGAATGTGGGCAGAGCTAATTTACCCCTCCCATAAGGATGAAAGTGCAGGTGTGCATTACTGCCATTTACCTTTGTCAAGTGCCCCATATTTTTAGGTCTCACCTAGTCAGCACTTGCGCTGTCTCTTCGAGACATGCTGTATTCAGGATATGGCCATTAAACTCCACCCATGTTGTGCCCTTACATTGTATTTGCTCCTTGCAGTGTCTTTCAGAATTCTTTTTATTTCATTGGTTTATTCTTTGTTACCTCTCATAAGAACAGCCCCTTTTACATGCAACATTACTCTGTGAGCTTTGTTTACAGTTTCAAAGCACTCTTTTGTTTATCACTTTTTTGAGGTAGCTGGCGTAGCAGGCAGAGCTACGCACTTCCCCCACCCTGACTCCTCAAATGCTTCCGCAGGCACCTATACCATGGAATAATTTTAAACTTATGAGCCAATCACCACCTAAGTGAAAGAGTAAGGCAAAGATCCTTAAGTGAGCAACAAGTATAAAAACTCACGTGACTCCCGGTGTGTAATTTACAATCAACACAAAACATTCCTGTTTTATAGCCAAATCCACAAGTATAGGAATGATATTTACCTATATAATAAATATCATTCCTATACTTGTGGATTTGGCTATAAAACAGGAATGTTTTGTGTTGATTGTAAATTACACACCGGGAGTCACGTGAGTTTTTATACTTGTTGCTCACTTAAGGATCTTTGCCTTACTCTTTCACTTAGGTGGTGATTAGCTCATAAGTTTAAAATTATTTTCTGATAGTGTTATTATCATTATAGAACAAGCATTGTGATACAATTTTCTTATATTATTTTTTGGCATGCAGCCCTGAGGAAGTTGTTTGGCACACGATTGATGCCTGACGAAACACGTGTTGGCTGCAGAATTGGTTGATATTTGGAAATAAAAGAACCAACCTCACGTTCGTTGACGTTTTTGATTTGAAATAAGATCGATACTACTTTATGCATCTTTGATACTCCCGAATACTAACTGAACTTTCGTGAAGAAGATTTGTAATTTTGAAGACTTCATACTGGACTCAGAATTTATACACTTTCAATTTGTGTGCCAAGCAGGGACTTTGAACTTGTAACTTTCAGAGCATTGCTCAATGAATTTTGGGGGAGTGAGGTAACCTCCCTCTCTTGCTTGGAGCACCTAACGTAATTTGTTTCATTTGTACCTTGGCCTTACTTCTTGCAGTGCGCCCTGTCAACCTGTTACCTAACCTTGTATACACCTGTACCATGGACTTCCCCTTCCTGCATTACCACACACGGCTTTTCCGCTCTTCATGGCTCCAACAACACTCGTATTTTAAAAACAGTAGTGTGTGTAGGCATTTCCATTTTTCTACAGAAGCGTGTGCAAACAATTTTTTTAAACTGCGCCACCTTTCTTTTGTTTTGCATGGTGCAGCATGTTCCTTGAAGCTGTTTTAACTTCTCCCTTCCTGCTTAGCATGATGAGCCCTCCCTCACCTCTGAGCACAAACGCAGCCTTTCCCTTAATCAAGTGGCAACGCTTCCTCATTCCTCCTCCCAAAGCATTCGCTGCTCTGCCCAAACTCCTCCATCGCTCTGCAGGTCTCCCCCTCCACTATGGCCATCACGATGCCGCCGGGAGTGGACAGAGACAAGCCGCCTTGATTCCCCCTACCTGCTACTTTGACGGAGCAAATCCACTTTTCACTGACTCTTCCTTAGCTCTTTTAATCTTTCAGAGTGACTAGACTGTTTGGAAATCTTTTAATTTCCCTTAAATCTAGTCCACTTCTGCAACCAGCATGTCAGCCGCGAAGATAAAGTGGTCTATTCGCTTAACTTGTGTTTTTTTTTTCTTCTCTGGAACTAACAAAAGGACTTAAATTGGTTCCTTGTGAACAGCTTGTTGTTTCTGCTTACATTCCACATGCTTTACTTAATGTTGCATTACCTACAAGTGTTTGCTTTTTCAGGGATTTTTTTTTTCAGGCAACTTATCACTCTTGTCTCCACTCCCTCATAACCTATTTCCCGGTTTTCCAGCGCCACAAAGTCATAGAAATGACAAGAGCTCTGTGGAAATATAATGACTCCACAGCAGATAAAATGACAGAAGTAAAAACATTGTCATTTTCAATGCCAGGAGCTCTAACTTTCACAAATGAGAGACCTATTGCATTGAAAATGCTTCTTACTGTTTGGCATCAGTGTGTGTGTGTCCCAAAACTTGAGGGACCCCACTAACTGTAAATTTGGGTGATCCTTTGGGCCACGCTTTCCTATACCATAAGTTTAGTCTCCCAACCCGTAGTGCCAATGAGGTGGTAGCGTTTCATAGCTTTTGTGGAGCAACTATTGCCCAGAGAGATGAGGGTGTACGCAGGGCCGGACTGGCAACCACAACCGGGCCTGGCAAAGTGCTCGGCCCGCCCTCCCTCCCCACTCGGGAGAGGGGAGATTGGGGGGTTGGAAGTGCCGCCGAGCAGTTTGCCGGGGCCGGTATTAGGCGATTTTGCAGCTATGCTGCAAAAACGGCCCTGTAACAAAAACGGACCCCAGGGGCCAAAACCGGCCCCCACCCGTGCGGCCCTCCGGGGGATTGCCCGGTGCCCGCTATGGCCCGTCCGGCCCTGGGTGTACGCCTTCATCATTTCCATGTTTAAAAAGCGTTTACTCATTTTGATTGGGTATGATAATTGTATATAAAAATTACCCATTTAACGTATCTGGTGAAAGTACTATCTATCTAAACAGAAGATTATTATTTAAAAAAAGGGTATATTTTGATTAAAGTGACTTGGTATATGACGTTGATAAGACATATCATGATGCTGTTTTCTGAGATGTGCCCGCACAGAGGGGTCTGTGCGATTCTTTTTGGGCGTTTCGAGCCCATACATTAGCTCAAAGTCAATCCAAATTGACGCATGTTTTGCTGACAGCAGAGCGTGGAAACACAGGGCAATGATTGCCTCTTTGTGTTTCCAAGCCCTGCTGTCAGAATAACTCCGAGAAATCTCGAGTTAATGTATGTGCTTAAGATGCCAAAAACAAGCCCACGGATCCTTTCTGCGCTGGTGCGGCGGAGAAAGCGGCATTGAGATAAGGTCCCAGGGGTCTTTTTATGAAAGTGGGAGCTCGCGCAGTGTAGAAGGGGACGCCTCTTTTTATGCAACTGTGCTATCCAAAGCGAAGATATTTAAATGGCAATTTCTCCCAGTTAGTGCGCGTGCTGCAGACATCACAGCTTAGAAGCTGAGAAGTGAAGGCCCCTCTATTACCCAATTCTGCTTTCTGCAGCACATGTATTAACTGTGAGAAATTCCGAGTTAATGGTATGAGCCAAGTTATTTACAATATTTGGTTACAGAAAAACTCCAGCGTTAGGCATTTTTACAAAATCAGGTTATTATTTCATAAAGGCCAGGGAGGGGACGTTCCCTTTCGATACGTATTTCAGCTGTGAAATATATTGCATGCTAAGCAAGGGTGCATAATTTGCTTAGAATGCCAGGGACACGAAACACATATATTGCCTGAGCGGCGACACCTCATTGAAATAAATAAATGCGGAATAAAATTCAGCTGCTCCAACATTTGTTCATCACGACTCAGACTTCAGGAGTTTTATGTTTAATCTTCGAGATGAATGCAGTGCTGACAGCCACGCGGCCGTCCAGTGTGGTTATTCTCCTGCCCACAATGCACTGCGTGATGACAAGCATCCTGTCACCGGCAACGCGGTCACACTGCGCTGGGCTGTGCCCGGCTGGCGTTGGGCAGCTCTGCCCCGCCGTTTATAGGGATTTCAGCTCGATGCACTGCAGTGCTTAATTTGTAAAAAAAAAAAAAAAGTGCCAGGGCTCTCGTCATGAAGCTCCTGCCATGCTGCCAATGATAGTAACAACACAACTACTGACCAAAACACTCCTACAAGTGTGACATTGCAGACTATTTCAGGCCCCCCGAAGCTATCAGAATGGCTTGGGCAGCAGGTAATAGTCATTTTTTATTAATATAGATTAATTATTAACTGCTGTTGTGGTCATCTTTAAATTACCTAGACAGCGCCACCTTGAGGCAGACTGTCCCAAGCACTGGTGCTGACAATTAAGTGCCGGTGCTGAGCACTGGAAACCACGGCTCAAATTAAGCACTGAGCAAATCTCAGCTTCGGTAGAAAGTGTAATAAAGGAGCAATCAATGTTCAGACATTACCGAAGTGTGTCAGTCTCGACAGGGACCCTGGAAGCAGCATTTCGTTTTAAATTCGAGCGCAGGCCACTTCCATGTGATGCAGGCGCCTCTCATGTCAATGTCACTTCAGTTCATTGTATTACCTACCGGCAAGACGCAGAAATAGGCTATATATTTCATGGCTCTCCGGAGGCTCAGGACCTGCTCACCATGGGCCATCGTTCCAGCTGTTTTTCTGTTTAAGAAGTCGCTCGATACCTGTGAGTTGTCGAATGAGAAAATCCACAGTATTTATTTATGCGAGGCCAGCCGATCGCCTATGTTACCAGAATCAAGGTAACGTGAGATGTGCTTTTGTGCCGGCATGTAACACTGTACTAGGGACATACAGCAAGCATTATACACCTACACCTAAGGCCTAATGTCCAAAAGGTTTCTGTGGTTGTGAAACCTTCCATTTGTAGGTCACAGGCTTAATAACAGCAAAAAACTATTGGCCTGGTTATGAGTCTGTCTGTCCACGGACCGCCAGACTCACGGTTGTGCAGAGGTGGCGGTCTTCCGAACTGCCCTATTACAATTAGGACGGTCGGACCGCCATTGCACCACCACAACCTCCAGGGATCAGAGATCACTGACGGTATTGTAGCGGTCTTGAGACCACAATATGCTTGCAGGGACCACTGCAGTCCGGGAAACATCCATTACAACGCAACTTTTACCACGCAGTGCCTTTACGACGCAACTTTTACAACGCAAACCATTACAACGCATTGCGCTGGGGGGTGCTCTAGGTAGGGAATAGATTTAATTTACTATCCAACACCTTCCCTACTATCCACGGAGACTGGAGTTGGAATAGTAAATTAAACTATTCACTATCCAGCACCCCAAAGCGCTATGCGTTATAAAGGCATGCATTGTAAATACCGCGTTGTAAAGGCATGCGTGGTAAAAGCATGCGTTGTAATGTCATACATCCCTGCAGTCCAGCCAAGCATATTACGAGTTTCATATCCACCATGGTTTTCATGGCGGTTCCTCCTCCATGAAAACCGTGGCGGAGAGGAAACAAAGGAAACCCTAGAGGGTGCCTTATTGCTTTTGGGCCATGGGGTGCATACAGGGGTCACATGTTGTGCCCCCCTGTGTGCATGCACCCCAGTACGTGCAAGGTATGGGATGCACCAGTCCATGCAGTGCAGGTACTGCCTTTTACGCTCCCATGGCGGTGCCTATTTCATGAGGACTGCGATGGGAATGCCAAAGAACTGCCCGCCAGTGGCTAAAAAAAGTCATAATATGGTGGTTTGTGCACACACGGGTTTGGGGGTGCAGGGCAGCAGTGTGGCGGTCTCACTCCAGCGCTGCCAAACTCATAATCAGGCCCTATGTTACAATGTGCAAGCATTGCTTTGGGATTGGGGAAACGTATTCATGACTCACCAGTATTTGCAACTCTCCTACTAACATGACTTCTTCTGAATTACAAACAGGGGAGGGCCTTGAACAGGGCAACCCCCTCCCATTCGGGTGTCAGAATTGAATGCATAATGGTTGGAAACTGTAATTGTAGTCACAAACCATTGATCAGTTACCACCTAATTGACAAAGAAGAATCATGGGAGAGTGGCATGAGGAGGAAGCATGCTCCCGCACTGTTTTCATCCAAGTGAAATTGTATTTTTCTGATGAGTAATGCAAACACAGGGAGGGCGGGCCTGCCATCACGTACAGGCCTACATCTCTACAATCATCGAAATTTAGAGGGAGTCGCAAAATACAGAATCACTGTAAGACGTTAGAAGCCATGCCATGAACACTACGAATAAGCACAAAACCGAATTGGTCCCCTGGTTTTGAAGAAGTCACTCTGTCTATGGACCACTCATTAACTCCATGAGTTAGCACATGAGCTGTACCCAGCACAAATAAGACAATGCTATGCTAGACTGCTACATATTCCTTAGCTGAGATGTTCAAGGTACATACTCTAACTCATAGAGTGACCACATTGCAAGACGCCACCCCCCTTCGGGGAGTGGCGTCGTTAGTGGCAGCCAAAGGGCCGACCCTGCAGGGATTCACTTCCGGGTCAGCCGACCCGGAAGTGAAAAATGGACGAAGACCAATAGAAGCGGGGCTTATAGACGCCCCCGGAAGTAGTTCAAGGGCGTGAGGCTTAAAAGCTTGCGACCATCTTAGGGACCCCCTCTTTGTCCGCTGACCGCCCAGGAGTCGGACGTCGCGTGAAGAAGGCACCCACCCACCCATCCCTATAATTAGGACTTCAGGCAGGGCAATAGCGGGGTTCCGGACAAGAATACCACGGGAACTTCTTGTCCAGTGACAGTTTTACCTCTGAACAGGTTTTCTAAATCATCGTGGACTCCGGGCTGGCGGGAGAGTTGGGGCTGACCTGCTGGTGGCCTTGGCTTCTCCAGCCCTACCCCGGAAGCCGCTGGTTGCCCAAGTGGTGGCACATTATTCACCTGCGGCTCTGTTGACCGGAAGGGGGTTAACTTAAAGAGAGCAGGCTATCTTGGTTGTGGCCTGCTGGTGCAACCCGAAGTTAAACCAAATGCCCATTGGAGAATGGGCGGGAAAAGGGTGTATTTGTATATAAGTGTGAGTTTCTTAATACGGTGATGTAAAAATAATTTGGACTTTTAATAAAGAACTGGAGGTCAATGAAGTAATTGACCTGTGAACTTTTTAATAAACATGCACACTGCTGAAAATCAAGAAAGACTCCCGAGTTCAATTGCTGAGGGGGGGGGGGCTCTCTTTTAATGCATGTTGGGGGGAAGAGTGCACTTTGTATGCCAGCTATAAAGTCTGGACAGTAAACACTGTGATTTCATCGAAAAGGCCGCATGGATCCATTTTGCACCTCTGCACAGAGTTCATGATGAGTCCCTGTGACCTTATCAAGATCCCTTCAGTGCCCCTGTATAAGCGCAGAACCTGAGCTGTGCACCTGTTCTTGAAGAAATACGCTCTATCCAGCGCCTGTACTAATTCACTAAGTCGGGGTTAGTGCAAAACTTGAGGGGACCTCCCTGCAAAGTACATGAAGGGCCCCCCTCCGGACTCACTCAGGAGCTCTCAGTCCAGAGTACTGTGCTGATGGGGCTCCCTGAAGCATTTCCCCCTGCACTGCGGGGGCTGTGGGGGCTTGTGTTACGCCACTGGATTAGTGCATCTCCTCCTGATGTCATAGATCAGTAAAAAAGGAGCAGAAAACAGCATTCTAGTTTTCTGAAAAGTTTTGGCTTCATGCCGTGCATTCACTCACAGTTACCTAGTGCTTGTGTTGGGCAAAGCACTTTATTTTATTGTATGCCCACAGTGCAGTGGTACATACTCCAGCCAGGTCAGGTGGAAACCACAGCCCTGAGCAGGACCGAGCAAAGAGGGTAAGAATGAGAAAGAGGGGCAGGGCAAAGTGTGCCTCCATGACTCACAAACATTACCTCACTCTTCCCTCAAGCAGACAGTAGCGGCCGGTGTGTCGAGAGAGTGGCGGGACGATGGGGAGGGTTATTTTACATTTTTTGGGCTGCTGGCAGGTGGGGTGACGTTCTTCAGCCATAGTATAGGACCCGCCGCTGCAAGTACACCCAAAAAGCTGTCTCCAACAACACAATTACTAAGTGCAATTAAAATAAAATAATAGTCAATTATTGAAAACCTGGCATCATCATAGCTAGTTGTTGGCACCTCAGAGGACCATTAAAAATAGTATGAGGGCTCCGGCACCCAGTGCCGAAGGGTCCAGGTGCCCCCAGATATGAAAAAAACATCAAAAACACATGTGAATATAATCCAGGCCAGGAACAATAGCAAACAGGGCTCTCCGACTCCATTTGTAATCTTTTATTTCCGTGGAGGAATCTTAGACACAAATGTAATTAACTTTTAATTAAAAAGATTAAAACATTGTTGACTTGATTAAATAGGATACCTTCCCTCTCGAGTTGTTGTGGGTAGAACTGGAAGCCGAACGTAACTCTCTTCAGTAATATGTTATCTTACATTTGTTTACGGCAGGTCAGTAATATAATATCCACTGATTAACCACAATAAATCTCAGCACACACAGATTAAAACCAGCGAAGAAACTGCTCAGGAAAGGAGCGAGTTGTGAAACTGAAAAGGGATGGCTCAAAGCATCTCCAGCACACTATGGCCAGGGACAAGTAAACATATTATTAGATATTAGAAAGTGTTAGAATGTATTTAGCCGACACCTCATAAAGAGTTCCATGTTACCACCAAAGAGCAAGGGTTATTTGTACCCACTTTTGGATATTAGTCAGAAGGCCGGCCTGGTCTGTTGTTCAATCTGCCCCATTAGCTCATTTGAGTACCTTCTGCTTTATTGGACTGTAGTGACTGCAAATGGCGATGAACCAAAGTATTTGTATCTGCAGCATTGCACTTGCTTTCATGTAGCGCTTCATATCCGTGACAAGGCGCCAAAGTGCATTGGGCCGCTAGGGTGCACGCGTGGATGAGATCTCTGCAAAAGATCCCTCCTGAAGAGCCAGCGTTACAACATTTGAAGTGTGTCAATGAAAGTGACTCACACACAATGCTTCAAAAGTGGAATATTGATTTCCCACTAAGCCAGTTAATTAGGGTCTGAGATCAGTGTAACATGATGCATCATGGGAAATGTCCAATTCTGACCAGATTTTCCTCTAAAAAGTAAAATATTCTATTTCTTCCTTAGATTACTCTTCTTCTTCTTCCTCTTTTTCCTCATTAGTATTATCCTTCTTCTTAATAATAATAGTCAGAAGTCATTCTACGGTAATATAGCACTCGAAGATGTATTGCGTACATTATTATCATTATTATCCTATTCTCCTTCTTAATAATGATAATAATGGTCAGAAACCAATGCAAGGTAATATTACACTTGTGGATGTATTATGGCTCCTATTATTATTATTATTATTACCATAATTATTATTATAGTTATCTTCTCCTCCTTCTATGTAATAATAATACAAATAATAACAATAATAACAATAATAGGAGCCATAATACATCCATGAGTGTCATATTACCTTAGCTTGATTTTTGACCATTATTATTACTGTTTTTCTTATTATCATGATTAGTATTATTATCATTATTATTATTATCACTATTATTATTATTGTTATTATTATTTCGTTGTTGTTATTATTGGTATATTGTTATCATTATTATTATTGTTATTATCCTCTCCTTCTTCTCCTTCATAACAATAATATTATTATTAATAATAATAATAATAATAATAATAATAATAATAATAATAATAATAATAATAATAATCAGATCCATAATACACTCTAAAGAGTCATGATACCTTAGCTTGATTTCTAACCATTATCATCATTTGCTTGAGTTTCTTTCGATTGTAAAATACAGCTTCAAGGGTATGTTAAAGTTGTAGAAAAAGTGCAACAAGGTACAATAAATCCAAATAAATAATAGAATAACTTCCATACAATAAGTCAACAGTGAATGCAAGGGTCCCCCCCATCTACCGTAAACCGTACTTCAACAGAAAGCGCAGTGCCATGTCTGGCGGGAGACTGACGGCTGCTCTTGTAGGAAAGGAGGGTCCAGGTGCACAGCTCGGGGCTCCGCCTATATGTAAATATGTACGTCTACTTCCTGAATGCCTTATTGTATGTAAGAAAAGCACATTAGCAAATCTGCGGTGAGCAACAGGATTTATCTCAGATTTATGTGAGTACTTTTAGAACATTAGACAATATTTATGCAAGTTGTTTCAACACATGATTGTCGAATGGCTACTGGTAGCATGTATTACTGTCTTAAAATGGCACCCATTGGCCAAACACCTTGTGTCTTTGTATTCGAGCTCAGTGATGCTGACTAGAGTGACTAACTGACATGGGTGCAAATTCACAATGGTGAGTGTGAAAATTCAGGACAAAAGGTCAAAATTCAGGACAAAAATTTAGGACATAAGGTCAAAATTCAGTACACAAATTTGGAACAAAAGGTACACTTTACAGACACATCAGAGGAGGTCACACAATAGTATTTGAGTACGTATATAGACAACCAATATAAGTAAAAGTCAAAATAAGTTTATATTAGGTTGCGACAACCATTGACCGCATTTATTTGGTATGCGTGCAGCTCTGAGCAACTGTGCAGGTATTTTTGTGGTATTTCACATCATCGTAATTTATTTATATAGTTACTGTACTGGGTTGTCCCATCTCAAGGAATAAGAGCCAATCAGGCCAAAGGCTATCTGTAAATATTGAACATTGTTTTTAGAGGTCACTCTATGACTCACAGTCAGAGATTTATTCCTATTCTGTTTGTTGTGGGGAGAACATCAGGCACCAATACTTTCTGCATGCTGGCTAGTGGGCTTTGTAAAAAGTACAGGCAGTGTGGCAGTTGTACTGACTAGTGAAAGTGTGCACGCGCACCGGCAATGTTTGTTTTGTTTTGTTTGTTTCCATTCATCAGTTACGTTATCAATAGAATATTGTTCATTTAATCTTTAACTTCATAGTTCAAACCGTGTAAAGCAGGAACGTCAATGGCAAATTAACAGCATTCACAGCGAGCAGCATTGTACTGGAAGGAAACGTCAATATGTACAGTGGGATGAAACAGCATTTCTAAAACAATAGGCCGTGCTTTTCTTTATAGCTATGTGCTTGTTTGTTGTAATGGGCTTATGCTGTGAGATATCGTTGGATGCACATATAGGCAATATGCATTCACTGCTCCATGGGAACACAGACCACACACAGATGCAATATGCACAAACAGCACACAAACAGAAACACATTCAGTCCCACAGCACACACCTGGCATGGGCAGCTTCAGGTTGATGCTGATTAGATGCATGGATAAATGGATTGATGGCTGCCGGGATGCATGCGAGGAGGGCAAGATGCATAATGGATCGGGGAAGATGCATAGGATGGTGGGTGTGGTTGCATAGCTGAAACAACGCTAGGTTGAGTGGATGTTTAAATCTTTGGTTGTGGGTTGATGATGAAAATGTGGGTGGATGACTATTTGTTTAGGTGAATGGGCACGATGGATGCACCGAAATAGGTTGATGGATTTACAGGTGTTTGCAATGGGGTGTGGAAGGAGTAGTGCTTAATTTGCAAAAGAATGAGCATCCGTGTCCACAGCACTGGGCTGGTGATGCAAAATCACACATGGAGCAACATGAAATGAAATGAAATGAAATGAAAAATTGCATTTGTATAGCGCATAACTGCCCTAGGGCCTCGCAGCGCTTGAAGATAAAATGGTTTAGCGCAGGCTCGGGGCAGATCAGCAGGATTTAGCAAACAAATGCGTTTTCAAGGCCTTTCTGAATGAGAGGAGGTTGCTATTTCCTCGGATGGCAAAGGGGAGGGCATTCCAAAGTCTGGTCGCCGAATGGGAAAAAGAGCGGCCACCCCAACGGGCTTTGTTAATTTTAGAGGAGGTGGCCAGCTGCAAGGTACCAGACCGAAGGGGGCGTGCTGGGACATAAGGCGTGACCAAAGGGTGCAGAATCGCTGGGCCTACACGGTGAAAGGATTTGTGCATAATGCACAAAGCTTTAAACTGCACTCTGGCAGCCATTGGGAGCCAGTGGAGGTCTTTCAGAGCCTTCCTCGCCGACTGCCGACGGGAGAGATTGAACAGTAGGCGGGCCGCACTGTTTTGTGTGACCTGAAGCCTCTGCAGTACCGAAGCCGGTGCTCCTAGGTAGAGAGCTTTAGTATGTAAAATATTTTGGAACATAAATGACGTATGTGCCAAATTACATTTAGGAACTGAATCATCATTGGTACAACATCAGCAGGAGAGTGGAAGCACTTCCAGGAGCACAGATCAAATTTGAAAGAAAAAGCCAATTTAAGGGGAAAATCAAGTTTAAGTGCAAAACCCCCATGTGGTGCATCATTGAGAAAAGTGTGGTAATAGTGTCAAGAGGACAAATAACAGTTAGGAACAAAAACACATTTAGGTGAATTAGTAAAACTTATAGGTCTTATAGGTCCATTGTTGACATTTGCTAAGTTAGCATGGGCTTCGCTGCCATGGGCTGCTTTTGTGCACGAAACTGCATGTATATATTTCACAAGACTCTGTTTGTGTCCCTTTCACATGAGAACTTTCTACCTTGCAAGTTCTTTGCTGTGCTCTGAGGTTTAGTCTGCACACGATGTTCAAGGTTAAACAACAATGTCCCTTGTTATTCTGTTCTGATCAGTCCCTCGCACCTAGACATAACATGCTACACACAGCTGCACTCCTGGAAATCGTGTACTGTAATATTGCAATCGCAACCTGTTTTTAGACACACTTGGAGAGACACCTTTCCGGCGAGAAGAGCTGTTCTAGTCCTACAATGTGAACATTGCATCTAGGCTTTGAGGTATGGGGTTCTGCTGACAAAGCCCAGAGGTCTTCCTTTTTATAATAAACTATCTCTTTTCAATGGGAGGGTGGTTAGGTCGTTTAGTCGTTTTCCACTGTTTTTCATAACATGATATCTCCGTTTGTATTCTATGGTATTGTAACAATGCTGACTATATTGTGTTTATGCATTTTGCTGCTCATATTGGCTCTTGTACTGCACCATAGAGCACGTTAGTTGAAATAAACATTTTAATCTATATAGCGTCTTTGATTACTCGCATTGTGGACAGGTATGAGTGAGTGAGTGAAAGAGTGTCTAGCTCCCAAGATAGAGTGACGTGTTCTGGGTTGTCTAATCATTGGTAGCTTTGCTGTAGATGGAGAATGAATGAGACACTACAGCTAGTCGTTTTGGGATTTTGGGTACGGATGTGGTAGGTTGGTACGCCAACTATTCACTGAGGTACTGTTTTCCTGTGCATAGTTCCGTATATGTGCAGAATCCCCGCAACAGTGTAATACATGATTGGTGTAACATCAACAAAAGTGTATAGATACTTTTAGTTGATAACCTCCTGTATGTGATTACGTTAATTTAGGTACAAAATCACTTTTAGGTCCTGTTAGACCTGGCATCATTGGCGTGAGTCTCTCCTCCATTTTTTCTGTTTGCCTCCTCTGTTTACGATGTTTTTGCTGGTATGATGCTTTGGGCACTGTGCCACAAGAGCGGCCTAGTAAAAGTATGTCTGAAGGTCTGCCTTTGCTAGACCACGTGCAGTCTGACTGTCACGAGGACTGCGCAAGTTCACCTACTTGCCAGTCCCTAAACCTTCCCTTAACTTCATGTTAGTCACCCCTATGGTAGGCCCAAGGGCAGGGTGCATTGTAAGCATAAGGTAGGACAAGCCTGACAAGGTTGGCATGTCCTAATAGTGAATTACAGCCATATTCGTTTTTCACTATTGTAAGGTAACCTGCTCTCCATCAGTTAGAATGGGCTGCCAGGATTATTAATGCTATAATCCTAGCGGGCTCGGGGAGCATGGTGCAATGTCGAGTTTGGTATCCCTGAACTCAGCGTTTAATAACGCATCCGTTTGGGTGGATGGTTTTTGGACTCTGTGTTTGAAAATAGCACTTTTAGAAAGTAGCTATTTTCTTGTCTAACTGTCTACCGGTCTCTGCTGGTTCTGGTGTGCGTGTGACAGGAGCTGGGTGGCTCCAGAGGTCTGAATGAGTCAGTGTGGGGTGAGTGGGGCATTTGCATTGAGAGTAGGGGAAGAGTAGCTCCTGATAGCCTGCCCTGCCTGATACAATGCTGGCTCTGCCCCCCTGCCAGCCGACTGATGACTCTGTGCCTGCCAGGGACTTTCCTGGCCCCACCTCCTACCGGGCAACTGATGGCCCTGCCCCTGCCAGTGACAATGCTGGCTCCGCTCCTGCTGGGCGGCTGAAGACTCTGCCCTGCACAGTGAATAGGCCAGGTGCCTCGGCCTGGCAACACCCACAACAAACCCGAGATGGGGGGAAATTCCCCTGCATGGACAAAGGGATCAAAGCCAAAAAGGGGTATAAGAGAAGGACCCCTGAACCAAGAATTTAGATCACTTCTGACAAGGAAACCTGAACCAAGGACAAGAAGCCTGCTGATCCAAGGACTGCCTACCCCTTCTGCCAGAGTGCTGTTTGTTGGGGGAATCCTGCAGTTGCTTCTTTATTTTTGCCAAGGAACCAGGAGAGAGGAACTGAGTGTGTACTCTCAAACTTGCTAAAGAAAATCTCCAAGGGCTGGAAGAGTGCAAGCCTCCTGTTGAAGTCACAGGGCCAAAGGACTTCATTTATTTGCTGAAAGTGCTTGTTGCTGGAACCTGAAAATCCAGCACTTCTGAAGAATCCAGCAATCTCGACGCCGACGGACGCCGCCGAATCCAGCTCGACATCGTGAGTAACGGCTCCAGTGTCCCGCACCTTCGACGCCGGCCGCCGGGCCCGATTGACGCCAGTGAGTAGCGAGTTCGGCTCCAGCTCCAAGTGACCCTGTGTCGACGCCGCCGCTGATCGCATCGACGCCGAGCCCTCTCGACGCCGTGAGCGCTGCTCACTCTTGCAACATCGACATCGACGACGACGCCGTATCCTGCTTCACCTCGTGAGCGCTGCTCCTGCCTGACATCTGTCGACGCCGCTGCATATCGCCCTGACTCCGAGGCCCGATCGACGCCGAAGACGCGACGCCGGACATCTCGACGCCACTGATCATCCAGTGCTTCACTTTTCCAAGGTACTGTGTTGTGGGGGTCTGTGCGACTCCGGGCTCGACGTAGCGCTCCTCGCGGTCGACGCCGAACCTTTGGATTAACTTTGCCTCGACTTCGTGTGACTCCCGTGTGGGTTACATTGTTGCCAAGAACTGTGTTTTAAAGAAGAAGAGTTGCTTTTGTTGCTAAAGACTTTTGTGCTAAGAAGAAACTACGCTTGAACTATTATTTTTCCTTCCAAGAGTATTTATTAAGATTGTGGTATATTTTTGTCGTTATTTGGTCTTGTGCTAAGCCTTATATAAACATCCTTATTTTCATAATACTACTGTGTCGTGTCCATTTGTAGTGTATTCACTTTATTACTGTATGTTGTCATAAATGCTTATCGCACTGCCTCTGAGATAAGCCTGTCCGCTTTGCCAAGCTACCAAGGGGGTGAGCAGGGGTTATCTAAGTGTGTGATCCCCTTGCCCTGACTAGAAAAGGTGTGTCCCTATTTGTCAGAAGTGTATACCTCTGCCAACTAGAGACAGCCGCTTCTAACATTGGTGGGTCAGCGGTAAGGATTTGAACTTTGCATTTATGACCCATGTGCAGTGATTAGTGTGCGCTACATAGAGAAAGCAGACCATAGCGCAGCCACAATCTGTTTTGGTTGGATATCCTATTTTTGTTCTCCGCTTTCCTGGAGCTTGATTTTTGAAACTGCCAGTTTTGACCATGAGTAATGCTGGAAGCACTACCCCTGTTGTTTATGAGGAATTTGATAGGAGTAAGATAAACGACTATCCAGTAAAGAAGCTGAAATCCTTTTGCAAGCAGTTTAAAGTTCCTACCCCAGGCATCACAAGGAAAGAAGATTATCTCAAAGCATTGGAGGCCTGGTTAGAGGCCAGAGATTCCTCTGTTCCGGTGGTGGTACCGCCAGGGGAAGGGGAGGAGGAGGTGCCAGTGAATGGGCCCACATCCCCTCCCGGCAGCAGTGTTTCCTCCAAAGGTCTTTCTCCTGAAGAAAGAGAAGAAAGGGCGAAGGAGCGAGCATACAACATGGAGATGGCAAAACTTAAGATAGATGGGCAGTTGGAGATAGAGAATGCAAGAGGCAGGAGAGAAGCTGATATGGAGATCAAAAGGTTGGAGTTTGAAAGAGAAAAGTTAGCTTTTGAGCGTGAGAAAATGGTGAGGGACATGGAGCTCAAAGCTAAGAATTTAGAATTGAATCCCTCTGGTGGCAGCATCCCATCTGTGCCTGCAGAAAGTAGGTTTTATTTTCCTAAAGATGTGATCAAAGATTTTCAGAAGAATGAGGATATTGGTCCATGGTTTAAAGCATATGAGTTAGCATTGTTGGCCCACCGGGTCCCTGAGAAGGATTGGGGAGCGGGGTTGTGGGGTCACTTTGTGAATGAGGGAAGAGATACCCTGTTAGACATGCCTGTTGAGGATAGGATGTCTTATGCTCATATGAAAGATGCTTTAATGTTAAGGTATGGCCTAACCCCAGAAAAGTACAGACAGGCCTTTAGAGAATGTAAGAAATTGCCTGGTACTACGTGGGTTGAATATGTGTCATTTTTTTGCAGAGCCATGGATGGTTGGGTAAAGGGCAGCAAAGTGGAAAGTTATGATGCTCTTTATGATTTGTTTGCTTGGGAGCACTTGTTTAATAACTGTTTTCCAGAGCTGCGCCAGCACCTTATTGATAGAAAGATATCTAACCCTAGAAAACTTGCTGAGGAGGCGGACCGCTGGGTCAGTACCAGGGTCCACAAGGGTCCAGTGGGAGACTCAGCCAAAGGTGGGCAGGGTCCCCAGCAGAAGAGTGGGGGGGACAAGGGTAAACAGAGGGAGTTCCAGAAAGGGTCCCAAAGTAATCCCCAAGGGAACCAAGGGAAGGGTTCCCAGCCTCCCCCTGTGAAGAAATCAGAGGCCCCGACAGGTAAACCTGGTCATAGGGGCCCAATGACCTGCTTCGCTTGTAAACAGGTGGGACACCGTTATTATGATCCCCAGTGTCCCTTGAAGAACTCTAGTGCACCACCCCGTGCAGCCCCCCGTCAGTTGGCGAGTGTAGCCCTGGGAGGGGAGGAGATGGTTGCCCATGGTGGGGAGGGTCCCGCAGAGATGTCCCTGGTCTCTTTAGGAGACATGGAAATGGTCCCTCCACCCCCTCTGCCTAGTAACACTAAGAAATATAGGCAGTGGGTGACCATTAATGGCCATAGAGTGGAAGCTCTCAGAGACACCGGAGCGAGTGTGACAGCTGTCAAGTGTCACTTGGTGTCCAGAGAGCAGGTGGTTCCCCATGCATTCTACCCTGTGATAGCTGCTGACAACTCCCAGAGAGAGTGTGAGGTAGCTCAGGTTTCCTTTGAATGGGGGGGAGTTTCAGGTACTCTTCAAGTTGCTGTAAGGCCCGCCATGCCTGTTGATTGTCTCCTGGGCAATGATTTGGAAGACTCCCCTTGGGCTAAGGTGGAGAGGGAGACACATTTGGAAATGTTGGGTGTGCCAGAGTGGGTGTGTGCAACCACTCGCTCGATGACAGCCAGTAAGGGTGTTGATGGGGTTCTGGAGCCTGAAAGTATGGCCCAGGACCCAGCTGTGAAGAGAAGAGGCAGGGGGCGCGGGAAACCGTCCCCCGTAGTACCCGTGGTCCAGGAGGAGGCAGACCTTGAGGGGAATGCCCTGGAACCCACAGGTGAAAAAATTGCTGAATTGGGAGACCTGCCCGAGCTGACCCACTGGCAGCAGGATGGTGGTCCCTCCAGGGAAGAATTTTGTGCAGAACAGAAAGCGTGCCCTTCTCTTGTGGGTATGAGGCAGCAGGCCTCAGCTCAGACAACAGGTGATCAGTCAGGGTCACATTTGGTCTACTGGGAGAACGATCTCCTGTATAGCGAGCCTAAGGCTGCTGAGCCTGGGTCAGCCCGTGTGCTGGTGGTACCCCAGCGCTTCAGAGCCTTCCTACTGGGTTTGGCTCATGACGTTCCGTTAGCTGGACATCTGGGGCAGGACAAGACCTATGACAGGCTTGTCACCCATTTTTATTGGCCTCAGATGAGAAGGGATACAGATATCCATTGCAAGACCTGTCAAACTTGCCAGGCAAGTGAGAAAAGCGGGAAGAAGCAGAAGGCTCCCCTCCAACCTTTTCCCGTGGTCAGTACCCCCTTTAACCGGGTGGGGATTGACATTGTTGGGCCCCTGGACCCCAAGACAGCCATGGGCAACAGGTTCATCCTGGTCTTGGTGGACCATGCCACAGGGTACCCAGAAGCCATCCCTCTCAGAACAGTGACGGCCCCCGTGGTGGGACGGGCACTGATGGGTGTTTTTTCCCGAATGGGGTTCCCCAGAGAGGTGGTACCAGACCGGGGCACCAACTTCATTTCCAATTATATGAAGTCTCTGTGGAAGGAGTGTGGGGTAACCTACAAGTTCACCACTCCTTACCACCCGCAAGGTAATGGGTTGGTTGAGAGATTCAACCGTACCCTTAAAGGCATGATTATGGGTCTTGAAGAACCAATGAGGCGTAAATGGGACGTCCTCTTGCCATGCCTGCTGTTTGCTTACCGTGAGGTGCCACAGAAGTCTCTAGGGTTTAGCCCCTTTGAGCTTTTGTATGGACACCCGGTAAGAGGCCCTTTGAGTCTGGTCAAAGAAGGCTGGGAGCAATCTCCCAGGAAACCTCCCCAGGATGTATACAGTTACATGCTGGCCTTTAGGAACCAGACTAGGCGCTTCAGAGATCTTGCTCAGGCAAATCTGGAGGCCAGCCAGGAAGAGATGAAGCGGTGGTACGACCGGAATGCCACTCTGGTGGAGCTTCAGCCTGGACAGAAAGTTTGGGTCATGTCCCCTGTGGAACCTTGTGCGCTCAAGGACAGGTGGACTGGACCATTTGAGGTTGTGGAGAAAAAGAGCGATGTCACCTACATGGTGGACTTGAAGTCTCCCAGGAACCCCTTGCGGGTCCTGCATGTCAACCGTTTGAAGCCCCACTTAGAAAGGTCCGAAGTGGGCATGCTCCAAGCTACAGATGCTGGAATGGATGAGGAGAGTGAACCTCTTCCTGACCTCCTGTCTGCAAAAGAGCAAGATGGGTCAGTGGATGGTGTTGTCCTCTCTGACACACTGACCCCTGAGCAACAGCAGGATTGTCGCCAACTGTTGGGACAATTCCCTGATCTGTTCTCCTTGATTCATGGTGTCACTCAGTGGTGTGTCCATGATGTGGACACCGGGGACAGCACTTCTGTGAAGCACAAGGCTTACAGAGTGAATGACAAGGTCAGAGCATACATCAAGGAGGAGGTCTCCAAAATGTTTGCCTTAGGGGTGGTTGAGTCCTCTAGCAGTCCTTGGGCCAGCCCAGTGGTCTTGGTCCCAAAGGCTGCAGCGCCTGGTGCTTCACCGGAACTTCGGTTCTGTGTGGATTACCGAGGACTCAATTCAGTCACCAAGACTGACGCGCACCCCATCCCCAGAGCTGATGCGCTCATAGATCGGTTGGGGGCTGCCCGATACCTTAGTACGTTTGATCTAACGTCTGGGTACTGGCAGATCGCCTTGAGTGATGGGGCAAAGGAGAGGTCAGCATTCTCCACACCAGTTCCGGGTTATGCCCTTTGGGAGGAAGAATGCCCCTGCCACCTTCCAGAGGTTGGTCAACCAGGTCTTGGCTGGACTGGAGGATTTCAGTGCCGCCTACCTGGACGACATCGCAGTGTTCAGCGCCAGCTGGGAGGAACACTTGCGCCACCTCCAGGAAGTGTTGTTGGCCCTGCGCAGAGCAGGCCTCACAATCAAAGCCAGTAAGTGCCAGATTGGGCAGGGTTCAGTGGTGTACTTGGGGCACCAAGTAGGGAGCGGCAAGGTGGCCCCCCTGCAACCCAAGATTGATACCATCCTGGCATGGGCACCGCCCAAAACCCAGACTCAGGTGAGAGCCTTCTTGGGTCTCACGGGTTACTACAGGAGGTTCATCAAGGATTATGGTAACATTGTGCACCCCTTGACTTCGCTGACTTCCAGGAAGCAGCCACGACTTGTGATCTGGACTGACGCCTGTCAAACGGCCTTTGACACCCTGAAAACTGCAATGTGCACAGCACCTATACTCCAGGCACCCGACTTTTCTAAAGAATTTGTTGTCCAGACGGACGCTTCAGAGCATGGCGTGGGGGCTGTTCTAGCTCAGGTGAATGAAGAGGGCCGAGACTTACCTGTAGCCTTCATCAGTAGGAGGTTACTTCCCAGGGAACAGAGGTGGAGTGCGATAGAGAGAGAAGCATTTGCTGTGGTCTGGGCGCTGAAGAAGCTAAGACCCTACCTGTTTCGGACTCACTTACGGGTTCAGACAGACCACAGGCCCCTCAGATGGTTGATGCAGATGAGGGGTGAGAATCCAAAGCTGTTGAGGTGGTCCATTTCCCTACAGGGGATGGACTTCACGGTGGAACACCGCCCTGGCACAGATCACGCCAATGCTGATGGTCTGTCGAGATTTTTCCACCTTAGTGATGAGGACTCCCTAGGGTAAGGGTAGTTCTCCCCACATTTCAGCTGGAGGGGACACGTGTTAGACCTGGCATCATTGGCGTGAGTCTCTCCTCCATTTTTCTGTTTGCCTCCTCTGTTTACGATGTTTTTGCTGGTATAATGCTTGGGCACTGTGCCACTGCTGATCAGTGCCACAGTGCAAGTGCTCCCTATGTGAAATTGATGTATTGATTGGATTCCATGTTTGGCTTATTTGGATTACTGTCAGTCCCTAGTAGAGTGCACCAGGAGAGCCAGGGCTTGTAAATACAAATGCTGCTAGTGGGCTTGCAGCACATGTTGTGCCACCCACAAGAGCGGCCTAGTAAAAGTATGTCTGAAGGTCTGCCATTGCTAGACCACGTGCAGTCTGACTGTCATGAGGACTGCGCAAGTACACCTACTTGCCAGTCCCTAAACCTTCCCTTAACTTCATGTTAGTCACCCTTATGGTAGGCCCAAGGGCAGGGTGCATTGTAAGCATAAGGTAGGACAAGCCTGACAAGGTTGGCATGTCCTAATAGTGAATTACAGCCATATTCGTTTTTCACTATTGTAAGGTAACCTGCTCTCCATCAGTTAGAATGGGCTGCCAGGATTATTAATGCTATAATCCTAGCGGGCTCGGGGAGCATGGTGCAATGTCGAGTTTGGTATCCCTGAACTCAGGGTTTAATAACGCATCCGTTTGGGTGGATGGTTTTTGGACTCTGTGTTTGAAAATAGCACTTTTAGAAAGTAGCTATTTTCTTGTCTAACTGTCTACCGGTCTCTGCTGGTTCTGGTGTGCGTGTGACAGGAGCTGGGTGGCTCCAGAGGTCTGAATGAGTCAGTGTGGGGTGAGTGGGGCATTTGCATTGAGAGTAGGGGAAGAGTAGCTCCTGATAGCCTGCCCTGCCTGATACAATGCTGGCTCCGCCCCCCTGCCAGGGACTTTCCTGGCCCCACCTCCTACCGGGCAACTGATGGCCCTGCCCCTGCCAGTGACAATGCTGGCTCCGCTCCTGCTGGGCGGCTGAAGACTCTGCCCTGCACAGTGAATAGGCCAGGTGCCTCGGCCTGGCAACACCCACAACAAACCCGAGATGGGGGGAAATTCCCCTGCATGGACAAAGGGATCAAAGCCAAAAAGGGGTATAAGAGAAGGACCCCTGAACCAAGAATTTAGATCACTTCTGACAAGGAAACCTGAACCAAGGACAAGAAGCCTGCTGATCCAAGGACTGCCTACCCCTTCTGCCAGAGTGCTGTTTGTTGGGGGCAATCCTGCAGTTGCTTCTTTATTTTTGCCAAGGAACCAGGAGAGAGGTACTGAGTGTGTACTCTCAAACTTGCTAAAGAAAATCTCCAAGGGCTGGAAGAGTGCCAGCCTCCTGTTGAAGTCACAGGGCCAAAGGACTTCATTTATTTGCTGAAAGTGCTTGTTGCTGGAACCTGAAAATCCAGCACCTCTGAAGAATCCAGCAATCTCGACGCCGACGGACGCCGCCGAATCCAGCTCGACATCGTGAGTAACGGCTCCAGTGTCCCGCACCTTCGACGCCGGCCGCCGGGCCCGATCGACGCCAGTAGCGACGCCAGTGAGTAGCGAGTTCGGCTCCAGCTCCAAGTGACCCTGTGTCGACGCCGCCGCTGATCGCATCGACGCCGAGCCCTCTCGGCGCCGTGAGCGCTGCTCACTCTTGCAACATCGACATCGACGACGACGCCGTATCCTGCTTCACCTCGTGAGCGCTGCTCCTGCCTGACATCTGTCGACGCCGCTGCAGATCGCCCCGACTCCGAGGCCCGATCGACGCCGAAGACGCGAGGCCGGACATCTCGACGCCGCTGATCATCGAGTGCTTCACTTTTCCAAGGTACTGTGTTGTGGGGGTCTGTGCGACTCTGGGCTCGACGTAGCGCTCCTCGCGGTCGACGCCAAACCTTTGGATTAACTTTGCCTTGACGTCGTGTGACTCCCGTGTGGGTTACATTGTTGCCAAGAACTGTGTTTTAAAGAAGAAGAGTTGCTTTTGTTACTAAAGACTTTTGTGCTAAGAAGAAACTACGCTTGAACTATTATTTTTCCTTCCAAGAGTATTTATTAAGATTGTGGTATATTTTTGTCGTTATTTGGTCTTGTGCTAAGCCTTATATAAACATCCTTATTTTTATAATACTACTGTGTCGTGTCCATTTGTAGTGTATTCACTTTATTACTGTATGTGGTCATAAATGCTTAACGCACTGCCTCTGAGATAAGCCTGTCTGCTTTGCCAAGCTACCAAGGGGGTGAGCAGGGGTTATCTAAGTGTGTGATCCCCTTGCCCTGACTAGAAAAGGTGTGTCCCTATTTGTCAGAAGTGTATACCTCTGCCAACTAGAGACAGCCGCTTCTAACAGGTCCATAATTATCCTTGGTGAAAAATAAGTGTTTGGTGCAAATCACTCTTCGTACGACGGAACCATGATTATAGTTTCAGGTTAAGAAGCAAATCACGAAATTGAGAGAACCTGGTACTCACAGAAGTCTCTCAGGTCTCCTCCAATTCTTAAATCAAGAAAACACAAAGCAGACATTCCTGCCAATGCTGCATTTGTGCAAAACAAAATAGACAACTCGATTATCTTCAATAAAGGTCATCCACTGGAACATATTCTCAATAATCTATAATGAAAATCTAACAAACTCACTTGGTGAATTAAAACTAACTCTTTATTTTGAGAACACTGCTGGCAGACCCACATAATCTAACAAACTTTGGACATTTGACTAACCTTCCTTGACTTTGAAAGATCCTTGACAAGTGTGTAGTCATTCAGGTCTACAAAGACACAAGAAAATAATGTACTGGCTCCATTTAAGAAGTGGCTGTACCTCTAAAAGTGCTGCTCTTAAAATTCTCAATGGCATCCACTCCATGTATGATGACCGTGCTGGCAGTTTGAGTATCATATTAGACCTTTTTGCTAAATTTGACAAGTTGATCCCGAGAGACTACTGGAAATTTTAGAGTAAGGCATGTGCATACATAGTGTGCCACTGATATGGTTTGCGTCCTTACTACCTGACGGCAAACAACTGGCTAGGATTGGGACTCGGACACCAGAACTTGCAGTGGTAACTTAGGTCTTCCCCCAAAATCTGTCTTAGATCTGGTGATGTTCATGCTCTACATAGAGCCTCTCAGAATTATGATGCAAGATGCAAAGGTGCCCATTCATCGATACGCCGATGCTACATAAATCTGAAGGTCTCAACAATTTAAAATATGGCCTCATGAAATACAGAAAAATGAAAAAATGGATGTCATCCCATCTATTGAAGCATAACTTGAGAAAACTGAGTAACTCATTTTAAAAAGTCCAGACAACCACAACATTAATCTTAAAGATCGTAAAGATCGTCACGCTCTTCAGGAGCGAAATTAGCAGTAGTACCACCTATAAAAAAAAGTTAGATGGGCAGGCAGAAGTTTTGCCGCTGGTGCAGCTATGGCCTGGAACGAGCTCCCTTTCTATCTGAGAAATGTTAATAATCTATTGGCCTTCAGGAAGGCGTTGAAAACATGGCTGTTCTAAACACCACCCAGGCAGCAATCTAGGAAAGTCGGGAGGACTGCAGCAAGCGCCAGGACACCTCAGGGTAACCGTGCGCTGTATAAGTTTTCCTGACATAACATAACATAACAATAAGTGACGAGCGGCTTGCACAGCTAAACAAGCCTTGGCAAAGCCAATGGGTCATACCTTGGACATATTAGATTTGTGAATGCCATTAGCCTATGCTGACCAGCATTGGCAAAAAAAAGAAAATGTTACAATGACGCAGTTGCATTAATTTGTTGGTGCATACTGGCTTGTGAATGTATGTTTGTCACCACACATGGACGCATCCGTTACCACTTGAGAATGCATGCATAATGATGCATTTATGCTTCTATCACTACGCATGAGCATACCTATAAAATGCCACAGTTGGCAATTTATTTTTATTTACCAATTCAGCACTGATTGGTTAACAACAAAAAATGTATTTGAGCAGCAAAAAAGCGCTTATTGTCAGGTGGAGTGGCCCAGCAGCAATCTGCAGCTGAGCCATCCAACATTTTTCTTAAAAGACCACCTGTGGTTGAGGTGGCATCGGAGGAGGGTTGAGGGTAACAGGTGGGGAAAGTAATTGAGAGGAGTGGGAAAGCTATGGACAAGCTTGGGGTGGAATGAGGGACCAACTCATAGTGCATGGGGTTGTGTGCTGGGAGTGAGCTAGAATATGTCTGCACTTTAATGGAGTTCTGAAAGAAAAAGCTCCAGTCAAAAATATGGTAGGAAAGCTTTGATCCAGGGGAGGGACAAACAGAAGAAGGGAAGGGGCAAATACCAGCTGGACAAAGAAAGACATCAACCGAAAACCAAGCAAATAAGCATGACGACAAAGGCAACCAGTGGTGAGCAATGGGTTGGGCCAAAACCAACTACAAGGTTTGGTTCACAATAGACTTTGCCCACCAGACAACTGTCTGGTAGGTGAGCCATGATAATGACACATTTTACCAGCTGTAGCAAGATAGGTGAAATCCTTGGAAATCTGGCTCGATCCTAACCTCTCCATGACTTATCATGAACAACAAATTGTTAACAAACCCAAACAACACTATCAACATATTTAAATTTTTTCTCCAGCCTAATGCTTTCAGATTAGTGTTACAATGTTTTTTTTTCACAATTTGACTATGGGAACTCAGTATTTGGTGATGTGTCTTCCTCTGATCTAACTCCTTATCGAAAAAGTAATCCACTCTGGAGCCAGAAGGATCTCCACATCAAACACGTTCAAACAGCATGATCCCTGTTTTCAAAGACCTTTACTGACTTCCTGTTGAGGGCAGAATAGGATACATGTTCTACACCTCAATAACCATGTTTATCTACTCTCCAGCATGGAAAAACCTATTGGACTATGAATCTAGGAAGTTTCCAAAATTTTTGAAACCCTTGAAATCAAGAAATGCATTACTCAAAAAGCATCCTCACAGTAATTCTCTGATACAGCAACCGTGTTATGGAGCTCATTACCATCTGAGCAAAGAGCTTCAGAGTTCTTGAGGATCTTTTGGAAAAAAACTGAAAACATTGTTCTTCAATCAAAATCTGTTGCAATACCTGTTCTCCTCTCTCTATCAGTGCATCTTCAACTGAAGGCCCGTCCCAACTATCTTCTTGCTCGCTTTCACTTACATTTGCTTAGTGACAATTTACGCCAGTCTACAATTTCATTCCTTACCCTCCAGAATCTTCCACCACCCTACGTCTTTATCGACTTTCAAATATTTAGTTAGTTGTTTTGTTCACTTATTCTTTTTTTATTTAAGTCCCTGAAACCCTTGTCTAGCTCTTCTATAGTTTCTCCTTAACCTTTTCATCACCCAGTTACTTAAGCTATTACATATCCTTACCAGCCACTATGTATTCAAGTGGGATATCTCGCTCTAGGTATTGAAGTATGTACACTTCACCCTGTTTTATGTACAGCACACTGATACTCTCATATAGAGTGTGTTCTGAAAAAACAAATGAACATCTTTCATGTTAAAAATGCAACCATGTGAAGGCTCAGTAGCATACATTTATGCTCTGGGATCATATCACACAATGGTCTTATTTTCTTCCTTACAAATTGTATTTCGATTAGCTTATGAAGTATTTAAAAAATGCAAGTAGACAGGGTCAAAGCCATTGCTGATACAGATTTGATTCACTTGTTTGCATAATTTTAACAATAAAACGTTAACTACTCTAATGTGCAAATGCTGCCTGGTTGCACTTTGCAACTTATGCAACACTGAGGACAGACTCAGTTTTCAATCATGTGGTCTGACAGTGGCGGCTCCCCCATAGGGGCGTGGGAGTGTCACCCCCCTGCTTTCTCGCAGTGCGAGAAGGCAGAAACATAAATGGTAATAAATACCATTTTATGTTTCTGCCTTCTCGCACGCGAGAAAGCAGAAGTGCCTGGTTGGGGGTGGGCGGTCCTGTTCGAGGGCAGGGGGGAGTGTTTTGCCCAATGTTGTGCGTACTGACTGTTTGGTCGGCCCAGGGGCCGACCAAACAGTCAATATGCACAACAGTGGGCAAGCCACCGCTCCCGACCAGGACGGCCCACTCTCCCTTTTTAGGGCTCGCCCCTTTTCTATTTAGCAGAAATAGAAAACAGGGGTGAGCCCTTATGTCGCTGATCTGCTTCTTTCCCCAAAGGCACTATTCAGGCAGCTGATTGGCTCTCTTCAAGCCGGATTCCCAACAGTTCACGAGAAATAGAATCACGTGACAAGCTCCTCGTGGACGAGCTTGCACGATCCTTCCCCCTGCCAGCAGCATTTGGCACATCAAAGGCTTCGCTGCCACATCCACAATTGAAGTTACGATCAAAGGCTTCCGCTGCCCCACCCCCCGCCGTCACTTATTCAGGGCCGCAGGCCCTGCCTCGCTTCCCGACTCTGCTGTAACCACATGCTACTGGACTCCCGTCACTTATTCAGGGCCGCAGGCCCTGCCTCGCTTAATCCCTGCACCCTTCTATTGCCTCAATTCCCGGCTCTGCTGTAACCACATGCTACTGGACTCCCGTCACTTATTCAGGGCCGCAGGCCCTGCCTTGCTTCCCGGCTCTGCTGTAACCACAGTGCGCACTAATGAAATGCACCTCAAGAGTCACAGTTAGTTCTTTGTCCTCCATTTGCTTCAAATACCTAAATAAAGTATTTCTTGTTCAAAAACAGCTAATATGAACAAACGCCACTCAGCCATGCAACGCCAATCTCACCCACGCAGCTCTACTCACCCACGCAGCACCACACTCACCCATGAAGCGCTACTCACCCATGCAACTTCACTCTCACCCACGCAATGCCACTCACCTACGCAACGCCACTCAGCCACGCAGTGCCACTCTTAACCACAAGCATGTATGTGTACTCCCTCCAGCTGCACCCCAGCATATCCGTGTACTCTTTAACAATCACACACACATGCAAATTTGCAACCCCACTCACCCACGCAACGCCACTCACACACGCAACGCCACTCACCCACGCAACGCCACTCATTCACAAAACGCCACTCACTCACGCAACGCAACTCATACAGCGCAACTCTCACCCACGCAGCCCAATTCTCGCCTACGCAGCGCAAATCACACCCACGCAAGTCCACTCACCCACGCAACGCCACTCATCCATGCAACGCCAATCTCACCCACGCAGCTCTACTCACCCACGCAGTGCCACACTCACCCATGAAGCGCTACTCACCCATGCAGCTTCACTCTCACCCACGCAACGCCACTCACCCACGCAACGCCACTCAGCCACGCAACGCCACTCATTCACAAAACGCCACTCACTCACGCAATGCAACTCATACAGCGCAACTCTCACCAATGCAGCCCAATTCTCACCTACGCAGCGCAAATCACACCCACGCAAGTCCACTCACCCAAGCAACGCCCAGCCAGTTAACGCAAATCACCCACGCAACGCCACTCACCCATGCAATATGTGCAACAATTCAACAACAACATATTAAAATATGTTCTCTCAATTTTCATAATTTTATTAAAAATTTCAAAAATAAAATGTAATCTTTCACTTCTGTTCTTGTATTTTCATCACTATAAAAAACAATAAACGTAATCATCAAAAAAAAATTGAAAAAGTTTACGCTATTGCCATTATATATTACAAATTCATGACTTTAACTATTAAATATTGGGGAAAAAATGTTTTCTTTTAATATTAATACATCAAAGTCATGTAAAGACAACACATTTTGCATTACAAATGCTATAGGTGTCACATTTCCACTAATTAACACTATTAGCATTGTAAATGCCAAAGTTAGAATTTTCCACAAGTTAAAATAAAAAAATAAAAAAACTTTGTCATTTTCAATAATAATCCCTCAAACTTTACTAATGCGAGCCCTATTGCATTGCAAATGCTTGTTCTCTATGTAGGCTGTGCATGCAGCAGCCTACATAGAGAAAATGTCCCAGGTGGGGTGTGCTCCGCTGCGCCACACCAATCGGCGGAGGGGAGGGAGGCTGCCTTTCTTGAGGAGAGCTGCATTGAATTGAAAATTGCGGGAGTCGGGAGCCATTGAGAAGCGACGGACGGTAAGTTTAACATTTCTCTTTAATTAAAGCCCTCCCGGCTCCCCCCACGACAACCCCATTTCCAACACCCCCCCCCCCCCCGCCCGTCATGTCGGCTACGAATTGCTGCAGCTATTCATGACAAGTGACAGCCTTGTGTCCTGCCATGGTGAATGAGACATCCCCATGTAAGGACCGAGGTCAGATAAGTAAAAGGGCGCCTTGGTAGGCATCGGGAACGCCACACTTCTTCCCTAAGTGTTGAGTTCGCAGTTTTTTTGACTAACTTGCTTCATAGCATGGATTTACTTATTCCATAATTGTTTTTAGTAATGTTTGTAAAGGTTGAGACTTACAGCTTTCCGGAAGCTGTTGTGTTCTGGGGCATGAGGTAGACTTCAGAATGCAGAGTGCAGGCTGTGTGGTGCTGTACATTAAACATGGGGCACACTAGTAATGGCCTGTGGAACTGCCTATTAATAATCATCTGAACAGCTTTGAGGGGCGCCATTTCTATACATAGACATTTCATTTGTATTTCTAGTATGTTCAGTTTTAAATTCCGCCTTCTGCCTTAACTGCGTTTGATGGAAACTAACTGGAATGTGCTATAAATGGGCCATATCTCTCCCCCACCCCCCTCTTTCCCAGTGAGCGAGAGATAAATTTTACTCTGCATTGAGCTGGCGAAAGTGACCCTGCTATGACCTTTACTTTCACCTGGCATACATATCTGAAAGTGTTCAATCTTTCTGTTTGAACTGAACCAACAATCAATTATAGCAATGAAGTTTCCGAAGATGAATTGCAATGATTATATTTTCATTATTGTCCAGAGGCGTGCCAAATATTTTATTGTCCAATAAGTGTGCCGCATGGCATGTTAATCATTTGCATACTCGCCCTCCTGATGAGATGTTGCTGTTTCTACATGTTTTTACATTTTTGAGAACCACAAATCTTTGTATACAATATAGACGTATGTAAGCCTATATAATTCTGTCCCGCTTAACTGTATTCTGCTCACTGTCAGTATTCTCCCAAGATTTTTGACACTTTCACAGGACCTGCGTGGATAGCATGAAACTGCAAAGTAGATAACTATGCATCAGGGCCAATTATTTAACATTTCAGAGGTTTGGAGAGTTGAAAAAGCATCTTGTGGGTATATAGTTACGCCACAGTGACTTTTGGTGCCTACATAGTGACCATCCAGGGCAGAGAATTTTTTTGTTGTTGCAGTTTTTATAGCCCAATTTCGAACCAAAGGTATTGGAACAATTTACATGAGCAACAGTTGCATTGTACAAGCCCGTTCATGTTGTTTTATACCATGGCATGCGGAGATTAAGTGATTTGCCCAGACTCACAGGATGTTGAGCTGACACCAAGACTTTAGCCTGGTTCCCCAGTTCCATAGTCGACAATTTCTGGACGTAAACCACATCCTCTCCCAGTGGCGACTTCTTCATAGGGGTGTGGGGGCATCAAAGATTTCTCTGGGGGACAACCACCGTAGGTGGTTCAGGCTCGCTCACTACACTCGCTCTTCGCAGTGAAGTACAACAATTGTTTTACGCCTTACCTTTTTCAAATGTCACCAGCCGCCACTGTGGTCTGAGACAAAATGTGAAAAAAGCGCTTTGAAAAGCAAGTGCTGAGGGGACACATCCAAAACCATCACAAAAAGAAAGGTGAGAAAATGAAGCAGATGAAAACGGGAAAAAACACCGAACAAAGAGGACACAAGATGAGATATTTCTGACTAAACAAACCAAAGCATGTTATTTGGTGGCCGTATTGCAACAATGTGCATATTTGTATCCCTCAAGCAGTAAGAATTCCCGCCACATGCTCATTGTTAATCTAACATAGCTAAAAAAGAGACTGAGGTGGTTTGGGTCTGCCAGGACACATCATTGATTGATCTTTTTGATGAGTCGCCAGAGATTATTCCTGACTTTCAAGAAAACATTCCTTGTTTATGAATGCATCCACTAATTAGGTGGTTGGCAGTCAGACGACTATGTCCTGATGAGTCGCTTATATTCGCACGGGGTCTAAACGTTGACAAACCCTCCCTTTTGGTTGATTTATGAGATTTGTTCCATAAGGGATGTTGTATCACCATGCACCCTTACTTTTGTGCTTGAATATTGTAGACAGCCATTGGGACTTTTACAGTGTCTTTGTTCATATATATTGTAAATGAAATAACGTTTGAGCACTGCATAATCTGCACTATGATCACTAATGTTTTTCTGATACATGATCGTATTTCATGCATATTCAATGGAAATCTGTGTATGTATCCTGTGCCTTTCAAATGAGATTTGATAAATGAGTAATACTGAAATAAGGAAATCCCTCATAGGTGATGATGAGATTCCTATTCTAAATCAATCCTATGGTATTATTGTTTCCATTATTATGTGCCTACCCTTATCAACATGTGCTTACAGGGTTGTCCTTCCACTTCTAAACACTTTTAGAAAGTTGGCATTTTCTTGTCCTAATCATTTGGTGCTGCAGGCTGTGTCCTCTTGTTTTGCATTCAGCCACAGTCATAGGGCCCGATTCACAAAGGTAAAATAAGACAAAAGTCTAACTTTATGACTTTCGGTATTCACAAAGGGCATTTACTACTTGTAAATGCCCTTTGTGAATACCGAAAGCCGTAAAGTTCAACTTTTGGTATTCACAAAGGGCATTTACGAGTAGTAAAATCTCTTTTTGAATACTGAAAGTCCTAGTTAGACTTTCGTCTCACTTTACACTTGTGAATCGGGCCACATTGTTTCAATGTTTCTCATTCTGAGCTACATTCTATTGTCTAAATCCAGGAAGAGTAGTCCACTGCCCTCACCCACCCACCCACCACTAGCTAGAGTGGTGATATCATGACCGCTGCAAGCAATATCTCGTACACTCATTTTGTGTTACTTACACTCAGCCCCCAGGGCTTGGGACAGATAGGCCCTGCTCGCTACATGCGTTCATTACCGCGCATGCATGAGCGCGGAGGCTCATTTAACTAATCCAAGGAAACCTGGGCTTCTCTGACGAATCTGATCCAATTAAAGCCGAATCAGAGCTGTCTGACATGATCCGCGGGAAAGAGAAGAAAGCTGGAGAAGCTAGAAACTGGGTCAAAATATACTCACCCATCCCTGTGTTGCTCTTCCCTTCAAAGGAAACATACATTCACATTGCTAGCTTTATGTAATATCTACCAGCCCCTAGAGTGCTTAGCTGTTTGTTTCAAGGCGCTGCTCTGTGAAGCCTCATCTTGAAGCGTCAATTAAGATACCGTTAGGCCATTCAACATAAAAACGAAAACGAACCCTTAATTAGAAGGCAGCGTCATTAATGGTCAGCTTTAGCTCTGAACTGGCAGTCATCTTTGTTTAAAACTGTGTTTCTGCCTGCAGCATGACCAGGCGGTAATGCAGGAGGAAAGCCCTTGTCTACAGAATAAACCTAATGGTGTGGTGTCCTTATGATTGTCCTTCAATACAAGTGACCTTCTTTGATCTACAAGAACAAATATAGGAAAGAAACACTACTAATGAATGCCACACGCTGTTGTCCTTCCTCCAGGTTTGGATTGATCTGTTTTTCCTAATCAGTAGCTGAGTCTCTAATGCGCAGTAAAACAAAATGAGGGGCGGCTTCTCCATTGGAGCGGAGGAGCGTCGCCCCACTTATGTACCCCCGTAGCCTCAGAGATAAAAAATAAAGTGGTAATTTATTACCATTTTATTTTTTTATCGCCCCGTCCTGAACCGAGGGTCAGGATGGGGTGGGGCCTGCTTAGTGAGCAGGGAGGAGCGGTGGGAAGAGGGCTGCCGTTTGCACTTGTTTAAAGTGCGCATGTGTCTTTGGCTGGCCGTCTGGAGACAGCCAGTCACACATGCACACTTTAAACCTCTCGACCCAGCTGTCTTAAGACAGCTAGTTTGTGTGAGAGCAAGTGCAGGCATTCAGCACACTCAGGAGCGGTGACAGAGGCCTGTCACACCAATCAGGGCACTGCTCACATGCTGGTTAACAGCACGTGAGCACTCCTGGATTGGTTGATGGAGTTTGCTGGGGCCTGCACTGCAGCCCCAGCAGCAGACGAAGTGGGAGTGAAGAGGACGTCGTCAACGTCATGAGGATCAAATAGGTAGGTGCATTTCTTTTTTTTCTTCTTTTGTTTGCTTGCCCCCACCAGGGCCGGACTGGCTACCGGGCAGTTGTGTGTGCTGCCGAGCTGGGGGCTGATTTTATTGATGGGGGCCTGCGTATGCAAAACGAAATTCGTTTTGCTTTTTTTATTTCAGAGCGCACGCAGGTCCCCATCAACGAAATAAGCCCCAACCACTGAGAAATTAGCCCCCAGCTCGGCAGCACACACAACTGCCCGGTAGCCAGTCCGGCCCTGTCCCCCACCCTCAGTAGATGCCAGCCACCACTGAGCATGTTAATATTAGGGGGGTGACCTTCCAGGTCCTTGCAGACACCATGTCCAGTCCTATACTAGTGTGCTACAAGCTAATGCATTGGGGGAATTGTAGGCTTGTTTTACTCCGTTTGAACTAATATAACATGCAAACAATGGTTTGAAGGTGAAAGGTTAAGTACTGGAGACAGTTTCCATAATGACCTGGATTGAGGTGGATGCCCTAGGGAAGTTGTTAAGTCTCTTGCAAACTTTGTACGATTCTTGAGAGTACTTCAACTGCAGTTGAAGTTGGAGAACATTTCTGAATTTCCACATTTAAATCGGAACTTTCACATCCATTTTAAGTTGCTGCGATAAAAAAGCCCTCACAACATCCACCCACTTTCAAAGCCAAAAAGAGACATTTTAAGTTGAGTAAACAACTACCTAGCACTCAGAAGGAAATGTGGCAAAGTTGTTCAGAAAACGATGCCAGGGCGTAGACTTATGAAAACCAGAAAACTCCATGAACTACAGGTACACAATTAATCGTTGATCATGTAATACAATTTTAGCTCAGCCATTGTTAATATTGAACCACAGCACCTAGATAGGAATGAAGTAAATGTGTGTGTGTTTGCCAGTGTTCTGGAATACTTCTCAGAGCAGGGTGCTGGCACCAATGGGACGTCACTGAAGTTATGAGGACTGTGAAAAATCCAAGTGTCACACAAAGAACAGGTACAGCAAAAGAGCCACGCCCATTCAACAGTCGAGTGGAAGGTGTGTGGTATGTAGTCGGTGGTGCATTTGGAGCACACTGTCGCAAATATATTTCTAAAAAATAGTGTGGCAGCGCACTGCAATTCACAGGCAACATATATCAAATGTTCCATTGAAATGGCCCCAAAATTAGGAGGCACATGCACATTTGCAGCATATATTTCTCATTTAGACATCAAAAAATTAAAGTGTCTTGATTTGTTTTGATCCTATTAAAATCTCTGCTTCCATCACACTTCAGAATTACAAAAACTGTGTTACATTTCTGCTTGACTATCTCCTGATATATTTTTTAACATATGTACAGCTTATTTATTATAGATATTCAATTTGTGTTGTCTGTTTGGGAAAAAGCTCACATCCTACAGCCTTCCCTTTAACTGTAGCAAAGTTGTCGGATACTTAAAAAAAATCCTCTCACTTTGCAGTCAGAGAAAAAACAGTTAACACCAATCTCTATGTTAAAATATTAAGCAGCAATCTGTCACAAGACGTTGCCTGACATTAGAGCACTATCTATGACGGCACAGCAAATGTTACAAGATACAATCAAAATTTAAAGGCATCTCTATTGCTCATTCAACTTTTGAACTCCAGCTTGGCTATTTTGGGGGTGCTGCAGCACATCCCACTCTCTTGCTTTCGGTGCATATGATGTTTGCTAAATAATGGAAGGTGTGATTGCTGGTTTGGAAGAAGCACTTACCTCGGTCTGCAATGTACCCACTGCGCTGGTAAGGTGACCATATTTTAAGAACCAAAAATAAGGGACAACTGCTGACATTGAACTAGGACTAAATGTTGTCATTAATTTGGGATGCTGAAGGACTGCAATATTCAGTGCTTAACTTGTGAAAGAATGAGTGCGGGTGCCCAGAACTCCACTCAGAAGCCTGCGGTTGGCAATCACATGTTGGCGCTCCCAATACCAAGACTGCTTAGTCTTTATTCCACCTCGTTCCTCTTTAATTCATAGCTGTGCGCCTTTTTCTCACTCTTTCCGGTTTCTGCCTTCTCCCTTTATGGCATGCTTTTCGTCTTTCTCTTCCCCATCTTTCTTTTTTGATTGTTTTTCGGTCTTTTCCTCTCTATAAATGTCTGAGGTAGAAATATCAGTTCTGAACACAGAAAGGAGTGTTGGCGGCGCCCACCAGCAATCACGGGCTCAAATTAAGTACTGTCAATTTTGGCATTCACAAAAATACTAATACCCTACACTGTATTGAGTCCCAGGGGAAAGCTTGGCCTTGGCTGAGGGGCCCCTGTAACAAAGATTCTGCCCTTGTTAAAACTAACTGTGCTGAGTAAATGAGGCAAGGCAGCACTGCCAGCTGCCTTATGCAGAAGTGAACTTTTGCCCATGGTCTGATGAAAAGGCCTGAGAAAGAGTGAACATGCTCAACGATATAACTAGGGTACCTGCTCACCCAACTCTCTCTCAAAAATTGGGACATTTATTTATTTTAGCAATAAATGTCAGGAATCCTGGACAGTCTTTCAAAAACAGGAAGTGTCTGGAGAATTCAGAGAGGTCTGTCACCCTATGCCCTGGGCATTACATTTCACTTAAGTGATCCTCCCTCCTCAATCGAACAGCCTTCCCCCAGAAATGATGAGGCTATTCATGGTCTTTTCAAAATGACCCTCTCTAGCAAAATAAGTGGTGTCCCCTCTTTTTTTTTTTTGTTGTTCCCTTTTGTTGTGGTGACATGAGCCTTGCCACTCGCTCTCACCTGCAAAGGCTCCCTTTCTCTTTAGTGCCATCTACTGGTTTCTCTTGGTATTATGGCACTGTTGGTTTACATGGAAGGATGTGTGTCTCCTTAGCATAGGGACTATGCAAAACAAAGAAAACCACAAGTAAGGGAACAGGTTTTCAATTTAGCATGTCTTAGCTTTTCATTTTGTTCCCTTTTGTTGTGGTGACATGAGCCTTGCCACTCGCTCTCACCTGCAAAGGCTCCCTTTCTCTTTAGTGCCATCTACTGGTTTCTCTTGGTATTATGGCACTGTTGGTTTACATGGAAGGATTTGTGTCTCCTTAGCATAGGGACTATGCAAAACAAAGAAAACCACAAGTAAGGGAACAGGTTTTCAATTTAGCATGTCTTAGCTTTTCATAAAAGAAACTCATGGCAATATTGTAAATGTTGCATAGTTAGTGCAACTTTAAACCTTTTTTGCTACTGAAAAAACATTTAGAGGTATTTTTGTGTAAAAATAATCTGTGGTGCTGGAACAATTTTCAGAGGGGGTGGGGGTGATGCCATCAATGTTACATCACCCAGCTCATAGGGATTGTGAAAAATCTCAGCTTCTCACAGAGAACAAGTGTAGAAAATGAGCCCCATACCTTCCCCCCTCCATCTCTCCTTATGATCATCCCAATCCTCATCTTACTACTAGGATCTCCTTATAAATACTCTCTAGGGCTTTACCTCTTCTATTCTTCCATTAGCCTATTCAATCCAACTGAGGGAGAGGATGTACCTTATGGCTAGAGCAGTCGACGTCAAAGCTGGGGAACTGAGTTCGAGTCTCAGCAACGACGCTCAACATCCTGTGATTCTGGGCAAATCACTTAATGTCCCCATGCCTAACAAAAATGAATGTGTCCTCATGTAACAAAACTGGTGCTATGTAAAGAGCTCTGATATCTTCGGGTCTAATTTGCGCTATATAAAACTCTTGAAAACAAATAAAAGCAGACTAATATGTCCACCGCTCACATTTTTACTGTACTTACCCACCACTAATCCTTATTGGTTTCCGGAGTAGCATGCTACTTTCCAAAATGCGCATCAATAGGATAGGATAGGATATATGTTTTTAGAGTGCTCGATTGCCGTGGCATCTTGGTGCTAGTGTATGACAGCGGAAAAGGCTTATATTACCAGAAGGCCTAGATGAATGAGAAAAGCCATGTTTTCAGATCTTTCCTAAAAAGCAGCCGAGTTGCTTGGAATCTCATGGCCATTGGCAATTTGTTCCATAATTTTGCTGTGCCATTCGATAATGTCCTTCCTCCCCATCTTGCCCGCGTATTCTTAGCAATCTGAAGTAGACCTAAGTTGGCAGATCTAAGAGCACGCGGAGGGATGTAGGGTGAGAACATTCTTAAAATGTCCTCGGCACCACCACCATTGCAGTGCTTTGTGGACCAGACACAAAGCCTTAAATTCCACCCGCTGCTGGATGCGAAGCCAGTGCAGTGATTTAATACCCGCTGAAGTTGGTTGTCCTTTGAGGATGTTCAAAAGCAGTCATGCTGCTGCATTCTGTAAGGACTGGAGTTTCCTCATCTGAGTCTTGTCAATGCCCAAAAAGAGGGCATTGCAGTAGTCTAGTTTAGACAAAGAGAGACTTACCATCACTGTCTTTTGTAGATCCAGTGAGATAAACGGAAAGATCTTTCTCAAAGTTTGTAATAGAAAGAAACAGGAAGAAATGAGACTATTCACTTGTGCAGAAAAATTCAACTGGTCATTAAAGATGACCCCGAGATTCCTGACTTTGGGGACGGGACGAGGACAATTCCTGGCCTCAATCGGCCACCAGGAGTCATTCCATAGGGACCGGCCATGACCGAATTCTATCACTTCCGTTTTATCGGTGTTAATTTTCAGCAAGCTGTGGTTCATCCAGGTCACAATCTCTGAGAGACATGCATGAAATCTGGCAGCTGTGACTTCAGGTTGCTTGCAAAAGGAGATAACAAGCTGTGACAAACAACAAGAAGGGGGACGGGGGCCTTTTTCCCACTCAAACAGGAGTGGAAGGTCCAGCATAAAGGAGGCTTCAATGAACGTATTCCAAAATGGGATTATGCTGTTCCTCTAGTAAAGGTGTGAGCTGGTGTCACTAGTGACTTGGTACCACTATACCCTAGAAGGGGCATAGATGGGGATCATGTTGGATCTTAATGCCCTCACACACCTTTCAGGCATCATGCTTCATCATCTGGGCTGCTCCTCGTTGGGTCGGCGGTGCAATACCCAACGGGTTCCCTAAGATAGGGGCTCTTTGTCGGAGATCTTCTATCCAACTGCCATGTGGTGAATTGCGGGTGTGGGGCCCGGACTGTGTAGATGCGGTGCAGTGATTAAAATAGGATTGGGAGTACCTAGAAGGACAAACTTTATTCTTGGGGGTCTCCTACCCTAACTAAAAGCAGTGTACAAGGCACTCGCCCAAGGATAATCCCTCGCGTGATGGTGTCCTTGTTGGAAGGTGTGGGTCAACATGTTTCTCGCTGTCAGTCCAATAAACTAACGATTCTTCGGGACCTTGGTGAAAGCTATCTACATTTATGGTAAGTGACATACAAAATTGCGCACACAAGTAATGTCTATTACCCAAAAGTACCTTATTACCAGCTGGATCTACCCAATAGTTATGGTCCCCAGGCTTCAACAGTTCCCGATAGATTCACGCACAAGGCATTGCTCCTGTGTGTGATGAAGGTTGCCGCGTTGTGCGTGTGTTCCATGACCTGCCCAATCCACCGGGCAGACCCGGTGGATGGGGCAGGTCAAGGAACTTTTGTATGCCACTTACCATAAATGTAGATAGCTTTCACCAAGGTGCTGAAGAATCGCAAGTTTATTGAACTGACAGCGAAAAACATGTTGACCCACACGTTCTAACAAGGACACCACCACGCAAGGGATTATCCTCGGGCGAGTGCCTTGTACACTGCTTTTAGTTAGGGTAGGAGACCCCCAGAAAAAAGTTTGTCCTTCGAGGTACTCCCAATCCTATAATCACTGCACCGCATCTACACTGTCCTGACCCCACACCCGCACTTCACCATACTGCAGTTGGATAGAAGATCTCCGACAAAGAGCCCCTATTTTACGGAGCCCGTTGGGTATTGCACTGCCGACCCAACGAGAGGCAGACCAGATGATGAAGCATGACTCCTGAAAGGGTGTGTGAGGGCATTAAGATCCAACATATGGATCCCCATCTATGCCCCTTCTAGGTTATAGTGGGACCAAGTCACTAGTGACTCCAACTCGCACCTTTATTAGAGGAACAGCATAATCCTATTTTGGAATAACAAGCTGTGAGTTATCAGCATATGAGACCAGAACGAAACCATGCCTCCTGATAAGTCTAGCCAACAGAGTGACGTAGATATTAAACAATGTCTGGGATAAGACCGATCCCTGTGGGACCCCACGTGGAAGGTGGAAACTGTCAGATTTCAAGCCATTCCAAAACAGACTTTGCTCCCTTTCAATGCCTCGACAGGGGTAGTAAGCGCTATAAAAATAAAACACAATAGTGCTAAGGATGTGGTATGTAGTCGGTGGTGCATTTTAGAGCATACTGTTAAAGATATCATTCTAAAGCATGGTTTGGAAGTGGACTGTCATTTAGGAACGGCACATTTTTCATTGTAATGGCCACTAAATTGATGAAGTTTTACTGACAAACTATAAAGTGCGCAAATGCCAGTGTGGAAATGGGTTTCAGTGGATAATTATCAATTGCCCATCACTAAGTAAAGTGTCTTGATTGTTTTGATCCTATTAAAAAGCTATGACTCCATCAGGCTTCAGAATCACAAACAAGTGCTTAATTTGTGCTTTCTAAACTGCTGATATATTTGGAATATTTGTACAGTCCATCTGCAGGGAGTTAAATGTTGCTGTGTTAGGAAAAGAACTAATCCTGCAGTTTGTACTTTCAGACTCCCTGTCCTCTTCAAGATTATAGAATAGGTCAGTTTACAAAATCCTCTCACTTTGCAGTTAGAGAATGGAAAGTAAACACCAATCTCTATGCTACATGAATAAGCAGCAATTTGTCAAAAGACATAGGCTAACATTTGACCTCTGTGAAACAACGTGAGTGTTCTTGTCCTTATATTTATTTCGAGGAAGCTGAGCAGAATGGTGCATCTTAAGAACACGCATGTCCATGCCTGTTTCTTCAGCCCAGGATGCAATTTGGAAAAGTAATTATAAATTCAGATTTTGATCAATGAGCGTCTGCTCCAAAATGTTTGGCAAAACAGAATAAATATTATGTTTAAGTCACATCTGGCTTTCACAGAATTCAACTTCTCTCTTTCTTAAGCCTCTCCCGGTTTTTCCGTCTCTCATTATTGCTCTTTAAATGTACCACATATAAGTGCAATTTTAAGATATGCTAATTACTAACCTTTGTTTTTCAGCATACCAAGCAAGTTCTTTTTGTGCTATTCTGCTATGTTAACTCGTATTCCCAAATCCCACTGCCACTTCTCCTTGCAGTTCCTGTGCTCTACTCAGGTTGGAAAAACAAGCTGCCATGACTTAAGCGTGTGTAATGGTTAGCCGGTGTCCATCGCATGTCCAGGAGTGCCCGATACATGCCAGATTTTTGGGCTAGCCATGTAAAATCTATTTACATAGAATGAAATTAAAAACCATTCTCCTAGTTAGTGATTTTTCAGAAAATATGGCATAGATCCAGTCCACATGGTACAACGTTGTTTCCACTGCCCTACATACATGAAGTGTTTAAATGTAAGGGCATTAACCTGGGTCCGGTGGAGAAGGTAGGTAGTCCTGGCAGGGTTAGAAGCATTCCTGGGATCACTGAGGCTCTAAATACTAATATCCAGGTAGGTTTCCAGCATGTCCACAATAAATATCGATCAGGCCGACATACATCAATTTTAATGGAGCTTTTTGTGTTTATTAGTTATTGTGAAAAGCTGAATGGATTGTATTATTTGCTTGTGGTTCAACAAGCAAGCAGTAGCTAAAACCTCCAAACGTAGGTGACTCCCAGGGGCTCAATGAAGATTGGCCATGCTTGCTTCTTTATTTTTTTAAACCATGATGTAATTATTATTTCAAATTTCGGGAGACTTTTAAAACCTGTTTGTCAATTATAGCATATTTATTTTAAATATTTTTTGGGATTACGGTCAGGTCCGTTTTTCTGAGGGTAAAGAAAATGCTGATAGAACTAATGAATGGGGCATCATTAACAAAACTGAATGCAAAGAAACAACATTCTGACAAAGGCGTGCACGCGGGATGTTTGTTTATCACCAACCCATTATCCCAGTTGGAGATGTAAATGTTAAATCTGGCGTCACTGCTGCTGCCTTTGCACTCATGCGCATCTGCCCCCCGCGCGCCACGGCTCTCGCCCTCGCCACTCTAAATGCTGCAGCAGTCTGAACAAACAGACTCCCTGCGGATTATCTGTGTCAGACATCAATGCCTGACTTCTCGCCACTGGAGCAGAGCACGCCAAAGTGGCCGCAAAATGTGTGAAGGACGAAATTGGAGCTGGCATGCGGCCCTGCGAAGCCCAAGATTTTATGTTAGCACACTGATCCGGATAGATTTCAGAAAGAGAGCACCAGACATCAATTTCCCTCTGAACCAGTTAGCAATATATCTTTTATTAATACATTTTATTTTTAATTCATCCTTTTTATCATGTCGATGCATGCATTACAAATAGGAACGCAGATGTGAAACAGGAATTTTGCACTCCAACTGACCAGTGGCGTCACTGGGGTTGGTGTCACCCGGTGCGGGTAACTCATGGTGTCACCCCCTCACAACTTACCGCATGGACCACCTCTGTCGGAAATGTACGGTGCTAGGTACTGTCTTACTCCCTCTAGCTCCCTCTCTCTGTCTAGCTCCCTCTCTCTGTCTTACTCCCTCTAGCTCCCTCTGTCTCCCTCTCTCTATATCTTACTCCCTCTAGCTCCCTCTCTCTCTGCCTTACTCCCTCTAGCTCCCTCTCTCTTTGTCTTACTCCCTCTAGCTCCCTCTCTCTGTCTTGCTCCCTCTAGCTCCCTCTCTCCCTCTCTTACTCCTTCTAGCTCCCTCTCTCTCTGTCTTACTCCCTCTTGCACCCTCTCTCTCTGTCTTACTCCCTCTAGCTCCCTCTCTCTGTCTTACTCTCTCTAGCTCCCACTCTCTCTCTTACTCCCTCTAGCTCCCGCTCTCTCTCTTACTCCCTCTAGCTCCCTCTCTCTCTCTTACTCCCTCTAGCTCCCTCTCTCTCTGTCTTGCTCCCTCCAGCTCCCTCTCTCTGTCTTACTCCCTCTAGCTTCCTCTCTCTCTGTCTTACTCCCTCTAGCCCCCTCTCTCTTACTCCCTCTAGCTCCCTCTCTCTCTCTTACTCCCTCTAGCCCCCTCTCTCTCTGTATTTCTCCCTCTAGCTCTCTCTCTCTCTGTCTTACTCCCTCTAGCTCCCTCTAGCTCCCTCTCTCTCTTACTCCCTCTAGTTCCCTCTCTCTGTCAAGAGCCCTCTAGCTCACTCTCTCTCTGTCTTACTCCCTCTCTCTGTCTTGCTCCCTCTAGCTCCCTCTGTCTCCCTCTCTCTGTCTTACTCCCTCTAGCTCCCTCTCTCTCTGTCTTACTCCCTCTAGCTCCATCTCCCTGTCTAGCTCCCTCTAGCTCCCTCTCTCTCTCTTACTCCCTCTAGCTCCCTCTCCCTCTGTCTTGCTCCCTCTCTCTCTATCTTAATCCCTCTAGCTCCCTCTCTCTGTCTAGCTCCCTCTCTCCCTGTCTTACTCCCTCTGTCTCCCTCTCTGTCTTACTCCCTCTAGCTCCCTCTCTCTCTGTCTTACTCCCTCTAGCTCCCTCTCTCTGTCTAGCTCCCTCTCTCTGTCTTACTCCCTCTAGCTCCCTCTCTCTCTGTCTTACTCCCTCTAGCTCCCTCTCTCTCTGTCTTACTCCCTCTAGCTCCCTCTCTCTCTGTCTTACTCCCTCTAGCTCCCTCTCTCTCTGTATTACTCCCTCTAGCTCCCTCTCTCTTGCTCCCTCTAGCTCCCTCTCTTACTCCTTCTAGCTCCCTCTCTCTCTGTCTTACTCCCTCTTGCTCCCTCTCGCTCCCTCTCTCTCTGTCTTACTCCCTCTAGCTCCCTCTCTCTGTCTTACTCTCTCTAGCTCCCACTCTCTCTCTTACTCCCTCTAGCTCCCGCTCTCTCTCTTACTCTCTCTAGCTCCCTCTCTCTCTGTCTTGCTCCCTCTAGCTCCCTCTCTCTGTCTTACTCCCTCTAGCTTCCTCTCTCTCTGTCTTACTCCATCTAGCTTCCTCTCTCTCTGTCTTACTCCCGCTAGCCCCCTCTCGCTTACTCCCTCTAGCTCCCTCTCTCTCTCTTACTCCCTCTAGCCCCCTCTCTCTCTGTCTTGCTCCCTCTAGCTCTCTCTCTCTCTGTCTTGCTCCCTCTAGCTCCCTCTCTCTTACTCCCTCTAGGTCCCTCTCTCTGTCAAGAGCCCTCTAGCTCCCTCTCTCTCTGTCTTGCTCCCTCTAGCTCCCTCTGTCTCCCTCTCTCTCTCTTACTCCCTCTAGCTCCCTCTCTCTCTGTCTTACTCCCTCTAGCTCCATTTCTCTGTCTAGCTCCCTCTAGCTCCCTCTCTCTCTCTTACTCCCTCTATCTCCCTCTCCCTCTGTCTTGCTCCCTCTCTCTCTGTCTTACTCCCTCTTGCACCCTCTCTCTCTGTCTTACTCCCTCTAGCTCCCTCTCTCTGTCTTACTCTCTCTAGCTCCCACTCTCTCTCTTACTCCCTCTAGCTCCCGCTCTCTCTCTTACTCCCTCTAGCTCCCTCTCTCTCTCTTACTCCCTCTAGCTCCCTCTCTCTCTGTCTTGCTCCCTCCAGCTCCCTCTCTCTGTCTTACTCCCTCTAGCTTCCTCTCTCTCTGTCTTACTCCCTCTAGCCCCCTCTCTCTTACTCCCTCTAGCTCCCTCTCTCTCTCTTACTCCCTCTAGCCCCCTCTCTCTCTGTATTTCTCCCTCTAGCTCTCTCTCTCTCTGTCTTACTCCCTCTAGCTCCCTCTAGCTCCCTCTCTCTCTTACTCCCTCTAGTTCCCTCTCTCTGTCAAGAGCCCTCTAGCTCACTCTCTCTCTGTCTTACTCCCTCTCTCTGTCTTGCTCCCTCTAGTTCCCTCTGTCTCCCTCTCTCTGTCTTACTCCCTCTAGCTCCCTCTCTCTCTGTCTTACTCCCTCTAGCTCCATCTCCCTGTCTAGCTCCCTCTAGCTCCCTCTCTCTCTCTTACTCCCTCTAGCTCCCTCTCCCTCTGTCTTGCTCCCTCTCTCTCTATCTTAATCCCTCTAGCTCCCTCTCTCTGTCTAGCTCCCTCTCTCCCTGTCTTACTCCCTCTGTCTCCCTCTCTGTCTTACTCCCTCTAGCTCCCTCTCTCTCTGTCTTACTCCCTCTAGCTCCCTCTCTCTGTCTAGCTCCCTCTCTCTGTCTTACTCCCTCTAGCTCCCTCTCTCTCTGTCTTACTCCCTCTAGCTCCCTCTCTCTCTGTCTTACTCCCTCTAGCTCCCTCTCTCTCTGCCTTACTCCCTCTAGCTCCCTCTCTCTCTGTATTACTCCCTCTAGCTCCCTCTCTCTTGCTCCCTCTAGCTCCCTCTCTTACTCCTTCTAGCTCCCTCTCTCTCTGTCTTACTCCCTCTTGCTCCCTCTCGCTCCCTCTCTCTCTGTCTTACTCCCTCTAGCTCCCTCTCTCTGTCTTACTCTCTCTAGCTCCCACTCTCTCTCTTACTCCCTCTAGCTCCCGCTCTCTCTCTTACTCTCTCTAGCTCCCTCTCTCTCTGTCTTGCTCCCTCTAGCTCCCTCTCTCTGTCTTACTCCCTCTAGCTTCCTCTCTCTCTGTCTTACTCCATCTAGCTTCCTCTCTCTCTGTCTTACTCCCGCTAGCCCCCTCTCGCTTACTCCCTCTAGCTCCCTCTCTCTCTCTTACTCCCTCTAGCCCCCTCTCTCTCTGTCTTGCTCCCTCTAGCTCTCTCTCTCTCTGTCTTGCTCCCTCTAGCTCCCTCTCTCTTACTCCCTCTAGCTCCCTCTCTCTGTCAAGAGCCCTCTAGCTCCCTCTCTCTCTGTCTTGCTCCCTCTAGCTCCCTCTGTCTCCCTCTCTCTCTCTTACTCCCTCTAGCTCCCTCTCTCTCTGTCTTACTCCCTCTAGCTCCATTTCTCTGTCTAGCTCCCTCTAGCTCCCTCTCTCTCTCTTACTCCCTCTATCTCCCTCTCCCTCTGTCTTGCTCCCTCTCTCTCTATCTTCATCCCTCTAGCTCCCTCTCTCTGTCTAGCTCCCTCTCTCCCTGTCTTACTCCCTCTGTCTCCCTCTCTGTTTTACTCCCTCTAGCTCCCTCTCTCTCTGTCTTACTCCCTATAGCTCCCTCTCTCTCTGTCTTACACCCTCTAGCTCCCTCTCTCTTACTCCCTCTAGCTCCCTCTCTCTCTTGCTCCCTCTAGCTCCCTCTGTATCTGTCTTGCTCCGCCTAGCTCCCTCTCTCTCTGTCTTACCCCCTCTAGCTCCCCCTCTCTCTGTCCTGCTCCCTCTAGCTCCCTCTCTCTCTCTTACTCCCTCTCTCTCTGTCTTGCTCACTCTAGCTCCCTGTAGCTCCCTCTCTCTCTATCTTACTCCCTCTAGCTCCCTCTCTCTGTCTAGCTCCCTCTCTCGCTGTCTTACTCTCTCTAGCTCCCTCTCTCTCTGTCTTACTCCCTCTAGCACCCTCTCTCTGTCTAGCTCCCTCTAGCTCCCTCTCTCTTGCTCCCTCTGTCTCCCTCTCTCTCGGTCTTACTCCCTCTAGCTCCCTCTCTCTCTGTCTTACTCCCTCTAGCTCCCTCTCTCTCTGTCGTACTCCCTCGAGCTCCTCTCTCTGTCTTCCTCCCTCTAGCTCCCTCTCTCTCTCTTACTCCCTCTAGCTCCCTCTCTCTCTGTCTTACTCCCTTTAGCTCCCTCTCTCTATCTTACTCCCTCTAGCTCGCTCTCTCTGTCTAGCTCCCTCTCTCTCTGTCTTTCTCCCTCTAGCTCCCTCTAACTCCCTCTCTCTCTGTCTTACTCCCTCTAGCTCCCTCTCTCTGTCTAGCTCCCTCTCTCTCTGTCTTACTCCCTCTAGCTCCCTCTCTCTGTCTAGCTCCCTCGAGCTCCCTCTCTCTCTGTCTTACTCCCTCTAGCCCCCTCTGTCTCTGTCTAGCTCCCCCTCTCTCTCTGTCTTACTCCCTCTAGCTCCCTCTGTCTCCCTCTCTCTCTCTGTCTTACTCCCTCTAGCTCCCTCTCTCTCTGTCTTGCTCCCTCTAGCTCCCTCTCTCTTATTCCCTCTAGCTCCCTTTCTCTCTGTCTTGCTCCCTCTCTCTCTGTCTTGCTCCCTCTAGCTCCCTCTCTATCGTACTCCCCCTAGCTCCCTCTCTCTGTCTAGCTCCCTCTCTCTCTCTATCTGTCTTACTTCCTCTAGCTACCTCTGTCTCTCTCTCTCTGTCTTACTCCCTCTAGCTCCCTCTCTCCCTCTCTCTCTTTCTCCCTCTAGCTCCCTCTCTCTCTGTCTTTCTCACTCGAACTCTCTCTCTCTCTGTCTTCTTACTCCCTCTAGCTCCCTCTCTCTCGCACATTAAACCCGGGGGGAGGGGGGCAGGACCCCCCCCCTTTTACACTCTCTGCCGCTTTCATGTGGTTTCTCTTTTAAAGCTTTTCAAAATGCAAAAAGAAATCTGTGTACAAGACACCAGCGAGTTTGTAGACGTGAGAGTTTATGGCCTCTCAGCACTATGGGAGTTCAGGCCCCAGCATATGTCAGGATAAACCAGGGTTGAATTGGGATAAAAAAAAATCGGCTTGGGCAAACTAAAATAAAAGGGGTCCAAGGGATGCAGATTGCGCCTTTCCACAAAACCCTGATTCAGTGCTTTAGGTTTTATGAAAATAAGGGGGTGTTCTCTATAAGAGGCGTGTTTTCTTAACTTCACTGAGATAAAAAATAACATGCACATGTTGCCTGCACGCTTTGTGCACGGATTAGTTCACACTGGTGAACCACACCTGATTATGAGTGAGGCCACTTCAGCCCCCTGCGCATTCTGCATACATTAAAGGGCCGACCCAGCAAGATATTGGGACTGACTCCCCCGCCCCATTGGCAAAAGGAAGGCAATAGAGGCCGATCTGCCTCCAGAAAGATCGCTTAGACCCCCAGTGGGCGGGTTGCGGCATCTGAGCTGCACAGACACAGCCCAGATCGGCCTCCTTGCTACCCAAAAAAGCGTACCACAGTTGCAACTCAGGCACCGGCCCATTGCCCAAGTGCCCGCTTTACCAATCCAACCCTGGGAATTCAAATCATAATTAAGTGGCTCAAACCAAGATGTTCCCTTTCAGGGAACATCGAATCCAGATATTAAAATCTCAAAGCTGTGCAAACGTAGACTAGTGTTCATATCTCAAAGTTGTGCGGACATAGGCTAGTGGATGCTTGGCGATCGTGCTCGCATGTTGAACCTCCAGCTCGAAGAAGTCACATTATCTGATAGGATGGGGACACATTGGCTTTAGGCCGTGTGGGTTGAACCACATAATCTATCTAGGCCAAACCATAGAAAGATAGGGGTTGAGTCAAACCGTGGTCAATGGCCCGAGCTCAAAGTTGTCAAATGCAGGCTCAGGGTGATGAATGTGACTGACTTGGCATTAAGAGGTGATCTTTGTCAAGCAGTGGCTAAATGTTGGTTCAAAGGCGAGTGGTTAAATTCAGCTGTCAACTTTAAATGACTATTAGCGCTGGCTCGAAGATACATAGCGGTAAAAACCAGTAGCGGCCCGTGTTGGGTGAGTGCTGCTGGGTGCTGACATGGGGCGGGAGAGGGGCAGGGTGAGGAGTAATAAACTCCAGAATACAGCCACACAGAGGTAAGTACATAAACAAATAAATAAAACAAATTTTGTTGCGTGGGCTGCATCACTGGCGATGCAGATAGCAGAAGTCTTTCAGCAAGGTCATCAATTCATCTGTCATAAAAGTGGAGTTTGTACAAACAAATTAATATCTGCAGATATTTTCAATGCCCAGTGTATTCCTTTGTTAATTGGAAAGACAAACCAATCTGTTAGATCAGGAGTGTCCAGTGCAGGTCCTGTAGCTCTGGACCCATATCAACATATTGCTATACCACTGACAATGCCTAATAGATTCCTCTGAGAGCAATTGTGCAATTCTTTTTGGGGGAGAAAATCCTGTAAATTTGGCATGAGGTGAATGCTCTTGGATCAATGTTGGACATTCCTTTGTTAGATCATGTTCTTTCTCAGCCTTTTTAGCAGTGGCGCAGCAAGGGGTGCACCCCAGGCAGCATGAGTTTTGGAGGAGGCGGCCTCCCCCCACTCTTACCTGTGGCCGTCGTGTGGCCAGACCCCTCCTTAATAAATATTTGGTTTACGATTCAGAATCTGTGTCTCAACTTACTGGGAAATAAAGTGTCTGCTTTTACTCAGCCCTAGGGCTCCGGATTTTTTCTGTGGGTTAAAAATTTATTAGAAACTGCAAATCAAAATTTAAATGACATAAAAAGTAATTATCAAATATTGCGAGGCAATTATGGGACTTTTGCTAAGAGGGTAAGAGTGTAAGGGTGTTATAAAACTCTTTTAGTAAGTATTTTCTTCATTTGTCATCAATAAGTAGTCAATGTATCAGTAATACAATACAGAACAATTGCATAAAGCATGATCCATCAAGGCAAATCCCTATTCTAAGTCTATAAAATGGAAGAAAAGTGTCTTTTAGAACCCACAAAGACTTCCAGATCGGGAGGTGAAAGCATGAATGTAAATGTACCAGTATTTATAGAGCGCACAGCTACTTACCTGAGGCAGTGTCCCGGGGCTGTCCGTATACCGCTTAGGAACCCTTCCTGGTTTTCCCTGTGAGTGTCCACTCCTGGGTGCCCCCAGGGTGAAACCAGGCATTCCAGCGCTTTTGGGGCCATTGTGGAGATTAAGCAAGCTATTGCCCAGAGTCGGACCCATGATTAGAATAGGCACTGAGGCGAGAATTATCAGGCCCAAGGAAATTGAACCCAAGACCCGCCGAGGCGGGTATTGAACCCTGGTCCCGGGCCAGACCTCTGCATCAGGGTCTGCCGCTCTAACCATTTGAGCCACACTTCTCCATGAAGCTTTATTGAAGTCTCAGAAGTATAGCATAGATTCTGGCAAGGGAAATTAATGGGTCTCAGCAAATAGCTCTGCAAGAAGCTTATGAAAGTCTTTTCGGAGCACAGTGCTTCAGAGTGTCTGGGTGGCTGTGCGAAGGAAAAAGCTCTCTTCTAGTCTAGGAACACACACTAATATAACATTTAGAAACATCTACAACTAAATAAAATGGTGTAGCAGTCCAACACTTTAAGCAATTGGATTACAATGTCTTCATGGGAATGGAAATGTTCCAGCGTCTACGCTTTCTTGCAACAGAGACTTACAAATATTGAGTCTTGCATTTAACATTATTGACAACATTGTACAGGTCGTGGTTTTGTTCCCATTGGCTTTCCTTCTACAAAACAGTTCACAGTTAGGGCCGTCATTCCACAAATGAAGTCACCTCTTTCTCTCAGATTCTAACTTAAGCATCTTATTCATGAAGACCATTTTTAGTAAAATGAAACTACATTATTTAATACACTGTTGTATCTATGAGAAATATCTCTGTGGGAAGGTTGAAAACTATCTTTTTCTATTAAATCATGTTGGTTCAGCATATTTTTACATTGAACTCTTCACTTCTTCACATTATTAAGAATGTTGGCCTAAGGTCAGTAAGAAAGAAGAATAAAACTGTGTTTGTAAGCATTTCTAACTTAACATGGGCAGAAATGGAAGCCCAGTGCTTCAATTTGCCTTGTAAAAATGCGACTTGTCTTTTTAGGCCTGCACAGTATTTCTACATGTTAATTGCATTCATTTGCATTAATTAAAAGCACTCCATCAACCTCCATGAGGCGCAAGACACCCCAAGGTGTCCATATGCAGATGTCAATAGTTAACGGTCTTATGCACGTCTGTTTTTTTTGGCTCTCTCAAATCCAGTCCCAGTTCCCGTGTACTCCCAATTAATTCCGACCAGGACATTAGCTGGTCCTGTCAGAATTCTGTGAGCCAACACTTCATATATCTCTCACTGCTCTCAATTTAAAGGCCTGTTCCAAAATGCATCTTTCTGGAAGCATTGCTGCTATGCTGCATTTCATGAAATAATCTTCTCTTCTGAGATATAAAACCCCAGCCCTGCAAAGCTGCTGATCTACTTGTTTCTGCTCTGAATTAATCATTAGGGCATCTGGCCATCTGCTCTTTTAAGAACACTTTTCCTGCTAGCTCTTCGTCTTTGTTAGGTGCAAAGGCTCCCATGCTTTCATTTCTGTCAAGGTGAATGTAGCATTAAGCCTGGGAAGCAAAACTCCCCAAAAGAGATCTGCAGAGGGTCAGGCAAATCCCCGCGCATGTAATCCGCTCATCCTATTCGGCGTCACTATTCAATATCCTCCTTTTTTCCTAAGCTGCCTGTGCATAAGTATTTGATGAGATTTATTTGTTATACTTCTGCTTTCCCTTCTGCATGCAAAGCTGTCGCCAAGCCTCGGCCCCTATAGCGCCCGCACTGATGTGGGTGATTGGTTCTGCTGTCCCCGGCTAATCCACTAACTGCAGCCTGAGCAGAGATTGCTGTGATGGGAGGCTGTGGAGACAGCCTTCTGCACTTACCATGGGGCCTGAGCGGTTTCAAAAGCTTTAGAGGTAATAATTGAATTATATTGTCACCAGTTTAATGTACAACATTAGCACTCTTATAGCACAAGAGGCTTAGATCTGCTCAATCCCTGGCTGTGGATTCAGCCACCATTCACGCAGTGTCGATGTAAGACTCCCGGGCGCAATGGTATGATTGCTGTTGCAGTTTGGCTGAAATGAGCGCCAGATATTAAAACCTGTTTTCAGAATAATTTACCTACTACTGCTAATGGTCTTAAACCAGTATCCGGAATTTGGCCAACATTACGTAATTCCTTGAAAAGTATTTTATTTGAAAAGCATTAATATGTGCAATGTATTGTGAAATATGTTTACACCACAATTAAACAGGCAAAAAAATAGTCATCTTGAGCGGAGAGGATCCCTCTTTTTTTCATAAATTGTATCCCCCACAATGCAAGTCTGATTCCAATATATTAAAGAGGAACAGCTTTCAATATCTACAAATTCGCTACAGGATTTGAAATCCCTTGGGGGAGAAATGAGGGGCTCAATAAATGGCATCCAAAAAACACGAAGTGCCCTTTAGGTACTGAGAGAGCGCAAACTGACCTAAATGTATGAGTGCATCACACTTACCTGTAGTAAGCACAAATCATGAGGAGAAATGCCATGAGTGCTAATAGTATCTGCAATTATATTCTGAATGTATAGCTAATGTAGAGATTAAGTAGAAGTGGAACTAATGCAGAAATGTGTGACACTATATGATTTTATTAGATGTGATTATTTCTGAATCCATGTCGTGTAGCTGTTAAAAATGTAAGATGGTATGTGGTTAAACGCAGAATGTGGTAGGCCTCAGGGCCAGAGCTAAAAAGGAAGGTGTTTCTTTTCACGACATAGATTGTACTAATGTTTGGTCATTGCATTAATGGGCCATGATTTATAGATGTGTTTACTGAATAATAGAATAAGAGTATTAACATGCTTTAATTAATGAAGAAATTGAATGCTATAATCATTATGAGAAATATTGTAGGCCTGAAATGTTTTAACATTGATTTACACGTACATGTCTGGGCCAAGAAATGTTGCGAACCTTTTTGGAAGTCTATGAGAGTTGGGATCTTGGCTGCAGATGTCTGTCTGCAAGAGAAAAGGGGGAATCCAATTATAAATAAAATGAATAGAGGTCTGTTCAGTAGACGGCCCAGACATGGAGGAGGGTTCCGGAATGTTTAAGGGGTATCAGCGGGCCGGAGAAGAGTCTGAGAAGCAAGGTCAACTCCAACGTATGAGGCCCAACACCAAGCAGCATGGAAAAAGCCAGAAGCTACACCACGTGAGAGGCGTCTCGCGAGGGGCGTCTCAAATGTTGTTGACTGTTTTGTATTAGGGACAGCACCCCTGGGTGGAGTTAGAGCAGATACCTGAGGACCCTTTAGAGAGCGGATGGGTAGGCAGAGAGGGGTCATGACTGGAGAACTATAGGTTTTCACCAAGAGACTTAGAGTGAGTGACTTCCCTTGGGGGTCATTCACTGCTGACACCTTTGTTAGGTTGGGATTTGGTTAAGTAGGGATACCATCTAGAGCAGGGTAGGGACAGCCTAACCTGTGCGTTTTCCTCCAACTTAAATGAAGGAGAGATATGCGTCAATGCTGATAGCTTTATTATTCTTAGAACTTGTGTTAGTAATTTCCGTTGCTCGTCTGAGGGCTTTCAGAGAGCACATGTATGTAGTTGGACCAGTGTATCTCGTGAATCTCATTCTGAGATGCCTGTATTTGCAGCTTATCCTATCCTTACAATAAACTTTTGAAAGCTAGAAGTTGTTTGTGATCTTTTGGAGCAGGGTCCTTTATTGGGTGAACTGGTTTGGTAACAGGGGCACTTTCTTCCTCAAAGACAGGCAACAAAGGTTCAGTCGACCAGATCGAGGTTTGGATCAATAGTGATAGGGTATCGATCAAAATCTCGCCCTTCCAGTTGGTAGCTATAGAGGATGGTTGCCTTCTTGAGGACGGTGACCTAGGCCAGGTTAGCTTACCCCAAGGCCCCTAGAAATCGATGATCGGAAGAACCGCCCGCCGAAGAAGATCCGGATGACGTGAGACAGAAAAAGCAGCAGTATCGGTCGAGAGTGAGTATAAAGGGTCATGCGTGTTAGATTGCGGTGTTTTTGTATTGTATCTATGTTGTAATGTCTGGCGGAGTTGAATGTCTGTAGAGTGACTGTGGAACAGGTTGTGAGCGCGCGCAACCGGTGGAAATCTTAAGTGAGAGCTTAAGTGGTTCGGGTGTATCGGACACCCAGAGTAATTGTTAACTAGTGTGAAGGGGGTCATGAGGTACCATTGATCACCCGAAAGACCGAGATAGGGGGAACGTAAGAGTGAGTGCGTGAGTAACGGACGCTGGTCGGAGGTTACTGTGTGTGTAAGCAACCTATCAGAGAGACGATAGACATTTCGTCAGTTGTGTTGACAATTACATATAGACTGTGGACGTACAGTCGAGGGAAGTGACCGCTTGGTCGGAAGTAGTCATTTTTCGGTGTATGAATGGGACGCATGCATGACCGGGAGACGAGTTGAGAAAGGAGGGGTGCTGCTGCGAAGCGGAGAAAAGTGACGTCAGGAAGTGTCGCGACGTGATTGGCCGACAGGAGAAAGACCGCGCTGTGATAGGCCAGCTAGCAAAGACGTCAGAAAGTGTCGCGACGTGATTGGCCGACCGGAGAAAGACCGCGCTGCGATAGGCCAAGTTAGCAAAGCCGCGACAGGATTGGTGGATTGTCATCAGGAAGTAAACAGAGTAGCGAGGCTGGATATTGTGCGCATAATTATGAAGTGTTTTAAATGGCTGAGAGCGGTGTTTAAAAAAGAGAAGCGGGGATCGTATGAAGGGGAAGAAGCCCCGCCGGAGGGTACGCCGGCTCGTTACATGGCAGTAAATGTTGGGTTGCATACGATCCTTTGGATATCAGAGTGGAGTAAGATTACGGAAGGAAATGAGGAACTGACGTTCCCGAAGTACGGGACGTTCAGATTAGAGGTGTTACATCGATTAAAATCAGTCATGACCTCAATGAGACCCTTGCCTAGACCGACCCAGTTTGAAGCTCTTGATGCATGGATTAGGGCAGCGCATGAAAAGAATATGAACAGACGACAAGAAAGGGTGAAACGATCGGTAAGGGCAGTGCAGGATGCCAGGTGGGATGCGGATGCTAAAAGATGGAGAGTGCATAACATGGAAGTAAATAAACTGTACCCAGTGTTAGAGGTGCCCGGAAATAAAAGCCCCCTAGAAGAAGATGATGAGAGCGAAACAGAGGATAGCCTGATAAACAGATTATTGACAGACAGGCCACCCCCGTATAATAGAGCAGGGGGAGAGGTCGAGCATAGTGAAGGAGAAAAGGGGGGCAATGCAGGAGAGCATGGACCGCTTCCCAGTTCAGAGTGGGATCCTGAGGCAAAGAAAGAGCTGTCCCAGCCTAGTCAGGTGCAACAGGTAGTCGGGAGGTTTGTGGTACAAAGAGCGCCGGAAACGGAGAGCGCCACATCCTACGCATTACCAGATGCACTACAGGTACCTGTTACCATAGGTCCTATAATATCGATATATGACCAAGAGAGAGCAAGAGGGAAAGAACGGGTACGGAAGGACAGAGAAAGAGCAGGGACGGCAAGGAGAAACGATACGATTAATTCCCCAAGTCAGATGCCGATACCAAGAGAGTGGAGCACCCCGATGCACACAGCAGGGGACCCAGGAGGGGATCCCGGGGGCCCTAGATGGCCAGTGGATCTGAGGGGATCTGGACGAAAATCCTTTCAAGAGCTAAATGAGTACATGAAGAAGTGGGATGAGGCAGTGGAGGCTCACAAGAGCATCATAGCTGCAGAAGCTGAAAGGGAAAGTCAGGACAGCAGAGCACGGACTCACTGCGGGGCTGGGGAGAGTAGCCCGGAGTGGGACTGTAGAGAGAGAGATAGTAGGGGAGTCACCCATTGGGCCCGGAGTGGAGGTAGAACAGACCTGGAAAACGGGGGCCCCGGGAATGGGAGGGTGGCGCGCCCAATACTCAGTGAAGAGGAGAGGAGAGCGCAAGAGTACAGAAACAGCTTTAAGTGTCCACACTGTGTGCCCGGCACCAGAGAACTGAATGGGAGTTGTGAGAGGTCGCACCATAGTCCCTGTGATGACGGAAATGAGCGCAGCCCAGGGAATATGGGGAACCAGGAAGGATCGTATCGGATACTGAGCGATACGAGGCAAAGAGAGAGTAGCGACCAGAGGGAAAATAACAGAGAGGCGTACGGTGAAAGGAGAGAAGAAGAAGAGAGTGGGCAGAGCAAGAGTGGGGGTAACAGGCCCGTGTTCCATCACCTTCCAAGATCGGATGGCCGAGCATGGGACCTGGAGAGATGGGAGCAAAGGAAGGCACTCATTAACTCTCCCGAGCCCAAACGTAGAGCTCGAAGTTGGGATGGTAGGGAGACTAGTGAGCCCCCTTCGAAAGACATATTGCGAGCTGAGATAAAAGCCAAGAGACTCGATGTCGCCAGCTTAAGGTCAGACCTGGATGACATGATAGATGGTACCCTGCCTTTAGAAAGAATGGAAATGTATGAGCAGGATGAAATACTGTATATGGCAAAGGACATCACTCGAAAAGCGAGAGCAATCCATGAGAAGTTAGTCGAACTAGCAGGCAAATATATGGTGGACCTGTCAAGAACCAAAGCATTACAGGGTAACCACAGGCTACATTACACAGATCGAGACCTAGATGAGAGGAGAACGATTGGGCTGAAAACGCACATAAGGGAACTGATCACTGGAATAAGGACATGGAGGGCACTGGATAAGTGGGAAGAGAGGTGGTCCAAGAAAGGGACCGGCAGGAGAAGCACGCTTGGTATGACACCAGGAGGACTGCAGGGAATAGAAGCTTACCCTTTGCGTGAAGTCGCAAATGGGAACTATGTGCATGTCCCTTGGAGTAGGGGAGATTTAGCTGCTTTTACCACCTCCTTCCCCAAATTGCGGGAAAACCCAGTGGAGTGGTACAAGCAAGTCGAGAGATTTGTAAAAATCTCAAAGGTCCTATGGATAGATCTGAACACGCTGTTTGACATTGTAGTACCTGGAGATCTGTGGACAGCATGCAAGGTTAGCGCTGAGTGGCCCACAACGGAGCCAGAGAGAGATGCTAAGACTAATGGGCCGTCCGAGATTGTGATGGCAAAATTCGAGAGAGTGATGACTTGGCTGAAAGAGAAAGTGCCAATGCAAGACATAGATTGGGTCAGAATAGACCGAACCAGACAGGAACCCAAAGAGACCGTCCACGAATATTACGAGAGATTGCTGAAGGCGTTTAAACAGTATAGCGGCTTGGATGTAATGGATCCAAAAGACATAGGGCAATTCGTGTCCAAGTTCGTCCTGGGACTGAGACCGGATATTAGTTTAATGATTCAGCAACACTCGATTTGTTGGCAAAGTAAACCCCTAGACGAAATACTGAGATATGCCAGGTACTGCTGTGATGAGATAGACTCCAAGGCTAAGAAACTAAAAGAAAAGTTGATGGTGGTACAGATGCAGGCAGCAGGGAAGGGGGGACAACAGCAACAGCAGCAAGGAACAGGTACAGGAGGAAAGAAGCAGTACAGTCAGAACAAGGGCAATGAGGAGAGTTCCACCTTTAGACCCAGAATAGACATAGCTGCCTTGAAGAAAACGACTAGGTGCCACCAGTGTAACGAGGTGGGGCATTGGAAACGCGAGTGTCCCTACAATGTAGAGATAGGAGAACAAGAGATAGAGGAGGAAGAGGTCCAGAGCGCGCCTACAAGAGGGGTGACGCCATACCAGGGAAAGGTGCTCAAAGGGGGGGGGGGCTCCTCCCCGAGCCCAGTTCCCGCAACCTCCTCGAGTAGGGACTATGGGTAAGACCTATAGACAGATGCCCCTGTTTGTAGAAGGAGAAGAGTGCTATTATGTGGACCCATTAACCGGACAGAGAGTGGAAAGAGAAGACTGCACCCTCGGGGCAGCCTTGGAGGTGGACCAGAGGGGACCCTATGTCGAAGCAGAAGTAGCAGGGTGCCCTACGACATTTCTGGTGGACACAGGAGCCACTAGGTCCACGATCAGATCAGCTGCAGTTCCAGACCTGCCCATGTCTGGAGAGACCATACAAGTGGTGGGGGTCGCAAACAGGAGAATAACCAGCCAATTGACAGAACCGGTACAGGTGAAAATAGGGAAGTACAGCGATGAGCACCAGTTTGTGGTTTGCGATTCAAGTCCTGTGTGTCTGCTAGGGAGAGACCTGTTGTGTAAATTGAATTGTACAATATACTGTACACCTCAGGGAGTGGAGGTATTGACCAATGATGATGACGCAGATTTCAAAGTTGCAAACTCAAGAATATGCGTGGAGCTGTACCCTACTTTGACAGTAGATGAGCTCCCCTGGGACTTGAGAGAGACAGTGGCACCAGAAGTATGGGATTTCACTGGGGAAGAGATTGGATTGGTCAAAGGGGTGGACCCAGTGAAAATTGTAGTGAAACCGCATGCTGAGTTCCCAAGAACACCCCAATATAAATTGACTCCAGAAACGATTGCAGGCATAAAACCCGTGATCGAGTCCATGATTAAACAGGGAATACTGAAAGAAATCGTGGGTAGTCCATGCAACTCCCCGATTATGGGTCTGCAGAAACCAAATGGGAAATTCAGGATAGTGCAGGACCTTCGAAAGATTAATAACATAGTCGTTTCGTGTTGTCCAGTGGTACCGAATCCATCAGTGATACTGTTTCAGATTCCATTCCAAGCTGAGTGGTTCACTGTGATCGATCTTTGTCAGGCTTTCTTTTCGATCCCTCTGGACGAAGAAAGCCATTTTCTTTTCGCATTTAAGCTGGAAAATCGCGTCCTAACATGGTGTCGTATTCCTCAGGGGTATACAGAGAGCCCATCGATCTTTAACCAGCTTTTGAAGAAAAATCTTGAAAGTCTAGTGCTGCCCCAGAAGTCAGTTCTGGTCCAGTACATAGACGACCTCCTCGTGGCGTCAGAAACAGAAGAAGCTTGCAGGGAGGACTCCATTGCTTTGTTAAATCACCTAGCTGCCAATGGGCACAAGGTGTCCCCGGGAAAATTGCAGTACTGCCTGACAGAAGTGCAGTACTTGGGACACAGAATAGAGAAAGGCAAACGAAAGGTGTCACCAGACAGGATAGAGGCGATCATGAAAATGAATGCGCCTAAGACACAGAGAGAGGTCAGGATGTTCCTAGGGATGGTGGGTTATTGCCGACAGTGGATCGCGAACTTTTCACTGAAAGCAAAGCCCTTGCAAAAACTGACGCACAAGGAGGTGAGCGACCCGGTACCATGGGACAAAGACTGTTTGATGGCATTCCTACAGCTGCGAGAGGACCTGTGTCGTGCTCCGGCATTGGGAATGCCTGATTACAATAAACCATTTTTTCTTTACTGTTGTGAGAGAGAAGGTTGCGCGTTGTCTGTGTTAGTCCAAATCCATGGGAATGCCCGTAGACCAGTTGCTTATTTCTCGGCTACTTTAGACCCAGTAGCCGCAGCGTTGCCCGGATGTCTCAAATCCGTTGCTGCAACGGGTGTCAGCATTGAAAGATGTGAAAATATCGTCATGGGGCACCCGTTAGAGGTGTGCGTGCCCCATTCTGTTGAACTGTTGATGACCAGGACCAAAACACAGCATCTGACCAACAGCAGGCTCACGCGCTATGAGCAAGTTATTCTTGCTGCAGAGAATGTGACCCTCAAGAGATGCTCTGTTTTGAACCCTGCCACCTTGATGCCACTCCCAAATGATATCGAGGATGATGATGAATGTACAGACCATGACTGCCTTGATGTGACTGAACTATGCACCAAACCCAGACCCGACATCGTAGATGAGCCACTGACCGACCCAGACGAAATTTTCTTTGTCGATGGCTCATGTGTAAGAGACGAAGTTGGGCAGTTGAGAGCAGCTTATGCTGTTTGTACAATTACTGGAGTCGTGGAAGCTGGGTGCCTGGAAGGAGTACACTCCGCTCAGGTAGCCGAGATTATTGCCTTGACACGTGCTTGCTTGGCAAGCAATCAAATTCGAGTCACCATATACACCGACAGCCAATATGGTTATGGGGTGGTTCATGATTACGGGCAGTTATGGTCTCAAAGAGGGTTCATGACCTCTTCAGGCTCTCCCATTCGCAATGGAGAGTTTGTGCGCCTGTTGTTAGAGGCGTTGCAATGCCCAGCAGGTATCGCAGTTGTAAAGTGCACCGCACATACCAGAAATGAGGACTTCGTTTCGAAAGGCAATAGATATGCTGATGAAGTTGCGCGGTATTGCGCAGAACAAGGGTACTCTTTCACAGAGGTGGAAGTGGGTGGAATAAATGTAAGAACTGAATTAGCCATGATATTGGAAACTGTTGATACTTGGGATGAACTGTCAAACATGCAAGAAAATGCTCCTGATTCTGAAAAAGAAACATGGGAAAAGGCAGGATGTGTAATGGGTGAGTCCCATTTTTGGGTCTCAGCAGACGGCAGAGCAGTGTTGCCCAATGAGATGGTGAGTCCAATGGCCAGACTCATACATGGTCCCGTACACTTGGGGAGAGATGCTATGCTGAGAGTGTTTAGACAGACTTGGTACAATCCTAAGTTTAGAATAGCAGCAGAAGCAGTGTGCCAGCGTTGTGTGACCTGTCAGCAGCTGAACGTAGGAAAAAGAACACCAGTTGCACTGAGTCACATAGGAAGGTCTGGAGGTCCATTCAATCGAATGCAGATAGATTTCATTGAGATGCCAAGGTGCAACCGCCTCCGCTATGTCCTGGTGGTTGTTTGTGTATTCTCCAGATGGGTTGAGGCATACCCTACACGTAGGTGCGACACCCTCACAGTGGCTAAGTTACTGCTTAGGGAACTCATTCCGCGCTTCGGGGTGCCGGCCTTTTTGGAATCAGATAGGGGAACGCATTTTAACAGCGAGCTTGTGAAGATGATTTGTGCAGCTCTGAATATCGATCAGAAGTTGCATTGCAGTTACCGACCAGAAGCCTCAGGAATTGTGGAGCAGATCAATGGCACGATCAAAGCTCGAATTGCCAAAGTGTGCTCCTCAACGACCCTGAGTTGGCCTGACGCCCTGCCATTGGTCCTCATGAGCCTTCGTAGTACCCCAGACAGAAGAACGGGGTTGTCACCACATGAGGTGTTAATGGGGAGAGCAATGAGGCTGCCATCTGTCCCAACTACTGCACTGTTAAATATCACAGATGATATGATCCTGGACTATTGTAAGGGGCTGTCTGACGCCATTCGTTCTGTGTCCCTTCAGGTGCAGGCTGCCGAGGTTCCATCGTGCCAGGGCCCGTGCCATGACCTGTACCCTGGGGACTGGGTCCTGGTGAAAAAACATGTGAGAAGAAGCTGCTTGGATATTCGTTGGCGTGGGCCCTTCCAGATCATCCTGATCACGAACACAGCTGTGAAGGTGGGAGGCCTGCCCAATTGGATCCACGCGTCACATACGCGAAGGGTTCCAGCACCTCGGGAAGAAACAGCTCCTCTCTCGGATAGACGTCCAGAAGAGGACCGAGAAGCCATAGAGGGGGCTAGCCAAGCTGAAGAGGTGCCAGCGGAAGCAGGGAACGAGTCTGACCAAGCTGAGGACGGTCAGTACAACAGCGAAACAGAAGACGCTACAGAAGGAGAAAGTAGCTGGGAGTACGAGTCAGACACTGACAGGTCTGACAGAGAGCGAGAACAGACAAGAAGGAGAAGGAGTAGAAGGGCACGTGGAGAAGCTAATTGGCCGCAAAGAAGGAGCTCTAGCCTGAGGTCAACTCCAGAGGTAACCCTTCCTCCGATATCAGAAGACTCAGACCCGGAAGAAGGTGCTCAGGGCGCTGAAGCACCGGACCGAAGAAGGTCAAGAAGAGTGCGTGTGCCTAACAGAAGATACTCCACACCTGAGTGGACATATCTGGCGACAAATGTCTGTGAAACAGGAGACAGGGAGGATTCGAGCGGTGGTGGTGTCCAGTTCTGAGCCCATCGTCACCGTGGAAATACGACTGTTGGTACCCGGAGTCGAACAAGAAGGGTCACTAACATTCATGCTCCCCAGACCTCCCCGCCTCAGCAAGTTAAAACACATGTTTCTCTCAGAATTGCAATTCCCCGACTTTGGTACAACGATAACAGCACATGAAGAGCACAATCTTCGTTTGGAAATACTGAACTTTGCTATCGAAGCTGCAGGCACAAACCTGATAGTAGACTGTTAAAGGACTTTGTAAATAAAGCAAGCAGAAAAAGAAGATTACCTAGCGCCCAGGAAGCAGAGAATTTTAGGGAACTTCCCTTGAGTTGATGGTGAAGGGCTAGGGTTGTCTTTATTGAACTGTTAAAGAACTTTTGCGAAGAAGGTTGTCAGCTTCCAGTTGTGTGGATTCTAAAGACAAAAGGATTAAAAGGAGACTGTAAAGGAACGAGAAGAAAAGAACTTTTTGCTAAGATAAGAGAGAGCCATATTGTCTGACGAAATGGAAGCCGGCACCCAGAACCGCAGAGCTAAATGTATAATAGGTACACTAATAGTAGGAGTGATAATATTAATAGCTTTAGTGGTAACAATTTCTTATGTAAAGGGACATGAGGAAGAGGCAAAGGTAACTGATGTGAAATCTGTAGAAACGCTTACACCTACTGTTGCTGGTGAGAAAAGGGAAAACACTCAAGAGAAAGCGTTATTAGCTGCAGAAGCCCGCAGGTTACACGTAGATGAGTCCCAAGGAGACTTTAGGTCAAATGCTTATGCTAAACTCTTATATGAATACGTGGATGCCATGGAGGTTAAGGACTGTTACGTCTGCATGCAGTTGCCGGCGTCTGTAGATGAAGGCATTAGATATCATCACCTCCCGCTGACATATGGCATTACATGTAGCTTATTGCTTAGTATATTTTATGAGAGAGATAGTTTTGAATACTATTTCTCCAACTATGATTCAGTGTTGCCGGAAGTCCCAAATTATAAGCAGATGAACAAATGGGACTACTGGAAGAGTGAAGACAGATTGGCCAAGTTCTTCATTCCTTGGATTACCTTAGATACTTCACATGCCCGTAGAAATAACCTGACATGCAAGGTGTCAGAAGTCGAGAAGAAGTTCATAGGGCAGGTGGATGATCGTTACAGGAGACAAAAGATTTTGAAAAAATCAGGACAATGGAAAACAGATTGGACCGAGGAAGAGAAGGCACACAAGAGAAAGGGTAGTAGTGGTCCAATAGCTTTAGATAAGACGCAGAGAGGAAAGCTATGTCTTCACCGAGCCAAAACGTATTATGAAAATGTATACGTGGGAGAAGTCGACTGTGAACATGCTTTCAATATAGAGTACTATACTAAAGATTTCCTGAAGGGAATGCAAGTGATTCCAAATGTGTATTTTGTATGTGGAAGAAATGCCTACGTGAGACTACCTGACAACTGGTATGGATCATGTTACCTAGCAATTGTTTTCCCCAAAATATATCATGCACAAGACTTAGTGATCATTGAGGGCAAGACATCATCGAGGGGAAGGAGAGATGTAGGAGATGCAGAAATGGTTGGAGATGTCTTTGGAGCTATGTTCCCTCTTTTGGGTCTAATCCTTAATGATGTTAAAATTAGACGACTGGCAACAGTCGTCGACAGGTTGTCTGCCAGCACTGCTCAGTCCTTAATGCTGGTAGAAGGAGAGATGCAATCGATAAGGGCTATGGTTCTTCAGAACCGTCTTGCGTTAGATGTCCTACTAGCAAAAGAGGGCGGAGTCTGTAAGGCTTTGAAGGTTCAGGAATGTTGTACTTACATTCCAGACAATTCGAAGCCCCTTGAGAAAGTTATTAGGAACATAACTGATATTCACAAGGAGATCGAAGACTTGAGTAGAGAAAATGTCTGGGAAAAGGTGGGTCACGGAATGAGTAAAGTTGGAGGGTGGATTTCCACCCTAGGCAAAAGCTTTGTGTGGTATATACTGAAACCTATCATCATAATATTGATCTGTGGGATCATATTGTGGGGATTGGTGAGGGTATTCAAATGGTACAGAGCAAGAAGGTCAGAAAGGGCCCAAAGAGAGCAGCTGCAGAGATTGGCTGCCATACAAGATAATCAGTACAGGAGTCTGAGGGCTCTGGAAGCGCAGAGACAAGTTATGCTAGCAATAACTACGGTTTAAATGTTGGTGATGACCCCGAGAGGTCATCAAAGGGGGGAACTGAGAGAGCGCAAACTGACCTAAATGTATGAGTGCATCACACTTACCTGTAGTAAGCACAAATCATGAGGAGAAATGCCATGAGTGCTAATAGTATCTGCAATTATATTCTGAATGTATAGCTAATGTAGAGATTAAGTAGAAGTGGAACTAATGCAGAAATGTGTGACACTATATGATTTTATTAGATGTGATTATTTCTGAATCCATGTCGTGTAGCTGTTAAAAATGTAAGATGGTATGTGGTTAAACGCAGAATGTGGTAGGCCTCAGGGCCAGAGCTAAAAAGGAAGGTGTTTCTTTTCACGACATAGATTGTACTAATGTTTGGTCATTGCATTAATGGGCCATGATTTATAGATGTGTTTACTGAATAATAGAATAAGAGTATTAACATGCTTTAATTAATGAAGAAATTGAATGCTATAATCATTATGAGAAATATTGTAGGCCTGAAATGTTTTAACATTGATTTACACGTACATGTCTGGGCCAAGAAATGTTGCGAACCTTTTTGGAAGTCTATGAGAGTTGGGATCTTGGCTGCAGATGTCTGTCTGCAAGAGAAAAGGGGGAATCCAATTATAAATAAAATGAATAGAGGTCTGTTCAGTAGACGGCCCAGACATGGAGGAGGGTTCCGGAATGTTTAAGGGGTATCAGCGGGCCGGAGAAGAGTCTGAGAAGCAAGGTCAACTCCAACGTATGAGGCCCAACACCAAGCAGCATGGAAAAAGCCAGAAGCTACACCACGTGAGAGGCGTCTCGCGAGGGGCGTCTCAAATGTTGTTGACTGTTTTGTATTAGGGACAGCACCCCTGGGTGGAGTTAGAGCAGATACCTGAGGACCCTTTAGAGAGCGGATGGGTAGGCAGAGAGGGGTCATGACTGGAGAACTATAGGTTTTCACCAAGAGACTTAGAGTGAGTGACTTCCCTTGGGGGTCATTCACTGCTGACACCTTTGTTAGGTTGGGATTTGGTTAAGTAGGGATACCATCTAGAGCAGGGTAGGGACAGCCTAACCTGTGCGTTTTCCTCCAACTTAAATGAAGGAGAGATATGCGTCAATGCTGATAGCTTTATTATTCTTAGAACTTGTGTTAGTAATTTCCGTTGCTCGTCTGAGGGCTTTCAGAGAGCACATGTATGTAGTTGGACCAGTGTATCTCGTGAATCTCATTCTGAGATGCCTGTATTTGCAGCTTATCCTATCCTTACAATAAACTTTTGAAAGCTAGAAGTTGTTTGTGATCTTTTGGAGCAGGGTCCTTTATTGGGTGAACTGGTTTGGTAACAGGGGCACTTTCTTCCTCAAAGACAGGCAACAAAGGTTCAGTCGACCAGATCGAGGTTTGGATCAATAGTGATAGGGTATCGATCAAAATCTCGCCCTTCCAGTACAAACTCACAGGTCTCCAAGGGATGTATCATGAACCTGTGCTCTTGCAGATGCGCAGCTGCTCATTGAACTTGAAATTTCTCCAAGTTAGGGCATGAGCTGCACACAGCACAGCTCAGAAACACAGAGAGGCACCCGCTGCTCGCTCTTTTCCAAGCAGCGTCTGCAGCTCATCTGTTACTTTGTAGAGACTCCTCGTTACAAATTTGCAGTCTAGACAGTGCAGTTGCATGAAAACAGGAACACCGCTATATACCCTTTAGTAGCCACATATTTATGCTAGGGCTCCAGGAGTGGATTTTCAGCCTGCAGTCTACTTTGTTATTGGTTGTCTGGGGACAGTGCATCTCTGGCACGCACCCTGAACCCTAAAAATACCCCCTACACCCCAAAACCCTATCTCACACTGAACCCTAAAAATATCCCAGTATCCCAAAACCGAAAGGCACCCTGAACCCTAAAATTACCCCCTGCACCCCAAAACCCTAACCCACCCTGACACCTAAAATTACCCCAGCACCCCACAACCTAAATGCACCCTTAACCCCAAAACTACCTCAGCACCCCAAAACCTTTAACGCACCCTCAACCCTCAAAATACCCCATGATACCCCATGCACCCCAAACCCTAACCCACCCTGACACCTAAAATTACCCCAGCACCCCAAAACCTAAACGCACCCTGAACCCCAAAAATACCCCAGCACCCCGAAATCTTAAATGCACCCTGAACCCTAAAATTATCCCCTACACCCCAAAACCCTAACCCACCCTGACACCTAAAATCATCCCTGACCCCAAAACTAAACCCACCCTGAACCCCAAAAATACCCCAGCATCCCAAAACCTTAAATGCACCCTGAACCCTAAAAATACCCCCTGCACCCCAAAACCCTAACCAACCCTGGCCCCTCAAATTACCCCAGTACCCCAAAACTTAAATGCACCCTGAACCCCAAAAATACCCCAGCACCCCCAAATTTTAAATGCACCCTGAACCCAAAAAATACCCCCTACACCCCAAAACCCTAACCCACCCTGACCCCTAAAAATATCCCTGTACCCCAAAACCTAAACCACCCTGAACCCCAAAAACACCCTAGCACCCCAAAACCTTAACCGCACCCTGAACCCTCATAATACCCCATGTACCCCAAAACCCTAACCCACCCTGACCCCTAAAAATACCCAAGTACCCCAAAACATAGACGCACCCTGAACCCTAAAATTACCCCACACCTCAAAACCCTACCCAACCCCAACCCCTAAAATTACCCCAGCACACCAAAACCTAAGGGCACACTGTACCCCAAAAATACCTAAATGCACCCTGAACCCCAAAAATACCCCAGCACCCCAAAACCTTAAATGCACCCTGAACCCTTAAAAATACCCCCTAAACCCCAAAACCCTAAACCACCCTGACCCCTAAAAATACCCCTGTACCCCAAAAATGTAATTTACACAGTAACTCCATTATGCGTAGTAAGTGTAAATGTAAATGTATAGGCATTTATATAGCGCACTACTTACCCATAGGGTCCCAAGGCGCTTCGACCGCTGCGAAACCCTTCCTGGCTTCCCTGAGAGATGGTCCCTTAATGGGTATCTCCAGGGTGAGACCAGGCATCCCCGGCGGTCTGGTGGGGCCGTTAGTGAAGATGAGGCAAGCTAATGCCCAGAGTTGCCGAGTGTGAACGCTGATCAGAGTGGGCACCGAGGCGAGAGAATTATCGAGTCCGCTGACCCTGGTCCAGAAACCTGCCGCGCCGGGAATCGAACCCTGGTCCCAGGCCGTCCTCTGCTCTCGGGTCTGCCGCCTCTAACCAGTGAGCCACACTACTTCACTAAGTGCATGCGAAGTAATGGAACATGCTTAGTACATGCATGCTAAGTAAGTGCATGCTAAGTAATGGCATCTGCAAACTAAAATATGCGTTGGAATGATAATACGAAGTAATGACCGCGTAGTAAAGGTAGAATACCCCCTTAAGCAGGCATGTACACATTGATTCAAGTCAGGATAGATAAATCTTTCTGCGTACTCCTATCAGACAGTAGAAGATCATCTTGAACCATGTAGGCAGAATTCATTACCTCCAGTACTCTGAATTGTCTGTGGGGCAAGTAATGGTTCTTGAAAGGGAAGCTAGTATACTCTGTACAGCGACACCCTAATAACTGTTTTTGAAAAGCACAAGAGAACTGGTGTACTTAAAATCTTACATCAGAAACTTCTTTAACTGCACAAAACAACCAACCCTTTCTGTGAACATCTCCAGATCCCTACAATGGATTTGCTCATTTTTTATATTTAACAGATTTTCTGTGTAAGAAAGTTGATTAAACTTTTTATTGGATGCATTTCTCAAGTTTGACTTTATGTTTGGTGCTGTTGTTCACATACTAAATGCATTTACTTTGAGGGATGCTTGATTTCTGTTGTTGCCACTTCGCTCCACCACCCAAAAAGGATAACCTGCAGCACCTTTACTACAATAAAAAGCAAGCAAAGCAGGCTCCTATCACAAGGTAGATACCTTGACTTCAGAGATACAATCTCAAAAGGAGTTTGCCTCTTCAGAGCACAGTAAGTACATAAAATTGGTATGTGTTTAGCTCATATCACCACATAGCTTTATTAGCGCTGGAAGGTAATTGATAAGCACTATGAGAAACTGGGTGGATGAGGGGGTGTGAGCCCTTCTCAAGCAACAGCCACAATCCCTTTCATGGTGAACAAAAAATGTCATTAAATTAACCTGTGCTTAACCCTCTGGTAGCTTGTCAGAAAAACACCATCGGTGCTCCGGTCGAGCTTATCTCTTCATGAGGCACAGTGGCGCTGTGCTCATGACGAGCTGAGCTCGTCATGACCACCACAGAACATCCACGCGGGGGTAATTCCCCTGCTCTGCTGAACGTTCCAGGAAAACAGGCGTGGTCATGATGAGCTCAGCACGTTATGAGCACTGCAGTGCAGCGCGCGACCCCGCTTGCCCCTTGTCGCGGGGGAATTAGCCCAGCGGCAAAGGGGTTAATCAGTAATAAAGTAAAAACACAACATTAAAAAAATCCCACATTAATTTAGGAAATGGTTTAGGACCTTGAGTGGCACCTCTTGTGGATCAGGAACTCACTCTAGTACAGTCCAGCAGGCCTCAGGCTGATCCAGTGCAGCAGGTCAGCTGCACTGGCAGTTGCAGGGAGGCTTCTGGTGCTTGTTGTAACTGTGTAGTTCAGAATAGGAGGTCAGTCGCCTGACCCTTTGAGTCACTCTGCCAGGGATGAAGGAAGCAGGTCCAATCCTTCTTCTCAGAGAGCAGGGCAGGCCTAAAGCAACAGGGTCCAATATTTACCTGGTGCCAGCTTTGAAGTGGGAGAAATCTCTAGGCTTCCCCCATATATGGTTCTGGAATTTCATTCCTTCCTTTGTCCAAGCCCTAGGATGTCTGGAGGTCACAAAAGGCTAGTGTGATGTTCTTTGTGTGTGTGCAGAGGCAGCTCCTTTGAAATGTAAGTGGGACTGTGCACAGCTCAGCCCCTCCCATCCTGTCGAGAAGGTCCATCCTGCCAACACCTAGTCTACCTTTGTGCTGCGTCTGGGAGGAATACACAAGGGCCAACTACATCACAGCCCATATGGCACAGGACACAGGATGCAGGAACCAAATGGTTAGCGCAAGAATATTCCAACTTTCTAAAAGTGGCATTTTCAGATTTGTGCTTTAAAATTCGACTTTACCATTTAGGAGGATTTTAAATAACAATTATTTAGAATCCAAACATGACATTTCTACCTGTTCCCCAGCAAAGATATCACTTATCAAATGTAATAAGGTCCCCTAATGTTATCCTATGGAAGAAGTAGGCCTTGCAGTAAAGCAATGCGAATGTAAGAGTTTTTCACTACCAGGACATAAATGCCCAATTGACTGTTTAGGGCCTACACTAGGGGTGACTGATATGTATTTAGAAGGTAGGTTTAGGCCTGGCAAAAGGTTCATTTTGGCAGACCTGGGACATGTTTAAAAAGCAACTTAGGTGGGTAGCACAATAAGTGTTGCAGACCCAGTCAGTCAGAATATCTTTATTCGACTTATTAAGAGTCATACAAAGAAGAGAGAAAAAAACATTTCATACAAAGTTTTTTCTTCCTTTTTCTTAAGAACAATAATATAAATAGACAATTTAAAAAGGTATTACAAACAGTTAAAAAAGTATTACATTCATAAAATGAGTATAAGTAGTGAAACATTTACTTTAAGGCGAAGTTTGGCAGACAGCTTTCACCCTTGAGGCGGCTACCAGAAAATTAGCTATGCAAAAAGTAATGTGGGGATTAGGCAATAATTGTAAAAAGAGCAGGGCCGGTCTCACTTGAGTGAAGCCAGCCTCTTTCAGAATAGGGAACAAATATTTTTTCCTCTGCTCTAAATACAACCCACAAAACATAACAAAATGCATTGTGTCTTGCACAGAGAACTGGTCGCAGCTACAGCGAGGAGCTAATTCCGGCTTCTGCCAATTTTTAAAGGAACCTAAATAAAAGTGTAACAAATTAAATCTAAACTTAGTTAAAAGAAACCTGTGAAAGGGGATTGTAACGAAACTAAGGTAAGGTGCAAGTGAAGATGAGCTAACAAGTAGGCAATTTTCCCTTACTGATGGTTTCACCAATTCGCATTCTTCACGGCATGCTTCCTTCCTTCCCCTAAAAGACTTTTTTTTATAAAATCGATGTCTTGTGCCTTAATGTTCTCAGGGGAGGAAAAAAGCTCCGGACGTCCCAGATCTGTGAATGCTTTAGCCAAATAGGCCAACCATGGGATCTTGTTAGATTTGTCCAGAGACAGAACGTCGAACATAATTTTATGGTTTAGAGGAAGTTCTTCATTCATCCACATTTTCAACCAAAAGATCAGAGGGGCCATGCTCAACGTATCTGACAAAAAATGTAGGCCCACTTCTTTGTGGATTGAATAGGTTGGGGTTGACTGTGGTACAGAAAGTAGGGTTCTAATGAATCTATTCTCTGCTCTCTGGATTAATTCCAAATTTACATACCCCCACAAAGCGGAACCATATAGCGCAATGGCCACGGATTTGCTCTTATAGATTTTTAACAGAGCTTCCATAGGCCTAGCCCCTAGCTTGCCAGCAAAGCCCAAGAGTGCTGATGATGATCTAATTACAGCCAGCCTCTTTGCTCTTATCTGTGGGCCCCAGGTCCCTTTCTGATCAAACAGTACGCCTAAGTAGGGGAATGTAGATACCTTGGAAACAATATCCCCCCTGCAAGAAAATGTTTTATGTCTCTTCTTGCTGCACTCACGCCCCATCACCATTGTATGTGACTTAGTTACGTTTACCTTAAGATCCAAACGCTCCATAAATGAACCGAAGGCATCCAAAAGGTGCTGGAGGCCAACACCCGTGCGAGCGATTAGTACGGCGTCATCCGCATACAGAAGCGCCGGGATTTTGTCAGCTCCTGCATGCGGGACGTCGGCTTCCTGCTCCCCTAGGTGTGCGCCCAAGCCATTAATATAAATGGTGAAGAGCAAGGGGGCTAGTATACAGCCTTGCCGTACCCCCTTTAGAGATTTAAAAAGGGGGGTACGTCTGCCATCATTCGTTACACGTACAGCTGCAAAGAGCTCCTGGTGCAGAGTGGCCATGAACGAGACCAAAGCCTCATCAATGCCCATCTCCAACAAGATGAGCCACAACTTTGACCTATTGACCAAGTCAAAAGCCGAGGAGAGATCCATGAATGCAAGAAACACGGACCCATCCTTGGCCACGGTATATTTGGAGATAAGCAGGTACAAATTAACGCACTGTTCAATGGTCCCTTTTCTTTCTCTAAAACCATATTGTATCTCGGACAACCCGCCACAGCTCTCAACATTTTCCCTCAATCTAGATAAAAGGACTCTACCTAAGATTTTTACAGATGAGTCCAAGAGGGATATAGGCCTATAACAGGCGGGGTCATCCCGCTGGCCTTTATTTTTAAAAATAGGGACGATAGTAGATGTAACCCATGAGGCAGGTACTGGGTTGCCATTAACTGCGTTAAACACGTTTGCCAATACCTCTGCCCACAGTTTTGGTGAATACATGAAAAAGTCAGCAGGGACGCCATCAGGACCGGGTGCCTTGTGCTTTGTAGTAGCCAAGATAGCATTTTCCACTTCTTGGTGGTTAAAGAAGATAGGACGAACGGCTACAGTAACCATCGAGACACCTTTAGTTTCTTCATCCTCATCCCCGTAAACATTTTTAAAATGAGACAGCCATTTTTCATCGGGGATAACGCAGTGCATGGGTTCATTATTATCGTCTGAGAATAAGGGCTGTTTAATAATCTCCCAAAATTTCCTGCTGTCCTTCAGCACTGCCGCTGAGAGGAGATTTTCCCACGCTTCACGTTTGATAGTGTCCTTTCATTTCTTTATGGCTAACTTATAGATTTTCCTTAATCTGGTAATATCATCTTTTACCCTAGGAGTATTTTTTAGGGCTGCCATCAGTAATTTGTGAGCATTAGAGCATGCTGAGTCAAACGAGCGCTTGTTTCCTGGGGTTCCTTTTTTTTACTTCGCTAAAAGATCCTGTGACACCTGGCCACATATTACCTCAAATGCCTCTACTATTTCTTGGCCCTGCGCACAAGGATTTTTACAGACCTCGACCTTGTCCTTGATCTTAAAAAAAATTTTTGCATAACATTTTTCCGGGATCACTTTAGCCCATTTCACTCGCCTATCTTGGTCAGTAATCCTCAGGGGGTGGGCGAGCTTTACTATTATTGGGGATGCTCCCATATGGGCTCCCCAAGCCACTTCGAGTACTACCGGGTTATGATCGCTAAGGTGTGTTTGTACTGTACGATAATCCATAACCCGGTTTAAAATACCTTGTGAAACAAAGATGTAGTCTATTATTGTACCTTGATGGGCACCAATAAAAGTTGGCAGTCTCGGGCCACCGTCTGGTTCGTGCAAGTCGAAGTTAGCAAGAAGTTCTTCTAGCTCATCCCCCTAAGTAGAATGTTCAAAGTGGGGTCCCTCTAGTCCTTCGTCTCCGTCATCACTGTTTCCCCTACAGGCTAGGTTACACGGGTGAATATTAAAATCGCCTAATAAAATGTACTCTGAGTCATAGTTGATATTCTGGCTTACTGATTTTAAAATACTATCTAGGTTAGTGACGTTACAACCTCTATGGTCACTGTTCCCTGAGTTGTAAAAGTTTATATATATAATCCTGCTAGTGTTGATAATCGCCCTTTCTACCATTAAGATGTTATGGGAATCGGTGCTAATCTGCCTACAACTTCCCTTCAAGTCTAAGGAGAACAGGATTACAAGGCCTCCCTTAGCTCTCGCCATACGACTGGGAACAGCAGGTTTGGTGAAGCTAGTAAACCCATCCCACCAAAGGTTGGCGGATGTATCCCAGGTTTCCTGGAGAGCAATAATATGGTGGCTTAAAACAAAACTTGACCATGCCTTATCCTGTCGTTTGGCATTTAGGCCTGCTATGTTCCAGCTTATCATTTTGCAAGAATCTATAGATTTCTTAGATTCTGGGTACCGCACCGATGACCCTTCAGCTGCTCGTGACAGTTGGGTCCCCTCATTAATTCCCACTTTCAAAAGGCTCTGTGAATTATCGCTGACAAGGCTCTGATTTGCACAGTGCTCAGGCCGATTTAGTGTGGGAAGATATTCACATTTTAATATAACTTGGCCTTCTTGCACTGTCTGATAAGTGGGCTCACTGGGGTCTAGGCCATTGATGTATTGTCCACTCTTGGCTGGTGGCACATTCAAAGCATCATTTGCCAAATCAATTTCCTCCGTGAGTCAGTCGCAGTCGTTTAGATACGATAAAGCTCCATACCTATTCCCCATTCCAAATCCCCAGTCAAAAGGGGTAGCTACCTGGCCCCATCCACTGGCTGTCGTGTTCCACATGGGTCGTGGGGTATTTGGACGCATCAAAGGCTGTTCGTTTCCCATCCGGGATATAAACCCGTTTCCCTGACCTCTGTGGTCATATCCCGGGATGCCAGGTCCCCATCCGTTTATAGTGGGCCCATTTAACATTGATGTTCTGGCTGTTGGCTCAATCGGATAGTTATATTTTCCTGTCCCACGACTGATCATAGGCTGAAAACAATCATTGTTATATCGGGGTCTAGTATCCCCTCCCCAGCTAGTGGCTTTTGTGTATCTCCTAGGTCTAGGGATATTGGGGAAGGTAGCGATCTGGATCTCACTATAAAAAAAATTCAGGGTGAGGGGGATTATAGAGCCACTTCGTCGTTGAGGGGGAAAGATGTTAGACAGGATGTTTGGGAGTACATCTGCGTTAGCGAAATTTAATATTACGTAGTCCCCCTTAAACTTTTTTGGCTTGTTCCCAATCCATGGTACCCTCCTTGTCATAACAATCTCCCCTGCTAATTGGTCAAACCCTTGATATGCCATACGCATATTGTTAGTGAGCCAGTGTAAAGCTTTATCCTTTAGACCCTGATTAGATTCTGTTTTATCATGTGATAGAGCAGGGACGTTTGCCAATACGAGTACTACTGGTGAGGCTTCCATGATAAATTGTGATGAGTCATCCCCTTGTTGTGATGGTGCTGACACGACAGATGGTACTATGGGGGAATCTCTTACTATTTCCTGGCTAGGTGCAGATGGTGGTGGCTGCCCTAGCGGAATAGTCTGTATTTGGCTTTCCGTAGGAGTAGCCTTCACGTCTGTGGCCACCGGTTTTGTGACAAGAGTAACTAGATTCTCCACCTCTTCAGTCAGCTTGCTTTGTGACCCACCCAACTTTTTAACCTCAGAAGTTAATTTGTCCAATTTCCCAATCAAAGGCTTAATGATAGTCCTGATTTTCATGTCTATCATATCTTGAATCCTATTGAATAGGTCGTCATCAATGATGCGTCTTGACTCAGCGTCAACATCAAACTCCACATTTTTCCCTTCGCGCCTAGGTGGTGTGGACGGCTTTTTTCTTCCTTACTGTTTCCCCCCACGTTTTGACTGAGATTTTCTACAGTTTCTCACGGCCCGTACTACAGGCAGCGGGGTCGAAAGAACTTCATCAACCGTATCTATCTGTTGATCAGAGTCAGACACTACATTTGCTGACAGGTCCACTAGCGGGTCTGAGTCTTCATCCTCATTGCCAATGTCTTGAGAATTAGAATCTGGTAAATATATAGAAGGGTTTAGTAACGGTGTGTCGGACATTAATGCATTTGAGGAAGGACTTGCTGGGAGCAAAGTTGGTGATTGGCTCAAACCTAGGGATTGCCTTCTTTCATTGTTGATCTTACTGACCACTTGTACTAAATAAGAGTCCAAAGTGTTAAGTGGCTCAGTGACTGCAGCTGCCAATTTTTTAGGCATGTTTACAACAGGGTTTAGGAAGCTATCAGGGGTCTGAGCGGTACTCAAAGGGTTAGCCCCGAAGATATTACACAATGCTAGCAAGACAAGGGAATGTAGCAACCATGCAACAGTAGGCAGTTTCTTGTTCCAATCAAATCATAAGCCAGACGCAAACGGTGTCTAAGGTTCATAGATGTTCATTCACACTGAACAGCACTGATGCATACAACGGGTACAGTACCTTGGCAGCTAAATGATGGAAATATCAGGGGGATGGCCTTGCCTGGCCTTTTCGTGCCTCTGAGGGCCGTAGAGGGCCCGCCCTTTGCCCGGGCTTCGCCCCGGGCGTCCCGCTCGCGTCCCGCGACACGGGGGTGACTGCCAATTTAACGCGCCTCCTGGCGCTCCCTTCCCGCGTCTGTGTCGTCAGGGACGCGCCGCCGCGAGGCCTGCCGGGTGTTGAAGTCCCCGGAGCGGCGGCGCGATGTTGGAGTGCTTCCTGACTCTCGGCGGTGGCTGCTCGTTCTCCTGGCTGCTGTGGTGGCTCTCGGCGGTGGCGGCAGGTATGTGATGCTTCCCCCGCTCCGCCGGGGTGACTGCCAATTTAACGCGCCTCCTGGCGCTCCCTCCCCGCGTCTGTGTCGTCAGGGACGCGCCGCCGCGAGGCCTGCCGGGTGTTGAAGTCCCCGGAGCGGCGGCGCGATGTTGGAGTGCTTCCTGACTCTCGGCGGTGGTGGCTCGTTCTCCTGGCTGCTGTGGTGGCTCTCGGCGGTGGCGGCAGGTAAGTGTTGCAGACCCACTAGTAGCATTTGATTTACAGGTGATGGGTGCAAGTAGTACCACTTTACTAGACACTTATAAGTGAAGTAAATATGCCAGTTGGGTACAAGCCAATTCAAACATATTTAAAGGAGAGTGCACAAGCACTTAGTTAAAGTTTGTAGATTTATATATCGTGGCTTATCACCCATGAAGGTATCCAGGCGCTGTCTATTGGCACAGACATATTAAGTGATTTGCCCAGAACCACAGGATGTTGTGCTGACATTGAAACTCAAACCTGTATCCCCAGCTCCCAAGTTGGCAGCTCTGGCCGCTGCACTGCATCATTTTCCCTTTCTCATTTAGAAGTAATTACCTGTTGTAAAGTGCACAGTGTCCTAAATGCCAACATAAATGGGTTGAGAAAACAGGAGTGGAAAAGGCAAAAAGTTTGGGGATGACCCTGCAGGGCATGCCAAGTCCACCATGCATCGTAAGAAAATCAGCCCTAGGGATGGGAGAAAACTATAAGTTACATGTACTTAGGTATTCGACCAGCAAATAAACACATATTTTAATCACTGTCATACAGACACATTTATAATAGAAGGATGTATTCATTTGACAATTTTGCAGCATTTCAATATAGCTAAAAAAACACATTGAAGTTAAGTAGTTTATATTAAGGTCTTCCTTGGGACTTTGTACATCCTCTACTGTTCCCTATTCCAAGTGAATGAAAAAACACATAAATGAGTGCTAGCGTAAAGCCAAGCATGCATGGAAATGTCTCTTTTAAGTAAGTAAAATTATCTCCAATCATATTGGCCTTCATGTTGTCTACAAGTTCATCCGTGTGAATCATAAATCGATAGAATGGTCATAAGTAAGGGCTTACTCACAGCGTCATGATGGGAAAAGCCAATTCTCATCTCCCTGAAAAAGATATTATGTTGCGCCAAGAAACTATGCTGTGAATCAAGATCAAATGGTCAGCGTTATGCTGAAGTGACATGGTTTATTCCTTGTTGGTGTTCACCCAGATTGTGTACTCACCTCCCTTGTGTCCTTGGTCATAACCTTACCCTTGGTAAGAACATCTAACCTGGGCTTCTATTGGAATTCTATAACGCATATTATCAAGTCCATTATCGCCATTTTAGCGGCAGTTTCCTGCCGCTAAAACAGCAATAATTTTAACAAGGTTCTTGCTAATATGCCCCTTAGTTTCTGGTGTTAGTCTGTCCAACACTGTACTTTGGCTAATCGTCGGTGTAGGTTGAGCATTAATGGCAGTCTGGCTTCTTTCTATGCCTCTTGGCTTTGTGGAACTTTGGTGATTTCTTGCGGTGGTACACATCTTTGTGGCACTTTAGAGTTGCCGGGGGAACCTGCACTGACCAAAGTTTCCCAGCTCCATTTCATTCGCAGTGTATACTGTCAGGTCACTTAGTAGTACATAAGGGATTTTGCCCTCGTGCATTTACACAGCACTCAACTCTCTCCTGCGCTCGCAGCAAATTTCTTTAACTTGTCCAGCCTAATCAACTTCCTAGCCTCACTTCCTTAGAGCAACGTCTCCCTCATGCAAGGCACATCCAGTGCCCCTCATCAGAGATGATCAGCTCTCCTTCTCAAACTAGGATTCAGGCAGCCCCTCCTGGCAGTTCAAAATGAAGTTCCCCAAGTTACTAGTCGCAAACCTGGAATGGAGAATTGGCATTAATATCCCAAAACTGGAGCTCAAAAGTTTTCTTAATCTCACTGGTTGTGGCAACCATTGCCTCAGAAAATAAATCTTTTTACACTAGATGGAATTTTCAGTCCCATCATTATACTAAAGTTGCAGATAACTGTTGTGTATTGCAGCTGTCACGTCTGAGTTTGATTTTGGGCATGTTAAAAGTTGGGTCGATGGGTGACTGGGGTATGGGCCCTGGTCAAGCAGCAACTACAGTCCTAATCAGGGTAAGAGGCAGACAAACCCTAAATTAACCTTCCACATACCTCTAGTATCTTGGCACAGAAGAATCAGGCTAAACTTGGAGGCAATCTGTAAAGCATTTGTGCAACACTTCAAACAGTAAAATAGTGAAAACAATACTTATATAGAAAAATAGAGAATACTTTAATTAACAAAAGAAGACATAAATGACAAAATTCCAATTAGTAGAACTGGATATATTGAATTTCAAAATTTGTAGTGAAAAATAGCACAAAAAAGCAAAAAAAAGGGCTACTAAGGGATATCTGGTCGAACTAGATCAGAACTAAGTCATAAGTTCAGGCTGACCGCGATGGAGTGAAGCCCCACTTTATTCAACATCTATGTATCTTCTCTTGCCCCGGTGATCCGATCCTTTGGGTTCAAGTTAACATCTTACGCAGACGATACCCAGATCGTGGTTTCAGTGCTTCCTGGGAAAGAGCTGGGTGTGGCAGCTAGGTTTTAGGACTGCATGTTAGCAGTTAGCTCATGGATGGCAAAGAGTTGCCTAAAACTGAATTCCTCCAAGACCGAGGTGCTTATCTTCGGGTCCAACACAAACCTCTGGAGCTCCAAGTGGTGGCCGACAGATATGGGATCCCCGCCATCTCCGGCTCCGAAGGTGAAGAATTTAGGAGTTATTATTGATAACCAACTCTCTTTTAAACCTCAAGTTAAGGCGATTACCTCTTCCATACACTGGACTCTAAAAAGCATCAGGAAGGTCCTTCCCTTCTTACCGGCCCGGAGCAGAAAGACGGTGGTGAGGGCACTTGTGCTTTCTCGCCTCGATTATTGTAACAGCCTTCTTCTTGAGGCCCAACAGGGGTTGCTTAACAAACTTCAGGTACTACAAAATGCGACTGCCCGCCTTATAGGGGGTTTGCCCAAGTTCTCATCGGTCACCAGGGAACTGGAGAAGCTGCACTGGCTCCTGGTGCGGAAGCGGATGCTGTTCAAATCTTTGTGCATCGTCTTCAAGGCACTGTATGGTCAGGGCCCGGTGGTCCTCCAGGAGCTCTTCCAATGGTACAGACCAGGCAGACAACTAAGGTCGGCCAGTATGGGGCTGATCAAAACAGCCCGCATCAGGAAGGTGCGCTGGGGGGGGCAGAGGCTTTGTTAGGGGAGCAGCGAAGGCTTGGAATGCCCTTCCTCTAGCCCTCAAACAAAATATGAACCTGTTGGCATTCAGAAAAAATCTGAAAACATGGCTCTTTACCCTCTAGTTCGGGAGGTTGAATCTCAGGGAGTTACCACTTCAGCGCCAGGACACCGGTTGGTAATAGCTCGCTTTAAAAGTGTTATAAATATATATAAATAAATGGATGCAATGGAGCTGAACAATGTACCTTATACTCTGGTTGTGGAGCGTTGAGTGGATTCACGTCAAAGATGCATCATGCAGCAGAGGTGATGTGTAGGTTCCGAGATGCCACAAGTATTTGGTGCAAGGTCCTGGTGTGTCGACATCTAGGATCCTGTCAATGGGGCTTGAGATGTGAAGTTCGGTGTTGAGGATGGAAGCTGCAGCACGGTACAGATGATCAGTGAAACTGCGATGCTCAGTTTTGTTATCGTCGTTGAGGTTGCTGTAGATGACGATGCCAGGAGCTCACATGAGGAAAAGTGCTGCGCAGCGGCAGTTCCGAAGTCGATGCGTTAGTCCCATGATGTGGGAGGCAGCTGCAATGCAAGTGTTTTGCGACGGGTGCAATTCACGCAACAGCGGCAATGTGTCAATTCTGCTCAGGGATGCACCGCTCAGAGAGGATGCATTGGTTCTGTTGGCAAGCACCTTAGACCTACTTCCAAAGGTCCAGGACTGGGAGGCAACACCTTGGCAGGGTAGACTCACAGAAGGCAGGGTCCAGGTGCAGGGGTTGAAAACCTGTTTTCTCCCTGAGGCTTCAGACCAAGAAGCCAGCTAACTACCACTTGGAGTCTCTCTCGGTTCTCGGGTCAAGTAATGCAGGTCCAGTCCTTCTCACCCAGGCAAGAGGACAGCATACCAATATTTCTGCACAAAAAAGCAGGTTTCTAGTAGAACAGCAGTCCAGCAGAGTGGAAGTCCTTCAGCAGCACACCTTTCCTACTTGGTAGCAGAGTATCCACAGTCCAAAGTGTACTGTTTTGATGGTGTCTGAGGTCCGATTCTTGTACCCAGTGGTGTCTTTGGAGTGGGGGAGACTTCAAAGACATGCATTTGAAGTGCACATATATCCTGTCCTATCAGCCCTAGCTCCAGATTAACCACAGGGGTCGGCAGCCCTTTGTATGGAGAAAGGAAGTAGTATATTTGGGTGTAAGTGAGACTTGGTCCACCTCCTTTCTCCCAACCTGTCAGAATAGCCCACTCAGTTACGCCTAAGCTCCCATTGTATATGGAAGTCCAGGTGGAATACACAAAACCAAACTGCCAAAAATACCTAGTCATGTGAGCAGAGACAGGCTGAAGGCACCAAACTGCTAAGGCAAGAAAATATCAACTTTCTAAAGTGGCATTTTCAGAATTATAATTTAAAATCCAACTTTAATATAAGTTTGGATTTTCAATTGTGATTCCAGAGATTCCAGACTTGAATGGTTTATCGCTTCCCACCTGGGAATTACACTTATAATTTGTAAGAAGGCAATCCCAATGTTATCCTATGGGAGAGATAGGCCTTGCGGTATTGAAAAGCGACTTGGAGAGCTTTTCACTACCACAACATGTTAAGCCTAAAAGCACATGTCCTGCCTTGCCTTTTAAATACATTGCACCCTGCCCTCTGGGATATCCAGGTCCTACCTTAGTGGTGACATATGTATAAAAAGGGAAGGTTTGGGGCCTGGCAAAGGGTTTATTTTTCCAGGTCAACATGGCAGTTTAAACTGAACAAAACGGCTCTCCAATGGAAGGCCTGAGACAAGGTTAAAGGGGATACTCAAGTGGGTAGCACAATCAGTGCTGTGGGTCAAGTAGGAGCATTTAATTTCATGACCTGGGCACATGCACTGCCCTTTACTAGTTACTTATACAACTGGGGATAAGCCACTATTACCATGTTTAGGAGATAGAGCACAAGCACTTTATCACTCGTTAGCAGTGGTAAAGTGTACAGAGACCTAATACCAGCATAAACAAGATCAAGAAAATGGGGCAATAAGGCAAAAAGTTGGTGGGCAGACCACCCTAAAACTGTCAGGTCTAACACAGCAGTTCTGACCTTTTGCTCACTCCATTCATTCTGTACAAGCCAAAGACTTTGCCACAAGCTGTGATTAGGAAGGTGGAGTGCAACTAGGATTTTCTTGTTAGGAGCAAGAGAACAAAGGCAAGGGATGCTGCCCCATTAACCTGCCTGTTAACCTTTGGAGAGCAGTTCTTCCATTGAATAATGGGCCTGGAAAGGACAGGGGAAAACTCTGTAGCTACAAACTGACCATCTGTCTCCTCTTATTAATACTAGATAATATAGAACAGAACAGAACCCAGTGTGAGCACAGCCATGTGTGCCAAATACACTTCTCATTCATCCTTTGCACAAAAGTAATTTTTGCAAACGTTCATCAATGCTCCATAAATGTCACCTGTCTTCATAATACACCCATGCTTCTTCATGCTTCCTGTCCTCCCTGGTACAGAATCCTGAAGCCAGCCTGGCCGTGTGGGTCACAGTAAGTGCTTCATTGTGGGGAAAAAAAACAGAAGTCCGGGTGTCCAAATATTTTCTTACAAGCCCATCACAGCAACTGCGAAATGTTGGGTTGCCACATATCAAGACTGCTTATTTAGCCTGTGTGGATTTCCATTACATTGGAGTCATTTGAGTTATTTCGGTAATTCGGTGTTTTCAATTACCGATAATTATGTGTTCCATGTGTAATTTGGAGAGAAAAAATCTTACCTATAAATACATTAAGCGAGAGCAAGCGGACGCTCTTGCCCAATATTAGTGTTCTGCTGCATTTAGAGCTGTTTCTGAGCACAAAATGTATCCTCACGTTCACTTTGAATGCAAGAGTGCTTTTGGTGCTAAGAATATAGCGCTACATGCTGTGAGTAAATTGGGGGAAAATTCTACCCCAAGAGAACATTTAGCAAGCAGCTATTTCTTGTGCAAAATGTGTCAATGTGTCCAAAATGGATGCATGGAGGGTTTATTTTTTGCTACGAAATAGCCCTCTATGCAAGGTTACTCTTCTTGCATAGTTCTATTTAATCTTGCACAATTTCTCTGTAATCCTGCACGGAATTACACAAGTTTCGCCCAGCCCTAGTCTTAATTCGACTTCATGCCTCTTTCTTCTGCCACATCACACTTGGTTTATATTCTTCTAACTCTTGAAGGTTCCAATCCCTTCTTTCTCCCATTTTCACAGTTTTTGTTTCTTTTCTACCTTAAACTCCCTTTTCTGCCTTTATCTCTTTTGCTCTCGGTCAAAGTCTGGTGATGAATAATAAGTTCAGGTCCCTGGAAATGTGTGCTGGTTCCACCACCTGTAATGATTTGCACAAATTAAGTGTTGTAGATCAATCAATCAGGTTTCTTATAAAGTGCAACAAGAGGGTCTCAAGGTGATGGGTGACAGTGCCTAGGTTTGCCCGCTCACGTAGGGGCGGACGCTCCTTTTCAGGTACAAGTGGCCCGTCTATGGAATCGGATGCCTGTCACTCTTAGACAGCTGGATGACTTAGGAGGTTTAGGAAAGAACTTAAAACATGGTTATTCCTTGATCAACATATGTAGAGGGGCGCCCTGCAATGTTTTATATGCTCTGCCCAGTGCCGGGACACTCTATTGAGTAGCTGTGCGCTTTATAAAAAATTATATAACATAACAATAACATGGGGGGGGGGGGTGAAATTAGTCCCCTAAAAATATAATTCTGTGGAAGAGCCTTGGATTTGAAAGTGAGTACAACATTTATAAGTAGTGTTGTCTATCAAAATATTTGCCAGCTTCCTCCTTTTTCACATGAATTGAGACATCCCTCAATTTGTTTTACAATACCACTTGTCCTTGAAGGGATTTACAGCAGTTCGTTTCATGGCTGCCTGTGATCTGACCTGTGGTGTGCAAGTCTTCACTCCCACAGGATCAGCCAGTTACCCACCGAAGGTATAAATAATTAGTGGAGTTGAAAGCCAGGAACTTCACTTCGTGCGCTGGTGTAAAACCCTTTGCTTTTCAGCTTCAGAAATAGATCACACATTTTGTCAAAGATGTGTGAAGTGCAAGTACAAAGGGAGTAGAGTCTTCAAAAAGCATTTGCACCCAGAAGGAGATCTGAGGGCGGTATCTGCATATCCCTCCCAGGGCAACAGACGAGTCTGCTCAACAGCAGATGCTCTCTCTTTCGAAGCATCTTGGTAGAAATCCACTGGAGGCTGCGTGCGGGAGGGGGTCTCCACCAACAAATCAAGATGTGTAAATTGCCCATGTTTTAAAAACATTTCTGTGCATGCAGAAGAATTGAAGTCTAAGTATTTCTATGCATCTAAAAGGATTGAAGTCTGCATACAAGAACTGAAGTATTAACATAGCAAGAGCCACTGACTAGGGCCTGATTTAGTTTTCAGCAGACTGGTAACTCTGTCACAACGTTGACGAAAATCCTGTCCACCGTACTTTAAATCCCATAATATCCTATGGGATTTATATTTCGGCAGAGAGGATATCAGTCACCGTTGTGACTGATTAACCGGTCCGCCGAAGTCTAAATCTGGCCCTAAGTGTCACTATAAAGTTGTGTTCGTACCAAAAGACTGAAAAATCGAACATCTCGATTACCTGTCTCCACAAAAGACATAGAAATGCCACGATACTGGCCAAGTGGTGGCAATGCCGTCCTGCTGCAGCATGTACTGAGTTGGACCTAAGCAGTAAAAGCTGCATCCCAGCATGGTCTTTGTACATTACAAATACAAGTTTCAGGGCGGTTGAGTACTACTCTTGTTCCACACTATTTATCCAATACAGGCCACCTCTGAGTCATTCACAACAATTAGTCACTGACATAGATACTACCTGTTTTGCCCTCCTATTTATGGTATGGGTCATGGGTGGTGAATATTTTCTTCTAAGCATGTCATATAACTTCACATAATGCTTAACTATTGCTACATGTATTCCATGACCCAATTGGAGCACCCATTCTAACCTCACCTGCCACACCCAGGGACATATTTACTATTAAACATAAAAGGCAGTCGGTGCACCACCACGTAACAATTCCATAAAATACAAGTTCTGTATCCAGAGTTGTATTCTTCAAATCCTCCTTTTATTTTGAATCACATTGGCTCTAGCAGTGACATGCAACATGTAGAGTGGATCAACCAACGCGTTTGGACTTCTTCAGGGCATTCGCGGAGTCCAATTATAAGAGGTACCGCTGTATCTGAGACAGGACGTAAGTTGTCAGCAGTGTCATACGACTAGAAACCAGACAAATGAGTTACTATGAAGCAGTTGTAGACAACTTATTCTTTCTCATAACAATCACAATTTGTGGGACACCTATAATTCTAAGTATACTGGGCCCACATAATTGAGGGCGGCCCAAAGTGGACAATCCTGTCCACTCAGCACCTTGATACGTGCTGAACTGGTAAATAAACCGATCCTCCTGACCGTGTTGTAAGTAAATAGTAATATTACTATTATTTCACTCAATGCAGTGCAGCAAGGACATTTACTGTGTTATGTGAAAGGGAGAGAGCAGAAATACTTCATATTTACAGAATATGCACTGTAGGCTGCCTTGTGCCAACACTGAAATCCCTTGCACAAGGACTGCCTGCACAAAAAAAATCCATAGATGCTTGTTCTTGTTTCTAGGTGTGATGCAGAATGCATCACACCTAGAAACAAGTTTCTCTCCTCGTTTCGCCATCATCTGGGAAGCATACCAATTTGACACAATCCCAGGCTTACAAACCTTTGAAAATCTGCAATTGTTTCAGATCCATGGAGGGGCTATCATGCTTCACCTATGGAACCCCTACCAGTTCCAGATGTAACATAAAGCAGCGCAAGCAGCTGAATTGCATTACATTTCTTTACAGATCCATGCAACGCAACGCAAACCGCCCCTTGCATGGCTTTGTAAATTTTACTGAAACCTTTGCATTGTCTTTGCATTGCCTTTATTCTGCCCTTATACAAAGAGCACATCAAAACTCAAAACAGTTGCCTTTAGAATACGTGACTGCTACTGCAATGTGTGCTTTTAGAGACCTAAAAAGATATTATCACTGTAAGGCACTGTTCTTTTTTTGTGATTGAAGAGGGTGCAGCAGTTTCCCCAACAATGTGGTTTGACAAAACAAGCAGTGTCAAAGCCACACCACTGACAGCTAACATCAGCCCTATTGGCTTTGCTAATGCTTGTTTTACCAGAATGCATACTTTCTATGGGTTCAATTTCAAGTACATTTTAAAACATTTGACTTTATGTAGCCACACTGCAGCCGAGATAACAATGCGTTGCTCGAAATTTTTGCTGTGCCATCATATTTATAAAAACGTGCTATATTTGGCTTACACTACAGGAATTAAGCAAAACCGTCAAGAGGCGATTTCCTTATACTCTTAATTTTAAATTACCCATGGAAATTGCTCATCCATAATTCATAAAGTACCAGCATGCATAATGCATGCCACCCTGCAACATTCTCACGTCAAAGAGGGGGTGGTAGCATTATATGTTGTCCACGTGAATTTCCTCAATTTCAGGATGTCTAAATATGTAAAAAAAAAAAAAAGATCTGCAAAAGAATTGCACTTGCCTAGAATAAAGGAAATATGTGAATTAACGTTAGGATATTAGGGTAAAATGCAACATTTGGAATCGACATTTATTTCACCAAATAACAAATAAGGAAGCCATCGCTGCTCATTTAATTGTATCATTCTTATCCTTAATAATGTATTAAAACGCATAATTTTTTTCTCTGTGCGCATCTGTTCGAGTTAGTTATAGATGTGTGTCCTTGTCACTTTTACTGCCACAGGCATTAAAGGTTAAAAACGGAATCGTCTTTGAGAACATTAGCATTCTGTTAACATGGTGGCTTGCTTTGTCTTGTGGAAAACAAAACCATCCGTTTTGAAAATGCCATATATTTACATATTCCGCATATTAACATTGTTTTCCTTTAGTTTACCTGGCAGTCATTGTTTGTGTTCAGACCTCCCCGCACCCCACCTGCCCGCTTAATGTGAACTTGTCTTGTACTGAGAACTGTTTGCTGAAATATGTCGTTTTCCCTAAATGCAGGTCGTAATCCTTGGCAAACATACGAGGGGCTATCACTTCATGCTCGCCAACCTGGTAAGAAGCTTTTTATTCTAAATGGCACTAGGGCTGAGTTGGGGAAGATAATGTATTCCATCCAGGCTGTGTCAACTTTAATCATCCGAGAAGAAATGCACGAAGAAGCAAATAATGTGTTTCTTGGATTTGGAGAAATTACTTGGCAAATACTGCAAACAATTTGCAAGAGTCATTTGTGCGCTATTACCCTTTCGGTATTTGATCTAAGAAGATTGTATGCTTTTCTAATGAATAGAAAATCATTTGCATAGTTTTTTTCAACAGTGTTTGATCGTGACTGTAAAGAAAACCCCACCGTATTTTGTGTAAAAGACTTCACACGTTAGGTAATGTGAATGGAACTTTTGTTCCTCCTCTGTGTTATTGATAATGTAAGTCGAAAAGGTAGACTATATTTTTCTATAATTAAAGTTTGCATGGGGATATTTGGGTGAGACAGTTTAGGCGCGAGACAGAGGCCTGGCTCTGGCTCAGCTCGAGGTCCAAAAGGAATCTCAAGTCCAAACCGAGCCGAGCTTGAATGTGTTTTCTGCTTGCCACCCACCCCCTAGCATCACACGCCAAAAATGAGGAACAAAGCATAACGTTTTGGTGTTAAAAACAGCCACGGCCGGCAGTGGGAGTACCTGCAGGGCGGTGACGTGTGGAGGGGGAGGGGCAGGATGGGGGGTAGTAATGTATGGATTACGTAGTTTTACTGGTAAGTAAACATTTAAATAAATAATACGAATTTCGTTGCACGCACTGCATCGCATTTGGGGATGCAGTGCACTCAACGAAAATCGTTTTATTTATTTAAATGTTTACTTACCTGGGAAGCTCCTTAATCCATACATTACTACCCCCTACCCTGCCCCTCCCCCTCCCCACGTCACCGCCCTGCAGGTACTCCCACTGCCAGCCGCGTCTGGTTAAAAAGGCTGGAAAGTGTAGCCATCCAATGGGTACTTTGCATAAAGTGAAAAGAGAAAACCCGGGACCAATCCTGGTTTCCCCGCTAGAGCAGAATGTGAAATCTTAGTCAGTACTTTTATTTTTTTGAGCATCTTTTTCTTTGTTATCCCATAAGAGAGAACGCCTTCCAATACATGAGTGCAGTGTGCGAAAATAGCCCGACGTATTTAGGTGAAACCCTTCTGCATGTTAAAGAAATACCTTTTTCTATTTTTAAAGAAACTATCATATTTTCACATTGTGCTTGTTGGTCGATTTAGATGATAGCTCTTTTCAGGGCACTGCTTGTGCATGGACTCTTAAAGCCCAACTTGATCATTGGCTTGGTTCTGGCTCAGCCATCCCTGCTAATTTATGGGCTTGTCCACCTCTAGACAACTTAGGACCTAATTATGAGTTTGGTGGTCCGATGGACCGCCAAATCCATGGTGGTCCGACCCCCGTATTACAACTCTGGCTGTCAGACCGCCTTGAGCCGGCTGGTGCTGGCGGTCTAAAGCCTGTGGCACCGCCAAGCATATTACGAGTTTCCTCACCACAGTTTTCATGGCGGTGAGCCCGCTATGAAAAGTGTGACAGTGGAGAATGTAAGGGGCTCCCGGTGCCTCTGTTTTCCCGGGGTGCATGCAGAGGGACACATAGTGTGCACACTGTCTGTATGCACCTCCAGTTCAAGCACGTCATGGACTGCACATTCCATGATGTGTGGAATGTGCTGGGCAGTCCCATGGTGCTGCCTTTCTAAGGCTCTCATACAAGACTTTGAAAGTCACCACTGTGGGACCGCCGCTGCAGGACCACCCACCAGGATTCTACTCAGAATACGGCAGGCAGTGTGCATATGGGTCTGGCGGTCTTGGAGCAGGGCGCTGGCGTTCCGCCCGCTCCAAGACCTCCAAACTTGTAATCAGGCCCATATTATTTCAGCCAAACAAAAAAACTTGCCTTCCTTACCACTAGCTGTACTCTTTTGTTAGTGATCTTTAAGCACAGAATTGTATACTTGAAAGATATCGCACAGGTCACGAAAACCAAACCCACACTATAGTGTGAAGACCTCTGATATATTAAGGACCTCTGTACTGTTTCAGGATTTTAAAAGAAGTCCTGTTGCACACATTTTCAAGAACCTCACATGGGGCTCAATTGCGTGCATCACTTGGCAGAGTGACAGGTGGGAGTGTGAGGCAGGCAATCAGCCTGGAAAACCTCTGAAGAAGGGGGAGAATGACGAAGGAGTGATAAAGACCGGCTTGTGCAGCATATAGGTCTCCTTGTGGCAGGTCACTTGGTATAAAGAATTGGGATCTTTTCTCTCCGTAAGGTGTCTGGTGCTTTTACTTCATGATCATGGGAGCTTAGGGGAAAGAAGAGCATTACTACGCTTTATGCACCCAAAGCCTATTTTTCATCATTGGTTTTCCACCATCTCTGTGATTCACATCGCAAAAAGACTGAGGTATGCGTGATCTACTTCTAGAAGAACAGCTACAGAAAGAAATCCGTTCTTCTAAAGATGTTCCTATTATTCTATTACACAAATATCCCAAGCTTAGATCTATTTTCATATGAAGCAATTTCTGATATGTACAAATATAATGATCTTGGTGGTCATTAGTGGTTTCAATGGCAAGTGTGTGGATGGTGAGTATGGAAAGTCATTCATGATGGTCCTTGGGATTCTAGTAGTTATCCAAACTGAATCAAAAGGACAGGTAGCGTGAAATCTTTCAATTGGTCTTAGAACTAACTAATTTGAGATGTGTTAATACAGAAATCAAGGGTGATCCTCACCCTTGTGTGTAAAAGGTTGGAAGGATTCTTTAACTGCCTATGCTTACTTAACCACTGCAATTTTCCATCTCTTAAAGTTTTTCTGCATGATTGCTAGACAAGAGAGACATCTTTTTCCACAATGTTTATTTGAGCCCATGCTCACTTTTGGGTGCAGAGAGTGACAGAAGTTGAGGAAAACCTTGAATGCATAGCTGTTAAATGGAATGAGGCACATCAGAGAACAAGAGGGGAACAAAATTGAAGCCAAAGTTCACTGAGATGTAGTAGAAGTTAGTGGATGGAATGCAGAAAGAGACACCCTAAATGGTTTGATTATGTGCCTATAGAGAAGGCACAGAGAGTCTTAATGGTGGAGGGAAAAGATATTGGCCCAGATTTATATAGAAGTCGAGTAACACAGCAAGTAAAGTTGCTGTGCTGCACTGTGTGAAAGGGAGTGAGCAGAACAGCATAATATCTATTAAGATGCGGCCCTGTTCTGCTCTGTCCTGCACTCGTGTACTTTTGGCTGCCATGCTTTAACCTGATACCTTGAGGAATACAGTAAGGGTGTAACGGTTATGGGAAGCATAGGTTTTTTTTCTGGAAGGGGTCCCTTCCACTTCACAAACTATGATATGAAAGCATTTTTTCCTTGTTACACCTGCCTCTTGGAGGCACAGGACATTGGCAGAAATCCCTATCAATTCATGGGTTGATGCATGAGAAGATCCATGCACTACCCATGTAACAACCCCTTGACACAGAGCAATGCAAGGCAGCATGTTGTGTAGCTTTGTGTTACTTTGAGTTTCAATCCAATGCAAATCGTGATTGCAAATCCCACCACAGAACATTGCATCGGGTCTGTGTTAAAATAGTAACACAAAGCTGATGTACAGAGTTTGTAAACCAGGGCCAATATGTCCTTGTAATTTTGCATAGTTATTCAAAAAGTGATGTCTCTGGGAGTGCTGAGATTTGCAGTGAATAGTGTGTGTGTAGTGTCCCTGAATTTTGCCAGTCAAATGCGGTGCCTCCAGATGCTCCGCTGATTGATACTTTAAGAATGCCCTGGGTAAAGAGACACTCTTTTATCTCTAGCTAGTACTGAAGAAGATAGTAGCCTCATCTAGAACACCAGATGGATGGGGATGGTTCTAATCACCACTCATAAAAATGTTTAGTCTGATAAACCAAGAAAATGTTAAATGACTACTCTTGTAAGTTCCCGAGACTTATTTTGTAATGGGGGTCCTGGGCCATGACCTTCGCAAGCTGTGTTAGCAGCCTTACAAAGTTTCAGGCAGGGGATGTTCATGTCGAACAATGTGGCAGCCCTGGCGGCTGATGAAGGGAAGGATGGATGTCACTTCATGACCTTTTGTGGCTTTGATTGATTAGATTAATCAAGAGTGACTAATAGGTGAAACTATGGTATTGAAGTATTCAAGCTGCCCTACTAGAGTTAATAATAGTTTTACATATGGCGCATGAGATCAGTTAAGTTTAGTATGCAACAATTTTTATTTGATGTGGTTTGGACCAGAAAAGGTTAAGACAATGTTGCTTGTTAGCCCCTCTATATGTTAACCTTTATGTTTCACATTTAGATGCAGTATTGAATGAGAAAATAATTTTTCCCTGAAAAAGAAAAGAGAACATTTTGCAACCCGGTAAATGTCTTATAATTCAGCCACTTGAGACCAATCAGCAGTGGACTTCCAGTGGACTTTGGTTAGATTGTTGGTGAATTGCATTTTTGATGCATCAGAAATTAATAAAAATGAAGCTCTCTAAATGTATACAGTTGTAGTCTAAAGGACTTGACATATTGATGGAGTTTGTCAAGAAGAAATTTTAACCGAGAATGAATTGAAATGAAGACCCCTTAATGGAAGAAGTAATGCAAGGTTTTGATTTGGTTTTGTATTATTGTTATACCCTAGATCCTTTAAGTAAGGCCTACTATGCCGAGCTATTACTGTTAAAGGTGAATGATTTGACTACAAGTAGGACATTGTTAGTTCGATTAGATAGAAGGGGTGGTGTGTAAAAGAGCTCTGAATTTAATGGGCCATTGAATGAAAAGAAAAAGACTTGCCCTCTCTCCCAGTGTTACATCATCAGCAATCACCAACAATAAGGATTCCAGAACATCTCTTTATTTGATTAAATCTTATTCTGTTGTCAAATCAATTGTGACATTATTCACCAGATTGACCACTATAAGGCACTGCATCCCCATTATAACTGGTGGGTTAGAAATGTGCCTGTGTTCAGTGTACTAAATGACAACCTGTGTTCTAACCACTAAATAAGCTGTATATAAAAAGCAGAGGTAGAATTATTTCTTGAACATGTCTATATTGAGGTGCCAGTGAGAAATGGCAGGCAAAAGGTTAGGTTGTTGGATTAACTGGGAGATTGACAACCTGATGTAGTTTGGATAATGGGTTACTCCATCACATCTGTCTTATTTTAAGTGTATTCTATCCTATAGCTCTTGAAATAAGGTGGACAGGATACCCATCACATTTGTGATGGAGTTCCCGTCCGCCAACATTTAAATAAGGCCCTTAAGGGCCAGATGTAGGAGCCCAAATACCGGTCGGTAACGGCCAAATTCGGCCGTTACCGACCGGTATTTGGGTTTTCAGATGTAGGGGGCCAATTTTACCGATTCGGTAAATTTACCGAATCGGTAAAATACCGAATCGGTATTTTTACCGATTCGGTAACTTCTAGATGTAGGTGGGACTCTTCTGAGTACCAAAGGCCTTTCAGATTCGGTATTTTACCACCCAATCCAATTGGGTGGTAAAATACCGAATCCAGGTGTGCTTGCACATGTGTGCATGCACACCTATGCCATGTGACAGACAGACATGCCCATAAGGGCATGTCTGTGTGCCACATGGCACACATGCCTGTATTTGGGGTGCTAGAGGGTGTCAAAGTGACACCCCCTGCACCCTTGCTGGAATCGGTATTACCGATTCGGTAATGCCCATTGATTCCTATGGGCTTCAAGGCCCATAGGAATCAATGGGCATTACCGAATCGGTATTTACCGATTCGGTAAATACCGATTTTTACAGATTCGGTAATTCAATTACCGAATTTACCTAAATCTCCCTCCTTCTATTTTACAGATTCATAAATACTGAATCAGTAAAATTTGGTATTTATGAGTCGGTAAAATAGAATTATCTACATCTGGCCCATTGTACCTCATTCCAGCTAATCCCAATTTGGGTGCAAACTTCTTTTTTGATTCCAAATCTGGATTATTAATAGTGTGCAAATAAGCGTGTTATCTCTCACAGCAAATTTGCATCTGAGTTGAAATAACCAACCACCTCCCCCCACACCCAACAAGTGTGCTGTAAAATAATAACACTAACTAGTGAACTCATCCAAGATAGGAACCCAGCACGAACAGCTTTGTTTGATCTAGAGATTATGCCTGTGTCCAGTTTAGGCGGTGATCAATTCTATTCTTTGAGTTATGCTGGATATCTTGTAGCTTTAGAAAAATATAGGAGTACTTACAGTGCTGTCACCAAAAGGTTTGGAACTCTTTCATACGTTTCAGTAATAATCAAATGCCTGCAAGGGTGGTTTTTTGGAGCAAGACGAAAGAGGACTGTGCCTATCGAGAATATAGCTAGCAGTCGGAAACAATCTTTTTACCCCTACAGCAGGGTCAAAGTTTTCTAAACTTTAAATTTCTCCCACTTAAAATATATACTGTATTTTTTATTTATACTTTAGGAACAGTGTGCACTGGGTGCTAGATGCCTGCTATTTGAAAATACAACACTTTTAAGTGGGAGAAAATAACGCATTAACTTAATCTTTCAGTTAACTTTTCATTGTAATTTTCCCCCATTTAAAAGCATTTAGAAACATAATTTTGTTCTCACACTCCAATAATGAGTTGCCAAGAACTTTTGTTTAAGAGTTAAATACATCAGTGCTTCAGTTCCTCACCTTTGTGCCCCAGCTCCAACCTGGGTCAGAAATCTCAATGAGCTCAGCTCATTATCAGGCCCTGCTATCTGCAGCCTGATGATAATAATTTAAAATAAACATAGCCATCCCTTAACTTTGAATGGAAAATGTGCTCCTGTGCTTATTTAAAAATAAACTCATGGCTGTGAGCTACTCTGAAGGTGTCTGGGAGCTACTGGGAACTCCTCATCATTGGTTGGAAACACCTGCTTTACAGTGGTATGCTCAGATTGACCACATAAATACAAAAATCAAAATGTTGTTGCTTCAGGTAGGTGACTATGCTCTGAAACCAGGAAGACAACTTTAAAATAATTGATACTTCTAGGCACAAGTGTGGTGTGTTTGCATGTCGCAGTATGTTTTTAAAATATTTGTCTTTGTGATGTTGTATTTATATTTCCTGAATGTATCCAAATATGCTATAAATTATGCTTTGAGTGACTGTTTAATATCTGTGCTCGTACATAATATAGTATTGTAGCTGTTTTGAATTCTGATGCCTTTTTTTGCCTTCGTTGCCTTTCGTAGGAATAAAAAATGCCATAATCTCATATTAACAATCTGTATTCTCTCTGAGGCTTTATTTGATAGTATTATGAAGATGCTGCATGTGCTCGGTTCATTAAAATATGAAAATACAGTCCCACAGTAAAGCAGAAAATAAATAGGTTAGCAGAAGACTTGAGAAAATTGGAAATTAAGAACTAGAAAATAATGCGCTCTGTAATATACATAACAGTGAAAGCAACCCAATAATTGCATAGTCTGAAAAATCTTGCTTTGCCAGACAAAATTAGTGATGCCATAAATCAGCTCATAGAGATGTTAAATATTCTATTCTCCCTGCTTAGTGTTCATTGTGGTGAATGACACAAACATCAATTGAAAACTATTGAGTAAGTTGCAAGAATATTGGGTCAAAAATATGATCATGTCAAGAATATCAAGGCCCAGAATGTAGAAGGTAAGAATATAATTTTTTATATATATAATGTCTGGTTTTTACGGTATAGTATATAATATTGTTTACTTCCTTATAGTTGTATTAAATATTGTTTATTAATTAATATAATGTACATTTGTTATCATATGGATTCTAGGCATTAGTATTATTATAGTAATTATTTTATTTTTAGATTAGTTTGTAAGTTTTAATGTGTTATTATTATTTTTACATTTAATTAGTCATTAATAATTTAATGGCAGGTTGCTGGGTTTGTATGAAATAGAATTAAAAGTAATTTAAATGATAAGTATTGGTTCTTATTTTAAATTGTGTCTGTTAGTTACATATTTAATTGTGAATTGATTACATACATTACTTTATAGAATATTTGCTATTTTAATCATTTGAATCTATTTTGATATTTGTAATGCACAATTTAAATTTCCTGCATTTTAATGGCTAAATCATTATTTAGTAGTGCGTTGTTTAGTTTGTAGGGGACTAGGGTGGGAAATTATTTAGATTACATTTTTGTTAAATTCAATTGTTATTTTAATTAAATATATATTTGCTAACTATATATTTACAATGTGTAGTTGATTTTGTTATATAAACTATTTGTTGTATTTTAATGAATTGTTGATTCATTTATAAGTGTATTTAATAAACATTTTCAATTTAATTTTATATTTATCAATTGTTTTAATTGTGTTTTGTTTAATTACTATTTTAATGTCATTATGTAATTACATTTTATTTTTAATGTATGTTTTGGTGTTTTTGAGTTGCAGGGAGTGAAGTGAATTTATTTTAAAATAATTTATTTTGTTATATATTCGTTACATTATTTCATGATACAATAAAATATAAAAAATTTTAATTATATAAATATTTAATTGTATATATTTATGAAGCAGATATTGTTATGTTAAATATGTTTCAAAATTTTTGTTTTGTTAGATATTGATTTTTTTTTTATGATTCAGAGTTAGAATTCTATAACTATCCCTTCCATGTTTATGTTTGATTGGTAACAGTAAGTGTCACTTCTCCAAAGTATAACACTTTCTATATTGTTTAGATTAGAGTAGGAATATTAATCCTAATCCTTCCTTTCCAAAATTCCGTACTTTCACTTTAAATGGAGTGGGAATACTACATCTACCCACTGCTTAGCATCTGCCTTGTGCCTGTGCCCAACACCTGTTCCCTGTCTTCTAAACAGGATCAGACCTTTCAGGCCCAACTCTTGCATTGCCATCAAGATTCCCCACTCCCTTCTCCCACATTGCACTTCCTTCCTGGAGCATGCGTTGCCTTCCAACTGCCCCCGAAGCTCCACCCGCTCATTCCCTGCTGCTCTTTTTTTACTTTTTTCACTCTCACGCATTCTTTGCTGCCTTTTGTGCTTTTCCTACTCTCCTTCATTCATTCTTTTCCACCTTTTCTATGCTTTTCCTTAATGCTTTTTTGTGCTTTCTCAACCTTTCTTTGCTGCTTTCATATACCTCCTCATTTTTCTAAGTTTCTTAATGATAATGATGCTCCACTGCGCAACACTACACTGTACGAGACTCTCCGCCATTCTACTGCACAACACTACACTGGACAATACTGAACTATACGACACTCTGCTCCACTAAACTCCACGCTATGCCAATACACCTTGCTACACTCTATGCCACTATTCAACACGTTTCTCCATGATACATCACTCTACCACACTCCATTTTATCACACTCCAGTCGGCAATAGTCCACTGTACAAAACTCAGCTCTACTGTTTGACCCGCCCATGCACTGTACAGCACGCCACTCCACTCTACGATACTCCACTCCACGATACAACACACCACACCACACTACTGTATGATACCTTATTCTACAGTACGCTACGTCACTCCACTCTTCTCAACTCTAACCTCTTACACTCTACGATACTCCACTCTATGACACTAGACTCTACGACACTCTCCTTTCTCTGTACAGTTCTGCACTCCACTTTACAACACTCGCATCAATTACACTCCACGCTGCAATTTGAGACATATTTTTTATTAAAAATAGAAACCATTAACATATAATAAAAAGACAAAAGTTAAAGATAATTTAGAGTTAGAAATTCCTCAGGTATTCTTTCTATACAAACCCAACTTAAAATACACAAACATTAGAAATGTTAAAGTTATATTTATAACTACAATTTATAATTTATGCACCACCTTCAAATTACAGTAAGGCGCACATCTCCAAATACAGTTTTGTCACCCCACTCACCACACTACATTAACTATAACTCATGCCTTTTCCATGCCCGGTTTATACCCTTGCATACTACATCACCTATATCATGTGAAATCCTAATATTCATAACACTGCTTATAATTTCTCAAATCACATTATTTGTCACAACACAGTGCATGGTAGAGTGGTGAGTTATAGTTAGTCTTGTTACAAGCTAAAACGTGTGTGTAACAAGGTTTGCTACATACAATAATTCGAAGGTGGTGATAAATTGTAAATTACATTGAAAATGAAAGCTATAACTATAACTTTAGAAATGTTTACGTTTTTTAGGTTAAAACCTTGTTTGTATTGGGACCTAACCATAACTAAGCTTTAATCTTTGGTTTTTTTAATATATATATATATTACTAATTATAAGTATTTATTTATTTATTTTCCCCACTATTATTATTTTGTATTTTACTGTTTAAAAAGAAATTGTATATATATATATATATATATATATATATATATATATATATATATATATATATATATATATATATACATACATACATACATATATATATATATATATATCACGCTCGTTCAAATCCAATTACAGGAAAAGAGAAGACAGCACTCGAGGGATACTCGTCACACAGTAGTTTATTAACTACAAGCTCGCCACAGACGCGTTTCAGCACTTGGCCTTCGTCAGTGTGTGTGTGTTGCACACGTTAACCGGTCATTACATATACCTTGCAAAGTATAAAGGGAACACCTCTCAGTCGACATCGACAGAGGACTGCAGATCACCCAGTGAGCGCCATCTTACAATGGTCAGTTATATACATGATACCACAATGGCTAAAATGTAAATCTTAACCGTATATCATACCTTGGATAGGTAACACTGCTCATGTGGGGGATACATAGTAATTTACAAATAATGTACTATACATTACTGAATCAATATATACATACATACATACATACATACATATATATATATATATATATACATATATATATATATATATATAAATATATATATATATATATATATACACATATATAAAACCTTGAACATTCTGTACGAGGCTTAAGTCAGCACAAATAATTTTGTTATTTGTCAAAAGATTTTGTTATTTGTTTTTGGCCACTCAGTGACAAAGTTATCACAACAGAATAAACAATAGTGGCCTGACCGGGGCTTCGGCATGATGACATGGAGGATGATGTTATATAAGTGACATCAAGCCTTTGTTTGGACAGATCAACATGTTTCTGGCACTGAGAGGTCGATCCATGCCGGAATTCCAGCTCAGCTAATTCCTGTTCACCCTCAAGCGAGCGATGCTGTCCTGCACTACACCAAGACGGGCAGCTTGATGACACTAACCCACAGCTAAAGGGGAGTTAGAACACGCTAGAGTGATTTGGCAGATTCACTCACCCTAGACATGATAGGTTAGGATGCGCTAGGAAGGAGTACACTATATTACAGTACTTGTATGCAAGCCTATATTGTCTGTAATAAGCAAAATGGTTGCACTTTTCATCTTTTTCACCATTCCCATAAGGCTAGTCACAATATTCTGGTCCTTCTATTCATTATTGCAGCACAGGCATTTTACTCAAGAATCACAATGCTTCAATAAATATTGAAATGGTTTACTTTGTATTTCTTGTGTACCTCTTTGTGTTTGCATAGGTAACTAAGCAAAAGGGTTCTAGATCTCTTGCCACAATTTCCTTGCCATCTTTTAAGGTTGCACGGTTAATTTGTCACTTTGACTGCAGTTAAGGGTACTGATGGTGCACTGTGAGCAAGCAGGACCTAAGCTAACATATCCGGAAGGAGTGCAGGGAATCAATCTTGTACAGTTCTGATGATGATGTTGTCCAACAAATGCACAGTTTTATCTTTAGAAAGTGTAAGCCGTTGAACAGAGCAGTTACAAATGCACCAAATAAAATTTAGCTTCATATGCCCACTTAATTCCTTATATAGGATTCACTCTCTCATAACATTGTGCTGTTTTTGTTTATTATCTCAAGGGAGTAAAAGAACATGATTTACATATGCCAGTTTAACTTTTGAAAAATAGTTTGCAGCTGTTAACATGAGCATTTGTGCTCGTAAAACTAAATTATGAGTGCCAATGGCTTTGTGAACTGGCACATGATATCGAGATATGTGGTATCTTTGCCCTGTGAGGAAATGGCAGGTGGTACCCTATGTTTTGATGCCCCAAGAAAGTGAAACCTGGGGCCTAAACATCGCTAACCATCTTCACACTGTTTCTATCCAATGTGCACAACCAATTTGATGCTAATACATCACATCATGGGGTCACAACTTCCAATGTTAAAAGCCATAGTAATTCTCTCTTTGCCCCAAATTTTCAGGTACTTTATTTTGTTTGTATTTTATTTGCATTATTGTTCACAATTATTTACAATTTAGCTGTATTACAAGCGACCCATTGTAGTTTGGATGGACCGTACTCTATAGTCTTATAACGTCCTACTCTGGAAAACCCAGGAAAAGACGGTGGAAAGAGCTGGCTAAAGTCACTTCTCCTTCAGAAGCTTGTTGTAATTTTACTACTGTTGAACAAATCCAAACTATTATCATTTTCCAGGATTTGTGTCAGATGGGCTTTGAATATTGGAACTGGAAAAATATAAGGAAAAAGGCATTGAATTTACTCTACTAAATTTAGTACATGGAGTCACGGATATGAATCCTTATAACTTTTTGGCACAAATTACAAAACACCCGTAAATACGAAAATCTGAACCCTGTGCTGGGGTTGGTCAGTCAACATGATCAAAATGATAACGACATGATGACTGCTATAGGCTCAAGGCCTGATTCACAAACTCCACTTTTGAGTAAGTTTAAACTTTTGAGTAAGTTTACTAATTTTCAGAATTTACAGACTGCACTTTTGTAGCAATTTATATCTTGTAGTAACTTACACCTTTGTAGCAAGTCCAGCACTATACATGGCCAACCACTGTTGCTGCAACCTCTATCATTTTCTATGGGAGAGTTTTGCAGGTTGGCCATGTGTAGTGCTGAACTTTTCACTTTTTTGTAGTAATTTACACTCTGAGTTTGTGAATTCTCAAAAAGTAGTAAACGTACTCAAAAGTGTAAAAGTACTCAACCGTGGAAGTTACCTATGTTAATCAGGCCCAATAAGTGATCTACTCTTCAATTGTGCTATTAGAAATTACTCCACGTCCAATACCTTCTTCAAAGTATTCCTACTTGGGCTAAAGAAAGGCATTCTTAGCTACTTAATCACTCGACACAGCTTACTGGAAGGAGAATGATGGTGCGTAATTCAGAATCATGGTCATACAGCATTTATTTTCCAGCCAATGCGAAAATGGCTTAAGTTAAAATGTGTTGCTTTTTTACAATCAATAAAGTTACGTCAACAATGGTTAAACAAGGGGGGGCGTGACCGACTGCCAAAAATGGCGGCCGCCTTTTAACTGCGCTCCGGACCCGGGCTCAAAGATCCTGTAACTTTATTGTCACACGTCACACAGAGGGGCCCCTTGCAAAGTGTCCTGGTGGAGCAAGACAATACCGACGATCGGACCTGTTATCCAGCCCGCTGCCACCCACATTTCGAGACCTACGAGGTCCCGAGCCCGTACTTTGTTGGAGAGGGAAAGACGGGCCTGGAGCCGTGAGCTCGCTGCGCTGAACTGCGACAGGTCCTGAATGCAGATTGGCTATGGAGGATGCCCCGTGGGAGCTATCCGCCGATTGAGGAGGGCGGCACCGGTGGGGTGGTGAATGTGACCGCGCCTCAGAGGTAGGCCCTCTGGGGTTGGAATAACGCAAGGCCCGAGGACACAGTGCGGCCTGCGACTGGTGACCCGGAACAGGAATTAACAAGTAGAAGGGCCTGATCCCAGGACTGAGAACAGCACAACCGGAGGGGCACAGAGAACTGTTGGTGTTAGGTGGGGTGAAGAAAGGGGACAGAAATACATACGGAAGACACCGGAGGGTGCAGATAGAGCACCAATGCCCCAGCGGCGGGCCTGTTCAGCGGAAAGGAGGCGGCCTGATTGTGCGGCGGGCTGAGATCCCCTGCTGCTTCTGAGAAGGAAGGGTGCCCGGTGCACAGGACTCGACATAGGTAACTGCACTCGGGAGCGGGGGCCCGCTTCATGCCTGACTGGCCCCGCTGGCACTGTATATGAGCCGTAGGGAACACTACGGGCTGGGAAGCCCTGGAGGAGACACCCACGTGACAGCTCCAATGGACCCTGATGGCCTGTGGTAGGCCTGGGCAGATTGCACTGCTGAGCAGGGCGCCACAGTAGACCAAAGGTTCCACAACGCCCACATCTACACCACGCCATAGCTCGAGCCGATAATAACACCAATTGAAGCCTCTGTATGTGCATGATAACCGGCTGTAAACCCTATTCGTGTAACGCATTTTGCTCGAACAACCGCTGCTGGCGGCCTGGCACTGTGGCACACCGGACCTGCCGCCCCCCCTACAAAACGGCGAGGTAGCTCATTGCTTAGCCCACACAACTGGGACGGCGGTGATGGGCCACAATAAAGGAAAGCAGCAGGACGCTGGGCCCAGTGAAGACCCCGCAATGGAGCAAGCGGAACTTGCCGAAACATCACAGCTGCCCAGTTGTATACCACCTACAAATGTAGGGGAGCCCATGGATAAACTGTATCTTATTCTTCAGGAGGTAAGGGACTCCAGAAAGGCTATCGAACAGCAAATTGGTGCCCTCATGACCGGCTTCACGCTGCTCAAAGCGGACCATGCCAAGCCAGCCAATAAGGTGAAGGATAACACCATGGCACTGACAGAACTGTCTCCACAACAAGCCCAGAGCACGACCCACATACACCAGCTTCAGAAACAAGTCAATACCCTGATAGACTGAGTAGAAGACGCGGAAGGGAGAACAAGACGGAATAATGTACCCGTCATTGGGCTTCCAGAACAATGTGAAGGGATGGATTCAGCCCGCTATATGAAGCAATGGTTCCGCACACATGTCACCTCGGAGGGCCTCTCCGCTCAGTACTGCATGGAACGAGTGCATAGGATACCCACTGGTAAACAGCCGCGGCCCGTGGAGGGAGTTACGGTGGGGCAGGGAGGCGGGGAGGGGGAGGGGCAGGGCACGCTACGAAATTCGTTTTAATAATTAATTTTTTTACTTACCTGCAATTATCCATTTGCTGGTTTTTAGCACCCTCAACCCTGCCCCTCCCCCACCCGCCTCCCTGCCCCACCGTAACTCCCTCCACGGGCCGCGGCTGCTGGTCAACCTAAACCAGGTGCTCCCCCGCGGCCCCTTATTGTCCGAATGTTAAACTTTAGGGACCGAGACACTCTATTACAAAAAGCGTGGAAGTTGACCCAGATAAACTTTGAGAATAGTAGAATATCGCTATACCCAGATTACACACTCATGGTGTGAAGCCCATCCCCTTTGGTATCGCTTTGTTCGTCCTAAGTTGGCAGGGTATACCCAGACGTGGGTCCCTTGCTCACTTTGCCACTGGATTCAAGCTAGCCTGGCTGATGATGGCTGAATAGCCAGAAACCGGTCCCAGGATGCTTGTTTCCGGTCCAGGGAAGACATGGCTTTGCAGTTCGGGCTGGACTGCTCCCATGAGGCACAGGGTCAGACTGATTTGCATATGGCCATGTCTGAACTGGGGTGGCGGAGTGAGCCAAAGAATGATGATGTATTAAACCCAGATCAGTTGACTGGGGGATGAGTGTTTGATTTGTTCAAACGCTCCGTCCATCATCCCCTTTGGTATCGCATGGTGCAGAGCCAGCGCTCCTCCTTCATGGCAGTTAAAAACACATCTTTGGAGAGCCCAGAAGATGCTGTGGAATGGTTGGAGGTGACGGAGTCTACAGTACAGTGACAGGGACAATGCCTCCCAAAGCACACAGCATAGCTCCTGTGGAATGGAACCAACTGGCACCTGCCGAAGTAGACGGATACGCAGGAACTCTCGATGGACCAACCCGACGTCACAGCAGAAGCAACAGAGCAAGAAGCAGGTGCTAACAGCAGCTGCTACATTTCGACAGACTACACTAATTGAGGACTCAGTCTCCTCTGAAGACGACTTGAACAGGTCGGACTCTGATGGCAGTGTGGCCCTGTTTCCCACTGACCGAGTATTGGGTGTTTTGGGGAGAGATTCAGGCCTATTCATTTGATTAATATGAGACGGCTTATCACTAACACATATACGACGCGGCCTGTCCTTAGGACCAACTTAGTATGGCAATGCATACACTTAGCCAGTATAACATAATAACGTGGATTATTAGAGGATTGGGTTTGGTGCAGAAACGTCATAGAAAACATGCGCAATTGCTGAGACGTAAAGCACACATGGTGTACTTACAAGAATCCCACATGTTGGAACAGGAGGCAGTGAAGCTTCGTAAGAAATGGAGGGGGAAGGTTTTCTCCACTAGCTACTCTGGATATGTCACCATATGGATCAGGTATGCAGTGCCCTTTAAATCCTTAGAGCAGAGAGTAGAAAAACAGGGTCGATATATTTTTATACGAGGGTCACTGGATGGTCAACAAGTAGTGCTGGGTAGCACATATGTGCTGAATATTGAGCAAGAACGATTTTTAATTACCCTGAATCTAGCATTAGCAGGCTGGGAGATGCATCCCTGGATTATAGGCGGGGATTGTAACACAATCATGGATATTGAATTAGACAGGCCCCATCCCCCTCTGAATGGTGCGGGCGTGATTAAGCAGGCGAAGGCACTCTGCAGTTGGGCTGAGGGATGGGCATTATGCGATGTGTGGAGGACGTGGCACCCAACACATAGGGAATACTCGTTCTACTCCCCGGGTCATATGCTACATACAAGAATAGATAGGATATACTGCTCAAACATGATTGCAATGCAGGTCACGCACGCTACGTATCTAGCAAAAACCTTTTTGGACCATAACCCACTAGAGATAATAGTCATGTGGGGCAGGATTCCTACACCAGTACCTACCTGGAGACTATGGCCACAGTTGCTAGAAGACACGGTGTTCCATACCGCCATGGTCGACACTATTGCACTTTAGTTTGCGGAAAATAGTAATACAGCCTCTAATGGTCTAATTGAATGGAACGCCTTTAAAGCGGTCATACGCGGTAGGGCTATCAGCGCCACAGTGGGAGCTAGCCAGGAAGTCCATAAGTCCCTTACCGAAACAGAACGCAAGATGGATAGGTTGGAACAGGAGGCCGCACATGACAGGGAGAAACAGGCACCACTCCAGGAAGTCCGCATGCAACTCGCGGAATTGTTAGAATCTCTGCGAATCATAGACCACCAACGATATCCGCAGAGAGGTCATTCTGAGGCGGACAAATCGGGGGCTCTGTGAGCTAAATTACTGCGTGAAGATCCCCCCTGCCATTATAATTAACGAAATAACTACCATGGCTGTTGGCAAAGCACATACCCAAAACGACATTAATGCAGCTTTCTGCCAATATTATGCTATGTTCTACAGCAAACCTACAGATTGTGAAGACGCACAAATAGACGACTTCTTACACGCATTTCCATGCCCACAACTGACTGCAACAGCCCTGAAAGACCTCTCAGGCCATGTTACCAAAGCTGAAATCAAGTTAGCAATTAAGGGGCTCCCTCACAATAAAACCTCTGGGCTGGACGGGTTACCTGCAGAATTTTATGACATTTTCATGGACTCTCTCCTGCCCAACCTAGAGCTTTTATATAACACGGCGATAACGGAGGGAGCACTGCCACTCACCAGGCACAGGCACTGGTGGTCTCTCTCCCGAAACCGGGGAAGGATCCCACTGACATGGCAAGCTACCGTCCACTATTACTCATTAAGGTACTGGCAAATAGGCTCCTGCCCATCCTGAATAAGCTGATACACATAGACCAAACAGGCTTTTTGCTGGCCTGGTGCACGTCCTTGAATACCAGGAGACTACACTACCTCATGTCGGCTGCCCCAACACGTTACACTCATGCGGGCTGCATATCGCTGGATCTACGCCAAGCGTTTGATACTCTAGATTGGGAATACATGTTCAAGGCACTAGCGAAATTTGGGTTGCCGGATGGCTACATTAAATGGCTCCATCTACTATATGATGCCCCCACTGCACGTGTCCGTACTGGAGGTCATACATCACCTGAATATCCGATATTTAGAGGGATGAGGCAAGGATGCCCACTCCTGTTTATATTGGCATTGGAACCCTTGGCTCTCAAGCTGCGCGTAGACGCACAGGAGCTAGGCATTCCGATCGGGCCCACCATGCACCTCTACTCTGCTTACGCGGATGACATTATCCTTTATATTAGAGACCTTTGGTCAGGTTTAGCCCCTCTGTCTGAGACATTTGCCATATTCGAACTCATATCGGCCCTGGCTATTAACCCAACGAAATCACATGCCTTTTTCTTTCGTGAGCAGGCCTCGCCCGCAAGTATCTTATTTGGGTCCACAGAATTACAGGTGGCCCCGCATACTTTTAAATATTTGGGTATTCATGTGTACCGGATGCCCACCGATATGTTGGACGGTAACCTCCATAGAGCAATTAGAGCCCTATGCTTTAGGATTGCCTTTTGGACCACATGGCCGCTATCGGTGACGGGAAGAGTAGCTATAACGAAAATGCTGGTCCTCCCACGACTTATTTACTATTTTACAAACTTACCAGTGCTGCTCCCACAGACCACTTTTAAACTCTTAAACACCATGCTTCTTGACCTCATCTGGGGGGCCGGCAGACGGAGGATAAGCCTCAAAAAGTTCCAGCTTGGTACGGATAAAGGAGGTCTGGGAGTTCCGGACCTCAGAGCATACTACTATGCCTGCCAACTACAGTGGTTATCCTTTTGGACGGCAGGGCATAATTTGCAAGAAATAGGATACACTGAGCCTGATATCACAAGAGGAGCCTTACGTACACTGTTATTGCCATGCTGCAAACTCCCCCAGCATCTTCCTCCCCTGCTACACATGGCGCTACAATGTTGGAAAGCGGCACTACACTACACATGCCCACACCCTGCCTACGCAGGTAACATCCCCCTATTAGGAATACCTCTGGCAACTGGACGAATAAGAAAAAGCGCACTATCGCTCCCTGGCTGGAAGTAGGGGTTAGCACGGTGTCAGACTTGTTCCACAATGGGCAGCTACTGGATTATGGTAACTTTGTTAGAGAGACAGGGGTGCCAGATCACTTGTATATATTACCTGCGGCGATAATACAATATGTAAAAACACACGGGGCCCCACACCGGCAGGAACCATCTACGCATTAAATGGTTAAAGCACTTTATTATATGGGCAGGGGTAGGCACTTAATTACAAGGTTGTGTGTAGGGATCCCTGCCCATGCGGGGATAACCCTCACTACTTTACGAAACACATGGTCAAATGACATAGAGCAGGCTCTAGAAGATAAAGAATGGGAGAAAATTATAGAACAACCTAGGAAAATACCGAGAAATGCAAAATTCAAATACATCCAAACCATGATACTTCACAGGGCCTATCTTACCCCTCATAGACTGGATAAAATGTCCCCGCAAACGCAACACCACTGCCCTAGATGTCACTAGGAGGGTGCCGACCTTGTTCACATGGTATGGTCATGCCCGCACCTAAGCACTCCTCTAAACACAAAGTGCAATATAGGTTTGTGCTAATCCCAGCAAAACGGGCCATCACTATGCGGTGGAAATCCAAGAAACCACGCTCTGCACACACATGGCAAAGTGAACTGATTCTATGGAGTAGTGCAGAAAGTGCGGCCATATGATGGGAGGAGGCCAAGGGATTACGTAAAACCTCGATAGCATTGGAGTGGGATGTCATGCTAGAAACCTTTGAAGCGCAATAATTCGATGTTGTAGACAATCACAATGGCTCGTACTAAAGAGTGTAGAATTCTGAACCCACCTCGAACGTGACAATTACAGTTACAAGAATACGAACCATTGAACAGATGTCGTTGTCAATATAAATAAAAAGTAGATATGTTGTTGTTTTATAGGTGATGTTATATGCCAAACATTAGACGGCAAGATGTCTTCAGACGCTGCTTTACGAAGCTAGAAAGACTGGAGGGAGGGGGCACAGGGGTTGAGTTGGATATCTTTTGTTTTATAGCAGACAACGATGCGATGGGATAAGGACACATACCAGTTTTGGAGGCAGTGCATATTTGTAAAGTGATAAGTGGCATTTACCAATGATCGTGCGGATTAGCTATGGTATGAGGAAAAAGTATGTAATGGCATTACCGGCCTTCTTCTCTTTCGCACAGCAAAGTTCACAGTAGTAATGATTCTGACTGTACCACCCCACATGTCTATTGTACTGCATTAGTCATATTGGGAAAAATGAAAATTATCAATAACATTTGTTAAAAAAAAGCAATGGTTAAACAAAGCTTGTATTTAATAGGTCTGCTTTAATAATCTGGAAAGAAAGTGTTACATTGCACATTAACACTGCTAGATGGTTACTTTTGTTTAAAAATCAATGGGAGAACCGTTAACATTGGGCAACTCAATAACCAAGAGTATTGTGTAATTCCTCCACAGTCTATACTAAATTTGGATACTGGAATTTGGAACTTTACAGAAACTTTGCAAAAATAAATGAAAGATTATTAGTTAATCAACTAATAAAGGTGATACACTGCCTTACTGCTCTCAATGTAGAATAAACCACCATTCTCAGCATTTACATGCAAGTCCTCAAAAAGTTGTGTATACAGAGAAGAATAGTCTTGACTGGAAGAAAAACCAAGTAAAAACATAACTTGTTTATGTTGTTGAAAAAAGTGGTGAAAAAGCTAAATATGTTCATTTGTATGTGCAATTTTCATTTATCCAGGAAATTATTGATTTAAGTTGTTCTTCATACCAATAACATGTCAAGAATATTGCACAATAGGTGCAACAGAATGAACCCAATGGCACACATCAGTTTAGAGAATACACAAGAATCTCCATTCTTCTTGTCTTGTTGCAAATAATTGTTATCCAGAGGTTTCACTACCATCTTCCTATTTGTGTAAATAGTGGGTTACACGCTCATTGTGTCTCTTGATGGACTGATGCACTGTAGTCCAGAATATAAAAGTGGAGCTTGGGCAACCTCAATGCATATATAAAGCATAAATAAGCCCAGTTTCAGTAATTTGTGTACCCCTTTTACTAAAGAAAGTGAAACAATTCCTCCTAGAAAGCCACCAGCACATCTGTGTATGTGGCCGACAATATCATCATCACTGGTGACTCTCAGTACACCAGCAGCCAGAAGACCATCAGACTGGAGGCAGTCTGAAAATGTGTACAGAACAGAAAAACAAAGACAACCAGTTTTCTCCATGTATGGCCTGCGCATGGGATCTGGAGCATCATGGCTGTAGCCAGCAGGACCAGCCCTACACTGCTCAAATTTAGTTAATAGAGAGATTTTTGGCTATGTTTGCACTATGAAAAAACAATCATAGACACAAACATACATTTGGTTTCACTTCCTCTACTATTTCATATACTCTAAGGGAATTGTTGCTTGGAGTCTTCAGCAGCATTCATTATAATCACACAAGAAGCCTAGATCTAATTCTTCCGTGGCACTGGCGACGTGTTTCAACCAATTGAACTGCATTTTCTTTTCCAAACTCTGTGTGCTGTCACAGACATTGATCACAGGTAGTAAAAGCAGTGCTCTCACAAGAGGGGTATAGGTGGGGCCCATGCCCCAGCTCAGTTTGTCCAAGCCCCTCCCCCTCGTGCCCCTCGACCACAGCTGCTAAATGTACCAGTAGGAAGAACAGAAAAAATAAACTGGCACTGCACCTTGTCACAAACATTAATTCGGCCTATCACCGTTCATTGTAAAGCAGTGTTGTTTGGTTAAAATGTTTAAATGTGACCTTGTATGAATGTGCTTATTTTTTTGTATCTAAATATACATCTATTGATATGTATGCACATATACATACGCAGTCAGATTTTAAGCAAATAACTGTCACCTTTATATATGGCCCACCAGTTTTATCTGTGGCTTAATGTGTGCCCCACTTAAAATCCACTTATAGAGACACAACAGAGTATGGTTGGCAGTAAAACTCTGGCATCCTCTTATTACCTGTGCATGTACTAGCAATCAGCCAGTACGTGTAGAAAGGGCTACTAAAGACGCATTGCCAATGGTGTCGCAGCACATGTTAAAATAATCCCTCCTAATGCCCTTCTAAGGCCCATCTGTAAATAAACTGCCCATCTAAGATTTTACAGAACTTCTGTTAGAAATCGGGGTCTCTAGTTGGCAAGGGCTTGCACCTTTGTCCACGTAGGGACCCTTCTTCCTAGACAGGATAAGGGAGTTACACTCCTAAAATAACCCCTGCTCACCCCCTTTGTAGCTTGGCACGAGCAGTCAGACTTATCTTAGAGGCAGTGTGTAAAGCATTTGCACATAACCAACAGTAATACAGTGTAAGCACTACATAAGTACACCGCACCAGTTTAGTAAAATAGCCAAAATGTTTTTATACTTTAAGACGAGCAAAAACGATAAAAATCCACACTACAGTACTCAAAAATCTAACAGTTGTCAAAATAAGTTTTAAAAATAGTCTTGGTGTTGATAGCTCCGTCCAGGCCTATCACAGCGTAGTGAGCAACAAATCCAAACAGTTCAGGCTGGTTGCGGCGTCGCGGACCAGCTACGGTGTCGTAAAGACCCGCAAACAGTACCTGTTAGAAATGCAGGACGCCGAGGCCCTTGAAGTCACTTGCGTTGCAGGACAAGCTACTTTCTGTAGAAATCAGGAGCGCTGGCCTCTGCAGACGTCGTGTGCTGCGGTGCGAAGTGCACCGGTGCGGCATGCCGTGCCCTCAGGTCGTGGTGCAAGCAGCGGCTCGGTGGCGGCATCAGATGGCGGCATCGGAGAGACCAGGGTCGCAGTGCGAGATGAAGGCGGTGCTCGTCACGGTGCTGGCATGTCACAGTGCAAGCAGCGGCATCGTCATTGCTGAAGCGATGTCGTCAGCTGACAAACTGGAGCCAATGGCACCAGTGTCGGTAGGCCAAGGCTGCGGTGCGGGAGGAGGGTGGTGCGTCGTGTAATTTTACAAACGGTGCCCTTGAACCATGGTGCAAGCAGCGACGTTGATTTCGGCAAGGAGCGGCGGCGGCCGGGAGGCCAAGGCATTGTCGTGTCGGAGTGCGGTGCCCACAGGTCGCAGTGCAAGCAACGGCTTGGTGGCGGGATCAGCAGGCGGCATCAGTGAGACCAGGGTTGTGGTGCGGCATTGCGGCGGTGCTCTATGCGGTGCCAAGGCTTCCGTGGGAAGCGAGGCAGTGCGGAGTTCGGTGCCCACAGTTAGCGGTTTGAGCAGCGGCTCAGTAGCGGCATCAGCAGGCATCATCGGTGAGACCAGGGGTGTGGTGCGGCATTGCAGCAGTGTCCTCTGCAGTGCCTTCAGGACACAGAGTCGGCAGCGGCGTCGTGGATGTCGTCAAGTTGCTTTTCTTCTGTTGTAGCAGAAAACACACAGTCCACAGTGCTGAGGGCAGAAGAGCTTGAAGTCTTTTCTGTTCCTGAGACTTCTTGAATAGGGGGCAAGCTCTACCTCAAGCCTTTGGAGAAACTCACAAAAGTCGATTGCAGAAAGTTCCGTCCAGTCCTTTCACTGCCCAAGACAGAAGCGTCCACTGCAGGCCAACACAGCAAAGCGCACAGCAAAGTGGTAGTCCCTCCTCACAGCTACTCCAGTTCTTCTTCTTGGCAGTCTTCTTGATCCAAAAGAGTTCTAAAGTTCAGGGGTCTGGGCCCCAATATTTATATCCCAAAATCCTTTGATCTCTTAGGCAGAGAGCGTCTGTGCCTAGCCAGAACCAATTCTCTGGTGTGATTTCCTGGCAGGAGGAGGAGACGGCATTGTCAGAGGCAGACCAGGCCCTTTGAGGTGCAAGAAAATCTCCTCCCCATTCCCCCATCGCAGCCCAGGTCTATTCAGCCCCTTTCCTGACCTACCTAGACTATCTGGAGCCACTCCTGCTCCCCAGCCTTCTGTCATCCAAAACCCAGACAGGCAATCCACATTCCAGCAGAGGCGCACAGGGTGACTGAGCAAGAAAATACCTACTTTCTAAAAGTGGTATTTTCAAACACAGAATGTAAAAATCTCCTTCACTAAAAGATGCATCTTTAGATTCTGAGTTCAGGCATACTAAACTTTATTTTCTTACCTAATTCCCCGGGCCAGTTATGTTTACAAGATGTAATGAACAAACTTCCCATTCCCTATGAGGACAGGTAGCCTTGCAGTAGCGAAAAACAAAATGGGTGTAATTTGCTACCAGGACATGCCACCCACACAGGGGCAAGTCCTACCTTTCACATACACTGCACCCTGCCCACAGGGGTACCTTGGGCCTACCTTAGGGGTGCCTCACATATAAGAAAAGGGAAGGTCAGGGACTGGCAAGTATGTGCACTGGCCAAGTTGACATGGCAGTTACAAACTGCGCGCAGACTCTGCAATGGCAGGTCTGAGTTACCGTTTTTAGGGCTACTCACAGGGGTAGCAACCAGTGCTGCAGGCCCCCGATTAGTATTTGATTCACCGGCCCTGGCACACGCAGGGGACGTTACTAGGGGCTAACAGGTAAATCAAAAGTCCAAAAATGGAAACACTAATCAATACCACAATTTACTATAGAAACACCGGCACTTTACCACTGATCAGCAGTACAGAAAGTGCACAGAAACGCTACGCCAGCTAAAACAGAGTCAAAACCGGGATGTCAGAAAGCAAAAACTCAGGGAATACACGCCAAAAGATGCCAAGTCTAACAACTTCAAAGTGCTTTCTTCACTTCAGTCCTTTAGTTAATGCTCAATACATTTTAAAACTAAGTTATGTGTTAAAGATGGCTTTATAAAAAACATTTTGCCAGGTGCACTGGTAAAATATGACTTTTAAGAGGACAAAAACATCTAAAGATGAATATATTAGTTTAGTGAAATTGTTATGTTTGTTTTGCTCGTTGTTCAATCTGTTTAATATCTATTAATAGATGTAAGGTTTTCAGGGCATTAAAGATGGGTGAAGATCCAAGACAACAGCTTGCTTTGCAATATGGATTATCATATGGCTCCTAGTGATGAAGTCGAAGGAGCTGTGTTGTAATTTCTTATTTCAGCAAACCAGTCTTAAAATCATACTAATAATGAGTATATTCATTGATGCATTGAAGTCGTAGCTCATGGCTGTTCACGAAGAAACAACGCATTGTTTATTACTGTTTATTAAGAAACAAGCAAATGGAATAAAATTACAGCTATAACAATACGAAGTAAAAGTAAAGATGATAATATCAGGGTACTGAAGTGAGACATTGTGCGGGTCCTGTGGAGGTCTTCGGTCATTCAAATATGTTTTACGCTGGTGGACCTTTTTGTTTCTCCCGAAAGATAGTCAATGGTCATGGTTTCAGGTTGGACATTCCAGAGTTTTGGAGTCAGACATGAAAAGGCTTGGTTCAGTGATTTGCTTTTCTTTCTCAGACCATTTGTGATTTGCTTCTAACATTGTTTCCTCCAGCGCGAAGAATACACCAGATAGAGTGAATTGGGGGTTATGTTGCAACTTTTAAATGGATTCTGGCATTAAGGGGAGCTAGTACTGATTTCTTGCACCTTTAGTCAGGAAGTAGCATGAAGGTTACTGTTTGTATACTATTGACACCATTGAGTTTTGAGAAGACTAAGACCTGTAACTGTAATTTTATAATGACTATTACATTTTACAAGGTTTATTATTAACTTATTTTACAACATTTATTATTTATTTTAGAATTTGTGAAAAAATTAAACAGGATTTTTAATTGAGCTTCTTTTTATATTAAATTGACATTGGTATTAATATGGTTGTATTGTACTGGGAATATTAAATATTCTCCCATTAAAGTCAAACAATAATTCCCAATGTAGGTTAAGTTAGAACAGAATAGTAAATGTAACCACTCCAATGTCAAACGCTTTCCCCAGTGTAGCATAAATTGGAGTGGGAATAGTAAATCTAACCCCTTCAATGTCCATTACCTTCCCTAATGTAACGTAGTTCGTATTTGGAATAGTAAGTTTGACCTCTGCAATGTCCAGTAACTTCCCCAGTGTAGATGGGAGTGGGAATACTAAATCTAACAGTTCAATGTTAGTTGGGTTATAGATTGTTCCATTCTATCTTCCGGATATCTTTGTTCTTCTATTTTTAAAGTTTTTATGAATAAGTAGAATGTAGGGTGGTTTTGGCCTCCTATGCCTTAGAATCCATTGTGGTAACAAACAACAGGTAATATTTGAAAGACAATCAGTGTAAATAAATTATCAGAAGGAGACAAAAAGGGAGAAACCACGGTTGAATATCACAGTCTGGGTTAGGTCTTGTAGTTGGACAACATTCATTTCAGATAGCAATATATTTCCTCAATGCGAGTGTAATCAAAAAGGTGTGCACGTTGTGCTTGTGATAGGGTGAACGGCGCACGTGAAGCATATGGCACGTGGCTCCTAACATGCTACAAAATATTTGTAACCCTATTGCTCATTTTATGTGCCAATTTTAATTATTCTTTTTTTGCTGTAACCTTACCACATGCTTCACTTGCACTGTTTACTCTATCATGAGCACTATGTGTGCACCTTTTTGATTATTCATCGGGAGAAGGTGCCAAAAGTATCTGACCACAGCTACGATGGCCCTAGGTGTGAAATTTCTCTTTTCCTACTCTACCTTGTCCCACCAAAATCAATAGCTTCATTTGGACCTTGCTCAACACCTATTTGACTTCAGTGAGACTTTCTCGGATACAGCCAGCTGCTTTGCCCCACATAGATTCTAACTCCCATTTTGCAGATTCAGTCAGAAAGTAAAAGCCTTGACAGACCGTCCGACGTGCTGTATCCAACCACAGGATCCATTGTGGTCGGCCTCAAAGTGCACCTAAGTTCCAGTCTATTGGCTCTTAGCACCTTTTAGTGCTATTTTCACTCATTACTTTAAAAACTCAAATATCCTGTTCCCCTTATTGGCTTTTTTGTCATTTTGATGTCATTTTGCTTGTTAAATATACTCTATTTTTCTAATTCTTCTTGACAGTTTTATTGTTTGGTCTTTTGACTTTATTACTGTTTTGGTACTAGATAAATACTTTACACATTGCCTTGTCTGCTCTGTGATATAGCTACTGGGGACTTGAGCTCAGGTTAATTTAGTTACTTTGGGGTTCACACTGAAGGGATAGCGCTATTATTCGTTGAGGCTTTTTCTGGAAGACAAAAAAGTGCACCAGGTAAACTGCTGTAAATAGGTTGACTGTCTGATGTACTTACACCAACCGCCACAAGTATGTCAGTCCATCTATGTAAGGATTCCACCAGCAGGGGCCCCGTTGGCATAAACATTATGATCTGCAGACTCTAAATAGAGCAGCCTGTCAGTTTGATGGACTTTACTACTCTGGCCCTTATTCTCATAGTTTTTCTAGTGGTGGTGTTTGATTTGTATTTGCGCTGTTAGGACCTCACTTATATTGAACTGTCAACGGTTTCCTTTATGCTTTTCAGTCTCCCCGACTCAGTTTTCTTTCTTGTCTTTATGCATTAGCTGATTAGTACTCACCTTTGTGCTCACTAAAAATGTATTTTTCTCTCTCTCTTCCCAGCCCTTCATTGTGACAATTTCCTATTTCATTCAGCAATTTTAACATCTTTCTCCCACACATCCTTCCTGCCTTTCTATCAGCAGCAGACCTTCCTCAAGCAGCACTGATGACTAATTGTTGATGCTTTTGTTTTTGTGCTAAAGTAGCTTGTTTGATGAATTGCACAAGCCAAGATTTACATCATTTTTTAAATCAACACCATTGTCTTCAATCATTTTTCATTATTCAAACTTGCATCAGTATCTGAATATTCTTTTAACAATATTTCAAAAAATAAAACATATATACAGTTTTACAAGTAATGCAGACCAAAGTGTAGATCAGTGTTTTAGTCTATTGTGTATTAGTTCATTTTCTGAACTTGCCTGGCGCTGTTGCTGATATTCTGATGGATGAAGTAGCCTGTACTCTGTGAGAAGGGGATCAATACCATAAAAACATCTGTATTTCATATTAGTGTGCCACCCTTGTGCGCACCTGTTGAAGCACTTTATAAAAGCCTTGAGATTTTGGATCAGTCTCAAAGTGTGCCCCTGTTGTGGTTGAAAGGAGGGTCTCCTGCAGCATAAGGCTGTGTGCCTCTGTCTGCCAGCCTGTGATTAGGAGAATTTCACCAGTTTGCAGAATGTCAGCAATTACCCACAAAAGTGTCAGTGCGGACTTGTCGTGGTCCAGCTACCTACCACCGGGATAGGGCACGAGGCACAGACTTTAAATAGGAATCTCAAGACTGAAGAGTTTGACCTTGAATTGACCCAAGTGTGATCATCTTACTGCTGAGTGAACTCAAAGGGCCTGGATTATATCTGGAATGGTCTCAGGAACCATTAGTCACATCCTTACCCATCCCAGGGAAGGAAGTTGAGCTCACTCAGAATACTTACATACAAATCTTCCTATAAGGTGAGACAGTAGTGTCATTTCTTTTCATCCCGTACAACAACAGGATAGTGACCACCAGTATTATGGTACAGGAGTTTAAGATTTTGCCCTAGTAGGGGGTTTGTCAACCAGGTATAGCTTGGTTCCAGTGATACAGTGTGCACAGGACCCACGACTGGTTATGCCTGTCCTACTTAGGGCGACACACTAAAGAATCTAGAGAAAAGTGATGAATGGAATGCATGAATTAATCTCAGAAACTTATAATTACTCATGCCACATCCCAACTAGGACGAAACTGGTTCTGGGTGGCTTGTTTTCTAGCTAAGGGAGACCCTGGGCTGGTAGCTCGGGCTGAATTGTTTCCAGACCGGGCCGGTCTGGCTACCGGGCAGTTTGGAATTCTGCCGAGCTGGGGGCTGATTTAATTGCAGCGGGGGCTGCTTTCGTTCATGGAGACCTGCGTGTGCTTCGAAATAATGAAAGCAAAACTAATTTCGTTTAGTACACGCAGGTCTCCATTAACGAAATCAGCCCCCAGCTCAGCAGCATTCCAAACTGTCTGGTAGCCAGTCCAGATGAGCATGTCAAACCTGGTTTGCACATGGCTGGGTCCAAACTGAGGTGGCATTGTGTGCAAAATCACAAGGGACTCAGATGAGTGATTATTGAGATTAATTCAAGCATTCTATCCATCACTTTCTTCTATACATTAAAGAGTATGTAAGGGGCTTGCTTGTTGGTAGACCTCACCCCAAATATTAACATGTGCATTCCAAACCGTAAAATATTTACCTACAATAAATAGCTTATTTTTCCTTCTAATGCTGGGCATCTCTGCATATTTGACACAGGCACATTTTCACTGCTGGATCATTCCCTCAACGCCTTTGAAAAAGGCACTGCAATGGAAATGCCAAAGCAAGTTCCTGCATGGCGTGGACTGTTGAGTCCATGCCGTGCAGGAACTGGGTGTGCATGTAGGAAGGGGGGCACACCGTCTGCCCCCTTACATGCATCCCCATGGCCTGAGGCACCAGGCCATGTTTCCTCACCACCAGCAGTTTCATGGCATGAACTCTGCCATGAGACCGCTGGCAGTGACTCATAATATGCTTGGCTGGGTGGTAGCAGCCCTGCCAAGCATTTTGCGTCCTCACACTGCTGCACCACCGCCTGGGATCATGGATCCCTGGAGGTTGGAGCGATCCGAAAGCGCTCCAACCACTGTACTCATGATGCGGAGGTCGGACCACAGGTGCGGTGGTCCCCGACCACCACCGCCCCTCTACCATGGATTTGCCATTCAACTCATAATCAAGCCCTAAGTTTGGTGCTACATTATGCAATTCAACCTAAGGAATATGAGCAGTCAAAAAATTGATTCCTTACATTGAGGAGTTACTTGGGGTGGGATGGTCGTAGTTATTGAAGATAGAAAATAATCCCTATTATTTTAAGTTTAAAAAACACACAAGGGATAATAGCATACATTTTGGTTGCCAGAGATAATGGTGAATACAAGGTTGTACGAAGTGCCACTGTTTTTCCCCCTCAACATTTATGCATATGAATGAGAAACTGTGTGTTCTTTTCAAAGTTTTTCACTTTGGAACACCTGTGTGAAAATTGTTTCTTTTGCCATAATTTATCATTCATATGTCTTTATTCACCACAAAAATGGTTTAGCAGAAGATCTACTTTAAAGAACACATGTAGGGGTTGATTTTCAAGGCCATTTGCGCACCTAATTTGAACACAAGTGCAAAAATTGTTTATATTACAAGTTTAAACTCATAGCTAGCCATCCCAAAACGTGAATTTACCCTCACGTTGTGATTTAACTACTTTCGATATTGCACAAGTATAGTGAAAGCAAATGTGCTCAAAAGGACATGCAGTGAAATTGGTATTCACAAATATTTGCAAAATTCTTCAGACCCTGGCCAAGTTCCAAATAATTTGCTCAAGTAAAGGCAGAAGCATTCAAACTTGGAATGGGGAAGAAACACCCCCTCACGGGGCTTTCTCCACAGGAAAAAATGTTTGCCCTTGGGGGGGAACATAAGAAAACTTTTAAGTTACGGTGACATGTCTGTTTTGCATTTACGATGCATATAAGTAGTAAAGTGGATGAGTAAAATTAAATTCCAGAAATACTCCAGGGAATTTGAGGCGGTCGCAGATTCAACGCGGAGTTCTGGAATCCTTCGGAATTCTATTAATTGTCGAAACCTTACTGCAAACATTAGTGGAAACCTACAGGAAGGAGAACCAGCCCTGAATCCTATTGAACTGCTCTTTAATGAAATTGTGTATAGATTAGCTCAGCTAATTGTAAACTCCGCATACATTTTCCTGCCTGTATAATATATAAATATAGTGAATATTTAACTAACTGTTCGTGTTTGTCTTTGCGGAAATGTATCTTCTTATTGTGATATGAAAAACTGGGCCAGGCTAAAGACAATGGAAAACGGGGAAACCGAGAAAAATAGCTTTGCACATCACTACTTTTTTGGGAAAAAAATGTGATTACTGAATATCTCTGCAATGCCCATGCTGCTGCTATGCAAAACTGGTCGGCTTTGGTATACACCAATTACAGGCACAAAAACCCACTATATCATTGCTGCTACTGTCTGGTATGGCTCTTTATTAGCCGCCTTTTATAGTTATAGTGCCACAGAAAGAACGGTAAATGTAATCTAAATGAAGATCTTAGAGCTGTAAACCTGTGAAGTCACATTTAACATCTGAATTATCATATTCAGCGAAAAGAATGAAAGCATATAAAAATGGAAAACGCAGGAAATAAAAAGAAGCTGGGTTTTACACAGGTCACAGTCCGAAGGTAAAAACGCAAAATGGAATGTATCCTGCTGAACTACAACTCAAGAGAGGGTGAGGTGAGTGAAGTAAACCGTGTGTGTGTCATGAACGGAGACGCTGGTTAAGTGCAGTGTCAAGTGCACGGTTCATGCTTGTCCTAAAGTGCATGCATTTAAGTTAGAATTTAGCAGTGTATAATCCGCAGATTGCATAGCTTGGAAACAGTGAGCAGGTGATGCCTCTTTTGTTTCCGGAGTGTACTTTCTAATAATGATGCACCAACTTGGAGCAATTCTGAGTTAAATGTGTGGACTTTAGAAAGTGAAAAGGCACAAACACAAGTGCTCAGCTGTGCACTGAGCCAGCACAACCTTTCATGATCCGACCCTGGTCTCTCTATACCAGAGTCCTATATGCTAACATCTAGGGGCATATTATCAAGGACCGGTGTTAAAATTATCGCCGTTTTATCGGCAGGAAACTGCCGATAAAACGGCGATAATGGGCTTGATAATACGCCCTTGTTAATTCCCATAGAAGCCCATGTTAACATCAGAACATGGGCTTCTATGGGAATTAGCAAGGACGTATTATCAAGCCCATTATCACCGTTTTATCGGCAGTTTCCTGCCGATAAAACAGCGATAATTTTAACACAGGTCCTTGATAAAATGCCTCTAGGAGGCATATTATCAAGGATAATTTTAACACCGGTCCTTGATAATATGCCTCTAGGAGGACCGGTGTTAAAATTATCGCCATTTTATCTGCAGGAAACTGCCGTTAAAACGGTGATAATGGGCTTGATAATACGTCCTTGCTAATTCCCATAGAAGCCCATGTTCTGATGTTAACATGGGCTTCTATGGGAATGAACAAGGGCGTATTATCAAGCCCATTATCGCAGTTTTATCGAGTTTCCTGCCAATAAAACGGCGATAATTTTAACAACGGTCCTTGATAATATGCCTCCTAGTTTCTAAATAAAATACAATATGTGCTTGCACAAAAACAACTTTATTGTGAAACATCATCACAAGCTGTGAATCTGTGTGCCAGCTGCTCATGATAGTTACAGTATGACCTAAGGACATCAGATACCTATAAAAGAGTTGCATATCACTGCTTTCTGTTAGCACATGCACAAAGCCTTATTTAATTCAAGTTTAAGTCTGTATCCTTCTTTGCCCTACTCGCTTCCTGCTGCTGGGCTTGTGAGTCAGACACCCCCCACCAGTGCTGCATAAGTGTTCCAGTCATGGCTTTGCTGCACCAGTGAACACAGTGTGACAAACACAGCCTTTAAAGGAAATTATAGAGTCTGGCGGTCAAATGTTCAATCCTCTCAACTGGAGACAACTCACCTCTGCAGAAAAGGTTTTGTGCGAAACCGATTTTGGCCACAAAAACTAATTTTTTGTGGAGTTGTCTTTAATGCAAGTGCAATTACTAGCATCGTTGTTGGTGGGGTACCTGACAGGTGTTCCTGCCATGCCACTAATTTTAGAGCTGAAGTTGTGGGAGAGGGGTGAATCATTTTAGTCCAGCGGGGCACAGAGAAGTAACTCGGGCTTCTGTGTTTGCAATTACATTACCCGTGCACTAACACACATTGTTTCAAATATTGCCAGGCCCTAGTTTTTCTGTTGGAATAACCACCATTGCTAATCCCTGTAAATATATAGTGCACATATGGACATCACAGCGCTTTTCAAAGAGTGCTAGCCTCCTCTGAACCCTAGTGTGTTGGTGCGTCTTAGCTAAATATACCTGGACCTCATTTATGGGGCCCCTTGCGCCATCGGAACTTCACTTTTTGTGACGTTCCGTGGCGCAGAAGCCTGCGTGATATTTATCAGGCAGCACTAAGCCACTTTTTTTGGTGTACTGCTGCCTGATAAATATCAGTCCCTTTAACGCAGTGTTCTGCGTTAAAGGGGCGTGCAATGCGTGTTGCTGGGGGCGTTCTCAGCAACATCCATGACCTTTTGACATTGCCCCAGATTTACGAGAAATCGTAAATCTAAGGCAGTGCCAAAAGCTTACGCCTCCCAGGGGAATCTTAAGAGAGGCGCAACGGGGAGAAAATTATCTTTATTTTTCCTTTTTCTATGTGTGCTGCATTCTGCAGCACACATAGAAAGAGGAAAAGTCTCTTGTGATTATTTTAGTACAGAGAGGTTTCCCTTCCTGTATAAAAATGATCATCCCCGCAAAGCTGGCACCCTTGCACCATTGTGCAAAGGTGCCTGCACTGGTGCAGGCAGCCCATTGTGCGCCGGCGCAGGGGAAAAGGACAGGAATGCACCGTATCTTATAGATACGGCGCATTCCTGCCCTTTTCTTTTGCGGTAGGGAGGCGCAGCAGGAAGACCTGCTGCGCTTCCCTACGACAAAACCTCATAAATGAGGCCCACCTGTGTTTAGCACCAAGAGCTACCTTTGTGGCGATACATGCGTTGTATAAGAGGACATTAACAAAGCATAATAACGCAGTCCATCATAGATGTAGGCTGTACTGTACCTCTTATAGAGCAAAGAGTATGAAGAAGCTCTGGCTGTTATTAGTGCTAAATTTGAGCCGATGGTTGCAGGTAGGGCCTACCGGCACTCATTTTGGGAACCAGGCACTTATTATTCCTTATCAGACTTTATTATAGAGCAACAGACATAAAAATACAAAAGGGGGAAAAAGGAGGAAGAGAAAGACTAAAAAACTTTGACAAAAAAAAGAAAATATTGATGAAAAGGAATCTGAAAGACTCAGATAAAGGGGGTAGGCAGTAACAGGTGATGGAAGAAACAGGCATGAGGTGGTATCCAGCAGTGGCGACTGCTATGGGGCCGTGGTGGTGAGGCCGGCAGAAAGGCAGGGGGTGGGTGTTAAAAAAGAAAGAAAGACAATTGCACTTACTTGGCCACTGCCTCTCCTCCATTCTACCATAGACGATGCAGGAACAGGAAGCACCCAAGATCTCAGACTTCCCTAGCCAATCGCGACACAGTTGATAGCAGCTTTGTGATTGGTCTGAACGCTGTTGTTCAGTGCTCAAAGAGGAAGTGGGAGCCTGGGCATGTTCTCCACCCAGGCTGTAGTACAGCCTGGGTGGAGAATATGTAAATTGCGCATGACGGTTTGGACAGCCTGAGATGGCCAGCCAAATCGCCTTGCATACTTAAGTGTGCATACAACTGGAGTGGTGTGGCTCACTGGTTAGAGGCGGCAGACCTGTAAGCAGAGAACAGCCCGGGACCAGGGTTCAATTCCCGACGCGGCAGGGTCGTGGACCAGGGTCAAAACGGACTCGATAATTCTCGCCTCGGTGCCTACTCTAACCAGGGAACACACTCGGCAACTCTGGGCATTAAGCTTGCCTCATCTCTACAACGGCCCCCCACAGACGCCGGGGATGCCTGGTTTCACCTTGGAGATACCCAGAAAGGGATCATCTCACAGGGAAAACCAGGACGGGTTCCCCAGCGGTCTTCAGCGCCAGGATACTCCATGGAGTCGCAGTGCGCTTTACAAGTACACCCACATTTACACATTTACAACTCCTCTCCCTGCTGGCTGACAGCCCAGCTCCGTCCTGCCCCCTTAAACAAAGCTGGGCCAATACCTTAAAAATAAAATTATAGTAACGTTATGTTATTATAATTTTATTTTTCGAGTGGGGCGACACTCATCCGCTTTAGCGGAGTAGCTGCCGGTGGTATCAAGATCAAGACTACATAATCTAGTATTTGGCACCCCAATCTTTAATAGTGCCGGCCGCGGGATTCTGAGCAAAACTTTGAGACCTCACCCTTATAGGTTTTTTTTACCAACTAAGCACTGCTGTTAATTGAAATAAAAAAGTCAATGTTACCAGGAGAAGGGTCTTATGTGCAGGACTTCTCTGTATTGTATTGCTGTAAGCTGGAAATTTAAACAAACAAAAAATACTGATCTAGGAGTGAAAAACATCAATGTTTCTGGGTGTATTTTCCAGTTTCCTTACTAAATGTAAACAACTTTTATGCGCATATAGTGCGACATAAGGGTGTCATGTTTCCTACTGCTGCCATCGAGAGTAGGTGCACGAAATAAAAGTAAACAGAGCCCTGTGCACTGATGCACTTGTATGTTTGTTACTGCCTCCATTCTGCCCTGCAGTATATCTCATAAATTACTCAATGCCGCCTGCCAACACAATTCACACACACATTTCATGACACACATCCATAGCTGGCAATATTCCACTTGAGAACAGCAGAGTCTATAATTCCTGGAAACCCTTTAGGCAGATGCACATGAGCCCTGCTTCTCAGAATTCCCAGAGTGCCATGAAGTAATGGAGCAGCATCAGATTCAAATTTAAATCTAAGAATAACTGGAAACTGACATTAAAGCTAGCATTTACTGAATTTAACCCAATGATTTACCACTTGGCCACTTTTGCACTCTTAGTATTTTCAGGAAAAATGAATGCACATTTGCAGATAATGGGCCACGGGTGCAGTAACTAGAGCCCACACTTGCAAGGAGCACAACTGCTTGTTGCAGAAGCACATGCTTTTTAGGCCTTGCCTGCCAGACAATTAAGCTGTCTGGTTGTGAAAGACCTATTGTGAACTTACAACGGGCTAACAGCTTACCATTGGTTGGCTTTATGAGCTTTATGGCTTTCCTTGCCCCATCTTGTGTTTGTCTATCTCCTGGATCATAGCCTCTTTACCAATCTTTTGCTTAGCTGACTTGCATTCTTCCACTGCTCACTTTAAATTACTGCTTTTTTCTGTTCTCCATGAGAGTGCATCTGTTTTCCAACTTTATCTTCTGAGTTCCTCCACCAATTCCACTGCCCCTGTGCTCTGTATTGCTGTTTACCTTGTGTGCGTCTTTTTCCACAAAAACCCAAATTCTCTGAGTTGTTTCCTCTCGCAAGTGCCCCCCTGTGCTCCATGTTACTCTCTTCCTTGTGTGCATCTCCCCAGCCAGCTCTATGTTGCTGTTTCCTTTGTGTGCTTCCCAATTCAACACAACACCCCTGCCACCTGTGTACTCTGTTGCTCTCTCCCTCCTGTGCTCCCCCCTGAAAACCCCAACCACACTCTGTGTTGCTCTCTCCTTCCTGTGCTTCCTCCTGAAAGCCACTCACAGCCATGCTCTGTGTTGCTCTCTTCCTCCTGCTATTCCCCCTGAAAACCCCTCACAGCCATGCTCTGTGTTGCTTTCCCCTTCCTGTGCTTCCCTCTACTCCTACTTTCCATGTTGCTTTCTTTTTCGTGTGAGTATAACCCTCCCATGCTGTGTTGCTGTAGGACGTGGCCCTTTTTGCAAGGTTATCCCCAAACTTTTTGATTCTTCCTCCTATTTCTTCCTCACCTGTGGTTGTTGGCCATAGGACTCTGGGCACTTTACCACTGCTAAACAGTGCTAAAGTGCATATGCTTTCTGTGTAAATTGTTGTTACAATTGGTTCTCCTTGATTGGCATATTTAATTTACAGGTAAGTCCCTAGTAAAGTGCACGGAAGTGTGCCAAGGCCTGTAAATCAAATGCTACTAGTGGGCCTGCAGCACTGATTATGCCCCCCACATGAGTAGCTCTGAAAAGGTAACTGCCACTGCAGTGTCTGTGCGCAGTTGTTAACTGCCATGTCAACTTGGCAAGTGCACCTACTTGCAAGGCCCTAACCTTCCCTTTTTCTACATGTAAGGCACCCCTATGGTAGGCCCAAGGTAACCCCTTGGGCAGGGTTCAGTGTATGTGAAAGGTATGACATGTACTGGTGTGTGACATGGACTCCCAAATTAGTTTTTCACAATTGAAAGGCTATCTTGCCCCATAGGATCGAATGTATATGAAATATGATATCGTATAAATATAACTTCCCATTGGGACAAGATAGAGAAATAAAGTTTAGGTTCTCTGAACTCAGAATTTAATAACACATCTTTTAGTAAATATGGATTTTGAATTGTGTGTTTCAAAATGCCACTTTTAAAAAGTAGGCATTTTTTATGATTAACCACTCTGTGTGCCTCTGCCTGATTGTGTATTGACTGTCTGGTTTTGGAGTGATAGGGGCTAGGGAGGTGCATTCGCTCAGACAGCCACCGGGGGCGGGGGGATTGCTGTGTGTTCTGCTTTTCCTGAATTAGTCAGGGCTGGGCTGAATAGGCCCGGTCTGCATTTTGAGTGGTGGGAGGAGAGTTCCCTTGCACCTGAATAGGGCCTGTCTGTCTTACACAATGCTGCCTCTACATCCTGCCGGGCAGCTGCACAAGAGAGGACAGAACAGGTTTAGACTGGGCTCAGAGACCCTTGCACAAAGAGAACCAAGACATTTTTGGGGTATAAGTATTAGACCTAAAACACCTGAACTTTAGACTACTTCTGGAATTAAAAGGAACCTTTGCCAAGGAGAAGAGCTGGAGAGGAGAAGTACTGCCCCTTTGTGTCTCGGGCTGGCCGGCAGTAGCTGTTTCTGCCACGGAAAGAAGAAGGACTTTGCTGTGTGCTGTGTACCCTGCTTGAAAAAGATCTCCAAGGGCTTGAGTAGAGCTTCCCTACTGTTTTGAAGTCTCAGGGACAAAAATACTTCATCCTCAGCTCACCTGAACTTCCTTGCTGGGAGTTCTGACCCACCAGGAGGTACATGTGACTGTCTTGGGCCTCTGTAGGTTTTTTCTGCTGTTGGGAGCTGGAAAAGCTACCCAACTACAAGAAATCCATGCATCGCTCTTTTTGCGGCAGTTTTCCTGATGTGGCACCTCGGTGCAAGAAGAATCTGCACGCATCGCTGCGTCACTGCCGAAACTAGTGCATCGAGGGATCGCGGCTGAAGAAACTGATGCAGCGCCGCACAACGCCGACGCTTCAATTGACGACGTATCCCGGATTTCCACACATCGCACCTGTGCGGCAAGTTTTCCCAACGCATCACCTGCGGATCGGAGTCATTTCGGAATCAACGCATCGATATCCCCCTATAGACCGAACCCAATGCACCTCTCTTCTGCATACAGCATAACATCCTCAAGGTCTCAGGAAACAATGCATCTCTTTGTTTTTCAACGCCTCCCATCGCTGCAGCTGTTTGGCCTTTTGAATTTTGTCACAACAACAGGTACTTTGAGAGGAATCATGCATCCATAGTTTTCTATGGACCCAGTTGCTTAAAACCTTTTTTAAGTCATTTTATTAATACTTGTGTATTGGATTTTTGTTGAGTTTAGATATAAGATACTTTATTTTTCTAAACTGGTTTGGTGTTCATTTGTGGGGTTATCACTGTATTACTGTGTGTTTTGAGTACAAATACTTTGCACATTTTCTTTGGGATAAGTCTGTCTGTTTGTGCCAAGCTACCCAGGGGGTGAGCAGGGGTTATCTAAAGTGTGTATCCCCACTACCCAGAATAGAAGCAAGGGTCCCTATTTGGACAAAGGTACCTCCCTCTGCCAACTAGCGACCCCCATTTCTAATAGTTGCTCTCTCAATGGAGTGCTCCCCCTGAAAACACCCCACACTCCATGTTACTCTCTCCCTATTATGCTTCCCCATGCAACCCCCGACCACCAACCAAACAGTATTGACAATGCCAATTAAGTCATAAGTCATAAGTCAGATGCTTTTGTATAGCGCTCAATTCACCAAAAAGGTCTCATTGCGGTTTGCAGTGTAAAAACAGCATCCTTGACGAAGTAAAGGGACTGAGTTGGAGAAGTTAATTAGGGAAGAGCCAGGTTTTTAGATTTTTACGAAATGCCTGGTGATTGGAAAGGGACAAAAGATTATGGGGCAGTTTGTTCCAGAGTAGTGGAGCTATGTAGGAAAAGGACCGACATCCATTTCGCGATGTCCGAGCCTGTGGCTGAACTAAAAGGAATTTGGATCTGGATCTTAAAACTCTGGACGGGCGATACCAGACCAGTTTTTTCGCTAGGTATGTGGGCCCAGTGCTATGAAGGAGTTTATGAGTCAGACTTAAAATTTTAAATTGGATTCTCTGATGGATAGGCAGCCAGTGCAGTTGTTTGAGGCTGGGTATAGTGGCTGACCTAGGGGGCAGTCCTAGCACCAGTCTCGCGGCAACATTCTGAAGAGTTTGTAATTTTGTAAGTAAACACTCATTGATGGCGGCAAACAGAGCGTTTCCGTAGTCTAAACGGCTTATAATTAAGCCTTGAACCAGAGGCTTTCTGGTTTCAAGAGGTAGCCATTTAAAAATTTTACGCAATTTATGCAAAATCCCGTAGCAGACACCTGATACTTGATTGATGTGTGTTTTCATGGAAAGAGCGCAGTCAATCATGATTCCTAGGTCGCGTACCACCTCTTTAGGTTCTGGGCAAGGTCCTAGTTCTCGGGGCCACCAATCCTGTGACCAGACTTTCTTGGCCTTGCCAAACAGTATGATTTCTGTTTTGCTGTAATTAATTTGGAGTTTATTTTCACACATCCATTTACTGATGTTAATCATGCACTGTTTGAATCTAGTACTGGTTTCTAGGAAATCAGAGTTGCAGGTGATGAGCACCTGAGTGTCGTCGGCATATGACACTGTTGTGAAGCCATGTGATTTTATGATGTTCGCCAGCGCAGTGAGGTATAGGTTAAATAGCATGGGGCTGAGAATTGACCCCTGCGGGACTCCCATGGTGAGAGGTGTACTACTGGATACAAGGATATTGACCTTGATGTAAGTAAGGCGGTCCGCGAGATAGTTCTCAAACCAGGATAGGGCCTTGCCTCTGACACCAATCTCCCACAGCCGATGTTTGAGAATGCTGTGGGATATGGTGTCAAAGGCCGCCGATAGGTTCAATAGGATCACAACTGCGGACTCGCCTTTATCTAGGGTAAGTCGGATATTGTCCACTATCTCAATTACTGCTGTTTCGGTTCCATGGGCAGCGCGGAACCCCGACTGAGAGGGGTCCAAAAGCGCATGCGTTTCAATATAGGTAGTAATGCGTTTATTCACTAAATGTTCCAGTACCTTCCCAAAGTAGGGCAGTAGAGAGATAGATCTGTAGTTGGACGGAATGGTGGGGTCACTAGTGGCCTTTTTGAGAATCGGTTTGACCTGAGCCTGCTTCCAACTACTGGGTATAGATGCTTGCTCAAAGGAGGTATTAAAAATGTTAGTAAGAGAGCTAGCCAGTAGCGGGAATATCTCATTGCACTTCCGTGGGGACAGCAGATCAGTGGGGGAGCCCGATTTAATTTTCCTGAGACCTTCTAGCACTTCAGTAGTCGTTGTGGGCTCAAATTCTGTAAGAAGCGGTGTTCCTGTGGTTTCAGTAATAGTGAAATTGAAGGGGGGTACCTCACTATATTGGGGTGCATCTTGGCTGGTAGCTGGAAATGTGGAATAGATCAGTTTGATTTTATTGTCAAAATAAGACGACAGCGAGTTGACCCACTCCATGGTGGGGTTAAATACTGATTGTTCCCCCTGAGGGGTAGTAAATTCTTTCAGTATTTTATAACGCTCTTTACTGGACTGGGCCGCTTTATTTATTCTTTGGGTGAGATAGAGCGTTTTTGCTGCTTTTATATTTTTTAAATAATTAGAGTGTGTCAATTTGTAGTTCTTACGGTTTTCCAGCGTTCTGGTTTTTCTCCACAACCGTTCCGCTGATCTGCTGACCATTTTTTCTTTTTTTAGATCATCAGTAAACCAAGGGGACGCGATGGTTTTTACGTTTACATTTGTTTCTGGAATGATTTTATCGAGTGTGTTCCTAATGGATGCTTCCAGCTGGTTTACCATTAGTTCAACATTATTTGATATTTCTTTAGGAGGTTTGAAGTGAGTCAGAAACGCCTCCGAGTCAATTTGCGCCAGGGTCTTATTAAAGCTGTTTTTTTGTGGGTTCTCGGACTTGACCCTATAGGTTTAGGAAAATTCAATTTGACAAGAAAATTATCAAGATGGCCAAGAAATTGGCCTAAAAGGTGAGCCCTATTGTCTTTGCTAATGATTGGGATGTTTTTTGCTGTACATCTTGATTCGTGAATTGGAGCTGCAGTGAATGGGAAGTCTGTAAAGTGAGCACTGATGCTTTGCTTGTATTTCTCACCAAGCCCTTCATGCATAACATAGGCGCAGGTCTAGTGCTTTATTATGCATTTGATCACTTGAGACACCGGGCGTAGTGAAGTCAACAGGCTCCAGTTCCCAATTCTTGGGCAGGTCAGTTGTCCTCTATTTATGTAATTGATGAGCAGCATAGGCACAGCAGTGCAGTGCATTCAAAATACGGTTCCGCCCCTGCTTAAGTTGCACATTCCACATTAATATAGTACATCAGCAGTACAGGGGCAGCAATTCAGGCAGACAGCTGTTCTACCCCATGCCTAAACTCAATCCCCTTTACTACAGCAGCTCTGTGCTAAACCTGGACTACAGGGCTACAGAAGGTCATCACGCACAAATGACAGTGAATCCCTCTGAGAATAAGGGTTGCACAGCAGTCTGCTCCAAAGACACCTCTGGCTCACGCAAAGATTACAATCTGCACAGGTGACAATATGTATGCAGAAAGTAATCTGCACTAATGCAGATCCCATTTGTGAATTAATGCAGGTTCATCTATGCTCTGTTCCCAATCCCATAGGGAAGCACGAGGGATGTCTGGTAATACTTCATCTTCATCCAACTGGATGGGGACAATAGTGCTGTATTGTCCATTTAGAACAGATCTGTGTTGCTACATTTCCTGGATTTTATGATGCGTTCCCCCAGCCTTATCTCAAATGGCTACCATATGAAAGTTTATCTTTTTGCATGATTACCCCCTTTATTCTGGCTGGAGGTACTGGCATATTTGTATCAAAGCTTTGGAAAGCTGTGAAACACTTTGCAATACATGTGTTCTGTCCTTTAAAATATGGTAAGAGTGGTTTATTGTAATTGGCCTACCAGACCCATCAATAAATCCATAGTAACATCTCACAAAGGACTTCAATAGCAAAGAGGTCAGATGGTCCATCTTGCCCATTCACTACCAACAGGCATGAATTTTAGGCGTAGTTTGCTGGACTGGATAGCTATAGCCAAAAGTTGCAACCAGCACAGTCAAACCAAAGCCTACTTTTAACAAGAAGTAAATAACTCACAATTAGTGTATGAGAACCCAGAAAGACCAGCTGCACAATTTGTGAATGTGAGACCTGGTACATTAGCATGCCTCCATAGTGATCAGATTGAAAGTGTTATCTCTCTGTATGAGCCACAGTTTTCCTTTCCAATAAAATGCATAATTTTCCAAAAGTTTACTTTATGACAGTCTATATAAACATCAGTGTACAATTGTAATATTTGTCAAAAAATGTTCATGAGTGAACATAGATTATTGTAATTGCACCATTTATGTGGCTTATGAATCGATTGTTAATATATGCTCATAAAACTGCACACTCACTTCACTTTTTCTGGTAGGAACCTGCCCTTGCAGTAACAGCAATTACATTACATAACCCTTCAACACTCAACGGGCTGGTCAGGGGTGCTCCTGTTCTCTCACGGTGGGGGCAGGCCTCTCATCTCTTCCAGAGCGGCGCCTGCAGGGCTCTCCCTTCACCTTGGGAGCCCCGCCTAGCTGGCCCAGAGCTTCTCTTCCTGTTGGCTGCCCCGGAGCTCTCTGCCGCTTACTGGAGCCCCGGACAGCCTGAGGCCATCACTCGGCCAGCTTCTCGTCTCGTCAACTTCCTCTCTCAAACCGGAAGTCCCGCCTGCCGTCAGGCACTACGGTGCCTGACTTCCGGCTTTGCCGCTTCTGCGGCGGCATCTCTTTTCGGGGCACAACGAGGGGTAGGCTCCCTCGATCGCACAACAAGGTTAGGAGCGGGGTGGGCACCCGCTCTGAATTAAAGTATAAAGCACACGGCCACAATGCGGGGTGGGCACCCGCGATGAGAACAAAAGGGCAGGAGCGCCTCCCAGTGGGAAAACGACAGTGCTCTGCCCGTAAATACAAATAAAGCGCTCACGAGGCACTAGGGAACACAGGTAATGGTTTTCAGGGAAAGTCCATTAGGCAGCCAGGGGCTGGGCAGGGCCCAGGGAGGCAAGCCTTCCCCTGGGCCCCATTAGCAGCACGCCCCTGGTAGATTCTAGTATCAGAACAAAAACATTTTTCATGGGGTCAAAGCCCCTTTTTATACACCAAATCCTTTGTTTCCAAAGGTGCAGGCAAGGGGCGAACCAGATGCAACTGGTTCTGGAGCACTTTGTTTTGCTCAACCCCTCTGCCTATTCCCAGGGTGGGTCAGGGACATCAGACACACCACAGGGGGTGAAGCCAGCATTGTGGAAGGAAGGCCCAGCCCTATTCAGGTCCCAGGTGCACTCCTCCCTTCCATCAACATGCAGATCTCCCCATTCACCACCGGGCAGACCCACCCTGACTCCTGGAGACAAGCACACCAGCCAGCTCCTGTCAATCACAAGCCAGACAGTCCAATTCACATTCACTGCTCACAGAAATGCCAACTTCTAAAAGTGGCACTTCTACACTAGAGACATAAATCCGCGCACATCATCGCGCAGCATTTAATCTCACGAGTTCGCACATACCAAACTCGAACCTGCACTCCCCACACATCAGGAACTACCATGGACACACATATCCCCATGCATTCCTGTGGGAGGGCAGGCCACTCTCACCACACATACGCAGAGAGCGCACGCACTTTACACTGGACCACAGTGAAAAAGTGCGTAGAGGCCTAAAATCACCAACACCAGGTTACAGAAACAGGCTAGGAGAATGCAAAAAGTTTCGGGGTGATCCTGCCAAAAGGGCCAAGTCCAACAGTTATATAAAAATATCATCTTGTATTATAGATAAAGCACATTAGACTACAATCACATAAATCACAATTAGTTTGCCAACTGAGCAAATGTCATAAGCATAACAATGAGGACCTTTATAAAACACTCTTTTAGGTAACTCATTTTCATAAAATCACTTTCCCTGCTTCCCCCAGGCTGCTCCTACAACAAGAAAAATGTGCTCCACTGATTTCATCAGAGGCAGGCAACTGCTATAACCCCTTCGATGCTCATGACGAGCTCAGCTCGTCATGAGGTATACCTCTTGTGTGCTCATGACGAGCTGAGCTTGTCATGATCACACCCATTTCCATTATGGCCCAGCACAGCAGGGGGATCTTCTGAGCACCCAAGGTGTTAAATTGCAAGGGTTAAATGCGGGAAACAAACTGCCATGATCCCCACCTGGGGTTTTGCACCTTGGTTCTAATCATTCACGAGCACACAATCCCGGTGTGCTGCAGCTGCTGTGGGGGCTGGGGCTGCTGGCCTGTACCATGTGGAAATGCAACTAAAGAAAATAAAGCATGGTCCCTCAGGTGGAACACAACTGCACTGCTGGGAGCCCTCCTTTAGGTCCCCGAGGTGGGATGCACAAGGCATAGGCTCCTTCCAGCTGAGCGTGGCCCATCAGTCCTTTGCATCTGGTGCGGCGGGATGGGGCTCCAGATCCTGTTCATTGGGCAGTGCCGACTCACACCTTGGATTCGTTTGTGTACTTGCGGGCCAACTCCTTCCCCACTGGACTGACTACTGATGATGTCACACTGGCTTCAGGTCCCTGGGTGGTTGCCTGGCAATGCCAGGAACTCCAGGTGGCGTGTAGATCCAGGAAACACTGGACACTCCTTCGCTAGGCGATTCCTCTCTTGCTTCACTGCTTTGTCAGAAGCGGGTGGGACTCATCTCAGAGACAGAGGCAGTGCTCGAAGAAAATACACAAAGCTTTCAGCGATTGATTCCCCACATTATCTCAGGCAAGTAAATGCACATTGGAGACTTCCACTCAAGGAAGCGCACAGAAGCTTCTCCGCCAATATAGCCCAGGGAGGCTTTCAAGAACTAAAGGCTTGGGTAGTTCTTTAGAAAAGGAAAAGCACTATGGAAACTTTGATGTCCCTTAGCTTCCCAGAACAAGAGGCCAGCATACACAGGCCCTTAGTGATTTCTTCTCAAGCAGGATGCCACGGAATGGGAAAAAGAGCCAATCGTTTTTCTCCACCACAGACAGATGCAGCAACTACAGGTCAACACACCCCTCACACAGAAAAGGCATCGCTCCTCACATCGTTCTTCTGCTCTTTTTCCCTCCTGGGGTTTTAGGTCTCGTACGTATACCCTGTGCTGTCCTTGTTCTCTTTGTGGCAGAGTCTCTGAGCTCAGTCCAAACCAGTTATGTCCTCCCTGGTCCAGCATGACCACAGGGAGTGTAGACAGCATTGTGTAAAGGAGACACAGCCTATTTAGGTGCTAGGAAAACTCCTCCCACCACTCTAAATGCAGACCAGGTCTAGTCAGCCCAGAGATGAGTCACCCAGGCAAGGCAGGACACACCTCAATCCCCCTCATGACTGTCTGGAGTGAATGCACATCCCCAGCTCCTGTCACTCCAAAACCAGACACTGAATACACAACCAGTCAGAGCCTTACAAAATGGTAAAGCAAGAAACAGCCCACTTTCTAAAAGTGCTGTGGCAACAAATGATGGACGGAATGCTGAATGAATGAAACATTCTCCCCCAGTCAAGAGATCTGGGTTAAATTCATCATTCTTTTGCTCACTACGCCACCCCCGCTTGGACCTGGCAATATGTAAATCGTTCTTGATCCTGCTCCTCGTGAGAACAGTCTAGCCCAAACTGCCAAGCTGGGTCCTCCCAGGACCGGAAACAAGCATCCCGGGACCAGTTTTGTTTTGTGGTATTTTAATCCTCATAAGCCAAGCTAGGTTGATTCCAGTGGCAGAGAGAGCAAGGGAGCCACATCTGGGCTTACCCACCCAACTTAGAGTGAAAAATGCTGCTATAACAAATGATATATGGATTGCTGAATGAATCAAACATTCTCCCCCAGTCAAGAAATCTGGGTTAAATGCATCATTGTTTTGCTCAATACGCCACCTCAGTTTAGACCTGGTCATATGCAAAGCAGTCTTGACCCTGTTCCTCATGGGAACAGTCCAGCCAGAACTGCCAAGCCTGGTCCTCCCTAGACCAGAAACAAGCATCCTGGGACCGGTTTTGGGGTATATCACCACTCATCAGCCAGGCTAGCTTGAATCTAGTGGCACAGTGAGCAAAGGACCCTTGTCCGGGCATACCCATCCCAATTAGGGCAAAAAGTGCTGCAGCCACAAATGATGGACCGAATGCTGAATGGATCAAACATTCTCCCCAAAAAGGAGATTTGGGTTAAATCCATCGTTCTTTTGCTTACTACACCTGCCCAGTTTGGATCCGGCCATATGCAAAAAAACTTTGGATTTAGTCAGCAGATCTCCGTACTAGGGTGAATGTTTGACATTGTTCAGCTTTCTGTCAATCAATTCTTCATTTTGCACTTTCGAAAAGTATTCTTTTCCAACATAAGATTTAAAACCCACCTTTACTAAAAGATGTGTTTTTAAGTTCTGAGTTCAGAGAGCCAAAACTCCATTTCTCAATCTTGTCCCAATGGAAAGTTACACATGTAAAATGTTTCAGTGCAGCTCCCATGTTGAGCTATGGGACAGACAGCCTTTCCATAGTGAAAAACGAAGTACACAGTATTTCACTATCAGGACATGTGAAACACACCAGCACATCTACCTTTCATCTATACTCCACCCTGCCCATGGGGGTACCTTGGGCCTTCCTGAGAGGTGTCTTACATGTACGAAAATGGAAGGTTAGGGCCTGGCAAGTGGGTGCACTTGCCAGGTCAACATGGCAATTTAAAACTGCATGCGCAGGCACTGCAGTTGTAGCTCTGAGATACATTTACAGGGCTACTCATGTGGGTGGCACAACCAGTGCTGCAAGCCCACTAGTACTTTATTAGGGGCTTATCAGTAAATCAAATTTACCAATCATGGATAACCAATCAAAATTACAATTTACACAGAAAGCATATGCAATTTAGCACTGATTAGCAGTGGTAAAGTGCCTAGAATCCTCTAGCCAATGAAAACAGGGTCAGAAAAATCGGAGGCAAAATGCAAAAAGCTTGGGGATAAACTTGCAAAAAGGGCAAGGTCCAACACTGCCTATGTTTCTCAATAGACTGTTGTATTCTTTCCTTTGACATTTATTCATGACAAATGTCAATGATGCACCAGTCTCTTATGCCTAGACAAGAGATTCTCATCGAACCTCCACACATTCTGCAATTTGCTGTGGTTACATGAATGAGCCATAACTCCCTGAAGGTCAACACTTATAAAACGGAGATCCTGATAGTCAGGAAAACTGCTTCTACAGTGCCTGCCTCCCATGGTTTTTGGTATGCATGTTATCTCTCTTTCTACCCCTGGATCAGCAAAAATATTCCTAGTGTTTGTTTTTTGTTGCAAAGGCATTAAATTAAAAAAATCATAAATGTTCGCTCTCTTTCATTATGCTAGCAAGCAGTCCGGTCAGTAACACTCTCACTTTTGGACTACTGAAAATTTATCTTGGTCTCCCGAACTATGCAGTCCACTATCTTCTCTGTGGCATAACGGCCAGAGCTGCCAACTTCGTAGCTTGGGATCCAGGTTTAAGTCTCGGCGTTGGCTTAACATTCTGTGATTCTGGGCAAATAACTTAATCTCCCTGTGCCTATGGACAGCGCCTAGAGGCCCTCCTTGCTGATTAGCTGTGCTATGCAAATCCAAGTATTACTAAGTATTATTATTATACCTTCAACATAGGGCTTTGTGGCTTATCTTTAATCTTAAAAAGCATACATGCATCTCAAACCACATATCTTCTTTACCCTAGCTACCTGTACTAGTGCATATCATGGTCAAGTCATGTTGCTTGGTCCACCATGCCTTTGACCAAACAGCTCCACTTTTACACTTTAAGACAAATGTAATTACAACCTGCTCTTGTGCACCGCCATTTTCATACTACTCACAATGCCTAAAGTCCTCCACACCTGCATAAGAGGTCTGTCATTCTCCTTTCTTGCTTCCAAACACTGGAATCAGACACCCTATCCATCTGTCTACTGTCTATTAGATGACCATCTTCTTTTATATAAGACTATGAAAACCTTTCTCTTTTTTACTTCCTGCTTAGTCTTGGGCTTTCTTCCATCGTATCCTCCAGTGCCATGGTACACTGGTAGGTGACAGCCACACTTTAAAAATATCTTTCCTCATCCTTATCATCATCATCATCTTCAGTTTGTAACCCAAAGCAGGGACCGCATTATGGTTTTAAATTTCTCTGCCTATCGATTACACAATACTTCTCTAAAGGATGAATAACTCTGTTCACACTAGAAATATTTTGAGGTAGAAGTAAAAAATTCAGGCCTAGGTACACAGCCTCTGAGTTCTCAGAGTGAGAAACCTCATGGAAGCCCCTACGAAATGCTGAGCATCCAAGGATGGTGTGATGAGATTCCTTAACTGTCATTGTTCTTGCTGCAAAGATGTATACCACATAAGAATGGACATTTAGTATTTCCACCAGTAGTGGTGGCATTAACTAACTACTACTCCAGTATGGGTAAAAATGTCTGCCAATGTTGTTGTCTGGAATAGCCATTACTGTTGATGGGCACGGCTAGTTCTTTTGCATATGATATCCCTATACTATATATATGTTGTAGAGATAAACTAGATGGGCTCAACGCTGCTTCTAAGCAGCAAAAATTATTAATTGCATATTCTATGTTTTGCTTGACACTGTGAAAGTTACACGTATCAAATATAATCCCTGGAAGAATTATTAGCATTTTGTACTGTTTCATAAAAATATCTTGGTCTTTTATGCAATTCAGGCAGTAATTCACGTTACATACACTTAAATAAGCCTAACCTCCAATTAGTCTCTTCTCCCCTCTCTTGCCTGAATCAGTTAAAGAAAATGTAAAGGCCATCCAGTCGAGGGAAATCAGAAGTTGTCTTCAATCAGTCCTACAGAGTTAACAATCACCAACCATAGTCATTCTAGAATGTTCCTTTGTTTAATGGTGTCTGCTCGAGTTTTAAACCATATTGCGACTTAATTCACTAGGTGGCTCCTTTTAAAGACTTTCTGATAGAGTTGTACAGTGTATATAATAAAGGTGTAGAGTGCATACCTACCTATGGTTTCTGATTTGATTATATGGAAAACGAGGAATAAATAGAGGGATACGTCCTCTTCCCCAATATAACAGTAGAAAACAACGTGGATGAACCCACAGAAAAGTGATAACACTTATCTTGACTCAATATGATGTAGGAGAGTACAAACATCCAATGGATTTGTAAGAAAACCCCTCACCCACCAACCTTGTTGGTGGAATGCTTCATCATTTGGGTCCCAGCTGGGCTATCGAATGCAACCCAGCTGTGCTACAGTGGAGTGGGTTTTGTGATACAGTGAGGTGGGTGCTCAGAGAGGAGTGTGCTAATATCTCACTCACATGGCTACCTCCACTTTTGTAGCCACCTCACTGATTTTTTTAACACTGTGGTCCTGAAAAAAGCCTTTCGATTACTGTAACAGGCTGAAACATGTTGAGCTACACCCAAGGGATATTGAAGTAACATTTTTATCTTCACTATATCTCAGCTTTAGTTTTAACCATGTCCTAGGATCCTTTAATTAACGTTTTTTTGTTTGGGCATTTCTTAGAGACATTTTTAAACTCTCTTCTCTCTGGGTTCGTCCACGTTGTTTTCTTCAGATTTGATTAGTCACAAACTAAGCCCTTCATAACTCTGATAACCCAAAATCCATTTAATCACCGTTGTTTACCTGAAATATTTTGGCACAATTCACAGCTGTCTGTGATATGATGGACTGGAAACATTAAACAAGTACTTTTTTCCAATTGAAGGCAGACACATATGGGTGTTATTGGCATAGAAATGGTAAAGTATCTTGTGGAGTCAGGTCGTCTGTAGAAGGGGTGTCATAGTAGTATTGCAAGCTAGTGATAGTGGTTGTTGGTGTGGCTCTCCACACCCCATCGAACAAAAAGCATCAGCAATGCAAAAGGTCTCGCATTTACGTGGGTTTGAGCTATTGGCATTGCAATGCCTTTTATTTATGTTTTGATTTGACATAAATAAAAGACATTGTCATTTGCAATGCGAATAGCTTAAGCTCTCTCAAATGCGAGACCTATTGCATTCCAAATGCTTCGCTGAGTTGCCCTCTTCTGTCTCCCATGGCCCCTAAAGAGCTCCCAGTTTGCTACGAGTTAATTAAACAAGCCAGGGGTCACAACTGTGCACAATAGAACCTCCTGCCCTCTTGCAGTAAGAGAAACTAGTGCTTACAGACTAAAGAAGACATACTGTGTAACAACCGAAGTAAAAGGGCCAGCCCTCATGGGAGGTTACAAATAAAGACATGGTGGAACTAAGAAAGGACTAACAAGCCTAATAACGAATCAGAAGCCATCATTTATGAAGGACAATGACACAAGCCGATGGCAAAATATGGGCAGAGAGTGGGCGGGGCTTCAAGTACATACTCCAATACTGCATGGCTTACAGGCATGCGCTACCCAGGATCGACCTAAAGAGGGAAATGCCTAGAGGAGGTGTGTTGTGTGGTCTTACTGTCAAAGATAACAATAATTTAAAAAATGGGTTTCCTAGATTAAAAGTATGACGCAAAGTAAAAGAAGTTCCTGTGCAGCTCGGTGGTAGAAGTGCGCGGTGGTGAGTCATAGGCACTAAGAGGCGGGGGCGCAACTAGACCCGAATTTCGGGGGGGCTAACACTCTAAGCCAGGGCTGGCCCTAGAACTGGTCACACATGGTGCAACAGTATTTTTGGAGCCCCTCTCCCATTACCTCCTTCTCCATGAATTACCTCATTACAACTCACCAACAATGCACCTCATATCTCCATAGCACCTTTCTGACAAATATTCCATTTTTTATAGCACTACTCATAGTTTCCTCACACTCAGTTCTGTGATCTGCATGGTACACATTCTTTGGAGCAAGCACATTAACCCTTTGTGCTGTGTGGGTGGCAGGAGTGCCGATGTGAGTGCACGGTGAGCGATGCGACTATGAGAGTAGGGTAAGAGGAGTGACTGCATGGTGTGTGAGTTTACCATATAAATTTGGGTGCGGATGTAAGGGCAGAGTGGGATGAATCAACGCATGGTTAGTGATGGGTTTATTTGAGTGAGATTGCAGATTGGGCAGTGAGGGGGACAGATGAGTGAAGTGTCACATGAGTGCAGGGTGAGTAGTGTGCTTGTGTGGCTGCAGGGTGAGGTACAGGGTGAAGAGCACAAATGCATTGTGAGTGGAGAGTGATCACTGTGAGTGCAGGGTGAGCGGGCGAATGGTGTGAGTGCATGGTGATCAATGTGAGTGAATTGTGATCACTGTGAGTGCAGGGTGAGCATAAAAGTGAAGGACAAAAATGAGGAGTGTGTTGTCTGAATGCAGGCTGCATTCCCAGACATTTGAAGTAACTCAGCATGTTACTGACGGCGTTGTAGGGTTTCAGATATAAGATAAACTATTGCTATTATTGCATTAATCATGGATTGAGGTTGGAGGAAATAAATTTGCTGGTCCTGCAACAAACTTCCAGTCTTATAATTAGGGTTGCCAGCTCATTATTTTTATGTTCCAGATGGTACAAAAATAAACAGTCACTCAAAGCCATATTTTCAGCACTTATCCGTGCATACTTCGAATAGAAAATATAAATAAAAAGCACTTTTAATTGTGTTCAAGGGCTGCCTGAATGATCCATGACTGATAATTAAAGGGAACAAACACAGAAAAGTCACATTACAAATGACTACATACTTTTTTATTTATAACCCTATTTAGTGTCAAGACAAGGTCTTTGCAGGCTCTTTAAACAACGCATTGCTGGCATATTTCTTTTAGCAACACTACTTTATATTCCTTTTCATGAAATGCATTCTCAAACTACGGCAAAGGAATAGGCAGAGTAGGGGCCAGGGCATACTGGAACCAGAAAAAAACTATGCCTCGGTAACCAGTTTACAAAAGTATGTAAATATGCAAATGGTCTTTGGAGACCTGTGAACAATTCGGGTGTGCCGGAGATAAGACTCCAGACACTGTCCAGCCGAACCCACAGCAGCTCGAGCTGCAGCAGCCAAGACACATGACGGGGGCTGAAGCCCTTTCAGCCCTTTGGGTGTTGCGCGCCTGCTAAGAGGCCCACTCAGTTGGCACCGGGGCACCCTTGTTGGTGACTGCCATTAGTACAGGTGTAATCTGGCAGAACTGCAAGCACCTGGCACAGCCATACACCCAACTTTTCTTCATCACGTTGAACCCTGGTAGCTGGGTTTGGCTTTTACTGAGCTGCATTCAGAGAGGTAGCGGTGCGCACAGGGCACCGAGATATGACGCCATCCGAGCCATGCCCAGAGTAACATGTCACTCACACCTGCAAACATATGGGAAGCAGGGACAGCATGCTGCAGCATGATCCTGCAAGAGGCATGCGTTGTGTTCAGGAAGGTCGACGTGCTGGCACCACACCAAGGGGGCAGAGGGAGCACTCTGTTCACCCAGGACAGCATCTGCCAAGCTGAGCGGCACAAATGGGACTCTGGTTCATCACCTACCCCCTTCTGAAGGAACAGCTCCCCTGGTAAACGAGCAGATATCTGCTCCTGGCACCGGTAAAACAAACCAATCATGAGACGAGTTTTCCAGAGCCCCCAGCCATGGCAGCAACAGGCACCAACAGCCTCGCCTATAAACAAGAAGACCGCCTTTACTGTGCGCGCCAAGCAATTACCTTTCAGAGGGCAGGCTGTGCCACACTCTTGACAACCCCCACCCTCGTCCGACCCCCAAGAAATGTCCGTACATGACCACATTGGCCTTCCAATGCGCACAGAGGTGCAGGACATGAATATTGTAAACATGAAAAAAAACAGTGTTTCCACGTCTTCCCACCTTTTCCCGACATGAGGCAGTCCAGCTCCAGGGGGCTCGTGGGCATCACAATGATCTTGTAGTCATCCAACAGATACACGTCCTCCTCCTCCAGGACTCTTTCCAGTAGCCCAATGACCTCCTCTTCGTCCTCAAGTGACTGGGTTTTTCTGGCTGGTTAACCTCGCCAACGGCAACGGGAGGTCCATGTTGCAAGGAAAGAGAATGAGTCGACGATCACCCTCCATCTGCCATCTGTAGGGATTGGCACTGGAGCTGAGACTGAGTGCCCCTGGAGAGACTCTTGGATGATTGTAGACCCTGATGCACAAAGGATGGCAATTTGGCGCCGGCCTACTTCTGAGGCTGCCATTTGAGGCTGACTCGCCCACACACTTGAGCACCCGCATCAGAGGTGCAAGAAAGCGGGCCCTTTGAAGCGATTTTTTGGGAGTGCGTGCCAATATTTTGCATGCGCTGCATGATATGGCACCTTCTACTTTTCACAGGATGCAATGCTGCTCCCCTGAAAACCATGTTGTATAGAATTAAAGGTCTGGACACAGCTGTACCCAGCCCACATTATTAATGGCGTGTTCTTTGTTTTTCAGTCTCTCTGGGCCACATATAAAAGGTGGAGAAATGAATAATGCCCCAAATCTTGCAGCTGCTTGTCCAAGCTGTGCTGCCAGCCTCTACAACTGAAACACTGAGCGATCAACGACTGTCGACATTTCATGTGCTGTCATTGCACTCCTGACAGAAACCGGCAGTCTGGGGAAGCAGAGAATACACATTGACTGGCACCTCTTCCTGATTGCACTTTCGGCGGAATTAAAAAAAACAAGCAGTCATTGACTGCACTCCAAGGTCAGAACTGCACGAAGGGACTGCGCGAGCGAAGCTGCTCGCTCTCGCAGCAATACGCCATGTGAGTTAACTTCCCAGTAAAGGTGGGACATGCACCCACCAGTAGCCATCTGCAGGCTACCATTCTTAAAAGACACTGGCAAAAGCCAATCCAAAGCTGGGGGGGGCGTGGCTAGCCGGCCATCATGGCGGACAGGAGTTCCTAGTGCCCGAACTGATATCCCAAGTAATCCGCCAAATATCCTGACGGTGTGCCATCCAGATTGACAATCGGTCGGACCAGGCGGCTAAATACCTGCTGTGTCTGGAGAACCTGGAAAGGATCTGATTCGCCCCCTGTGACAGCAACTGCGGCCATATAGACGATGTGGCACTGCTAACAGTGAGGCCGTGCGCGGGCGATCTGTGACGGGGAAAATGGCTGCCCCCACTTAACTGGCGACTCCTCTGGAGAATGATCCTCCTGGTTGGAAACAGGCGAGGCAGCGGAGATAGAGTGGCGGCCGGTGTACCCTGCATCCTGCCACTTTGTTCCCAAGACTGCAGACACTGAAGAGGGGAAAGCGGGAGTCTGCTGAGCGCGAGGTTGTGCACGGATGCCTCGCAGCGGCATCGAGCAGCCCGCTTCTGACTGGTCCCTGCGGTGACGGACCTCGACCCTCCAGACTGCAGTTGTGGGAGTCAAGGGGCTGGGACACAGAGGTGGCCCCCGTATGGCCCTAAGATCATACCAATCTGCCCTCCCGGGATCTGACACATGCGGGGCTGAGGTCACGCGTGGGAGATCGGCGGCGGGAAGCAGCCGCCCGCGTTTCCGCGACTGCCCTGGCGGGGCTGGAAAATGCCTGAGCCGGAGCGTTGGCAGCCTCTTCATAGGGGGCCCTGGATCAAGTGTGACACAATGGTGCCTGCAGGATTGGCTATGGAAGTGACACCGTGGTGTGTGTGCCCTGGGGGAGGAGCTCAGGGCTGGTAGAACTTCTGTCATGGTGGTGTTGCAGGGGACCGTGAGCAGCTGCTGCGGGACGTCCTAGACCTCGGGGCGCTGTGCACCTGAGCCGCATTGGAGACATCGGGCAGACTTGTGGGAGCCGGCTGTAGCTGGGACACCTCGGTGAGTGCGGGCAGGCTGACAAGCCATAGTGGAGGGGCCAGCAGCATCACGAAATTACTGCGAGGTTCAGAAAGGCAGGAGTGCAACTGTGCTGGTGCTGACAAGCGGGGGCGTCATACGGGGGCACTGGCTGGCCTCTGGGAGCTTGACCTGGTGGAACAGGTGAATACACCTATCACCCCTAGGCCGAGGCCGTGCAGACAAGAGCGCACTGCACTGGAGGGATAGACGACTGGGACAACCTGCCCCAACAAAGACAAGGAGTAGATGTGTGGGCCGAGGTTAGCAGGTGGGGGCCTTTCATAGCCACGAAGCTGTAAATCCTTAATGGCAGCTGCACAACATTGTGGTGGTTGAGCATTGAGGCAGTGAGCGAAAGGGGACCTCCCCCACAATCGAGTGCCGGATGCCAACGGCGCAGCAGCTGGTGATGGGTCACCTACACCAGACCAATCAGCACCTTAGTGTGCACAGCAGCAGTGCAGACAAATAAACCGCACAAGGAGGAACAATTGTTGAAACACCACATGCTACGTTAGCCACAAACTAGACTCAGTGCTGGCCGCAATAGAAAAGATAGGCTCCTCACTGGACCAGACTTGCACCTCACTTGAGTCCAAAATTGATAAAGTCATGTCTGACTTTAACCTCCTGAGCACTGACCACCAGAAGCTTGGAGACAGAGTGTGTTCACAGGAACAGTCGATAGCAGAACTGAGGCCCATCACTCAAAGCCATACAGCTGTCTTGCAGGACCTCATTGACCGAGTGCATGTCCTGGAATACAAGGTGGAGGATGCAGAAGGGCGCTCCCGCCGCCATAACATCCGCATGGTGGGTCTGCCAGAGGGCAAAGAAGGGTGGCGCCCGGAAGAGTACACCAAAAATTGTATTAGAGAACTACTCATGGATTGTACGATGTCTGCCCACTTCATAATTGAAAGAGCTCACCGATTCCCTGCTCAGAAACCACCGCCGGGCGCCCGCCCACATCCTTTCCTATTCTAAGTCTTCAACTATAGGGACAGAGACTCGATCCTCAGAGAAACCTGCAAGCTGGCAGACATAACAGTAGTCAATAGCCATATCATGTTCTTCTCAGACTTCACAGCACAAGTTCAGCCCCGCAGAAGTGCATACGCAACAATGAAGAAACAACTGTGTGAACTGGGCCTCAACTACTCACTCTTTCCGGCCAAGCTGCGAGTGGTCGCAAGCAGAACAGCGCGCTTCTTTGACTCCCGCTCTGACACCTATGATTGGTTGGAAGAATCAGGCCTTCTGTCTCGACCAAGGCCTCCTGGGTCAGATGAACTAAGGATGTCGGGCAGAAGACGACGCAGCGGGCGAAACAGACCTCGGATAGTGGCCACGGCGACCTCCACCTCTCCTAACTTGGAACAGAGACAGGCTGAACGACAAGAGGCAATCCACCTGACGGCTTCGTTGGGACCACTAACACCCAATCCTTATTGCCTTCATAGCCTTTCATGACTCTCAGATACTGGGGATTCCGCGGCATCCAGACTAGATGGATCCAAAGAATATCCAATGCCAGAAGTCACCCCGCAAACGGCGGATGGATTTATATGACTGCTAATTAACACCTTCATCTTGAACACATCAACCGCAAGTATTTACAGAACCAACACTGCATTGCGCTAATGTTTGACACTCTAGTTAGTCACCTATTCCCCACAGACGGCAACGGCTGTCACACATACCATAGCCATTGGAGCGAGCAGCTCCCGCCGCAGCCCGGGCAACACAATGCGTGCACCGCTCACATTGCTCTTACCATCACGGATTGACATGGGAAATATCAGGTTACACCCTGACACTAAGGGGTAGTCCGACACACACTGCATACGAGCCACTAGTACCGCCACTAGACGTCACTCGATCATTGAGTTTTTTATATCCCCCCCCCCCCCGGTTTACTTAATGTTGCTCGGTTGGATTCAATGCACACACCACACACATCACGATGCCCAGCCCCTCCTGATCAACCTTAGTTGCCAAATAGCTATACTATACTACAGGTCAACATGATTACGTGGAATGTGTGCGGTACACAAATGCCAACACATAGGTACTCCATTTACGCCTATATGCGGTGCAGAGCAGTCGACATTGCATTCCTCCAAGAGACGCACACGTCGCAGGCGGAGCTCGGTAGACTGCAAAGTAGATGTAGGGGACACATACATGGTACAGTTTACTCGGCCCATGCAGGGGGTGCCCTTGTATGGATAAGAGCAGGAGTCCCATTTGTCAGCGAACAGACACTAGTTGACCCGGAGAGCAGATATGCATTTGTTAGCGTGAGACTAAACAGTCAGACAATTCTCCTGGGCTCCGTCTATGCCCCCAATATCAATCAGTCTGCCTTCCTAGATTTCCTTACAGGGAACCTTACCAATTGGTGCGGGATCCCCTGGCCTTTAATTCAGGCTGACATGCTGGGCTCTACTGGACATACTTATCCCGATACTCGGATATACTCATATTACTCAGCGGTAGACAAGTTGCACATGAGCCTAGATAGGATAGAGGGGTCCCCAGCGCTACTCCCGCTGATACACCATATAGAATACTTAGGCCGCACACACTCAGACCATAACCCCCTACTCTTAAAGCTTAACAGGGAGCCCTGGGCGCCCACCTACCCCCACGTGGAGACTACTAACCTCGGCACTCAAGGACCAGCACTTTCGCTCGTCACTGGGAACAGATATCCTTGAATATTTTGAGCTCAACGAGAGCACAGCCGGGGACAAGTTAGTGGAGTGGGAAGCCTTCAAGGTCACAATGCGGGGGCACTGTTTGGGCACGACCTGGAACATTTGTAAGATTCTACAGCACGACCACACTAGAATAGAATCACAACTATTGTGGAGAAGTGTGGCTCAATGGTTAGAGCAGGCAGACCTTGATGCAGAGCTCTGGCCAGGGACCAGGGTTTTATTCCCGCCTCGGCGGGTCTCCGGCTCATTAATTCCCCTGACTGGATATTCTCGCCTCAGTGCCTGTTCTGATCATGGGTCCCACGCTGCAACTCTGGACAATAGCTTGCTTAGTCTCCACAACGGCCCCAAAAGCGCTGGGATGCCTGGCTGCACCTGGGGGGTGCCCAGGAGTGGACATTTCCCAGGAAAGCCAGGAAGGGTTCCTAAGCGGTATACGGACAGCGCCGGGACACCTCCGGTGGAGGTAGCTGTGCGCTTTACAAATTTCGACATTTATTTATTTACATTGTGGTACGAGACCCAGGAAGAGGAGAGAGGTAGGGACCACCATCGCCTAGAGACATTACGCACTCAATACGCCGAACTGCTGGAACGCCTCTGCTGCCACAACTATGCAGCACACACAGCCCGCACACACACCACCGCTAATCTCACTGGACATGCTCACGTGCCCATAAGCGCCCTAAGGGCCGATACTGGCCTGCTAGTGCACACGCAACGTGATATTCACTCAGCTCTGACACACCACTATAAGCTACCATACCCATCCCACAGATCACAAGACCCAGACGCCCTCTTATCCTTCCTCTACCGGATACAGCTGCCTGAGATGTTGCCGGAACACACAAAGCTCTTAGGCGCTAGGATATCCTTAGAGGAAATCAGGGAGGCAATCTTATCACTGGTGACGGGCAGGACCCCGGGACCCGATGGCTTCCCGGCCGAGTATTACAAGGCATATTAAGTAACATTGGTGCCGCACCTGCATACCCTCTATGCAGCCTTGGTAGTTGCAGGGCGCCTCCCCTCCTCGCTCTACGAGGCACATATCATTTCACTGCCTAAACCCGACAGAGATCACACTGACATGGGCTCATATAGACACCTCGCCATTCTCAACTCCGACTACAAAGTTCTGGCTTAAATTCTAGCAGACAGACTAGCACAAGTAGTCCCCTCACTGGTGCACGCAGATCAAAATGGATTCTTACCGTCCCGTAGTACCTCCCTTAATCTGCGCCGCTTCTTCCGAGTGGCAATCTACTCCACATGTGAATGGCCGTAGGCGGGCTGCCTTGTGCTCGACCTTGAAAAGGCTTTCGACTCCCTCGACATGTTTGCGGCCCTCGAACGATACCAGTTAGGTCCCACTTTTTTGCAGCGGACCCAGCTGCTCTATACAAACCTGACAATGAGAGTGGCGGTGGGCCCCTATATTTCTGAGGCCATCCCAGTGCGACGGGGCAGGAGGCAGGGCTGTTCGTTGTCCTCTCTCCTCTTCGCACTGGCGATGGAGCCACTTGCGGAATCTTTGAGAACTCAATTACAAGATGGCATTCCATCTTGTAATTGAGCGGCGACGTACACACAGTCTCACTATATGCCGATGACCTGTTGATTTATTGCTGGGATGTCAGTCGTATCCCGGGGGACCTGGCCCATGTTCTGGGAGAGTTTGCAGCTATATCGGGTCTCAAAGTTATTGCTGCTACATCCAAGTTATATGCCTTTGGAGCAGGAGTTTCAGATCCTGGATTTGTGCTCAACGGGGACCGAGTACAATGGAGCCCAGACACATTTCGTTATTTAGGCATACGAGTCTGTCGGCAACCGCAGGACCTCTTTGATGGCAACCTAGGCAGGGCCTTAACAGTCATTCGCTCTCAGATGCGATTCTGGAGCACACTCACCCTGACAGCCACGGGCAGAGTAGCACTGATGAAAATGGTGGCCTTACCACGGCTCCTGTACTACTTTGCCAACCTGCCTAGTTATGTACCAGCTTCCTTCTTTGCCCAGCTGGAACGGACAACTAGAGATTTCATTTGTGGTCCCAGCCGACACAGGGTAGCAATCAGGAAGTTACATTAACCCACAGATCACACAGATCAGAAGGGTCTGGCGGCCCCTTGCTTTGAGATTTACTACCTCCCGGCTCAGCTCCAATGGATCACCAGATGGTTTGCAGATCGTCAGCGCAGTGACACGGCATCCACCCGACCGCCATACACTATGCTGTAGATCCTTAAGCTCTTCCACCCTGGAGCACGCGCACATCCCCCGGAGTATTCCTATTTGAACGTGGCTTACAGGTGCTACCGGCGGAGTCTCTACCTAACACGGCATGTCACACCCTATGCCCCTGCTCTCCCGCTGGAGGGCACCCCCAGGGGTCCGACGGCATACATAGCCGCTGACTTGCACCATTGGCACGAGGCTGTGATACGGAGCCTAGGGATCTCTGTTACAAGGGCTCACTGATTCCTTATGCGACTATAGCAGCAAGCAAGGAACTTCCCGCCAGACAATTTCTCCTACATTACTCACTGGTGGCCACTCTTACAGAGAAATGGGGAGATCTAGGCACTGTACTACAAATGCACCTCTCCGTCTAATATTTGCATGTTATGGGACGAGGTAGGCACCTGATACGTTGGTTCGCCGCTTCACTGCGTCACCTTCCTAAGCGCCTTGAAACCCTCTGGGTATGTAGTGCGCTATATAAGTGCTATGACTTGACTTGACTTGACACACAGCAATTAGCCTGGACCCCCTCAGACACAAGTGGGAACATGACTTAGGACGCCAACTCTCAGATAAAACCTGGTCATGGTCACAGATACTGGCCAGCCCGACCCGTATCACACAAAATATGAGACTCAGACAAATGCAATACTTTATTAAACAGAGTACGTACTTAACAAGGGCTAATATTAACAGATATTTAATTGTAAAAACAGTTTCAATCGGGTCGGGGACAATCGATATTTGCCCGGCGGTATTGCCTCTGTGACCCTCTAGTTATTTAAATCAATGAAGAGGCAGGCGCTGGAGACTAGAAAGCAGGAAACAAGGTTTTTTTATTCTCTCCGGAGGAGAACACAACGAAACGGACAGAAGGTATCGTTCTGAGGTGCTCTAGCTTACGTTTGAGGCCTGGCCCCTTATATACAGTGTTTTATGGTTTTTATTGCAGTTTACATATATGTGACAAAGCTTTGATATACGGAAAGACATACCCGGAATCCCCCTTTGGGGCCCGTTCCCACACACATTTACAGTTGAAATCCCCACCCTAATCACAACAGGTGATGAGCATCGCGCAGCTGGATAATCCGCCGAGTCACAGAATGTGGGGAGTTTGATTGGATCTCATGGGGTGGGGGCTTTGATCAACCCGGGGATTTCTTTGATGGGGGAAGCTTTCTATTGTACGGGGAGGGGCGAGGGTGGTATCGGCAGAGCTGGGTGTCGGCTTGGGAACGGGGAGGACAAAACGGGCACACGGGGAAAAAGGGGGGTTTGCATCTAAGGGCCGGAGATCATGAAAGGAAAGCAGGGAGGTGTCGCGCTGGGAACAGGATGAGGGCCGGGGGCAGAGCAGCGCCGAAGAGGGGTTTATGATTCAAGGCAGGTGCAAGCAGGGGGTGGTCAGCGGGCAGGCTTAGCGAAGGCAAAGGGCTATGTCAGGGGCCAGCGGCATGCAAAAGGGTTGGTTCTGATCGGGGCATCTTAAAATGGCGGGCGCGCACGACAAAAGTGTGGCATCAGGGGAAGAGGCAAGATGGCGCAGATAATGTTCACCAAAACGCACTAATTTTCCACAGTCCCTCCTTTAACATATTCAAGACATCTTGTTGGTTCATTTTCTACTCGGGTCTATTGTGGTGAGCATGAGAGAGAGAACGGTAGGAAACCCAAGATAAAGAGTTGTAAACAATACATTTTGAGGTTTCTAGTTTTTTTTTTTTTTTTGGAGGTGCATCTATTTGATGAACTTTGATAAATTTGTTCAGCAGGAAAGTCATAGGAATGAAATACAAAAAACGGCGAGCAACAAGTACATATCATAACATAAACTGGCAGGTTAATACATATTTCGGATTCGGATTGGAGCAGGATCAATACAATGGTGGCTGGGAGAGAAATGAGGCGTAGAAAAAAACGGTGGTTTGAGGATGTCAAATGTTCGAAGTTTACGAGTTCTCATTGTTCTTTGTGGTCTTTCGTTGGCGCTGTTGAGCACCGGCGGTGGAGCTACAAGTCCGGCTCTGTTCTTAGTTCTGCGTTGCAGGGCACGACCCTTTCCTCGCGTTTCTGGTCGGAAAGGTCCTTTTCGCCCCGTGTCCTTTGAGGTGATTGTCAGAAAGTTCCGATGAAAGAAGAGCGTTCAAGACAGTCCATAGGGTAGGTCAGAGGAAAAAGGGGGATGGAGCAAGGCCAAATTAGGAACAATCTAGGGGAACGAGAGACTTCAAATAGGCGGGCGTGTGACGGAATTCAGAGAGCGGGGACTTGTCGACAGGCACTGGACGTCGAGCAGGGGCATCAGGTCGACCCTTTCTTTTCATGCTGTCGAAAACAGTGCCTCGTCCTGCAGCTCTTTTCAGTCGTGGTCTCGCCTTGGCCAATGTCGTAGGTGTCCCTTAGTCTGCAGTCGGGCCTCGTGCTCCCACATCCGGTCCTTCTCTCCTCCAACAGCAGTACCCTTAAACAAGTTTGAAAAGACAGTTTTTTAGAAAATTTTCGGATGAAGATAATCAAAAAGTCTATTTCTCTCCCAGCTCCAGGCAAAGAATGAAAATGTCCGTCATTTTTAACGTTCACAACTGGCATATGAATGACCGGTGGCGGATGTTGAGAAGTCTTGAGAGACACTTCTGACGTTTCCTCTTAAGCTGCAAACTCCCAACTCCCTCAAGGATCAACTAACTCAATCAGGAGTCGACAACGCTGACTGAGTTAACTTCTCCCCCAGGGAAAGGGGAAGTGGACAGAGAAGACTCACAACACGTAAAGAAACAAGAGCTTCCGTTGTAGTCTCTCTAGGGAGTGTTCCAGGCCTAGGTTCCTTCTTTAGTTGAAAACCCAGAATCTTTTGCAACTCTGCAGAACAATATTTACCAACATTTTACTCATCAGCTTGACTTCTTAAATCATAAAAATATGTTTAACATTCTCAATTACTGACCATTAACTTTGTAGGCCCTTGTTCACACTCAATTGAAGCTGGTCTTGCACTGACTCAATCTCTTGGCTTCAAGAATAAAATATTAAATCAGTTTAACACTTCTTAACAATTGGTTAGTTTGTTAATAAGTTTTAGTGAGAACTGATAACTTGCAAACGTAATCATACCTTACAGCTTCAGCTTTGATCTAACTGAAGAACCTGTGTTGGGAAGACAGTAAAAACAACATCCTACTCCTAATACATTTGAGATTTAAAGTTATCCCAATTACTGTCAGGTTATAATTCAATTCAAGAATTTACACCCATTCACAAACAGTTCAGATTCTCTATTCAGTAAGATCTTTTTCTTAAAAGAAACCTTTGCCTTTACCAAGTCTTGTTTTTGAGTTATGAGTCTTTTTCTCTAAAGCTAATCAGGCATTGAATTCTTTTAAAACAGTGGTTACTCTGGAAACGCGATGCCCTACTGTCCAAAGCGCCGCATAGAAGTTCTTTGAACTTTTCAGAATGCTTGCTTTTGCCTATGCTTGTTTATAGTCTTGCGCTGATAGCTTATGAACTTGGCAGCCTTTTAAAATCACTGGGCTCTCTGAAGACGGATGCCTTCCTTAGCGCGAAGCAGTCTATTTCCAGCGCTAAGGTAATTGCCTAAATAAATCTTACTGTAAGAACGCTGAGGCGAGGGGCCCAGACCTTCGGAAGGAACTCAGTCGACAGCCGACGTGGAGAAGTCAACGCGGGTTCCCGGCTGACAGGAGACAGGGACGGGGCTTTCAATCTCGATCAGGGTCGGGAAACAGCGGAGCTTTCAGAGCTTCGCGCTTTAACTAAGAAATGCCTTTTCTGTTAAAAAGGGGAAGGAGTCAGAAATGAAATCTTGACCAGAGGGACAGGGCTTGACTGGATTCTGTTCTACGACGACACCATCTCGAAAACAGTTGCGCTCGTCAAAACGGCAACATGAGACGAAGCGTCAACTGTTGGCAGGGAAACCTTTTTATAGTCTCAGCCACGAGCCCTTGCACGCGCTCGTTTTTTGATGTCACTAAACGCTTAAGCAGACGCGCGCCTCTCTCCATAGAGCGCACAGTCTAATCAGTTACTCAAAATTTACACTGTAAAATAAACAAGCATTGTCAAATGTAAAACTCAACACCTCCTTATTTTACATTGAGCTGAATTATAGATCTGATAAACACTTTCAAAAACCTTTTTGATTTAAATATTCCTAACCCTTAATGGACTCTTCAACAATTCTCAGAACATTTACACTATTTACAGAATTACTTCAGGACTTATGTGAGACGACCGGTAGCACCCCTAACAGTTCCTCCCCCCAAAGGTCGTCTCACAGGTCGAGGTTTATCAGGATGTAAGGCATGAAAAGACCTAATAAGCCTGGGAGCATGAACATTCCTTTCAGGCTCCCACGATCTCTCAGAAGGATCATAACCCTTCCAGTCAACCAAATAAAACAAGGCACCCCGCACCCTTTTAGAATCAAGGATAGATTTGACCTCATATTCAATATGATCTCCAATAACCACAGGTGGAGGTGGATTATCCAATCGAGTACCAGGCTCAAAAGGTTTCAAAAGGGATACATGAAATACAGGATGGATGTCATATTCAGCAGGCAGAATCAATTTCACAGATACTGGATTCAGAATTTTCTTAATCTGAAAAGGTCCAATAAACCTAGGTTTCAACTTCCTAGGACCCTCTAACTGAATGTTTCTAGTAGATAACCAAACAAACTGACCTTCCTGGTATTCAGGAGAAGGTTTACGATGGGAATCAGCTGTTCTTTTCATAGTCATCTTACTTTTCATCCAAAGCTTCCTAGCTTTCTCCTGAACACCCATCAAAAAGGTCAATCTGTCAGTAACTGCTGGCATGGATTGTTGTTCCTCAGGTAAAAGAATGGGAAGAGACCTAGGATGTAGACCCATGAGAAAATAAAAAGGAGAACAACCCAAGGCCGAATGAGTGGTGTTATTATAAGAAAATTCTGCCCAAGGTAAAACTTCATCCCAAGGACTAGAGGAAGTAGATAACAAGCATCTTAGCTCCTGTTCTAAATGTTGATTAACCTTTTCAGTTTGACCATCAGTCTGAGGATGAAAAGAAGAAGACAATGCTAACTCAATTCCTAACTGTTTACTAAGTTGTGACCAAAATTTAGATATAAATTGAGGACCCCTGTCAGAAATAATCTTTGATGGAAGACCATGAAGTTTGACAATATTAGCTAAAAACACAGTACTGAATTCTACTGCAGTCGGAATTTTGTGTAAAGGAATAAAATGTCCCATTTTAGATAACAAGTCTACCACTACAAGCACTGCTGTGTAACCATTAGATTTTGGGAGATCAGTAATAAAATCTAAACTAATAGTATGCCAAGGTTGAGGAGGTATAGACATAGGATGTAATAAACCCATAGGAGCTGCATGTAAGGCCTTTTGTCGTGAACAGACTGGACAAGTTTTAACAAAATTCTGAATCATAGGAATCATCCTTTCCCACCAAAAATGACGTTGACATAACTCCAAGGTTTTATTAATACCCGGATGTGCAGCCATTGCCAAATCATGATTCCAATGTATAACCTGATCTTGTAACTCTTTTGTGGGAACGAACAATTTATGGTAGTGATAGAAAAGACCCTCTCTGATAGAATTCCCCTTCTTGGACAGCCAATCATGAACATTAAAGGATTTCAACTCCTCCTTGATGGAATTCAAAAAAGTTTCAGAATGGACCTCAGCACAAATTTTTTCCGTAGGCAAAACACTAGGCGGTTCTTTAACCGAACTAGATTCTTTTTCACAAACCAATCGTGAAAGTGTATCAGATAACAATTGCTTATTACCAGGCCGATACATAATCAAAAAATCAAATTCACTAAAAAATTGCAACCATCTCATCTGTCTAGGAGTAAAAGCTTTAACAGTAGAATAAAATTGTAAATTTTTATGGTCAGAATATACAGTGACAGTATGTTTAGCCCCCAAAAGATGATGTCTCCATTCCTGAAACACCTCCTTGATTGCTAACAGTTCTCTTTCTGCAATTGTATAATTCTGCTCAGCCAATATCAACTTCCTAGAAAAAAAAGCGATGGGATGTAGGTGACCAGAATTTGAATCCTTTTGAAGCAACACACCACCAATAGCTGTCTGCGAAGCGTCTGCTTCCACAAAAAACGGTCTATCCGGATCCGGATGAACCAATATAGGCGCAGAAGTAAAAGCCCTTTTCAATAAAGAAAAAGCTTGATCAGCCTCCTCAGTCCAAGAGAAAACTTTCCCCTTTTTTAATAACTGAGTAATAGGGGTAACAATTTCTGAAAATTTCGAAATGAATCGCCTATAGAAATTTGCAAATCCAAGTATTCTTTGTATGTCTTTAATAGAAGCAGGAGTTGGCCAGGTTAAGATTGCTTCAACCTTCTTAGGATCCATATGAATTCCCTCGGGTGATAAACAATAGCCCAGAAACTCTACTTCAGAGGCATTAAAGACACATTTTTCCAATTTTGCAAAAAGCGAATGATCTCTTAATCTCTGCAAAACAGACTGAACATGTTGTACATGTTCTTCCATATTCTTAGAATAAATTAAAATGTCATCTATATAAACTATGCAACATACATCCAAGAGATCATGCAAGACTTCATTGATGAAATACTGAAAAGCCGCAGGAGCGTTGCACAGACCAAAAGGCATGACAGTGTATTCATAAAGACCAAATTTCGTACGAAAAGCGGTTTTCCACTCATCACCTTCTTTGACTCTAATCAAATGATATGCCCCCCTTAGGTCCAATTTGGTATAAATACTAGAACCCTTAATTTGATTTAAGAGCACAGGTATCAGAGGTAAAGGATATCTATTTTTAATTGTTGCTTTGTTTACCGCTCTATAGTCAATACAGGCCCTCAAATCACCAGATTTTTTAGCAACAAAGAAAAGAGGAGACGAGACTGGCGAAGTGGAGTGACGGATAAAACCCAATTCCAAGAGTTCATCTAGATATTTTTTCAAGTACTCATTTTCTGGTTCAGTTAAAGCGTAAATTCTACTGCAGGGTAGAATAGCACCAGGTACTAAATCTATTCTGCAATCATAAATCCTATGCGGTGGTAATTTAGTTGCTTCAACAGGATCAAAAACCTTAGAAAAACTTTTATACACATTTGGGAGTCTATTGATCTCAGGATTCATGGCAGCACAAAAAAGAGGCATTACAGGGTCCCTGGTCTCTTGATAACAATGTAATTTACAAAAAGACGACTCTAGAGTTACAGTTCTTTTAACCCAATCTATTTTTGGATTATGTGCTTCCAACCAAGGAATACCTAAAATTACTCCAAAGGTCGGGGCATCAATGAGATCAAAAGTCACCCTTTCAGTATGCCCATTGTCTGCCACTAAGGTCAATGGTTCTGTGTTATGCCGAATCATACCAGAAGATAGAACAGAACCATCCACAGCTCTTACAGGTTCTGGTTCCTCCTTAGCGATAAATTTTAAATTTAATTTATGTGCAAATTCAATATCAAAAAAATTCCCGGTGGCACCAGAATCAAGAAGTACCGGAATACTATGTCTCTGAAGAGAGGTTAAAATAAAAACCATCCGGATAGTAAAATGCTTAGGAATGAGAGTAGTTACGTTGGTAACAAATTGAGAGACCTTAGCGGAAAAATTTCTCGAAGAAACGATCTCCACTTTCTTCGAGAAACCTAGTTTTCCGACTGATCTGGTGAAGGAGTCTCAATCACCAAGACTTTTTTTTTTGTAGGTTTAACAGAACAATCTTTAGCAAAGTGTCCAGGTTTGCCACAATATAAACATAAGTTCCCCTTACGTCTACGCTCCTTCTCCTCCAGGGTTAATGGTCCCTTGAACCCTCCCAACTGAACAGATTCAACTAAAGGATTCTTAATATCAGGCTCTTTCTTCTCAGTTTTAAAATGTGAACTTCTAAAATCGCTTCTTGTTTTCTCATTTCTACGTTCACCTAACCTATGTTCAAGCTTAACCACTAAATCCTGAAACTCCTTAAAATCCTCAGGCAGATTAACAATATGTGCTAGAGAATCTTTCAAGTCATCCTTAAGACCTCTATAAAATAAAGAAATTCTTTTCTCCTCAGGCCAATGTGTCTCAGTCAAAAGTCTATTAAAGGTGGTCATGTAGGAAACTAGATCCTTAGATCCTTGACGAAGATTCAACAATTCATTATCCGAAGCTTGAACCAAGGTATGCTTCGCAAACAATTTAGACATGGCTAATTTAAAATTTTGCAGATTATGAAGCAAGGGATCATTACTATCCACCAAAGGCATTGCCCAATTTGCTGCAACCCCCCCCAGATAGGAAATTATAAAAGCTACCTTAGCCGTATCAGAAGAAAAAATTTGAGGCTTACACATAAAATGTAACTGACATTGACTAAGAAAAGTGGCAAATCTAATACAATCTCCGGTAAATCTTTCAGGATTTGCTAATGGGACAGGGGATGGGGTAACTACAGTGACTTGAACTGGTTGAGTCCCAGACTGTTCACCTGAAGAATGTGACAAATGAGCATCAGAACCAAATCTAGTTGGTGCTAAAACTGGTTTTCTCTCCTTAGTTGGATCCCTCCAAGCTGAAAAACTTGCTCTAGTTTCGTCTAACTCCTGACGCAGTGATAGGTTCTCCAAACGGAGATTTTCCATTTCAGCACTCAATTTCTGAACCAATTGCGACAACTGAGAAGTATCCATGGGGATGGGTTTACAAGCCCAAGAGGAAACGATTTTTAATATATATATATATGGGCTTCGTCTACTGTTGAGAAGTCTTGAGAGACACTTCTGACGTTTCCTCTTAAGCTGCAAACTCCCAACTCCCTCAAGGATCAACTAACTCAATCAGGAGTCGACAACGCTGACTGAGTTAACTTCTCCCCCAGGGAAAGGGGAAGTGGACAGAGAAGACTCACAACACGTAAAGAAACAAGAGCTTCCGTTGTAGTCTCTCTAGGGAGTGTTCCAGGCCTAGGTTCCTTCTTTAGTTGAAAACCCAGAATCTTTTGCAACTCTGCAGAACAATATTTACCAACATTTTACTCATCAGCTTGACTTCTTAAATCATAAAAATATGTTTAACATTCTCAATTACTGACCATTAACTTTGTAGGCCCTTGTTCACACTCAATTGAAGCTGGTCTTGCACTGACTCAATCTCTTGGCTTCAAGAATAAAATATTAAATCAGTTTAACACTTCTTAACAATTGGTTAGTTTGTTAATAAGTTTTAGTGAGAACTGATAACTTGCAAACGTAATCATACCTTACAGCTTCAGCTTTGATCTAACTGAAGAACCTGTGTTGGGAAGACAGTAAAAACAACATCCTACTCCTAATACATTTGAGATTTAAAGTTATCCCAATTACTGTCAGGTTATAATTCAATTCAAGAATTTACACCCATTCACAAACAGTTCAGATTCTCTATTCAGTAAGATCTTTTTCTTAAAAGAAACCTTTGCCTTTACCAAGTCTTGTTTTTGAGTTATGAGTCTTTTTCTCTAAAGCTAATCAGGCATTGAATTCTTTTAAAACAGTGGTTACTCTGGAAACGCGATGCCCTACTGTCCAAAGCGCCGCATAGAAGTTCTTTGAACTTTTCAGAATGCTTGCTTTTGCCTATGCTTGTTTATAGTCTTGCGCTGATAGCTTATGAACTTGGCAGCCTTTTAAAATCACTGGGCTCTCTGAAGACGGATGCCTTCCTTAGCGCGAAGCAGTCTATTTCCAGCGCTAAGGTAATTGCCTAAATAAATCTTACTGTAAGAACGCTGAGGCGAGGGGCCCAGACCTTCGGAAGGAACTCAGTCGACAGCCGACGTGGAGAAGTCAACGCGGGTTCCCGGCTGACAGGAGACAGGGACGGGGCTTTCAATCTCGATCAGGGTCGGGAAACAGCGGAGCTTTCAGAGCTTCGCGCTTTAACTAAGAAATGCCTTTTCTGTTAAAAAGGGGAAGGAGTCAGAAATGAAATCTTGACCAGAGGGACAGGGCTTGACTGGATTCTGTTCTACGACGACACCATCTCGAAAACAGTTGCGCTCGTCAAAACGGCAACATGAGACGAAGCGTCAACTGTTGGCAGGGAAACCTTTTTATAGTCTCAGCCACGAGCCCTTGCACGCGCTCGTTTTTTGATGTCACTAAACGCTTAAGCAGACGCGCGCCTCTCTCCATAGAGCGCACAGTCTAATCAGTTACTCAAAATTTACACTGTAAAATAAACAAGCATTGTCAAATGTAAAACTCAACACCTCCTTATTTTACATTGAGCTGAATTATAGATCTGATAAACACTTTCAAAAACCTTTTTGATTTAAATATTCCTAACCCTTAATGGACTCTTCAACAATTCTCAGAACATTTACACTATTTACAGAATTACTTCAGGACTTATGTGAGACGACCGGTAGCACCCCTAACAGCGGACCTGCTGGATTTACTATGACCTTCCTTCATAATCATTTATTACAGGCATGACGGTTCATCTGACGGTAACCCACCTTCGGGAGACAAATCTGGCAAAGATATGCCGTTCTCTAGAGTTTCACATTTACAAAAGGGTACAGTGAGTCGTCAACATGGTACTACACAGGTATTTTGCTGAGAGACGAACATGGCTAAACATTTCCTTTCTATCGGCGCATCCTGTTTTTCAGCTACTGCGAGGTTCATTTTGACGATTTCTTTACCTTGCTCTAGTCTGTTAACCTTGTAAAACATCATTCTGGGTCCTACGTAACCTTTTACAGCCCGGTCACTTAACTAGGAAGGACAGGGGATTTATGGGAAACAACCAGGGACATAGACAGGGGAGGCAACGGGGGTGATCGTTTTTCTGGTTTCGGTATTGCGACGATTCGGGGAGGGGAGGGTCGCGTATTCTGAGGTCCTTGTTTTATACTATAGGAGCCGTTGACATGTAGTTCCCTTATTTCGGGCCAGATTAGGGAACCTCTGTTGTCTTACCTGTCCTTTCCCTTACGGCCCAACCTGGGTTTATTGACTTCTAGCGGAAAAGGAGAGGTAATGACGCGGCCTCAGGGTGATTGCATTAAAGACAAATGTTTGTGCAAATACTGACGGTATTTGAAGCCAATTAGGTGGTGTGCTAGGGGTGGCGATCTGCCAATTTCGGGGCTAACCACTCGGGAGAGTGGTAGTGCAAAAAGAGAGAGAGAGAGAGAGAGAGAGAGAGAGAGAGAGAGAGAGAGAGAGAGAGAGAGAGAGAGAGAGAGAGAGTGTGCAACGGCAGGCTAAATAGTGCACGTGCAACGGAGAGGGCGGCAGTGCATTCAAGAAAGGCTATTTAGTGCATTACACAGTAAAGGGTATTCACGAGTCCACGTTAGAATCTTGTAATCATGCAGTTTGAGCATTAGACAGGGTAGAGGGGACGTGCTTTGGGAAAAGGAAAGAAGAAAAAAAGGGGGTACCATTTTGTCGCACTTTCTCGCATTCTCGGTCCTTTGACCAGTTGGGTCAATGCTTCAGTCACACACACACACACATTCCCTCACAGTTTCGCATCATACGTGACATGGGTTCATTCTTCCGGTCTGGTTTAAGGGTGGTCACTTTTTATCAGGTTGTGCTAATTTTTCGGGCTTGTTCGATACGTGAGTAGTTTGCAGGCGTGCTTGGGCACTACCCTGCGGTGCTAGTCCGTTTCGTGTATTTGGACATGGCAAGGTCTCAGATCTTCGCCACACCTCGGCTGTAATTTCTGACGTAACCTGCAGAGGGAGGAAAAGAGGGGGGGTGGGGGAGACAGCATTCGCGCGCATTCAAATACATGGATTCATAAGTCCTTTACTTACCTCTTACTCGTCTTTTCCTCCTTGGGGCAGGGTCCCCGGGGATATGGTTTTCGGAGTCGAGGGGGGGTAGTGTGTTCATGTAGGGCGTGTGCGGGGAAACATAAAAAGGAAACCAGAGGTGCCTAGTGCGAGGTATCTAGTCAAAGGATATATCTCACTATCGGGATCCTTAAACCTCTTTCGACGCCGTGGCGTTCTAAAGTTCTTCGGTTCTTGGGTCCCTGCTACTTCGGAACGTTGTACTTTACAATATTTACATTATTTCATTTCACCCTCCTTTTACATTCCCTCATTTACACCATTCGTTTTACCCATCCTTGGAAGTCACGGTCTTCCTCTACGCGAGAGTTCATGAGTCAGTCGCGTACTTTTAATGCGGAGCGTCGGGTTGTCGATCCGATCCGTCCTCCAAGGCCGGGCAACCATCTTCCTTTAACCTTAAAGAGAGAGCAGAGTAGGGTGCACAGAAAAAGAACTTTCCTACCCATCCCATATTGTTTTAAAATAAAACATGCAATACCCGTCCATAGTTTCAAAGACTTTAATTTGCAAATTCATTTCAGCATATGGATTAGGAGGGTGTGGTCGTATTTGGTCGGTCGTGGCAATGGCTAAAGTGCGTACAGTGGGGGGCGTCGTTTGCGACAGTAAAAAACATCGGAAAGTTTTACTCATTCATTTGTAAGAGACTAAAATGTCTATTAATTGGCCGGGGGTTCGGGGGCATATATTTTCATAATTCAGAAACATAATCATAACAGTTGTAATCAGATTTCCTATATACATACCGTACGCATGTATCGTAAATGAGGTTTACATCAGTTATAAAAATATAATACATTGTATATTCGTAATCAACGTTTGTAACGGGGATCTTTTCATACTGTTCGTCGAGTGAGCTCTCCTTGTCTTTTCTAGCCAAGTGTACAAAGGATCACAAAAATCTCAGAACATCAAGTTTATATTAGTGCGAAGGAACACCACGAGGTGTTCGTAAGTTCCGATTGATACCAGCGCCATTTTGGGCGGGGCCGGCACAGTCCGGAAGCAGCATCAGGGGGAAATGTTTCCATTACTGGCAGTTTGGACCAGAGTCCTTTTCGGCGGTTCTGGACCAGAGTCCTTTTCGGCAGTTCTAGAATTCACGCTAACAGAAGGTGTGGCAATGTCATGTTTGTTTCGTTGGCGATCGAAGCAGCCATCCCTTACCGGAAACCTGCTAAGGCCGAAGGCTCCGCCGGGGACCTTTGCATGATCTTCAAGGCTGCGGAGGTGCTGTCGGAGATGGGGGCTCGTGCTCCATGGGACAAATGTTCGAGTTGTATGGCTGGCCAAAGTTACTCTAGTGGCCGGGGCCCGCCTTCCAGCGGATCCAGACGCCATTTTGAGGCCCTACAGGGGCCACTCTCGTCGAGTTTGCAAGAATGGAAGAGACCCTTTGGAGTGAAGGGAAGAGGTCCCTGTTTTGTGAGAGCGGGACGTTCAGCTGGGGTGCAGCTGTGATGCCCCCACCGGGGGGGGCGAGGGAGACTCGTTCACATCGTCTCCTTCTCCCGGTGCACTCCATGCCGCTCCTTTTCATCGCCCTGCATGAAGGCCTCTCCACATCCGGTGTTCCCCAAGCGTCACCATTGTACGTTCGGTGCTGCGCAAATACTGGGGTGCCACCATTGTGTGTTCGGTGCTGCGCAAGTACTGGGGTGCCACCATGGTGTGTCCGGTGCTGTGGAAGTATGGGCACCATCGCCTGACCGGGGGTGTTCGGCGCCGGGCTGGGGGCTGGGAAACCTCCTACCGGTGGAGGTGGGAGAGGCTCGTCCGCGTCGCCTCTCCCTCCCAGCCCAACTTGGACAAATTGTTGTGGAGGTACGTGCAGGACATCCCGCCGTCCAGGACTGCTGCGGCCGTGACGGAAGAGAAAAGGAAGAGGTGCCTCGCTCTCCTCTTGACATGTGGCGGGACTACCTTAGTCTTTCCAGGCCCGTTGCGGCCGGCCAAAGAGACATGTGGCGGGACTACCTGCAAATGCCCAGGCTGCGGGCTCCCGCCTCTCCTCCGGCTCCCCCATACGTTAAGATTTCCTGACCAAGAGTTGGCGGCGGGGCTCGCCTTATATGGGTTGCCGTTGGTTGGGCGTAGCCGTAACCCTGCCCTACTTTGGAAGGTTCCAGAATGGGGGGGGCGAATGTTCTGTTTGACTTCCATTTTCTACAGTTTATCGTTATTATTCCTTGTTTGTTGTGTCAAATTAAAAGTTCAAGTTTATTAATGTTCTACGGATTTTGTTTTATCATTTCTTTCTTTCCAGGTTGCTTTTATGTTAAGTTTCTGCTAACAGGGGTCGAGTAACACGGAAACACGTGTAAAAGGGATGACGCAAATTTGTACATTACATACACACGAACTCAGACGGGGGACAGTACAAGTACGACATACAAAGACCCAAGACAAATATAAAAACAGTTATCGGTCATAATTATCTCTTTCCGTCTGTAAGTTTTTAAACGAGGCTGGGTTCCCGTCTTGACATTGCCCGACCTAGGAGAACTTGATCATGCCGCTGAGATTTTCCTGGCGAAATCTGTGCCATCGGGCATAATCAAACGTGGTGGTTCTGTCTGGCCTGTCTATGTAAGTCGGGTTCTTCTCTGTCTCGCGCCTTTTCTCGTACTGTCGGTCTGTCGTTCCTGTCGGTCCTCTGCTCCTACTCACGCTCAGTAGAGTCGGGCATTGGGCTTTCCAGTGTCCGACATATCTACAAAAAGCGCATTGGTCTGACCCTAAGTCTGGTCGTCCTTGGTATAGTGTCGGGGGGTAAGTTGTGGGTAGCGGTGTCCTGGGGTTGTCCTGTCGGTATATTTCCCTACTTGGTTTATCCTCGTCTTTTCTCTGTCGTTTCGTAGCCTCTCTGCGCCACATACCGAGACTGTCGAGCATAATTGGCGTCGTCTTATTATTTCGAAGGGCTATTTCTAACGTTTCTATTTTATCAAGGTCGAAGGATCCTGCCAGTGGCCACTGTTTGTCTTGGCTATCTTCGGTATACCTGTGCCATAATTTATTATAAGCTATGGTAACTAACCCATAGTTTATGAACATGTCCTTATTAGGGGTGCCTTCTAGTGGAGCCATATGGTCCACCTCTAACACCCGGTCCGGGCTAAACAGGCTATTTATCAATGGGGAGAAGACAGACATGACGGCTCGTAACGAGGGACTAAAAAGTCAGCACTGCCTATCTTATCACTAGGTGCAAAGACTAGACAGAATATTTCTATTCTACGTTGTTTGCAGGCAGTGAATACCTCATGGATCCCAAAAAAACCAATAGACCAACAAAATAACAATGGGGAGAATGAGTAGGACCGCAAAGATCTGCGTCACCTACCCTTTTCACTATCTGCAAAAAGGATGGTCTCTTCCCTGCTTGCAGACAGAGAATCTCCAGGAAACAATAGTTTGTGAACAACAGTTCAGTTTCAAGCAATTATTGAGTGGGGGAGAAAAAGAACAAGCACGGCTGCTACCCTACTTATCCTCCACTGCTTACAAAGGGAGAGAGAGCCTGTTGCTTCTCCGTTTGCAGACAGTGAATCTCTAAATAAAAATAAACAAGGCAATACTAGTATTTTGAACAATCAAGCAATCAAGACAAATTTCGCAACTAGTCGTGGCAACACGACCTTACCCGGACCATGTGGACAGTTTCTTGTCTTCCGAATCCAGCGCCCGATCGTCCTCTTTTTCTCGTATTTCTCACGGCACTCCTGATGGTTCCCAGTCAGGACCGTAGATCACTCGAGAGAGGTCTGTTCGGAACTAGTGAAGTTCGGATGATCGGCTGCCAGACGAGGGTCTATTGGGCAAGAGCTCTCCCGATCGTTGCAGTCGTTCACTCTGTCGTCGGGACCTCTCCCACTGGATCCACGAGTCGCTGATGGGCCCCACGCTTGGGACGCCAATTGTAAAAACAGTTTCAATCGGGTCGGGGACAATCGATATTTGCCCGGCGGTATTGCCTCTGTGACCCTCTAGTTATTTAAATCAATGAAGAGGCAGGCGCTGGAGACTAGAAAGCAGGAAACAAGGTTTTTTTATTCTCTCCGGAGGAGAACACAACGAAACGGACGGAAGGTATCGTTCTGAGGTGCTCTAGCTTACGTTTGAGGCCTGGCCCCTTATATACAGTGTTTTATGGTTTTTATTGCAGTTTACATATATGTGACAAAGCTTTGATATACGGAAAGACATACCCGGAATCCCCCTTTGGGGCCCGTTCCCACACACATTTACAGTTGAAATCCCCACCCTAATCACAACAGGTGATGAGCATCGCGCAGCTGGATAATCCGCCGAGTCACAGAATGTGGGGAGTTTGATTGGATCTCATGGGGTGGGGGCTTTGATCAACCCGGGGATTTCTTTGATGGGGGAAGCTTTCTATTGTACGGGGAGGGGCGAGGGTGGTATCGGCAGAGCTGGGTGTCGGCTTGGGAACGGGGAGGACAAAACGGGCACACGGGGAAAAAGGGGGGTTTGCATCTAAGGGCCAGAGATCATGAAAGGAAAGCAGGGAGGTGTCGCGCTGGGAACAGGATGAGGGCCGGGGGCAGAGCAGCGCCGAAGAGGGGTTTATGATTCAAGGCAGGTGCAAGCAGGGGGTGGTCAGCGGGCAGGCTTAGCGAAGGCAAAGGGCTATGTCAGGGGCCAGCGGCATGCAAAAGGGTTGGTTCTGATCGGGGCATCTTAAAATGGCGGGCGCGCACGACAAAAGTGTGGCATCAGGGGAAGAGGCAAGATGGCGCAGATAATGTTCACCAAAACGCACTAATTTTCCACAGTCCCAGCCGACACAGGGTAGCAATCAGGAAGTTACATTAACCCACAGATCACACAGATCAGAAGGGTCTGGCGGCCCCTTGCTTTGAGATTTACTACCTCCCGGCTCAGCTCCAATGGATCACCAGATGGTTTGCAGATCGTCAGCGCAGTGACACGGCATCCACCCGACCGCCATACACTATGCTGTAGATCCTTAAGCTCTTCCACCCTGGAGCACGCGCACATCCCCCGGAGTATTCATATTTGAACGTGGCTTACAGGTGCTACCGGCGGAGTCTCTACCTAACACGGCATGTCACACCCTATGCCCCTGCTCTCCCGCTGGAGGGCACCCCCAGGGGTCCGACGGCATACATAGCCGCTGACTTGCACCATTGGCACGAGGCTGTGATACGGAGCCTAGGGATCTCTGTTACAAGGGCTCACTGATTCCTTATGCGACTATAGCAGCAAGCAAGGAACTTCCCGCCAGACAATTTCTCCTACATTACTCACTGGTGGCCACTCTTACAGAGAAATGGGGAGATCTAGGCACTGTACTACAAATGCACCTCTCCGTCTAATATTTGCATGTTATGGGACGAGGTAGGCACCTGATACGTTGGTTCGCCGCTTCACTGCGTCACCTTCCTAAGCGCCTTGAAACCCTCTGGGTATGTAGTGCGCTATATAAGTGCTATGACTTGACTTGACTTGACACACAGCAATTAGCCTGGACCCCCTCAGACACAAGTGGGAACATGACTTAGGACGCCAACTCTCAGATAAAACCTGGTCATGGTCACAGATACTGGCCAGCCCGACCCGTATCACACAAAATATGAGACTCAGACAAATGCAATACTTTATTAAACAGAGTACGTACTTAACAAGGGCTAATATTAACAGATATTTCCATCGAGCTGACTCTGCCTTTCCCCGATAAGCAGCCCTTGATGCAGACCTAGTGCACATTCTCTGGGGTTGCCCCAATCTTAGTACCTACTGGAGGGGAATGGCAGATGCACTTCATGCCAGTACGGAGAGAGAGTTACCCTTTGAGTGGCAAACATATCTACTGCACGTCTTTCGTAGGACAGGCAACATTAAGGTCACCTCCCGGTTCCTAGATTTGGGCATAGCCACTGCCAAGCGCCTAATTACAAACAGTTGGAAGGCATCGGATCCCCCACAGGTACAGGCTTGGAGGTGTTCCACCATTGCCTGGGCCAGAGCCGAGGGCACAGCAATTAGGCGAGAGGAACTGGTGGGCCTCAGGAAAACACCTATATCTGCAAATTGGGATGCGATCCTGGCAACACTGCAGCAATCCACAGACCTCCCAACCCAGCCTCTTCTACATCTGGCCTCCACAACCACCACCACGCACCTGACCCACACCCATAGACTGCACTTTCACAACCAATCATTCGCCAGCAGCTAAACTATACCTCCCCAATGCACTTGCGCTTCATATCCTTATGACAAAGGTACTGCTAAGGGGGGGCCCTCGTAGGCACACATACAGCTATGCATGTACTCAAACTTGCGTGACCACTCCAACCCTACTCCAAGTTCTCTACCCTATATACACAGATATTTCCACGTTATCGGCTTCACCAAGCTTTCTGCACCTAATTGGCTCTTAAACATAATATACTCCATACAATGAGCAAACATGTCAGATATATTGGATATAGACAAATCAATACTGTAAACAACCATGTGTTAAACCATTACGATGAAAATCAATACTGAAACACCTTTGTCGTATTCACATATGCTGTTGACTAGTGACGTATAATATCTACTGTTGCTACAAGCTACAGCAATGATGTAATAACAACTCATGTAAATGTTTACCAAAAACCAATAAAACAGATTTAACAAAAAAAGCCAATCCAATGCCTGGGAGGAGTCAGACCCCCACAAAGTACCTACAACAGATCACCTAACAGCGCAAGCGCTGTATAGGTTCGACCTAAAAACTGTTCTGGAAGCATTTCCATCAACGTTTCTGACAGCGATGTGGAATTATAGATAATAAACTTGATGCAGGGATTACAGACTATAGCTGTTTGAGAGAAGTGGCTATGTAACGATTTATGACCTTCGGTTTGAGAAGAATTACTCAGTTCTAGTAAAACCAGTACACCTGCATCTGTGGTTATCTCACCTTTGGAAATGGGATCCGTTACTTTTAGTCTTGGGTCAAAAGGCAGCTTAGAGTAGACCCCGGGAGTGGAAATTGTTGGGGCATTTGTTTATGTTGATTTATCATGGTCTTACTTTCTCCTAATTTATTGGTGTCTCAGGGAAGTGTCCATAGGGAATGGGGTTCATTACTCAGTAAAGGGAAACCTCAGTTGAGGCAACATGTGAAACCCTAATATTTTGATCGATTTTAGCAATATCATTGTCGGACTCCTTTATAGTTGAAATTTCCAGAAAAAAGGACCAAATCCGTCCTTACAATTTATATCAATCAATTTTTAAACCAGGCAAGATGACTCATTGGATTAATGCATCCACTGCAAGAACTTGACGTCATGCTCACAAGTTTAAATCCTGGCGTGCCCACTGACCCTTTCACACTCCTGAGGTCGAGAAAATCAGTACCACTGAATTGGGAAACAAAAAACATTTGCTGTTCATCAACAAGATACCCCACGGTCCACTTTACCAAAACATGTTCTGTTATTAAGGAAAATATTATGACGTGGATTGAAATAATTACAGTGTATGTGCCATGTAATGAGATTTGATATGCATGCAATAGTATTAATGTATTTATTGTTCAGTATGCCACAGCATTTGAAAATGTGAATCATTGTTATTAAACAGCCTTTTCCTGGTAATGATTATGACACAAAAGGAGTGCATATTGAGATGTATTATTTTGGTCCTGGCAACATCTGTTTCTCTGTCCAGTTAATTAAGAAGTCTTTGTGCGCTACACAATGGATACACTTCATGCATCAATGAGCAGCACTGTGGATGCGAACAATGTAAACACATTTAGAGTCACTGCATGGAAGGCAGAGTAGAACCCGCAGCTACACTTGGCGAAAAGCCAAGGTATCCGGTTTATGCTGCCAGCACATTCTCTCTCACTCACTTATGATTAGGGTGAGAATGTCACCACTTTCTCAGCCTGCAGAAAACTGTAAACAAACTAACTCTTTTAGAAATTCCTGAAACTCCTGAACTATTCAATTTATTGCACAGTTACTTAAAACCATTTACAATATATCACTCTTTAAAATACAAAGGATGCCACCATTCTTTCTATAGCAAATCGTAAAAAGGTATGAAAGTTAAAAATATCATTAAGTCTATAAAGGTCTTATCGCCGCTGTGTGACTTATTATTACTGATCAAGAGTTTTGTTTGTGCAAATTGTCTGATTCATCCGCTTTCTCCAATTTAGAGCGAACTTCCTGCATGTATCTCCCAATTCTGGCAAGGTCTGTTGTTGCTGTGCAAGAGAATATAACTGTAACTGCTTCTTTTGTCGTTCGAACACCTTTGCGTAAACATATAGGTTTTAGTAACTTCCGCCGGATTGTAAGAGACCTGTGTAACAACACATCAGATGTGGCAGTGATTCTGTTTTAAAATCGCATATTCTACATTGAGTTTTATTTTCCAAGGTTTTCCAACCCGGATTTAGCTCTTTTATTGGGAGTGATACCAGTCAGGCCCACTGGATGTTTTTTAGGGCCTTTCTCCCGAGCGCTTGATTGAGATAGGGCTGAAGTTTGTGTTCCTTGTAGGTGGCTATCATCCCCGATTGGCATCTTCCTTTTTCCAAATTTGTTAGATCGTTTTCTCTTGACATTAGATAGCAATGTTTGTTTATTGCCTTTTTGACAATTGGATAAGTAATGGCTTCCTGGCTTCAATTGTGTATTGCCAGGGCCAATACTTCTACTGCTTCCTGCAGGTAAGCCTGCCATGGATTAGGTGAGCCATCGTAAATGGGTTTTAGCCTGCTCTTCAAGCTCCCTTCCGGCGCTCTAAGTACAGAAAAGTAGTATTTAGCATGTGCTCCTAGGCATTTTTTGCTCTGGTGCACCAGGCAAAGTCTAAATGAATCCCGCTGTTACGTGTGTATTTTGGTAGTTTGAAGACACGTTTATATGCGCGGCAGTGTGCTTTATGCATCATTGTACTCATTTTGCCTGGGAAAGCCTGATGGGCGTATCCCGCCACTGCCCTTATTTTTGCTTGCAATACCTTTCTAATTGGAATTGTAGTGGATCTCAGCATTTTCTCTTGTAATTTGCACAAAGCATAAATTGTTGATTCCACCTTGGATTCCATTTTGTGTAAGTGCATGTTAGCTTTTCCTGTGTCGCTCAACCAACACCCAAGATAGTTGTAGAACTTTGAGACCGTTATTGCATCTTTTCCCAATTGCCATTTTAGGGCTGTTTTTCTTTTGCAATTCCCAAAGATCACAACTTTGGTCTTTTCCGCGTTTATCTTTAGTTCATTGTTTAGGTTGTAATCGTTTAGAGCATTGAGGGCCTTTTGTAAGCCTATTTTCGTATGGTCCATCACCACCAAATCATCCGCGTATTGTAGAATTTGAATTTTGCTGCCCCCAATTTTTGGGACTGCTAGGTTAGCGTTTTGTATCGTCTTACCCAGGTCTGCGGTGTATAAATTGAAAAGGGTAGGGGCAAGTGCGCATCCCTGTTTTAAGCCCTGATTTGTAAAGCACTTTTTTGTTGTGATGTTGTTAACCAACTTAATTCTGATCCAGGTATTACTATATAGAGATATAATAGCATTAAGAAGGTCAGAAGGAATTTGTCAGTTGCGCAATTTAATCCAAAGCTTGTCGCGTGATACTCCATCAAACGCTGCTAAATAATCTATAAAGCAGGCATACACTGGTTTTATTTCCCTGCGATTAGCTTGCTGGCCCAAATAGGATATTGCTGTGATGTTGTCTATAGTCGAACAGCCTTTACGGAACCCAGTTTGGTAGAAAGGGAGAATATCATTTTTTTCGACCCATCTAGTTAATTCTATCAGCAGGGTACTTGCGTAAGCCTTCCCTTCAATGTCCAAAAGGGCTATTAGTCTATAGTTTTTTGGGTCTGTTTTATCGCCCTTCTTGAATATGGGATGTAGAATTGACCCGCGCCACGAGTCTGGCACCTTGCCGTGCAGTCGGCATTCAATGAATAGTCCAGATAGGACACTCCCCCAATAATTTGGGTCCTCCTTAAACATTGCAGCCGGGAGACCGTTGGGTCCTGGTGCCCCGTTTTTCCTTATCTTTTTTATCACATTTTCCACAGCCTTTGCATCCTGATCTTTGAGCATGGCTATGTTTATGTGGTTTAAAGATTCTACGTTGTTTTGAGTGCTCTCTATGTGCATTGTGGCGCTTCCACTTTTAGTGCATTCTTCCTTGTCCATGTATGTTGCGTGTACATGTCTCACCCATGCGTCAGCGTGAACAGCATTACTCCGGATTACCTTATTATTAGCCAGCTTAGCTATATATTGACAGAGTTGCTGTTGTTTATGAGGTTTTGTTAATTCATATATTTTAATCCACTCTTCTTTTAGCCTATTTTGTTTAATTGTCCAGAGCAATTGTTTCTGTTCTTTGTGCAGTTTGTTGTATTTGTCCCTTGTATTTTTTGTTCCAGCGATCTTATATGCTCTTCTTCCCCTATTTAGATTACGAGTTATATCCACCAATTGATTAGTGTTATCCATAGATTTTGGGGTCTTCTTCTCATTGGGGTTGGGCTCACCTGTCTTCAAACATATTTTTAGATCGTTTGTCCACTCCTGAACTATTTATGATAAACAAATGACCCACTCTCACACTACTTTACCTCCCCTCTCTTTGCTCCTGTTTCTAACTAATACCTATTGTGTCTTAATTTCTACAGGCACCCTCGTGTAATGTATATAGCTATGACTTTCCAAACCACTTATGTTGTCATTTTCAACTAATACCAAAAGCTCAAGGAAGTACCTCTGCTTGGTTTTGTGTAAATCTGTTAAGAAGTCAAGAAATTGGCATTAAAACAAAGTATCAGGTGGGCTTGTAAGGCTTGAAATGTAAAGATAGCATGACCGTTATTTCATGAACTACTCTCAAGCTCGGACTCAAAGACAGTTTGCTGACCCTGTTTTAAAAAATAAAGCATTCCAACTGGAGAAGGTGACCATCCACATTGACCTCGCTAGCGCTAGCCGCGCTTTATGCCTGCTGCATTCTATTTTTAAATCTTGATTTTGTATTTTAATTGTATCTGCAACCTACCTTGTTTTAAAATTGCAGCGACCTCCTGGCCTCACTTCCTGCACATAAAACCCCCCCTGGGGACCACCACCACTGCCTTTGGCGGGTCCGGGATCACGGGGCACCGGGGAATAATTTGAGTGCCATTTTGGATAGGGCTTGGGCACTCTCGCGTATTCTCGCGAGATCTCGGCATACTGAACCTATTTGAGCCTCTCTTCGGTCGCGCAGCGGGGACGCGCAGCGGGAGCGCCTTCATCGCGCCTGAGTCCAGCCAGAGTCCTGCCCGTCTGCGCTCGTCAGCGCTAAGGCAGGGCTAGGGCAGGTGGCTCTGGTCTCCGCAGGATGCTATCTGCCGATAAACTGCGTTCATTGCGCCATGAGGTAAGGGATTGCCATCATGGCACCTTGGACCCTCTCAGTGGGCCATTCCTCTGCCCCGCATGCTCGTTCCTACTCCCTACGCCGCAGCTCATTGTAAGTTTACAATCTAGATTGCCAGGGGCTCTTAAATCTCGCCCAGTCGCAGGGGGAACTACTCAACCCACCTTGAAAATTTTCCATCTCAACGTTAGATCTCTAACCTGTCATCATCAAGAGGTTTACTCATTGATTTCTGATGAAAATCCGGACATTTTCTTTTTCACCGAAACCTGGCTTCACGACCAGTCTACGGCTATTATTAACATGGCCCTTCCAGCTGGATACATTATGTATTGCCATCATCGCAATGCCAGAGGGGGTGGTATCGCAGCTGCGGTAAAATCCCACTTTCCATGTGTCTGGAAACCAATTACTATAGCAGGGTGTGAGAGTGCTCATTTTAACATTACAGTGAATCCTCACTTCACTTTTTCTGGACTACTAATCTACAGGCCTCCTGGCCCGGATGGTGCCTTCCGGCTTAGCCTTCCGGAAGTGGTCGCCTCCTTAGCCATGAAAACTGTGAATTTTACGATCATCGGCGATTTGAACTTACACATGGAAGCTCCATTGAATAATTCGGTCCAATGCCTGTTGGCGGATCTTGAGGCATTTCAACTTAATCAATTGATACAGTCTCCGACTCACATATGTGGTCATTTGTTAGATCCTGTTCTGACAAATTTGACCTCCAATATTTCTGTGCTTCAACCCAAACCGATGGCCTGGACCGACCATTATCTGATCGAGACTCATATCTCGATCTCTTATCCTCCCCTCAGAAACCATCCTCCTGACATCCTCAAACGCCCGTGGCAAAAACTTGACCCCGAGCACCTCCATCTGCTCCTGATGAAGGATCATCCTCCTCCCCCCACAGAAGTCTCTCTTGGTTACGATAACTTCTGTGAGTGGGTAAATCAATCTTTGGATTCGTGCATACCAGTTAAATGGAGTAAAGCTAGGTCCAGTCCCTCCAGTCCATGGTATGACGAATCCCTCAAACAGCTTAAATCCTCATGCAAAAAAGCTGAACGTGCTTGGCGTAAAAAGTTCGATGTAGACCTTAAGTCGACGTACAGGGCCTGCACTAGAGTTTACCATCGGGCTGTTTGTGCAGCCAGGGCTGCTTTCTACTCTCAGGAGATCAAGAATAGCACCAACCCTACCAAGGTTATATTTAGGGTTTGCAACGACTTAACCTGTAAAAAGATTAACACTACTTCTCTCGAAGCTTCGATGGCCCATTGTGAGGATCTGGCTTCATTCTTCGTGGAAAAAGTAGAAGCTATTTACAGGTCTTTTTCCCAAGCCCCTCACGCGGAAAATGCCACGGCCTTCACAGTCTCTAAACCGTTGCTTACTATTCCTAGCCCTACACTGGCGGAGTTTAAAGCTTTAACGATCAAAGTTAAATCTGGCTCCCCGGATGACCCCATGAGACCTTTGCAATTCCGGGAATTTGCCCAGTGCTGCTATCCCGCAATGCACAGTTTACTGGATCTGTCCTTTAACACCGGTACGGTTCCTCGGGCTTGGAAACAGGCTACTGTTATTCCTATACTTAAAAAGCCGGCCCTTGATCCAACTAAATCTGAACACTACCGGCCTATTTCTCTTCTCCCCTGGCTAGCTAAATTAGCAGAGTCTCATGCTAATAAGATCCTATCTTCTCACCTGCAGGAATCTAACATTCTGGACAACTCCCAGAACGGGTTCCGTGCTGGCCATAGCACTGAGACTGCGCTCTTGGCTGTGGTGGAACACATTAGGAAGATGCTGGACCAGGGTCAGACGGCGGCACTGATCCTATTGGATTTAAGTGCCGCCTTTGACACGGTCTCCCATCAGATCCTCTTGCACCGTCTCATGGAGGCTGGTGTCGGAGAGAGGGCACTCGAGTGGTTTCGATCCTTTCTTTCGGATCGGACGTTCAGAGTGTCTACTCCTCCGTTTGTCTCGGCCTCGCGCCCCATTCATCAGGGTGTCCCGCAGGGATCGGCCCTTAGTCCTACCCTCTTTAATTTATATGTTCAGCCCCTGGCGGAGGTAGCCCATAGTTTTGGTCTCACCATGGTGTCGTACGCCGACGACACACAGTTGGCGTTGGCACTTAATGGAGACTCCAACATGGATGCCCCTACCTTTCAGTCTGCCCTCAAAGCGGTGGCAGGCTGGATGGCTAACAATCGATTACAACTCAATGCCTCTAAGACCGAGGTTATCATCTTTGGTAGGGAGGGTGGACTTTGGGGCGATCAATGGTGGCCATCTGAACTGGGCCCTGTTCCCACCCCTGTAGTCGAAGTCAGAAATCTCGGAGTGTGGTTTGATGACAAGCTCTCTTTTTCCGCCCACACTAAACATGTAGCTGGTACTTGTTTTGGTGCGCTGCATTGTCTACGACCCATCTTTAAGTTTTTCGATGCCGACACCAGGCAGATTATAGTCCAAGCTCTGGTTCTTACCAGACTGGACTATGCCAGCTCTCTGTTTCTGGGCGTGAATCAAGCTGAACTGGCCCGCCTTCAGAGGGTTCAAAATGCGGCGGCCAGGATGCTTGTTGGTCTTCCGAAGTTTGTCTCTGCCCGCAGTACTATTCGAGATTTACACTGGCTGCCAGTAAGGCAAAGAATTCAGTTTAAAGCACTGTGTATAACTTTTAAAATTCTTAAAACTGCTTCTCCTCCTATTTTATCACAGACTATCCAACATTATACCCCGTCCAGAACCCTTCGATCCTCCGGCTCTAATCTTGCCTCTGTGCCCCGCTTTAAAAGAGCCAGAATGGGCGGTCGTTCGTTTACAGTGCTGGCGGCGGCTCTCTGTAACTCTTTACCCCCCACGCTGCGCGACATTCCAGACTTGCTTCCTTTCAGGAAGACATTAAAAACCTTCCTGTTTTCCTCTGTTTAATTTTCTCTGGTCCCATTCACCTTTGCTGTGTTGTGTTTACCATCTCTGGAAAGCGCCGGGACGCCTCTTGGCTGCGGCATCTGAGCGCTATATAAATTAAAATAACATAACATAACATAACTGGAACTGTGATTTGTGGAATCAAAACAGAGAACCCAGTCACAAAGGCTCTGATCGGGTTGTTGCAAAAGAATTGCAATGCAATAGGTCTCGCATTTAAGCGCCTTTCAGCTATTGGCATTGTAAATGACAATGCCTTTTATTTATGTTTTGGTTTGTAAAACATAAATAAAAGGCATTGTCATTAATAATCTCAGTAACTTGAACTCTCGCATATATGAGACCTATTGCTTTCCAAATTCTTGAAGGCATCGATTAGTTGTCTCCCATGGCCCCTGAAGAGCTTCCCGTTTGCTACAAGTTAAATAAACAAGTCAGTGGTCACAACTGCGCAGGAGAGGCCCTCTGCCCTCCTGCAGTAAGAGAAACTCATTAACACCTTGGCCGCTTGAGATATTCCCCTGCTGTGCTGAAGGTCAATAGAAACGGGTGTGGTCATGACGAGCTCAGCTCGTCATCAGCACACGAGCACCGTGCCTCATGACTAGCTGAGCTCGTCATGAGCATGGAAGGAGTTATAGAAAATAGGGCCTACAGACTAAAGAAGACGTACGGTGTAACAACCGAAGTAAAAGGGTCAATCCTCATGGGAGGTTACAAATGAAGACAAGGAAGTACTAAGGAGGGACTAACAAGCCTAATAAGGAATCAAAAGCCAGCATTTATGTAAGACGATGACACAAGCCAATAACAAATATGGGCGGAGAGAGGGTGGGGTTTCACGTACATACTTCAATACAGCATGGCTCGCAGAGCAGCGCAAGCGGTGCCCAGGCTCGACCTAAAAAATAGAAAGGCATAATAAGGAGGCAGGGTGATCACATCCTGACCCCCTGGATTAAGTGAGGAGAACCCCAAGGGACAGTCTCCAAGTTAAGACTTATGATTTCTGAGCTTGTAAAGTTCCAGGGACTGACCAACAATTGGATGTGGTATATGGTTAAAAAACAGAAATTCAAAGTGGAGGTATGGCATTTGTTTATAACACCTTAGCATATGTTGATCTTCATTTGACAAACGTCTGTACAAAGAAACAGAAGTGATCAAAATAGGGGACACCATTGTATAGAAACCTCTATAATCAGCTCCGTTTTGAAAATGTTTTGTTGCTGTTCGCATTTTGAAATCTGTCAGAACTTTTAATTTGATGCAATGAAGTATGTGCATGTGTTTAATCTAATGTTATTAATCTACCTATTTTAAAAGTAGGAATGATGTGATGTTAGAATTAGGGTTCACATCATTCAGCTTGCTCTTGGTCTAAATAATGTGTCCATTAGCACATAAATGCGTTATATAGATGCATATACATTATTTCTGCCTGTTAAATGGAGCTTTTTCTTTCCTCTCTGAATTTAGGGATTTACAAGAATCGTGCTGGATAAAGTCATGCATGGGGGAGCCAATGTCACCGGATTCCAGATTGTTAATAATGAAAATCCGCTTGTCCAGCAATTTGTACAGAGATGGATTAGACTGGATGAACGAGAATTCCCAGAAGCCAGGAACACTCCATTAAAGGTAACTCTTTCCCACTCTTGTTGATAAGGAGTTAATAATAAACTGGAAAAAGCGAGCAACCACTAGTGAACTACAGAGTCTCAATATGGAAAATATATAATAAAAGACATAGAAATAGAACATTATACGACGTTTTTGTCATTGACTGGACTGGCCAATAACATTACTGGGAAAATTGTCTTGTCGCCCAGCTGCATCAAATCATCCTTTTGTGATTTATTAATGCATCACCTGCTTTAGTATCTTAATGAAGGATAAGAATATGAATGGAACTGAGTTGTACAGGGCTTCTCCTGTGGTCCATGCCCTCCCACCCCAATCATTCATGTCAACATATGGCTGGCTCCCAGTGCCACATGAAGAGGTGGGTTTCATATATGTTTAAAAAAGGAAGCGGACCCATATACATAGTTGCCATTTTGTAATATTTCTCTATATGTGTTAATACCATGTATCTAGTAATAAACCTATTGTTGAACTATATCAGATTTAAAGTTATTGAACGACATCTAGAAGTACAATACCCCATCATATATCACCAACAAAAACCAAGGATGAACACTTTTCAATCTCAAATTTACCAAACGAAAGGTCTCAAATGCTGACACCAACCCAGCCTAGGCTCAGAGCGAAACATCACTTCTTGCACACTATCTCTCTCTTCTTCTATTTTCTTCCTACACTATTCTATCCCTAATCTACCCTCGACGGTCAATACAGAGGGCTCCAGCTGGTTGAGCTTAAAAGAGCAATTTGCACTGTTTGTAACACCAAATAAGCTTTTATGTAATTATTGGTTTGTTTTTGCAACAACATGTAACAATCACCTGGAACTCTTAATTGCAAAACGAATGTACCGGATTTGTAGAAAAATAATAAAAATTACCTTGAAATCTGAATATATTGCAAACACCGCTCATATTATAGTATTAACATGATAGAAGTGGCAAATAACACTACAAACCCTGACGTATATTCTTGTCTTTTTGATCTGGAAGTTGGAAATTTGAGGTATGTATTGCAATCTATTGATTAGGCAAAGCCACATGTGCTGTGCTTGAAGGAATATATTTTTTTCACATCTCCAAACTGGCACACATTGCAACTCGTATTAGGTCTCTGTGCAAGGTTTCTGATCAGCTGTACACCTCACCTGACCTAGCAACTGCTCAGGACATGACGCACAGGTCCTGACGGACAGAGCGGTCCCTCACGTCCTGAGCAGTTGTCAGGTGAGGTGGGGTGACCTACTCACACATAATGGGCTTGACAACTACACGAGCCTAGAACATAGAGGTTTGGTGTGTATGGTTGTATCTGTTCTACTGGGCAGTTTTCACCTGCGCTTTAGTTATTTTACACTTTTTCATTGTTCTCACACTATATGCAGTATCTTACACTTTTAGGTCCTGAAGAATGCTGGACACTCTGTAGGTAACGATAGCAGAAACACATTGACCAACCTTCTAAACTTGATAGTGGCAGTTATTTTTTAAAACTGCGCTAGCACTGTTTTGAACCTTGACACCATGAGATATACATTAAACTCATTTTTCTCTTGGTAGTTAGTTTTAGTACACTTTCACCCTTTTCACTGTAGCACTGCGCCCATCACTTAGAAACAAATTGTAGCTCTTCATTTGATGGATCTTAGTATATCGGGTTAAGCTTTGAAAACATCCACGTGCTCCTCCCTCACAATGAGGGGGTTGTAGCCCTCTGCTGTACTAGGATTTACAGCCGGGAGGAGATCTCAGATGATCTCAGACGATGTAGCATGTCACCTCTGGTGAGTGATGGGATTCCGTCCTTTAAATAGGGCTCCCCAGTAAGAGGTTTAACATTCTTTTACTTATGTATAGGACGCCCCACAGCGCCTAGTGACTTGAGAGACCCACAGATATTTCAGTGTGTTTGACAGAGAAGCTCTTTGCCCAGCCAAAACCAGTTATGTCCTCTCTGGTGCAGCTTCCTGGCAGGAGGTGGAGACAGCATTGTCCAAGGCAGACCAGGCCCATTCAGGTGTGAAAGAAATCTCCTCCCCCTACTCGAATGCAGCCCAGGTCAATTCAGTTCAGCCCTGACCCATCCTGGAAAGGCAGGACACACCTAACCCCCCCTCCCCCAAGTGGCTGTCTGAACAGAATGCACATCCCCAGCCCCTGTCACTCCAAAGCCAGACAGTCAATACATAAAACTAGCAGACGCACACTGGATGGTTAGACAGGAAAATACCTATTTTCTAAAGGTGGTATTTTCAAACTCAGAATGTTAAAATCACCCTCACTAAAAGATGCATCTTAACATTCTGAGTTCAGTCATATCAAACTTTATTTTACTATCTTGTTCCCATGGGCAGTAAGGCTCGTAAGATGTTGTGAGCAAATTCCCCATTCTTTCCTATTAGACAGATAGCCTTAAAATAGTTAAAAATTAATCTGGAAGTATTTCACTATCAGGACATGCCACACACATCAGGGCATGTCCTACCTTTCACATACACTACACCCTGCTCACAGGGGTATCTTGGGCCTTCCTTAGAGGTGACTCAAATGTAAGAAAAGGGAAGGTTAGGGCTTGGCAAATGGGTGCACTTGCCAGGGCGACATGTCAGTACTAGACTGCCCACGGGCACTGCAATGGCAGGCCTGAGACCTTGTTGCAAGGCTGCTTGTGTGGGTGGCACAATCAGTGCTGCAAGCCCACTAGCAGCATTCGGTTTACAGGCCCTGGGCACACATGGTGCACTGTACTAGGGACTTATTAGTAAACCAAATAAACGAATTATGGAAACACCAATCCATGATAATAATTTACTAAAGGAACACTTGCACTTTGGCACTGAACAGCAGTGGCCAAGTGCCAAAACCATCTAGACCAGCAAAACAAAATCCGTCAATCAATAAACATACAGGAGGCAAAGGAAATAAATGCAGGGGAAATCCACGCCAAGGCTGCCAGGTCTAACAATGAGCAAATGGGCCATTTCACAGCCTGGTCATGGAGATAGCAGTCATCCATGATGAAAGGAATAACACTTAAGTGTAAGTCTATAGCCCAACAGATTCTGTGAATCATCACCAAAATGTCGGTCATTCTGATTCAAAACCAGGTAAATCACCTGTCAAGGAATTCATGGTGTGAGCCTTCTGCACAGGAGAAGATTCTGGGTCTGACAGAACGTGGAAATGAAGAACAAAGTAGAACATGGCAACTTCACCAAGAGCATTTGAAGTAATAGGCGCAAGTAGATGGTGCAAGGCTTTTTATTGTGTAGACGGTGAGCCATGATGATGAGGAGGAGGTATTTAAATCTGAGGCTCATTATGTTTAGTGGACCTCCTTTACCTGTATGTTCTCCTCCTGAGGTTTTGCATCAGTTTTGAATCAGGAAGAGCTGCAGTTCTATATGTTTAAAGTCTTTTGAGAGTTTATCTACATATGCATAATTCATGTCCTGCTGCTTTGTCTGCACTTTGAGGGCAGTGGGAGTGAGCCTGATGTATCTGATATGCTTTATTATTTAGAGGGAGTGCCCTTCGATACAGAGCCTTATCGGGTGATCCACTGGGATTTTATGGTGATGCGGGAGGTGCCTCCGACTCTAGGGTTTGGGTGGTGTTGATTTGAACTTTGCTTTGTTTGCTAAGTATCATAGGGGCATATTATCAAGAAAAAGCGTTAACAGTATCCCCGCTTTAGCGGCAGAAAACTGCTGCTAAAGCGGCAATAATGGCCTCGATAATAGGCCCTTGTGAATTCCCATAGAAGCCCATGTTCTGGTGTGAACATGGGCTTCTATGGGAATTCTCTACGGCGTATTATCAAGCCCATTATCGCCACTTTAGTGGTAGTTTTCCGCTTGATAATATACCCCATAGTTCCATCTTTTATCTTTCTGTGTTGGCTTTGCTGAGCATGATGTTTTATATTGTGATGCATCACATTGTGGGTGGTTTTTTTTGGGAGGTGTGTGTGTGCAAAATCTAAAGTTTGTGTGTTTCAGATTTCACAGGTATTTGTATGGATGTATCATTATGAGAGTAATGAGTTAGGGCGTCTGAGCCACATTTTTGATTCTTCATTGAGTGGACATTTTTCGTTTGATTGTCGGCATGCAAACACTTGGTCTTACCTTGGTTTAATCTGCAGCTCTTCGGTTGTTTGTCCAATGCGTGCAGTTTTTTTCAGTTCAAAGACAATTAATTTTGTGGTTGTGGCTGACTTGCTCTCTTGACAGTGCTTATGTTTGATGATTTTCAACTTTGCAAGATATGGACCAAAGTATTTGTGTGATGTTTTTCTATCAAAATGCACCTTTAGTGCTCCATCTCGTGTTAAAACCATCTATTATTACTTCAGCAGGCACGGTGGGTCAGTGAGTAATTCACTCATCACTGTCATTACTATGATTGCACAGGCGGAGTGTCAGTCCTGTCAAGTCACTCTTTTATTCTCCTGACATCTGTAAACTGAATACCCTTTAACTACGTATGTAACATCTGTCATGTATTGCTCCCAGAAATAGAAGCATTGCGTTGTAAGGCACTATATGAAAAGTACTTAATGTTATGGTTTTATATGTGCCAAGGTGTTCTGTTTTTATGGCCATGAATGTTACTTGAGGCCATTTCAAAACAACAGCTTTCAGTCTTTTTTCCCCATGGTTTGATATCACGTGACCAATGCACATATGTGTAATGCACTACAAGACATAAGTAAGCCTTTGGCACATGATGAATCATTTTAATAAACATTATCCCTAGCAGCCATCCTTCTGTTTAATGGAAAATAAAGAAAAACACACTATCTCCCGCCCTGTGCATGCACAGAGACTACTGGGTTCCCAAAGCACATTGACCTTTGAAGGAAATATGTTTCTCATTTCTGCCTTGCGAGGCATTGCAAATGGCCATTTCCAGGCTTTGCCTCGTGGTGATTACAGCACGTGGCGCGGCGCCTCCCTGCAGGCACAGTTATAGATGGCCGACAGCTGAGCGCTCCTCTGAGCAGTCTCAGCACCATTACGTATGGCCTGCCAGATCAGAGCGATTCCTCCTATAGACTCTCTTGTTTATTCTTTTAGATCATCATCAAAAAGCTTTATTGACATGGCGTCCTTTGAAGAAACATTCAGCAAAATTCGGCCATAAACACAAACAGAAATAAAAGATTAGTTTTTGAGGGAGGCATATACCATATACATTTTATGTACAACATATATATTTTTATACAGAGCACAGTAGGTTGAAAACAAAATATTGTACCATTTCAGAACAGCTCAGGATTTTACAGTGGCCGTTCAGCTGTACAAGTCATTCGTATTCAGTGCGCGTATGTGCATATAATGTACAAGAGCATTTTTAAAGCGCACACATGCTAACACGTGCTATATACTAGAGTGAAACGTGTCAACTGAAATCATAATTTTTAAACCGATACTGATCTATTTGCCCACTCAATAAGTCCTTTTATTTATTTATTTTTATTTTATTTATAGAGTTTTGTATAGCGCGAACAAGACCCGTGGGTATCAGAGCGCTGAACATAAAAAGATTACAGAAGTGACAATTATCACACCAATTATAACAACAAACAGTTGTGAGGTAGAAGCGGTATGGTACAAGGTGACTAGATAAAAGGCATTGAAAGGTGCATTAGTCTCAGCTTGTGTCATAGTCATATCTTCAAGCTCGTTGAAGTAGGGTTACATAACATTATCAATACAAATACTTATATAATTAGCAGTTAAGAGTTGAATAGGTTTAGCTTGTCATAGTAGTCATAAATATAATAAAGTGAGGTAGGGGTTATATAGTTTGAGCTGTGAGATACAGTGTATAAGCTCCCAAATATATGAGGTAGCAGTACAGGGCGTAGCCGAGGCTTGGACGGGAGTCTTTCATTTATTTGATATTGAACTTCAAATTATTCATGATGAATATCCCCTCTTTGGAGTAAATGTTCAAATCAATCAATAGTCTGTAGTTTTCTCTACGTGGGGTATTTACTCATTAAGTGGCTCTTTAGTTCCCGTTTGAAAGTTACCGTACTTTGAATCTTCCTGATGTTTGGAGGGAGTGAATTCCAGATTCTGGGTGCAGCTCCGGAGAAGGCTCGATCATAGGTCCTTTTCTTACGGAAGAAGGCCGGCCGCAATAGCAGCTCATTAGCGCTTCTGCTTGGTCTGTTGCCTCCCGAAAGTTTAATTTTCTTGGCTAGGTATCTAGGCATGTTGTAGTGAACCGCTTTGTGGGTAATACAGGCCATTTTCATTTGAATTCTGGCCTCATACGGTAGCCAGTTTAGGGCTTTCAGGTGGGGCGATATATGATCGAATTCCTTCGTTCCCGTGATGAGTCTTGCCGCTGCGTTGAGACAGGCTTTTAGTGGTGCTATGGATGTCTTGGGTAGGCCAGCTAACGTGGTACAACCATATTCAATCCTTGAGATAACTAGCGATTGGGTGGCCAGTTTTAGATCTGCCTCAGAGATAAAGGGTTTTAGTTTTCTTAGATAGTTCAAATGGAAGCGGGCACTCTTGGCCATTGAGTTAATATGGGCTTTCATGTCGAGGTTCTCATCTAACAAGATTCCCAGTGATTTAGCTGAGTTAACTAGGGTCGGAGTGCAGTTTAGCGCAGTCACCAATTTCACCCATTCCTTTACCTCCGGTTGGCTCCTTTTTGGTGAGATTAGCAGGAATTCTGTTTTGTGGGCATTTAGTTTCAGATGATTATTTGTTAACCATTGCACCGCTTTCTTTAGTGTGTCATTCATTCGGTCGACGTCATCACGGGAGGTGATCTTTATGTATATTTGCGTGTCGTCTGCATACATGTGATAGGATATCCGTGATTTTTGAAGAATCTCCGTAAGGGGTTCTACATATAAGTTGAATAGATCTGGTGATAGAGTTGAGCCTTGTGGGACCCCGATTGTGTTAGGGCATGGGGAGGAGGTTGCTTGGTTGATCAGGAATAGTTGAGTCCTGTTCTGTAGGAAAGAGTTGAACCATTTCAGTACGTTTCCGGACAGACCCATCCTGTCTTGAAGCCTGGTCATTAGTATTTCGTGATTTACCGTGTCAAAAGCTGATGACAGGTCTAGAAGGATCAGTAGGCATGCCTGATTTTGGTCTAGGGCTTGTAAGGCGTCATCAACAATATGCTGGATCGCAGTTTCAGTACTATGTCCTGTTCTAAATCCTGATTGGCAGTCGTCTAGTAATGCGAACTGAGCGATGTGTTGACTCAGTTGGCCCTGTACGCATTTCTCAATCAGTTTGGCCAGTAAAGGTATGTTGGTCACTGGTCGATAGTTATTCGGGTCTGTTGCATCCGCTGTTGGTTTTTTGATGATGGGTACTACCTGCCCCGTTTTTAGGCAGTCAGGGAGGGTCCCTTGTGTAAGTGAGGCATTTATTATCTCGGTCCAGATCGGAACTAGAGTGTGGCTGATTTCTCTTACACACTTTGACGGTAGAGGGTCTTGATAGTGGTTGTTCGGTCTAAGTTCGGCTAGCTTTCTGGTAATCTTACCCTGGTCATATAGTTCGAATGTGTCCCAATTTGCTTTATTTTTTGTTTGAGGACCCTCTGTTGTCTCATTAGCCTCATTTTTAGGTGAGGGAAGGGCCCCAAGGTTGGCCGCTGCACTTGTGAGCTCGACTTCTAGTAGTTTGGTTTTTTCCGAGAAAAATGAGGAGAATTCCTCACAGCTTATGGGAGTTTTTGAGTTCTCGTGGGTTGTTTTGGCTAGTTTGTTTGACTGTTGTTTTAGGATCTCGAAGAGTTTTCGTGGTCTGTTTATGGCATTATCCAGTTCGGTCCTTATAAATTCTTTTTTGGAGTTGATTATCTTTTTGTTATATTGTTTTCTGGTTTTTCTGAGGGCTTTCAACTCGGGGGAGGAGGGATGTTGTCTCCATTTCCTTTCGGCCATTCGTAGTTTTCGCCTGTCCTCGTTCAGTGCCTCATTAAACCAAGGATTTTTTGGCTTTTCTGAGACGTTTTTCAGTTTTTGAGGCATGGTGTCATTGACGATGTTACCGATTGAGGTTATGTAATGGTCAGTCAGCTCATTGACATTCTGCCTGTTATTAGGTGGCTTCAGGTCTTTTTCACATCTTTCAACTAATAGTTGAATATTGGCTTCTTTTGTCTCACGAATCAGTCTTTTGAACTTGCGAGGTTGCACGGTCTTGCCCTTTTTTATTGTAGGTATCGAGAATGTTATGGCGTGATGGTCCGACCAATCGCATGGATCTATAGCAAGGATTGATGTCTCATTATTTCTTGAGATAATCCAGTCCAACGTCGCTCCTTGTGAGTGAGTGGGCTGGGTGCATGCTTGAGTAAGGTTTAGCTCATTGAGGAAGTCCTTCATCGAGTTAACCAGCTTGTCATTGTTGTTGTCCCAGTGTAGGTTAAAGTCACCTAGGAATATATTGTTGGCATCCGGGTTAGAGTTGGCCGTTATGATCTCTATTAGTTCCTCTGTGAACTTTGCGTTATCCCCAGGTGGGTGGTAGAAAGCATGCAGGTTGCAGCTTTGCTTATTTAGTGCTCTTATATTAAGACCAAGGTATTCACAGGACTCTAAGGGGTCAGATTGGAATTGGCTGACCTCGATCTCCGAGCGGTGAATGCACGCTATATCTCCTCCCACTTTCTTTGGTCTGTCTAACCTGACGATGTTATATTGTGGTGGTACTAGGAGATCAATGGTAGGAGATGATGATTCATTGAGCCATGTTTCTGTGAGGATGGCCAGGTCGATATCCTTGTTAATGATGAGTGCGGCTATGTCAGATGCATGTTTATTTGCCGAACGGCAGTTGAGTAGTAGGCCCTTCAGGGTTTTCTGTGAGTTATCGACCTTACTATTTTCGGTTTCCGTTGTAGTTAACTGGATATGTTGAAGGTTGTGGTATATTGCTTTCCTGTAATTCTTTCTGGACATTCTATGGGAGTCAATGGGTACTATTTTGATATTCTCCTCGCTTCCTCGGGCCGGATGTTCATAGGATCGAAGTAACAGCAGGGTTTCTTCATTAGACAAGGGATAGGTCCTGTTAGGTCTGTTGGGTCGGAGTGCTAGATTCTGGATGTGTGAAACCTTAGTGTGCATACTTGTCGTCATCTCCCAGATTTTTCCAATTGTCTGTGCGACTTTCAGCGAGTCTTGTGCCAGGTTTCCTACAAGTTTCTTGAGTTCCTTGATTTCTTTCTGGGTTCGGGATAATTTCTTATGTGAGCTAGACTTGGCTGTTTGGGTTCCGCGTTTTGCTCTTCTTCGTGACTGATTAGTTTTCGTAGCCCCAGATCTTTCCATTGACTCCTTAGTTTGGTTGTTGTTCCTGACTCTATTGGGAGTGTCCTCATTGTTTCCTATGTTGCGGGGTGTAACGGGTGTCTTTGTGGATGGGGATCTAGGGGACTCCAGTCTCGAATTCGAGGGGGGTTGAGGGAGGTAGATATCTTCTGCTTTGTTCATTTCGTGGTTATCTTCATAGGGTGACTCGTTAGGTGTTGAGTTACCCTCTTCCGGTGAAGTGACATCAATTGATAGCGGCAACCGTTCTTCCATTGGGGCCACTTTCTTTTCTTTGTTTCCAAGGTTATTAGATGTCGCAATCCTTTCATTCTCCTTCTCCGGTGTTGCCATCGCCGTTTCCGGTAGATCTCCGGCGTTAGAGATTTGATTGTTCTGGCAGTTGGTTTGATTAGCATCTCTAGTGATAGAGTCGTTGTTGGCAGTTGTGGTAACTGGTGGGGTCCTGTTTTGCTGGTAGTTTTGTCCTTCTATGCATTCCTTTAAGGTTTGGAAAGCTGCCTCAAATTTCTCGAGTTCTTTGTTAGTTGCTTGTATCAGCACTGTTCCCGTTTTGTACATAGTAATGAATAATTCTGAGCTACATCCTCTAGTTAGTGAAGTCGTTATTTTTGTGCCATGTGGTATGTTTTTTATGGTTTTTGTGAACAGCCTATTTGTAATGATATTGCGCCATTTGGCTGTTTTGTCTGTGTAGAATATCAGGTCATTCATCATGACGCCTTTAACTCTATCGAAATATGGGTCGGAGAACAGGATGTTCGGGTTTTTTCTCAAGGTGTTATGTTTGAATTTTTTGGCAGCATGTTTGGATAGAGTCGGAGGATATTCTATATTCTTTGCATTGGATCCCGTCGATCCTCGGTGTCTTTCATCCATTTCCGCTTCACCTTTACGTTGTAAGTCTTCAGAAAGCCTTTGCCTAACTGTACTGAGTAGTTTCTAAGTGACCCCAGTACTGCTGTTTTGTGTTGGTAGGTATAGTTAGTTTGTAATTCCGTTTGCTTTTATAGTACCTTTGTAAACTTGGAAGATAAAAGAGGTTTGAGTGAATTCCAGATTACTATTTCGTGATGGTAGGTGTCGTTGCACTGTAATGGGAATCCTCTAATTACTCCTTTATGGTTGTGTTACCTTATTCTAATCCATCGTTTGTACTTAAGGTGTCATCGACAGCAAAATAATTAATTAATTGCCTATTTCTCTTTGTGAGAGGAGTATGTCTTAGGACTCTTTAGTTAATCCTTTGTAATAGTGTTACTTCTTCTAATCAATCCTCCGTAATTATGGTGCTCTCATCAGTAATTAATCAATTAATTGACTCTCCTTCTTTGTGAGCAAGTGTTATCTGGTGATATGTTGGCCAGTGCAGGATGTCAGCCAAATCTGCCCTGATGCTTTCCTGAGGGGGAGAGAACTTTCTCTCTTTTACCTTATGACCCTTTCCAGTTTTCCTAGTCCTTTCTCTCTTTCCCTCTTGGGATAGGTAGGTCAGTGCAAGAGGTCATCTAAATCTGTCCTGATGATTTCCTGGGGGGAGAGGACTTTCTCTCTTTCCCTTGAGCTTGTGTAGTCCCTTTTTTCAGTTTTCCTTGTCCTTTCTCTCTTTCCTCTTGGGATTGTGTAGTCCCTTTTCTGTTTTCCTTGTCCTTTATTTCTTTTCAGTCTTATATAAATGCTTTTCGTGTAGCCCTTTTTCGGTTTTCCTCGTCCTTTCTCTCTTTTCAGACTCTTTCCCTTAAGCTTGTGTAGTCCCTTTTCCGTTTTTCTTGTCTTTTCTTTCTGTTCAGTCCTAGGTGTTCGTTGGTCTCATATCCCTTTTCCTCGTCTGTTAGGGAGGGCGTCTGTGATGTCTCACTCCCTTTCCTCAGGTCGCCCGTCCTTTAACACCGATTCTGCCCCTGTGGTGTTGATCGGTGGAGTCAACTGTGTAGTGTTAGTGCAGACGTCTTATGCGGCCGCCATGTTAAGGTCAGGCGCGTCGCATCTCGGATCCTTCGCTTCAGTTATCCTGCGTTTCCCTCTTCCTGAACCAGGGAAGCCGCGCGCTGCGAGCTGGCAGTGCCGCGCAGGCACTGAGGGCGATCATACCCATTCCTCCGACGGTCCGGACAACCGAGGCCACTCCGCTCCGCCTTCTGAGATGCCCCGTCGGTCTACAAGGCACCGGAGCTGCAGGCGCTGGTTTTACCGGGATCTCCGACACGCGCAGTCCAGGGTGGCATCCGGAGGCTATTCACAACCGCTCCTCATCAGCGCGCTCATCCCACGCGATGTCCGACGTCCGAGGGGTCCCAGGCGCGGAGGCGGTCCTCTCCACTGACCAGGTAAAGGAGTTTCTCCTGCGTCTTGCTTCTCCTGCGTTCCTTTGCGCTTTCTGTTGTTCTGATCTTTTACCATTTGTTCCGCTGGGACCTGGGTCGTCTTAGGGGGGTGTTCCGGGGTTATTCAGGGATTTAATCCTTATTTGGATATCCCTTGCCCCGGAGCTCCTCATTAGAGCTCCCCTACAGCGGCCATCTTGTTTTGATTCCTTGAGTCCTTGGTAGGAATATTCAATCTGCATACTTAATATAGATAATTTAATGTATTTGTTTAAGTGCTATCTAATTTTATTATGTGTAATTCAACATAAGGATTTTTCTAAACGTTATATAATTTCTGATAACTATAGCTGTGGTTTCTGCATACCCTCGGATTAACAATAAGTTATTTTCCTCGAACAATTCTTTCCTTAGCTCTAGTTGTTCTTTCCTACACTCATCTCTGTCTAAGGCAGCAGTTCTTGACCTATTGTCCACATTTGCTGGGGTGGGGGGGTCATCCGTGGCACCTAATCAGAGGGCCGGCAGACCCATTTAACTCCTAATTACTATTTTTTTTTTTATAAACAAGCATTTTGATATAAATAACTGGCTAAATGTGGTTCATCCTATGAGAATAATGGTTTCATCAAGTACCAATAATAATTAGTTAGTATACTGTATTGCCTCCTCAATGTAGTTGATATATCCTAATAAAATGAATAAAGGTATGTTAAAAAATAATAATCACAAGCCTTTTAAAACCATATTTAGTAAGAAGCTGATAGGTAGTTCAGCATCCATGTCCATATTAAACTCGATTGCTGCTCGGTCTACACTGTGTCTGACAAGACCAATGTCAATCCATTCACAACTTCTGTCCCACCACTTCTGCTGAGATTTCAAACTTCACATGATTATCTGTTGATTAGTGAATATGAGCCGCGTCGAGTACCAATGTTTAGTCGCTCCCATATTTAAACATGCACTTGATGTGTTGGGTTCACATGGTCTGTACTTGTTTTCGTATTTTTGTATATTGTTAAGGTACAAATAGTGGAAATGGACTGGGGGCCTCTAACTTCCAGATGTGATTCAACAGGGTCTGCAGAAGAAACACTGATTTAAAGGATCACCCAATGTTTCCACTTCTCCTCCATGCATGTACATTTCGACCTTAAACTAAGGGGGTTTCACCCATTGTAAAAATGTTTGCTTAGACCCAAATACCCAATAGTACCAAAATCCATATGAGAGGAAATATATACTGAAATGGCTGCACATGTAGACTTTCAAGTAAGACAAGGAAAAAACATTCTGCAGTCTGTTTAGCTGTAAACAGGAATACAACACTAATTTGCGCCACGGTGTATTAAGCGCTCCTGATCAATTTTAAAACCAATGTTCTTCCATAGGGGGAGGTTTTAAACCGAGTCCATCTTTTAGTAGCCGGACTGTGGCCTGCAGAGTTCACACGGTCGAACAAAACCCTATATATAGGCCCACTCTTATTTAAGAAGATTTTTTTTGTATTGCCATAGGTATTAACATGCCCCCAAGGGCATCAACTAAATATATGCATTGAAAAATAAGCATGAAAGTAAGCTCTGGAACACTCCACCAATAGGCAGCCAGTTTGTCGAGATAAACAGCTCTGGTGCTATCAGCAACTATAGAACCCATTAAAGACAGTGCTGTGCTGGTCTGTCCTACCTTATTAAAATACTGAATAGGTTGATAGTGTGAAAGGCTAATAACAAATATATTGATATCAGGGCTGTGTGACCACCATCGGTTACTAAATGGAGGTCATCCAAACCCTACACCATCACAGTTGCCATTAATCTGTGTAGTGAAAGTCCCCTTGGAGATCAGCTGAATAATTCAACTTTGGAAGATAATCCTCTAATTGCAAGGTGGCTCCGCCCCAAAAACTTGGCTGCCACCAATGGTATGAAACTTGATAAAAAGCTAGGACGAACATACAGATTTAACAATAGCTTCTCTATTAAGCACGAAAGAGAAATGTTAAACCTATAAAATGTCATGCAATTCCAAGCCAGGGCGAGAACTGTAGCAAGGTCAGGTGGTACCTGGTGCGGAAAACTTCTTTTCACCCCTGGCTTGACAAAACAGCAAAAATATGTGTTTAAAACACATATTTTTGCCATTTTGTCACACCCCTAGTGATGACACTTGTCACCCCCGGCTTGACAAAATGGCAAAAATATGTGTTAAAACACCTAGGGCCAGATGTAGGTAGCCAAATACCGATTTCGGCCGTTACCGACCGGTATTTGGCTTTTGAGATGTAGGTGGGTCGGAATTTACAGAATCGGTATATTTACCGATTCGGTAAATTTACCACTTCGGTATTTTTCCGAATCGGTAAATATACCGATTCTGTAAATTCATATGTAGGTGGCACAGTTTGCAGTGCCACAGGCCCTTAGGATTTCTTATTTTACCACCCAATCCTGTTGGGTGGTAAAATACCGAATTCCAGTGTACATGCCCATCTGTGCATGTACACCTATGCCATGTGACACACAGACATGCCCTTAGGGCATGTATGTGTGCCACATGGCACACAAGCCTGCATTTGGGGTGCTACAGGGTGTCAAAGTGACACCCCGTTCCCCCTGCCAGGATTCGGTATTTACCGATTCTGTGAATACCGAATCTGTATTTCCTATTGATTCCTATGGCCTTCAAGGCCCATAGGCATCAATAGGAAATACCGATTTGGTATTTACAGAATCGGTAAATACCGACTCTTACAGAATCGGAAATTTTTAACCTACATCTGCCTCCTTCAAATTTACCGACTCTTAAATACCGATTCGGTATGAGTCGGTATTTAAGAGTCGGTAAATCGAAATTACCTACATCTGGCCCCTAGTTTTGCCATTTTGTCACCCCCTCAGTGATAACAACTGGGGCGGCCCGCACCCACCGCCCCCTGCCCTTCCTACACCACTGTTTCCATTCTGTAGTGGTATTTTTCCCGTAGGCTGCAGGCCAAGGTGCTACTTTCAGAGAATGATGGTCTACTAATTTTCCAGCTATGCCTTAATGGCCCCATTTTAGTTACAGACTCCTGAAGGGCCATTCTGCTATGAAAATTTATGCCAGAGCTGATTTCAATTTTAGTTCCAGGCAAAGCTAGACTTAGAAAGCCAGGTAGCCCAATGAATGTGCTTGATAAACTATGCTTATTAACACACTGGCGCTGTCATTGCATGTCTCTTGATATCATTACCGTAAACATGGAAAAAAAAGTAATTGATAAATAATCATATTAAAAGTATTTTGCAGCAAATTATTCAATAATATTGCATCTGCCTTCAAGTATTATGGGCAGCAATTTATTTCATTGTATTTGCACTTGCCTGAAGTTTGAGCATAGTGAGCTTGACTGATCAAGACATTTGGTAGATATTGTCTTGTGTTCAGTGGCACTACAATTTTCTATTTTACTTTCGCATTTCAGCCTAGCAATGTGGACATTCTGTTTTGTAAACCATAAACCCTTACAATGGGTCGCCTATCACCTGATGATAAGGTTGATTAATTACATTTACGAAACAACTTATCAGACCAAAACTGTCATAAACACCTCTAAACTTCTAAATGAATATATTTGTGTATATATATATATGCCTATAAATATATATTTATGAATATATATATGTGTGTGTGTGTGTGTGTGTGTGTGTGTTACAATGTATAGATTATTTAAATTCGTTGGATTTTTCATGATCATCATCATCTATATCGCACAAATGCTAGACTATGTCTTATATAATACTATATAAACACATTAACAGAATACTAAGAAGCTATCGAATACAATTAAACTGGAACATCTCAAATCCCCAATAATAAACAGAACTTCGTATAAAATTACAAAGAAGTTGAAACTAGGCCCCCAAATGCTTCTTCCCCTTCTTGAAACATCTCTCACACCACTGCAAGACTTTGGATGAAAATTGGGACACTGTGAGGATTGCGACGGGGACAGTAGTGGAATTGGAGAACTGCATTCAACTTTGGTTAAATTGATATCTTACTTCAATTGAAGAGGTTTAAACCATGCATTCCTATGCCTAACCACCAGGAGCCAAGAAGGAAATAAAGTTGATAAATATCTGAATGCCTTAAGGTCCCCTTAAGGTCCTTAAAGACTGCAGACACACTATCCTTCCGCTTTTGATGGATGTGATGAACATGGCCATTTCAGAGGGGATTTACCCCCTCCCCTGGAAGTTGGCCATTGTAAAGCCCTTACTCAAAAAAACTACTCTGGACCCTGGGACATTAAAGAACTTCTGTCCCATCTCCCTTTTCCCTGCCCCTGCTAAACTACTGGAGTCTCATCTCAACCTCCATCTAAGTGCGTTCCTTGATAGTACCAACTCTCTTGATCACTCTCAGCATGGCTTCCGGAGGACCCACAGCACTGAGTCGGCACTCACAGTGGTGGTCGATAGTATTCGCTCTAAGGTCGACACCGGTCAAACCACCTTACTGGTGCTACTTGACCTTACGGCGGCTTTCGACACCCTGTCTCCCTCCATTCTTGTTAGCCGACTCCGTGAGCTGGGAGTAAAGGCTTCTGCACTTAATCTTCTTGCCTCCTTTCTCGACCAACGGAAGCAAAGGGTCAAGCTAGGCGAGCACATGTCATCTGTTAAAGCCGTGAAGTGTGGGTTCCCTCAGGGATCCTCACTGAGCCCGACGCTTTTTAACATTTATGTCGCTCCTCTCGCCAAGCTTATAAGATCCTTTGGGCTGGAAGTGCTCTCCTACGCCGACGACACGCAGATTATGGCTTCCATCTCCCAATCTGTGAGCTCCGCTGCGCATAATTTTAAAAACTGCATGGAGTCGGTCGCCGGATGGATGGTCAAGAATTTCCTTAAATTGAATGGCGAGAAAACGGAGGTCCTTGTCTTTGGGGGCAAAAGTGAGACCTGGTCCCTGGATTGGTGGCCGTCTGTTCTTGGGGCTTGCCCTGTGCCGACGTTCTCTGCCCGCAACCTTGGGATCATTTTGGACACCTCCCTTTCTCTGGACAAGCAGGTTAGTAGGACTGTGTCCACCTGTTGCAATGCCCTGAGGATTCTTAGAAAGATCACTCATTATCTTTCCCCTGGGGCACGCAAACAGGTGGCCATAGCAGTCATTGCCTCCAGACTTGACTACTGCAATGCCCTTTATCTCGGCATTAGCAGTGGTCTTATCCAGCGCCTCCAGACCGTTCAGAATGCGGCGGCCCGGTTTGTTGTAGGCGCCCCCAAACGTTCTTCGGGTACTTCCATCAGAAAAGACCTGCACTGGCTCCCTATGCAGGCAAGGATCAACTTTAAGGCCTTATGCCTTACTCATCGTGCCCTGAATCAATCTGGACCGGAGGCAATACGTGCTCTTGTGGCCCATTATGTCCCTGGGAGAACACTGCGCTCATCCAGCAAATGTTTACTCACTGTCCCCCGCATCGCCAAAGCCAGATGGGGTGGAAGGTCCTTTCGCTTCCTTGCGCCCAGACTCTGGAATACGCTCCCAAATGATCTCAAGGGGATCCCTTCACATATACATTTCCGTAAGGCACTTAAGACTTGGCTATTCCAACAAGCCTATCTCTAATTCCCCCCTGGTTGATTTATGAGCTCTCTTGATTCCACTCTCAGCGCCTTGATGCCTCCGGGTTTAGTAGCGCTTTCTGCATATAAATTTTCTTTAATAATAATAATTTTCTTTAATAAGTGGCACAAAAGTATATGCATTCCTCAAGTGACTTCCCATTCCACTGTCCAACCCTGCAGAGGGCTCACCCATATGAAACCATGAGTAAAGACTGTGGACGAAAGGCATCAGGATTATTGCTGGATACCATTCATTCCGGGAAATGATTTCAGCTTGAAATAGGCTGATACTTGGACATTACTATCTATCAAGAATTGCGGATGTATGACGTTACAACGCATACTTTCACAACGCATACCTTCACAACGCATTTTTTACAACGCAACATCCATTACAACGCATTCCATTACAACGCATGCCATTACAACGAATTTTTAAAAACTACCTTTACAACGCATTCCATTACAACGCATACTACCTTTACAACGCATACCATTACAACGCATAACATTACATTGCATGTATGGTAAGTATTTGATATTGTAGGGGTAAAAATTACTATTCTAACTCCAGGGGGGTGCAACAGCAGGGTAAGTGTTGGATAGTGTAGGGGTAAAAATTACTATTCTCACTCCAGGGGGTGCAACAGTAGGGTAAGTGTTGGATAGTGTAGGGGTACTATCCGTTGTAATGTTATGCGTTGTAATGGTATGCGTTGTAATTACATGCATTGTAGTGGTATGCGTTGTAGTGTCATGCGTTGTAATGGTTGTGTTGTAATGGCATGCGATGTAATGGATGTTGAGTTGTAAAAGTTTCGTTGTAATGGTAGTGCGTTGTAAAAGTTGCGTTGTAAAGGTTGTTTCCCAAGAATTGCTATGTTCATGGAGCCCTATCATGCAAAGAAGTCAAACTGACTTGAAAGCGGCTCCATCTATCGTATGCTGCTGCCAGAAAACTCTTTGGGTGAAACTTGTTGGACAGGATAGCGTTTTACAGATAAGCCTTTCAGATAGTTTGCATAGTGCCCTAGTTGGTTGTGGAACGTATGTTCATGCGATGCAACAAATGCCACCTCATCTTTGTCGTGGGCCATCCTTTCCTGAAGATGCAATCTCACATGTAATGTATTGCTTGAGATCATGCCAAGCAACAGATACCACTTCATGGAAAGACAGTGTTGCTGCATCGGTATTATTCATAAACCCCACAGTAAGCATTTATACACGTTCTGTCTTAAAGACAAGAATAATAGTAATACTATTGGCTTATCGTCTATAAGAACTTCTTACCACACCAACCCTTTTAGGGACCCTAAATTGCAGATGTTACTATTACTCATTTGAATGGTACAGACACCGATATGCAAGTACAGAAATGGAAACAACACAACAAAAATGAAGGTATGGCTTCTAGTCCAAACAGGCAGGGGACTAGTAGAGAGTACATGAGAACCAGTGCGAGTAACTTACAATGTTTGTAATTCAATGCTAACAATATGATTAAAGTTAGTGTACGCCATTCCCCACTACGAAATAGGGGGAAACATTTTGGAATAATGTAAGGAGACATTTGGAAAAGCAAAAGATGTTCAAATTAGCTCAAAGGAATAACCTATCTCAACTGCATCTTGAGCACAAATACCGCCATGCCATGCATTATCTCACAAGTGGCTGTGCCATTTCTGTGATTTGCCCTGCATAAGTTAAGTGCCAGTCCAGTGAACTTGGGAAGGAAGGATTAAAATGAAAGACCATATGTTCATCCAAATTACCCATTATCCAGGCAGTATAGTCCTGCCATGTACATCATAACATTAACATGAGCTCTACTGGTACTTGCTTGTGACCTTCCTGACCCAGTCACTGCCCTCTGTAGCTGTCACTGTCTTGCACAATGGGGCACTATGTGAGCTATTACCAGTGCTATTAGAGCATTCATTAAAAGGTATATCAGTGGCAAAACAATAGCACCCGCAGCCCCTTCGGTGTGGGGGGGCGAGCTCCAGGGGGCCCCTTGAGCACTGTGCATTTGCAGTGGGGCCCATGGGCTTAAAGCTCCCGATTGAATCCAGAGCGTGGGGTCCCCTCTGTGAACTGTGCAGGGGATCCCCTCCAGTTTTGTTAAGCCACTGAGGTATATAAGCAAAAGTGTGTAACATTGTCAAATGTTCTACCTACATAGTGGTCTTGCAGAAGGAAGCAAATATTTGCCAAACTCATGTGACGCCCATTCTCCATTGCAATATGCCTGAAATGTTAGATCTGTTTGACATTCCATCCACGACTTCTTTGTTCGGCAAGATGCCATCGCGGCTGAACGCCCTCGCCCTCCAACGAGGGGGCGTTCTGCCAGACGGAGTCAGCCAACTCTGTAAAATATGCTTCTCTCCTGTAGACTCGTAACTGAAAAGACCAGGCGCAGACCCCAGTGCACTGCTCGATGTGTTTATTGCATATAAAAGATTAATCCTCCGTAACTTTTTTTTGCTGACAGACAGTGCCTTCATTACACAACTGGGTGCTATATTGGAGGTGCTTTGAAAGTGCTGGTGTAAAATACTAAACGATAAACTTTGCATGCAAATTGTAATGAACAGTTAAAACATAAAAACACCAGTAAAATTAAACCGATTCCTGGTAAGATGCCCACACTTAATTCACAATCTATGACTGCAAAACCTCAAAAACACTAAACAATAATGGAAGTTATACTGATAAGTTAAAACATTGTAACAAAATGCCCACGATTAATTAATGATCTAGTACTGAAAATCACACATGGAGTATAAGCTTTTATATACTTTCTTATTTTAACACTCTTAGTAAAGTTGCATATTACCGTACGTAGTTGCGTAATATGGCTCAAAGTTTGCACTAATAAATCCACAATTTTGCCCTTAGCGGGCTTTGTAGGCAACTGTTAGACCTGGCAGCCTTAGTGTGGTCTTCCCCCAACGCTTTGCCTGCCTCCCTCCCTCCATTTTTCTGACTTTGTTTTTGCTGGCTTTAGGAATCTGTAAACTTTTCCACTGCTAAAGTGCTCTTCCCCATACATGGTAAATTGGTTCATCCCCAATTGGCATCTTTAATTCACGTTTAAGTCCCTAGTAAAGTGCACTAAATGTGCCCTGGGCCTGTAAATTAATTCCTAGTAGTGGGTTTGCAGCACGGATTGTGCCACCCACCTAAGTAGCCCCTTGACCATCTCTCAAGCCTGCCATTGCTGAGCCTACGTGTGCAGTTTACTGCTACTTTGACGTGGCAATTAAAGCTACTTGTCAAACCTTAAACTCCCATTTAATTACACCCATGTCACCCCTAAGGTAGACCCTAGGTAGACCTAAGGGCAGGGTACTGTGTAAATAAAAGGTTTAACATGTACTCTGAAGTTTTAAATGTCTTGGTAGTGACACACCGCGCCTTTCGTTTTCACTACTGTGAGGCCTACTCCTCTCAAAGGGTAATATTAGGAATTCCTTAATACACTTTTAAGCTGTAAATCATGATCAGAAAGGAGTAGCTGCATTATGTTTTATATATTTTGAATAGTAATGATAAATCTTTTTACTGGTAAAGTTGGATTTAACATTACTATTTTAGGAATGTCACATTTCGAAAGTCGCCTTTTCTCTGCTCTTTGCTCTGTGTGCCTTGCAGTCTGTCTCCAATACATGTCTGGGGTGGAGGACTGCTACACTTTGTGCAATCTCTCTAGACAGCCACAAACTCAGGAAGGCCAGGTATTTCTGAGTACCCATCCACATATATCTGCATTCTGATGGCTCTTTCTGGGCAGGAAAGGAGGGAAGGGCTCACGCTTACATTTCAATAGGGAGTTGCCTGACCGCACACAAAGGGCTGATTACCCCCACTGATAGTCTGGAGCCAGGGGTGGGAAGAAATGACCTGGTGCACTTCAAAGACCCTTCTTTGAAGTTAACCCTCATTTCAAAGGGAAATTTGTCTATTAGTAGTGGGTCTCTGACTCTACCATTTTAGTACTCTTCTGGACCTGTGACCACTCTCAAAGGAAGAAGAAATGATGTGCTGTTAAAGGACTGCCGATCTGCTGTTTGCTGATCTCTTGCCTTGCTGTGCTGCCCTGCGTTTGCCGCCCTCTGCCTGGATGAGAAGGACTGGACCAGCATCACTTGAACCCAGAGTGACTCCAAGGGCTTACTGGCTTGCCTCCTGTTGCCTAAGTCTCAGGAACGCCTTAGAAGTCTTCTTTTCCAAACCTTGGGCTCATCTGCTGGTGAGTCTTTCCTGCCAAGAGGTGCCATCCCAGTCGTTGATCCTTGGACATGGACCTAGGGGTCAGCTGCAGTTTAATCTACATATCGCCTGCTGTCAATAGAATCGTATTGCGCATCACACCTAGAGCAGCCGCATTGCACTTGGACCCGCTGCACTTCAAAACAGACGCTTTGCTCTCGGCCCTCATCACATCGCCGCTGCTGGGGATCACAAAAGCATTGCTCAACTGCACTCTACCTCAGTCAATCCAAACCTGGGATCAAGGTACTTTTGTTCAGCGGGCCTTAGAGGGTCCCCGTATTCTGCCCGCGCTCCCTCATGGTCAGCCTGAAATCTTGACTTTATCCCGGTCCAGCGCAACCAGTTAATCCTTTAAGCAATATTTGCTTAAAAGCGCTACTTTGATATTTATTTCTTCATAATTCATACCTCAACTCCTACATATAGGATTTTATCTTGTTTTATTTATAAAGTTATACTTTATTTTTTGTATTGCAGTGGAGTTTTTCTGTGGTGTTTTCACTGTTCTATTGTTTGTGTCTAACAAATATTTTACACATTGCCTCTTAAGTTCAGCCTGACAGCTCTCTGCCAAACTACCAGGGGGTGGGCACATGATAATTAAGGTTGTGTAGTGACTTACCCTTACTAGGTTTGTGCTTCTGTTTGGACAGGGTGCCAACCAGATCCCCCATTTCTAACATCAACCATTACTCCCTCTTGTAATGGTAGATAAAAACAAAATAAAATCATGAAGGGAAAATAAAAAAGAATAATATCCATATTTTTCACCTCATACATGCCTATAGTTATGACATATTACACACTTCCTCATTAAATATCCTAGCTTGAAATGTCATGATGCCCATGTGTGAGCAATACTTACACTCCCCAAGTATGGTGAAATGCTAGAATTCTTTAAGAGCCTGGCTAATAGGGAGACAAACAGCTCAACATAAACAAATTATAGAAATATTTGAAGATCTTCTTTAAATGTAAGCTGTTTGGCACCTTGCTGTCTGATTCAAATATATATTTTGACGGTTACCCTTAGATCTGTATCGCAGTATGGCATTTTGTCTTTCATTGGGTGAAGGAGCAATAAGAGGTTGCTAAGATAAATCACGGTGTGGCGAGGAAGAAGAGAGTGCATAGGAGTTCATTAAAAATCACTTCTTTTGTGTTTTAGTTTTCAGTATCATTTTTACTTTGGGAATATAGGTTGTGTAGGAGATGCTAGTTGCTCTATTCTTCAGGGGACGGTAATGACATGGGCTGTACGTTGATGATTGTTAATTTGATGTCCCACTGGTTAAGCACCCCGGCCGATCTCACGTATTTATTTCTGTATTATATGTATGAGCTGTGCAATTAATCTGTATATTAAGCATACTGTAGTATGTATCACATGCTTTTTTTCTTTCTATAAAATGAATAAATAAAGATTGTAAAAAAAGATTGAACGAAGGGTGTCAGATCAGTTAATACATCTCAAAAGTCATTACATTTTTGGTAAGTAAATATTTTTCTATTCAATAGCCAGCAACATAATTACCAATGCTGAATATATATGCAACACATAATTGACATACCCGCTCAGTACCCCCTTACCGGATGGCACTATGTCTATGAAGAACAAAATATGGTATGGCGTCAGTTATGGTGTATGTTGTTTGGGCATACCATAACTGCCTTTTTTGTTTTCTTGTTTGCTGAATTACCATGTTATTTTAAGCTATACTAAAATATATCCAACTTTGCACCTGAGCTGAGGTGGCGAAGTGAGCTAAAGAACGATGATGGATTCAAACCAGATCTGTGACTGGGGGTGAGTGTCTGAAACGTTTCAGCTCTCCATCCATCATCTCCTTGTATTTGCTTTATTTGCCCTAAGTTGGCAGTGTATGCCCAGCCGTGGGTCCCTTGCTCACTTTGCCACTGGATTCAAGCTAGCCTGGCTGATGAGGGGTGTTACCCCAAAACTGGTCCCATGATGCTTGTTTCCGGTTCAGGGAAGACCTGGCTTGGCAGTTTGGGTTGGACTGTTCCCATGACGCGCAGGGTCAAAACTGAATTACATATAGCTGGGTCTGAACTGAGGTGGTGAAGTGAGCTAAAGAACGATGATGTATTCAACCCAGATCTGTGACTGGGGGTGAGTGTCTGAAACGTTTCAGCGCTCTGTCCTTCTTCTCTTTGTGTTTGCCCTGCACATCCACTCCCAACCTGAGAGGCTAATCCACGCTGTTAGCATAGTCAGTTATAAAACTAATCCGTGATGTAATGACTTTGCGATGTAATGGTATTGATGATGTTGTGGATATGAAAAATGAAGTAATGACTCTCAATCTGTCACTGTCCTTCAAGTTTAAAATCTATTAGTCAAGACAAGGCCATGACATTGAGCCTCCTTTGAAGGGCAGAGATCTCATTCTGTAGGCAGTTTGGTGTTGTTAAGAGTAAGATTGTTTTCAAATAACAATTTATCCTGGGCTCTACCTGTGATTAAACTTCTGCTAGCTGATCTATTGTCCCTTCATTGTCATATTTACTGTTGCTACATGTTATCAACAGTGCAGGCAGCACTGTTTCAAAACAAACAACCATGTCATTTGGCTACACAAAAGAATCTATGGACCTCTAGTGTCTCATTAGGTCTCGCCTACGCAGCACACATTCGCTGCATAGGCAAAAAGACCTTTAGTTATCAGTACGGCTTTTCAGCCAAAAACGTGCACGCGTTCCATTGCCTTCAATGGCATATGGTAGCAATTATCGCTCCCGCAAGTGAATCGCGCAGGCCCCTTCCTCCCCCTGCTGCCGCATGTCTGAGGAAGGTGTCAGCGAATGCAAGGTGTGATGAAAAGGAGCTATAGTCCGCCTGACAACGATTTTGCATGCGGCCAGATTGTTTCTACTCTGCTGTCAGCTGTAGGGCTCTGCTAAAATCCAAAGCTTAGGAAAGAAGTGCGTACACGTCTGTATATAGAGTAACCAATACCCCGTGTCCTGCCCTGCATCGCGTCTTTAAGCTAGTTTAAATGAAATGGATTTATTGTAGTGGTTTCTCAGCAGGCTCCTCCCACCGATGTAAATAGTTTCATTTCATTGTGGACAGCAGGCAACACGATGAGTCGGACGGCTCATGGAGGGCTGCCGGCGGTTCTGTTGTGAGACAGGGAGCCCATGGCGACAGAGGGAGTGTGGCTGGCTCTCTGTGATCATGACGCCCTGAGTGGCCGCGCCTGCGTTAGCCTGCCTGTTTCTTACAGGTATGTTGCAACTAACACTGCAACCTGCCCGTAGACCTATACATTGGACATTATGTTTTTAGTGTCTCACTCGTGGCCGTGGGATTGGGAATGTCGAGTAAGGCGCGCAGCCTAGGATTACGTATTGTTCGTGTGGTTTCGCTTTCTGTTTGAGATGTGCTTTGATAGGGAGTCTTTTTAGGCGGCTGGGATTGGACTCAGATTTTGCTGTACGCATTCCGTAATGAAGTGGGTGCTGCAGGGGAAGGTGAGGAGCAGAGCTGGGGAGTGTACAATAATACTTATAGGAAGTCTGTGTGTAGTTAGGTTACTGCCTAATACAAGTTCACAGAACGCGTTGTTAAGCAACCCGGACGTTCTTAACAACAAAGAAGCTGTTTTACCAGCACAACGTAAAATATTGTGTCTTTCTTGGCTTCTTGATGTTACTGCTGTTTATTAATAGTCTTTGTTCTTCGTCTTTGGACTCGCTGAGGGTTATAAGTAATTGACAAAGTCCATACTACTCAGAGAGAAAAAAGGCTGTTCAGTATTCTGCTGTACACATATTTATTGCAACAACATAGTATCGGCCCTAGAGAGAGAACTGCCCTATCAGGTCTACAACCACCCGCCCCCCAAGTTATTTATATCTACACCAATCTCCTTGCTTTCGGGCATACGTGTTGAAAAATGATTAAACACTAGTTAATCAAGAAAATTGCTTTAATAACTTTTGCCTTGTTTTCATCCATATTGGGAAACGTTCTATGACCACAAAGAAGTATGATTTTTAAGAGTACAGTTTAGACTAATTACATCAGTGGAACAGATCCTCTCATGACATTCGGCCTCATGATGACATTATAGAACATTGCATCAGTAGAGACCCAGTTTAGAGGTAAGAGGGGCTATTGACCCAGGTGGCATGGTGAGGGATACATGACATGGTGTTAAATGAGTGCTGTCACCATCCTTAAGCTCACGCTTGTGGTCGACACAAATACAGCGCACTGGCACCAGAGTTTGAATACCGCTCTTCCCACTTGGCTACATTGAGTGATTGTAGACAAATCAATGCATCGTCTTGTGCTTCAGGTTCAATATCTGCTTGGAAACAGCATAGTGGTTGTTATCAAGGGACAAGGAAATGGTGAGTGACTGGATGCCAAGATCTGTTTAATTCCCTTCTAAATTGCCTGAAGAAAGGGTGACTCCTCCCAGTGCCACCCTGCACAACATAATGTATGTGATATGTGTCAAGAGACTCATTTAGAGGTATACAGGAGGTAAACCCCACAAACGGGAAAAAAATTGGCAATCTGGTCATTCTTGATTGAAGATTAAAGTAGCATTGAATAAATCAACACTCTTCTCTTGACATTAGGGAGGCGAGAAGAGCCAGGTTATGCAAAGCGCAGATCCTAGAAGGCAAACGATTCAACCTGTTGGAAGCAAAAGTCAGTTACAGAAATAGTAGCAACAATGGTATGCAAGGAAAAATCAGGGAGCGAATGTGGCTTGGCACATCTTCCGCTCATAAAGTTTCCTTTATGTATGCGTCATAAAGGTACTGACATCACAGGAAGAGACTGCAACATCTTGGATTGGGAAACTTAGGGAAAAAGAAAGATCACACTTCTGCTAAGGTCTGCTTATCAGATTGGTTCTGACCCTTTCCAAGCACTCATGGTGTTCTTTGAATATGAAGAAGAAGCGCTGGCTTGACACCCTGCTTGTGGAGCAGAAAGCTGGAGTACCGCTGCCACCCCTTGCATACCCCTGGGTTCATGAAAAGTTCCTGTGCGTCACAGAGAGTGCTCAAGTATTCAGGATGACTGAGTGGCGAAAAAAAGCATTGGTCTGTGCGTAGTGTCTGGTAGCGCTTGGAAGGCCTTTTCTTAAGGCGAATACAGGTGTTCTTAACTGAGTTCTTGGTTCTGTAGTTTGAACTGGTCCCAGTTAGAACGTAACATATAATTACATTAATTTTTCAGCTTGTTTTAAATTATATTACTTCTCTGGGATCTGCATCTTCCATTTTGAAAAATGACCACTGCACCATAAGATTTGCACATCATGCATCATCATTCTGGGGGATTTTAGTTTTTTTATCAATGACTCTCTCACAGACTCTCTCACAGACTCTCTCTCACAGACACTCTCACACAGACTCTCACAGACACTCTCACAGACTCTCACACACTCTCTCACAGACTCTCTCACACAGACTCTCTCACAGACTCTCTCTCACAGACACTCTCACACAGACTCTCACAGACACTCTCTCACAGACTCTCAGAGACTCTCTCACAGTCTCTCACAAAGACTCTTTCTCACAGACTCTCTCTCACAGACACTCTCATAGACACTCTCTCACAGACACTGTCTCACAGACTCTCTCTCAGACTTTCTCTCAGACACTCTCACATACACTCTCACACAGGCTCTCACAGATACTCTCTCACAGACTCTCACTGACTCTCTCACAGACACTCTCACAGACACTCTCTCACAGACTCTCACAGACACTCTCTCACATTCTCTCAGAGACACTCTCTCACAGACACTCTCTCACAGACTCTCACAGACACTCTCTCACAGACTCTCACAGACACTCTTACAAACTCTCACAGACACTCTCTCACAGACTCTCACAGACATACTCTCACAGACACTCTCTCACAGACTCTCATAGGCACACTCTCACAGACACTCTCTCACAGACACTCTCTCACAGACACTCTCACAGACACTCTCACAGACTCTCTCACAGACACTCTCACAGACACTCTATGACAGACACTCTTTCAGACTCTCTCACAGACGCTCTCTCAAAAACTCACACAGAATCTCTCACAGACACTCTCTCACAGACATACTCTCACAGACACTCTCTCACAGACTCTCACAGACACTCTCTCACAGACTCTCACAGACACTCTCTCACAGATACTCTCTCACAGACACTCTCTCACAGACTCTCACAGACTCTCTCACAGACACTCCATCACAGACACTCACTCACAGACTCTCACAGACACTCTCTCACAGACTCTCTCTCACAGACACTCTCTCACAGACACTCTCACAGACTCTCATGAACACTCCCTCACAGACTGTCACAGACACTCTCTTACAGACTCTCACAGACACTCTCTCACAGACACTCTCTCAGACTCTCTAACAGACCCTCTCTCAAAAACTCACACAGAATCTCTCACAGACACTCTCTCATAGACTCTCTCACAGACACACTCTCACAGACACTCTCTCACAGACTCTCACAGACACCCACAGACACTCTCTCACAGACTCTCACAGACACTCTCTCACAGACTCTCTCACAGATACTCCTTCACAGACACTCACTGAAGAAAGGGTGACTCCTCCCAGTGCCACCCTGCACAACATAATGTATGTGATATGTGTCAAGAGACTCATTTAGAGGTATACAGGAGGTAAACCCCACAAACGGGAAAAAAATTGGCAATCTGGTCATTCTTGATTGAAGATTAAAGTAGCATTGAATAAATCAACACTCTTCTCTTGACATTAGGGAGGCGAGAAGAGCCAGGTTATGCAAAGCGCAGATCCTAGAAGGCAAACGATTCAACCTGTTGGAAGCAAAAGTCAGTTACAGAAATAGTAGCAACAATGGTATGCAAGGAAAAATCAGGGAGCGAATGTGGCTTGGCACATCTTCCGCTCATAAAGTTTCCTTTATGTATGCGTCATAAAGGTACTGACATCACAGGAAGAGACTGCAACATCTTGGATTGGGAAACTTAGGGAAAAAGAAAGATCACACTTCTGCTAAGGTCTGCTTATCAGATTGGTTCTGACCCTTTCCAAGCACTCATGGTGTTCTTTGAATATGAAGAAGAAGCGCTGGCTTGACACCCTGCTTGTGGAGCAGAAAGCTGGAGTACCGCTGCCACCCCTTGCATACCCCTGGGTTCATGAAAAGTTCCTGTGCGTCACAGAGAGTGCTCAAGTATTCAGGATGACTGAGTGGCGAAAAAAAGCATTGGTCTGTGCGTAGTGTCTGGTAGCGCTTGGAAGGCCTTTTCTTAAGGCGAATACAGGTGTTCTTAACTGAGTTCTTGGTTCTGTAGTTTGAACTGGTCCCAGTTAGAACGTAACATATAATTACATTAATTTTTCAGCTTGTTTTAAATTATATTACTTCTCTGGGATCTGCATCTTCCATTTTGAAAAATGACCACTGCACCATAAGATTTGCACATCATGCATCATCATTCTGGGGGATTTTAGTTTTTTTATCAATGACTCTCTCACAGACTCTCTCACAGACTCTCTCTCACAGACACTCTCACACAGACTCTCACAGACACTCTCACAGACTCTCACACACTCTCTCACAGACTCTCTCACACAGACTCTCTCACAGACTCTCTCTCACAGACACTCTCACACAGACTCTCACAGACACTCTCTCACAGACTCTCAGAGACTCTCTCACAGTCTCTCACAAAGACTCTTTCTCACAGACTCTCTCTCACAGACACTCTCATAGACACTCTCTCACAGACACTGTCTCACAGACTCTCTCTCAGACTTTCTCTCAGACACTCTCACATACACTCTCACACAGGCTCTCACAGATACTCTCTCACAGACTCTCACTGACTCTCTCACAGACACTCTCACAGACACTCTCTCACAGACTCTCACAGACACTCTCTCACATTCTCTCAGAGACACTCTCTCACAGACACCCTCTCACAGACTCTCACAGACACTCTCTCACAGACTCTCACAGACACTCTTACAAACTCTCACAGACACTCTCTCACAGACTCTCACAGACATACTCTCACAGACACTCTCTCACAGACTCTCATAGGCACACTCACAGACACTCTCTCACAGACACTCTCTCACAGACACTCTCACAGACACTCTCACAGACTCTCTCACAGACACTCTCACAGACACTCTATGACAGACACTCTTTCAGACTCTCTCACAGACGCTCTCTCAAAAACTCACACAGAATCTCTCACAGACACTCTCTCACAGACATACTCTCACAGACACTCTCTCACAGACTCTCACAGACACTCTCTCACAGACTCTCACAGACACTCTCTCACAGATACTCTCTCACAGACACTCTCTCACAGACTCTCACAGACTCTCTCACAGACACTCCATCACAGACACTCACTCACAGACTCTCACAGACACTCTCTCACAGACTCTCTCTCACAGACACTCTCTCACAGACACTCTCACAGACTCTCATGAACACTCCCTCACAGACTGTCACAGACACTCTCTTACAGACTCTCACAGACACTCTCTCACAGACACTCTCTCAGACTCTCTAACAGACCCTCTCTCAAAAACTCACACAGAATCTCTCACAGACACTCTCTCATAGACTCTCTCACAGACACACTCTCACAGACACTCTCTCACAGACTCTCACAGACACCCACAGACACTCTCTCACAGACTCTCACAGACACTCTCTCACAGACTCTCTCACAGATACTCCTTCACAGACACTCACTCACAGACTCTCACATACACTCTCTCACAGACTCTCTCTCACAGACTCACAGACACTCTCTCACAGACACTCTCTCACAGACCCTCATGAACACTCTCTCTCAGACTCTCACAGACACTCTCTCAGACTCTTACACTCTCTCGCAGACTCTCACAGACGCTCTCTCACAGACTCTCTCTCACAGACACTCTCACAAACACTCTCTCACAGACTCTCGCTCACAGACTCTCACAGACTCTCACAGACACTCTCTCACAGACTCTCAGAGACACTCTCTCACACTCTCACAGTCACCCTCACAGACTCCCTCTCACAGACAGACTCACTATCACAGACTCACTCTCCCACTCTCTCTCACTGACTGACTCACTCTCTCTCCCTGACTGACTCACTCTCTCTCACTGACTGACTCTCTCTCACTGACTAACTCACTCTCTCTCACTGACTGACTCTCTCACTGACTCTCTCTCTCACGGACTCTCTCTCAAAAACTCTCTCTCACAGACTCTCTCACTGACTGACTCTCTCTCTCACTGACTGTCTCTCTCACTGACTGACTCTCTCTCACTGACTGACTCTTTTCATTGACTGACACTCTCTCTCACTGACTGACTGACTCTCGCTAAAATATTCACTCTCACTAAAAGACTGACTCTCGCTAAAAGACTGACTCTCGCTTAAAGATTGACTCTCGCTTAAAGACTAACTCACTCTCACTGACTGACAATCTCACTGGCTCACTCTCTTTCACTCACTGACTGACTCACTCTCTTACTCTCATTCACTCTCACTCACACTGTCTGACTCTCTGACTCTCTCACTGACTCCCACTCTCTCACTGACTGACTAACTCTCTCACTCTCACTGACTAACTGACTCTCTCACTCACTCTCACTGACTGACTGACTTTCACTCTCGTGTTATTTATGCCCCCATAACAAAAAGAAACACAACACGCAACCATTGGGACAGGCAGATACAAGTTGCCAGCATTGAAAGGACAAAAAAAAAACTCAAGACATTATTTGTAATATTTGTTTAATATGGTCGTTTAGTTGTACATAATGCTTTTTTGGTCATATCTAAGGTAACAAAAATGCTTCTGACACTTCTTTATAATAACTTTTCAGCTTGCTGCAAACTTCTGTACAGCACAGCTTAAAGACATAGGTAAAGTCAATATCTCTGAGTACCCAAAGGCGAGACCGATTGGCTATGCCAATGCTTGGTTTTCTTAGCAGTGTTAATTTTTTTTTCTAAACATTCTTTTTATTGAATAATAGTCAGCTTTAACAAACATGGTCCTCTGCTTACAGCAGTGTTAATTTTAATTAAGTGGTGTCATATCTCTTTCGTATTCAAATAAACACAGTGCTTGAGTGACATCAGTTTCCCTTTAATCACATACATACATGGATGCACTCCTACCATAGTCATGTCTGGGCAAGCTTCCAAGACTTCACTTTAGAGATGGTTCCCCAGGGTTCGGATTGAATGTAGCCAGCACTGATGGCACCTCCATGTTAGCATCGGAAAGGCCATTCCTTTCTTCATTGTATGCAATCTATGCACCTTCCATACCATGGTAACAAGGCTCATAAACTAGTACTGTCTTAATGCAATGATCTAATCCAGATCATCCCAAATCCCAGTTTCAGTCAGGTCCTCTTTGGAAATTCATACAATCTCTCTCCCCACTGACCCTGTATGTTCATGATGATGGATGAATCAACATTATTAGATAAAAAGTAATCATTTCAATGAGCCTTTAGCAATTTATTATGTTCCTTTGAGATGTTAAAGCAGTGTCTTGTTTCCAGTCAACACTGCTCTCTTTGTGGCTGCTAATATATCTACACAGACTCACTCCTTTCATCTAGCTTGAACATTTGACTACTTCATTCTAGCGGGCAGTTCACTGGTTGTAGCTGACATCCTGCCCATGCTTCTATATTAAAGCACTCAGAACCCTGCAAGGAAGAGCACTTAGGCGTGGTTTCCTTCCTACAAACAAACAGCATTCCACAGTGCAAGTGAATGACCAGCTTCATGGTTTTGGTTAAAGAGGTTTAATGAACACATCCATAAAGGGGTGCACCAGGAGACAACTAACCAGTTCTTTTTTTAACTTTAAAAGGAACTACAAATATTCCATGTAAACTTTCCACTTATGACAAGGGGTATGTTCTGTCAAAAAGGCTCAGCTAGATAAATTAATGTAGCTGGTATTATTCTCAGGCACAGCGAACACATCTACACCCAAAGAACTTCCCTTCAATGTCAGGGACTATTAGGGCATGTGTGCTTTTTGAGACCAAAAATATTCTTACTCTTAGCCGTTTTTTGTTTAGCTAGGGCCGCTGTAGGCCATTGGATTACTGAATGACAGAGTAAAACCCCACTCTAGCAGCAACTATAATTATTGTCCAAGTGAAACACAAGCAAACCCAAAATTAACCTGTTCTCAGCACTCTGGTAGCTTGGCTCAAAGCTGTCAGGCTTAACTTAGAGGCAACGTTTAAAGTATGTATGCAGCACTTCAAACAGTAATAAAGTGAAAACACAACACAAGAAAAATTCCACTGCAACCCAAACAAAATGGAGAAAACTTTAATACATTTTTTGAGGCCAAAATGACAGAAATCCAATTTGTGGAGATGGAGATACGCAGTTTTAAAGATTTAGATAAAAGTAGTGCTTAAAAGCACAAAGCTCCAACTGTGGTTATCCGGATACGCTGGACAGGTCGACTGCGCTGGTGAGCAGGCCAGATTCAGGGACCAAATTAGGCTCATTGAACAAAGTATCCTAAATCCTGGTTGCGTGGTGTTGCAAGGTCCCACATCGGAGATGCATCACACAGCGGTGATGTCAGGGCTGCCATACAAGGTCCTGTGATGAGAATGTGTCACACAGAGTGGGTCTTAGAGGCTGCGGGCTGCGATGCAAAGTGGTGCAGCAAGGATGAGTTTCACAGCGATAGTTCAGAGGAGCTGCTGGGCAGTGAGGATGTGTTGCACAGCAGCAATTCCGAGGAGCTGAGAGGTCATGCATTGGGGATGAATCGTGCAGCAGTGGTTTCGATATGAGGCTGCAAAGTGATGTGTTGCACTGCATCAGTTTTGCATTGAGCACAGCTGGACTGGCAGAACATCATCAGGCCCACTTCCAAGACTCTAGAACTGGGGTGGCACCACGTGGAGGGCAAGACTCAAAACAGACAAAGTCCAGGTGCTGATTTCAAGGTGGTTGGAGCCTTTTTTTGTCCCTGAGGCTCTGATGAGGAGGCCAGCCAACTAGGCATTGCAGTCACTCTGGTAGTGGCTGGGTTCAAGAAGCAGATCCAGTCATTCTCCCTCAGGCAGTAGGGCAGCAGACTAGCAGTTCTTCCGGCAGCAGAGTAGCACCGTAATCCTTTTGAGTCTTTCACAGGTCTAGAGGTGTACTGAAGAGTTGGGTCAGAGGGTTCAATATTTATATGTGGTACTAGAATGAAGTAGGAGAAGGTTCTGGAGGTTTCCAATCCCTAAGGTGTTTGAAATTTCCTGTCTTCCTGCCCTGACCTCAGCTTGTCTGTGGGCTCAAAAGACTAGTGCGAAATCCTTTGTGAGTGTGCTAAAGCAGAGCCTTTGTGATATGGGAGCTGACAGCTCCGCTCCCCTGTGTAGTCAGAGATGAGCCATCCTGCCCCATACCCCTTTGTCTCACTGTCTGGGAGAATTACACAAAGACCAACTGCCAGCTACAAGTGACCCAGGATATAGGCTGTAGGCACCAAATTCTTAGAACAAGAAAATTCCAACTTTCCAAAAATGGCACTTTCAGAATTGTGACTTTAAATCCGACTTTACCATTAAAGAGGATTTTAAATTACAATTCTTAAGACAGCAAACTCGACATTCCTACCTTATCCCAATAGAAAGTGATCACTTATTAAATGTAATAAGGTAACACAATGTTATCTTATGGTATAGATAGGCTTCACAGTAGTGAAAAACTAATTTAAGAGTTTTTCACCAGGACATGGAGCTGGAGGTCACGGTGTTCAACTACGCCGATAACCTCCAGCTAATCTTCAATCTTTCCCATTCCCCCTCGTCCGCTCAGAATGTTCAAACCGTTATGCTATTCATTCAGGACTGGATGAACTGCAACCACCTCAAGCTCAATACAGACAAAACTGAGTTAGTCTTGACTGGAGGTGGTTGCAGTCCATGGTCCCCGTCATTTTGGCCCCCTTCACTCGGTGTCCCCCCACTCCCGGTCCCTAAAGTCAAGACCCTTGGGATTTTGCTCAACTCACAACTCTCTGTGCACTCCCAAGTTAGTTCAGTGGTATCCTCCTGCTTCTTTTCCCTCAGGATAATTAGGAAAATATCTCGCTTCTTCTCCCTCCCGGCGTTAAAGGTCATCGTAATGGCTATGGTGCTTTCGCGCCTTGATTATGGAAACATAATCTACAACGGCGCGCCGGCCTACGCCATACATCGCTTGCAGCTAGTGCAGAATCAGGCTGCCCGCCTGATTCACGGATTGCCCAAACACCATCGAGCCACTCCATTGCTGAAGGCACTGCACTGGCTGCCCGTGAGAGAACGATCCCTATTCAAACTAGGCTGCCTCACTTTCCAGGCCAGGATGGGCACTGCCCCCGAGTTCATCAGCTCAGCCATCAGTCCCTACTTACCGGGCAGAGAACTCCGCTCAACCCACATGGCACTTCTGACCATACCCCGCTTCAAGAAAAAGAAAGCTGGCGGGGCAAAATTTGCTACCCTCACACCAGTGTTCTGGAACTCCCTCCCCTTGGCGCACCGCACTTCATCCTCCTATTTAGAGTTTCGGAAAAATCTGAAAACTTTTCTTTTTTCTAGCGCCTTTGCTATTTAGTATGCCTTCCTGCTGCCATCTGCTGGTTGTAATCCTTAAAGCACCATGAAACCGCTCGGTATAAGAGCGCTTAATAAATGTTTTTAAATTCAAATTCAAATTCAAATACATGTAAAACTTAAAAGTACATGTCCAACTTTTTAAATAGACTGCACCCTGCCCTATGGGTTGTTTGGGGTCTACCCCAAGGGTGACTTGTATGTTTTAAAAGAAGGATTAGGCTTGGCAAAAGGTGTACTTTGCCTAGTCAAAATGGCAGTTTAAAACTGCACACACAGGCTGCAATGGCAGGCGTGAGATATGTTTAAATGGCTCCTTAAGAGGATAGCATAATAAGTGCTGCAGACCCACTTGTAGCATTTAATTTACAGGCTCTAAGTACATGTAGTGCATTTTTACTACGGACTTACAGTACATTAATTGTTCCAATTGGGCGCAAGCTAATTTCACGAAGATTAAAGGATACAGCACAAGCACTTTAGCACTGTTTAGCAGTTGTAAAGTGTGTGGAGTCCTATAGCCAAGAAAAACTTGTTCAGCAAAAACAGGAGGAGTAAGGCAAATTTTTTCATGGAAGACCACCCTAAGGGTCACAGGTCTAACAGCCAATCAACAGTCAAGTTTTTTTGAAATCACAAAGAAAGCATTGGCGAAGTCAAAAGACTGGCAGCCAGTGCCAGACCTATGGATTTCCCAATGGCTGTTTTGAGAGTTAGTCTTTGAATGAAGCCAGAAGTTTAAAAGTGGTGTTGTGATGAATCTAGATTGCATGCACCAATTTAAGGCAGAATAAGGGGGGGTATAGGTAACCCTTAATGAGAAGGGTAAGTAGTAGGAAGTGGTAAAACCACATGCATGTTCACCACTACTATGTGGTAATTCTGACACAGTACCCCTGCAATTACAAGTTATTCCCCATGGAATTGATAATTACTCTGTGGGACTTACTTTTCTGATCATTATTACGCACAGAATTCCCAATTCCATGGAGCGCATAATTACCTCATGGTAAAATTTTGTCTGATTCTCCCACATCTGGGAAAAACTGGTGTGGGAAAACTTGCCCACTTGGAATCAGGCGGTGCAAAATTCCAAGAGGTAATACTTCCGTCTGACTCATAATTGGGACCATAGAGGGGAGCCTTGGGAGAAATGTTGGGAAATGATTTAGTGGCTGGGCTTTTATTAAAGCTACTGTAGCAGCAGTGAGTCTAAAATTATACTGGACAAATACACAGGACACTATACCAGATAACGTGATGCATAAGAAAGTCTATTTTTTGTTAGATAGTGAAATAGAATTTCGGAGCTGAATAATGGGAAGTTGGACCACGATGAAGGAGGCAGTGGAGGCTCCTCCACTAAGGCGGAGGAACATCACCCACAGTTTTTTTTCAGCACTATAAGAAAAAGTAAAATGATACCTCAGTTATTATCATTTTATTGTGTTCCTTATTAGTGCACGGCAACTAAGCGTTGCAGGGTGGGGATGACAGAGCAGTCAAGGAGTGGTTTGACCCCACTCCTAAGTGCACAATGACTGTTTGACACAAGAATTCACTCGGGTTAAAAAACAATATTAACACACTTGTATCTAATAGAAGAAATAAATTGAAATATATCATGAAATGCAAAATGTCAACTGCGCCTTTAAGATAAAACAGTGGGAATATATGTGCTAGTTTCGAAGCCAGGCTCAGTTTGCAGTTTTCATTAAGGAAGCAGGTAGTTTGTATTATTAATCTGGACTGTAATCAAGGCCTTCAGTCAAAGTAAGTGCTCAACCTTGACACAATTTCAGATTTGTGGAGATCTATTGAATTTCTGCCTATTGTTACTAATTCCCTTTCCAGATCACATCGAGGACTATTTTTTGACTTTACATAATTTCATAATGTTAATTGCCAGGATGTGACCCCGACCGAGTAACAGATCCAAGTAGGGCAACGTGCTCATAGGATGTTATATAAAGGGCTTTATTAAAAATGTCCTACTTTGTGGCTTACAGCTATCGTTTTTTTAGGTCGCGCCTGCGATTGCAGGGGCGAAAGCCCCTGCTGTCGCAAAGTGCAGGGGCGAAAGCCCCTGCTGTCGCAAAGCGATCTATTGCAATCATTTCAGTCATTTTGCCTGTCAAGGACTAGGCAGAGACAACAGACTGTCACGAGCACGCAGCCGGCCGGAATCGGATCAGGTCACGCGCTCCGATCCCGGCCGGCTGTTCACAACACATGCACACGCAGGCACAGGCAGGCACACACGCAGGCACAGGCAGGCACACACGCAGGCACAGGCAGGCACACACGCAGGCACAGGCAGGCACACATGCAGGCACAGGCAGGCAACCACGCAGGCACAGGCAGGCAGGCACACACACACTCACCGTATCTGCCTCAGAGTGCGCCCCCGCACGTTGGATCTGGTTGGGGTGTGGCTGTAAGAAGCTACCGTGGCTCAGTGGAACTACCCGTGGGATGTACTCTACTGCGAGGTGCTCTCGCAAAGGGTCAGTGGGTCTGGGATCTCACCTGTTCTGCCGCCGCTCCCAGCGCCTCTCTCCAACGTCGCTGGTTTGCCCGAATGGCCGCAGACACCTGCAGGGCTGTGTCATAGCCGGGCGCTGCACTGGGGGCCTGCGGTAAAGCCGCCACACGGGTCCGAGGCCCCAGCAGTCGCCGCCCCATGCCGGGCCGTGCAGGAAACCGCCACCGAGAGCTGTGAGCCATCTGCGGCCGCTTCCGAGGGACTGAGCAGCAACAACACACGGCGGAGCGGGAAGGTGCGCCCCGGAACGTGCATGAGTATATCCCCTACGTCATTACATTTGCCTTCCCATCTGAGGTTAGAGAGGCTTGGAACGCACGCTTCACTTATAGTTCCTCCTTGTGACAGCGTGCGCCGGAAGCGCAACATTGGCGGTTGAAGTGTGTGCTGCTTGCAGCTTACAGCTTACACTCTCGGGAGAATGCCTGGGGCTGTGATGGCTGAGAGTCCGGTGAGCTTCAGGAAGATGCTGGAGCAGAGCGAGGAGCAAGAGCTAGAGGTAATGCAGGATTGTGACACGAGCTATTGGATTTGTTGTTGTAAGGGCAACTCTCGACGCGGGCTAAAATGTAATCGTGTGCGACACGAATAGACAATTGAGGCGAACTCAATCCAGGTTATTCACACGCATGTGTGCCTTTTTAAAATCAACGTCCTACTACATGGCGGAATGTTATAGTTACTAAATAAATAGGCATACTTGCTTTCAAACACCTGGGACTTATTGTACAGCTCGCTGACATGCCGAAGGTGTTTACCCAGTATGCAGCGCTTTTACTGAGATGGAAAAGGTGGAGTTCTCAAAAGGGACAAGGCCATGAAACAGTATTCCTGTAAAGGAGCTTGGCATCTGTAAAGAAGGGCATGGCCTTATAGAGGGGACCAGAATCCTCACAAATTCATAAACTGTTCTTTCACCAAATTCTAAGCAACAGTATAATTCAATGTATGCAGAAACATTTGTCTGTGCCATTAGGAATTGTAAGTATGAAAGGATTTTGGGGGGGGGGGGGGGAGAATACAGTTATTTTTTTAAAACTTACACATTTAATGAGCTAGTTCTACAAACTGCCTATTTTCATACTCTGCATTCAAAAGTTTAGCGTTTGGAGGAGACATTTTCACTTTCGACTTTCGGTTTGAAAACATTATGCATAGATATGATGCCTAATAGCTATCCTAAATGTTTTGTTTAATTCTGAAAGTCAGGGCAGCCATGGGAAAGTGAGTAACTAGTAGTACTGTTTGGAGGGCTAAAAAACTACTCAAAGAAAAAGCAGCAATGATAGTGAGTGAGCCCTTTGGGTGCAAGGCAGCCAGAGAGACGCATGCAGCTTTGTGATAGCAGTGTGGGAGATAGGAATGTTTATGCATTTGTTAGAGCCACGAGTTTATCACAGTGACAGAGTAACAACTAGAAATAAAATATAAATAAAAAACAACACTCAACAAAGCTTTGCATCCGTTGCAGTGAATGCTCTGTCTCAGTAACTGCGGATAAAGAAGAATTTTCACTGAACACTTTATTCTCTGTATTACATCTCTTTTTTAGTCTGATCAGCCGAAAATTTGCCCTAAGACCTCATCAGTTAATCATTGCCTCAGTGTTACATTTATAGCCTCACTCTGCCCACCTCGTGAAAATTCCATACATGCGGTTTCAGATCACTGTCCATGATCATAGCTTGTGATCGCATACTTAACGAAGTCCCCCCCTCGAAGTTCCATCCAAGGCTGGGGAAGGGTGATACCTCACCGAGGACATATGTTTCATCCTGAGGGCAAGAGACACAAGCATTGGCATAGCCAATAGGTCTCGCCTTTGGGACCCTATAAGTATTTAATTAAGCAGCACAATATCCTTGGTGTAACACCAACTGTTGTATGGCTAAACACTTATAATGTCCCAAAGGCGAGACCTATTGGCTATGCCAATGCTTGTTAATACTTGTGTCTTTATATGCAATTGTATTATGTATTATTATGTATTTATGTTTCAATATATTATATTATAGAGCCTTGTCTGTATAATTTCATATTATTTAAAAAGTATAAAGCTAAAAAAATCCCTATTCCGATATAGAATAACAGAAAATCGTTAGCTCCTATTTCAATAATATCAGGGAGTGCCCCCTGCCTTGAGAAAAGGCAGGGCACGAATCTAATCTCCATTTGCAAAGCCTGCCAAGGTTTCTTAGCAATCAGACAAAAATGCAGTGCTTTCAAAATTATGCACACTGTTTTTTTTATTTGGCACCGAAATTGCCTGGAGACTGAAACCCTGGTGTTTAATTTAATCATCTTCTCTGCAGTTTTCCTGCGCGCCGATGTGAGCGCACTCATGCATGTGCAAGTGGGAGTCAAATAAGGTGGAAAACATTGATCCTTTGGCATGAATTGCAATGGACTCTATTAAGGTTGCATTCCATGTTTTATTTAGTGCTTAAAATAATTACAACCTTGTAGGCTTTGTGTGCTGGCGCATCAGACACGTGTTACAGAGTGTTTTGATACGAGGCTGAGGTTTGATTGCTTTCCTTTTATTCTTCGTGCTCTCTCCTTTTGCAGAAGATGTATCCGAGGCTATTAGCTTATTTTGTAAAATGGCGAGTCAATAATGGAAAGCAGAGGGTTTTACTGACTTAAGTGGAAAGAGGGGGGCGGCCAAGTTGATTTCAATGCTGTTGGTGGAAATTCGATTTGTTTTTTGTTATGTCATCTTATGTTATGGTGTGTCATCTTTTTTTTTGTTTCGTAATTCATTATTGAAAATCGAAGGTGAACATTTTTTTTTTTTGTGGGTTTTATAAAGCGCGTAGTAACCCGGAAGCATCCCAGCGCTAAAACCAAAACAGCAGAGTTTGAGGGGGTTGAGCGGGAAGAGGGGGGTTTAGGGGAAGAGAAGTGTTTTCAGGAGTTTCCGGAAACGGAGATGACAACATATCGATATAAGTAAAGCACAGCGTGGCAGACTCCCAGGGGCTGTTGGCGGCACAGGTATGAGTGTGCTATTAAGAAGGAGAACTGCATAGACCACAAGGGAGGGAGGGAGGGGATTGGGCCACACCTGGGACAAGGAACAAGTGGCAGGAGGGAAGAAAGGAGGGAAGGATGGGGTGGGAAAATAAGGAGGGGGAAATGGGTTAAAAAAAATATCAAAGAGGTAGACTTTATCCACAGAGCGGGACCTTAGAGTTGATAATGTGGGAGTATTCCCCAATTTTAGAACCTGTGAGAGACAATAGAATAGTCCGGGGGGATTGGATATGTTCAGTGATAAGGGGTCTACGTCCATCAGTGGGTGTCATACAGTAGGTTGTAGTGGCAAATTTTCTCCAAGGGGGTGAAGTGAGGGGGGTGAGGAAGGAGAGGAGGAGAGGGGTAGGGGAGAAATGGGTCTCTTGGGAGTAGGCTGGCTTGAATGCATACTGTGTATAATAACCAGCACCCCTCACCATTCATAGTAATGGGATGAGTTAGGCAGAGTAAACCTTGGAGAAGGGGGAGGAGTTGGACCTATGGAATATTGGGCATGTAAAGAAGGGGGTGTTGATTGAATATGCTAGCTGGCCATGGATGAGTGAGGATACCATCTCCTTGCCTGAAGGGGGAGGGGGAGTCAAGGAGGAGGAGGGGCATGGGGGAAAGTGGGGATGTGGGTTGGAAGGTGGGAGTAAGGAGGCCAGGATAGGGGGTAATGCAAGTGTGGGAAAAAAGGGGGTAGGGGAGGGGGAAGGTGCTTGCACACAGAGATGAGTGTGGGATGGGGTAACAGGGATGGGGAAGAGGGTGGAAGAAGGGAGGGGTAAAGAGGGGACAATTAATTGGGGGAGGAGCAGAGACAGCAAACATTCAGGTTTCTCAGAGGAAAGGGGCCCATGTTTGTTGGAACACCTCCTCCTGGTCTTACATGCCTTATATTACAAGTTCGTGGGACGCAGTTTGAACCATTGCTACCATCCAGTCCTCCTGCGAGGGAGGGTTAGGCAATCTCCACTGTCTTAAAATACAAATTTTGGCTGTACAGAGCGCAGTGTGGAAAAGGCGGCATTGTGGGCACGCGATATCGGGGGAATCCCTAAGATCATGTAGTAGTAAGGTAGAAGGGGTAACTGGGAGTCCGAAGGATATTGTTTCACTTAGAGTATCCCCTGTGTAAGCCCAGAACCACTGTATAGAAGGCCATTCGAATAGGATATGGGGATTGTCAGAGTTTACTTCCGGGTATCTCCAGCACTTAGAGTGTGGTAGTAATCCTGCTCATTGCAGTATCAATCGCATCCAATACCAGTCATGTAAAGTTTTGAAAAGACAGAATTTCAAACAGGCTTTCTGAGAAACGGGCTTCTCTTCTGTCTAGGGCTTCCAGGATATACGGAAAGTCTTCTTATTCAATGGTGAAGTGGAGGCACTCCTGCTGTTTCTCGCGAAGGCCTCCAAGGAGTCGTAGTGAATATAAGTGGTTAGTTAGTTCACGATGCAATCCCGACATCACGCCCTTGTGCTGTCCCCATATCAGGAGATTGTCCAATATTGGCAAGGGTTTCAATGTTCAAGAATAGGGACCCAGGCATCGTCTGAAGCAGTGCTGGAGTTGTAGGTGTCACCAAGCTTCTTGTGATGGGAGACAGAATTCCTCACTAAGCAAGGCAAATGATTTTAACTTCCCATTCAATATGACCTGGTCCAGTGTCTGGATTCCTCTCGATTTCCAACTAGGCCAGAGAAGCGCATGACCGTTTATTCAGATGCTCTCATTTCCCCAAAGTGGGGCTTTAGAGTGCAAACGATGGGTGACCCCTAGAAGACGGTGTGCTCAATGTCATGCTTGAAATGTAGACTCCATAAATGGATGTGGAGGGGATGTTCATGGGGTGTGGGCTCCATAGAAAAATTCAAGGTCATCATCACGATCAAGTAGTGAGTGTTCCACTGCTACCCATTGTAGGGGCCAGGCGTACCTGGGAGTAAATAGGCTAATTGCAAAAGGTGCAGTGCTATAGAGTAAATCTCCAGAGATGGTAAACCCAAACCACTGTGGGAGCGGCAAGCTATTAATTTGGCAATGGCTGGGCGGGGGCGAGTGGATCCCCAGACAAAGGTCCGTACACAGGCATCTATGCGATGCAGTATGGATAGAGGCACTACAATCTGTAGCATTCCTAGAGAGTAGGTGAAGCGAGGTAACGTGACCATCCTTACAGCCCGCACTCTACCCCACATGGAGAAACCCAGGAGTGACCATTTGGCGAAATCGGTTTCCATTTGTGCTATGAGGGATGATAGATTATCCAAGACTATTCCTTCCATGCCTCGGTTGACCAAAATCCCCGGATATTTTAAGTGCGACAATTTCCAGCAAAAGGGGTAACCATCAATCAAGGCTTTTGTAGTACCCGAAGAAAGTGGGAGAACCTCGCTTTTGTCCCAATTCACCTTATAGCCGGACAGGACCGCAAACCTGTCAAAACTCTCTAACCGGGCTGGCAGAGAGTGAGAGAGATCCTTGAGAGTAAGAAGGATATCATCAGCATATAGGTATAGTTTGAATACACCTTCTGCTACAGGTTTACCCTGTAGCCATGGTGAGTGTTGAATGAGGGAGGCAAGGGGTTCCATAGCCAACAGGAACAGGAGGGAGGGAGGGGGCAACCTTGACAGATGTCCCTTCAGATCGGAAAAGTATCTGAAATAAATCCTCAACAGTTGACCTGGGCTAAAGGGTTTCAATATAGCAAGCGCACGTTGGAGATAAACTGGTCGCCTAGGTCAAGCGTTTCATGGTGGCAAAAAGGTAACCCCAGTCAATGCGGTCAAACACTTTTTCCGCGTCAAGGGAGAGAGCCACCACATCTTCTGGCATCTCTCTTGCAGTCCACAAAGTATAGGATAATGTTTGGGGGTGGTTCCTGGAAGAACGGCCTGGGACAAACACACCCTGTGCGTGGTGGATGAGGGACGGGATAACTTTACGAAGTCGTGCCGCCAAAATGCTAGACAAGAACTTAACATCCCCATTTATGAGGGAGTTGGGGCGATAACTCCCACAAAAAAGTGAGTCTCTGCCAGGATTGTGAATGACCACAATTATCGCTCTATTAGAAATAGGGCCTAGTGAGGCTGTTTGAGCAGCCTCATGAAAGACGACATGTAGAGTGTCAATTGCCTCTTCTCAGAACGCAGCTGGGTCTTGCCCTGGGATGAGCGATATCTCTGGATCTTCTATCGCCATGCCTTACAGCCTGGTGAGACTAGAACCAGGCTCTATCTCCCTGGTTACTTCTGTCCAGGGGGCCTATCCTATCTAAGAGCTTGTTTCCATTAATAAGCGGTTTAGGTTAGGGAGAAAGGACCGTTTGGCCCGGGGCATATACTGAACCAAAACAGGGTTCTGTCCTCTAGTTTTAACTTAGCAAAAACATATCTGCCGTCCGGGCAACTCATGTTTTGAAAGTTGTGAGTGGTAAGTATTTGCCCAAGAGAATAGCCACTCCACATTTCCGTGGGTGACTCACCCTGGTGGAGGTCTGAGTCATCAAGCCGCAATGGATTACTCTTTCCTCCCATTCTCAGCGCAGCTTGGACTATTTGAAAGCATCCGAGTGTGTCTCTTGTAAAAGGGTAATATCTGCTCTTTTCATTAGCAGATAAGAGAATACTTTCCTACGCTTGTTGTAATGTTTGAGACCGTTGACATTCCATGAGACAGTGCATAATGGGTGGGAGGAAAAAGGAGCAGTCACTGCCATATATGCACTGGGAATTGAAAACAAGGTTGGTTGTTAAGGGTTAGAGGGTGGAGGGGAGAAGGGTTGTTAGATTATGGGGAAAGGGCAAGAGTAGGAAGGAGGGAAGAGAGGTGGAAGCTGCATGGGTGAGGGGGTATCTGGAACAGATGTGGACAGAAATCGGGGAAGAGTCTATGCAAGGGTAGGGAGGAGAAAGGAAAGGAGAGGGGAGGGGAGGGAAATCTCCGGGAAAGGGGAAGGGCCAAAGATAAAGGCAATAATACTCTCAAATGGTTCCTAATAGACTGGGAGGTTGGGAGGGAAAGGGTCACTTGCGTGCAGGGGTAAGTGGGGAGGAGGGGGAGCAAGGCTTGGAAGAAGCTGGAGGGGGTGGGGAGGATAGAAGGAGCAGATGGACTGCCCAAGAAAGGCTTAGCACTCGGGGTATGGGACTTGTCTCTGCGGGTCTAAGCTTTTAGGCTATGCGAGGTGGAGGAGCCACTTCGGGTGGCAGTGTCAACAGGGAGACGCACTAATGCAATGATAATGTCGATTTTGGGGTTGAGGGTGTTCGGTCCATAATATAAAGATTAGGTTAAAAATAGAGGGGGGCGTATGCATCACAAAAGTGCAGTGGGAATGGAGAAGAAGGGATCAGTGTGAGGGAGAAGGGGGAAATGAAGCTTACAATATGGAGAGTACAGGCAAACAAGTTTTACAAAACAAAGCGAAGGTAATTTAACTTTATCATGAGTACATGTTAACATGGGGGTGAGAGAAGGGATCAGGAAAAGAGGAACATTATAGAACAAATAATGCATAACAAGTAAGCAGGTACTCAGGTACTCAGCAGGTCGTCTTCTTCAGCGGGCGTCAGGGCAGCAGGGTTCAATCTTCTCATGGATGCAGGTAGGTCGATCAGCCACAGTTAAGGACACACCTTACTCAAATGAGGAGGGCTTAAGAGGAGACCGTGATTTGTCCCTTTCTCTTTCACTGCCTGTAGAGCCTGTGCTCTATCTCCCAGGCAGCGAAGGGGTCGGTCTGGGTCTCGTCCCCTACTCTGGGATCTGCCTGAGTTGCGTCGGGCCCGCTAGAGGGCATCGGAGAGTTCGATGATGGGGGTTGGGATTTGAACTCCGGTAGAGACGCAGTACATTTCATATTTTGAGGAAGAAGACTGTCCAGGAATTGTCGAAGGTCTTCTGGATTGAAGAATTCTTTGGATATTCCCATGTTGGGGATCTGCAAACGGGGTCTGAGAGAGGATGGCTTTGCGACGGTCATTAGTTTCTTTTGAGAAATCTGCTGCCATCCTGATCCCATGACCTTCGAATGCATACGGGCTATGGGTGCTGGCCACCATATTCAATTGACGAGCCTTTTCATGACTTTGGAAGCAGATGATGAGTGGTTGCGGAGCATTTTTTTTCCGGTATTGGGTGATCCAATGCGATGAGCTCTCGGCATCTCCAATGCAAAGTCAAAAGTGAGACCTGTGAGCTTTGGAAGGGCTTCTCTGCGAAAGGATTTGGCATCTGATCCTTCTATCTTCTACAGAAAGCCCAAAAAGCGGACATTGTCCCAGCGACTTCTGGCTTCCAGGTCTACCACTTTGCTCCTAAGGAAGTGAAGTTCTTGGTCTCTGTTCTGTAGAATATCAAGACGGTTCTCTACTACTACCATCCGGCTCTGGAGTCCAGCGATGTCTATTCAGATGGATTTAGTCTCCGTCATGAGGGCAAATATGGATGTCTCCATGCCCTCCAACCGTCGGCCCACAGCAGAAATTTCCTGGAGCATCCGTTCCATGGTGGAGTCCGGTGAGTTTGCCATCATACGGTTAGGTGGTTTCTGAGTCAAGGGGGTGACACTATGTGTATCTGAGGTGGGGTGGCCCTGGTTTAGAGCTTCTGTAAAGAGGAGCTGTCTAGCTGGTTTCCCAGATCCCTTGCTAGAATGTGTCGATCCTCAGGTACGTAGGTGCTTCGCTCAACTGATGTCTACAGTGCAGTGGATAGCAAACCTAGATCCATGTGGAGCAGGCAAGGAGAGAGTGCTGATGTGGTGATATCTCTTTAGCCCTCGTATGTGGCTCCACCAGGCAGTGGACCGACTAGGTGAGGGGAGCTACATTGAAGAGGGCTGAAGGATACACCGCAGATGCAGGAGGTTTAAGGAGAGACCTCCCTCTGAAAGAGTCCAGATAGCCCGTATTTTGCCCCAGGAATGAATATGGCAGGCCCAAGTTTGCCTCAGGTTACAGGGTAGAGGTAGGGTGTATGGTGGGAAGGACTATTGAAGGGCAGCGAGTAGCAACTTCTGGAGGGACATAAGACTATACCTCCATGTTGCTTTTTGTGCTTCCGGGTCCCTGATGAGGCTATCTTTTTCACTCTATAAGCTTGACGTTGAGGGTCAACCCACCTGTGGAGGCGGCAGTCCGAAATGGCCAGTGTGGGGCCAAAAAGGGTTTAGGTGGGCCTCCAAAAGCATAAGGTGGTCCTTTGGTGGTCCATCTTTCCAGGGTGTTTCCGTGCAGGGTAGGTTCCTTCTAGAGGGCCATTACTGAACCCACTTGTATAAGGGCCGGTGATCAGTGCACTCGATCACTCACTCACTACCGGTGTATAGACATTGTGGATATGGAAAAGGGGAAGTGCATAGTGTTGGGTCTCGTATCCGTAAGACCCTGCAACTGGCGATAGTCGCTTTATAGCACAGGTCGTCAGCGGCCATAAATCTTAGCAGCCATCCTGAGGTCAATGATAACGCTGTATAGGCACGCCAGAACCAGGTGCAGTAGGGCAGGGCAGGCTTCTGTGAGTTAGATGACCCTGTTCTAGTGATTTTACATGGCGACACCCGACCACTTCTTTGTGCGCCGCTGTAGTATCACGTTGTAGCCGAATAAATAGGAGTCACCGCAGGCGTACCATATCACATTGCCCTGCTAGTACTGTGGGCTTTGCTATCAAGGAGGTAGAGAACGGGGCTATCTAAGACAACAAGAGGTCTTCACCGACTTCTGTGTAATGGGCGAAGGGGGAGTGTCAATGTAAGGCACTTCGTAGCTCGTAGGGCAGGTTAGCCGCATCCCGAGCATCAGTGTAATCGCCCATTAACCGTAATTCTTATGCGGCAGCATAGGCCCAGTCTGTCTTGCCTGAATTGAGATCCGGACTGGGGTACTGTGCGTTGCTAAGCTGACCTTAGAAGCATTTAGGCTCCACTCTGGAGTTGTCGGCAGTTACAGTCTGGCAGGGGGCCTGGATTAATCAAACAGGCTCCTCAGATCTGGTGGCAGCACAGTCCATCCTGACTGAGGTGGGTGCCAAAACGGAACACCGCACACAACAGTGCTGCCTTGGGAAGCAAGACTCAGCTTCAGAGTTATCGGGAAGCTTGAATTTACTGCGCACGTTCCTCATAGATTCATCTCATCGGCTCTGTATGATTTTGTAGGCCGCAATCTTCCACCCGTTAGGCCTTGCTCAGCTCCCTTCCCGAAAATGTCGCTTGGGGCTATTATTTGACATAAGGGCTTCTGTCATATCAACCTCTGCCTCTTGGCTATCTGAAATCAGGGCTTAGACCAACATTGGGTTCCCAAAAAGCTCTCTCGCCACCGTCTGGGGCTCCTCACAGCACGGAGTTCCATAATTAAGCGGCCATCTTGCTACATGGCAGTCCACCCCCCATGGTATGTCATCTCATGTTATGTCATATCATCTTATGATATGCCATTGTATATCATCTTATTTTGTGTTATCTAATGCTTTTTAATGAGGAATTACTGGAGAAATCTGACCTAGGATTGCCAATTCTACTGGAAATTCCTAATTTTCTAGTGAACTCTCAAGATTCAACTTGTAATGGCCAGGATTTTTGCAACCCCTAGATGTACCATTACTGTTGTCATCATTACCAGGGCTATTTTCTGGGCTGTTTATAATGATGTCCATATTTCCTGGGTCTCCTTCCACCAGTGTTTGTTTCAGTAGCGGCTGCTATCGGGCAGTAGTGGTGAGGCAGGTGTTAAAAAAATGAAAAGGGGGAAAGAAATTGCTTACCTCCCTGACGGCCGCCTTTTCTCCAACCTCATCCTATTCAGTCAACAAAACAGGAATCACCCAGGCTCCCGACTCTCTTGACCAATCACAACTCTGCCTTACAGCAGCGTTGTCATTGGTCTGAGGACTGTGGTTCGGCGCTCAGAAAGGGGCTGGGACTGGGACTGGGAGGCTGGGCATGTTCTCCACCAGGCTGCACTGCCCTACACGGCCAGTCAAACCGCCATGCGCACATAGGAGAGTGCCACCACTCCTCCCTCCTCTCTGTGGGAAGCGCAGCTCCACCCCGCCTGCACCTTTACCTAGGTAATAGTGAAAACCAAACAGATAACAACAGTGTTAGCCTTAGCCGAGGAGCCATTCTTGGTTAGTTTGCATGCTTTCTTGACTCAAAGTCAATGTCTGTGATTCCATGTGCCTGTGATCATGTTTCACTCAATTTGTGTCTCTCTTTGTGCAAAATTTCTGCATAAACATTTAAGGCGCACTACAGTCTCACAGTTAATTTCTCTTCTTAAGGTAACATGGTTGGTAAGTTCTGGCAGGTTAGGCTAACTTTTTGTAGGTAGGTTAATCATTCAGAAAACGACAGGTTAAAGGGGCAGTCGGTTCCTTCTATACAATGACTGTTACCTTGTTCTTTTAAACTATTCACAATAAAATGAACACACGTATGCATACAGTTGTGACTGGAGCACTGTACACAGAGGATTCTCATTGTGGAGATTCCACACCCAGTGCGGAGACACCCCCACATCTGCGGGGCCTCAGCCACGAGCCCCAGAAGCCTTTTGTGAATCAAGCCCAGGGAGTAGGATGTATAGAAATCCCAAGTCAATTTGCAAATATGAATTTCTGCAAGCTTACTACACTGCTTGTGAATAATTTACTCTGCATAGGAACATGAGCAGATAGAGAGGAAAGGGTGAGGACATATGCTGACACAATTTGTACATGTATGGTACGCCAAGCTTACTACACTGTATGTAGATAAAGCACTATGCATTATTATAGGACCAAAGACGTTTATGGGGGAGAAAAATGTACTACTGAACATCCTAACAGATAAGGACTCGTATATGTCACTTATTGTCAGTGTCATCTTAAGTATTTTTGGGGCCTCTGCCAAGATATATTTTGAGGCCCAGTTCAGAGCAACTTTGAATTTTATTACCCATTTTCTGATAATGCAAGCTTGCAAGATGCAAACCAACATTAAATTATATATGTGGGGTCACCCAAAAAAAGAAATGGTAGAGGTTGAGATGGACAAATAGAATTGATAGAGAGCATAACATCACTATCCCAGTGTGGCCCTAGGAAAATAGGGGCTGTGAGCAATTGCCCACTTTGACCATGCCTTAACACGTCTCTGCTTGTTATCCATGTCAAGAGTACAGTGTATCACAGTATGTCATTTTCATTTATATTTCAGTACACATCTGCTTTGACCCATGATGCTGTTCTGGTTATCGCCGAAGCCTTCCGCTACCTGAGGAAGCAGCGAGTGGATGTATCCAGAAGAGGTAGTGCAGGTGACTGCCTCGCGAATCCAGCCGTACCCTGGAGCCAAGGAATCGATATAGAAAGAGCACTGAAAATGGTAATGCTCAACATACTGAAAGTAATATTGGTATCTCTCACTTCGTGCCTTTCTTCCCTCCTAGATGTTTGAGTGTACTACTTTTCATTCAGCCGTAGGCTGTATACTGTCTCATGTTATGGTGAATCATGCTATTATTTTATTTTTTAACACCGAATATGTTCCGACAGTAGCATAAAAATATCCAATCACAAATGTTCTATTTAATTAAATAAGAAATTCTCATTAGTAAATGTTGAGATTCATATCACAATTGGGGAGAGCAAAAACGTGCTTCAGTAGCATAGCAAAGTAAAACAGATTAGAAAATGAAGGTGGAAATCAAAAAATTGTGTATTCAAATGAGGTGTGTCTATCCATCCCTTACAACATTTGTCTTGCAGACATTGCCTATGCCTAACCTTTCCTACCAACTACTTCTTCAATAGCTCCCTCTCAATGCCTGTTGCACTTTCCAGCATCTGAATCCACTTCTCAGTGTTGCTTTGTGTGGCCGGAAGCGACCATTGGCAAGCCAGCAAGTCAGAGTTCTTCCTACCTGCATGGTGTATCATATATGTAGAGAGGCCAGATAGCAACCATGAAGTTACAGTGCTGTACCATTCTTGATTACAGCTTGCCTCCTGTGTACATTGTTCCACTACTTCTAGGTGAACATCTCTCCAGCCATGCATGCTGTGCACTTCCTTACACTAGAATTTCCTGCTCCTCCCTATACTTCTTGTCTGGTCCATGTGGCGGAATCCTGTGTCAAGGTGTCTAGCTGTGCACCTGGCAGGATACCATGCTGTAGGCTCTTAGAGTTCTGCTCACAACATGACACCTCAACTGAAGCTTCGCAGGCATTGAAATATTTACTGAGGGTTGGGGTTGAGTATGTGGGGGTTGCCTATCTTTGTAGCTGCACCTATTCTCCTCTGTGTTAACTTCTTTGAATTGGTAGACATTAGGGGTTGCTAAGCACTGACATTCAATTCAATGGTCTATCCTATTGCAGAAACCTTGTGCTCACCTTCATTTTCCAACTAAATGAATGCAAGCCCAAATTCCATTAAAATATGCCTCGACAGTAGAAATACAGCTATTTAGATTAAAGCATAAAGGTTAGTTCAGCCTAATATGCACACTGTGTAACTACAGGGAGGTGAATGGGGAGCAAGTGTGAGCAATTCACTGGCAAGTGACTGACTGCTGCTACTTATTCTCAAAATCCTTATCTAAATATGATGGTAAAAAGATGTATAGTTAAAAAATGTTATGTTGGTATGCTAACAATGAGAACTTTAACTTTTGAGAAACACATAAATAGTTAACTGGTTAGTTAAGTTTTGTGCTAGGAAGAGTTGAACCAGAAATCGTGATGCAAGATTAAGCCAGCATAAATCCATTATTTTACCTGTGACTCTTTTTTGAGTAAAAATTCGAGCAGTGAGTGGAAAATGTATGCTATGTTATATTTAAATGCGACTTTGGAAAGGGCCAAGTTCTCAGATACTGCCTAAAAGAGTCATGGTAGAAAATAGACCAATGTTTTTCCAGTAGAAAATTTTATAATTTTGCTGGCTTTACTGTAAAGCTATAAACACCTAATCTGGATTTATGTAATTTAAGAAATATTGCATGGTTACTTGTGGTCAAACATATTTTGTTCTTTATGAAGAGACAATTATTTATATAGCATTTTATGCCCCGTAGATAAAGTTTTAAATGGCATCCCTTCCCATATTCAGAGCCAGTTTAGCTTAGCATCAATTGGTTGGGCATGAAAGAATTTTGTGGGTCCAGTAACTAGTTGGTTAACTGCATTTTGGATCATCTGAAGTCATTTTGATAGATGACCTACATTATCCAAATATAACAAATTTGTATAATTTAGATGAGATCCAATCAGCGATGAGGCAGACTAATTCTTTCCACTATCTTTTAGGAAGGGCAGGATTTTTCTCAGTCATTTCAAATAAAAGTACGTCAAAGAAAATATTTTGTCAGCCATAGAGAATTCAGATTGCATCCCAGACTTTTGGCTGGTTTCGTTGGAGCAGTGGAATCCATCTTAGGAGGACAAAGAGAATTTGTCCAGATGTTATATCTTCCAGTAACTATTATACCCTCAATTGTGTTCATGTTCAATTTAAGACAATCACTTTCCATCCTATTTCAAATTGTTTGCATGCAGTATTAGAAACATTGACTCCTAGCTGGTTCCCAGCCAGCTTAACCAGGAGATGAGCATCATCTGAAAACATGTATTGATAAATAGAGACTGGAGAACTTTGGCAAGGGGAGACATATTTTCATTAGGCAGGTGATAATGTTGAGTGTTGGCTGAAACTCTATTTAAGGGGAAGGTCTGGGTCTAGATAATTGGTCATGCTGGCAGCTGGTCTTTTAAAAAGGATTTGAACAAACCTGGTCTGATGTTCCAGATGATCTTCTAAAATGCTCTGATCAACCATGTCAAATGCAGATGATTAGCTGATATCAGTGTATTGACACAACCATGGTTCTTGTTCATCCTCAGATCATTAAGAATACGGAGAAGAATTGGTTGCAGGCAATAGTGAGAAGAACAGGTTCCGTGCTATGTAGACGTCAGAAATCAGCCTGCTTACACCCTAAGATATTATTGACCTGTTTATGTTTTCATAGTTAGTTGGTAACCAGGGTTTTTAGTACATTGGCCTCTACTGATAAGAGAGAGATAAAGTGAAACTTTTTTCTAATTCAAGGGGTTATCTTTGGGCTATACAGTTGCTTATTTAAATGGTAAGTGAACCTTAAATTGTTCAAGTGCTAAATTCAATAAAGATTTAAGCAGGTGTAAAAGTAGTCCTTTGATCTCTTTAAACATTTTAGGAGGCAGGGATCATACTGAGCTCCAGAGACCACTTTGTTCAGCGCCTCTTGTCATTAGACAGTTGTTGTTGAAAAGGAGGGAGTGCAAAAGTAATAGGTTGGGAGAAGTACATACCAGGGGAAAATGTCCTCTTTAATCGTCTCTCGTAGTTGGCAAATTTTCTCTGCAAAAAAGTGTTAATTGTATGCACATGTATTGGAAGGGGTATATTTCTTGACTACAAAGTGCTGTTTTACCTGTTTTTTTAATCTGAGAACCAGGCTGCTGGTTTCTATTCACCCCCAAACCAATATGTTTTATTAGGTGTTATCACTTCAGCTGATTATGATAGCCACCAATAAAGGGTAGAGCGCTATTTTTCTATATCTGTGTGCTCCGGGTAATTGGTTGAATATGTGTCGAAATCCCGCAGAGTTTTTCCCCGAAAGGAAATCAGATTCCGCATACCATCACTCCGCAAGTCGGAACAACGACTTGCGGAGGGGGGGCTCTGGATCTTGGAATAGTATAATTTACTATTCCAACTCCAGTCTGTGCGGACACTAGGGAAGGTGTTAGATTTTAAATCCAACACCTCCCCCCCTCCGCAAGTCGTTGTTCCAACTTGCAGAGCAATGGTATGCAGAATCACAAAGCGGTCATTGTAACGACCGCGTTGTGAATCCCTGCGGGTAAAAAGTTTCGGGGTAAACGTTTGCCAATTGGTATTGTACAACAAGACAGTGCTTTGATTTGTTAGCATCAAATTTCAGGCATGCCTTAATAGTTTCTTGCTCTCACTTTTAGCAGGTGTTTCTTCAATATCAAAATAAATGAAAAGCTTTCATTTCGGTTAAGCATTATGAAAACACCAACGTCGACAATTTCAGACAGAGAAAACTAACAACGACCATCTTGGAAATGTGCAAATGAGCGGGATAAAGTGCAAAGTCTGAGTCCAACAGAAAATGATGGCGACAGCATCTGCCAAATAAATTGGACAAGTGTTAGTTTTTGTCTTTTTTGGCACATCGCTGCATGGTTTTTTTCAGGGATTATCTTGCACCAGCACACATTTGCTGAGTTTAGACAAATCCGAAGGGGCGGTGCTAAAAAAGAGAACTGAATCTGCCTCTGCAAAAGTTCAAGCCCCCTTAGACAGGAACATTGATCTTAAAAGTTTCCTTTGTGGTTGTAACAAGGTTGGACAACAGCATATGAGATGCAGCAGGGACTCCTTTCTGTATTTGCATAATATGCATCCAATGTTGTGTGATAGTAATTTCCATTTCAAATATATCTCTTTCATCGGCAAAGGCACTAGCCTAGCCCATAGGATCTCTTTCAGGCATTACTTTCTCTGGGCCTGGCTCAGGTTAGGCTGTGTTTTGTGGCCCTCGTATGGTACAATGAGGGCTGACTGCCATTGTTTTCCCTTATGTCTGGCTATATTGGCTTCCTATGATAACTGATGGACAAGTTTGTTTATTGTGCCCTCTATGATAGTGTAACTTACTCCCTCAGTTGTCCAGTTCTCAATTGCCAGATTTAAAGTCTCCATCACTTTGTTTAAATAGCTGCTCCAAGGGTTGTCTTTGCTGCATATATTGGCTTTAGCGCTTCCTTCATGGATCCTACTGGAGCATTCAGGATCCGATAGTAGTATTTTGCTAGCGTGCCCAAACATTCATATTTTTGCAGCATGAGGCCGAACTCCAGTCATATCCGATTGTTGCATGTGTATCTTGGAAGCTGAAAGATGCACTTATAGTCCTGACACTGGGCTTTCTCTAGTAAATACTCACTTTGCCCTAGAAATGCTTATTACACATAGCCTACTGTAGACAGCAGTTTTGCTTTGATGACCCTCCTGATTGTGTAGTGTAGTTCCTATTATCCCAATAGGCTCTGTGCATTGGAATAATACCTTCAATAGTATAGGCCTAGACCAGACGTTAACTAGGTCTACTACTGTCGATATTAGACTTAAAGTTTTGGGTTTGCCAGCTAGCTCAGAGTTCACTAGAAACTTTCTCGAATAGGCAAGGAGGAGTTGAACCTCCCTGGATAGACAAGAAGGGATTTAGTTTCTGACAACCATAGAACATGACAACTTTGCTCTCCCCTAATCAAGAGTGTATCTCGAGAGTCGTGTGAACAAAAGGCAATTTATTTTACTCAGTCAGTACGTGCATTCTTAGTCTCATCAGATTGTAGAGAAAAGGAAGAGACGGGCGTGTTCAATAAAAGATGTTATTTATTGATCAGTCTCTTTTCTCATACAAGAGAAATGGATCGATATTATTGCAATACTTATGGTTAAGTAAAGTGCATACATTAAAAGCAGAAGTATAAAATAATACTGTAAAAACATTGATATGGTTTCTAAGCCATATGAAGGTTTAAAATGAATAAGATATATTACATACACATATACATTTGACTACTCGTACTCAACTGGTGTTTCTAACTACGCCTACCCCGTGTACCTGACCTAAGTCTAATGCGTGGGCGGGAATAGAAAGTTACAGTTTAAGTTAAGTTTGTTTTGCCAAGTGACTGACTAAAGAATTCTCTGTGAGGGGTTATTCAGTTCTGTACCTGGAATCTAGGATGGATGAGGGATGGTATCTCTCGTCTCTGGTCTCGATATCCCAGGCTGCCTGCGAGGGCTACCCGGAAGCGCCGGAGCTGGATTTCTCGGCAGGAGAAAAGGCAGCGTCTCGTTCTCAGCGCGTCAGGAAGGCGGGGCTGCGCCAGCGGGGTCTGCTCTGCTCTGGGCTTCGGCAAGTCTGGCTGCTCCGATCTCGTCACCACCGCGTGTGTTTGCATAGGGCAATATCGGTAATATTTATACCTTTAAGGTGCCGAGATTGACGTAAGGATGGACATAGATACGTCAATAAGGATGTCATACGACCAGGTCGTTAGCACATTCTTTTGCTGAAGTTCTCGGTGAAATCAAAACAATGGCCGCAGGGTTTTTCCCAGGTTGTCATAGGTTTGATTTGTTTTGAGAACTCCGTATGCCTTATCAGGGGCTGGAGGAAAATCGCTTGTCTAATTAGATGGCAAGCGTTATGACCTAATCAGATAACACGTTCCTGTGCCGTAGTGTGGCTTTATCAGATAACGGTTCCTGCATCATGGGGGTTTTCTGCCTCATGGGATGGCTGCTAGTTAACTTGTTAGTTTGTTAACCAGAATAGGGTCAGGAATAGGGGGATCGATACAGAACCTATAGGAATACATCACACCCACTCCACGCTAACTATGGACATATTTACTAATCTATGCATAGTAAAACATACGGTAGAGTATCGTGTATACCTTACCACCCCAAAATACATAAATGCATTTTGAAATCATCAAATATACGGGGAAAAAAAGCATTTACATGTATTGTATGCACTCAAGCTGTGAAATAATGCTAAAGTAATCACGCATTTGTATACATTATTGCTAAATGGTATATGAGAATTTACACATGAAATGGCTCTTAATACAGAAAAAAGTTCGAGACCATTCCATCACAGAATAAAATAACTATGAACATACCAGCGGGCAGCTAATGTCTATAAGCTATCTAAAAGTAGAAATCTTAGTTCTCTAAGAATAGTTCTTACTTTAAGCAGAAGATAGTGTCCCGAAAAATATGCAAAAATATTTTGGGGCTGCTGAAAAAATTGCTGTCCGTGAACTGGAGGGAAAAATGTTCATGGTATTTTTTTTTTTCTAGTTGAAGGCCAAATTCAGGGAACGCCGTGTACGAGCTTGCTCAAAAGTCTCTATTTCTGCTCTGGTGAGAACATCATATCATTTAGACTCTCGAAAAAGTTGTCAACAGCTTCCTGGGAGAGTTCCACTAACTCGGAAATAGGTGTAACCATGCATTCGTGCGCATGATTGTCTCCATTGACATTCTGATTTGGATTGCTGACAGAAGGTCGTACCTGATCGATGCTGCTTTCATTTTGAACTTCACTACCCCTTAATCGTAGTGGTGAAGCTTCCACGAATGCCGTCATCAGGATTGGTAGCCGTTGAGGGCAGCACAAAGCATGAGACTTTGTTGGACTCAACAATGTTTCTGCATCCATTGGCGCATCCGATTGTAGCGTCAGACAGGTGTCTAACACGCATTCTTCTCCGCATAGCAGGCACCTTAATACAGGTAAAACACATCGATGCCACATTGGTCGAAATGAAAGAAACCAAGTCATGTTCAGGTCTCTAAGCCGGGATAGTCCCAGGATTTTTGATATCCGGTCCCGGTATCCAATGGCTAGGATTGTTTCTTCCCTTGTCGCAGGTGTTTTGTCTGTGACATGGTTTGCCATAACGAAATATAAGGACCAAGAATAGGATTCCTGCAATTAGTCCTAAAATGAGGGGAAGTCCGCCAAAAATCGAATGGACGAAATCTGGGAAAATACCCAGTATGGCTTTGAATGGTGTTAATGCCATCGAAAATACTGTCTTAAATACTTTTGAGACTCCACTGGTATCAGAAATATTTAAGATTTCATTCAGGATTTCTGCGAAATGTATGGGGGAATTAGTCGATAACAATGAATGTATCTCTGCAGTCGTCCTTGCGACTAGGAGATCATACGTTTCTTTTGATGACGTGAGCCTTGTCGGCGTCTGAAGAAGCACTGTTTTCATTCTGCTTAAAGTATCTATTCGAATAGAAGTAATTTTCAAGTTGGGCCATGCCCTTGCCTCCCTGTCTAGAAAGGAGCTGGGGAACAATAAGCGTCCACAGCACTTGACCTTCGCAGTCGTAGTTACGAGATAAGGAGTCCCGGGCATAAGACTACAGCATCTGCGGTCCACAATTAGAATGTAACTCCCATTATAGAGTCTTTGAAAGAATGGTTCTATCTCTGTAGCAGGTGTGCCTAGCTGGTGACATGAAAGGTTATTTGAGTTCCCTTCACAGGCTCCATGCAAACTAATTCCGTTACACAGAAGTGTACCGCTTAGTGACATCGCACAGTTATTGCCACTAAGAAACACTTTATGTCCTTTATTACTGACACATGCATGTGAATAGGGCAGGTTCCATGTTGTTTTAATGTACCCTTTTCCCAATTTTTCGTACATGCCAGCCTGTATATATTTTTGGCAGTATTGAAACCTGAAGGTTGATATTGGAATATTAATTATCCCATGTATTATCCATTCACTGACAGGTCGTTCTGACATTGTCACTGGTAATCTTTCGAGTTTCTCAATGCTCAGGATTGTATAATCAGCACCCTTCTGGGCCATACTGATTTGTTTATCAGTAAGGTTAAAGATATTGAAAAGTGACGTTGTGTTGATTAAACGCCAAGGCACATAGCCTGAACGCAGATTTTGTAACGTCCAGCCAAGCTGTACAATAGAACGCAATTGAGACTGACCGTGTTGTAACAACAGTAAGTCTTGCGATATTATGTCGATTGCTGAAGACACAATGCTGTCCAGAGAAAAAATTCTGGAGGACAGAGTCATTAACCCATTGTCCACTACAGAAAGTGATTTTTCCAAATTAATACGGTCAATTTCCCGTATCCTTTCTGCTGTCTCAATTTGAGTAACCTTTCAGGCCTCATTGTATGCTGCATATACAGAGGCTGCTATGAAACGCTTTTGACGCTGTTTGCGTGGTCCCATAGTGAAATCACGCAAGTCAGCACCATCAGTAAGTAAAGTTAGGTGTTGCTTAATTTCTGCCAGTGTGGAAGTTTGAAGGCATAATTTGCCCACACTGTAGGTGGTTATTATCCCTGGGTGATGTCTTTGGGGATATCTAGGGTCTGGCCTGGTCATTTTGAACCCCTGTGTTTTGTTCAGGAATCTGTCTTGACAGTTATTAGTATCTGTGGGCCAGATCAACCACTGTTTCCAATCTGGATGTGTTCTGTTTTGGTTTAATACATAGTTTATGTCTATCTCCTCATCTGTAGAGCTATTGCTGTTCATTGTTGGTTTTGGAATAGACGGTTTATTTAAGTCTTTGATTTTGGCTAAGCCAAGACAGGTAGTTTGTTGAACAGTGTCATTTAAAAATATAATTTGTTCTGGGATCATGCAGGCTCTAAACAAAGATTCTATACCCTGTACTTGCCATTCTTTTGTGCCCCAAACACTTTTCAATTCAACATTTTTGTCCCAATAATCAAAACCAAAAGTATTCATTTGTTCAAAGAATGAGTCTGAATATATCAATTTTGTGTTGGTTATCATGGTCTTTGTCCCTGTCTTATTTGACAATTTGAAATAAAATGTTTCAGCATTACTTATGTTAAAACCTGAAAAGTATGAATATTTGTCATAAACGGTTCTTGAGCTTCCTTTTGGAGGGGTTGCACAATGTTCCCATTGATTATAATTTAAAACATTTCTAGGTTGTGCAGATCTATGTAAAAAATGGTTACCATAGTGGTTGTAGCAATACATACTATCATAATTTGTAGAACCCTGCAAATAATCATGTTTGGTAAATTTAGCAGACATCACTAAGTCAGACATCATATTGTTTATACTTTCAAAGTCCCAATCATCAGCAAATGTGCTTGGTTTTACGAAGTCACTCAATGAGATTTTAATTTGGTGTGGATATTTCAGGATTTCAACCGGACCATAGATTTCGTAGTCAGTGTTGTCCCATGCTACCCCACCCGGTATAGGATTGGCTGTGAAGTTGACTGAAGAAAGTTCTCTTTTCTCGACGTGTGAAGATGTGTGTGGTTTGAGGATCAAGTTGATTTTCTGACTTGCTGTGTCCATTTTAGCATATTTTCCCTCAATGAAGCGTCCCAAAGTTAGTATCATGATGAGCCAAAGTATGAGGATAAATGCACCAAAACCCACCCAAAATTCAATCCATGGAGAAGTCAGATATGTTTCTTTCAGTTGTTTCAAAAGTTCTTTAGCTTTATCTTTAAAGGTTTTTGATGATGGCTGTGTTTTTGATTCAGTGAAGCCTTCGGAGGAATCATCGAAGTTTATGAAGTAGCCGGATGCAGTTCTGTCAATTGTTCCAATTGCTTCAGGATTACTGTTTCTTGCATAGTCGTTTGTTACTTCATTATAGGTTGGTGTGTCTCTGCTAAATGTTTTTATTTGGGTGTTCAGAGGTCTAAGTTCCATTGCATTGTTGCATAGTCCTTGTCGTTCTTCTGTAGGCGTTTCGAATGTGATTAGCCTCTTTGTTAGGACCTCTGTACTGGTAGCGAACCTTGGTGTTCTGCTACTTATGGGGAGTCCACTTGGCCTACTATTTGTTATCGGCCACATGATTGTGGTTTTACCAGGTCGATGGTTACAACTCGGTTCTCCTTTTTACCAGCAAGCGGCGGTAGTACTACTGATCTTGTCCCGTTGACAGACAAGACAGGAACTGCTTTTCTGTAAGAAGGCCCAAATTCCTTCTTTACCGCGATCTTTTCTCTGACTAGATCCCCGACTTTTGGAATCCAGACAGGTCTTGCTGGGACAGGTGGTGGTTCTTCAGTGGTTGTTGGCTGCTGTTTCAACTTTATGTTGCTCAGGTCTTTTCTTGTTTCGTTTAAGTCCTGTAAAATAGCCAAACGATCTTTGATATCAAAGCTTTTTTCCTTTACCACTGAAGTCTGACTGTCAAGGTCAGAGATTAACATCCTAGTTCCAAATAATAATTTGTACGGACTGAATCCCTTCAGAGAATTTCTTGGCAGGTTATTTAGACTACGTTGGACACTTATTAGATGTTTGACTCACCCAGCTCCCGAACCTAATATCCTTTCCGTTATAGATTGCTTTATGCCTTGGTTTTTTCTTTACACCATCCCGTATCCCTCAGGAAGGAAGTGAGAAGATTCCCGCTGTGCTATGCTCATTTGGCCATGTTTCCCCTCAGGCTGGAGGGCTAGAGTGAAAACAATGGTCAAACGTAGCATGCTCTTAGCGTATATGCCATTTAGACTCGCAAATCTTTGTATAACAGTCCAGACGTCAGCCGAGGGCTGGTGATCTACATTATAAGTGGAAACTAGCCTGTATATGTTAATCGCAAGCCTTGCTTTTTACTGTTGATTTTTTCTGGAGTGAAACGACACGGTATTACACTGTTTCTCTCACCACTGCGATTCCTGTTGCAGTTGGGGCACTTTTTTACAAACATGGTGTGATGCAGGCTCATGCCTGGCCACCAGTACCTTGATTGTAATTCTTCCAGAGAATCTTTTAGTTTGAGGTGTCTGAGACCCTCGCCCATATGTGCGTCTGCGATTAACAAGTTTCTCCTGTCCATGTTTGGAATCACTCTATCCCCCACTCCAGGGATTCGAGCAAAAGGGACGGAGTTTGCATCGATTATGTATGTATAATTGAGTGGATAGTTGATCGGTAGCGCTGAGCAGTCACCTTTTGATGACGTTTTCACTGCCAGCACTGTTCCACCGTCAATATACTTCACTGTACGCTTTTTTCGAACTACGGAAGCCGATTTAGTTGCTACCGCTGTGGCTGTCTCAGCCAATGAATTCCCTGCAACGTGAACGCCATCACGCTGATGACTCAGTGAGTATGTCACGTGAGTCTTTGGTAGTTCTTTTTGTAAAAGAGCTATTTGTTCCCAAAGCAGTTTTTGCTTTATTGTTGCACCTGTGTCATCTTTGTAACCGTTTTGAATCCATGTCTGCAAATCGTTGTTATATGATTTGACGCAGTAATATGAATCGGATACTATAAGTGTCGGGAATTCGCGATCCGCATTATCTAGCGCCATTTTCAATGCTATTATTTCAGTCTGTTGTTCTGAATTAGTTTCTACTGAGTGTGTTTTTGTTAATAGAGGTCTTAGTTTACCTCCGCGCCACACTTCTTTTGTAATCTCACATGTTGGGTTGTATGCTTGTTCTCCCCAAACGGAGGGTTGAGCATGTCCGTCTGTATAGATTACACAAGCGTATTGTCGTAAGGGCAGAATGTCGATTGGCAGAGGGAATGTTCTTTCATATTCCAGATTTTTTAGTTCCTCTAGTTCTGGATCAAAGTAGTAGTATACTTTGTCCGTTGTAATGGAATTCACCCATTGTATCCATTCCGGATCCAATGTTGTTGTTGGTAAATTACACGGTGTTGTTAATGCCTCAAAGGCTGATTCTGCTGTTCTGACTGTGATACGTCTACCGTCAGCTTGATCTTTTTCTCTAGCTATTGCGGTTTGAACTGCATGAACAATTTTTTCTTTAATGCTGAATTTCTGTTCAGCTTCTGTGTACAAGTGTGATTTGAATGCAATTGGTACCTTTTCTCCCTCATTAGAGGTCAGGTATGTGAATCCGCATCTTCCTGGGATGACTCGAATCACAAGATTGCGTGTGTTATCACGTGTTTCTAATTTTGTTTTAATTAGCATGTCTGTTTGTAAGGATCTCAGAATTTCTGTGTGTATTTGAGTCCAATTGGTTCTTTTAAAATCTGGTTTTATTAGATCATAAAGGGGTTTGACCGTTTCTGCGTAATTTGCAATGTATGTTCTTCCGAAATTTAGGAAGCCTAGAATTGACTGTAGGTTTTTTAGTGTTCTAGGTGCTTGGAGTACGGCACATTTCTCTAGAAAATTGTCAGCCAGGCTTTTGCCTTCACTTGATAATTCATATCCTAAGAACAGGACTGTCAGATGGGCAATTCTGGATTTTTTAAAGTTGAATTTGTAACCCTCTGCTGCGAACCCAAGTATTATGGTGTTCACTCGCTTCAAGTGAGTCTCCAAGTCATCATCTGCTTAATTGGGTACTGCCTCTGTGCAGTATGTTGTGATTTTAACTGGATTTTGTGAGGAGGAGAGTCCTCATCCCATCCTACGTGATTTTTATATAAAGCAGGAGCTAGGGCTACTGCCCACTTTCTAGCAAGTGTGTATTTTTTATGAATTGGGATGTGATTTGAGAAGGCAGGCATAATTATTTCTTCGCCATGAGGGCAATCCCTGACAAACTCTGGTGGCCAGTCTTTTTCAGCTAGAAGGATGTCATAGCCCTTGGAGAGATTATCCCAAAATAGTCCCCTTATTTTTCTAGTCTTATCCCCCTCTATACGTAAAGTTATTTCATATATTTTGTGAGGTTTGCTAACTCTGGTGTCTGCAGTTTCCACTTGAAGATATTCATTCGTGTCCACTGTCTCCAGATGATTCATAAGGACTTTGCGAGCTATGCTCACTTCTGCTGCGCTGTCTAGCATTGTCTGAGCCCATTCTCCGTTTTTCAGTTGTGTCCTCAGTATTCTCGGCATTGTTAACTACCTTGATACTGGCTACCTTCTTTTTTGGAAATTGTAATTTCTTTTTTAGCTGAGCAGGTTCCTTGTCTCTTCTCTTTGTTCTGATCGTCCTCTTCTTTCCGATTTCTTCGAGGAAGTCTGAAAAGATTGAGAGGGACGTGTATCAATGTCTTGATATCTATCAGGCTTCTTTATATTATCCCTATTTCTAAGGTTATATCTTTTCCCAGAGGGGTCACTCTGGGGTGACCTGTGTCTTTGGTTCGGAGATTTTTCTCTTCGCCTAGGAGACCTTCCTCTGGACTGGAATTTCTTTTCTTTAGGATTGGATTGTTTGTTTCCATCCCAGCTCTTTTTTTGTGATGTTGAGTTATTATTAAAAAATATTTTTTCAGGACTTTCAATCAGTTGTGGTTTTACTGGTATTCCACCTAAACTATCTCTACCTAGTTCCTCATAGGATTTTTCTATGATTCTGGCAATTTCAGCTGGTTGGTCTGCTATATCTGTCTCTTTTAGCCTCTGGCGGATCGCCACGTTTGCTGCTTCTCCCTTTATGTTGGCTAATAATATAGCCGAGACCTGCTTGAAGTCTTTTAGTAATTTCATACCAAGAGTTAAAGCGGGTTCTGGACCATATTCGTCTTGAATTTGTTTTAGCACATCTGGTATTACCGAAATGGATGGAACACCGTGCGTTTTTGTGTAGATGGAAGCAAAGACTGTAACCCAAGTGTCACAGTCCTCAATGTGTGGTGCGATTCCCATTGGAAGACCGATAGTCAGAATCCTGTGTTTTTCTAACGGGGTCGTGTCTGGAAACACAGCCTCTATTTGGGTGATTTTTTGTGCTAACCAGAATGGTATTTGTTCCCGTTTAGCTGGTACTTTACCTAGGCAGGATTGTATGTTCTGTGGTGTAATTTTATTTGTGTTCCCCTGGTGAGGGGTCAGCTGTGGAATTTTAATTGCTGGCTGAATTGTTGAAGTCCGCATCACATATTGGACTAATTGTCTATGTATCTTTATTAATTGTTTTAGTTGTACTAAAAGATCTGCTGCAGGCATTCTTTCGAACTCTGGATGTGGTGTGTATCCGGCTAGGACCGGCCACGTTGCTCCTGGTCTACCTAAAGGACCGAGCCTGGTGATGTGATTATTGTGTTTTAGGGCGCCATTAAATAAGAGCAGGTGCTCTTGAAATTTAAGTGGTACTTCCACCTCCTCGAAAGGAGTATACTCTTCAGGAGGTTCCTCTGTTTTGTAATAGTGGAAGTACTTTGTTACAGCATTTGCTGCTGGAAAATGTATCCATGAATAGTATACCTCTGTCTGCCGATATTCGTGTGCCTCAATTACGAATATGACTGTACCACCTCTAGGTGTCAGTCCATTTTCTATAAGTTTTAAGGTTATAGATTTCCTTTTGATGACCGGGATGAGTATTATATCCTGGTCTGCTTCTTGTAGTGCAGTATCAGCTGCTGCGAGTTCAGTTGCTAATCTAACTGCCTCTCTTTCATCATCACTGTCTACCATTTTACCGACAGGATGGTTACTTTGTTTGTTTGCAGATCAGGTTTCTTATGGAAACAAAGATTAGATGCACAATATTTTGGAACGGTTTATCCTTCAACGTTGACTAAACCAAGTACCATACATAGGAGTTTCCTCCTGCGAGGTTTGGCGGATATTACCTTTCACCCACTCCAGACGTCTTTGGAGTATTATGGGAAAAGGGGTCTGAGTGAGAAAGCACGACTGAGTTACTCTAAATGTCTTACGTTAGTTTTATCGCCCTTCCAAACGCGTTGGGTGCCATGTAGTGTAGTTCCTATTATCCCAATAGGCTCTGCGCATTGGAATAATACCTTCAATAGTATAGGCCTAGACCAGACGTTAACTAGGTCTACTACTGTCGATATTAGACTTAAAGTTTTGGGTTTGCCAGCTAGCTCAGAGTTCACTAGAAACTTTCTCGAATAGGCAAGGAGGAGTTGAACCTCCCTGGATAGACAAGAAGGGATTTAGTTTCTGACAACCATAGAACATGACAACTTTGCTCTCCCCTAATCAAGAGTGTATCTCGAGAGTCGTGTGAACAAAAGGCAATTTATTTTACTCAGTCAGTACGTGCATTCTTAGTCTCATCAGATTGTAGAGAAAAGGAAGAGACGGGCGTGTTCAATAAAAGATGTTATTTATTGATCAGTCTCTTTTCTCATACAAGAGAAATGGATCGATATTATTGCAATACTTATGGTTAAGTAAAGTGCATACATTAAAAGCAGAAGTATAAAATAATACTGTAAAAACATTGATATGGTTTCTAAGCCATATGAAGGTTTAAAATGAATAAGATATATTACATACACATATACATTTGACTACTCGTACTCAACTGGTGTTTCTAACTACGCCTACCCCGTGTACCTGACCTAAGTCTAATGCGTGGGCGGGAATAGAAAGTTACAGTTTAAGTTAAGTTTGTTTTGCCAAGTGACTGACTAAAGAATTCTCTGTGAGGGGTTATTCAGTTCTGTACCTGGAATCTAGGATGGATGAGGGATGGTATCTCTCGTCTCTGGTCTCGATATCCCAGGCTGCCTGCGAGGGCTACCCGGAAGCGCCGGAGCTGGATTTCTCGGCAGGAGAAAAGGCAGCATCTCGTTCTCAGCGCGTCAGGAAGGCGGGGCTGCGCCAGCGGGGTCTGCTCTGCTCTGGGCTTCGGCAAGTCTGGCTGCTCCGATCTCGTCACCACCGCGTGTGTTTGAATAGGGCAATATCGGTAATATTTATACCTTTAAGGTGCCGAGATTGACGTAAGGATGGACATAGATACGTCAATAAGGATGTCATACGACCAGGTCGTTAGCACATTCTTTTGCTGAAGTTCTCGGTGAAATCAAAACAATGGCCGCAGGGTTTTTCCCAGGTTGTCATAGGTTTGATTTGTTTTGAGAACTCCGTATGCCTTATCAGGGGCTGGAGGAATATCGCTTGTCTAATTAGATGGCAAGCGTTATGACCTAATCAGATAACACGTTCCTGTGCCGTAGTGTGGCTTTATCAGATAACGGTTCCTGCATCATGGGGGTTTTCTGCCTCATGGGATGGCTGCTAGTTAACTTGTTAGTTTGTTAACCAGAATAGGGTCAGGAATAGGGGGATCGATACAGAACCTATAGGAATACATCACAATTGATACAGTAGTTGGGCTATGCAGCTTTCCATAGAGTTTACACAGGGCATTATATGGTTGCTTGGGTTTTTGTTTTCATCCAATTCTGATATGCAGTCATTTTCCCTAGCCACAAAAAATGCCAGAGATAGTTGTGACTCCTTGCTGATGCTAAGGTCTGGGAGCCCGTCTCCATCTGTGCGATGTCTTGTCTTGCGTAGCGGCTGAATATCACCACTTTGGACTTACTTGGTTTGGCAACCAGGTCGTTGAGTTCATTGTAGATGTGTAAGGCATCTAGCCCTTCTGGAGGACTACTTTTTATGGTCAAGAAGTAGCAAATCATCAACATGCTGCATTAAATATATTTTCTTATGACCTATCTTTAGGTGGCTATCTTAGCAGTATGCAGTTCCTTGCCCAGATCTTCTGTGTATAGATTGAAGAGTGTTGCCACAAATATGCATCCTTGCTTTAGGCCCCAATCTGTATGGATTTTTGAGGATACCGTATTCCCTGCAAGTTTTTCTTGCACCCAGGTCCCACTGTAGAGGGAGTTGATGGTCTTCAGGAGGCAGTACAATATTTTCCGATTTTTGAGCTTCATCCATAGATTGTTGTGCACTACCCCGTCAAACGCAGCAGTGTAATCTATGAAGTTGGTGAAAAACGTCATGTTATTTATGACATTGGCTTGCTGTGCAATATAAGATAAAGCAACGTTGTTGTCAATAATTGAACTGCCCTTACGGAATCCGGTTTGGTAGAAAGGGAGTATATCTTCTTCAATCTATCGTCTTAATTCCGTTAGTAGTTTGTTCATATAAGCCTTCCCCTCAATGTCCATGAGGGTGATTAGTCTGCAATGTTTTTGTTCGGTGTTGTCGCCTTTCTTGAGTATTGGATGAAAGAGCAAACCTCACCACGAGTACAGGACATCTGTCTGCAGTCTGCATACAAGGGAAAGAGGACCCTAGGCCAAAACGCAGGATCCTCTCTCTGCATTCCTCATGGCAGTCCTTTTGGGCCTAGAGCCCCTTCCTTTCTTATCCTTTTTATTATTTGTAATACTGACTGCTTATCCAGCAATATGGTTACATTAACTGTGGTATGTTAGCTATTATTACTGGCCCTTGCTGAAGGTGGGGCAAGCCTTTTTCCAGTTGATACATTTCCGGGTTTCTCTGTGTATATGTTCTGTAAGTGAGTTAGCTAGACGTCCGCAGCCGGAGAGTTGCGCCTGTCAGTTTTTTTCATTTTCCAGAATGGTTATATCTTCCCAAAGCTGCTGCTGTTCGTTGTTTTTTGATAGTTCATGGATTTTATTCCCTTCTTCTTCATAGTGCTTTGGTTTAGGCTGCCAAATGAGGGTTTTGTGTTCCTGATTTATCTCATTTAGCTTTCTCCTTGAATCAGTGCTTCCAATGTATCACCAGCAAACTGTTAAAGTATTTTTTTTTAAAACAAAGATGTTTCTGACCTACAACTTTACATGGGTGGAAATTTGTTTAAGAGCTCATCTAGACACACCTTAATATTGTTTAATACTTCATATTGGAGGGTAATTATTAAATAAAGAAGCAAATGCGGATATAGGGCCTCATTTAAATGATGGTTGGCACCCCACTGGCTGAATATGTCAGCGAGGCCATGACTTTGGATTCCTGAGAGAGGACCATTCAACACATTCGGGGATCCCTGTCAGGCAGGCGGGCATCTCTGTGGCTTTGCTGTACCCCTGCAGCTGTGGAGATTTCTTTAAAGGCACTAACGTTTTGTCAAGCTTTCTATGGCTCTCCTGAGCAGGAGAAATTTAAGCTGACCAACTGGGCTAAACAAGGCGGATGTTCTGAGATACACTGACAGCCAGCCCTGTGGCAGACTAGCCACCGGTCAAAGGTTTCTACCAGCAGAGGCAGCCGGAGGTCAACCAACTACAACTTGGTGCTTCACCTGCCTCTAGTGGGCACTCACTTTAATAGAAGGGAGCATACTCCACTATTTGGCAGATTCTCTACATCCTCTAAACTCTAATTGACTCCCATAGTCTTAGTTTCAATTGAATAATTTTATTGCACTGAATGTTTTAAATAATTAAAGGCGATGGCCTTGATCCATTATGCAATGGGGATCCAGCAGTTTTGAACTAACATTTCCTCTAAGCACTGCAAAAGTCATGCTCAGTTTATGCACTACTGGCACTGCTTGGTCCATGCAAGCATCATTGTACAGTGGGCGGTCAGTGCAAATCCTTGAGCAAATATGTCCTTCTCCTAGAGCAAAAGTTCTCAGTGACTAATAACATGCATGTACTTTTACTCCTGGCATTCTATTAGTCTGATGCCAATGAAGATATTCAGGGGCATATTATCAAGAATGGCGATAACATTATCGCCGCTTTAGCAGCAGGAAACTGCTGCTAACGCAACGATAATGGGCTTGATAATATGCTCTTGTGAATTCCCATAGCAGCCCAGGTTCTGGTGTTAACCTGGGCTGCTATGGGAATTCACAAGGGCATATTATCAAGCCCATTATCACCGCTTTAGCAGCAGTTTCCTGCCATGAAAGCGGCGATAATTTTATCGCCGTTCTTGATATTATGCCCCTTAGTCTTTTATTTTCTGTCACTCTGTTCATGATGAATGTGTTGTTGTCCTATTTGTTCACATTGAGATTTTTACTTACGAAATTTGAAACCACATTTATAAAATGTGAATCAAAATTGAAAGTACGATACTATTTTCAAATTGGGCCAAATCAGAAAAGTGAGTACATAATCATCCAAATCAATTTGAGCTTTAAATATAGTTTGAAAAGACTATAAGTGTAAGATGGGTGTGCCATCATCCATCAGAATTATTTTTGATTTAGGATCAACAGATTGGCAACCATAGTAGAAATGCCTCACTTTGTCAACCTCCAAAATGGAGCCCCTCTGGGCACAGTATTTGGAACTGCTCTCCATCAATGCAACTGCTATTCTTTCAGTTATTTCCTCCTCTAGATTTCTCTCACTTTGTTGCTTTGTTAACTCCCATAGCATCATCTCATTTCCAAAGTTTCTTTAAAGTCTGCAATTTTGTCTCTAATAATTTGGGCTGCAGCTTTCAGATTTTGAATTTCCAGAGGGTTCCCTTGTCAGTCCCTTGAAAACTGAAATGTTCTTTTGTTGTGACTTTGTAATTTTGCTACTCTCATAGCCTCCTGAAACTCAAAGTCATGGCAGACCATTAGAATCATCTTTAATTGCAAATTTTCTCCCCTTCGATTATAAACAAATCTCTCGCGTCGAGGCTCAAATCTGCTATAGTTCTGCCCGGTAGGCGACAGGGCAAGTCTTCCCTCACTCATGGCCAAGGTGAGAGGGGTTTAGAGGATCCCCAACACAAAGGCGGTACCAGTGGTTGCGAGGCAGTTTCCACCCTCACACTTGGCAAAGTGCGAGGGCTTTAAGGTTGTGTCCCTCCCTGCACTTCAGCATTGCGAGGGGGAGAGGTATCGTGTCTGGGCAGCAAGAAGATGATCAAATGTTATGTTATGTTATGTTATATGTTATGTTATGTTATAAGCGTTTTGTATTGCGCACAATTACTCAAGAGTATCCTGGCGCGCAAAGTTACCGCATCCTGGCAGGGCAAAGGAGTTTAAGCTGGAAGGTTAAAGAAGAAAGTTTTGAGTTGTTTTTTAAATAACCTAAAGTCGTGGATGTTGCGTAAATCCAGGGAGTAAGGGAATGCCCTCCCACCCTTCGGCAAGGCAAGATGTAATAGCCACCACTCCCTCTCCCAGGTCATCAAGCAAAGCCAGGGAGAGAATTGTTCAAATCTTCCCTGCAACATACTGTGTCAACTGGAGGGGTTTGTATGTATCCCCTAATCCTGGCTAGGCCACGGGGCCCAGAGCAAAGCGTTTCCCTTTTTTTTTATCAAACAGGCTGCGGAGAGATGTTAATAATGGTCAAACTTGACTTGAATAATGCCGCATGAGGTCTTCCTAGCCACGTTGTTTTCTTTTTCTTTTGTTTTTCTTTTGTGTTGCCTCTCTACTTGCAAATAATGGGAGGAAACACTTTTGCTTGTTCAGTGTACGTATACAAAGTGCAGTGCATGTACGACAATGATCTATTGTCCATGCATGCCCTTTTGGGTGTTTATAAACTTGTAGAAAATGAGCAATTGTTTGATCTGCACACTGAGCACTCATATTTTGCAGTATCTCTTTGATAGGGCTAAACAGATTTTCAACCAACTAAGAAAGGGCACAGAATGACCAAATGGCCAAAAATAAAAATTGTTGACGATCATTCTCGTGTTTTTGGAGTTACACACGAGAAAAATCTCCCAAAGGAAATCCCATTTTAAATGTCAGTGAACACTACTAAAGGACACATTACAATGTCTGACTGGTTTGTACCAAATGTGGCCTGCTGTAGATGTCCCCTAAACATTTGTCTCCATGTGTGGTTTAGACTGGTCAAGTGGGGGCATCAGATTTCCTACATGGTGAGATTTCAATAGTAACTACAGGGGCGTGCAACAGCTTTCAGAGTTCTGTCTTAGAGTAAATAAAATGCCCTGCTTGTAGTTTTTGTAAAAATACTTTTAGTACACAAAAACAGACAGCACATTCAATTGTTCAGAGATAGTTTAATGTGCATGTTTTAGACGCGCTAACTGAAGTAGCTTGCTGGTTGTTTTTACATATGTTCACACTGTGATTCCCTTAAGTGTGAATAGGATACCTGTGATTTTCAAGAAATGACAATGGGAATCGATTTGCTTGTGTGTGTTTGTGAAGTGTGTGTGGGGGTGGGGGGCGTGTGTGAGCATTTTAAACTGGAGGAGCAAAATCTCCAAGGAACTTTGTAGAATATAATTATATATTGATGAATGCACAGAGCTAACTGGTACATTAATGTATATACCAAATGGGTTACCTTAGTGGTTAACCTCAAGGTCGTAGTATTTAAATTGTGACAATCCAATATTTCTCTCTCATGTAAAAAAACACGTGTAATACCTTTCAGTGGGTTAGGCAAGGCTTGTTGAAACTGTGTGGCTTCATCCAGAAGGCCTGACCTGCTCTCCTCTCTGCCAGTGAACACAACATGCTCTGCTTTGCAGTTTTACAAAACTGAGTATTTCTTTTAGCTTCCATTTTCTGATTGCCACGGTGTCCTTGATCACAGGCCCTACGACAGAGTAATTGTTCTTTGCCTTAGAGATGTCCCGTTGTCTACAGAGGGCACTTAACAGATGCTGCAGGCAGTTGTAGTGCAGTGAGGCCTTCTGCTCCAGTCTCCGTGACCCAATTAATGTCTCCACATAGGCCACCATAGGATTGCATGTAACATATTGTCGAACAGCGCTTTGTGTTCGTAAACCGAATATAATTATTAAAAACAACTCAGAGCCCTGCTTCTTTATCTAATGGTGTGGCATCTTTTTATTGAGCTCGTGCCATTTCCTTTTCCACAACTGGAACTAAATATCATTTCATATAAAGGCCTGACAATACTTTACCATCCCTGCTCCCAAGTACCATATTTCTGTAATAAACACATTCTACAAACGTATTAATAAGAAATATATGCCCAAGCAATATTACGTGGTACTTGAAGTGCGATTTTAGGGATTTAAAGAATCATAACATTCTAAAAACATACCTGAAATTCTGATTTGCTCAGTTTGAGGTCCATGAGATGCCACATGACAGGAGTAATATTTCTCCACTCAGCTGCACATAGCATTGCGAAAATGCCCTGGAAACACGTAGTGGGCCTCATTACCCGTAAAGCCTCCGACCACCGGTTGTGGTCGATTTGGTTTTATTTTCAACTACTGCATTGTGATGCAGACGGTCGTAAGTGAAACTGGCCAGTCATTCCGACTGGATTCTGACAGGCTCCAGGAGCCCGTCGGCCAGTCGGAGGCATGCCCATAATCCCTATGGACGGCGTTTCTGCCGCAGGGATTACGATGTCGGTTTCCGACAGGCGTTCCATGTTGGGCTTTCTGACATGGAAAGCCTATCGGAAAGTGACATTGGGAGCCCCTAACAAGGACCCCTTTCACCCTGCTGCCTCGGATTTGGGGCCGAGGTGTTAATCCCTTCACTATGCGGTTGGCACCCTGATGTGCCTGTCACACGATGCAGGGATGAACAGATTCTCCCATTTCTTTATGGGAGTTTGTGCTACGGCCAGTTTACGGCCGCAGCACAACCTCCCATAGAGAAATGGGAGTATGTGACTGCACCATGTGCGGTCGCATTATAATGCTGCAATCGGGACCGACGCGACGGTCTTTATTCCGCAATGGTGTCTGGCAGGCTTGAGTCGGCCCAACATCGTAATAGGCCTATGTGTTAACTTTGCCCTTTTTCTAAGATCTCCACAGACATTTTTTACGGCCTTTATTCGAAAGACTGATGATAAAAACAAAGACTGAGATATTTTCTCTAAATGGTGAAATAAATGAAGGGCCTGATTTGCATCTCAGCTGACAGGTTACTCCATCACAACAGTGACGGATATCCCATTCACCGAAATATAAATCCCATAAGATATAATAGGATTTACATTTTAGCGGATGGGATATTCGTCACCATTGTGAAGGAGTAACCAGTCTGCCAAGATCTAAATCAGGCCCTAAATCTAAAGAAGAGCTGCATATTTCTGGTTATTTGTTGTGGCAATATTTAGAAAGGGGATAATTTAACCAAAAATAGTAAGGACATTACGCAGGAAGAAAAATTGCACCATAATCATTTTAGTTTATCACACAGGACTCGAACACCTTTTTATACTTTTAACTAAGTGAAATTTTTCTTTTTATTTGAATATTTCCATTAATTATAGCTTTGTTACCAAAGGCACAAAAAAATCCAGGAATTAATCGCATATCTCATTAAAGCATAGTCATCGGCAACCTGGGGGTTAGGTCAAGGGCAGAGCTTCAGATTCCAGCCTCCATGGTGGAGAAGGCCTCATTACCCATTGGAGCACGGAGTAGGGTAGGCTGCACCGCCAATTGCATCTCTGAAGGTCCTAAAGCAGGTCGGCTTAATAGCTGTATGCTTGCCATGCTGGAAACAGCAACTGTGTCTACCTTCCAGCTGCCAATTTCTAGACTCACAGCCCATTTGATTACTGCACAGTCCTGCTGGCATTTTGTGTCAACCTAAAAGCATAGATCGATTCTGCTATAGACTGAGGCAGAAGAAATATGAAGTGCTCTCATAAATAGTGAAAATTCATTATAGCAGCAGGCATAGCATGAGATATGATTAAGAGTAAGGAGACGCGCGCTGCGCGAAGAGCTAATATCTGACATCGCTGTGTAGCATTTTTAATTTGTTTGTTCACTCAGCTGTTTTAAAGACTCACCGTCGCTTCCCCGGTCCACCGCTGACTTTTGTCAGATTGTTGTGTAGGGAAGTTGATTAGAGGAACACACTGGAAGTGACTAGACTTCCGCTGTGCATCCTGAACCAGTCAGGGGCCTGGGCGGTACTACATAAGGAGCAACAGCCCGCTCTCCCAGTTGATTAGGAGTAAGGAGACACACGCTGCGCGAAGAGCTAATACCTGACATCGCTGTGTATCATTTTTAATCTGTTTGTTCACTCAGCTGTTTTAAAGACTCACCGTCGCTTCCCCGGTCCACCGCTGACTTTTGTCAGATTGTTGTGGAGGGAAGTTGATTAGAGGAACACACCGGAAGTGACTAGACTTCCGCTGTGCATCCTGCACCAGTCAGGGGCCCGGGCGGTACTACATAAGGAGCAACAGCCCGCTCTCCCAGCTGATTAAGAGTAAGGAGATGCGTGCTGCGCGAAGAGCTAATAGCTGAGATTGCTGTGTAGCATTTTAAATTTGTTTGTTCGCTCAGCTGTTTTACAGACTCACCGTCGCTTCCCCGGTCCACCGCTGACTTTTGTCAGATTGTTGTGGAGGGAAGTTGATTAAAGGAACACACCGGAAGTGACTAGATTTCCGCGGTGCATCCTGCACCAGTCAGGGGCCCGGGCGGTACTACATAAGGAGCAATAGCCCGCTCTCCCAGCTGATTAAGAGTAAGGAGACGCTCGCTGCGCAAAGAGCTAATACCTGACATCGCTGTGTAGCATTTTTAATTTGTTTGTTCACTCAGCTGTTTTAAAGACTCACCGTCGCTTCCCCGGTCCACCGCTGACTTTTGTCAGATTGTTGTGGAGGGAATTTGATTAGAGGAACACACTGGAAGTGACTAGACTTCTGCTGTGCATCCAGCACCAGTCAGACGGGCCCTTGGTATATAAGAGGATGTCCATCCAAGCGCACAGCGGATGCGCGCTGCGGGTGCGCCAATGGCGCACCAAAGACGTGCTAACGATAAGCCCATCTGCGTCCGTCCACGCCAGTACGTCGCCTCTCACCAGGGACCTTGGCGGCGACGAGTTGGCTGGGTACACCTATACCAGGGATAAACTCCTAAGCCTTAACACATTAGTGACCTCCTGTATTAGGACACCACCACATCATTTGAGGCGCATTTTAGAATGTACCTATGGATATACTCTCCCTAAGCCCACTGCACTCCCGTCCCTTACTATCACCTGTCCACAACAACGACTGCTGATAGCGCAGCTTAATATTAGATCTCTGGCTAAGCATCACATGGAAGTGCACGACTTGGTTGAGGAATATTCACTAGATATCCTGTTTCTTACAGAGACTTGGCTCCAAGATGACATGAACACAGTCATCAATTTGGCCACTCCACCGGGGTACTCAACCCACTTTCTGAATAGACAATCCAGGGGTGGAGGCATCGCGGTGATGGTCAAATCTCAATACTCATGCCGGTTCACCAAGATGGACATTGAGAGAAGCGAATGCGCTCGCTACAGCATTAACATAAACCCCCATCTAACTCTATCAGGCATTCTTATATATAGACCCCCCGGACAGGATAGTAGCTTCATTAAAGACCTCCTAGAAACAGTATGTTCTTTGGCAATAGGGACTGCTAACTTTAACATCCTCGTGGATCTAAACCTCCATTTCGATCTTATTGCAGACAAAAAGATTAGCGGCCTATTAGCCGACCTTGCCGCATTTCAACTCTTTCAGCTAGTCACGAGCCCCACTCATAGAGGAGGCCATCTTTTAGACCCCATCTTTTCTAACCTAGATGAAGCCACGGTAGAGGTGCCTATTCCAATTCCCTGGTCCGACCACATGTTGGTTATCATGTCCCTACCCATACATGACCCGGCTAACATGAGTAACGCTCAACGGGTACTCAAACATCCATGGCGGAAGCTACGCATCGAAGATTTTTATGCCCTGCTTAAAGCTGACCCCCCCTGAAATCGGAGACAACACCGAGCAGGGCTACGAGAATTTCTGTACCTGGCTTACCCAGGCTCTGTATTCACTGATCCCGGCTGACTGGATGAGGGCTCGTTTTCAGGAGTCCAGTCCTTGTTATAATGAGGCGCTTACCATCCTCAGGAAAGAGTGTAAACAATCTGAACATAAATGGAGAAAATCGTACGACCCAGCATTAAAGACCCAATACCTTGTTGCACAAAAAAACTATCATAGAAATATCTGTACAACGCCAGCCGCTTACTACGCCAATGAGATTAGAACCAGTCAGAACCCCTCGAAAACTATCTTTAAGATTCTGAAGGATCTTAGCGCCAAAAAAGCTGTTGTGGCGACGACTGCTTCCTACATACATTGTGAAAAACTGGCCTCCTTCTTCATAGATAAAGTCCGGACGATCTATAGTTCCTTTCCAGCCACTCCCTGTCTTACTCACTCTAATATCGGGCCAACTAATAAACTTATGACTATACCTGACTTAAGTCAGGATGATTTTGTCAGACTCTGTGGGAAAATCAAATCGGGCTCTCCTGCGGATCCTCTAAAGCCCGCTCAATTCAGAGAAGCATCCACACTTGTACTCAACCCCCTTCGACAGATTATCAATTCCTCGTTTAAATCTGCCACTATACCCACTAGATGGAAGCAGGCATGGGAATCCCCCATTATTAAAAAACCCACGCTTGACCTCACTAGACCAGAGAACTTTAGGCCTATTTCACTGCTCCCCTGGCCAGCCAAGGTGGCCGAGTCTCACGTCAACAATACCCTGACGGAATTTCTCTGCTCCAATAACATTATGGACGCCTCCCAGCATGTCTTCCGTGCGGGCCACATCACCGAAACAGCGCTCCTGAGTGTGACGGAACATCTTCGGACCATCATGGATTCCGGCCAGACAGCAGCGCTGATCCTATTAGACCTCAGCACTGCCTTCGATACGGTCTCACACAAGGTATTGCTGTATCGACTGGAGGCGGCAGGGATTAGTGGACAGGCACTGGACTGGTTCAGGGCGTTCCTGACCGGAAGATCCTTCCGGGTCTCCACCCCCGTTTCTTTCTAAAGAACGATTAATTGAGCAGGGAGTCCCCCAGGGGTCTGCACTCAGTCCGACGCTATTCAATCTCTACGTCCAGCCACTGGCTGAGGTCGCCAAACGGTGGGAGCTAGCTATAGTCTCAAACGCAGACGCCACTTAGTTAGTGGTGATGCTGAGTGACGATTCCGGGCTGAGCGCGTCCAATTTAAAACATGGCCTAACAGCAGTAACCAACTGGATGACATCAAACTACCTACAACTCAATGCCAGCAAGAATGAGGTCTTGCTGGTAGGACAGGATGTCTCTGCCTGGGGAGATAAATGGTGGCCTGAGATTCTTGGTAACCCTCCCAAGCCAAAATGTGAGGTAAAAAACCTTGGAGTTTGGGTAGACTCCTCTCTTAACTTTATCCATCACACTAAAAAGGTTGCCACCATGTGTTTTGGGATCCTTCAGAACCTCAAGCCGATGTAAAAAAAATTTGATCCACCCACCCGTCAGCTCATGGTGCAGTCTTCCATCCTCTCTCGACTGGACTACGCGAGCTCTCTACTTCTAGGGGTTAATCAGGCAGAGGTGGGAAGACTGCAACGAGTGCAAAACGCGGCAACCAGAGCCTTGATAGGGCTCCCCCGCTTTCACTCAGTCGCTAGCACCCTGATTAAACTCCATTGGCTACCTGTGGATAAGGGGATTCAATTAAGACTCAAAGCGCCGGGACGCCCCTTAACTGGGGCAGCTGCGCGCTATACAAGCATATATAACATAACATAGCATATAATATTCAGTCTTTAATCAAAATGAACACGTAGGTTCTGTGTCTAGGATACAGGTGGTGCAGTATGACTTAATAAATTAGTTCAGGTGCTGCCAGCAACTGTGCCAACCTCAACCAACTCTCTAAATCTGAAAAACCAATTGCCATCCTCTCTGGATAAGCAGCAGATAACTGAGCTTATGATATATATGAGCACATTGGTCGAAGTGAAGTCCATGCCAGAATAATATATTGCGTAGGTGCTTTAGATATGTGTTGGACCACCATGGGTAAATACAGACCCATGTTGTACCCAACCAAGAGAGCTCAAGGGGTGAAGTGGAGGAAAGGCTTACAAGGCCTTACCCAGCACAGACCCACAAAAATGTTGCTTTCACTCCAAATCCCAGCGAGCTGCCGCATCCTCTCATTGCAAAATAGCCCTAACTTATGGCCAGGTAACAACATCACTGAGAAGAAGCTTCCTATGATCCAATAAAAAATACCCCAGCTCTCAAGAGCAACCTGGACCCTATACAGAAGTTTCCCCTTCCCTCCAAGATAGAGGTATGCATTCACAAATTGTCCCCAAAATCTCTCTAAATTTATAGCTGTCTAATGCTCACCCAACAGGTGGATATATGTCAATTCATACATAAAGACCGATCTCAGGAAAAGCTTCGACCAAGCTTACTTCTTTCAAGGTTCAGCTTTACTGTTGTCTCCATAGGTAGCATTTGTCCAAATCGAAAACAAGCCGTGAATTTTCAAGCCAAGTAGCTGATAATATTACAAAGACCACAACACTCAAAGGCAAGATCTACTTTCAGTGTTAAGTCAATCTGTGTCAGTGAGCTTCCTCCAGCCAATTCTCAACTACTAAAGCACGGGACACACATTGATGCCTTCGATTTGAACATTGACGGATAAAACTTTTCAGTGTGTATGGAGCTGTCTAATTCACACCTAATTGTATAACAATGAGGAGAAAGGTATATTTGAATTGTCTTTTTCTACTGCAGATTTAATTCACTTATTGTATTGATTTTTATTAATCACACAAATAAATTTGAATTTGTCTAAATCACATGATGAGATGTTGCTATGCAGTAAAACAAAAAGAGCTAAAGACAATTTGCACGAGTAAGCATACTAGAATTCTCTAGACACATATGTCAACATCCCACAAAGCACAATCACATAATCATTGTTATTCCTCTCTTTTATTCCATGATGACGGTGACTGCTTTGGTATACCAGACTTGTGGGAAGGAACAACATCATCTGGGGCCGTATTTCACTATGCGCCGCATTTTCCTTGTTTGTGCCAAGTGCACCTTTCAAAAGGTGTACCCTGTGCAAAAAAGGAGAGTGCGCCTTATTATATTGAACAAACTGCTCACAGGCGGCCACGAACACATGCTGTCCTGAGGGCAGTGCATTCAAGTGAAATGCAAAGGGGTTTTGAAGCAGCCGCTCCGAGTTTCACAATGCAGGCAGAGAGGTGAGAGATCCCATTGCAGGCGGATGCAGTGAGTGACTGCCCCCACCTGCAAGGGGATGCCTAGGGCAGGTGTCTCCAACAAGTCAATTGGGACCTGTAGCTCCCAGGCACCTTTGGAGTAGGTCGCAGCCTCGAGTTCATTTATAAATAAGGACAGACTCACATTTTCCTTTTAAAAGAAAGGGACAGTAATGGTTATTTATCATTATTATCATCAAGCTACAGAAAGCAGGGCCTGATAATGAGCAGTGCTCAGTCAGATTTATGACCCAGGCTGGAGCTGGGGCACAGAGGTGAAGAACAGAAGCACTGAGCTATTGCCTCTTAAACAAAGGTCCTTGTCAACTCCATATTGGTGTGTGAGAAGGAAATGAGGTTTCTGAATGCTTTTAAATGGGAGAATATTAAAATGGAAAGTTACCTTAATGTTATCGTCAACTCTTCATTTATTTTTTCTCCCACTTCAAAGTGTTGTATTTACCAACAGCAGGACTATTGCTCCCAGTGACCAGTGGACAATGTGCCATATGTATAAGTGAAGTGAAACATAAAGTATTTATTTTAAGTGGGAGAATTTGAAGTGCAGAAAAATGTTCCATACATAGATTTCTCCCATGTAAATGTGCCACATATGGCAAAAGGTATGTCCTGTGCCCCAAGTACATATGACACACGCTCTCAGTCACCCATGCACATATATCCCATTCATACGCGTGCATGTTCATACATCCCAAAAAACACGCTCTGACTGTTACACATGCCAGCACTGTCATAGTGTTCCTAGTTACAGTATTTTTTTTCAAACTATAGTATCTGGCTATATCGACATTAGCCTTCAAGTCAAAGAAGCTGGGCGTGGGGGTGTCTGGTAACAAAGCGCAAGTTGCTTAGCCTTCAGTAGCTCACAAAGATTTTCAATGATCAGAAGTAGCTCTCACTGCAGAAAAGGTTGGATGCCTGGTCTAAAAAGTCGATAGGACCACCTTCAGAGGGCTACCATCCTGAGGCGCACTGTCAGTGCACCTCTTGATAGCTTTGTTGTCTCAGCACCCACATCTATAATACAGCGTGGGCACACAAAAAAATAAATTCTTTCATTTGCATGGGGCCATGCCCCTATGAAAATGAGGGAACGCCTTCTGATAATAGCACTGGTGCTATATGTGTGCCAAAGCTATCTGTAGTACAGAAGGGGCTGCACAATTGTCTGCACCCCCTTCCGCAATACAATAGAATCCACCGAGCATGCAAAGTGGGTACAAATGCCCATTGCATCCCTGGGGCAGTTTGTATAATACTGCCCCTGGTGTCCACAATAAAACAATAACAGACTTTTCGTACAGAATAAAGTCAATTGATATCCTACGAGTCTAGCAAGATATTCCTAATCGGATTATACAATATTCTTAGTGATGAGGGTTATGGGTACTCTCATAAATAACTGCCAACCACTAATTTAGGTGTCTTGACCCTAGGGGAGGGCCTCTATGGAGAGTTATGAGAAATTATCTACTTAATAATGTTCCTTATGTTACTTATGCTATTAGGCCAACTCAGCTTTAGGGCCCACATGAAACATGTTATGCGTTCCACTCCCTCCCATGGCTCCAGATGACAGAAAGCACTGGCATAGTTCTGCACGGCCTAAACATGTGGTCATTTTCAACAAGGAGGACCAATAGGAGTGAGAGGTAAGCGCACCCACCATTATTGCGAACAGCACATTCATGTGGGTCTCAGTGGATACAATCCTCCCTCATGAGCAGCATGTGCTGAATTCCTCATTTTGTCTGCCACGGCTTTGAGTGTGAAACAAGGCAAGCTGGAGCAAAGCAGAATTTGCAGCTTCAGTTTTGTCAGTGAATCACAGCAGGAGCTGCAGGAGTAAGTCGGACCACTGCATTGCACTGAAAGGAGGCGAATGCTCAAGCTGCACCCTTACCACCCCCTGCATCCCTGAATGACATCACTATAATTCATTGTCAGTAAGAAACAGATATATATAAATGTTCAGGCAGCAGGGCCATCAATTAGAGCTTGCTGTGGCTTCATTATTGCGAATAGTGTCATGAACATTCACTTCTTCTAATACAGACGAGTTCTACTTATTTGATCGTTTTTATCTTTTACTTTATTTTTATAATGTCAAAATTATGTTTAATCACATTTCTCTGCGATGTCCGAGGATGAATTTACACACAAGCTAAGTCCTCACCTATGTTTATGTTTAGATGCTTGTAAAGCGCTCGAATCCCGAAGCGTCTTGGTGCTGAAATGTGAGGGTAGAAAGTGAGGTGGTAACAAAACCTATATGGCTGTTAAGAGCCAGGTTTTCAAATTCTTTCTGAAAAGCTGGAGGTTTGGCTGGCGTCTCAGGTACAGAGGTAGTTTGTTCCAGAGGTTAGCCGCACAGTGTGTTATGGCTCAACCCCCCATCAAGCTTGTTTGAACTTCACCGTTTCTATAAGGCCTTGAGTGGCCAATCTGAGGACACGTGAGGGAGTGTATGGTGTAAAAAGTTTTTTTGAAGATCAGCCGCAATCCAACCATTTATAGTTTGTATACCAAGGTTAGGGGTTTGAATTCAATGCGCTATTTAATGGGCAGCCAGTGGAGTAATCTAATTCCGGCGCATGTTGGTTGTCCTCTGTGCAACCCCAAGAGAAGTCTAGCTGCCTCGTTTTGTAAGGACTGTAATTTTTGTAGTTGAAATTTATCAATTCCCAAAAACAGTGCATTGGAATAATCCAACTTTGATAGAAAGAGAGCTACCATCACTGTTTTTTGGAGCTCCTGAGCTATAAAAGAGAAGATTTTTCTCAAGGTTTTCAAAAGGAAGAAACCTGAGGAAATGAGGCTGTTCACCTGCACACCAAAATTAAGTTTGGTATCGAAAATGATCCTCAGATTTCTAATCTTTTCGACTGGACGAGGGCATTCTCCGGCCTCTGACGGCCACCACGCCTGATTCCAGAGGGGTTGGCCTGGCCCAAACTCCATCATCTCTGTCTTCTCTGTATTAATTTTCAAATAGTTCTGACACAGCCAAGCCATGATATCAGTAAGGCAGGTATGAAACCTGGCTGCTGTGGTCTCTGGCTGGTTGGTGATGGAAATGATGAGCTGAGAGTCATCAGCATACGTGATCAGCCAGAATCCGTGTCTCCTGACTAAATTGGCCAGAGGAGTGACATACAGCTAACACAGGATTGGCGATAGCGCAGACACTTGTGGTACTCCACAGGAGAGGTGAAAACTCTCTGACTGCATGCCATCCCAGAACAGCTTCTGCTCTCTTGCTTCCAGAAAAGAGGACAGTAGGGACAGGGCAGTCCCTCCGACCCCTATATCCCTCAGCCGCTGCACCAAAACAGTGTGATTTACAGTGTCAAAAACGGCTGATAGGTCAAGTAGTACGAGGACCGCCCTTCCCCCTTCGTCCACAGCCCTGCAAATCTCTTCAGCTGCAAGAATTAGTGCCGATTCGGTAGAGTGACGTGGAGGGAAGCCATGCTATGAAGTATCCAGCAGGTTGTTCACATCAAGATAGTCTGTTAGCACTCTACAGAGTTGCTTTCCTAGTACTTTTGCAGTGATAGGGAGATCGGCGATAGGTCGATAGTTTTTGGGCTTACCAGGATCTAGGTTTGGTTTCTTTAGAAGAGGTGAAATAGCCGCCTTTTTCCAACTAGTGGGGTAGCTGCTGGTAGCTAAAACTTGATTCAAGATGGGGGTAAGATTTTTACAGATCTTATGTGCTGTTTGGTGCATAATAGAAGGGGGGCAAGGATCTGTAGGTGCCCCAGATTTTATGGAGAGTAAACGTTTTTTAACCTATCCATTATTCATTGGCTGAAAACAGGTCAGTTTGCATTGTGGACTGATTTTAGGCACTAGCATGTCCTGAGATCTGACCTATACTTCTTACTATGTATTATTTAGTTGAGAAAAATTCCAGGGTAAAAAAATAGACTGTAAAAAGGACAGAGAAAAAACTCTTAGTACAGGATGTATTCTCCATTGTAGTTTCTATTAAACGAATAGTAAAAACCACTGGAAGGAGCATGGATGAGCAGGAGTGAAAATCACAAGTAATACCTCTCCTCACAGCAGTGGTCTAAAGTAGCTCCATAGGCAAAGTTAAATCACAGCTTTCCCAAATAGATGTGCTTATCAGATTTTATGAAAGGTGCAATGATTGTTTTTCATACATATTGCTTCTTGCAATTGATTATATTGGTAAAGAGCATCATCTAAACTGTGCCTTGCCTAATCATGGAGGGGGGGGGGCTGAGTAAAACGCCAAGGTATACGACTCAATAATCCGTGGTACATTTTCTTCTAAAAGAAACATGAGAGCCACAGAGGCATTGTTGTTTGTTGTCCTCGTCTGTGTATTGTGTATGTATATCATGGTGCTTGAATAGCATCAAGTCATTTCTAGATGGAAACAGAAGTTGTGATTGCCACAATTACAAGAGTGCAGGAATCCTGTGTGATCCTATTTAGCTCCAATAAGACTATTTTAAGCCCTGGGAGATGCCAAGGCGTCCATTGTCTTTCTCAAGGGTTCAGTGACTTTGCGCTTATGTTTTTTACTTTTTAGCTCTACTATGCCAGGGCATCAGGTTCTCCATCGCCAAAGCACAGTGCCACGATTAGCTTTCATTTCCTCATTAGAATCAATGCTAAAATAATACTCTTCGGAGACTGCTAACTCTGCTTTCTAGCTCCTTTACTCCAAAGTAATTGTACTTCTCACTCCCATTACAGGAAGAAACTGACTGTTAACTGTAAAGTTTGACGAAAAAGGAAAAAGGCAATGATACTTGGCTGAGATTGCTAATGACCAACAGCCAGATTCATGAAAGACAATTCGGCTCGCAAAGGGCCAGATTCTGCGAATCTGGCCCTTTGCGAGCGCAAATTTTGCATTTGGGATTAATCATCCCAAATGCAAAAATCGCTATTAGCGAAATCGCATATTTGCGAGGAATTGCATTTAAGGAAACTCTATTTGAGATTCCTTAAATGCAATTCGTTAACCATTTTTGAATTGCGAATTCGCAATTTTTGGTCGCTATTTACCACGAAGTCTGACTTCGTGGTTAATAGCGAAAAAATAGAAAAAAGCACTTTAGTGCTTTTTTTTCATTTGCATGTTACACACACACATGTCCTTTGGATATGTGTGTGCGCAACACCTGTGTAAATTTGCATTTCAGGGGAGCTACAGGGTGTCCTTTGGACACCCCTGGGACCCTTGAATTTGCATCCTTATTTGCGATTAGCTAATTGCTAATCGCAAATAAGGAAGCTGTAGGAATCACAATAAATATTGCGATTCCTACATGAATCCCGTTTTGCGAGTCTGTAATAGCGATTCCTTATGAATCGCTATTAAAGACTCGCAAAACGGGTCTTTAGATGAATCTAGCTGTTAGTTCCATCAGTTATTTGCCCCCTCCGCGACATCCATCAATGTAGCCTTTGTTGAGGGCTTAACACCTCTGCCTCTTAAACAAGCCTTGGTCTCTTTTCTCTTAAAAATAAATTTCATCTAGATCCCCCTAATCATGACAATTGTAAAACTATTACTGAGTTTCTTACTTTGAATTATGGGCAATGAAGGCCTTACTTTGTTGATTATCTTGGACATGCTTGCAGTCTTTAATACTATGGACCATAGATAATTGGTTCAGGTCACTGGGGAAAGACACCTGTGATGTTCATGGATTTCCTCGTTTCTCTATCAAAGAAATCAGTGAATCCACTGCAAGTTATTTCACTTACTTCGCCTCATTGTCTCATGGCATTTTGCTGGGCTCTCCACTCTTACATTGTATGTTAACTATTTAATTGAGACCTCTTAAAACAATCACCCGAGCTCAAAATCTGAATTTTTAATCATATGCACATGTCCTTGTAATCTGATGACAGCGGCCTGGGTTCATCCTCACCCACAGGCCCTTCTCCTTTGCGTTAATTAGACTGAACCCTAGAATGCAACCGCTGCAACACATTGGAGTGTAACAAAAAATATTGGGGCAAATTTACAAGCCCCTTGTGACACTTTTGAGCCTCTGTTGCATCACTTTTGTGACGCAGTGACGGCGTATACAATGTGCCGCGTTGCGGCCCATTACAATGTGACGCATCTAGGGAGATGCGTCACGTTGTAAAGCCCTGTGTCACATTATATATGCGTCAAGTATAATGTGTGCAGGGTGGGCGTTCCCATGCGGGTAAGCCCCATAGAAGTGACGCAGTGAAAACTACAAGATTTTACTGCAACACTTCTAGGACGCCATGGTGTCAAAACCCTACTCCTGCTTGGAGCAGGTGTAAGGAGTGACGCAGTGTATTGGGAATAGGCCTCCCCATGTGTTGGGACGGGAAGTCTCCTGCATGTCTCTGGAGAGAGTGCTTCCCCTGCCTTATGCTAATCTCCAGGCAAGTCACTCAAAAGCTACTGTATAGTTTCTAGATCCCTACCTCAGTGAGCATGACAATCATACATGTCCACTGAGGGTCTCCCTGTTTACATGGATTGAGACCCTAGAGCTTGGCTCTGAGGTCGAGGGGGCATGCCTAGTGCACCCCTATTTTTCAGAGAGTGGCTACTGCCCTCTCTATTATGGCTGTGGTAGACTGACAGTGGTGGCAGCAATAAATCTATAGTCAGGAGGGGTGAGTCCCTAGGCACCCTCCTGACCAAGTCTGTGCAGTTTGCCATGCCTGTGGGCCTGTTGCCTTTGTCTGGCTGATGTGTGTTTGAGAGCCCGTGGGTGTACAGGGGAAGAATGGTGATTTGAGCCAGTGTGAGGAATGCGAGCTGTCCTGCTGGACATCCCAGCTCCCCCGTCCCCCTCCCTATTTCCTTGGAAAGGTGTGGTGGGCTGGGGGAGACACTCAGCTCTTATCTGGGTTTAGCTGCACTAACTGTGTGGAGAGAATCCTCCCCCACTGGTCAGGGCCTCCTGGGCTGGAGTTAATTAAAGTTCCTCTCTAGAGGGTTGCACAGCCTGATACCAGAACAGGACCTGCTACATGCTTTACCCATACATTGAACACGCGGTGAATGGTCTGTGATTGGAGGTGTATTCAGAATGCAGGAAGCGGCAGACCCTCTGATTAGATGAGCCTATCAATCAGAGGTGATAAAAGTCTGGCCTGAGTGGTCAGCTGTTGTTCAAAGACTGGGCTATGACAGAGAAGATAGCCAGGCACGGACCCCGCGGTGTGAAGGCAGAAGATAAGACTCTGTTCACTGCAGTCATTAAGGACCAGCTGTTTGTAAGGCTTGGAGGAACGTTCGCTTTGGACCAAGGAAATTACAGACAGCTGCCCAGTGTGGGAAGGAAGCTTGCGGCACATCACCAAAGGTGTGGGAAAGAAGCTTACAGCACATCACAGAGGCTGGTGGAAAGAAGCTTGCAGCACAGGACGAGAGCCAGAGAGAGGAGGATGCTTGATTCTAGTCTTTGAAGGTGAGATCAAATCCCCTCTAGGCTCCTCCCTTATGCTGTGGGAGCCTGTACAAGCAGTAACTGGGAAGAGAGGCCAGTGAAGCAGACCCCCACCTTACTTTTTGTGAACTCTGAGGGTATCGGGGTGAACTGGCACTCTGTCCAGCCACTACCCTTCTTCAGCTAGCCAGTGGCTACTGGACTAGTGGGACTCCAGTAAACTGTGCCAAGACATCCGGCACCTTTGATCAGATCCCTGACACCACTAGAGCGGTGTCCTCACTCACAATGGGAGGGGACTTCTGTTGCTTTGAGTGGGGGGTTATGGGGCTGATCACGACCATTTGACTTCGCATCATATGCTGAAACTATATCCTTTCAATACAAAGTTTGGTATCAAGGCTCTAGTGAATGAGAACAGCCCTGTGTAACATGATCTGTAATATGCAATGCTTAATGTGTGTTTTCATGTTAACTGTGTTTTTATAGTGCTTGGCGTCTAGGCGCTATAATACTGTTTGGGGTCAGAACTCTGCCCCAGAGGGTTGTAGAGACTTCTGTTTTTCACTGTTTATCCTAGTTTTATGTGTAGAATAATTATCTTATGTGTATTGAAGTACTTTTCTTTTATAAAAAGTAAAGCACTGACTGGACATTGAGTTTATCAGCTGGTGGTACGGTTTACACTGTATTCTGAATGTCTAACCCCACCTCACCTCCTTGAGTAAGCCTTGGACTGCTCTGTCTCGCTACCCTGAGAGAGTCAAGTGCTGGAGAGGAGTACTTTGTTATCCAGTTTTGGGTCCTTTAGTACTGAGGCCCCAGGACACCAGTGAGGGAACATTCCAGTTGATGCGATTGGAGCGCAGTTACCCCTGAGTGCCCTGGCGCCCAGGAAGCCGGGTCTAACATTGGTGGCAGCGGTGGGATCACTAGACTTCAGGCTCAGTGGACACTGAGACAAGTTGATAATTCCAGCAGATATCCATAAGCTATATGTAAAATGGCAGATAACATTGGAGAGGAATTGGAATTGCAGAACTTGACTGTGGAGCAATTAAAGCAAATGTGTGCTGAAAGGGGGTGGAAGGTCCCAAGGTCTAAGGACAGGGAACACCTGATTAGCCACATGAGAAAATGCTTTGAGCAAGAGGTCACTGTTGTGCAAGAGTTGGAGAGCACTGATACCACAAGCCTGCCAAGTCAGTCAGTGCAGGCTTCTCCTGTACCAGCCCCAAGGCATTCCCCAAGGCTTTCCCCCATGCTTTCCCCTAGGTATTCCCCTAGACCTGCCCCTAGACTTTCACCTCCCCCTATCTCAAGGGCTACCTTTTCCCCTGTCCCAGGATTCGCCTCCTTAGGAGGGACTGAGCTAGCAGAGACCCTTAAACTTCAGCTGAAACTCCAGGAAGCTAAGGATTTAGCAGAGGAGAAAGCAAGGGAGTTTGAAAGGGAGAAGCTAAGGATGGCCCGCCAGGCAGAAGAGGAGCAGCGAAGGGTCAGACAGGAAGAGTGGGCTTGGAAGGAGAAAGAGAAAGAAAGGGAGAGACAGGAGAAAGAGAAGGAGAGGGAAAGGGAGATGCTGGAGAAAGAAAGGGAGAGACAGGAGAAAGAGAAGGATAGGGAATTGGAGAAAGAGCGGTTAGCCCTAGAGAAAGAGAAGCTCAAGTTAGCAGCTGATAGAGGGCTTAGCTCTGTGGATGGTGCATCCACTTCAAAGTACCAGGGAAAGGAAAATACCACCAAGGTACCAAAAGTATTGATACACATGTATGTCCCTGGCACTGATATTCTCAGTTGGATGCGTGCCTTTCATTTAGCATGTAAGGCTCAAGGTCTTAATGGTCAGTCCAAAGCAGCGACTTTACTGAGTCGCCTCTCTCGGGAAGGGACTGAAGTGATTGAAAGGATGCCTGAGAAAGACAGTCTGACATATGAGTGCATGAAGGATGCTTTGATTAGGAGGTTTGGGTTGAAACCAGCCCAGTACTTGCAGAGGTTCCGTGAGAACAAGAAGGCAGAGGGGGTTCCTTTTGAGAATTGGGTCCATGACATAGTGAGAGACTGGAATGAGTGGGTGAGAGGGATGGAAGCCAATGATTACCAGTCCCTAAATCAGGTGATGATTGCAGAGCGTCTTCGGGAGGAGTGCTCTGTCCCACTCAGACAGTATTTGTCTGACCTTCCTGAGAGGGATCCTGAGAAACTTGCAGTGATGGCAGATAAGGGGCTTGCCAACAGAGTGAACAGGGGGCAGGGGCAATCCCTTTCCCAAACCCAAGGGGGAAAAGAACTCCCAGCAGGCTGGCCCTAAACCAGAGGGGAAGGGCCAGAACGGTTCCCAAGGCTCTCAGTCAGGACAAGAGTCTAAGGGGAACGGGGCCTCTAGTCAGTACTAGAAGGGGAAAGGAGGAAAGGGTCCTTTCACTCCGAATGGGATTAAATGCTATAAGTGCCACCGAGAGGGACACTTAAAGCCAGACTGCCCAGTGAAGGATGTGGTGCCAGTGGCACCCGTGATAGCAAGTGTGCTTTCAGTGGGGGCAGACATGAAGGGAGGCCCAAGTGAGTTTAACTTAGTCACCAGGGACATCTGGGAACTTGACCCAGAAGCCCTTAAGCACATTCACCGTAACTCAACGGGGTATATGAGTGTGGCAAGTATCAATGGAAGGAAGGTTCCTGCCATGAGGGATACTGGTGCCCACAGGACTATGGTTGAACGCAAATATCTCAAACCCGAAGAGATCATTCCTGGTTCCAAGGGGTATGGACTTGTAGCTAGTGGTGATGACATGGAGTACCCTCTTGCTAGAGTGGAGGTAGAGGTGAATGGCAGGAAGGCCATGGTCAATGTCGGGGTGCGAGAGAAGCAGGGTGCTGGGTGCTTTCTGGGGAATGATCTTGTTGAACCCAGGTTAGTACCAGGCCCTGAGGCCTACATGGCCTGGATTTCATCAGCTGTGCTCACTAGGGCACAGAAGGTAAAACTACTTCCTAGTGAAGTGGGGACAACTCTAGCGAAAGAGACACTAGAGGGGAACAGGCCAGAACAAGAACCAAGGGCAGATTCTGAGAAGGCACCTGTCCTGGTGTCGGCATCTCCTGCTTCAGTGGGAGAGGAGGGTGAGCATCCCGAGGCGGATAAGGTGTTGGAGTCTGGGTCCCTGCCAGAGCTGCAGGAGCTGCTTGCGGCAGGAGGACCGTCCCGTGAGGAGTTTTGTAAGGCGCAGGCTGAGTGTCCTACACTGGTGGGCCTGCGGAAAGCTGCTCAGGAACAGGTCTCTACTGGAGTAGTCAGAAAGCACAAGGTGGCTTGGGAAGATGTACTCCTTTACAGTGAGTCTGCTGACCCAGAGCCAGGAGCCAGCAAAAGGTTGGTGGTTCCTCAGGTGCACAGGAATTTCCTGCTGCAGCTAGCCCATGAAGTACCCCTAGCTGGGCACTTGGGCATCAAAAAGACAAAGGACAGGTTAGCACCTCTGTTTTACTGGCCAGGAGTTGGTCAGGATGTGGAGACATTTTGCCGAACCTGTCTGGTCTGTCAGGCCAGTGGCAAGTCTGGTGGTCAGACAAAGGCACCCTTGGTGCCCCTACCTGTTGTGGGGGTGCCCTTTGAAAGGGTGGGGATTGATATAGTTGGTCCGTTTGACCCTCCGTCATCCTCGGGCAACAAATATATTCTTGTTGTGGTGGATCATGCCACCAGGTACCCTGAGGCTGTGGCTTTGAGGAGCACTACTGCTAAGGTGGTAGCTAGGGCTCTTCTAGGGATCTTTTCCAGGGTTGGATTTCCACAGTCGGTGGTGACTGATAGGGGAACCAACTTCATTTCATCTTATATGAAGGCCATGTGGGAAGAGGTCGGGGTGACTTACCACTTCTCCACCGCTTACCATCCCGCAACCAACGGTTTGGTGGAGTGCTTCAATAAGACCTTAAAGAGCATGATGGGGACTCTGTCTGATCCCTTCAAGAGGAAGTGGGATCTCCTCTTGCCATGCCTGTTGTTTGCTTACAGGGAGATACCACAGAAAGGGGTAGGGTTCAGTCCCTTTGAACTACTTTTTGGGCATCCTGTCTGAGGTCCCTTGACATTGGTCAAGGAGGGCTTGGAAGGCAACCCTAAGTCCCCTACCCATGATGTGGTGGACTATGTCTTGGGCCTCCGTAGGCTGATGGCCCAGCTCATGAGTAAAGCAAAGAACAATCTTCAAGCCAGCCAACAGCTCATGAAGGAGTGGTATGACCAGAAGGCTATGCTGACTGGGTACCAGGAGGACCAGGAAGTTTGGGTCCTGAAGCCGATTTGTCCCCGGGCTCTAGAGGACAAGTGGTGTGGCCCCTACAAAGTTGTTAGGAAGATTTCTGATGTCAATTATCTAGTTGACACAGGTGCTGCACGGGAGCCCCAAAGGGTATTCCATGTCAATCGGCTGAAGCCGTGTCTTCGCAGGGAGTACACGGTTTCTTTACTTGCAATGGATGAAGAGAGTGAGCCCCTCCCTGACTTATTGCAAGGTGATGAGAAGGATGGTTCAGTTGAGGGAGTTAAGCTTGCCTCTGAACTGACACCTGAACAGCAGGTGGAGTGTAAAGAGCTGCTGGGGAGATTCTCCCATCTTTTTTCACTTACCCCTGGACTGACACCTGTCCGTGTGCATGACATAGACACAGGGGACACCCTGCCTGTTAAGAGCAAGACATATAGGATGTCAGACCGGGTTCAAGAGTGCATCAAGACTGAGGTGGCCAAGATGCTTCACCTGGGGGTTGTTGAGCACTCCCGTAGTCCCTGGGCCAGTCCAGTGGTGTTGGTGCCTAAGCAGGGGTCAGCTGGCCTGCGCTTTTGTGTGGACTATCGCGGTTTAAATACTGTGATAAAAACTGATGCCCATCCTATTCCCCGAGCTGATGAGCTGGTGGATAGGTTGGGTGCCGCCAAGTACCTTAGTACTTTTGATCTTACCAGCGGTTACTGGCAGATTGCATTAACACCTGGTGCCTAGGAGAAAACAGCATTTTCAACCCCAGGGGGCCTCTACCAATTTAAAGTTATGCCTTTTGGGTTGAAGAATGCTCCCGCCACTTTCCAGCGCCTAGTCAATCATGTATTGGCAGGCCTAGAAGAGTTCTGTGTGGCGTACCTGGATGACATTGCTGTCTACAGCTCCTCCTGGGAGGACCACATGGGACACCTGGATCAGGTGTTGGTGAGGATGCAGGGGGCCAAGCTGACCATCAAGGCAACCAAGTGTCAAGTTGGGCAGTCCTCTGTTGTTTATCTTGGACATCAGGTGGGTAATGGGAAGGTTTGCCCCCTGGAGGCTAAAGTCCAGGCGGTGCTGGACTGGGAGACTCCCACTACTCAGACCCAGGTAAGGGCCTTTCTTGGCCTTACTGGTTACTATCGGAACTTTGTAGCAAACTATGGGACCATTGTTGCTCCATTGACAGCCCTGACCTCTAAGAAGCAGCCCAGGAAGGTGATCTGGACTGAAGAGTGTCAGAAGGCATTTGATGAATTGAAGACTGCACTATGCAATGCACCTGTGTTGAAGGCCCCCGATTACAGTCAGACCTTCATTGTGCAGACAGATGCTTCAGACAAGGGAGTTGGGGCAGTTCTTGCCCAGCTCAATGAAAAGGGAAGGGAGCATCCTGTGGCCTTTATCAGCCGCCAACTACTCCCCAGAGAGCAGAACTGGTCTGCAGTTGAAAAAGAATGCTTTGTCATAGTGTGGGCCCTTTGAAGATTCAGGCCTTACTTGTTTGGTGCAAAGTTTGTGGTTCAAACAGATCACAAGCCCCTCAAGTGGCTTATGGCAATGAAAGGTGAGAATCCAAAGTTGCTCAGGTGGTCCATATCTCTGCAGGGACTAGATTTTACAGTGGAACATAAAGCAGGCTTACAGCACGGTAATGCAGATGGACTTTCCCGCCGGTTTATCCAATTAGATGATCGGTCTTCTCCCACTGGGAAGTAAGTACCGGCCATTCTGATCTGGGGAGGGCATATGTTGGGACGGGAAGTCTCCTGCATGTCTCTGGAGAGAGTGCTTCCCCTGCCTTATGCTAATCTCCAGGCAAGTCACTCAAAAGCTACTGTATAGTTTCTAGATCCCTACCTCAGTGAGCATGACAATCATACATGTCCACTGAGGGTCTCCCTGTTTACATGGATTGAGACCCTAGAGCTTGGCTCTGAGGTCGAGGGGGCATGCCTAGTGCACCCCTATTTTTCAGAGAGTGGCTACTGCCCTCTCTATTATGGCTGTGGTAGACTGACAGTGGTGGCAGCAATAAATCTATAGTCAGGAGGGGTGAGTCCCTAGGCACCCTCCTGACCAAGTCTGTGCAGTTTGCCATGCCTGTGGGCCTGTTGCCTTTATCTGGCTGATGTGTGTTTGAGAGCCCGTGGGTGTACAGGGGAAGAATGGTGATTTGAGCCAGTGTGAGGAATGTGAGCTGTCCTGCTGGACATCCCAGCTCCCCCGTCCCCCTCCCTATTTCCTTGCAAAGGCCTGGTGGGCTGGGGGAGACACTCAGCTCTTACCTGGGTTTAGCTGCACTAACTGTGTGGAGAGAATCCTCCCCCACTGGTCAGGGTCTCCTGGGCTGGAGTTAATTAAAATTCCTCTTTAGAGGGTTGCACAGCCTGATACCAGAACAGGACCTGCTACATGCTTTACCCATGCATTGAACACGCGGTGAATGGTCTGTGATTGGAGGTGTATTCAGAATGCAGGAAGCGGCAGACCCTCTGATTGGATGAGCCTATCAATCAGAGGTGATAAAAGTCTGGCCTGAGTGGTCAGCTGTTGTTCAATGACTGGGCTATGACAGAGAAGATAGCCAGGCACGGACCCCGCGGTGTGAAGGCAGAAGATAAGACTCTGTTCACTGCGGTCATTAAGGACCAGCTGTTTGTAAGGCTTGGAGGAGCGTTCGCTTTGGACCAAGGAAATTACAGACAGCTGCCCAGTGTGGGAAGGAAGCTTGCGGCACATCACCAAAGGTGTGGGAAGGAAGCTTACAGCACATCACAGAGGCTGGTGGAAAGAAGCTTGCAGCACAGGACGAGAGCCAGAGAGAGGAGGATGCTTGATTCTAGTCTTTGAAGGTGAGATCAAATCCCCTCTAGGCTCCTCCCTTGCGCTGTGGGAGCCTGTACAAGCAGTAACTGGGAAGAGAGGCCAGTGAAGCAGACCCCCACCTTACTTTTTGTGAACTCTGAGGGTATCAGGGTGAACTGGCACTCTGTCCAGCCACTACCCTTCTTCAGCTAGCCAGTGGCTACTGGACTAGTGGGACTCCAGTAAACTGTGCCAAGACATCCGGCACCTTTGATCAGATCCCTGACACCACTAGAGTGGTGTCCTCACTCACAATGGGAGGGCACTTCTGTTGCTTTGGGTGGGGGGTTGTGGGGCTGATCACGACCATTTGACTTCGCATCATATGCTGAAACTATATCCTTTCAATACAAAGTTTGGTATCAAGGCTCTAGTGAATGAGAACAGCCCTGTGTAACATGATCTGTAATATGCAATGCTTACTGTGTATGTTCATGTTAACTGTGTTTTTATAGTGCTTGGCGTCTAGGCGCTATAATACTGTTTGGGGTCAGAACTCTGCCCCAGAGGGTTGTAGAGACTTCTGGTTTTCACTGTTTATCCTAGTTTCATGTGTAGAATAATTATCTTATGTGTATTAAAGTACTTTTCTTTTATAAAAAGTAAAGCACTGACTGGACATTGAGTTTATCAGCTGGTGGTACGGTTTACACTGTATTCTGAATGTCTAACCCCACCTCACCTCCTTGAGTAAGCCTTGGACTGCTCTGTCTCGCTACCCTGAGAGAGTCAAGTGCTGGAGAGGAGTACTTGGTTATCCAGTTTTGGGTCCTTTAGTACTGAGGCCCCAGGACACCAGTGAGGGAACACTCCAGTTGATGCGATTGGAGCGCAGTTACCCCTGAGTGCCCTGGCGCCCAGGAAGCCGGGTCTAACACCATGCATTGCTGGAATTGCGTCATGCTTGCGACACGACAACAGCAACGCGTTACTTTTGGGCCATCAGATGCATCAGCATTTCTGATGCATGTGTCAAGACTTGCGCCATGGTGTGCCGTATTGCAAATATGGCGCATCCATGGTAGTGCATGGAGGCGCAGGGAAACTGACGCATCTGTAAAGATGCGTCAGTTTCTTGTAAATCTGCCCCATTGTGTTTAGTAAGAGATACACTCTTCTTAATATTGCTTCGCCAGCTATAAAACCCCCTCTCTTACTTTTTTGCCTAGGGATAAAGTGTAAAATCTTAAGGTTTATTTTGTGCTAATGGTAATGAATACTAAGGTGAAGCAGGCAAAAAAGAACAATACATTGTACTGAACAAGCTTGAAAACAAACATCTATGCCATGCTGCCTTTTGTCAGAGTTATCCTTATTGGGATGTAGTCAACAACATCAGCACTTTATTAGACTTTTGTAAAAAAACATAAAAGTCAATATTATAAATATCCAAAATTCACCATTCCTATGTTTCATCTACCATAGATTAGACTTCTTCATTAAAATACACATGATTAAAAATGCAAGCAAATACGAAAAAGAAGGGAAACCAAAGTAGCCTTGCGCCCATGCCTGATCCACCCTCAGTGATTAGTCACAGCTTGACTGCAGATTTTAAAAAACTAATAACATGCAATACCATACTCCCTGAAAGCATTGATAAAAAAGTAAAAGCAGAATGCACCTGTCTAAAATTTGCCTTTTTTATAATGGGGATGATATAGGTCTCCCTCGGTACCTCATAGTAGCTAAAAAAACATTAAAAAGTGGAGCGTATTCTGTGGAGACTTGTCGTTGCAGCCATAGGGCAACAGGATCTCACCTTTATTTCTCCCATGTGGGTGGGCGAGGAGAAGATGGAATAAATCAAAGCGGAACCTGGTCAGTAAAAAGCGGTTGTAAGACAGCGGGAACCCTAGGAGATATGGATCCGTAAATAGAACAGTTTTCAAAATGATACATCTACATACACTGGCCTTCCTTAGCTCCCGCTCTTCCATATCTGCCTCTTGTTGTCCAAAAAAAGCCTCCTTGGCACACACCAGGTCCTTCCTGCTGATTAATTCCTGGTTGATAAAGAGAACAGCTCTTCCTAGACTCCTAAATCCTTCTCGTATGTATTTAAGCCAGGGAATATAATAAACATGTTCACAGGCTAAACAGTCCTTTAGGATCTCTTTGTTTAAGGAAGTCCCGTTACCTATCTATATTTAGATCAAAAGGGAAAGGGGGCGAAAAGACAACAGGTCCAACAGATAGGACATTCCCAGCTCTTCGTGTACTATAAAAGTTGAGGTTCCCTGAGGTACACTTAAGAGCCGTCTCAGGAAGTTATTTTCTTTTTTTTTTGTAACTCTTTTTATTGTTAAATAAAAACATGAAAAAACAAACAAGGCAATAGAACAATATACTCGGGCGTGCACTCAAGGAGGACAGGAAATGCATTACAATACAATACAGGAGTTATTTTACACAGATGAGGGGGTCGGAGGCAGGGAACGCAAAGTCAAAGAACATAAACGCTAAACAACACCAGGAATGTTAGGTCAGGGGGACTGGGGAGGATTAGGTATCTCTGTGAGGGGGGGGCGTACATATATCTCCCCGGTATGAGTTCCAAATTTTCCCCCATTTCCTGGGTCTACCTCGTGCCACATACACAGTCTTCTCCCTAAACATGCACCAATCCATGTTCTCCTTCCATGCCACAACCGTGGGGGGCCTCTGGGAGCCCCACAGCTGTGCAATGTCTCTCTTAGCAATCATATTACCAAGGGTCGCCCATCGTATCTGTGACACATCATAGTCATTCGGCTCCCATACATTCAACAAACACCGTCGGGCTTCAGGCAACATCGCCACACCCGTTACCTCATTCATCACCTCATGTATGCAATTCCAGAAAAGCACCATCTCAGGACATTCCCAAATTATGTGGAGAAAGGTACCAAGCAGACCACATCCGCGTTTACATAATCCATCCGTCGAATAACCCATACGAATCAAGCGTGTGCCGGTAACATAAATCCGATGTAAAATCTTAAGCTGGACAAGGCGAAGAAGGGCCGGGATCACAACCTCCTTGGGTGAGGATATCGCCGATTGCCAGTCCTCGTCGTCTAATTCTATACCATCTGCAATCCAGACCGCCCTAAGGTGCTCGAGCAGGCTCAAGCGATCATTGATCATTTTCTTGTATATCAGAGAAATGGTGCAATCTGGCACATGACCATCTAGTATACGATCTTCGAGGGGGGAGGACTCCGGAATGTCGCTACCCATGGGAAAAACCGAACTCAGCGCATGGTGAATCTGGGCATAGCGGAAGAATTCCCTATCACTTAGTTTGTATTCTATATTCAGTTCTGCGAAAGTCTTTATCCTGCCCTTTACCCAGAGATCGCCCACTCTACAGATACCAATCATGTCCCATTTCTCAAATCCTTTCGTCTTCCACAGGCAACCTAATCTCGCAGATGCATAAAGCGGCGTCGCACGGGTCAGTCGATCCCTCCATCCCATGGCCGCAGTCGCACAATGCCACACTCGTACTGCTATCTTGGTGGGTCCCGAAAGCTGTGTTCGAGAAGATCCAGAATAGAGTGCCCTGTTATAATCACCACCCGGTAGCAGCCACTTATCCATTTCGAACGCTGGATTCAAAGCCGGGCCATACATCCCATGGTTGATTGCTGCAAGCTGGGAAGCCCAATAATATCGCCTGATATCCGAAAGTGCAATACCGCCATCATACCAGGGAAGTGTTAACTTTGGAAGAGTGATACGCGAACGCCCGTCCCATATCAACTGTCTTTGTAAAGTCTCCACCTCCCGAAAATACCTTGCCGGAATGACGTCGAGGGTATTTTGGAGTGCGTATAAAAACCACGGCAAGGACATCATTTTAAAAAGAGCTGCTCGCCCAAGAGGAGATAACGGCAACTTACGCCAACCCACTACGTCAGATCGTAAACGTTGAAGCGGAGGAAGCAAATTACGTTCATAGCGAACCGCAGGGTCCAATGTTATAAAGACTCCCAGATATTTAAAACCCGTCTGTGTCACCTGGATAGGACATCCACGCGGCAGGAGAGGGACGCCGCCGGCGAGCACCTATATGTGAGACTTGGTCCAGTTAATTACGAGGCCGGAGTTTCTTCCAAACGAATTAAGCACATCAAATAATACATTCAACGATTTTTGAGGCGACGTGAGATACAACAAAATATCGTCCGCATAGAGCGATATGCGGTCCTCAAAGTCCGGAGTCCATTGTATGCCTCTCATCGAAGGCTCCCACCGTATCCAGGCAGCAAGAGGTTCCAAGGCAAGGGCAAAGAGAAGTGGGGACAGCGGGCAACCCTGCCGCGTACCTCTCCCAAGAACAAAGGGCCTGGAGACCCGACCGTTTACCACAACCTGTGCCAATGGTTCCTCATACAGAAGTTTTACCCAACCAATGAAACCAGGGCCAAAACCAAATTTCGCAAGAGCAGCCCAGAGATATGGCCATTCGACTGTATCAAAGGCCATCGTGGCGTTCAAGGAAGCCAAGATGGCCAGTTCACGCAGTGATGTCGCCCTCGCGAGAACACCATGTAAGCGCCGCAAATTCAATGCTGTTGTGCAATGTGGAATGAAACCAGACTGATCCGGATGAATTAAGTCACTGACTACCTTTATCAAGCGGTTTGCGAGCAACTTAGCAAGGATCTTAGGCTCAGCATTAAGGAGCAAGATAGGCCTGTAAGACGCACAGCGGTCCCGTGGCTTCCCCTCCTTATGGATCACCACGATGGTCACAAGACGCTGATCACGAGGAAGGGAGCCAATTTCTCGCGATGCTAAGAACATATCACGGAGATACGGTGCCAGCGTGTCAGGGCGCAACTTGTAAAGTTCGATGGGAAGACCATTAGGGCCCATAGCTTTCCCGGAGCGAATAGAGCGGATAGCGAGAGCCACCTCGTCAACCGAGGGCGCAGCATCCATGAAGTCCCTGTCTGACTCCGACAAACGAGGCAACGCAACATCTCGTAACAGCAAATGAGAGTCTTCCTCAGATAATACACATCCCGAAAATATTCAGCAAAGCACTCAACAATGCCAACAGGGTCAGTCACTCGCATGCCATCAGGTCTCTCAATCACTGGAAACACACGACTTGCCCTCTCCTTTCTGTCTAGCCATGCAATCAGTTTCCCAGCCTTGTCGCCCACATCATACAGTCGTCCCTGCTGTTCTCTACCCATCGTTTTAGCTGCATCTGTAACCAGGGCCTTATACTCAAGTTCTTGAGACTTAGAACATGAAGCGCATCTTGAGTAACACTCCGCTCCAAAGCACTTTCCAACTCAATAATTTCAGTCTCAAGGCGGACTACCGCCTCATATCTGCTTTTCTTGGCGCACCCAATTAACGACAGTGCCTGCCCCCGGATGACCGTCTTAAATGCTTCCCACAGGGAAACAGGAGAGGACACAGACCCCACATTCTCAACAAAGTACAGATCCTAAGACTTAATCAGTTCAGTTCGGGTTTTAGGGTTATGGAGGTACCATGGATTAATCGGGGCCACCCTTCCCTCAGCACCCACATTCATATTTATCTGAAACCACAGAGGGGAGTGGTCCGATATGCCTCGAGCCAGATGTCTGATCTCCCCAATTGACGAGGACTGGGCAGTCGGCATCAAAACATAGTCCAACCTGGAAAGACTACCATGTGCACCGGAATGGAAAGTGTACTGTGTCTGTCCTGGATGCATCAATCTCCAACAGTCTACAAGTCCCAGTGCTTCCAAGAAACCACCCAACCAAGACTGCACTCTCGTAAGATCTCTGGGGGGGGTAGCGATCCTCCCTCCCGGAGACGACTGAGTTGAAGTCTCCACCCAGTATCAGGACACCATTCGGGAGCCCCAAAACTACTCGTCCCAAATAGGCAAAAGTAGTGGTCTGTTAGCCAGGTGGGACGTACACCGAGAGCAACGAGATAGTTTTTCCCTCCAACCTACCAGTGAGGGCAACATAACGCCCCCTAGTATCCAGAACTATGTCATCGATTTCCAGGGGAAGAGAGTTCCTGACCAGTATACCCACCCCTCTAGAACTAATGGTGAACCCAGAATGTGCAGCGAGACGATATCCCCGCCTGTTCATAGCGTAACAAGCGTTTCCAATCAAGTGAGTCTCTTGCAGTAACACTACATCAGGGGAGAGGCGTCGCAACGTTTGTAAGACTACCCCCTCTTTATCCGGTCCCCCAAATTTATTTATTTATTTATTTTTAGGATTTATTAAGCGCAAACAATTGCCCGCAGGCATCTCGGCGCTGTATTGTATTACTCTCCTGTATGATGTTGGGAATATTTTCAGAGGTTAAATAGCCAGGTTTTCAATTTCTTCCTGAAGGACATTAAATTTGGACTTGATCTTATGGTTTGTGGAAGGGTATTCCACAATCTTGGGGCGGCAACCAGGAAACGTCTGTCTCCCCAGTTGACCAGCCTGGTCCGTGGCACTACCAGGTCATTCTGTCCTGCTGATCGTAGCATTCGTGTGGGAGTGTATGGGACAAGATGGTCGCGCAGGAATTGAGGTGCTTGATGGTGTAGTGACTTGTAGACGATACATAACGTCTTAAATTTAATTCGGTTCCTAACAGGAAGCCAGTGGAGACTCCTCAGAGATTCTTGTATTGGCTTAAATTTCGGAATGTTAAGGAGAAGTCTGGCTGCCGCATTCTGGATTGTTTGCATTTTCTTAATTATCCTGACTTGTGCATTTGCAAACAAGCCATTGCAATAGTCCAGTGCTGATAGAACCAAAGCGCTAACCAGTGTCTTGCCCACATTAGTAGGGAGGAAAGGAAGGATCTTCCTGACCAGACGTAACTTATAGAATGCCGTGGAAGCCGTCTGATTGGCGTGAGCCATGAAATTAAGCTTGTCATCGAAGATGACCCCCAGATTTCTCACTTTCGTGACTGGTTTGGGTACGGCTCCAAAAGATGATGGCCACCAAGATGGGGACCAGCTAGGGCTAAGCTGGCCAAATGTGACCACCTCGGTTTTGTCAGAATTTAATTTCAGACAGTTTGCCGACATCCATTTTCCAATGGCCAGCATACCTGTCTTGAAATTTTCCGCCACTGTTTCCCCATCGTTTCTGACAGCCAGTATCAGCTGAGTATCGTCCGCATATGAGGTAAGGTTCATCCCATGCGCTTTGATGGTGTTAGCGAGGTCCGACACATATATATTAAATAGTGTCGGACTAAGGGATGAACCTTGAGGTACCCCACATGGCAGTGATAACTCAGCGGATTCAAACTGTCCCAGTATAACTGCCTGGGTTCTCTCTGCTAAAAAAGACGCTAGCAGATCTTTTGCTAGGCCTTGCACACCCATCTTTTTGACACGGTTGACTAGGATCTTATGGTCAACCGTGTCGAAAGCAGCCGATAAATCTAAGAGCACCAACAGTGCTGTGCCACCTTGGTCTCTGATTAGTCGAATGTCATCTGCTGCTTTGATGAGTGCTGTTTCCGTTCCATGATATTTGCGGAATCCAAATTGTGTTTCGTCGAGCAGATGGTGTTGCTCGATGAATTCCGTAAGTTGAATATTCATGACTTTTTCAACTATCTTAGCAAGGAAAGGTAAGTTCGCTATAGGCCTATAGTTTTTGAGTTCTGCTTTGTCCAAGCCGGGTTTTTTCAGGAGGGGTTTGAGTAGAGTTTTTTTTAGCTGGTTTGGAAAAGTGCCTGTGCGGAACATGAGATTGCTTATTTGGGTAATAACTGGAATGACCGTATCCATTATTGAACGCAGAGTATTTAAAGGGCAGGGATCCAAAGTTGATCCAGATTTAATAGTTTTGATAATATCCTGAATGTGAGCTTCTGTGACCTCAGAAAAACAAGAAAAATTATTACTTGGAGATGGAGTATTTATTTTCTCAAGGCATTGGTTATCACCTAGGTTGAAGGCTGAAAATATGTTGTTCACTTTGCTAAAAAAGAATGACGCCAGTGAATCACAGAAATCTTGTGAACAAGGGGGGTTGAGGTCTGGGGCGCATCCCGCAAGATGTTTAGTTATTTCAAAGAGCTTTTTGTTCGAGTTTTTTGCGCTCTCAATTTGCTCAGTGTAAAACTTCTTTTTTGTCTCTATAATCAGAAGTTTATATTGGATTAACAATTCCTTGTACACTACCTTATCCTCGTTATCATACTGTTTCCTCCAAATTCTCTCTTTGTTTCTGCATTGTTGTTTTAGTTTTTTAAGCTCCTCAGTGTACCATGGTGCTGAGGGGGATCTTCTATTCCTGGACATTCTTTTTTCAGGTACCAGTTTATTGGCCGCCTGACCCACCCATATGTGATATTGTTCAATAGCGGTTTCTGGATCAATAGCCCATGTGGGTGTAGAGTTCTGTAACGCCTCCTTAAAACTGGGAATATTGACATCTTTCCAGACCTTGAACCATTCTCGTTTGGGAGGGGGTGAGGTGGCCGTTGATGTTTTATTAATTAATATTGTGGCCAATACCAGGTGATGATCGGACCAAGTCATTGGTAAGACATCAGTCACTAGTATATTCTCCAGGTTGGTAAAGATACCATCTAAGGTGTGGCCTGCATTATGAGTGGGTCCTTTCACCAACTGAGCTAGACCAAAAACCTCCATTTCAGATAGCAATGAAGTAGTATCCTTATCTTCGCTACATTCCAAATGGAAATTAAAATCACCTAACAGAGTCACAGATTTATCAATGGCTGTAGTTTCTAGGAAAGTGAGTATCTCCGTGAGGAATTCCGACCGCGATTCTGGTCTTCTATATAGTAGTACACCTTTAAAATTGTGTGAGGGGGACAGATAGATGTCGAATTGAAGCGCCTCACAAGCCGTTGAAGGAATGGCAGTGGTACGAATTTTAAAAGAGTCACGGGCTATTATAGCAACCCCACCGCCTCTTTTACCAATTCTATCTAGCCTATAGGACTTGAAACCTTGTGGAACAGCTATTACAAGGTCCGGGTCAGAGGCTTTATCCAGCCAGGTCTCCGTCAGGAACATTATATCTATGTTCCTGTCGATGAGTACATCGGCTACCTCTTGCCTATGTTTGGCTAGTGAGCGCACGTTAATGAGGGCTATCGTGAACCCTTGGTTTATCTGGATCGAGTTTTCACTACCTGCTCTTTTGTTTAATAGGGGAATGGACATTTGACAGTGATTACAGTCCAGTACAATTTTAGATGATATAGAATCAAGGCTATACCTTATGCATTTTTCCATAACTTGTGGGCGGAGATCAATCAGCGCGGAGCGTGGGTAAGTTGTGGTGCTTACACGAGCAATCTGGCCAGGGGGGGTGGCCCTAGGCCCGTGTCCGGCGCAGACGGGCGCAGACGGGCTTGCCTTTGGCGCGCCTTCGGCGCGCCGCCGGCGCGCCCGCTGCGCCCGCCCGCTGCGCGGACGGGAAGGTAGTCTGTTTATATCCATCCAAGAAGGAGGGAGGAGGGTGGAGGGGCGGAGATCAGTCCCGCGATCCTTCCCCAGGCCAAGATGGCGCCTAAAGATTGTCTAGTGGTGCCTGGCGCCTAGCAACAGTGGCGCTGCCGGACACGAGGGGGGGCCCTGGAGCGATGTGAGTCTCGCTCTAGGTGGGGGCTGCTAAAAAAGCTCCTGATTAAAATATTAACAATGTTTAAAAAACGAGTGTCTTTTTCGTTCAAATAACACCCAATCACAACCAATAAATGCTCAGCGCGCAAGGGAGCGCAAAGAACCCCCGGCTATCCGCCTCAAACCATTTACATTCCAGCATAGTAGCCTCAGCCCCCTACCCCCCATCCCAACCGTAGATGATCTGCCACCTCATGTTGAACACAACACCCAGGTCCAAAATTGAAACAATCCGTTGCCTTGAAAAAGAATGGAACACACCCAACACACTCCCCCCTTCCCCCCAGCAGTACCCCGGTACAACTCCCCCCACCCTGCACCCCTGCGTAGACTCAAAAGCCACCCCAACTTGCAGTGTGCCTGTCGCCCTAACAAGAACTAATCTACACAAAGTAACCCAGAGGAGGAAAGGGTCCCTTTCACCCCCGCCACCTCCGGGTGTATATTTCAAAGCATACGATCATAAAAGTCAGCAAACCGCAGTTGTCTATTGTACTCATTGTCCGGAACTCGGGTTCCATCGCTCATTCTTGTTCCAACAGGCCACCTTCAGCTCCACCTGAATGTTCCGTGCGGTCGCGCCGGGTAGGCAACGTATCCAGCCAGTCACTCACCCCCTCGGGGCGATCAAAAAAGAGCGTCCGATCATCATACTCAACACGCAAACGGGCCGGGAAATGCATCGCATACTTCAAGTCCATATCTCTGAGTCACCTCTTCACCCCCTGAAATCCCATCCTTTGCTTCTGAGCGGATTGGGAAAAGTCTGGGTAGAAATTCACCGTGGCGTTTTCAAACTGCGTAGGGCCGCCCATCCGTGAAGCCTGCAAAATGGCGTCTCAGTCCCTGAAATGAAAAATTCTGGCGATGATCGGCCCCGGGGGGAATCCCGGCTTCGCCTTCCCTCCCGGTACTCTGTGTGCACGTTCCACCGCGAAGAATTTACTCAGTCCCTTGGGGGTGAGGTGATTGAGGATGAGGTCTTCGACAAGGAGATCAGTGGTCAGTGTTCCAGAGTTTTCAGGGACCCCAATAATACGTACATTATTGCGCCTTGCTCGACCCTCAAAATCCTCCAGTCGACGAGCAAAGAGATCGTTGGAGGATCTCAAATTGCGAACTTCTGTCTGCAAGTCGGACATATCCGTCGTGAGGCTGGAGGTCTTCAAGTCTAAGGATTTTACCTTCTCATTAGTCTCCGCTAAATCTGTTCTGATGAGATTGACGTCAATGGCCACGGTGTCAAGCTTCAGGGCCAGAGCCTCGTATTGCTGGCCGATGGATGTCTTGATACTAGCAATAGCGCCCACGACGTCTTGCAGTGTTAAATCCGCCAACACAGTAGGTCCGTCAGTTGCCTCCTCCCGGGCTCTGGGTGTACCACCGGGGGACCCCCTGGGTTGAGTATAATGATCCATAACATTTGTTTGAGTTGCACCCCCCCGGAAAGCGGTCTTGACTTTCCGTTTCTCACCATCGGGCTTGCCTGTCATGGTGGGCTGTGTGCCCCGAAGGGGCGCCTGAGATCTGGTCAAAATGGCTCCTCCGAATTCACCCACGAGGTCACCAGAGACAGATTGAGCCAGTGTATTGCCGCAGCCACGCACTTGTTGTTCCCAGGCCTATGTGGAAGTCACGGGATCCAGTTGCGCCCAGCGTTGGTCCCGGGGAAGAGCAATACCAGTTAGCAAAAACAAAACCGAAAGTCAACTCCGGGCCGAGGCCTGAACCCCCCTAGCCGATGTTGTTGAAGTACTGCCTGGGCACAGTAACAACTCGAGGCCCGGGTGTCTCCACGGGATAGGCCGCAAAGGTTCGAAGTGTCGTAGCTTAGGAACCCGAAGTCCAAATCAATTTCTGAAAGCAGCTATTATATCAGCTGGGCCGCGTCATCAAAACCTATCTTCGTATTCAGGATATAATTCAGGATAGATGCGGGAGGCGGCGAGGGTCTCGGGAGCCCTGTGCTCACGCGGCCATCTCGGCTGCGCGCGAAGCCCCTCCTCCAGGAAGTTATTTTCAACTCTTTGGAGCTTGTCATGAGCGATATAATCCCAGATTTCACTACCGTACGTCACCTGTGCGATGCACCTGGCTCTGTAAATCTGCAGTAGTGATTCTATTGTTTTTTTGACCAAACGAAAGGCAAAGTTGGCAAAAGCAGTGTTAGCCTGTACAAATTCCCCCTGCTTTCTGCTTTCTAATGGTCCCCAGTTTAACTTGAAATCCAGCTTAATCCGCTGGTAAGAACATGCACTGGTTTTTGGGACTAAAAAAGACTCAACCTTAAAGTTAAAAGACTTCCTTGAGCTATGTCCCACCTGCATCAAAAATGCATTAGAGTCATTGGCCAACAGGTCCCGGTCTTCCATAAATGTCATGAAGGAGCTATGGAGAGTTTGCAGCACCCTCGCGGTCCGGGCGTAAGGACAGCGTCATCAGAATGCAATAATACCGGCAGGCCATGCCGTCCCACCTGGGTGAAGTCCAGCTTTATACCCACTAATATCTTCTGCAGGATTTTTATATATAAATTAAAATAAAAAGGGGCCAATATGCAATCCTGACGAACCCCTCTCTGAATTGGAAACTGCTGGGTCACCTTGCATTCTTCAGTGTAACATACCTCCGCTTTGGTGTCCCTATGCAGGTCTCATAAAAACAGGAAAATGTCTTTATCCAACAAGGTTTCCCATAGCTTACTTCAATTCGTGCGATCAAAGGCGGAGAACAGGTTTAAGAAGGCCAGATAAATGGTGCTAGGGTGGGCAACTGGGTACTTGTTAAGAATCATAAACAAATTCAAGCATCGGTCCACTGTTGACCTCCCCAGATAAAAACCATATTGGATGTCTGCTAAGATATACTAATGTCAACTGCCTAGGAATGGCCAAAAAAGAACTGTTCTTTCTTCAGAAAAATTAGAATGTTGGATTCCACTTGTCATTTGGCCTTGCGAAAACCATATATCCTTAGCTTAGAATGCCCATCTCTGGCATCCATGAGATGCAAGAATTACCTTTACATGCTTCTGTCAGACTTTATTTAAAGGGAGAATGGGACCACCAACCAATAATTCATAGAACAAAGTTATACTCGACTCAACTTGAAAAACAAAGTATTTTCAGATCCCCATGGTAGTGGGCCACAAATGCATGAGTCTGATAGTGAAATGTTCTTGTCGGAGAACTGAAAAGAGAAACACAATTTGAAAAAATACAATATGAATTGAATAGCTAATTATGCTAGATTACTCAAGCCTTTGATTACCACTTGTCAGTTCCTAAGGATCTATACTTTTTTAGTAATGCATTTTATAAAGTAGTTATCTAGCTACACATGTACATCTAGGTGAGGTCACTGGGTATCATTAGAAGCAATGGCCTATCATGGCAGTAGTACGCTGATAGCATACATTACTATGTGTCAGTAACCATCAGTCCAAAGACGTTTCTCAAATGATTTGTTGTGGTTAGATAGGCATGTGAAATAAAAGTTGATGAAACTTGGCCATACATGTTTTAGATGATAATATTACGTTCTAATTCCTGATTGGCTGGGGCAATTAAAGCAAGAATCTTCAAACAAACACCCATTTTGCCATATATAAGTGTACTGACAGTAAGACTGCTTCCATCTCTTAGAACTAAAAACAACTGACTTCTGTATAAAAGTTAATCCCTTTCTACTAAGGAAATTGGTAATATTCAAAATTTCATTTTGTCCTAACTAAAGGCCCCAATTGTGTGAACAATTACCAGCTCCAATGCTAAAATAAGTCTTTTTCTTTAAACATGTTACACAGCTCTCTCAAACTCTACACTGGCATCTTCCTGTAGCTTTTAGAGTAAACACCAAGATAGCTGTGTTAGATTACAACGTCTCACAGATGTTGCAAGTCCTTCTGCAAAAGCATGAACAAAACTGTTTCTTATATTTTCAAAACCTACTTCCAATCTGGCCACTGCTCCACACTAAAATGAATAGGGAAAGTGGCACCGGCACCACAGAGCACTCCCACCGTCTTTAATATTAGTATGAGTATTGACTCCAAAATTTCCTATTGGATCCCTGTATAGCCCACTCATCAACCTTACGGGTTATTGTGCGAAAAGTGTAATAGCAACATTCATCTGTATAGCCAGCCATATTTGAATCAGGCTCTTCTCTGGTTTTCTGTGTGTATATTTGGACAGCGTCTGACTCAAACCTGGCCACTTCGTGGGCACGGACTTCTATAGCATGTGTCCATTGGTGAGATGCACAAATATTATTTGACAATATTGCATATGATAAACCGTATAAAGCAGAGTGGATGATTGCATGTTGTGTTAGGAACCAAGTGGTAGAAAGTTGCCAACCACTACAAATTACTTATGGCCTTTTCCTCTTTTTGGGGCCTGGTAATGTGAGTCGCCTGTAAGTTAACCCATTACCTTGGCTAGTAAATTTTCTATGAACCTGCAGTAAAGTTTTTCCAACACTGTGGGGCTCATTGTCGTTACACATTTCATTCAGGTGTATTTGTGTGTTAATTTTCCAATATTTTCGAATGTTCCGATTCTCGTCCTGTATGAGTCATCAAATGGAAGGTCCATCACTATTTTTCTAAACCGTTAACTATGATTCCCAAGATACCAGGTCATTTTTGTTTGACAAATGTATTTTACCATATATGCCTAAAAGTGTATGTTATGTTTGTCTTTGGTATACAAGAAATGCCTTTATCCAGTCGAACTTTTAAGTAGCTGAACTTTGTGACATGCTATAACTTCTTTGAGATTTTCATGTGCATCATTGCAGTTTAATGATTAGGCACTGAACTGTAGTTTAATTTGCTAATCTCACTGGTCGAGCGACTTTATTAATTGCAAGCATCATATGAACATGTAATCGAATGTGATATCTGTCTAGCCTGGCACTTTAATTAGGGTGATAAATGTTTACATTTTTAATTGATTTTAATTTACCTTCAAGGTGCAAGTACAAGGGATGACCGGAAATATCCAGTTTGACACCTATGGGCGTAGAACAAATTATACGATTGACGTGTATGAAATGAAAGCCGCCCAAGCAAGAAAAGTAAGTGCCAAAACCATGTACTTTTAATTAATGAGATATGATGATATTTGGATAATATCGTTTCCAGAATGGGTAGTAGGTAATTTAATAGACTTTAGGAGCACAGCAATCCTGAATATGGGGAAACATCCTTTACACGTTTCAACGCAGTGCTGTTACGACGCGTCCTTTACAACGCAAGTCGTAACCACGACTTGCGCTGGAGGGCGCTACAGGATTAGGAATAGTATATTTACTATTCCAACACCTTCCCTAGTGTCCACAGGGACTGGTGTTAGAATAGTAAATGATACTATTCTCGATCCACGCCCCCAACGCAAGTCGTTGTCACGACTTGCGTTGTAAAAGACGCGTTGTGACTGTACGCGTCGTACCGTCATACATCCCTGAATATGCATCAATATGATATCATCCTTTGATCAGTCTTTAAAACCACTGTCAATCATCTATAAATCTAAACAAAGATGTACTGGCCAGCTACAGTGACGCTAGGACCAGCTATTGGAAGGTGCTTTTTACAGTCCTTATGGGCTGTTTTGCAACCCCTGTAATTTAGGACACTTGCCTTCCTATTTCCCTTAATTATGCCTTTAGTTTCTGATCGCTTCAGGCCTTGTTTGTGGGTGTTTCCTCGCAATCACTGGCCTGTCATGTGGATCAAAGATTGTGTGTTGGCATTTAATATGTGCCATAGAGGGTCAAAGGTTAATCCGGTACGTGTAAGTTAGATGCTTTGGTGCTCGAACATCAAGGAGACCTTGCACTATGACTGCACTTTCCCCACTCTCTGCCCTCACAGCCAGGGCCGGACTGGCCATACCAGGCATCATGGATTTCCCTGGGATGCTGGAAGGGTGGGGGCCAGTTTTGCAGCTTTGGGGGCCATGTTTGTGACAGTGGGCTTGTTTTGCAGTGGTGCTTCAATATTGGTCCCCAGTTACAAAAGTAGCAGTGCTTCACACTTGTACTCCCGTACCTACCCCACCCCACCTGGGCTGGGCTGTCAAAATTGCCAGGGCTGCTTTGGGTTCCCAGTCCAGTCCAGCCCTGCTCACAGCTCACTCCCATATCCTTTCCCTGAATGAAAGGTACCAGTGTTCAATTTATGGAGCATATTTCAAATTGCGTATTACATTTTTGGTACAAATGATGGCTTAGCGAGATTTGTTGCAGATTCAGCAATGCGCATTACAATCAGCAAGTGGGGCACACACGCGTTAAAACAAGCATTGAAGAAGAGACAATATGTCTGGGGTATAACTAAGACTCCCTTTTCATTGATTGGTGTTGATTGTGTGCTTGTGGGGTGGGTGACAGAGTGAATACAAGCATGACTCAATGAGTGGATGAACTACTGCATAAAAGCATGATTGAGTTACAGAGCAAGTGTGTAGATAGATCAATTTACCCACTGCAACGTTCACTAATCTGCCATTTATTTAGCTATTCCATACTGAATCACACCAATCAATTAAGAACCACTTTAGTTCTAAGCTAGACCTGATGGCTTTGTCACCACGAGTTGCCAGGAAAGTCTCGTTCATGATACTTCGTTCTTTGGATAGTATTTTGTTTTTCAACTGCAGCTCGTGAAGTTTTTTCAATGTATGTGTTGTTTTGTCTCCTTAGAGCTGGGGGCTCCATCCTAGCTGTAATTATAGTTACATATGATCAATGAAAATTATCCCTAGCTACTAATATTCTTAGTCTGTAACAGTGACAACATCACACAAGATTACATTCGTTGCTGTCATTTGCAAGATTACTAGCAGTAATCACCTCAGTTCATCAGGCATGATTGCAAGCAGTAGTGTTAATGTTAAAAATGCTTTGTTAAAGTGAACTGCCTCTTTGTGGGCAAAACAGAACAGCCACAGCTGCCCCTGGCACGATGATAATTTTAGTATTAAATCACCCCAGTGCCTCATGATTTATCACTAAAATATCTGCTTTAAATATTTTTTTTTAATTCAGCCATTTTCTCGAAACATCAGCTAATGAGTTCTGAAAATGCACACTTTTCATCTTGAATTTTGGTATAAATATATTCAACCAATGAAAAGCTTCTATTTTAGTAAGTTTAGTTGCACACAGGAGAGCTTCATATAGGTAGCTGGACATCTGCCAGTGGCTAATGAGCTACTTGTTGGAGAAGCCTGCCTTATTTGATGGTGCATTTGAAAAATTCTAGTAATTTAAATGAGAGTTGCTTGTATGCCATTCTCCTCTATTTGTTTATGTATTCTGCACCTGATGTAATATCAGAAAAACAATCAATGCAAGTTTCAAATACCGTCAATATTCACACCTTTAAGCAATTTGTACTCAAAGAGTGCTTCAGAAATAGGTGCACAGGGATTATACACATTTGATATGTCGGCTTTGATTTTGCACTGTAATTAAACAGATTCTATTAAAAAGAGCAATTACTCTGGTGATTTTACACCAAAGAGATAATGTTGTCATAAATGGGCTTTGACATTTTGATAGCAGTAGAAACAACTTCAGACAATGTACAAATCTGAGAAATTCCTTGGATCAATAACAAAATGTGATGGAAAATCCAGGAACCAATGCCTAAAGGGAACTCACCAAACACGCAAACAGTTTAAAAGGGCTGACCAAAAGCCCCTTGGATGTTGTGTGTTGTGCTAACACAAATCCTTACTGGCAGCTAACACTGTGTGCAAGCCAACCTAAAAATTGACCAGCAGGGTTCTAAACTAAAAATCAGGACAGTAGTTAAAGAGCAAAAGCGCTGTTTTTATACCAGAAAGATTTTCTTTTTCAGGGCCATTGTGGAAGGCATCAATAATCAGAGCTTTACTGAGGGATTTTACTCTTTTGTAGGAGAGTTTTAGAATCTGGATGTGAAGCCAGATAATGCCTACTTCTGTTGGTGTGATCTCAGGGCCAGCATTGTTCTATTACCTGTGAGATGTCAACCACCTTCAATGGTGAGTTTACTGCAGAGATAATTTGGCTTTTCAAGATGAAATGTTTGATGGTGATGCATCCAATGATAAATGCAATGCATGCATCCAGATGGTGTCGGTAAAAGACTTGAAGTACTGGGTTAATGCTGACAGATTCCTCTGCCCACCTTGATTAAACACTACTTTAGTGCCTGATTTCATTTGATTTAGAGTCAGGCCTGTCTGATGAAGACTGGCTAGGAGCTCTAAAAATTAATTCTGCATGGTAGCTGACACCAAAGTTCCACCAAGAAAAGGGTGTGGTTGGCAGACTTTCTCAATTTGTTACCAAAACAAAGGAATCTTGATTGAGGGAGTACAAGGTTCCTCTAGTACACATACAAAGGGGGACAATATCGACTATATACCAGTGAGATCCTGCATTGTATCAGGAAACGGAACATATACCTTTGAATGCTGAAATTCCATAGTTTAACTCACCCATTAAGCAGACCAAAAACCAGGGAAATTTGAGTTCAAAAAGTGAAATCCAAAATCAAAGGATAAGCCAATTAATGAGAAACTATAAGACAAAATAAACATTTTATTTTGCGGTAATCTCCTTCACCTTGGTGCATATTCCTGCTAGGAAAATTATGGAAGGATAACCTGTTTTCCAGGGGAAGTACAGAATGTCCACCAGCCAGAAGTGATTTGGGAGGAACTAGATTTGTCCCACTGTCCCTCAGAGTCTACTACAGGTAGATGCAATCATACACCTCAGCCCCATAGTTGGGTGCTAGGCCCATTCTTAAGCCAAGCCATGTTCTATGAAATGTTATAGAATTTACTGGGTTTACTTACATCCCTCAGGACTCTTGCCACTTACAGTTTGTTTGAGAAATACAAAAACTGGTATTCTGAGTTTTTGAGTGTCAAAAGCTGTTTATATGCTTTCTGGACTCTATTTTATTAAGTTATTCACAGTGGACCTGTTGCAAAGTGTCCAGAAATCCAGAGCTGAGGCACTAGAGATTAAAATGATCTTCTTCATGCATAATCTTTCCTGTCCTTAGACACTTATAGGTGAAGAACAGAAGAGAATCAGTGTGTCCCCAATGAAGATTAGTTTGCTCTGGAAAAATAGTACTATTTTATAGAACACCTAGTGGACCATATGCCATTTTATGAAGACCATGAAAATGATGTCCATGTACATTTCAACCCAAGAATTGAACAGGGCCTGGTTGGTCTCCGGGTAGTTGCAGGCAACCAAAGACTCCAGGAAAGAGTGATCCATAAGTTCTCCTTGATGAGCTTGTGGGTACCACAGCCACAGTTGTCAGTTTAATTGTGCTTCCTTAAAACTATCTTATATTTCAAATGTTTCCTTTGAAGTGTGGTACAATTGTATTCACTTGAGGTTGTCTTTTCTTAAAATTGGTTTTCCATGATTTTGTTTCTTCCATTGTGGTTTCTCAGTTTTTGTTTTTTCATCAGTTCACATAAAGCAGGCACACAGTCACATTCTGTATGTCTGTGTGCCTGCACAATAGATTATTGTGTGCATCCTATAACCCAGTGAATTTATTTAAAAGCAATAAATGGGTTTCAAGTTGCACATATGTATAAGATGTAGGGTTGAGGCATGTTTTTACCAGTAAACCATTATGTGTGAATGTATGCTGTCAGTCATTCTAGCAAAAATATTTTTTAAAGTGGGGGTAATGTTGGGGATGGTTTACATTGTTTGAGTGCCATGGAAACCTGTTTATGACAAGGTAAGACACCTTTTTGTTGGGGCAGTATGAGTTGGAAAGTAGAAACCTATGGCTATTAACTGTACTGTGAGTTACGGTTGTGGTTGCTAGAGCTTGAAAACAGTTGAGGGTGAAACTGGACATTTAGTTGTGTAGTTGAGTCCGGTCATGATCAATCAATCAATCAGGGGATTGTAAGTGTGCTACTCACCCATGAGGCTCTCAAGGCACTGGGGGGGAGGAGGGGGTTGAAGATCTGCTTAGCTGGACAGTCAGGTCTTGAGGGTCTTTCTGAAGGTGTTCAGGGAGGGGGCGCGCCTAATGTCTGCTGGTAGCTCGTTCCAGGTCGTGGTTGCAACGTGGGCAAAGGATCTTCCGCCTGCTCTGGCTCTGTGGATGACCAGGGTTTCAGCCAGAGTGAGGTTGGTGGATCAGAGGTTTATTTTGGATAAGTGGAAGTTGATCCTGTCTTTGAGGTATTTTGGCCTGTTGTTGTGTAGGCATTTGTAGGCGTGGGTGAGGATCTTGAAGGTGACTCTTTTTTCCAAGGGATGCCAGTGGAGTGTCCATAGGTGTTGGCTGATGTGTTTGTGCCGGGGATGTCTAGGATCAGTCTGGCGGTGGTGTTCTGTATTGTCTGGAGTCTGCAGAGTAGGGATTTCTTAATGCCGGCATAGAGGGCGTTTCCATAGTCCAGTCTGCTGGTGATGAGTGCGGGGGTGACCGTCTTTCTTGACTCGGGGGGATCCATTTGAAGGTCTTGCGGAGGATGCGGAGTGTGTTGAAACAGCTGGAGGTGACGCGTTGACCTGTTGTTTCATGGTGAGTGATGCATTGAGTACAATGCCGAGGTTTTGCCGTGGTCTGTTGGGGTAGGTGGGATTAACACCACTGAACAATTACCTGAAATAGTGAAAATATAGAGTGATTTTATAATGTATCACTTCGTTTACCATCACAATAAAGTGCAACCAAATGCTTTGATAAAAAACAGTTCTTAATTTGTAAAACATGAAGTGCCAAGCCCCTTCTTGGAAGGCCACTGCAGCCTGCTCTGCCTATACCTTGCCAGCGCTGCCAATGACAGTATGAACATAGCACATACCCATGGCAATCCAACTTGTGTGACAATTCAGGCTATTTCAGACCACATAAAGCTATAATAATAGCATGAGAGGCTGCTATTATTCATTTTCAATGTATATCGATTTATTAAACACGCTTGTTGTCTTCAGCTCAAAATTAAAAAGACAGCGCCATTATGTGATGGACTGTCACTAGTGCCAGTTCTGACAATTAACTGCCGGTGTCGAGCATAGGAAACCACCGGCACAAATTAAGCACTGATGAAAACTATATCCTTTTTGAAAATTATATTGAAGAATAATTGCAATAAAGTGTAATTATAAAAAACTAAATATGCCTGATAGATATAAATATAAAAGTGCATTAAGTCCTAAGATTTATATGCCATGTATAACTTACCTCTACTTTTTAGGTTGGTTACTGGAATGAGTATGAACGGTTTGTGTCCACGGTGGATCCACAGCCAACAAACGAATCCTCGTCGATTGAAAATAGGACGATTGTTGTCACTACTATCCTGGTAACTACTCCTAATGCCCACTGTAACTGGAACACACATTATTTCATTAGAAAGAATGCGAACCCATTACAAGTGAACTCAGTTGCTCAGATTTCAATACAGCATTGATAGTCTCACATAATGATATATTCTTATTTGCTGCACTAAATGCTTCTTTCAGCTAATAATTTAATTTGTGACTTTGATATACTTTAATGGGGCTTTGTGACTCATCTGAGGATTTCAGACGACATAGGCAACACTTTCTAATGGCTAGGAACATTTGATGTTGAATTGAAAGTCTGCTAATTTCGTGTACATCTGACAACAAGAGAAAGAGCTGGGTCCTTTTAATGAAAGCTAACCTCACCTTCAATTTCCCTCATTTTGCATCTGTGTGTTTTACTAATGGGCTTCTCTGATCTCCACTTTCTGTTATCAAAGGAAAATCCGTATGTGATGAAAAAGAAAAACCACGAACAGTTGGAAGGGAATGACCGATACGAAGGCTACTGCGTAGACCTGGCTTATGAAATAGCAAAGCACGTTAGGATAAAATACAAGTTATCAATTGTGGAAGATGGGAAGTATGGCACGCGAGATCCAGAAACCAAGATTTGGAATGGCATGGTGGGAGAGCTCGTTTACGGGGTAAGTGTTTTGTTATAGCCAAAGATATTCAAATGGATAATGTGATAAACCAATATTGAGGAAACATGTTTCTCTATTTTAATATCAACTGATGAACTTACAGTTGTTGAAATGTTGTTCGTGTTGGGGGCTGACTATGGCCGCCCTAGCATTGTATGCAGATTATGATGACCTAGTATATGTGCAACAGCGAATCGACTATTATTGTAATACTTGGAAACCTGTAATCTCACTATGAAAAAGTATTACAGTGTAGTTGTACTGTCTCCAGTCATCTTTTCCAAGAACATGGCACAGCTGCTCAACCATAATAACTTATTTCATTTAAGTAATGACGTCTTAATGCTTGCAGCTGTGGCAGTCGAGGTTAGTTCATAAAAGCATGCAGTTTTACAAGGATGTCATTCTGGTATAAAGTGTGCATTTTTCCTCAGAGCCTAGGCCCTGTTTGCAAAATTTGCAACAGAAAACCACAGGGTTTATTATCAGAAGACCACATTAGACGAAGCAATATCACAAATCCTTCTTCTCACTTTATAAAAATAGTTTTGGTCATTGTCCCATTGACCATGTAAAGTGAAACATTGGAAAATGTAGCAATAGGAAAGCGGGCGTATGCACCTTGTAGTTGAGGTCTACCCTCAAAGAGGCTTGTTAAGAAGAGTCAGAAGGAGAAGATTGTGTTCTAAATGTGTCAGGCTTCAAATGCGGGCACTGCAGTATATTGGGCAGTACTTTGGCAAAGAGCTAGTATTTTCTTTGCATCTTTAAGAAATCTTTACTTTGAGAACAAAGAAGCTGTAAGTACGACAACGACCCTGAGAACAATGTATAACAAATGAATGTGTAATGTCTACAGAGCTGTGTATTTGCCAACAAAATGCATTCAAACTGCCAGCATTTCCTAAACAGAAAATATGATAAACTCGCAATTAAAATACACCGAAAAGTACACAATGGCTCGAGTCTAACAAAAGTACTACTCAAAGCCCCATCACGAAACCTAATGGGAACACATCTGGGACAATGTAATCATTCATGAAATAAAAATGGAAGCCAATGGCTGAATGGGGCTGGCCGTAGGCCCCTGCCTCTCTCTAGGTCTTATGTTACTTTTTTGAGGCCTTCCACATAACTAAAATTAACAGTAAGCAGACCTAGAAAGTTAGACTTTTTAAAACAGCTTACAACTACATTTGAAGTGAACTTAAAACATTTTTCGTCATCACAGAGATTTCTAGAACTATCCCTGGGAAGCCATGCCGGCAGTAGATTCTGGCAACAGTTATAGAAGCTATGAATTTAAAAGTTACTTCCATAAATGTCGCCAGTGTGTGTTCACACGTCCTATCATTTTGTTTGCTTCTTCACAGGGAAAATATTTTTCCTTACGGAGAATCTTCTTTCCCTACAACCATACCAGTTTTTAGGATCATCTCTTACCATTCCCACCCTGGGTAGGGATTTACTTTGATCACTAATAGGAGTGCCACTCATGCTATATTCAAGGTAGAGATATGGCTGTTCAAAGTTTGTGATCAACAAACTCGCAAGGATATGTGTGTTTACCAACTTAGGTAGGTATCCTCACCTTGAATGACCTCAACACACATGATGGAGAAGATTTTACATAGTGCGTTATTCATTTATCTCAGCCAATGAATGACCAGTTAGTCAAATGTTCCAAGGTGCAGCACTAAGATAAGTCATCATGGGAATCCCACCTGCAAGTACTTACGTATAAATGGTAGTAGAAAATGTACATGGAGGAAGCATGCATGCTACTGTGACGAAAGCACAAGACAAACTTGACCATGTTATTATGGTACCGACCCGACTGGTATGTTATGGTAAAATTAATTGCTTTACATGTTTAGGTCTAGCTTGACAGTGCAGCTGCTTGCTGATACCATTTCTTCAGAATATACACAGAATGGACTTTGGCTTCACCCATAGGAGTCTTACTTTCTCACCTCATGCTATTGGCTAGTTGGTGTATTTTTACACCTTATCCGCCTGATTCATCAAGCTGAATTGCACTCGCAAAGGGCAAGCTTCTCAGAATTTTGCCTTTTGCGAGTGCAATTTTTGCATTTGGGATTCATCATCCCAAATGCAAAATTCGCTATTTAAGAATTCGCACATTTGCGAAGAATTGAATTTAAGGAATCTCTATTTGAGATTCCTTAAATGCAATTCATGAAGCATTTTAAAATTGCGAAAATGCAATTTTGGGCGCTATTTACCGAGAGGTCAGACCTCTCGGTAAATAGCAAAAACTTAGAAAAATGCTTTTAAAAGCATTTTTCTAAGTTGCATGTTGCACACACACATGTCCTTTGGACATGTGTGTGCGCAACACCTGTTTCAATTTGCATTTAAGGGGTGCTACAGGGTGTCCTTTGGACACCCCTGGCACCCTTTAAATCGCTATCTTATTTGCGATTAGCTAATTGCTAATCGCAAATAAGGAATACTCCCCATTCATTCCTATTGGCCTTTGGCCCATAGGAATGAATGGGGAGTTATTCCTTATTTGCGATTAGCAATTTGCTACTCGCAAATAAGGAATGTGTAGGAATCGCTATTTATTTAGCAATTCCTACATGAATACCGTTTTGCGAGTCCTTAATAGCGATTCGCTATGAATCGCTATTAGGGGCTCGCAAAACGGCCCGTTGATGAATAAGGCTGTATATGAGGCACAAGTTTACATCTGAAAACTATGCTTGATCATCACACTATCTGTCCCTTCCAATTGTTTATCTTCTATGTTCATTCTATGCAGAAAGCAACTTGTTCACCAGTGTTGGCAATGCTAGCACCTTAGGCTTTAATGTGATAAAACGCACTGTGCATGCAATACATATAAACTAATTTACGTAGAACATTAAAGCTAGACCTATTGGTCTTATGATTGCCTGTAAAATCTAATTTTTGTGTTGAATGCCCGTAATGCAGAGCAGGCTTCGAACACCTCGCTCCCCACCTTCTCAATCGGCCCCCCAACTACTAAAATTAGGCATTCACATTATAGACAAAAACACTAAAAAATAGGGCCAAAAGATTTTCAGTACGTTTTTGTCTGCACTTTAAAGCACAAATGTATGACTCCAAACTAATGGCCTTGGTTATGTGTAACCTTTAATTCCACGAACTTCATATAACTAAATGCTAAATTATTCACCTTGAATAATGTAACCTATCCATAGCGTGCAAGGAATGTAAATGTAATCAGTAGATTCCAAGAAAGAGCTGGGAATTGTTGATAGTAAATTAAACTCGAGAACAGTTTCCTAAGGCAGTAATAAAAGTTAATTGTATCTACAGATGCAGCGAAGATGTAAAAAAACTGAGATGTGCTTCGAAGAGAATAAGGCTTTAATTTGTTTTCACAATCAATGCCAGATAGATTTGGTGTCACTGATACTGCTAGGAACAGATAGCATATCCTAAAGTGTAAACATGCTGTCCATAACTGAATATAATACACTGGACAACAGAACATTGATATTCACACCTCACGTGCGCCCCCATCTGCACATTAATCTCTTTGTTTTTCTTATTTTTATAACTTCTATGTCTCTTATCCCCTCCATCGCGGTCCTATTCTTTGTCATCGTTTGCCAGCCTTTGTTCCCTTCAGCTCACCGTATTTCAGTCTTATCTTATTTTATCTTACTTTCTCGTTTTTTTCAACTAGTAAGCTAATTTTATTTTTAACTCTTCAAATTTCTTTACCTGTCTTTCTCACTTTCCTTCTTTTAATCTGTTCGCTTGCATCCCGCTCAGTGTCTTTTCTTTATTTTCCTCTTCCCTGAGATCTTATTTTGTTTAATTCCTCTTTGTGCACCTCTCCATCCTACTTTGCTCTTCTCTATTTCTTTTTCCTCTGGTACTTCTCTCGTCCACTCTGCCTGTTCTCCCCTTTCTCTTACACTGTGCCATTCTATTTATCTTTTGCTTCCATTGTGAAGGTATTATTGATAATGCGTGTGTGATATTGTGACCTTTATAATTGATGGGGCTTGTCACCTTCCCTGACTTGTGCAGAACAAGCAGAGTGAGCATGCCCGACAACCTTCACAGGGATTCGCGGGAGTGGGATGAATTCTAACCGCATTTTTTGTTGCACAAATAAGGGCCTAATAATGTTTTTCACAGCAGTTTTCACATATTAGCAAATAGGTTCTGTAGACCCACATATAGTTGGAAGAGTGTAGGTTGCAAATATGGCCAATTTTGAAAGCATCTTGCCGTTTGCTCTGTAACATGACAAGCTTGGGGTCGGTGACCACCAGGATGGATGTAACAAACTGGAGGGTGTGACTTCAAACACCAAAACTGGGTCTGAAGTGGGAGTTGTGCCTCAATGCGCTGCATGTCCGTCAGGCGTAGAGATGAGATTAGAAACGGGGTCTGCTAGTCCCCACATCACGTGTTGCTGTGATGTCTCAGCACTGGTGTCTGGTGGCAGAGTATTAGGGGTGTCCAGGGTTGCCTCCCCAGAGTGGAGCAGCAGTGGAGTCCAGGTCCTATCCTACTCTGGTGCATAGCTACACATCAACTATTTCCTCTTCGCTGTCATCCTTTCAGCAACGAGAGCTGGGTCAACGGAGGGAGCCCTCAAATGCCAGTCAGCCCTATTTGCAACACACACACACCAAATTACCTCCAATTTCTTCCATCAAACTATTTAGTATCATCACTGGCTTCAACACATGACTTTGAAATATAGCTAAAACCCTTGCCCCATTAACAGAACACAGTGGTGTTGCAAGGGGGGGGGGGGTGGTCCGGGCGGCATAAGTTTTGGGAGGCGGCATTTTTCCCCCGGCTCTGACATGGGTTTGCCACAGAGATAGCAAACACAGGAAATATAGTCAGCAACCTCCGCCCCCCGCTCATCAGTGCGGCCGCGGGGCTCGCAAAAGCAGAAATTGCCACTGGTCGCAAAGTGCCTAGCTATGCCACTGAACACACACCACATCCTAGTGTACCCCACATGCTAACCCTCCTACACTAACTTGTATACAGAGGACTAAAGGCAGCATAAATCCCATTGTAAAAAAATGTAAGCAGTGCTGGTATAGCTCACAATCAATGCACCTTCAAGTCTGAGTTCCGTAATTACCACTAACAATGAGACAAGCCAAACGCCTCTCCCTGACTTCCCAGATCCAGGAAAGGGTCAATTGAACTAAGGAATTTTCACAATTGTAAAGGAACCTACCACTCACTCTGCCTCTTCTGTTCCATCCCTGCATCCCAGGACCTCTGCTCCGATCTTTCTAGTTACTTCTTTGATAAGATCAAGCAGATTTATTTTGATGTCTCCCTACATTCTGTTTTGGACTCTTTCGACTTCACTAGTATGCTCTTCTCTATATTTTATGGGGGCAGTAATGCCCATCATGATTCAACTTGCAATGGAGAAGGTCAAGAGGACCACGCATTCAATTGAATTCTGGCTTCGTTGTTGTCCTTTGTCCACACTACATCTTTTCTCTCGGTCATGAACCCATTGGCCCCACCATCACGACCCTTTTTAACCTCTCACTATCGATGCCACTTACCACTTTAAATGGAAACATTCCATGATCTTGCCGTTGTTTAAAAACCCCTTTACTGACACTGTAACCTTGTGCAACTACAGACCAGTCCTCCTTACCCAGCCATAGTCATGGAAAAACTAGTCAACCAGCAATTCATCAGCTAGTTCAGCTGGCTTTAGAGAGAATCATAGCACACAAACAGCTCTTATTGCTGCCATGGTGGCATTTGACTTATCATCGATAAGGGTGCTACTGCTGCTCTTATACTTTATATCTTTTGGCAGTGTTTGACATGGTATCACATGCCATTCTACTCAAGTGCCTTTTCAATGCAGGTATCTGCCATTGGGCACTTCAACAGTTTAGTTCTTTCTTCTCTCACCGACCCAACTGGTATGTCTCCCATCGTTGCAAACTGATGGCTCCGGGTGCCCCAGGTATCTTCCCTGAGGCCAATATTGTTAATGTTTATATGACACTGCTGGAATTTATTGTTATGTCTTTCAGTTTTAATATTACCTCTTACACTCTCGAAGACACATCAATTACCCAGACTAATTTCACGGTCTATGTGCCTGTGGTTTTTGACTGGATGAGCTGTAATTGCCTACAGCTAAATGGGGAGAAATACTGAGCTTGTTTTATTTGATAGAGATGCCTCTGTCTGGAGTATCACCTGATGGGCGACTCAACCTTGTCCACCTCAGCCCTTACTAGCTGCCAGAAACCTGGGCATCAGTGTTGATAATAAACTTCCTATGGTGAACGAAGTCACTGCTGTGTCTGCATATTGCTTTAACACTCTCAAAATGCTCAGAAATGTTATGAATGGCTGCTCATAAACGCGCAGAAAATGATGACCCAAGCACTCATTATCAGTTGAACAGACTACCGAAATATCATGTATGTTGGCAATTTGACATGCCTTATGAAGAGTCTTATTTAATTGGTCCAGAACACAGTTCCCAGGCTTGCACTCAACCTGCCTCCTCGTACTACCATCACTGCCCACTTACGTAACCTTGATTGGCTGCCTGTCCATAAGTATTCTTCCACAAGAGTCTTATGTATACCTAGAAATCACTTCACAACCTTGGCCAGTCCTAAATGGGGAGAAAACAAATGTCTTGGTAGTTGGAAATAACCTATCTTTATGGGACTAACTTACCTGGCCTCCATCCTTAGGAAATCGTCCATCCCCTAAACCAGAAGTCAAAAGTCTGAATGTGTCACTTTGGACAGCCATCTTACTATGGCACTAGAAGTGAAAAAAGTTGCAGTGACATGCTTCGGCTTTCTCAGATCATTGAGGAAAATGATCAAATAGCTCGCCATGGAGGTACTAATAATAGTGGTAGAGGGACTCATACTATTGTACCTAGATTCTGGCAGTTCTATGTTTTTAGGCAGTCCACTTTCAGTGATTAACAAGCTGCAGGTCATATAGAATGCAGCGGCATGAATGTTGTTAGGTGTCCACAGGTTCGAGTCAGCTTGCCCAGCGTTTGCAAACTCTGTATTGGCTGCCAATAAACAAAATAATGAATTCAAGGTATTATGCATTGCTTATCGTGGCAAACATAAAGCAGGCCCACAGATTCTTCATCACTTTATCAACCCTCACAAGGCCAACAGAGATCTCAGGTCAACTAAGTTAGGCCTTCTCACAGTTCCAAGAATTAAGAGGGCCAGAGGCGGCGGACGTTCTTTGTTATACCTGCCCCAAAACTATGTAACTCTCTGTCCATTAGCCTGAGACTTAATGGCAAACTATTAAGTTTTAGAAAGCATCAGAAAACCTACTTGTTTGCTTAATTGGTCAGGTTTCCAGCAGGGATGGCTAGCGCTGGGAATCCGATTCGAGTAGCCATGCACTCAATAAATGCTGTAATAATAATAATTCCTACAATAATAGTCACATACACTTCCATGTTCCTTCCAGGCATATTCACTGCACATCTCACATGCTCATTCACCAATCTCGCATCTGTCACTCTTTCCCTATCTGCCATTCCTTTCCATCCCTGACACCCAGTGGTTGGAAAAAAAGTTCCCCTCCCTATTTGTTCTGCAGGATCTCTGTCAGAATTTATGAAGAACATTTAAACGTAGCTGTCCTAACTTGCTTAGTTTACAACCACCATTATAACCCTATGGGTGAGATGAACATGTTACAAATAGAAATAACATAACATGACAAAGAAGGATAAGCTGTCTACACTGATCCTAAGCTATTCTTTAAGTAAATAGATGCAAAATAGACAAGCTCAAAAATAGCACTTGGTATTTTGAGCAAGATTGCAGTTCAGTGCCCGCAACTGGCCCTTTCATGATCTAAAAACATGAAACAGATAAATGCCTGCTGTTTTTCTCAGAAAACACCTACCTCTAGTTCACAGAATACCTGTGCCCACCATCTCAGTCAGTTAAGAAAGCGACCATGGAGCTTTGTTTCAATGAATATGTAACCTATATATTACATTCAAACCCCTCTCTTCAGCTATCTCTTTCCCTCTTGCACCTCCCCCAACATCCAATGGACTAGTACCTTGTCTGATAATATCTTGCTCTATTTTGATTTTTGAGGAAATGTTGAAAACGTAGCTGGTCTACAAGACAATTAAATAGTGGTTTTAATGTGAAAGCAAAGAGTACCAGAAAAGAATCAAATACTTTCACAGGGGTTAGTTCACTCGTCTGTCCATCTTCAATCCTATTATTATTCATGTCAGATCTCGTGTAATTTACTCCTGCTGAGACATTAGACAACCAATATTCATTCATCAGGGACTAAACTATTGAGTGAAATAGAGGGCAACCTTTTAGCTGAGCAGAATATTAATCTGGGTGTGTAGGGTTAAAGTGATTCAGAGATTACACATAGGCCTGGCGTTTACTCATGATTGGAAAAATCAATCAGTATCAATGGCGGTATAGGTTTTAACACTATTCAGAAAGAGGAAGTGAAAGTAAAATTACTATTTGCGCAAAATGTTATTTGCAATGTGCACATTGGTAAATTTCTCTAAGAAACTAAAATCTATCCTTGTAATAAGGTCAAAGACCTGATTTTGAATCGAAAATGGATGTCAAAATGTCTCTGGAGACTTGCAGCTAGTCACGGCTTATGAAAAATAAGTTAATTGCTAGAATCTGGAGATGGCGCGTGTGTTTGAGTAATGCAGGTCCCACATAGTAGTCGTTGCTCTCACCAATATTTATAGTTCTTTTTATATCCAATTATATGGGAGGCCTGTTAAATATTGTTGTTAATAATTCATGCTATCCCAACCAACAAAAATGTTAACAACAGCTTGTCTCAGTGAGGAACCCATTTCTTTCCCAAGCTGAGTGGTATGCCACCATTATATCCCAGATTTGATCTGTAGGGCTTCACGTTGCAGGTAAGTACATCCGGGTCTTTACATCGTAGTTAGGGTTTTCAATACCTTACGTCGCAGTGTGTTACTACACAGGTAAGTATTTTTTGATTGTCAAAAGTCATTATATGTGGATATGTTTAAATATGTGTGTACATGTTTAAATATATGTGAGTGTGTGTGTATATATTTATGTGGTTTACAAATGATGTATGTATATATTTTTGTAGATATGTATATATATATATATATATATATATCTACATATATATATATATATATATATATATATATATATATAAATACAAAATATATATATATATAAAGAGAGAGAGAGAGAGATAAATATATTTGGATAAATATATACATAAATATTTAAACATGTAATGGTGATAAAAGTTGAATTTTTTTTAATTATTAGGTTTTTCTTTCATGTATTTATAATTAATTGACTTAAGTAATGTAATGTATATATAATGGTTTTAAAATTAAACAGAATATATTGACAATGTAATTTAGTTATTCGTTAAGTTATATATTTATTTATTAAAAATTGTAATAGTAGGTAATGAAAAGTATAGATTCAGTTTATCGCTAATATTCTTTATGTATAATAAGTATAATATATACACATATAAGCATATTTAATCATTTAAAATTAATGTTTGAGTTTTGTGGATGGTCAGGGAAATTTGGAGAACAGTAATGGATAGTGCGGAGGGGAAGTAAGGATTTTTAGAGTTCAGGGTTTTGGCAGTATACAGGGGTAGTAAGGATTTTTTGGGTTCAGCAATTGGTAGTGTATGTGGTAATAATTTTTTTTTAGTGTTCAAGGGTGAGCAGTGTATATCAGTAGTGAGTTAATTTTAGGGTTCAGTGGTGGGTTGTTTATAATGTTAGTAATGTGTTTTTAGGGCTAAGGGATTGGTATTCGATAGGAGATTTAAGGTGTTTTAGGGGTTAGGCATGAGTAGTGTAAAGGGGTAGTAAGGAGCTGTTAGGCTATGGGGTGGAAATGTAGAGACTTAAGGGCCGATTAGGATGGCGGACCGTCCGCAGGGGCAGCGGCGGTCCCTCCGTGCAAATTAGGATGTGACCGCCACCCTGGCGGTCACATCCTGTATGTTTAACATTGCGGCGGGTGCTGCTTGAAGCAGCACCCGCCGCAATGTTAAAACTGCATGTTTTACATTTACATGCACAAAGCGGCAGGCACCGCGCGGTGCCTGCCGCTTTGTGCATGTAAATGTTGCAGGGTACCATAGGTACCCCCCATGTGCACCCCACACCCCCCAACACCCCTGGGGTCCCGCAACGGGCCCCCAAACACCAATGTCCACATGCTTTTCTACGGCGGAAAACCCGCCGTGGAAAAGCATATCTCCGCCGGGATCCTAACATGGCTGGTGGTGTCTGATAGACACCACCACCATATTAGAGCTTTTCCGCCGCGGTCGAAAGGCGACCGCGGCGGAAAAGCGGCAGACGGAAACATGACCCCCCAGCCATCCTAATCTGGCGGGGGGTCTTTTCTGTGTCCGCAGCGGTGAATCCGCATCCTCCGTGCCGGCGGTGGCTTCCGCCGGCCCGGAGGATGCGGATTTACCGCGATCCTAATCGGGCGCTAAGTAAGGTGTTTTTAGGATTCAGGGATTGGCAGTGTATAGGGGTAGTAAGGGGTTTTGGGGCTTAGGGATAGGACTATAATTAAATAAATAAAAATGAATTTTGTACACCTTGCTACTCATCCCAACTCTGACATTCATTGAATTCTGAAGCAGCATCCAACCACTAGGAGCTTCTAATTGCTTTTTCCTGTCCAACTCAATGGCACTCATCCAACCGCCAAAGGTTTAGCTAATTAGCATTCTACTAACCTCTACGTGAGGCGTGCATTTCAGTCAACTCAGATCAATGCACTCGCTTACAAACGTCCCATGTTAATGGCACTCATTCAAATCTGATGAATCAGCCTACCTGTTGAGTCCTCTTCTAGTACATAGATGCTTAAAGAGGTGTGTGAGAATGTATATAGGGCAAGCCTTATAATTCGTGCAACTCAATGAAGCTTGACGTTAGAAGACTCATCCTACCAGTGAAAGTATTATCCATCATCTATATCAGGCATGTTTTATAACTCCCTTAACTTAAATGCACTTCTGGGTCTTCAGAGGACCAGAAGCAGAGTAGATCAGCCAGGATTCTAACCTGAAGCCTTAAAGAAACATAACTTATGGTGCACTGCTTTCCTTCTGCTAGGTTTGCTACCTGCATAAATACATTGATACATATATAAATACAGCAATGCATACATAACTGCATACGTGGTTAGATTAGTTTGTTGGAGAAACAATGGCAGGAAGATACTGAGAGGACATTTCAGTCAAGTGGGTCTGGAAAAAGGTCTGTTTAGCTCCTTTGTTTTGATTTCTTTCTCAGGAAAGCGGCCTCTATCAAATTGAGTGGACCAGGCTCACTTGCACTAATCACAGCGCTCACAAATATATATTGTAAACCTGCCATCTACTTACACATTTGTACACCCTTCCTTAATGCTGTTCCTTGTTGTTAGACTTGACAATCTTGGGTGGTTGTCCCCCAAACTTTCTCCCTTCACCCCTCCTTTTTACTGAACCCATTTGTGTTAACAGTTAGGACTCTGTGAACTTTACCACTGCTAACCAGTGCTAAAGTGCTTGTGCTCTCCTCCTTAGACATTGAAAGATTGGCTTACACCCAATTGCCTATTTAATTTACTTGTAAGTCCCCAGTAAAGTGGTAATACATGTACCTAGGGCCTGTGAATTAAATGTTACTAATGGGTTTGCAGCATTTATTGTGCAACCCATTTCAGCAGACTTTTAAAACATGTCTCATGCCTGTCATTACAGCCGTGTGGTTTTAACCTGCCATTTTGATCTGACAAAAACAGCCTTTTGCCAGGCAGAAACCTCTCTTTTTAATACATATATGTCACCTCTAGGGTAGGACCTAAACAGCCCACAGAGTGTGGTGCAGTGCAGGGTGCAGTGTATTTCCAAAGTTGGACATGTACGTTTAAGTTTTATATTTCCTAGTAGTAAAATAAAAACAAATTCACTTTTCGATGTTTGAGGCCTACCTCTCCCTTTCAGATAGCATTGGGTTACCTTATTACACTTTATAAGTGATAGTTATTGATTGGAAACAGGTAGAAATGGTATGTTTACACTCTAATGAACTGCAATGTAAAACCTTCTTCCATACTAATATTATAAAAAGAGAGCCCAAACCTTTGAGGCGGGTAATCTCAGTAACCACAGCACCAATCACAACACCCAATACAGCGTTGGAAAGGGCAGTTGCAGCAGAAGGACATAGGCTATGCAGACGGCCACCATATATATATATTTTTTTTTGTAGAGTTTTATATAGCGCGAACTTGACCCAAACTGAATCAGGTATCAGAGCGCTTTACATAGCACCAGTTACGTTACATGAGGACACACATTCATTTTTATTAGGCACGGGGAGATTAAGTGATTTGCCCAGAATCACAGGATGTTTGGCGTCGTTACCAAGACTCGAACCCAGATCCCCAGGTCCGAGGCCGAGCGCCTTAGCCGTTAGGCCAACTCCTCTATACATTTAAAAGGTAAAAGAACCGTGCCAGCAAAGTAGTCCCTCGTGGGCGTGTCTGCGTTGTGCTGTGGGCGTGGGCTGGGGACGTGACTAACGCTGGGGGCGTGTGGTCGGCCATCACATCGTGGGCTGTGGGTGTGTGCTGGGGGCGTGACAAACGCTGGGGGCGTGTGTCCGCCCTTCATGCCATGTGAGTCGTACATACAAGCGCCAATTACGTTGCTGCACAGCATCAAGGGGCACGCTGGGGGCGTGACACACTGGGGGCGTGAGAAACGCTGGGGGCGTGTGTCCGGCCTTCATGCCATGTGACCGCAATTGCGCCGCATCAAGGGGCACGCTTGGGGCGTGAGAAACGCTGGGGGCGTGTGCTACGTTCTGCCCTTCGTGCCATGTGGGTCGTAAATTAATCAGAAGATCGTCTGCTGTGGCCGTGTGCTGGGGGCGTGAGAAACGCGTTCACCTGGAGGCCTGGGAAGTAACGTTACTGCAGCCTCTCCTGAGCGCTGTTACTGAACTCTCTCATTCAACGAAATTACACGTGCCTGCTACCATCAACCAGGGCTCTAGCCGGGCTCAGGCGGCGGATCAGTACACTAATTACACGCACCTGATAACATCAACCAGGGCTGCAGCTGGGCCTCAAGCAGGGGAACACGCGCCTGCTAACATCAAACAGGCCTGCATCTGGGTCTCAAGCGGGGGAACGCGCAAATGAGCGTGTCTGCGGGGACAATTACTGCAGCCTCTCCTACTCGCTGTCCCTCAACTCTCTCATTAAACGGATTTACCCGCAGCTGATAACTCTCTCATTCAACGACATTACACGCGCCTGCTAACATCAACCAGGGCTGTAACCGGGCTCAGGCGGCGGATCACTACACCAATTACACGCGCCTGCTAACATCAACCAGGGCTGCAGCTGGGCCTTCTCCGTCCCTATTCTAATGAAATAAAAAAATGTTGTCTACCGCAAGATTTTAAAATAAATTGCCCTTGCCAAATACACACATTACACACATTCTATTTCATACCTGGACAACGTCGCGATGTCGAGTTAATGATAAAGTTAGATTTTAAGTCACTATTCTGAAAGTGCCACTTTTAAGATGTTGTTATTTTCTTGTCCTAACTATTCAGTGCTTGCAGTCTGTATCCTGGGTCACATTACAAGGGTGGTTGACACACCCAAACAGTATCACAATAGAGGGGTCTGGGTGTTGGCAGGATGAGCCATCACTATTGAGGGTGCGAAGCAGTCACCTGACACAATTGCACTTCCAAGATACAGCCTCAGCTTCACACTAGCCTATTATGATTGCAGTCAGACTGGAGGAAAGGAAAGCAGGAAACTCCAACATGTCTGTGGGGGAGGGCAGGGACTCCAGAAGCTTCTCCCATTTCATAGCTATCACCGGGTGTAAAAGTAGGACCCTCAGTCCCACTCTTCAGATCACTTTTGGACCTGCGGGAGACTCAGAAGAAGACCTGCTCTGCTGCACTGCTGCTGAAAGGACTGCTCTGCTGCAAGAACGACTGCCCTGCTTCCCCACTGCCTGAGGAAGGAAGACTGGATCTGCTCCTTAAACCCAGAAGCACCAGAATGACTCCAAAGGCTAGCTAACTGGCCTCCTGTTGTGAGCACAGGGCCATAACAAGCTCCAGAGTTATGTCCTGCATCTGTCCAGCTCCCAGACTCAACTGAACCTGCCTGTGCCCTGCTACTGTCCTCTGGTGCAATGAGGGCTGATCTACAAGAGGTGCCCCCCAGGTCCTGGACCCTAGGCTGACATTATATTGTACTCCTCTGGCTCAACTGGGGGTTCTGTCAGAATTAGTGCAGCTCGATGCAACTTAACACAGCACGATGCAGGACTTTGCATCACATCACCTCACAGCCCCTGATCAGCAGTCTCATTTAAACTGACAAAGCGCAATACAACTAGGCGCAGAATCTCACATCACATTCCTCTCAGCTCCTCATTGGAACCGATGCAGCATGATTCAACTCGTCGCAAGACCTCGCATCTCAGCCCTTTCAGCTCCTCATCGGAACCAATGAAGCACAATGCACCCCAACGCAGGCCTTCACATCCCAGGCCTAGCTGCTCCACATTGGAACTGAAGCAGCTTGAGTCAGCACTCCTCATTAGGGTATTAAAATAAAAATCTCAGCAGGACTAACCCGATCCCTGTAACTGGCCCACACTCTAGCTCATCCTGCCTGAATGTTTGACTATTTCCCGGTTCGGTGCGACTTGATAACCACAGTTGGAGCTTTGCGTTTTTAGGCACTTTACTTACCTTACAACCTTTAAATTACATATCTCCGCTTCTACTGATTGGATTTTTGTTGTTTTATCTACCTCCCCCCCAACACGAAGTCTATCTAAGACACTAAAAAGCTTCTTCTCCTGCATAGTGGTTAAGGATGTTACTGGAAAATCTTCCTCTCCAAATTGTGCCATTTGGAAGCTGTTAGTTGCACATGTTTCTTGTTACTTACAAAATAGTGGTTGTGCTTCCTGTTGCCAGGGTAATGTCATGTTTTGATACGGTGTAAGGTTACATGAACTCTTAGCCAAGGAGAATCCCAGAATTGACTTTAAAACCATCATTGCTTAGCATGTCAGATCTGAGGTCTTGATAGAGATGATACACAGGGGTTGCCCTAACACACAAAACAAAAAAGTTGAGTTCAATAGCATGGACCAAATAAATATTTTAACTGATGCCATTGCACACCTGGGGAGCCAATTATATTTTTAAAAAGTAATGACTTTTTTTTACTTTTAAATGGCCCAAAAATGTGTCTAATGCCCATGAACTATTTTCTGAGGCTGTGGACTCAACACACCAAAACTAGAACCAATAGACAATGGCCTTGACGCACCTAAGATGGCTCCCATCGTCTGCGGTCTAGTTGTAAAGGCTGTGGACTATGGGTGCCATGTTAGGTGTATCAAGTCCGCATTCTAGTTGTTGAGGCCATGGACTGTCAATCCTATTTTGGTTTAGTCTAATCCACAGCCTTGGAAAATAGTCCACGGACTAAGGCACACAGAACATTTTCTTTTTCTCCATTTTGGAGACCCCATTTAGTTCCATCATCTATGGATCCACTATGACCTGGTAGCCACGATGAGATCATCCTGCCCCTGTGTTATATTTTCTTTTGAGAAGGGGAGTAAGATGCACATCCTATAATAGTAGCCGCAAGAGAAAACTTTCTCCTGTGGCCATTCAGTCAGCATGAACCTGCCCACGGACAGTCTGCACACTAAAACAGCCAAGATACTCAAAAGCATTAACCCTTTGTGCCCACTAGCACTTTTTTGCAATGCTAATATTGCTGAACAGGCTGAATGGATTTACAACAAAGCAACAAAATCATGTTTTCTGAGTAAATGTCTACTCACATAATAAGTTTGGCATACATCAGTTCCGCGGATGTGGCTGTTTTCGCAAGCAAAATGTCCTGTGGGAGCTATAATGGAGAAACGCATCTTTTTGATCCTTCCTTAACTTTTTTCCCTAGCATGGAGCTGCACACAATACTTAGTATGTTCAACCATAGCTGACTACCCTAAGAGAGTGCCAGGTTTGGTGTGGATGTGTTGCGTTGTGTGTGTTGATAATCGTAAATGGTGAATTTCAGTGGTTTTATGCATATGAGCTAGAACTCATTTTTTAACTGTGAATGCACATACAGCACTCATAGAAAGAGAAAGAGAGTATATAATGGTCAAGTGTAGTGAATTAGCAGCTGACACTGCACACAGCACTATATGGGATTGTTTGTTTTATGACATCGATAAAATCAGATTTCCACCCTGTCGACCCATCAATTAGTTCCTTTAGCCTGTTCCTCAGTTACAATTTGATCTCCAGCCTTCCTGCAGGTATCTTTTGTTTTTTACAAGTTACCCCAAATGAATGTTCGGTGGCTACAATGCATCTTCATTTCAGTCACGTCACCATGGCGGGTGTAGGTTTAAAGAGCAGATCGCATCAGTTTCAAACTTGACAGCACAGCACAGGTAGCAGAGGCTGCTGTCTGCTTTTATAGATCTACTAAAGTTTCTGCAGCGGAAGATAATGACTTGGGCTTGATCTTATGTGGCAGGTGCAGGAGTGTTGGAGGCTTTGCAATATTAGCCTGTTCTCTGCTTACTACATATTATAGCATTTGTTCTATAGGTGAATTGCAATATGCAAATATTACTTACTGTACGATTTCAAAAATACAGAACAAAACAAAGGGCTCTGGCTATATCTGCAAATGGATATCCAGGGTCTCATAAAAACCTCGTCAATTTAGCTTTGATCCATTTTTGGTAGATGACATGAGTCGTGAATATTTGGAGTTAAGACACACCTTTCATTGGTTACTCCGAAGAACCCTCATCCAGTTTAACAAAAAGGGGGCCACCCCAAATACTTACTATGTACCACTTACCCTGTAACGCCTAGGACGGCTTTCATACAAAGTTTTTCCCTGTGTTTTGTTGTATGTGTATAAATATCATAAATAAAAATAAAAAATAAAAAATAATAAGATCCAACAGCATTCAGCTGTCAGCCTCAATATTATGTTTTAAAATCGTAGATTAAATATGAAAGCCACTCACATATTCATTGCATAGCAAGTAAAGCAAACAAAATGTTTTAATTTTAAGAAAAAGTATTGCTGCGAAAAGTATCATCTTGACATGTAATGCACTACAACCAGGTCTCCTTATACTTTCATCCTTTTAACTATTTATATGGTGAGATGCTTCAGCCAGCGTGTGAAGTCCTTTGATATGGCAGAAAGTGTTTCAAAGTGAAAGAAAAAGCTGTCTGCACTCGGTGCAGGGTAAAACATTTTGTATGGGATGTATTGACCAGCTTGGTCCTCCATGATGTGTGGGGCACCACACACCACAATTTGTGACTGTGCAACGGCACTTGAACAGCTCTTAGAGAGGTCGTTTCGCTCCACGTGTGTTACTGGCTACTATTTCCCCCACTGGCCAGCGAAGCAACTTTGCAAGTCCTGTGATGGTGGACATCGTCCTGACCCCTTAAAATGCGTTGGATGGGTGTACTGACACAATGCAGACATTGAGGTGTTAGATGCAGTTGCTATTTCTGTACCAAGACATCCTATAAATTTATTGGCAGGCGAACAATAGTGTACATAGATGCATGTGCTGTGTAGTAGCCCCAATGATGTTCTAAGGTTACAGTATGTTCCTGTGCAAATGCTCTTATTGGGGTGGGCATAATTCCAACAAGTACGGTGCACTGTGCAATCTGCATTTGCCAGGTAGATGTTCCTCCACAGTACAGATTCTACAATAGGACATGCCATTGGAAACTGAGATTTCCTTTTTGTTTTTTGGAAACCGCCCCATGTAACATGGGAACATCTCACTGAGCATGCAGTGGGAGAAAGTCGTTTACTACAGTGTGCGTAGTGTGTTGGGCTAGTGTCACAGTATATTGACTGCATGCACTCTGACATAGTGATGCTTCAAGAGACGCACCTACAAGGCACTTAGTGTAGATTTCTGAACCTACACAGCATTGGCTCATGAGGGCTATACTACCAGGTCTTAGGGAGTGGCAATATTGTGAAAAGTCTCCCTCATTTGAAGTATAGTGCAGATGGGCCGACCCTCTGGGTCGATACGTAGGGGTTACTGACTGTGGGGCAGACATGATCTCACTTTGATATGTGTATACGCACCACCTTGACAGCAGCCCTCTACCTTGTCCAAGGTGGTGGACAATCTCTTGAAGATGCCCTGATCACTTCATGTAATGGGGGGATTTTAATGATGTAATGCACACACTACTTGATGGATCGGAGACTCATTGGGGGGCCTGCATGCACTACCCCGTTGGCATGCTTTGCTAGTACACTAGGACTAACTGACATATGCTGCTGTCAACATCCTTATGATGGACAATATTAATTCTTCTCAGGGGCCCACAAAGCGTACTCCAGACTGGGCAATGTATTTGTACAATCTGCTGAGGTGGGCAAGATAAGACAAGCGGACTACCTAGTGACCTCTTGGATCATTCCTCGCTACTGGTGTGACTTGAAACCCAGGCCAATGTTCCAAGCACGGGATGGCAACTTACTACCTGGGATCTGCAAGATGGAGAGCTTCCAAGGGATATTCGGGTCGATACAGAACTTTTCTTGTTAGAAAATAAAGACATAGTCTCCTCTGCGACGATATCAGGGCCGGACTGGCTACCGGGCAGTTAGGAATGCTGCTGAGCTGGGGGCTGATTTCGTTAATGGGGACCTGCGTGAGCTAAACGAAATTCGTTTTGCTTTCAGTATTTCGAAACACACGCAGGACTCCACGGACGGAATCAGCCCCCACTGCTGTAAAATCAGGCAGCAGCTTGGCAGCATTCCAAACTGCCCGGTAGCCAGTCCGGCCCTGGACGATATTGAGGGAGGAATGTAAAACAGTGTTGCGCAACAAAGCTCAGAATTTAGCAGCACAAAAAAAGAAAAAGGGTGTTGAGAAATGAGAACAAGTAGACGACCACATCCTTCACCTATAGAGACGGGCCATTGACAGGGTGGACCCCTTGCTCACCCAACAGTTAGACTAGAATATCACGATCTGGCACAAGACAACTCCAGGAAGCAGAGACTGGCAATGTCTACCAAATATATGAAGTTGGGGACAAAGCCAGGAAACTCCTTGCCTGGCTCAGCAAAAAGGAAGTAGAAGCTAGATGTGTGCAGGCCTTATTGACAGCACAAGAACGATTCACAGCACAGACTATTGCAGCGCATTTTATGAGTCACATCCACTTAGTAGCTCCTCAGATATAGACCGCTACCTGGTTGCTATTCAGACACCAGTCCTTGGGGAAGAGGAGGCAAAGGGGCTAGAAGAAGACTTAACACTAATGGGAGTGCAGGAAGCAGTAGCCAAGCTATGGCCGGGGAAAACCCCGGCCCTAATGACATACCTGTAGAATTTTATAAACTATGTATAGATCTGTTGGGTCCCCACCTACTAAGTCTTTACCAAGATGCATTTAAAAACAGTACCCTCCTCTTGGACCCCTGGAGAGCCACAATCACAATGATACATAAAGATTGCAAACCCAAGGAAAGCTGCGACTCCTATCGTCCCATTTCTTTACTAAATACCAAAGTTAAAATATTAGCCACAATCCTAGCGACATGGCTATCAAAGATTATCACATCACTCATACACAATGACCAGTCCGGGTTCATGCCAGGTCAAGCTACCTGACTGAATCTCAGTAGAACACAAATCTGGCTGATGGAGGTTAAAGACTGTGTAGCCCCACATGTTTTTCTGTTGTTAGATGCAGAGAAAGTGTTTGACGTGGTACATTGACTGTTTCTGGAAGGTAAATTAGTCAAATTCAGATTTGGACTGAAATTTCAGAACTGGTAGCGCTATTATATAACAACCTGATAGCAGCAGTAAAAGTGAACGGCAAGTTGTCCTCGGTATTTCCCATTGGCCGTGGGGCCAGGCAGGGGTGCCCCTTATCCCCCGTCCTTTTTTCACTTACTGTGGAATTATTGGCATGTACTATTCATACACACTCAGGGATCCGGTGTTTCAAAATTAATGATGACGAGGAGAAGAAGATTTCCCTCTATGCAGACGATATCTGCCTTATGTGACGGAACCTATGACAACAATGCTCATCCTATTCCACATCCTACAGGAATAAGGGAGACACTCAGGATACAAGATTAATTGGAAAGTCCATGATGTACTGCCATGGAGAGATGCAAGACTGACCTCCCTTGCCTTCAATCCTGAGGGTCCGTGGGAGCCAACAAGCCTACCAGGTACCACCAGTAAGCACCACAGAGCTGCTTTGCAAAGAGGTGGTCCAAGGCCACGACCCTTTTTACACCTCTCTGTAACGCAGCTCTGTGGCGCGTACTAGAGGTACCTGGTGGGCTAGTTGTCCCCCAGGGACCCTCAGGATACAAGGGGACTTAATCCCCCAACTTAAAACGTGCGACGGAGCGCGTTTGCACACTTGTCACATCAAGTCCCCCCCCCGCCTTCACCACTGTGCAAACACACCATGTGGCTCATTTTAAGGTGGGGGATTAAGTCCCCTTGAATCCTGAGAGTCCCTGGGGTCCAACTAGCCCACCAGGTACCTTCAATAAGCGCCACAGAGCTGCGTTGCAGAGAGTGGTAAAAAGGGGTGTGGCCTCGGACCACCTCCCTGCAATGCAGCCCTGTTGCACTTACTTGAGATACCTGGTAGGCTTGTTGGCTCCCAGGGACCCTCAGGATTGAAGGGGAATTAATCCCCCAATTTATAACGTGCCACAGGGCGCGCTTGCACAGTGGTGCAGAAAGGGGACGGGCCTGATGTGACAAGTGTGCAGACGCACCCCGTGGTGCTTTTTACATTGGGGGATTAAGTCCCCTTGAATCCTGAGGGTCCCTGGGGCCCAACTAGCCCACCAGGTACCTACTCCACCGCGTCCCTATATATCAAAACTTTTTCTTTTTCAAGTTTCTCAGGAACTACTGAACGGATTTACACCATTTAAAAAAAGGTCTCTTTCTGAACCAAGCTCTACCTTTTTGCCAAATTTGGTGTAATTCCGTTCACCAGTTAGGGGCTGCAGCTGTGTCCAAAGTTTCCTATGAAAATTACACAGGGAAAACACGTTTTGGGACCCCCTTTTTTTTCAGCCCCCGCTTGTCGAATCACCCCGAAACTTTTACGACAGGAGCTGACCATAGCGGGCCACTAGTTTTCAAACATTTCCGAAGCTTCTTCAACCGGCCCCAAAGATATTGAGAAAACAAAAAACGCTTTTCTTATGGAAACTAGGTCTTAACTATAACAACCTACTGGGGACTGCCAGTAGGTAATATATATATATAGGTATATATTTATATATATATTATTTCTTCTTTGTATCTAACATCCAGGTACCTCATGTTATTGTTTGCTCTGCTCACAGTGTAAAGCGCTCTGATACCTTCGGGTCATGTTCGCGCTATACAAAACTCTAAAATAAATAAATAAACACTGTACTAATCACTAACCTTGATCCGGAACAGCCCATTGCCCAGCATAAAGTGCTTCAGTGCCTCGTCAGGGCTAGCAATACATACAACAGTTATCCACTCGGAAGAAGCAACGAAAAACAGTTAATAAAGAGGGGGGTCAAATTAATAAGCTTCTCCTTATTTCCTTTATATAGCCCAACATATATTCAATCCAAAATTAGATGTCAAATTCAGCACACACACAAGAGAATTCCCTCTGGGACTTTGAAAATTGTATTACAAAACAACAATATAAATACATAATTAATTCTGAGCTCTGGAAAGATTTGGCCGCCAAAAAGGTGCTCAGAGAATGCGCTCATGCAGATTTAAAAAGGAAAAGGGGGGTATGGACCCATTACATACACTACATTGCTTTACATAGAGGCCTGTACAACAGTTAGTACATAGCAAAAACAAATTTTGTTTCATCAGATTGAGGTAAAGTTGTTAATTTCACATTGCCCCTCTGTGGACCATCTTCTGAATCCAGGCCTTTCATATAATGTCGTTGTTTGGACCTGGCAGGGAGATAAAGGGCCAGTAAACGCCTCAATAGCAGGTCTTCTTCAGGAAGTGAGTAAAGAAGTAGCAACCTAAAAAAGAAAGGAACACATTCCCAACTAATTAAAAATTACTAAATATGTTATGTGTGTCGTGAAAAGCTTCATTATGCTGCATGGCCTCACCTGGAAATACCCATCATCCATGTGTTGAAAAGTCACTCATAATTTCAACAGACAGGAAAGGCTGATAGACTCCTCATTCTGTGACCAAACTCATTCCACCTATGAAAACAGCTATATGCCATTCCTAATTTATGCTAACATATGGGCTAAAAAACCTCCATACTCTGAGAAGGTAAAAGGCTCCCCTTAGGAAACTATTTCAACATCAATCGATCTGTAGAGGTAAAATCAATCCATTTCAATCTGCGGGAATATTCCAGATATCCCAATTAGTCCCTCTGAAAGTAGTCAATCACTTCACAAATTACTGGCTATAACCAAACATGCAAGTTGGGGCGTATTCTTACCCAGCAAAATGTATCAATCCAAAACATTCCCTTGGGACAAAAAATCCCACGTAACACCTGTCTGTGCTTTAATCACCTCAGGCCATGAAACAATGTACAAAGCATCATTCACATATTCATGCCAAGAGAAACAGAATTTTGACAAATGCGTCAAGCCAAGCTGTTCCGCTAAATTACACAGCTACAATGTATCCCTTCTACCATGACTGTAACCAAATGAGCGGCCCCGAGAGACGTAAAGATAAAGCAGCCATCAGATCAACATGCCCACTGGCCACAGAGTGCGACTGTCCTGTTGTGTTAATGGGCCAACCAATGGATCTTGGAACCAAGGATGAGCTTATCTGATCCCTTATTGTCAGTCCTGTTAACCCCTTTTCCACGGTCGCGATTTCGCGGCAGTGCGGCACTTCCGCAAAATGGCCGGGGCCGCGTCGGCCGTTGGCCGACGGCAGCACTAGCGAGGTAGTGCTCCGTTCTGTGGAAAAGTAAATTTTGCCATGTTCTGTGTCCCTACGCGTCCTCCATCATATGTTATCTGTGCATGATTAATATGCATATGTATTCCCCATGTTTGATTAAAGACGCAATTACAGTTGTGTCCACCTCTAGTATGTCAGTTTCCAGTTCTCGTGAATACTACGAATATCAGGCCTATGTAAAGCTACGTTGCCACGTTTCTCAGTGTGCACGTTATTCCATTGTAAAGTCCCCGTTTCTAGGCCTCAAAAGGGCCCGGACACCAGATTCAGCTCCTGTCTCCTGAAGCCTCGCTGAGGAGCGATACAGCCCCCACCTGTATCCTCGACCCTTCACTTACTTCCTGCCTCGCAGTGCCCGGCTCAGCCTAGCTCTGCCTCTGAGTCTGCCAAGAGTATGTTATGATTCCAGTTATCAGTTCAGCCCTCCTTCTCTGCATTCCTAAGCTACTGAACTGCATCAATAGTTTCCGTCATTGTCTAGCCTTTACGTCTCCATGTAAGAGAAATACTGCATTTAATGGTCATTTAATATTCTTCATCACGCACTACATGTAGAATAATGCATGCTCTAGTCTTAGAGTCTGTTAGCCTTTACCCCGATAACTTTTGGATTCTATCAACATGTTCTCTAAACATCAGATACTAGATACTGCTTAGGTACATGTCGCCCTGACTCTCCAGACTTCAGTCTCTGCTCCTAGCACAGAGTTCGTAGCCCCCAGCTTCTCCTAGTAACACTTCATTGCCAGTTTGCGCGCACCATCAGGTCAGAGGTCCCGGCTCCTTAGGTAGCCCCCTCCATGTTTCCGCCCCATTCATGACATATTCTGTTACGTTTGCATCACAGGTCTATGTATACGCCCTGTTACACCTACTTTCACCCTTATCTTTCGCGACTGCTATTGACCACACCCACTGCTCCGCCTATCGTATGTATTGTAATGCAACTGTTTTAGTATATATGATCGTGCACTGTTATTAAATGTTACGCCGATTACGCCGATTCCGATCCTGCCCCCGGCAGCGCTGCCATCCTATTCCTGTGCAGGTTGTCCTGTTCCTGTCCTTATGCTGTATTAAACCTGCAAAACTCCTACTACCTCGAATCTTGACTCTTATTTATTGAGCTATCTGTTATTCATTTATTTATTCAAAAATAGAGGTATTATTTATTTATTTACCACATAATGGCGCCCGAATAGGAACTTGCCCTTTCCCCACGCGTCGGTGAAGCCACGCCGACCCCCTGACCCTCTGCAGTCGTGACGGAACTCTTCTGCGCACCGGCAGATATTTCTGCTACAAGTATCCCTCAGGCCCACGGAGGAGACGGAGGAGGCGGTCCAGCATCCAGACGAGACGGTGGAGGAACGCGGCGAGTCCCGACCAGAGCCCAAGCCGAGAGTCCAAGGTCCGAGGTATCCGGAGGCCCACCCGTAACAGAAGTCCGAAGTTCGTCCGTCCGGCGTCCAAGCAGTCCCGTCCAGTCTGAGGCCTTCCGTTCTTGCTGCCCGGTGAGTACCATTACTGGGGTAGTATCTAGACAGGGTCGATCTAATTGACTCTGGTCCGTGGGTTGGTGGTACACAGACCCACAAAACGAAGTGTCCACTTCGGTGGATGCGGGTCCTGACGTGTCTCTTTATGAGACCGGTAAGTTTCGTACTGTTTCAGCAGTGCATCTAGTTTCTGTTCTAGTCAGTTCTGTTCTCGAGAAAATTCATGTATTCTGTTTTCCGTATTCCAGGTGGTATTCTGTTCGAACTGTTATTTTAAATGTTCTTCACGTACTTTGATGTCGTGGTATGAGTGTGAAGTAGTTATCGTGTTTATTATGTATTGTATTGTGTCCAGATTATAGTTCAGTCATGCCGCTCTTTTCAAAACTGCGTCAGTTGAGAACTAGAAAAGGTCTGCTAGAAGCAGCAGTTCCTGTCCCGCCTAGGGACAGTCCAGGTCATTTTATGTATCAGAAGCATGGCATAAGCGCCATATTGTATCTAGATTTATGGGTCGAGTATACCAAACAGTTAGAGGAAAAGTATAGATGGCCTGTGTCAGGCACATGGGATGCCGAGTGCATCATGAGAGTAGAAGAAGCATTATGGAAAAAGAAAGCCAGACAGTCACAGAAAGATGCCATCGAGTTATGGCGCAAAGAATCTCATAAAAGAACCGAAAAAGAAATCAGAAAGTCAGAATTAAGTAGAGAATCCTTGGAACGAGCCCAAGAAAGGGAATTAATCGAGATTGGTGAACGAGTTAAAACCGAACAGTCAGACAGACAGAGGCATGCTCTTATTAAGGGTATGTATCCTCTTCTTGCCGAGGGCTTGCCAAAAGCGACCCCGGAGGCATCCAGTAACTTTCCGCCACCATTAGTTCCGACCAAGCTACGTCACAAACCGACCGCAGCTGATATTTTCATCTCGTCCTATTTGGACGACACAGTCCCAGAATATGCAAATCCTGTTACTACTCCGCCAGTCCCTGTAAATCAGGCACTTCCCGCTCCTCCAGACACCGGAGTACCTGTTACGGTACCCCCGGTCCAGCCCGCCATACAAGTCCAGTCTGCATTTCCATTTCCCACTCTGCCAGGACGAAGAGCATCAGTAGACGACTCTAGTTTAGGGGCCGCAGGGGGAGGTCCTCCTCAAACCCCGCCGCCACACAAGCGCTTAACGTTAGCCGAATTACATGCACAAGCGTCACAGCGTACGCCCAGATATCAGTCTGTTGCAGAAATAAGAAAAGCCCTTAACGAATGTGGCTATGATCCAGTCCCAGGCGAGGATAGTATGGTTTTATATTCATTACGCGTAAGAAAGGTGACCGAGTATCTAGTTACCCTACCAGATATGAAAGAAGATCTAGACAGAATATATCGTTTCATCCGTACAGGGAATGATCCAGAAAGTATTAGTGACGTCATGTGCCAAAGAAAAGTTGAAGTCCAGCTCATGCTATTAAAGTTTCTGATTAATTGTCTAATAAGGGAACAAGATTATCCGACCAAAGATCGAGCCGAAATGAAAGTCCTGACAAGGTGGAGTGATAATATAGCCGAGGGTAAGCACAAGACTATCGGTAGTATAGAGAGTATGTACAAGAAAATTCGTAAAGAAATAATAAGGTTACACGATCAACGTAAAGCAGCACAAGTAAGCGAGAAAGAAAACGACTCTTCTACAGAAGAGGTAGAGGACGAGAATCCCGACAGAATAGCGTATGTAGGAAAATCTAGATTCCCAGATCGCCATTTACGTCTAGAACACAAGCCAGTTTTTCACCATTCAGCACCAGAACAAGGTTCTCTAGAACAAGTATTTCAAGCCACCGATCACATTCTGAAATCACGAATCGGTTATAGCGAGTTAAGTACCATGCATGAACAAGAACTAGTCCGATCAGCAGTCCGATGGACTACTGATTCTACCACTTTTCCAGACGAAATAGTGGCACAAATGTTTCTGAAAATGCCCCCAGCCGAGCAGCGACTGGCGGGTATGTATATGATTCAGCACCTCATTACATTGTATGAGGGTCAACATTCTGATCCAGGTCCGTTACATGATGTCCTGAACGAGTTACTCCAGTATAAATGGAAAGGTTTAGGTACTGATTTAATTAGTGTCATTCTAGAACAGCACCACAAATATAGTATGTTTTTGAACCCGCATTTTGTTCATGTCTCACCCCCAGAAAGTAAACCCTTTTACATAGACAGACAGAATCCGTTACGAGAAGTGCATCCAGTTAAGACAGACGGTGGTGAAATGCAACGAGTGTTTGTTTACACCCCGATCACAAAGATGGAACTCTTAGAGATGAAAAAGTTAATTCCCTGTCATGACAAAGATCCAGCAGGGTTCCACCGAGAATTAAAAGACATGCTCCGTATGGGAGAATACACGTATCCAGATATTATTAAAATGTTAAAAGTCCTGTTGCCCGCAGGGGTATATGAGAAACTCAAGGAAAAAGAATTGGAGGTGGGAGAGAAAAAGATCGATTGGGCAGTCCTAGAAGCTGAAGACAAGGCACGAGTACCAGGTACCGGTCTTGGAGATAAATGTAAAGAATTACCAGAATTATTAATACAAGTTTTGCCCAGACTATTAGCAACTAAAAAGGAAGACTGGGATGCAATCTCAGCCTGTAAACAGAAACAAGACGAAGACACTAGTGATTTTTATTCTAGATTTGAAAAATGTTTTATCATAAACAGTGGCCTCAAGACAAGTAGTGAGTCATACCCTCATCTTTTTGTTACTAAATTAGTCGAGAATTCAAGTCCACAAGTTAAGAATCGAGTTTTGAAGGTCGAAAGTACCTGGCAAGCTAATACCCCGTCCCAGATGTTACAGATGCTTCAATATCACCAGAATAGAATCAGAGAAGAGCAAGAACATGAAAGGAAACGTATGAAAGACACGAAAATGAAAGTACTAGTTGCACAATCTGTTCCTCAAGACAGTCAGAAGAGGGGTCCGAATCAAGCCAGTCATCCTGCAGTTCCCGTTAAAGGGACATGCAATTATTGTAAACAGCCAGGTCATTTTATAAACGAGCGTTTAGTTCTGAAACACAACATAGCTACTGGTAAGACTAAAGAAAGACCACGTCCGCCTAGACAAGAACAAGTTTCACAGACTTCTCAGCCACAGAATGCACCACAGACAGTTACTGTACCGCAGCCTATTGCTGCAACACAGCATGTTACACAGCAGATGTATCAGTATGCACAGTCCGAGTATCCAGAGTATCAGCCGTATTCATGAAACAGCCTAGAGAGGGAGGTAGGCTTGCCTCTCATCGAGATACCTGTAGATCAAGAAGGTCCCTATGTTCATAGTCAAGTATTAGGGAAAGACAGAAAGTTTCTGATTGATACAGGGGCAAGTAGGACCACTATAAGTCACGCCGAAGTTCCAGGGGCTCCGCTCTCAGGCTCTAGAAATGTTTCCCTTGGATTTTCAGGAAAACCTATTGTAAATGAAATTTCAAAGCCAGTTACTCTAGAAGTAGGTCCATTGTCCCGCACTACTGACCTGTTACTTACTAAGTCATGTCCAGAAAATCTATTAGGCATTAAAACACTGAAAGAATTAGGTGCAGTTATATGCTGTTCCCCAGAGGGAATACGATTGTTCCTACGTGACTTCAAGGGTCACTATGTATTACGAGATTTTGATCCAAGATTGTCCAATGTCCCGCAGCATCTATGGGCGCAAGGTCCAACTGATGTTGGTTATATGCAAATCACACCCCATCGTGTGACTCTCAAGCCAGGTGTAGTCCTGCCACGAATCAGACAGTACAGATTGCCACCTGAGGCTGTAGCAGCCTTATCCAAAATTATTGATGAGCTCATGGCTCAAGGAGTAGTTGTAGAAACTGACTCCAATGTATGCAATTCTCCGATCATTCCTGTTATGAAACGTACTGATCCAAATGCACCCCCAGTATATCGATTAGTGATTGATCTCCGAGAACTTAATAAATGTATTATTCCCCAGTACCCAGTTGTCCCAGATATCTCTTCCCTATTGACAGCCATTGATTCCGAAGCTTCATTTTTTACAGTCATAGACCTCAAGAACGCATTTTTTAGTGTTCCCATTCATCCAGACAGCCAGTTTCTTTTCGGATTTTGTTTAAATGGAAGGAGCTATATGTTCACACGAGCTCCTCAAGGTTTCACAGAAAGTCCTAGTATTTACAGTCAAGCACTTAAGAGACAACTAGACAATATTCACATGCCAACTGACACTGCCCTGCTCCAGTATGTCGATGATCTACTGATCACAGCCCGTTCTGAACGTGCTTGCGAGCGAGCCTCACTTACAGTATTGTATTTCCTTGCCGAGATGGGGCACAAGGTGTCCCCTTCTAAGCTTCAATTCTGTGTCCAGCAAGTGGTCTACTTAGGACACTTACTGTCCAAGAGTGGTAGGCAGTTGACACCTGACCGTATCCAGTTAATAGCGAGTCTTCCTCAGCCCAAGACCCAGAAGGAGGTACGTGCTTTTATTGGCCTCACTTCTTACTGCAGACAATGGATTCCGCAGTATGCATTTCTAGCCAAGCCACTGATACAGTTAACGACACAGGAGGCAGCCGTATCGACTGTCCTCCCTTGGACATCTGAACATACACTTAGTTTTAATGAGTTAAAGAAAGCCCTATGTCAAGCTCCGGTTCTAGCTACACCGAACTACAGTAAGCCTTTTACACTTTTTGTCACTGAACGCGAAGGTACAGCATTATCTGTCCTCACACAAGACCAAGCAGGACAATACAAGCCCTGTGCTTATTTTTCGAGCACATTAGATCCTGTAGCCCAGGCTCTGCCTGCGTGCCTCAAGTCAGTTGCAGCCACAGCCCTAGCTATCAGACAAAGTGATTCCATAGTCTTAGGACACTCCCTGACAGTACAAGTCCCACACTCCGTGGAAGTTCTTTTAAACCGAACACAAACTCAGCACTTGACAATTGCACGTTTAACAGGTTATGAATTGACACTGTTTCAGCCACACATAGAAATCAGACGCTGCAACGTCCTAAATCCTGCTACACTGTTACCGTCAGTTAATCCAAATCCTGCCACACACGACTGTGTGGAAGTAGTTAACATCATGACAAAGCCAAGACAAGATCTGACAGATATTCCATTACCAGATCCCGACCTGACACTTTATGTGGATGGTTCATGCATGAGAACAAGTACAGGAGAACTAGTAGCCGCGTATGCAGTGACTACCGACACTGAAGTTATTGAAACACACCGTATTGACACCCTGTCTGCTCAAGCAGCAGAGCTAGTTGCTCTGACACAAGCCTGCATTCACGCCAAGAACCTGAAAGTTAATGTTTACACCGATTCACGTTACGCATTTGGAGTCGTACACGACTTTGGAGTGCTCTGGCAGGAGAGAGGTTTCATGACTTCTCACGGAACCAAGATTCAGCATGGTCTCCTCATTCAGGCTCTGTTAGATGCAATACATTTACCGACATCCATTGCTATCATGAAGTGCAAAGCACATACGAAAGTTACTGACACTATTTCCCAAGGTAATGATCTAGCAGATCGAACAGCCAAGCTTACAGCTCAGACTCCAGACATTCCAGTTAATAAGACACCGACATACACTCCAGATCTGACTACCTGTATGACAGTTAAGGACCCTACTCAAGATGTCATAGATATCCAGTTACATGCTACTCCCGATGAAATCAAGAAATGGTCCGAACAAGGAGGGGTCCAGACAGATCAGGGATGGGTAACGAAGGGTAAAGCCACATGGTTTCTCCCCGACTCTATGGTTCAAGTCATTATCAATACCGCACATAGTCCAGCACATCTAGGAGAGAAAGCTATGTTAGACAGTATCCAGAATATTTGGTTCAACAAGCATCTACGAGCTGCAGCCAAGCAGAAAGTCCGTACCTGTATGATATGTTGTCAGTTCAATCCAGGTAAAAGTGTCCCGGTGGAACAAGGTGGATTCCAGCCCCCTGACCACCCTTTTGAAGTCCTCCAGATGGATTATATTCAGATGGAGCGATGTCGAGGTTTCAAGTATGTCCTTGTAGTTGTATGCGCTTTGTCCAGGTGGACAGAAGCATATCCAGTTCCAGATTATACAGCCGCGACTACTGCCAGGCAGTTGGTTCGTGAGTTCTTCCCCCGTTATGGACTCCCTAGAGTCGTATATTCTGATAACGGCCAGCCATTCTCATCTGAACTCATGAAGCATGTTTCCCTATTGTTAGGGTACCAGTGGAAGTTCCATTGTGTACGCCATCCTGAAGCAGCCGGTCTCGTAGAGAGACATAATCAGACCCTGAAAATCCGAATTGCAAAGGTTCGTCAAGAGAAAGGTGTGGACTGGCTAGTAGCTCTGCCAGTCGCTTTGTTCTATATGCGCATGGTCGCACATTCCAGATCAGGTCTGTCCCCGTATGAGGTCGTTTTCGGCCGCCCCCCCTAACATGTGGGGTACACCTAGACCTCGAAGTATTACCGATGTTTCAAGTAATATGCTGACAGATTACCTAGCTTCCTTGATGTCTGCCCTCAACTCTTGTCGTTCACAGGTTGCCGCCGCATTTCCAGACAATACTGAGGTGGCACCGCATGAAATCGTTCCCGGATCCATGGTCCTAGTGCGAAATTTCGATCGCTCAAGTCCACTGGAGCCTCGCTGGAAGGAGCCCCGACAGGTCCTCCTCGCCACCCGTACAGCCGTGAAGTTGGAGGGACGCAAAGGCTGGGTGCATCTTTCGCATATTAAAAAATTTTATGGATTGAAGCCAGTCTCAAAGAACATTTCCCAGGATTCTAAAGACTGCCAAAGTACTATTCTTAAGGACTGTCCCGCAAAAGACATTGCTACGAACCCTTCCCAGTTAGAGACAACTCCGCAACAGGAGTATAAGCTCAAGTTAAGGTCTAGTAAAATAAGTCAGCCAGTTTGATTGTCTAAGTCCTCCCCTAGGTGAAACGGTTAGACCGGTTTCTGACATGTATAAAATAGACCCCCATAGTGAGAGAGTTAGTCAAAACTCAATCCGATGTATCGTTTTTCTATGTTTCATATTATTTCTCAGTATTATGATTTCCTGCACCAGTTATGCATTTTACCTGTATTTTCCAGTTTCTCATGTAAATAAGTCTTCTAATGTTACAGTAGAGCACACGTTTAGTGATCTGCCTCCTCATGAACTCTCTTACCGCCTCGCTATGCGTAATAATTCTTTTATCCGCATGTTACATTATTCACACCAGACCAGCAATGCCACTAATTGTTGGGTGTGTGGTCGACTCCCCCCTTTTCAGACACCGAAGGGAGTTCTGCCACTCTTTCCTTATCCATTTTCACATAATGGTTCGTGTGGAGCATGGTCCACGTTAACGTCATCCTCAACAGATATGTCTTTTCTTAACAGTACATGTTTCCCAGACAAGCAAGGTCTTCCCCACAGAACAGGGTTAGATCTAGAAAACGAAGTTTACAATTTAGGTAATTATTCTTCGAATTTCATGGTCCTGAATGTTCAGTCTGATACTACTCCAGACTTACCTACTATTTCAGTACTACCAGTCAAAGGTGAATTATGTGTCCGAAATAATGGTTCCGTACATGTAGGACATAGTGATTGTACTACTATTGTCAAGTATAGTGACAGTGGGAAATCTATTTTCAAAGCTTCACGTCATTCTTATTTTATTTGTGGTCAGACCGCATATGTTCGTCTGCCCCTCGATTGGGAGGGAACCTGTTACATTGCCTTCCTACTGCCACCGGTTTTTCTAGCCCCACCCGACTACCATAGGAATTCCCACCTAGTACATACTAGACACAAGAGAAACCTCCCGATTGTCGATTATACTGAAACTGCTCTAGAACAATATATAGATATCAATAAAGGTGTCTTCCCTTATTTAGGTACAGTCGTGAATAGTAAACTGATACGTAGATTAACCAGAACACTCGAAGCAGTAGTAATTGAGACTACTTCTGCTCTAAGTAATTTAACCGAAGAACAATCCTTTATGAGAATTGTCGTGCTCCAGAATCGTCTCGTCCTTGACGTCATATTGGCCGATAGGGGCGGGGCCTGTAGAGTCATCGGATCTAGTTGCTGCATTTTCATTCCAAATAACGCGCCGTCTGTTTATTCAGCTATAACCAGACTCCATAAAATTGCCCATCTGTTACACCAAGATCCAGGCACCTGGACATGGTCCGGTTGGTTCTGGACTATAATTTCCGCTTGGGGATGGAAAGTCTTGTCCTTTCTAGGTATTACAGTAGCGATCATATTCAGCTGCTGCCTCTGTATACAATGTGGCCCTGCGATTTGCGGCATTTGTGCTACCTCTTGTATTCCTAGTCCCCAGCCCCGTTCTAAAACCCGTTCCAAGAAAATTCGAGACGAGCAAATGATACTGTATGAAATGATAGATGGTATCATGAATATTGATGTTTCCTGAAGGAAACGTAGTGACAAGGAGGGAATGTGGAAAAGTAAATTTTGCCATGTTCTGTGTCCCTACGCGTCCTCCATCATATGTTATCTGTGCATGATTAATATGCATATGTATTCCCCATGTTTGATTAAAGACGCAATTACAGTTGTGTCCACCTCTAGTATGTCAGTTTCCAGTTCTCGTGAATACTACGAATATCAGGCCTATGTAAAGCTACGTTGCCACGTTTCTCAGTGTGCACGTTATTCCATTGTAAAGTCCCCGTTTCTAGGCCTCAAAAGGGCCCGGACACCAGATTCAGCTCCTGTCTCCTGAAGCCTCGCTGAGGAGCGATACAGCCCCCACCTGTATCCTCGACCCTTCACTTACTTCCTGCCTCGCAGTGCCCGGCTCAGCCTAGCTCTGCCTCTGAGTCTGCCAAGAGTATGTTATGATTCCAGTTATCAGTTCAGCCCTCCTTCTCTGCATTCCTAAGCTACTGAACTGCATCAATAGTTTCCGTCATTGTCTAGCCTTTACGTCTCCATGTAAGAGAAATACTGCATTTAATGGTCATTTAATATTCTTCATCACGCACTACATGTAGAATAATGCATGCTCTAGTCTTAGAGTCTGTTAGCCTTTACCCCGATAACTTTTGGATTCTATCAACATGTTCTCTAAACATCAGATACTAGATACTGCTTAGGTACATGTCGCCCTGACTCTCCAGACTTCAGTCTCTGCTCCTAGCACAGAGTTCGTAGCCCCCAGCTTCTCCTAGTAACACGTCATTGCCAGTTTGCGCGCACCATCAGGTCAGAGGTCCCGGCTCCTTAGGTAGCCCCCTCCATGTTTCCGCCCCATTCATGACATATTCTGTTACGTTTGCATCACAGGTCTATGTATACGCCCTGTTACACCTACTTTCACCCTTATCTTTCGCGACTGCTATTGACCACACCCACTGCTCCGCCTATCGTATGTATTGTAATGCAACTGTTTTAGTATATATGATCGTGCACTGTTATTAAATGTTACGCCGATTACGCCGATTCCGATCCTGCCCCCGGCAGCGCTGCCATCCTATTCCTGTGCAGGTTGTCCTGTTCCTGTCCTTATGCTGTATTAAACCTGCAAAACTCCTACTACCTCGAATCTTGACTCTTATTTATTGAGCTATCTGTTATTCATTTATTTATTCAAAAATAGAGGTATTATTTATTTATTTACCACAGTTCGGCCAACGGCCGATGGCAGCACGCAAGGGGTTAAAAAACAGTCTGTGCGTGAAAAAATCAAACTAATCTGGTTCACTCAGGTGGATTTAGTTTGGCCACAAAATGAGGAGCCTATCAGCCTTCACTATTGATAATATGAGTGACTCATCCACACATGGATGATGGTTATTCACAGGTGAAGACATGCATTGTAAGGAAGTTTTTCACATCACTCACCTAGTCCTGAAGAAGACCCATTATTGAGATGTCTACTGGCCCTTTTCCCCTCTGCCAGGTCGAAAAGTTGGCATTATATGAAAGACCTGGATTATGTAGATGGTCCACACTGGGGTGGCAATTTGAGATAAATAAATTTACCTCAATCTGATGAAACTAAATTTGTTTTTTTTGGAACTAACTATGTTAAACAGGCCTCTATGTAAAACAATATGGTATATGTCCCTACTTCCCCTTTTTCCTTTTTCTTCGAACCTGCACGAGCACCTTCTCTGAGCACCTTTTCTCACCAAAATCTTTCTGGAGCTAAGAATTGAATATAAATTATGTATTTATATTACTGTTTTGGAATACAATTTCCACACTCCCAGAGAGAATTCTCTTGTGTGTGTCTTTAATTTTACCTCTAATTTTTGATTGAATCAAAGTTGGACTATCTAAAGGAAATAAGGAAAAACTGATTAATTTGGCCCTCCACTATAAAAACTATTTTTCGTTGTTTCTTTCTAAGTGGACCACTGTTGTCTGTATCATAGGCTACACCAGATCCTTCGGGTTATTTTGGGTCACCCCATTGTTATCTAATGTTGTCAGGGAGAGCAGTAAGCGCTATTCAAATGCAATTACTATACAACGTAATGTGACTTGCATGGTTTTTTTTGTACTTCTGTGGTTTTACTGTTCTCTTTTGGACTAACAATGTTATTTTTTATCTCCCTTCACAGAGAGCAGACATAGCTGTTGCCCCCCTCACAATAACACTGGTACGGGAAGAAGTAATCGACTTTTCGAAACCCTTTATGAGTCTAGGGATCAGCATCATGATCAAGAAGCCGCAAAAGTCCAAACCGGGCGTGTTCTCATTTCTGGATCCTTTGGCCTATGAGATCTGGATGTGTATAGTCTTTGCTTACATTGGAGTGAGCGTAGTTCTTTTCCTAGTGAGCCGTTTCAGCCCTTATGAGTGGCACATGGAAGACAACGATGAAACCCGTGACCCTCAGAACCCTCCCGACCCTCCAAACGAGTTTGGGATATTTAACAGCCTTTGGTTTTCCCTGGGTGCCTTTATGCAGCAAGGATGCGATATTTCTCCAAGGTTTGTTATCATATCACTCCCATTGCCTTTTTGCATTTTATGGTCACGCTGATGCCATGGTGCATATATGTCACTTTCTCAACTTATTCTTTTTTTTTAATTTTATTTTTCATTGAATTCCGATTATTTTTGTTCACCATTCCACCGAATGCTACGCTTCATCATCAAGCCACGCCGCTTGTCAACATTCACCAAGTGCGAATGGCATTATTACAAGATAATGCCATCCCTCCACTCCTACGAAAGCTTATATACACCATGTTGAGACTGTAAAATGCATAGGGTTTTACATTCCAGCAATGCTTGGAGGGCTACCGTGTTTTTGCTGCATATCTCATTTTACGGTCATCTGCTTGGTGCATATAACACATTGATGATTCGTTGAAAAAACGAATTGCTTAAAAACCACATGCAACAGCACTTTAACAGCCATTTTCATGCCTGCTATTGCTTATGTCGGCACATTTGGGTTTTAAGTTTCATTTTTATTTCGTGTTTTGCATGGGGTTCGTTTCTTTTGCTATTTTTCATCCTTCCATCCTTCATCCATCCCTCATGGCATTCATGCCGAGTGTACACTTGTCTCCATGTGCTTGTCCTATTGATGACGTGTGTTTTACGTAATGTTATTCTTTAATCAATGTCTCTGGCACAACAAGTGGGAATTTGGGAGAAGAAAAGATGTCTTTGTGAATTAAAACTCTCTTGGTGCGCCTAATTGCCCCGTTGGTCCTACAGTCTGACCGGCCAGAAGTGTTTCTAATAGATGCTGTAGCACGAATGTGTTTTTGAACTGGAGATTCCACCGGGTGATGACGCTCTGAAAACATTCTGGCACATATACCACTTCTATTGATTACTGTCCTGTGCAGTGATGGATCTCTGAGACAGCTTTACTGAGCCAGCAGAGGGACGGGAGAATAATGTTCACACAAGCACACCAAGGCGTGCTCAAAGCAAACTCTTTCTTCAGTTTTATTTACAATTACCAGCCTTTTAAAGTAAATTTGATGCATACTTTGAGGTATGTCTCTGACTGGTAATAACATGCTGCCGTTTCCCTATAAATATGTATTAATGTTGAGTGGGGTATAAACGTTTCCCTGGCATATTTATTGATTTATGCATGTCAGCGGTTTTATATATACTAAACCGGTCATTAATTGCACAGAGGCGATTTAGCAAGAGAGCTCGAGGGAGGAGGTCTACACAGGTGTGGACTACAGAGGCAGCTGCAGAAGGATCTTATGATTGAAATGACATAGGGTAGTAAGGAAAGAAGTGGGATCTATTAAATTTATTTTAATCATGTTTTTGTTCATAAAGTATAACTACTCGCTAGGATTCAATCAGGATTCAAAGCGCATTACATCAAAGCACGCAACTAAAATAACATTTAAGATAAAATACATAACACTCAAGTCTATCAGGTCTACAATTGAGTTGGCCATCTAGTCCAGGGTTTCTGCTTTGCATTCTGGGCCTTGAAGTCCTGGGTTTATAATATATTGTAAGCAGGAATATAAGTTTTAGAACATAAAGCAAACACCTAGGATATAAAGCAACTCATGTATGAATCTGGGGAACTTCGGTGCTCTGAAAATGTTGCAGCAAAATAATCACATGCAACAAATACACAAAGAAAACTATGTGCTTTGCTCTGCAGTGCGACAGTAGCATTTTCGGCCTAAATATTACAAAATAGCGCCTACTGCATTCAAATCAATGACTTAAATCAATGACTTGTTCATGCCTACATGAACATAAACTGAAGTTGTTTAAGGTAGTGAGGGCGGGGTGAATTGTTTTTTTTATTCTGCAGTAGGCGGGAGCATTTTAGGGACAAGTTTCCGCCTGCCGTGGATGAATAAAAGGCGACAACTTCAAGGAAGACACAAAATGCAGAGAAACCACATTTGTAGGAGTGTGTCTGTGGTTCAGGCCAGTCGTTCTTCCTAAGCCACGCTTTTCTGGCCATGGAGAACTCCATCGAACTAAACAAAATGTCCAAAGTCTGCTTGTTTATCTGGTTCGCCTGCAGAGTGCGTTTTTGGCAGTTTTATGCAGCATTGTACGATCAGCCCACAGGCTGATTGAAATATTGGTTACATTTTGACATTTTCGCGATTCTTGACATTTTTATGCCCACCTCTAATATTGGCGAAACTGTGCAAGGCAAATCGCGTATCAAGGTTTTTTGAAATTGTGTGTCCTGATGGCATAATCTTTCAATCTTCGAAATCAGCCCCCCCACCCCCCATTTTATAGATGTAGCCCCTATTTCTGCCCAGTATTTGTGCGTCTGTCCTGAAATTTAGATTCTGTAGAAATTAGTGCTCTTAAAATGCTGTTGCCTGTCTGTTTAGCAAGTTTAAAAGACCGATAAATAAGTTTCGGGACATCACATGGAAAGCTGCAGGCATTTCTGTTCTTCCTCCAAAACCATAGGCAGTAAAGTCTATGTCTTACTACTGTGGCTGATGCCTCGAAAATGTATTTCTTATGAATATTGTAATGTGAGCATCGATAGAAATAGGCTTTCATTAGGGCAGTTCAGCATTGATCTCAGTAGGGTAGAGGGATGCTATATTTTCAGGATAGCCACTGATTATGTGAATGACACTCAGATTAATTATATGTAAAATCATCTCGTGGGCATCCTGAAAATCGGGCAAAGTTTCCGCCCTGGTAGACCAAAGTTGGCAACCCTGGTACAACAATCAAAACAGAAGCGCATAGAACATCTGGTAAAAGTATCTAAGCAGGGCACATGAATGTATGCACTGTTTCATGTTGACATGCTAATTTAACAGCTTTCGAGTTTTTCAGCACCAGATGTGGCTTGACATACATTACCAAACAAACCTCTCTTTTCATGCTGCATGCAGTTTGTGGTTCTCCTTGACCATACCAAATCTTTGCACTGTATTATATCTCTGGACTTTAGAAATGGCATCCTTTGCACATGTTACCATTGTTTGTGAATTTTATTGCCACATTAAGCTTAAGTACTTACCAACATTGGTCAAACATAATGGTGCCATAGTTGAAAATGGTGTCATCAATAAAAAAACAAAATACAGACAATAAGGACTCTTTAAAAACACAAGACACTATTCCTGTGCAGTACCATGACGCACATGCTAATAGCAAAACACACTGTCATCTAAAAAGCAAGAAAAATGCCATTTTCAGGTCATTAAGTTGTACCAATACTGTTAGGAATAGGGTTATTGATTTGGCCTGGAAGTTGCCCCTATGAAGTGGAGTAGCAACAAAAACTTCGGAAAGTTAAGGGAACTGGTTTGTCTGGCTATCTGCACCAATTGAAGTGCCAATACTGGGCAGATTGGTCCGAATCTTCTATGTAGCAGAACCTTGACATGGAGATTAACGATCACTGATCAATAGATAATAGTGGAGGATTGGAAAATATTGAGAAATTTGGTGTGGATAACCGGTTGTATGGATTTAGACCACATATGAAGTGAGCTCATCAGGACTCTAAGTGAAGGCTTTTTGATGTACTCGGATTAGAGAATTGGATATTTATACCAATTGTGCCCTGAAGAAGTCTATTTTTAGGGACGAAATGCGTTGGCTGTCTTCACTGTATACGTATGACGTTTTTAAGAAAAGCAAAGAAAGTGAAGATATGAATCATTCCATGAATTTGAATAGGACTTTTTGTTCAAATTACAATATTGGTGTGGTGCATCTCTATTCTTTGTATCAATGTAATCGACATTCACAGTTACGTTACAATAAGGAATCTGACATTTTCAGTGCAAAAACAGCTTTGCCTATTATTTGGAAGCGAAATGTAAAAATTGGTCTTCCAGGTGGCTTTGTTTAAGTCCATGTCACATTTGATGTGTCTTGCACCATCATTGCCCATATTATTGTTGACTATCTAATAGCTCAAATGCACCAATTTATTTTCAAACTTGATTTAAAGTTTTAGGAAAGGGCACATGCAATTGGGAACTTTTTAGCAGGACTGAAATGCGAGAATTACAAATATTCTTTAGAGTCCTAAGTACCAATCAGAGTACCAATCAGGCATCGAAGTTAAAATGACTTTGTTGTACGACTTGTAGTATGAAAATAAAGACGCACATTGCAAGAAACGCACATTGCAGGAAACGCATCTTATTTTACCTTGTAGTTTTACCTTAATCTCTCCTCAATGTCAATGATCATATCATTTATAAAGTACCACCTCACAGTGTATTTTCTCTATGCACTTAATCATAGATGTTTTCGTTAACCAACTCAAATAAAATAATTTAAATGTATTGACCTTGAAAGGGCAAAGCCGGCTGACTCAGTCATAAACTAAACATGTAATTTGAATAAGACAAATAGCAGGTAGTAGGCACAGTGAGCTAACTTACTGACTAGTGTTGCACTTGGGGCACTTTAAAAGAAGGGTGCTCCAAAGACAGCCGTTGCATTGCACTGCCACTGGCACATTGTAAGCCCGTATAGCTCCCTCTTGCAGCTCATGGGCACCCCAGACCTGGCTAATTCTACTGAGGTAGAAATGTTATGCCAGTTATCAATTCTGTCATCCATCTAAAGGATTCATATGCACATAAGCCCGCTCTTTCACAGGCTGGGCGATATTCCCTGGGCAATAAGTTATAATTATTTACCAGTACAGACTTTATCTTTGACAATGCAAAACAGTGATTGAATCATGAATCAATGCATTTGTATAAAAGTTTAATCTAATTTATTGTTGTACTTTTCATATTCCACAGTTAGGCTGGCCAATCAGCTGTCATACGGATGGACAGATTTCTCATGTGCGAGGGACATGTGATATGTTTAAAACTTGGAGACTTCGGGATTTGGCCACACTGGTTGAGGCTTTAGTTATCTCATTTCATGATTCCTTTACTACCATTTGCAAATTATTGAAAACTAAAGGCCGCCATAAAACATTTGAGGAATATGAAGCAAAATGGACAATCCTATATTCCTCTGAACCTGGTCACATTCTTATACTTTCAATGGTTCCTATGGATTAATTTATAACAATTTTGAGACAATTGTCTCAGCATTGGCACTGTCTGTATTTAAATAGCATGAAATCAAAGCAAACATCAGAGAGCAACAATTGGTTAATTTGTCCAAAATAGTAAACTGGAACCTGAAATTTAAATCTATTACAGTTTCATATTTTCTCAAATACATACTTGATTAAAAGTGCTACAGTGGTGGATAAAGTGACAGTGAGTTCTCAGAGTATGAAAACTTGTAGCATATAATAGTACCAAATAATAAAGACGTACAAAATGATAACAAGGTGTTAGATTAGGACAACCTAACTCAAGCGCAAAAAATGACCTCTTGCCATAGTCCAGACAATAAAATATTGTATGGGGGAGTTACATATATGGAGGAGGCTTCAGTTGGACAACATATCCAACCACACTTAGCACAGCACCTTTAATGGATATGTAAGTGATATCAACTATGCTCTGCCATGTCATATATCTGAGTCAAATAAGGGGTAGTATTGCAACTGCATGTTCATTGCATGTTATCAAATAGTCCTAAATGCCTGAAAAAAAATTGACCAAAACAATCAAAATTATGCTACAAAACTCAGACCAGCGCCAAATTGTGGTGGCGAGATGAGAATCACTTGCCAACAGTACCCTTTCTGCTAAAAGCAATACATAGCAGGCAGTGTGATCTTTGTGGGACCACTGGAATGCTACAGGCTTGATGTAAAGTGAAGCCCTTATGGTGCAGCTCTTCTGCAATTTTTTTAAATTGTTATCAAAAGTAAGATGCACCTAGGAAGAATGCCAGTGAACGGAGTATTGGCAGCGCAGTTATGAACAAAGCAGTAAATCAACTTTGTATTTGTATTTGTAGTTGAATTTATAAGGCGCGCAGCTACCCACATGGGGTCTCCCGGCCTTATGTTATAAGATCAAATTCCAACTCTCATCTGTAGAGGAAATAAAAGGAGGATGAACAGGTCATATGTGATCAGTCAGTGCCAATAAAGCCATTAAAATTAATTGTCACTGTTTGAACAGAGCAAGCATCAAGAGTAACATCACTTACTTGTGAATGTTTGGCAGCACTAAGGGTGCCGTGCTTTCATTTTGGGACTGTAGATGTAAGGGGTTGAGGGTGCTTCTCCCAGGACAAGGGAACACAGTAACACATCATCCAAGATGGCTGCGTCAGGGAGGAATGCGTTAAACTCAGAGACACTACACATTTGTCAAAAACGTAAACAGACTACCTGAATTTTGTTTTTTAAACGAATAGTTTTCTTTGAGGATAAATTACTTAATTGTGGCAAATTTAGGAAGCAAAACGTTTGCAAATATTTTGTGAGGCAGACATACTGAAAACATGGATGAACACAGAGTGGGCACCATGTTTGTTTAGCCTGTTTGGAGTTTTTTTTTCCAATAATACACATGGAGTTTTTTTTCCTTCATGTAAAGAGAACTGTTTATCTGCTTTTCCTTGCTCTATCCACCATGGATTCCATCACTGACCCAGGCAGGGAAATTCAATGGTGGTAACCTTGCCTTATATAGGAATGGGCTGTCGCCACTGTGACCTGCAGACCGTTTGGCAAACTGATCTTCACCGGTGGAGCCACCTGAGCCCACACTTTTAGAAACCTATAGAAACTGAGGAGCCTACCTGACTATAAATGAGGCAGAGGAACACCGTGATTGGCATGGCAGCAGCCCTGCCAATACCTGACAGAGCTCCACCCCGCTACACTCCAAAAGTAGTAGAGGCCAATAGTAGTTAATTCACAAAGGCTACACTGTAGAAGAATAGAATAGAAAAAAGAAAATAATTTCCTAAAGCTAGATTAGATCAGATATGCATGAACATTCCACCATGCCACATAGAGATGGTGGAGTTTATGTCACATATCTTTTACACATAACAGGCTTATCCCATGCCAGAGGCAACTGCTTAAGAGGTAAAAAATTAAGAAAAAATACATCAATGAGAATCTATGGAGGACTTTCTGCCACCGGCTTACCAACAATAGTAGATGGAAATGCCCATCAATAAAAACTTTCAACTGGCTAATGAGTCTGTTTTAATATGAATTAAAACTATTACACAATAGAAAGGTTTAGTTGCCTTAATAGGGGTGATGTTTCGAGCTAAGTTCTAAAAATTGACATATTGTAGTATTCATATTGTGCTACTTTGTTGTATCTGACAAACTGTGTTTGTTTCTTTGCTAACATGTTGACATTTAACCCCATGCTTCCTGTTACATCTTCTATTAAGGTATGTAATGGAGTATTTCCTCTACTGCATGTTTGAGTACTGTTGATGTGGTGTATGTATATATACATTCAGTGTATGTTTTGAAACAGATTAGATGCAGAAGATATGGAATATGCATTGTGTCAATCTGCTTGGAACTGCTAATAAATGATGTCCAGTGCTTAATTTAAATTGGTTGCTGATGGGGCCAACCGGCACTAATTTCACACAGATAAAGAGAGAAAAAACACACAGAGAAGGAAGAAGGAAAATAATTGATAAAAGGGAAAAAGCAGGGCTGAAACGAGCCTGAAAGAGTGGGATAAAGAGACAGGGAGTGCCTGGTGGTGGATCAAAAATGCATGAGATGGGATCAAGACTATTCAGCCTTGCTAATCAGCACCCCTCATATTTCCAGTGCCTGCCGTGAGATTCAGAGTACAAGCTATGGCCCCATCACTTTTTTATTTTACAAATTAAGCACTGATGACGTCCAAAATATTAAAACGTCTGATTGATTGAAAATCCGACACCACATTACTACCATCTGATTCAACCTTGCTTTGTATTACACCCTGCTATTTATCCACAATTTACAGGGGTAAGAACCTCAGATTGCTCTGATCTTCCACTCTTTTCATTTCTTTTCCTCTGATTCTCTCAGAAGTCTCCAAATGTTTCACCAACCCTCACTTTGACTCCGGCTTCTCAAATACAACTGCTTTCCTGCCTCTGAACAGCCACATCACTTATAGTTGATCTCAAAGACCCAAATCGTATTAATTGATTTTAAACCATTTTGAACCTCCCCTACTTTTTGCTTTTCTCCTGCCTGTTTGTGATTAAACTGTGTAAGTTTGTCTGCATTATAACCTTAAATCACCCAACATTGCTTCCGCTCTTTCAAAATTTGTCCATTTTTAAATCTCACAAATTGACACATATTTCAGTAAGCAATTCACAGGTGCCCATTGCCACCTCTTTTCAATCGGTACTTGGAGGGATTTTTTGATATATACATTCCTGCATATGTAACATTCATTCTCTCACACATAGCTACAAAGTTTCCTTCTCCATTCTCAACAAACTGTGACCATTCAATTTACCGCTAAATAACCCAATCCTCCCCATATCAAAATGAGGATATTTTAACACACTTTCCATAGGCATTCACGTTCAATACCTTACTACATTACATTCATGCGAAAATATATCCACATGTCATTTATATTCTGCCAGCCCTATACTACTCATTCAACCTCCTTATCCACCTCAATCACAACCACCGGATCACTTTTCAATCAACAAACGTTTTATTACATGTCACTCTCAATAATTAATGTGTCATTGCACCTAGTACATTGAGGGTAGAAATACAAGAAACAGACCACACTTGTCATTGAATCAAAAGTGTAGGACACTGGGGACTCTATTTACAATGGAAATTCTATTCACCCTGATTGGGTTAAAATGAAGGACAAATGTTAAAGAAGCATACATACCACAATAATCAATGAAAATGGCAATACAACAAATTGCAGTGCTACACCAAAACCCTACTTTTAAATAATGCATGCTATTTGAGATTACTAATAGATAGTAGAGACCATAATTCTTATACAATTCAAGCGACACACTGGTAATAGAGCTACTTTAATAATGGAAAGACTCAAAGAATACTTGCAAACATGTAACAATTACTTCCTGATCATGAACACGACATTTTAAAATGGAGGATTGCAATCACTTTTTAGAGGCTTGCAAACCATAAAGTTCACAATCATACTGTTAGTAACACACATATTCAACAGTAACTCAGCATAGGAAACAGATGAAAATGTCCAGAAAGATAAGCCTATCTCCTGGATTATGTTTTGGTTTTATTGGTTCCTTAAAATGTGAATATCTGGCAAACTGGGGTTAAGTGACTCAGCACCTCCACACTCAGCGGGATCCCAAATTTGAGTAAGTAGCAGGCTATATAGGCTGATAGACAGTCTATAACGGTTCGAGAAGAAACTCAAAAGCAATCTTTTTAACGTGTAGCCCCCAGTTGGTGTCTGTCCTCCCTCTGCCAGCACCGGGACACTCTGTTGAGGAGCCGTGCGCTTTATAAACAGTTTTAACATTAGATAACATACAATAGGGCTCCAAGTTGGCGGAGGACTTCTGTACACAAGCTGGGTCAACAGTTGTCAAATCTAAAAGATAGGGCAGGGAGAAATGTGCAGGTACGGCTAACCAGCACCTTCAGTAGATGTTTCTTGAGGAAGCCATTCATCTCTGTCTGATAAAGGGAAGGAAAGTCTTCTAGGTGCTCTCTCTGCATCACTGGGTTTCTGCGGTGTCCAGGCAGACATGATGAGAAGCAGCAAAGTGGTAGGCTAATAGAACTTCTTTGTGTCCTATTTGACCTACGGGCTCGTTCTCATCTGATACAAAATTGGGGGGTCCACAGAGTCGTGGGGTGCGGATTTCTAAGCCTTTGATGCAAGGACTAAGTTCAATACAACAACATTCAATCAAAAATCCAGTTGGATTGCAGCGCTAACACAAGTCCACTATGCAGTCTTGCACATGCCTTGTTTTCAGGTTACTATCAGCCCCTCAGGGAGACAGTGGCAATCCAAACAGTCTTTTATTGAGGAATAACACAATCAAAGATAGCACTAAGAAATGGGGATATGTAGCTTAAAATGTTTATTTTAAGATCCTCAGTCAAGTGTATAAAATATGTATGGGAGCTACACAGATTGCAAAAATAAAAGTAGTTAAGTATGTAACTGTCAGCGAAAACAAAATAAATGTTTCTAACATTCCTAGTGAGTTTCTGGCATCCTAACTCCCTAACACCCAAAACTATTTCTACGTGCTTTACTAAACCTTAGCTAATGTATTAAAGAGCAAACCTGCACTTTGAATGTTAGAGTTCCTTAGGATAGATCCCACAGCATACCTTTGAATAGCTGACTTAAGCCAGTTCTTCTAGAAATCTCAGAGTTTTGCTGTAGAAGCAGAATATGTGCTATCACTGAAGGACCCCTTTATTTATGATCTCTGGAATCAACTTTCAGATTGAGAGTGGTCAGCTCGACAATCTGTTGTGACCTCTGTCGATAATTATGGTGCCAAGACCCCTCCTAATCTGTGGTCAACTCCTGGGGTTTAGGTACAGTTTGACCACAGATTGTGTCTCATTTTATCAACAAAAAAAAGTTTGGAGACACTAAGACTACTGTGAGACCCAACTAGCAAGGTGTGAAATATATCAGCTCCATCCACATGTTGACATAAAGCCTTCATCTTTGTAAACAATAATAATAATAATAATAATAATCTTTATTGATTGGTTTAAAAAACCATTTACAATTTAAAACATGACAAACATTGAATATTAGAAATGACTGTGATAAGAGTTTTAAAACAATTAATTTAAAATGACTTAAAATTTGGGGGGCCATTAAGATCTGATAATGTTCTGATACAGTACACCACTCTGGATTTCTTGTAGTCTCTGATTTGGATGTTGTGTCTGTTAACACGGCCGCTCTGCTATGGTGGAGAGAGTTTGGATGGGAGTGTGACTTCAAGAAATGTTGACGCTTTATGGACAAATTTCGAAAGCCCGATGTTTAGCTTACTGTTGTCAGGGTTGAGAGCGGCCATTATTGCTTGGCCTCGCAACAGTGACCGTCTGGTTGCGAGCAGTGCAGGGCATGCACAGACGATATATTCCATTGTTTCAGAATGGTAGCCACACAATCTGCATTCCGTACTACTACCCGGCCGGCGCCATTCCGGGAGGTTCTTCAGAAAGGGCCATTCTCCCATCCTCAAGGCCATAAACTTGTGTTTTCAATAAAGTGCGTATGTGCTTGACAGGTAGAGCGGCTGAATACCCACTTTAAAATTGGCGATTACAGCCCAGGCGTGTCTCCTCTTTGAGAGTATTGCCCTGTCCGAGTGAAAGGACCACAATCTAATGTTATTTTTTATGGCGGACTTTAGCACCGGGAGAGATGGATTTATATCCCAGAGCTCTTTTGCACCTAGTAACTGTAGGCTGTAATCCAGGAGTTGCCGATGCTTGTGGTTGGTCTGATTTTTCTGTATTTCCTGCCAGAGTCGGGCCTCCAAGGAACTCTCCCGGGCGTGGCGCAGTCTATGACACAGTTTAACGAATGCACCTGCCTCCACTCCATTTTTGGGGTCATCTTGTCTTGCTATGGCTGCACCCATTAAAGTAAACAAAAACCAGGTCACCCTACAGAGCGGCCAGCCATGATGATATCAGCATTTCTGCATCTGCTCTAGGAACTTCACACTTTCTAATAGAGATAAAGGAACACTGACAGAAGGCATGTAATGAAACAGACTATCTAAATTAGAACTGTAGCAGTGTTCTCCGGGGGAATTGGCCAAAAGTCAGTTGCATGTTCTATAAAGACCACAACAGCATGGTCCATGTTGGTTTGTGTTTAGGATGGTGTTTGATAAGCTGGAGGTGAATTCCAGCTTTTTATTCGGTCTCTGGCAGTTTGGCAGCAGCCCATTGCCAATTACTCAGTGCATTGTAAACAATTCGATAACACAACCAACTACGTTGGGGCAGAGTTTGTCTCCTAAGAGATGTTTCTTGAAATAGCAATTGTGGTGGCTACTACCTATGTACAGCTGACCAGGCCCAGCTTTTAATTGCCTGCCATAGTGAGATCAGCGGCGGCCGGTGCAGGTAAGCGCTATGGGGAGGGCGGGAAGCCGATAGAGGATGGAATAGGATTATTATTTTTATTTAATGTTCCCTATTTTATTCGTTTGTCAACTTCCCCCCTTCCCTGCCCGTCCCTACCCCGCCTCACGCGCTTACCTTCACCGGCCGCTGCTGAGTGAGACCCTTTGTATACTCGGGAGAGGAAGAAGTAGGGGGTTGACTTTCTTTTTTTACTCTGTGGCCAGCATCCGTCTCTAGCTTTCAAACTCACAAATAGAAAGACGTTTTTGTTAGCCAAGGGTAGTTCTAGCTACAGGTGCATCACTAGCGATTACAAACTATTTCCTGTCCTTACATACTTAATGTTCATAACCATTATTACAAAATCAATGCACATAAAGTTGTCATGCATTTCCTATCATATTCAAAAATAGAAATTAAAGTTCTCCCATCTTCTGAAGGCAAGTGGACTAGAATATCATTCGTATCTTGAAGTAAAGAGCTTTTTGGCTAATTTAGCCGCCACATATTTGATTGCAATTCATGGGAATGGCCAAAACAGGATGTTGTTCTTTAAATGGCATTGGAAGTGAATTTCCTAAATCTACGGACTTGTTAATAACCTTCAATAGGAGTGAATCACAATTACATAATTGTGTGCCCTGATAAAGTCCGGAGCAATTAGTAATTTGGAACTAAAACAACTTTGTCTTCATCATAGAAACATAATTTCAAAACCGGGAACTGTTTACATTTATGCATTGTGAATAGCACTTCAGTTGTTTTGGATAGATCAAACCACCTTGAAACATATTGTGGAATGATAAAAGGATCATTCATTCGGAAGGGTATGTTTGGATAGTTTGAATTATTAGTGAGTCATTCAGGTTGATAAGGGGATATGAATAATTAGAGATTTCCCCCACTGTAGAATAGCTGGGAGGATTTTAATTGTAATCTTTTTTTATGTATACGTTGGCTCTGAACTTTCCTTGGTTACAATGATTCAATAACACCAAAGGGAGAATATTTACTATGTCCTCATTTAAGAAGAACCATATTGGGAAGATTTTTTACACAAATGTATGCCTCACTCCTGAGTGCAGCTACTGCTCCCCAAAACACATTAATGCTGCCAGAAGCCAAAGCCTGCTCAAAGGGAGTTGGGGAGATATACCGCTCATACTACATGGAGTGGAGACCAATTGAACGTCTCTCCAATTGCAGGCAAAACCAAAGGTGTTTCTGAGGGGTGCTATATTACTAATTTTGAGGGGTCCTTCTGGATCAGCAGTCCTGTAAGCTACTGAAAAAAATGCAGAGGATGGGGATCACTGGCAGGATGGGAGGGAGGAGCTTAGCACAGCCCCACTTCCACTTGAAAAAGTTATGCCCTGCCTCCACACAAGGGCTGCATGCCCTCTGTAGTTAGTCGGGAGCCAGGACAGAGAAGGCAGAATGCCTGGGGACTTCAAATAAAAACTGGGTACCTCCAGAGTTATCCTACAAGAGAGGTAGGCCTTACAGTAGTTAAAAACAAATGTAAGAGTGTTTTACTACGAGGACATGCAAAACCAAAAGTACTTGTCCAGCTTTTTAAATACACTGATTCCTGCTCACTTGGCTGTCCAGTGCCTATCCTAGGGGTGACTTACATGTATTAAAAAGGAAGGTTTAGGCCAAGCATAAAGTATATTTTGCCAGGTCGAAATAGTAGTTTAAAACTGCACACACCGGCTGCAATGGCAGGCCTGAGACTTGTTTAAAGTGCTACATAAGTGGGTGACGCAGTCAGTGCTGTAGGCCCACTAGTATCATTTATAGGCCTTGGTCACTAATTGTGCCACGTTAGTAGGGACTCACTTGTACATTAAATATGCCAATTGGGTATAAGCCAATCTAACAAGGAGTTTAGCACTGATTAGCAGTGGTAAAGTGCGCAGATTACCAGTGGTAAAGTGCACAGAGTCCTCATGCCTGCAAAAAAGAATTCAGCTAAAAGTGGTGGGTAAAAGCAAACTGTTTGGGGGTAACCATACAGATAGGGCCAGGTCTAACACAATGGATTAGCACAGATCTCTGCAGTGGATACATTAGTCCAAGGCCCTTTATGTTCACAGCTTGCCTTTATTACATTTTGCAGCAGTCTTGTGGTACTACAATGGCGTAAAGCAAAGTACATTGGCTGAAAGTTTTATAGAAAAGACGTAAACAAGTGAATAAAGCAAGATTTAGAACTTTTACATTTGCAGCAATTACCATGGTGCTACCAATGATTAAAACTTTAAGAGCACGGAGGATTGAACACAGGCAGTGACTATATATAACACGCTGTTTGATCCGGGCAAGGTTGACTCAGCCTTTTGTCCTTAGAGTGATCAAATGGGTGATAATCAGTTTGATACTGGTAACACTTTTATTTACAATGCCATGTACGTATATGTTTGTGATGACAAATCCTAAACAAAACATAAGTGAGGAAAACACAGACAATACACTGTTATATCAAGGTGAATAAACACACACATTTAGAAAAGCTTTGAAATATGCTAAATTCACAAATGCATTTTTAGAGAGTCATTTTAATCCCCTACCTGTGGGCGAGCACAATTAGGGAAATTAAGCAGATTACCAAAATGCAAAGGCATTCACAGCACTGTGCTGCTCCTGTGAATGTGTCATTTTTTAGCGGGGATGGGAGCACATATGTGTGGGATAAGTTCAGCCTTAAAGAACACAGTGAGAGGGAGTTGCCATGGTTATCGCAGCGGCAGACTTTTTTCCCTGGCTGTGAGCATCCTCCGCAGTGAACATAACACACATAGGGCCTGGATCACAATGTTCCACCCCACAGAACTGAGACAAGACAGAACTGTATCTCACTGCTGCAATATTGCACATCTCAAGGCAAGGCTCCCTGCCAGGGCTGTCGACTAAGTGGTTTCATCTCACTGAATGTAAGCTGTGCTCGCATGGCGGAACCCCCGCCGTGCATGCCCGGAACACGCCAGATGGCCAGCATTTCTGTACTTAACTTTAAAAAACATTTTCTTTCTCTCTTCTACTTTTATATAGTGAAACATTGGAACTCCTAGCGAGATGACAACATTTTAACACATTCGAGAATTTATCTACAAACGAGTCCTACTAGGTCGCTTTGCAATACGTGAGCCATTGGACACATACTTCATCAAGAATTTCTTGTTTCTCAGACCCTGTTGGTTGTAGGGATGCCCACCTAGCTTTTACACAGGTGATGCTGCATGTTCTCCCCCTGTGTCTAATACTCTGGATTCCAATACCAATATTTAGAAGACAGTAGCTTTTTTAACTCTCTCACGGTAGCTGTGGTTGAGTTGATGGCCTTGCTCATAAGAGGTGGCATCAAAGGCGGTACCACTTACACTATAATGGAGTCTCTCAAAAGACGTCAATAGCCAATCAGAGGCATTACTTTGGAAAACAATAATGTCAGTGGAATTCAGGATTATATGGTAAGAACAGTTATAGAATTATGAAAGTAGAACACTCTTCCTGCTTCAGCTAAGATTCACAAATACTTTGGGGCTAATTTTAAATGTCACATCACCTATCCACTGAGTTAGACTTAGTGCACACTCTGGAAGTGTTTTGTAGGTACTTCATAATGTTCCTTTCTGTAACTCGAATATTAGTCATCTCGGAACCTCCAGTTTTGGTCTTCATGTCACTAGTCCAAAGTTAGGTTACGCCGGTTTAGCGCTGTAGATAGCTCCTGTCCTTGGTGCACAAGTTAGTTCTAAAGGGAGTCGATAGGGATGCCTGAGTCATGAAAATATGCCATGGTCACAAAATGTGGAGTTATAGTAAACCAGTTTTTCATTCACTGCTTTAACCTTGTAGTTGAGGAAAAAAACAAAAATTCTGTAAAAATAAAATATCTTTGATATTAGGTTGATATCTTTAATTTAATATCACATGTTTCGGTTGCCATGCAGGCTACCTCATACTTACTGTTAGTGGCAAGTTGGGAGCAAAACAATGTTGTATTCTATAGAGTAGCATCCAGTATTTTTGGATTCTCTGGATCTCCGTTTGGGATCGCGTACCTCGCTGTAATGGCCACTGTTTAACAAAATGGCCTGTATCTTTCTTTCTGTTAGTTGCTGCTATGCCTTTGCCGTCGCCCAGGGTCACGCACATTGGCTAGTTCATTGTTACGTTTAATAGTCATGGAAACATATATTTGTGTTTGGCTGGTTGTAGACGGGAATTTCATCTGCCTAGTGGTCTATACTGTCTCTGTGGCTCAAGGGTGGGCTGCATGGGACAGGACGCCTTGAAAGTTGCAAAGTGTTTCAGTAGATTTTGTTTTCGAATATTGGTACCAGTATACTGAGGCTAAACCTTAATGTTGTGCTGTGGTGATGAGGGAGGAACAGAATGTTCACCTAAGTGCACACTCACATCAGTCTGGAGATGTGCCATGGCTGGAAGCCCACATAGGAAAACAAAAAGGTGATGTGTGGAATTCTTAAATTAGTTTCAGCCACTGTTGATTACTCAGAGCTGCATTCATGATCAAAGAGATTCCAGCTGTATGGAACCAGATTGGTCCTGCTCTAATATTATTGGCTCAGCCTGAACTTCCAGGCTTGGTTCCCTCTGACCCAGTGCAAAAACGACCCCAGACTGTTTCGGCCTACTTGGGCCTCATCAGTGATGAACAGCTTGAGTACAGTGAGGAGACGCATGTTTGGGCATACCCATTGCACTTATAATGCCGCATGGAGGGAAAGGAAAGTGGTGATTGGTGGATTGCATGAATGAATCTCAGCCACTAGTAATTACTGCAGGCTGCATCCTTATTCGATCGTAAATGGTGCCTCAATATATGTGCAAAGAACTTCACAAGTGATAAAAGATATAATAATAATAATAATAATAATTCTTTCTTTATTCGGTTAATCACAAAGAAAACCATAAAAGAAACAGTCAACAATTTCATTGAAGTACATGAGAAAAAAAAAAACATTTCAGAAAACGATAAAAAATTTAGAGAGAACAAACATATGTTTAAAAAAAAAGGAAATATTTGCTTTAAAAGTTATTATTTTGGTATGTTGCTAAAGGTTTTTTCTGTGATTCATAATGCATTTTTAAAAATTTAGGACTAGGTAACAAACTTCTTCAGACTCTAAGGATTGCAATCGATAAAAGGCCGGTCGACACTGTCTGAGGCCCCACCGCCTGCATATCGGGAGGATCCAACGTTTTCTGTGGGGATGGTAAAATTTGCAAAACAAGAAAGCGTGGATGTTCGATTGAATTGATTTCCCGTCGCAGGGACATGGGGGCATGTTTTGTTCCCAGGCCTTATTCATGGGAAAAGCTACCAGTCTGAAAAAAAGATTCAGTCTGAGCCTGGTCAACAACATCCTCTCGTAGGTTTTGCTCTGTAAGGTAAGATAGGGTTGAATGCCAAAAGTTTGCTGGACTATGTTCGCATGTATCACTGAAGGTTTTGCAGCGTCAGTTGACAATCTTAGTGTTTCCAAGTGTCGCAAGGCAAGTTCCTTGAGCTCCTTTTTTGGGAGGGAAACAATCGACTCAGGTTGGAAGTAAAAGTTTTCGAGCCCAAGGTCGGTAAAAAAGTTTTTGATATAACAGAGCCATTTCAGTCTGGAAGAGTGGTCGAGTGACATTGTATCGGCCACTATCGACTGAGATAGTGTATTCATGTCCGATACCCAGATACGCCTCCACAAGAGCAAAGGCTGGATTTTGATAAGATCCTGAAGATAGGGAATTCCCAGTTCTATGTGAGAGGCGTAGGTTGATGAACCTTTCGGAGTCACGAGAAGAAATCTTATGAACTCGTTTTCGATTTTCTGTAAGGGTCCAACGTCTGTGTGACCCCAGACTCCTGCTCCGTAGAGAGCAATAGCCTGGCACTTGGCTTTGTAAATTCTCAGCAATTCTACTGGACGTCTCCTTCCCAATTTTCGTGAAAAGGACTGCAGGGCCGCTGTCGAACGTTTAAAGAGATGGCATCTGTGTCCACAGCTGGTTTCCATGTTAGCTTGTGATCTATCATCACCCCAAGATATGGATATTGTGTTGTGGTCTCAAGTGGTTGGTTATCAAGGAGGATGTTTTTTGTACCTTTCTTCACCCCCCCCCGTGATCATAACAAACGTTTTTTTTACGTTGACCTTAAGGTCCAAAGAGTTCATGAAGGAGGTGTATCTATTGAGTGAGAGCTGAAGTTCGCGGGGAGTTCGGGCCAGGATGACGGCGTCATCCGCGTAGAGGAGTGCTGGGATCGATCTCTGTTTCAGTTTTGGGAGGTCCTGAGCCCCTCTCAACATCTCTTCCTCCAGGCCGTTGGTGTAAAGCGAGAAGAGAAAGGGGGCCAGAACACAACCCTGCCTGACTCCACGCTCCACGCCGAACGACGCCGTCAACTCGCCGTTCTTTCCAAAGCGGACTCTCGCCGAGGCCCCGGAATAGAGCTCTCTCAGGAGATCCAACAGGGAGGGGTCTATGTCCATTTTTCTTAGGACTGTCCATAATTTGGAGTGTGAGACACAGTCAAAAGCGGCAGACAGGTCCACGTAGACCATGTATACCGTGGTTTTCTTGGCATGCATGTATTTGGCCATTATGAGACTGAGGTTAAGTGCCTGCTCTACTGTCCCGAGACCTGCTCTGAAACCAAATTGGAGATCGGAAATGATTGCTTTTTCCTCGCACCACAGTTGGAGTCTCTCCAAAATGACCCTTCCCACCACTTTGCCGAGGGAGTCCAGGAGGGAAATCGGACGATAGCATTTCACGTCCTGGCGGTCCCCTTTCTTAAAAATGGGGACCATAATTGATCTGGTCCAGGAGTCTAGAATTCCTTCACTGGCTGCAGCTGCACAAACTCTTGTTAGGATGGGTGCCCAGAGATCCTGATTGAATTTAAAAAGGTCGACGGGGACGCCATCGGGACCCGGGGCTTTTCCTGTCTTACTTCTTTCCAGAGCCACCAAGATTTCCGAAATGTCAAAGGATATTGGAATCGGGTATTGTACCTCGTTAGGGAGGTTCGTTGAATGGTCTGTGATTCCTTGGTCTTTGAATATGTTTTCAAAGTGAGCTATCCAGGTTCCCTCGTCTATAGCTACCTCTATCTTGGGAGAGTTGTTATCTGAGAGGTATGGGGATCTGACCGTTCTCCAGAAATCCTTACTGCATTTTGATAAGGAGCTCTTGTCTAGATCTTTCCACAGTTTCTCTTTCAGTTGTTGAACTCTAAGGTTACGATTCTTTTTATACTGTCTTCTCAAGAGTTGAATGAGGCCGACGTCTCTTGGTTTTTTGTGAAGGGCAGATTTTAGATCAGTTAGGGCCTTCGTACAGTTGTGATCAAACCAACCTTTTTTTGCTGGATGTTTGTTTGTAGCTTTCCCCGTGAGCAACTCTTTAGCTACTGCCAGGATTTCTCCAAAGTTTGACAGGACTTCTGCATGGTTTAGTGTCGGGTCTAGGCAATTGATGATGTTCGAATACGCCTGGTTGACTATTTTCTTTGTGAGATTTTGCGGGTCAATCTTTTCCTATTTTATGGAGTAGCCGTTATGTTTCCCTAATTGCAATCTTTCTTGGGTGAGGGCTTTTGCTATATTGGTGACCTTAGATTTGAGTTCTGGCAGATAGAGTTCTATCTTTAATGCATAGTGATCGCTTAGTATATTTGTAAAAGATATTAAAAGATGCCAATACATGCAACATTCGACAATTCTACCCTCCACACAGTTCAGTACCTAATTTGTAAAAGAATAAGTGCTGGTGCCCAAAGTTCAGCTCAAAGCCCATGGCAGGTGCAAGCAAAGGTCAGGTGTCGAATAACAAGGCTGCTTACTCTTGATTCCACCTCATGCCACTCTCATCCACCACCAGACACTCCCTGCCCCTTTAGCTCACTCCTCCAGGCTCTTTTCCATCCCTGCTTTCTTTCTTTGTCTCTGTTTTGTATCTTTCTCCTGCTTTCACCTTGTTTTGTTTCCCTCTCTCTTGCTGTGGGTCAAAGTCTGAGGAGGCCAAATTAGTGCCGGTTTGTCACAAAGAAGTGCCGTGGCCCCACCTGCAACCACTGGCCCAAATTAAGCACCAGGGTTCTGCCGCAAATAGCTGCACCAACTATTGCTCTCACCCACTTGTGTTAGGAAGACATTAACCTGACTGCGTGTGCATGTTTAGATCTTCTCAAGGTTGCATTGTTCTCGCCGCAGCGGTTGACTGCCTCCCAGACAACTGGCTTAAGTAAACATCAAAGCAATCGAACAAAAAAACCGAGAGATTAACGCGCCGGTGCGCAGTTCAGCATCCTCGCCTATTCAGCAGGGCTCACAGAGTCACAAGGCGGAAAAAGACCGCGTTGACGCCCCCTGTTGTCCCAAGCTGCCCCGCTGCTACTTCCTCTCAGCTCTCGAAGTGAAATTAATAAAGTGCAGGTTACCTCAGCTGGAAATGTCAAATAAGTATTTCTAGAGCCCCGCCGCGCGAGCTCTGTGAAATCTAAGCGTTATTGGTTAAATTGCACTACCTGCACGACCTCTCATGTGCGGGTCTCTCGCGGGGATCTCTCATCTCCTCAGTCCTTACCACACGTGGTGATGTCTTTCTGTTTCACAGTCACCGGAAGGATATATCAGTTAAACAGATTCAGATGCAAACAGATTTCAGCTCCTGCCAGACACAGCAACTTCCACATTGCGCGCGCAGCCTCGATTTCAGATTCGGAAAGCACTGACTGCCAACATAGCCACCTGGTGACATACCGTACAGGGCTCCACCAATCAGACACCAAACTAATAATGAAAGCATAAACCTCAGGGTACTTTTCAGGGTCGGACTCATCTCTAGGGCAATCAGGCAGTGCCCGACGGTCTGGTCTGAGAGATCAGTGTGTGGGCTGGTTGCTTGGCTGTTTGAGGGCCTGTTTTAAGGTTTTGCAGGGACGGTCTATATTGTTGATTTCCCCGATATTAAAACAAACAATACCTGCAGCAATTTCAAATCCATGCAGTCTTTTATACTCTGTTAAACACATACTCATCGTGTCTTTACAAGTTCAAAACTGCCCCAATTTGCAAACATGGGCCACTTTTTTTTAGCTTTATTATTCACTTATAGAGAAAAGGTTCTAGCAATAATAATAATAATACCAACATTTATAAAGCGCTAACAGCTACCTCAAACAGAGGTGTCCCGGCGCTCTAGCAATAGGCGGCAGGCAAAGAAGGCCTGAGCATAGAAAGCCCCGAGCACACTAACCTAAGCTAAAGAGCCACGTTTTCACCGCTTTCCTAAATTGTGGAATTGTCTCTTATTTAATTCTCTGTAATTTAGGAAAATACAAGTGCACTTCTAAACAGGATTACTGTTTTCTTTTATGGTGAAGTGCGTCTACAACTGAAATAAAATTAAAACATAAAAGGTCATGAGGAATGCCGCAACACCTCTAAGGAGGATCAAAGGCAGAAACATGTTGACCTACTTTAAAAACAAAAACAGCAGACGGGCCCGGGCCTGCCTGGCCCTCTGCTTGATTTTAACCCTGACCCAAGACGCATAACTAAATCATAATGTGTACCTTGTATCCAGTTTTAGATCACACATCCTTCAATCACGCCCTGCTGTTCCCTCACCACTTCATACTCATTAGTAAGGTATTTAGCATACTTCTGAAAACATCCCTAAGCTCCTCCCTCTGGTGAGGGGGTTGTAGCCCGCACTGTGACTAGACATTACGGTGCAAGGAGGTGCTCTTTGATGAAGAATGCACTTCTGATGGGTGGGGGAATTCGTCCTTAACCCCATCCCTGCTGGGCACATTCCCCCGCTGTGCTGAGGGCAGAGGGGGCACGCACAGCACCCCGTGCTCATGACGAGCTCAGTTCGTCATGCAGCACAGTGCTCGTGTGCTCTCCGAGCTGAGCTCATCATGACCACACCCGTTTCTTTAGAACGCTCGCACAGCAGGGGAATTAGCCCAGTATGCGAGCGTTCTAAAGGTCATGACGAGCTCAGCTCGTCATGAGCACACGAGCACCATGGCTCATGACGAGCATGGAAGGTGTATAAGGGAAGGCTCCACATGATTTAGGTACACCAATTCTTTTCTTCCCCTTTGCTCTCTTTCTTGCTCTCACTCTATTAGACCCAGGCATTTATTTTGTGGTTAATATAAGAATTTTGGGAGTCAACTCCTGCTGGTCCTTAAATCTCCCCTGGCCCTTTCTGTGTGTTTTGATTCCTTCTGAAGGGCCAGGCCCCTTCTGCCCTAATGCCAGGTCTGCTCTCAGATCCAAATTAATTCATGTAAAACGAGACGTATGCGTTAGTTATGAAGAGCGTCTAATTAAGACGAATGAATGGTTAAACTGTGACAGCGTGATGTGCACTTTAGTGAGGACGTGTTGTCTGCCATCTGTGAGCTGGCAGCTGTAGGCCCGCATCTTTGAAGGTCGCTGCACAGTGAAGGCTTTTCCTTCTCAGCTCTGGCAGAGCTGACATTCACTACAGGGCCGTGACTGCAAATATTTTATGACCTCGCGGCAGGCCACGTTGTGCAGAATTTCATACCTTTAATGTCTTTCCACTAGGAGCCTCAGGGATTTGCAACTTTTCAAGCGAGAAAGTCCATGAAGACTAGACTAAATGTAAAACATAGTTGTGGATCTTAAAAAAAAAGACGGTACACAATTATCTGCATAAATATAAAACGCCTGTAAACTGTCCTACACATTTGAAAAAAGTATCATTTTGATAATACAGCAGCAACGTGTCAGCCATTCTTAAGTATGAAACTTTCTTCACAAAAAGCTTTATTTTTACTGCAAATTTTGCGGTGTACAAAGTTACCAGTGGTCACTTTCTTGGGCATACTTTGCAAATTTCACACTATAAAAAGGGGGTAATTCAGACCACGGTTGAGCTTTTTAAACCTACAGTTCTGTAAATATCATAGGGCAGGCTACAGTTTACAAAGTGTGACTGTTTTTATAAATTGAGCAGCAAAAAAGTATTTGTATTTTTTTTTGTCCTTAGTTTGTGTGTGAAAATGACACTTTTTTGTGTGGTCACCAACTTTTGTTGCTAACATTTATTGCTGGCTTTTAGAGTGGGCCCGCAGGACACTGCTGTCCAGTGCCCAATGTATGTGCACTGCCAACAAAAATATATAGGTTTGCACCTCGTCCCACGAATATCAACCCCAGAATATCTATGTGACACAACATTGAGGACACATACTGAGAGAAAAAATATCAACAGAAAACTAGGTCTAGATTTTCTATACCTAATTACACATACATGTTCCTATGCAGTTCATACACCTTCAAGGTATGTAGAGCACCTGGAGTTAGAAATGGTTAATCTATACTTCCCTAAATGCACTAACATTTCGATATTATGTCCCTCATTGGTCTGTCCTTGATATTCATGTACCATGATAATCTAGGGGGCGATATTCAGTAGTACAATCTTTCTGGATGATGAAAGATCCTGCTTTTGTCATACCAAACTTCTGTCTCTGGGTTTCTTGTGGGTACAGTGCTTGATTCAAACTGGATTTTAGTATTACATGTGGGATAACACTGATGACTTTCCTAGCAAACTAACACACACACACACACAGACACACCCAGCCCTAAGCATCTCAGTGTGGCAGAAGATTTTTGCCATCTAAAAAATGCCATGGCTCGTGGCATTTTGGGCCTGTTTGCATTAAGGCAAACATAAGCTGTTGTAAAGTGGGTAAAGTTGCCCCTGGGAACTTTTACCCCATTGGTTAAGGGGTGCCCGGGAGTCACCCCCACCTACTGGCTGGTGCCAAGCAGGGACATTTTAAGGATTTCGGGCCCCAAGGCCAAAATTATTTTCGGGGGCCTATGAAGGAACAGTTTTGAATCTAATATACAATTTCAGCTTTCTCATGTCCTCTTTTTGTAGGTCAAAGAAATTCTAAACGTGTTTCAATCTAATATTCAAGGATAGTGATATGTGTTTTCAATATTTTAACATAGCAGCAGCTCATTAATATTATTGCAAATAATCTCTGAGAACCACTGCCGTTTATTATATGTGAAGTCCTGTTTCAATCTAAAAAGAACTTTTTTAATGGATGTTGCATGGTGTTGAAAAACTTAGAGCTGAAAGAAGGACACCGCTCCGCCAGCTCCGGTACTGCACATCGTTGCAAAACCCTCCGCACGGATTATCCGGCTAATCTAACCTGCCCCAAGCCATCGCTACAGAGGTCCTTACTCCAGAAGGACTGCGCCCAGGTCGGCATAAACACACCGCCTGTCTGATTCTCCACAGAAGTCCTTAATCCAGAAGGACTGCGCCCAGGTCGGCAATAATACCACCTGGTTGAATTGGTACTAATTAACCCCATTCAGGGCGGTTAAATTTCGTGTATGTTAAATTGTCAGGCAAAAGCTGTATAATATGTCAGTCCTGATGATGATCCCAAACAATTGAGCATAGGGGATCGAAACGTCGACTTTTGTAAAGCACCTTCACAACCAAACTATTATGTTAAACTCTGTTGTGTCTGGTGCCTTCTTTGGCACTACTTCAATTGAACACTGATTTAAAAGTGGCCAATGTTGCTCATTTCTTTTCTCATTTTTTTGCCTGCTTTAAAACTTTCGAACACCTTGTATGTTCTCTGAATTTCTTTGGTACAGGATTGTGCCTGTTGACTTATCTTTGAACTACAAGTCTTATTTCTTGAAAATAAAAATATCCTGTCCGGCTGGACAGTGACACATATAGTCGCCTATCATGGTCTATATTGTATCTTTTTCCTTGCAAAATATGTAAGCTAAGGACCTTTGTCTTTGATAACAAGAAAAACTTAAACCTAGCATTTTTCTGCATAATGTCTGTATAAGGCTCCCAGACATCACCTGTATTAAAATAAATGAAAAGAAAGTGGTATTTAAAACAATATATGTTTAAGAATCATTCACGGTCATCAGATAGGACTGTCTGGGGAACAGAGCCTGTTCTATCAGGGAGTCCTCTAAAAGACTGGTGCCCTGGACCAGAGCCTATTTTGCCCATGCCCTAAAATATCTCTGGCCAAGAATAATGTGCCACCCAAAGGCAGGTTCATGAGAACATTGTTAAACATGTGAAAGGATACCGGGATGACTGAACCTGCTGCACTTGGTGTCTGTGGCCTATCAGAAGGACCTCAGGGGGTCAATCCCCCTTCCACTTGAAATCTAAGGACAGAAATGTCTCAAAGGATCATAAAGCTAATCACCCAGGTGACTCCAGGAAGATAGAAAAGCTGAACAGCACATTTCCGTCTAGATTCCCAGCTGACAACGGGACCAAGCCTGAACTTTTCTGTGCCCTCTGTCTGACACCCTAAGAGTGTTTGAGTCTCCCCCCTCAGGCCTTGGGGCCTTATAAGTGTACTCCTGTGGGTGTTTGGGCACCAAATGAAGTTTGAGAATGTTTCCAAATCTTTTGCTTCAAGGTTAAGAGGACCTACAGCAAAAATATCCGATCTGTAGTTAGGATTGGACTGGATTTCAGGTTTGTTCTACACAGAGAATAGCTTTTCTTCAGAAAAATGATAAACTCCCCTTTTTGGCTTAGGACCTAGAAACGTTATCAAACTTCCCAACTTCCAGGCCCTAGCGGGCCAATCAACTTGGTGTAAATTGTGCCTAGGTCCTTGTCTACTGTGACTATTGACCACAATTAGCGCTTTGTACTTCTTGGCAGGATTTATCCTAAATCTTTAAAAAATGCTAATCTCTGGTTCCCCCATTGGATTTCTGTAATTTTGGTTTCATTTTTCATTTTTGGTGACATTTTGTTCAATAATGTTATTCTATTTTTACAAATAGGAGTGGCATTATTATTGTGTGGTGTTTTCAACTTGTTAATTGTTTTGGTACTGCTAAATGCTTTTAGCATTTTCTCTAAACTATGCCTGTTATGCTGCATGCCATTGCTTCCAAGGGTTGAGCTTAGATTCAAATTACTGAAACCTTTGACTGGACTTAACAAGTTAGACAATTTATTAATTGTGTCGGACCACCATCTACCCGAATTATTAATTCACTTCCTCACAAATTGTTAGAAAGAATTGCATTTTTGAACACCCTGGTTGCGGAAAATGGGGTTGCCCAGGTTGTGGTAGTCTCCCTCTCACTTTGTATATCCAGACAATTAACAAACGCTCTCCTACATGATTTATCCAGCTACGTTATTCAAAAGGGTAGCAGCACTACAGAAGCAGGATTATCCTGAGCCCCAAGATATTCTTCATCCATTCTAATCTGTCTCCTGGCTCGGACAGTTAAGAGAATTGGTACTGCATACTGACCTGGATAACCTTTGATCCTTGGTCAATGCTGAAGGCACTAGAGCCATGGCTTTTCTGGTCCTTTAAGGTGACTCAACAATGTTCCACTTAAATCAGGAACCCAAGACATCATCTGCAGTAGAATGGCATATTTTCTCTTTTCCCTCACACCAATCTCAAGCATTATGAATCAAGGCTTTTACTCAATTCAACAAAGTTCATCACTTACACACCTGCTGTAAAGGGTCACTGCCCTCTAATCAGCCATAGTCGAAATGATAGCTCTGTATGCTATAACTATGGAGATGAGACCAAAGTTATTGTATGTTTGAACCCACCTTCAGTGACTGATTCTTACAAATTTTCCAAATGCATTAAGGTGTTCAATGAATGAATTGATCTGAGCTGTGTAAAGACTAATCCTTGAAATACTTACATGTTCCTGGTTGGCTAAGACACAAAATTCTACCTTGAAGCTCTACAGATATCTGAGCTAGGTTGATGCCCCTTCTGAGTAAGTTTTTGAAAATGTTGAAGTCTTTTTTACTTCAATTTCTCAGTTTTTACTCAGATAAATGATATAGCAAAGGCAGGTTTCTTTCACTTAAAATGTTGTATACACTACTATTCCCATGTACTGTCCACCGTGAGCTAAAACATCCCAGGCTCTTGTTAAATCTTATCTGGACTATGCTAATAGCACCAATCTCGGTATTCAAAATCTGCTTCCAGGAATTTAACGCAAACTCTTTTCTAAAACCACACGATACTGGCCTTTCCACTGCTTCTTGCCTGTGGAAGAACTTGTTCAGTTCATACCTGTAGCTGCAGTGCTCCTTTCGGAGGAGGTGTGGTGGTGCAGTCCACTTGCCAAAGTAAATGCAGCGCAGCCATCTATCCATTCAAACATGGCTGCTTGCCATATACCAGGACTCACAGGACAATGCACAAGGGAAAACAAACATGTGATGGGTGAAATGCTTGGATTAATCTCTGCCACTAGTAACTTGTGGCCATATTCCAGTCTATTCTTTATGCCCATTGTCAGGAACCAGTCATATGCAAATCAGCCGAGGTCCTGCTTCAGTAAAACAGTCCTGTCTAATCTACTAGTCCAGATCCCTTCCAAACAGCAAGGCGAGCAATCTTAGATTTCTGACTATTGGGCCTGGTCAGTAATGTGCACGTGAGTCCTACAGCATAGTGAGCACGGGACCCCTATCTGTGGAGACCCATGACACTTAAGGTGTTGCAGGGAGTTAAATGTTAAAACACAGTGCTGATTTGCAGGGACCCTGCTTTATTGTAATTCGCTGCTGCTGGGGCATTGGCATAATTGTACAGAGGTAAGGGAGTAGAGTACATAAGTGTGTTGGGAACGTGTAAGGAGAGGTTGGCCTTGTGCAACTCGGGTAAAAGTGTTTTTGCTGCTCAAGAGAAGTAGGTGCACTGTGAATGGCACTGCAAAACCAAGGTTATTATGAGTCTTGAGACAACAGAACGTTTTCACAATTGAAGAACAGTTAATTAAATTATAAGAGTTAAATAATGTCATGGTAGGTGTCAGGAGGTTAGTTGCATGAAATACATTTTAAGAATGTGTCAGAAGAAAATCCGGTTTCTAAAGGTTTTCACTCATTTAAAGAGAGGCAAATTTACTTTTCACAGCAAACTGATTCGCATCAGGAATCCTTCAAATCTATATATATTTGGTGATCTAACAAATTAAATTAATTGCAAAGTTTCAAAAGTATTTAAATTGTCACATTAGATGCTCTACTTTAATTTTTGCCAGAAGATACTTAATTATGCTCATATACATCCACAAAAAAGCCATATGTCTTTGGCAAATTTCTTAGGTGACATTCCTATGTAACTCATTTTTCGAGGATCCTGTCTGCATAAAAGTCTTGTGCTGGACAATGTTTGAAGTCCCGAGAAGTGCACTGCACAACACTACTGATTGGTAATATCACTCACCATGAACTGAGACCCCTAGAAATGTGTGTACTTCCCTGAGCTGATATGTTTTAAGGCATGGGCTAAATGGGATCTGGCCCAGGGCCCCTGATAGCCTTCTCTGTTCTGTAGAGTCTTGCATTGATGGCTTCTAATAAAACTGTTTTGAATACAGTTTTCCTTTAATATATTCTTAATGTGGGTGATGTGTGAATCTTTTAGGGGCATCAGCAGAAAACAAATGTGCTTATGTTTCATGCAATATCCATGAATACATTTCTTTTAGATCGAAACCGTACTTCGCATATGAGAACATGGAGGGTAAAACAGACATTATTTTCTGAAATATTAGTGAGCTGCTGCTGTGTTAACACACATAATATCACTGGATAATGAATGTAAACATATTTAGAATTTGGCAGTGTGTCTGTGCACAGTCAGTGAACTGGACGAAGAGGGAATGAAAGACCTGAAACTGGGTCATAAATTCATAACTCATCCGAACAGGGGCCCCAAAATACTTTTGACTCGGGGCCCCCATAATCATTAAGATGTTCCTGTCTCTGAGGTGTTCACAATCCAAGTGATCCCTTCCACATCAAAAACAACAGAAACATATATGCAGCTATTAAGAGGTATTCCACTTTTCTGCTATCACATTAACATAAAACAATATTGCATACCTCATACAGTTGTAATGGACAAGAAATCACAGGTTTTGACTACCCCTCATGACCCAGCCACTCATACTACACCAGTCAACAATACATGTTACACACTGCTGGTGACACTTTGATTGGATTGTCGTGACCACCTGAAGCAAAAGGAAACAGTTACTTGGTTTCATTCACTCCAGATTAGGCCTTCAGGCACCCTGCGGCACCATCATGAGTGCAGGATCACTATCCCCCCATAGGCAAAAGACTGTGACACCGGAAGTTGCTGTGCTTCTAAATTGGAGAAAGGTTTCCCCTTAGGCGGAGGTGCGAGCTGCAGTTGCTCCAGGCAGATAGCCATAGGTGGACACAGGGCACAACAAGACCCCTCAGGTCCAGTCACAATATTCTCAACAACAAAGTACCTTGTGCCATGGGTCCGGGGAGAGAGAGCTGGCAACCTCGGATGGAGGCTGTGATGTCAGGCACTGTCACCCTCTTAATCTGGAGGTCAGAGACAGTCTAAGCTTCCAGCTCGGGTCCTGCAGACTCAGAAAACGTCCCCAACATCCCTCGAACACCACACTCTATGGAGTGTGCGCTAGCATAGGTTTCCGGTTGCAAGCACAGGTCCCACGGACTCAGACAACATCCCCAGCACTCCTTGAACTCCGCACATTCCGGCATCCCAGGCAGGTTGCTGATCTTTATGAGCACACTCCTCTGCACAGTGTGATTATGGCGTGCATCAGGACTGTCCTTGTCCCAACCAACGATCACTTCCACACGTTTCTTCCACCCGAGCGCAGTCCTTACAATCTCATGGAAACAGGGAGATCCTTTCTGTCCCGGGGATCTTGTAGATAGGAGGCCAGCCAACCGGCCCTTGGAAAGTGCTTAGGGACCCGGCCACAACTGCAATTAGCTGCAGGCCAGCAACATCCAGGCAAAATCCACCAAGTGATAGTCCCCTTCCTGGGGTACAACAATCCCCAGGACACCACAAGCCTCCGGATAATCCAGTTGCAGTCCCTCCTGCCCCAATGGTTCCTCTTGTTGATGTCCCAGCGTCGAACCAGCGTAGTATGGTTCCAATCGCAAAAGAGTCTCTAACTCCTGAGCGTGGAGCCACAGTACTTATACCAACAATGGCCTTTGAAGATGAGATCAGTTCAAAAGGCCCCTTTGAAATGCACAGGTTGTCCTGTCTGCCATCCTACCTGGGGATGATTGAGCAATATCTCCATCACGTTTGGTCATTTTGGGCAAGAACATGAGTCTCCCTCCAAAACTGTAGTACAAATCCCATGATATTAAAGCAGGCTGTAATACCATCTTGAATCTGGGGAAACATCCTCCAAGTCAAGCCTGGATAACTTTGTCCCTGAAAAAGCCCCTAAATTATGGGTTCTAAGGATGATGACCATTTAAGTGAACTGATTTCCACGTTATGTACAGCGATTGTGGGTTTTAAATCTCATGCTACAAAATATGTTTAACAAAAATATGGGCAACCAAAATATCAACAATGTGTAAGTAAGTATATGTTCAACATAATTAACTCCACACATATGTACCTCAACAATATAGCCCTGATTCGCAAAGGTAAATGCAACCTTGTATGTAAATTTGTGATCTTTTCCTATTTTGTCCTATCTCTTTATGTGCAAGTCTTTGCCACGAGTGCAGAGACTTTGAGGTTGTATAGATACTACCCATAAGGTACTTTTGTGTATAGGAAAAAATCATAAACTTACATAAAAGTGTAAGTTTACCTTTGTGAATCGGGCCCAAATGTCATTATGGTTTGTATATGTGGAGTTAACAATAGTTAATCTACACTTACCAATATATATTTACCTCAACGATATTTTGATTGCCAGTAATTATTCTAAGATTTTACTGCAGAATAATATTTTTGTAGTCAATATTCTAACGTTCAACTATCAAATGGGCCAGAAACATCATAAGGTCTAGAAACTTGATATAGTTGACATACGTTTTGCAAACAATATACCTGATCCAGCATATTTGCAGGGTTGTACGTTCTTTCATTAAAACTATTTCTTGTCAAAATTAATTTCATATCTTTTTCTTCACTGTTCCTGTTATCCTATCCATGAGAGATTGACCTCCTAATTCCGAAGCCTGGCGCAAGAACGGAAACCAGATAAAAGACCCAGCTTCCTACTCTTTCTGGTTTTTTATAGATCCCTTTCGGGGCGCATCGTTGGAGGAGTCTGGTGGTTCTTCACCCTAATCATCATCTCTTCTTATACCGCCAATCTTGCCGCTTTCCTAACCGTGGAAAGGATGGTGTCTCCCATAGAAAGTGCAGAGGATCTTGCAAAACAAACAGAAATTGCCTACGGTACATTGGATTCAGGATCCACCAAAGAATTTTTTCGAGTAAGTGCTATTGGTTTGATAAAACTATACTTTCCTTTTCATGAGTGTTATTGATTGCATTTTTAAAGTAAAATATCTAAGAACGGTGGAACATTGCCAGAACTAGAGTTTGTTTTTCTTTGCGGGGGGTAGTAATGTTTTTTGTATTGTGGTATTGAAGGTAAAAAATGCAACCCTGGGGAAACTATTATTGAATTAAGAAAGTGCATTCAGTAGACCAGGAATGCAGGAGCTGGTTTATATGGATGAGTCTGTCAATTATTGCCAGGATCTTAAGCGAGTTAGCGTTAGCTCCATTCCTAGTGGCGAATGATAGCCCGCTCAGCCCTTTTGATTGGAAAGAGAGAACAGTGTTCATTTCCTTAGGTGGGTGAATGCTTCCAGGGAGTAAAGGATGAGACACTTTATACTGAAGCACCTCTCACCTTAGGTAATATAGGAGATTGTTGTAGGGAAGGAATAGAGCTGCAGCAAGTCAATTTGAAAGGGCGGCTGAGACTGTTCTCCCGCAGGCTGATCCCTACTATCTTGAATTACGATCTTAAGCCACATTTAAAATGTCAGGTGGTAATTTGTTCCAAGTACCAAAATGCCATCTGATACAGATTGTGATCATCTGGTTGCATCTTGGGTACAACTGAGAATCAATAATTTAAGCCTGCCCTCCTCTGCTTACTACTGTGTGTCTTAGTAATATCTATGTTCTTAATGCCTAATGGGAAACCTTTGCCTTCCTGTGTCTTTACATTAGGATTAGCTAGTGAGCTAAGCGTGTTTATTGTTTTATGTTTGCAGTAATTTGCATTACAGCATCTCTCTGGTAAATCAAACCGCATACACCCATGTTCACATGGTGCACAATAGCGCTGTAAACAATGATCACATTTGGAAAAGTGTGCACCATTGTGTTAATTTCAGGATTATCATGTAATGTGTTTATAACTAATGTTTGGTTACTCAGTGCACAAAAGGGAGTGGTTTTCGATAACCTTATCACTTGGGGATGATTTTGTACTATGCCTTATTCTCCTTGGCGCACATAGATTGCATCATTCCCGGGAATTATGGATTTTATCCAGTGGGGGTTGGGGCTCTAGAAACGATCTCCATCTCACCAGCTAATTACATTTAGAACTGGGAGTGCTTGAAAGTCTACAAATATTGCATTTTCCATGCACTTGGGGCCAGATGTACGACCATACCATTTAGCGAGTCGCAAATTGCGCTCAGTTGCGAGTCGCAATTTGCGGCTCACAAAATGACATGTACAACAGTGTCAGAGACACTGTTTGTGATTCTCAATGGGGTCGCAATTGTATGCCTCATGAATATTAATGAGGCACTCGCAATTTGCGACCCCATTGAGAATGGCTAGGCCTCCCAGGTATGGTGGCCTGCTGGGCTCAGCAAACCTCCATGTCTGGAACTGCTTTTAAATAAATCAGTTTTTTTTTTCTTAAATGCAGCCCGTTTTCCTTAAAGGAAAACGGGATACATTTAAAAAAATAAAAATAAAACGTTTTCATTTCATTTTTTAAGGGCAGGTAGTGGTCCCTGTATACACAATCTACCCCTAAAAAATATTTCCCCCTGCATTTGCGAGTGCTTTACCACCCTTCTCAAAAGGGTGATAAACGGCGACTGTTTTACGACTGCAATTGCAATCTCAAAACAGTCTTACATAGGGCTCAGACTCGCTATTAGGAAGGAACGCCCTTGGAACGCCCCTTCCTAATAGTGAGTTACTAAAAAATTGTGACTAGCTAAATAGGATTAGAACATGGCCCATATGTATTTTGAATGCGCAAACGGGTCTCAAACCTGTTTGCCCATGCAAAATAGAGTCATACATCTGGCCCTCTGTTCTATTTTTTGCAAGTGCAGTTATCACAAATTAGTGGTAACTGTCTTTGCAAAGCAGTGTGCAAAGGGTAGCAGCAAAAGCATACAGGTCCACAAACTGTCTGACCATGTGATTCTCCCTTACTAACCGCCAAGATCAGAACCAGGTGGGAAAACCCCACAGATACCCAGAGCTAATATCTGTAGCCTAGGTGGTTTTGTGCTTGTTATTACACCTTGGGTTTAAATGAATACATTTATGCCCGATTATAATTAGACTGGTATCCCATTTCATGCCCAGAGCTACTACACTGTGTCAGAAACAGGATTACAAGTTGTGCACAAATTGTGCCTGGTGCACATCTTTGGCAAGTGAACTCTGGCACAAATCAAGTGGGAGAAAAATTACACAAAATGCTAGCCGTGCAACCTGAAATGGGGCAATACACGCCCAGTTTATGTGCCATTCATCTTTTCTAGATGTCAAAATTGAGAACGGGGCAAATTATGCACCCTCGAATGGCGGACTCGGCACAAACCCATAATTGTGGCCTGATTGAAATCAGGGCTTCAGTCTACAACCATGATAATGAATTAGCCAAACTAAATCATCAAAGAATACTGCAATATATTATGAATGCTCTTTGCTTAAGTAGCAGTCACCCCATAAAAGGTGATAAAAATCTGGGCATCTTAATGCGGCCCATGCCTCATTGTTACTTGGGCAATGCAGAGAGCTGCTACCAAAGCCTTCAATTCTACATTTTCGAAGAAAGTGCAGTAGAACATTTAAACCAATGTTCCTAATAAAAATCGTTTTGGGAAAAGTATCTTTGACATGGAAAATAAATATATAATATAAATAATTAATATGAAACAGGATGTGTGTTTTGTGATCCAACAGACTTTAATGTTTAGTCTATTGAATGATGGAAGACAATTCTTTCCATATAATGATGATGTAATTCTAGAGCAATACAGAAGAGACAATTTTGAAAAAAAGGAAACACTCCATCCATGCTGGTATGCACATACAATTTATATGCACTGGGTTTTCCTGGCATGCACTCAAAGACTACACCACAAATCCAGAAATCCGAAGTAGCATGTTTAGGGTCAATGTGCAAATGCATTCTACATATTCTCTTCTTCTTTTACATGATAAATAATTTTTCTAAGTAAAGCAATCTCTTTCTCCCTATTTTCAATTGGAAGATGGGGGTATTTAGCAGACTGAGTGGTTTGAATATGCACTCATCAAGATAGTAGAATACTCACCGGAAATCATTGTGATTACTCCCAAATATGTTATTTTGTTGAATTGAACCACATTGGTCCTATTCTGAGACATGATTGGTCACTGAGTCAGTAATTACAGACCCACAATTACGAACCCAAGCAGATCACTAATTCTTTGGGTGTGAAAGTACCACAGTGTTTCGTATCTTGCCTCTGAAATGGGGAATTGCTATGGGAAATGAATTCTGGGATGACTTCAATGGACATAAATCACTAGCGTTAACCTAGTGACTATGGCTTTGGAAAAAAACAGAGGGTGAGATAGTAACACATGTAGAATACTAGACATCCTGAAATGCGGATGAGCCAAGCAACTGACATTACTGACTGAATCAGGAATTCAGAAAAATTGGGACTGAGGGTGACTGCTGAGACCATATCCCATGGCATTCCCAAGGGAAGTAAGAGCCATATATGGCCCCTTTTGCTTACCATTTTCTGTACAGAGACAATATTTTCTTCATCCTTATGTTTTATTTCAATAGATAATATGTTATGTTATGTGTATTGGTAAAGAGTTCTATCACCCGTCAAGGTATCCTGGTGCTGATCAGGTGTATGTGTGGGGAGACACCCATGACAACGTGGGCTTTACACCGCACTGCCATTACGACGCTGCCATCACAACGCAAGTCGTTACAACGACTTGCGCTGGATGGCGCTAGATACTAAGGAATAGTAGATTTACTATTCCAACACCTTCCCTTCTGTTGCGTAGGCCGGAGTTGGAATAGTAAATCATACTATTCCAAAATCCAGCGCCTACAGCGCAAGTCGTTGTAACGACTTGCGTTGTAATGGATGCGTCATAATGGCAGCGCGGTGTAAAAGCCCGCATTGTCATGACGTACATCCTATGTGTGCCTATCCGTGCACATAGCAGGTTAGTAAATTGAAAAGCCAGTTCTTCTTGCTCTTGCGCAATTCAAGAAGAGGGGGGCGGCTCTGATGTGGATTAGGAAGTCATTCCACCCTTTGGAGCCATGTAAAAGAACGCTCGTCCTTCTGACACATTCTTGTGTATGCATGGGATGTGTGCAAGTAGGGGTCCTGTGGAGCGGAGGTGGCTGGGTGGTAAGGACATGCAACTGTTCAGGTAGGTGGGCTAGAGTTGTCTAGTGCATTGAATGTGTGTGAGGAGTTTGAATTGAGCGAGTTTGTGTAGTGGGAGCCAGTGGAGTTCCCTGAGGTGTGGTGTGATATGAGGTATGTGTGGGAGGTTGAGACTGAGTCTTGCTGCCAATTTCTGGGTGGTTTTAAGTCTTGTAGGGAGTTGCTGAGTGATCCTGTAGTCCAACTTGCTGGTGACGAGGGCATGAGTAACTGTTCTTCCAGTGTTGCTTCGTAGTCATTTGAAGATCTTTTCAGCATCTTCAGGGTGTGGAAGCAGGATGCCCTGATGGCGTTGACTTGTGCGGTCATGTTTAGTTGGTTGTTAATTATTATTCTGAGGTTCCTGGCATGGGTTCAGGTGTGTGGGTCCCAGTTCAGCGGGCCACCAGTTGGAGTTCCATGGTGTGGTGTTCTTGCTGAAGATCACTACTTCATTGGTGTTGAGCTTGAGGCAGTTGGCTTTCATCCAGTTAGTGACTTTGGTAATGTAGGCAGTGCAATTGTTTCTTGTTTGTGGGTTTTTTCTGAGAGAGAGAGTATGAGTTGTGTGTCATAGTGGTAAGAAAAGATGTTGATGTTGTGTGCGCAGATTACTTCAGCCAGAGGAATCATTTATGCATTGAAGAGGATGGTGCTGAGTGATGAACCTTGAGGCACACCACAGTGGAGTTTGCAGGCTTACAGGGACTAAGGTGCCAGACTGACAACTTGTGTTCTGTTAGGTAGGGGCAGATACAGTAGGGCACAGGTCATCTGATTCCAATTTCATTCAGGCATCTGCTGAGGACAGGGCCGGATTTAGAGCTGGTGGCGCCTGGTGCGATAATCAGTTTTGGCACCTCCACCCCCGATGAAGCCTCCTCGGATTCTTTCACTACCACCAGGAAAAAGTGCCCTTCACCTTTCCAGTCATAAGTTATTGCTAAAAACGCAGCCCCCCACCCTCGGAGGTCAGTGCCCCCTCCACAGGTCAGGGCCCAGTGCAGCTGCACCGGTCGCATTGCCCTAAAGCCAGCCCTGGCTGAGGATGGGGTGTGAAATTGTGTCAAATGCTGCAGAAAGGTCCAGGAGAATGAGGGCTGCCATGTCTCCTCTGTCACGGATCATGTGGATGTTATCTGTGGTGGAGATGCGTGCTGTTTCTGTTCTGTGGTTCGGCCCGAATACAGATTGTTTGAAGATTAGGTGGTTGTTGAGGTGGTCTGTGAGGCCTCGGTTGATTAGTTTCTCTGAACTAATAAGAATTGGCCCCATTACTTGCATACTACTCATCTTCTTCTCCTTGCTACAAGTAGTAACCTTGCAGCTCCTAAATTTCTTCCACTCTTTCTAGTGCATAGGTCTATAGTTTTAAAGGAAACCATATACCTCTTCATATTCCAATATTTACAAACACTCTTACTTGTTCTTAGTAGTGCAAAAACACGACCCAAAGGCACATTATCCATAGTAATGAATCTATTTAAGGGCTCAAATATCCACAGATCAATTTTCTGTCAATTAGATTGTCCCATTTGTGCACACACGTGGCATCCTAGGCACACCTAAGTTAAACTTGGGAGCTACAAAATTTGCTTCATAGGTACCTGTTTATAAAGGTAAAATTGATCTTAATGATAACTTACACATGTTCTTATGCCCCAGTTTCAAGAACTGCTGATTTGTGGCTAGAGAATGTGTTCTAATTCCAAATCGATCGGGAATTTCGATGCAGTAAATTTACACCCGAAATTTCCTACTCTGTGTGCATTGGTAATTTCGGGTGCAAATGTATTACTCTATTCCCGGATTTCATCTGGTTGAGAAATTGATGTTCCCACACAGATTTCTGTAGGTGTTTCCCAAATTTCAAACCTTTTTCTGTGGCTATATTGTCCCGGTTTGACCAGGCAACTGTATGCACGAAAACACGCATGGTAATTCTACATTACTCAGAATTCACGATTCGGAAAGACACCGCTGAGTTGAGAGTAGCTCGAAAAAGGCTATAAATCCAGGCTTCACCACCCCCCTCCACCTCCCGCCCCCACCCCTCCGTCGTGTTTGTCACCCCGGGCTGACACAGCTTCCTGGGCACACACACACACAGGTTTTTGAGCTGCTGTAGGCTGGCTGGTCTGGTGTCTGTCTTGTTGCAGCCGCGCCCGTGTACTTCACAGGTGTTTAAAAGAGCATTTACTTGTTAAGGAGGCTTTGTTGTTTTTTCACCCCTTCTAAGAGCCCCTGCATCTCCACTCTGCCTCTTGCTAGAAGAATTAGCCCCCCCATCCCCTCCAAAAAATTGTATTAATCCCCCCCTGCCAGAAATTTTGCTCTAGTTGCGCCTCTGTATAAGCCTCATAACTTTTCCCCTTAGGGTGAACCGCTCTCTGGCAGTACTGTCAAAAAACTAACAGCCAAAGGCAAGTGAGAGTACGTGACGACTTAAAGGAACACCACACAAACCTAAGCCGGTAATTACTTCCACAGTGTGATATAATGCTATTCATGCAGGCATCACTTTCAGAAAAAGCATTGAAATTTAGCAGCATCTGCTTCTGAGCAATCACAACACAATTCACTACATTTTCATTTTTTTTCTTCTTCTTGTGAATGGAAGAGATTTCCTCTGTATAATAAGACAAAAGAAGCGAGCGTTCTGCCGACGGCAGTCGAAGAGCGGACAAGGCATGAATATTTGATTCTGCAGTTAATTGTCCCGGGCTGCGGTGTGGCTCTGGTCTGAAGCAAGAGGCGGGGGGGGGGCGTCGATGTGTCGTTTCATCGCCGTGAAGCGCGCGCTGCTCCCTGCAGAGAGAGGCTGCTCTGCGCGTGTGTCTCAGAAAAGGCATTCTTGATCAGAGGGAACATCTTTTATAGATGTGAGATGCAATGAGTAAGGCTGAAGTGTGAGTGGTGTGAGTCCGCGGGGGGTATGTAGATTTAACGTGCAGCATATTGTGGGGAGTCAAGAGGGAATGGAAAAGCATGTCGGGAAATGCGAATTTTGGAGACATTAAACGCTCTCTCGTGACTCGTGGGGACAATGGATGCATAAAGTAAAGGGCCAGTTATTGAACGGCGGATTAGCATTTTTGTAGGAATATGTCTGGAGGTGATTGCAGTGTGAGAGAGGTTAACTTGCCTGGTTGAAGCCAAGATTAGAACACAGATCTTCTGGTTGCAATCCATCAGCTTACCGGGCCAGTGGTTCCCAAACTTTTCTCACCCTGGCTCCCTTGGCCTATTGGCCATTGGCTACGGCTCCCTTTCATGTTTCTGTTTTTTTGGGGGGAGGAAGTAAGGGGGATTTGAACCCTGCCTCGGCTTGCCATCAGTGTACGTATGTAAACAAATATACACTCAACCATTCATCTGTCACTTAATTATTAAAGGCATTGATTTTTGCCACTCAATAATGGTTTACCTACTACTACACAGTGTAACCAATTTAATCAACCTTAGAATGGCAGTCAAAATTAAAATGTGTATGGGCTGTAACTTTTTTATGGGCAGTTTTATATAGCGCAACATCGACCCAAATGTATTGGAGCACTTTACACGAGCTTCAGTTACATTGTACAAAGACATAAATTTTTTTTGTAGGCACATGGAGATTAAGTGATTTGCCAAGAATCAAAGCACTAACGGAGCTCTTGAGTTTCACAGATCCATGCACAAGTCATTGTTCCCGCACAGGCTTTTCTTTGCATTATGGTGCTTGTAGTTTTGTTTGAGACTATAAATTCAGGACTACGAGTCCCAAAATTGAAAGAAATAAACTGGATTGTACGAGCAAGTGCACCACCTAGTGGGCGCCAGGTGCAGTGCACCCGCCTACATACCAGCAGCCGATGGAATTCCTAATGAATTCTTCTAAGCAAATGTGGCCGTGGCGCCCCTGGCTGGTTTTGGTGGCGCCCTGAGGAGCCACGGCGCACAGTTTGGGAACTACTGGCCTACCCCATACCTGCCAACGCGGGAACAAAATCATCCATGTGAGGAGAGGGCGTGGACTTAGAGGGGCTGGGCTGTATGCCAAGAACTCCCCGGCCAGAGAGGGCCTTCTGCCCTCATCCTTTGCCCCATTGATCTCCCCGCCTTCCACTAAAATAAACAGGAATAAGATATTTCATACAATATAATCGTTATGGGTTCAGAAGTTGCGACAATCATCTGAAACAACAGAGCAGATAAAACCATTTGACCCAGCCATCCTCAGTAGAATATATTTGTTTAAATTAGGAAAGCTTTTTCCGGGGCTCCTTTGTTAACCCATCATCTCGTGTCTGGCCATTTTTATTATTCCTTGTCAGGATATGATTAACTGAGGGCCATCTCCACATACAGAAGAGAGCTTTGCAAAACAACGTATTGCAGCAAATGCATGGGAAACAAGAGGTGCTGAATGTACTAATATGCGATGTTTAATGGTTGGTTAAGACCAAAATGCAGAAACCTGGGGGCACTTTCACTAAACTTTCACGCAACGGAGGGCGGCAAGCAAAGGTGCTGCTCTGCGATGCATGAATGGGAGAAGGCAAAAAGGATATGGAGCATTTCAGCTGCGTTGGCACACTGTGTGCAGCCTAGCGCCAATGCAGGCACCCTTGCACCACTGTAAGGGTGCCTGTGTTACAGGGAGGATTGTTTTCGTGTTCCTTCCTGCGCAAAAACAAGCCTAGGAGGCATTTTCAACTTTCTATGTGTGCTGCAGACATGTTAAGAGGAATTAATGTTATTTCTCCTCGCTATGCCTCACTTTGGAAGGAATGACATTTTGAGGCGTTCCATGTTTATAAGTCTATCTAATTCTGTAAATGCACCAAAGCCAAGGGGTGGTGAATGTGAACGTCCATGCTCCACCCATGGAATGCCTCCCAAGTTGAAATATAACATGATGCTGTGCAGGCATGCTGCCTTGCTTTACATTATTTTACAAAGCCAAGCAAGACCACACAAATCAGGCCTTTCAGGGCTTTATAAGTATTGTTCTTCAAGAGCAAAGGTCAGGTTTTCATCTCACATGTCCCAATAACTAGGTCAACAAATAAGCTTCTCAACCACAACTATTCTCCTACTCCACATGGGTCCTCGTTACAAGTGGCTCAATAATTCCGATAGAGTAGGTATCAGGAGCTACTGGACTCAATGGAATTGTAAGTTTAATGGAAACACATATGTATATGATATTTCACCCAGAGATTTCACCTGTAGAAACGAGTACATTGGAAAACATACAGAAATCCTCACAGATAGGCCAGAACCTATGTGTTCTTCTCCAATAGTTAGAATACCAGCTAGCCCACCTATAGAAAAACCAGGGCTCAAGAAGTATTGATACATCCAGGGGCCGAGGGGGTTAAATAACTGGTAAAATAAAGGACCACTGACAACGAAGGAAAAATGTGCTGCAAAAATAAATGGGTTGAGAACGTTGGAGGCAGTGAGTGACTTAGGGGTTGACACCGAGACGCCATTGAAAATGATTCTACCTTTTATTTAACCCCTTGCATGCTGATGACGGCCCCCATCCGTCATGCACTACGGCGCTCGTGTGCTGATGACGGCTGGGGGCCGTCATAAACCCACCCACTCGCGATATTGCCGCACAGGCGCAGAATCGCGGCAGCATGCAAGGGGTTAAAATCTCTACTGGGTTAATTTTCACAGAGACAGGTTGCTATTTTACAGACAAGCAGTCCCTCCTCCATTTTAAAGTCTGCTGGCAAGGTTCAACTCTGGACAATTGCTTATGTGTCAGAATTTTACTTTATTCAGACATCCTAGTGCATATCACAGGGCAGTGGACAGTTTGGGGGGCTGGAGTGCAGTCTAGAGCACAGTGTATGATCCAGGAGAAGAAGAAGTGAGAAGACTGTTTTGAAATGTAATAATCTTTGGGATCGCGGTTAAAGAGAAATATCACGATGTGAATAGGGGATATTTGAACAAGCTAAGATTGTGAGTCTTTTCCGGGAAGAAGGCAATCTATTGTGAATGCGAGATTACTTCTGAGGATATCTTAAATCTTACATTTATCTGTAAATTCCTCTAATAATGGATAGGTGGGAGTTATGGCATTACGCAGGACTATGTTAATATGCATGAAGCCAAGTTAGCTTTGATTCTCTCCCATTTAATTCGTAATGTGTTTAGGCTGGAAGGAATCGTAAGTGGTGGCATTCACAAAATCCAGAAAGGACCCAACTAATCACACAATATTACTTCAGAATACAGATGTAAGCTTGTGTAAGGTGTTAGCTAAACAAATGCCTCTTACTTTTCAAAAGCTGATAGAATGCAACCTCTGAGGTGTTATCCCTGGCTGTATTACAGAAAGTGTTCCTGGGCGAAATGGGTATGTGTGCGAACTTTGTGCGTCCCTGGGACGCTTTGGTATTACAGAAGGGGCCACAGACACTTGTGTGGCCCCTGCTGTAATACTGATAGCGCTGGCCACATGTAGCGCAATCTGTGTGGGGGGGGGGTTGGTTCAATGCAAGTGAGTGCACCACTTTGCCTCTGCACCCACATCACATTATGCACGCGGGCACGGAGGCAAACATGCCTTTAGGAGGCACACTGAAAGTATGACTCAAAAAAGTGGGCACATTCAGTGCAACTCCTAAGATCTTCCTTTGCAGGTGAGTGCAGTCACTCACTGCACCCACCTGCAAGGGAATCTTTCTCCCCTCTTGAACGTGCAGACGGGTTGCAGCCTGCACCATGAAACACGGAGTAGCTTTGACGCAGCCTCCCCGTATTTCACTTGAGGGCAGCGAATTCACCATAATAGGGTGCACTTTGCCTGTTTGCACCTGGCATACCTGTTTTAAGGTGCGCCGAGGCGCAATCAGGAAAAGTGCTCCTTTATGATGGTACGGGCCCTGGCAGGCATTTACATAGTCACGCACAGCGTTTGATCAGAAGGGGGCCACAATATACATACAGCCAGATTCATGAAGCCAAAATCGGCTCGCAAAGGGCCAGATTCTGAGAATCTGGCCCTTTGCGAGCGCTATTTTTGCATTTGGGATTCATCATCCCAAATGCAAAAATCAGCAATAGCGATTTCGCTATTTTGCGAGGAATTACATTTAAGGAATCTCTATTTGAGATTCCTTAAATGCAATTCATCATCCATTTAAAAATTGCGAATTCGCAATTTCGGCCTGCTATTTACCGCGAGGTCAAACCTCGTGGTAAATAGCGAAAACTTAGAAAAATGCTTTTAAAAGCATTTTTCTAAGTTGCATGTTGCACACACACATGTCCTTTGGACATGTGTGTGCGCAACACCTGTTTCAATTTGCATTTAAGGGGTGCTACAGGGTGTCCTTTGGACACCCCTGGCACCCTTCAAATCGCTATCTTATTTGCGATTAGCTAATTGCTAATCGCAAATAAGGAATACTCCCCATTCATTCCTATGGGCCTTTTGGCCCATAGGAATGCATGGGGAGTTATTCCTTATTTGCGATTAGCAATTTGCTACTCGCAAATAAGGAACATGTAGGAATCGCAATATTTTTTGCAATTCCTACATGAATCCCGTTTTGCAAGTCCTTAATAGCGATTCCTTATGAATCGCTATTAGGGGCTCGCAAAACGGGAGAATGATGAATCAGGCTGTATCATCCCAAATGCAAAAATCGCAAATTTAGAAATCGCTAAATTGCGAATAATTGCATTTAAGGAATCTCAATTTGAGATTCCTTAAATGCAATTCATGAACCATTTTAGAATTGTGAATTCGCAATCTGGGGCTGCTATTTACCGCGCAGTCTGACTACGCGGTAAATAGCGAAAACTTAGAAAAATGCACTTTAGTGCATTTTTCTAAGTTGTATGTTACACACACACATGTCCTTTGGACATGTGTGTGCGCAACACCAGTGTAAATGACCATTTCAGGGGTGCTACAGGGTGTTCTTTGGACACCCTGGCACCCTTGAAATCGCTTCCTTATTTGCGATTCGCCAATTGCGAATCGCAAATAAGGAATGACTCCCCATTCATTCCTATGGGCCTTAATGAATGGGGAGTCATTCCTTATTCCCTACTCGCAAAACATGAGCATGATGAATCTGGGGGTTAGTTACTTTGGACTCTTACAAAGCATTTGATCAGGTGTAGTAGCATCTTCACGTGGGTTACAACGGCTTGCTTCGTATTCAGACTTCTTCGTTTGCTTTCCAAGATGACATATTTAAGAAATCACAAGAAATGTTTATACTCAGCTAGAGCCCACGATCTATATTCAAATTTGAAGCTGGACTCTGTGTATTGTTTCTGTTTATAGAAACTTTGGTCTCTTTCATCAGGTTGAACTCAATTTCACTATAGTGTAAATATAAACCGTATACTTCCCACCGCCTCTATTACATGCAGGTGAGATGATTTGGGTTTCACAAAGATGAGTTGTAAATTCGAGCATGAATCATTATCGAGAAGTGATGGTCAGTATGGATTTTTGAAATAGAAACGCAGATCTAGCAACCAGGTACTAGACAGGTAGTTCTGAGAAAATCTCAGATATTACATTGACAATAGTTAGGATTAGTTAATTATGAAACATGGATTTCTCAGCTTCCAAAACTTTTTCGAGGGCCCGCTCTTATGCTTTTTTTTTTTTACAAATAAGGGAGTTGCGACAGGAGTGTGCAGAGACAACATACGGTGAAGGTGATTTAAGAAGTACCGCGGGCCCTCGCGTGCTTCTGACCACAAACATTAATGGGGTTGGAGGTTAACAATTAGATCTAGAGACGGCCTCTTGGAACGGGGATCAATAGATTGAATCGATTCCCACTGCGCTTTCAGAGGGCATTCGTGCACGGTGAAAGGAGAGCCGGCCGTTGCGACTCTGATGCAGTGAATTACCATAAACACACAGACGGGAAGACGGCACCGCGCCTCGTGCTTGTTTATTCTCTCTCCAGTGCCTCATCCGAGCCGGTGGGGACCACTGGCACTTATTTTGGGGGAGTGGCACTTTTTTCTGCAGCGGCCGCGGGATTCTGAGCAGATCCCTGGGCACCACTGCTCATCATTTTACATATTAGGCCCTGTTCGTTCTCTTTCTCTCTCTCTCTCTCTCTCTCTCTCTCTCACTCTCTCTCTCTCTCTCTCTCTCTCTTTCTCTCTCTCTCTCTCTCTCTCGATCTCTCTCTTTCTCTCTCTCTCTCTCTCTCTCTCGATCTCTCTCTTTATTTCCCAAACTCTTCTATCTCATCTAAGCTCTTCTCTCTTTATCATTCTCCCTCTGTCTCCTAAACTCTCCTCTCGCCTCTAAACTCTTCTCTCTCCTCAAAACCATTCTCTCCCTGTCTCCCAAACTATTCTCTGTCTCTCCCCAACTCTTCTTTCTCTCTTTCTCAAATTCTTCTTTCTCTCCCAAGCCCTACTCTCCCTCAATCTCTCTCTCTTCCAAACTCCTCTCTCTCACTCTCAAACTCTTCTCTCTCTCAAACTCTTCTCTGTCTCTCGCTTCCAAACTCTTTCTCTGTAACAAATTCTTTCTCTTTCTCGCTTTCTTTCTCCACTCCCGTCTTAATTCACTTTCATGTTCATTCTTGCTCTCTCGCTCCCTGTTCCTCTGTCTCTCGTTCTCTCCATACATTCTTCCACTCTCTCTCATTCCTTCAGTCAGTCTCTTTTCTTCTTCCTCTCATCTTGTCTCATTCATTCTAGCTGTCTTACTCCCACTCTCTCTGTCTCTCCTGTCCTGTCTCCTTCTCTCTCTCCTTCTCTCTTTCATACTAATTTATTCTAGATGTTTCTCTCCCCTCTTTCTCACTCTTCCTCATTGCACGCTCACTTTTTCTCTTTGTCTCTCTCATTCATTCTAGCCCTCTTGCTCCCCCTCTCTTTCTCTCTCCAGCACCCTCTCATTCTCTCTCTTGTTTAATCCAGCTCTTTTTCGCACTCTTTTTCACTGTGACCTCATCTTCCTCTCACCCTCTCTCATTCACTTTAGCTTTACCTAGGTATAGTTTATTTAAGAAAATGGTGTTTCCTTAAAAACACATACACATAAACTGGACAGTACAATAACGCATACCATTTACCAAAAACTAAGAGATACAAAATATAAAAAATACTGTATCAATTTGATAAAAGCCTCCAGTAATCATATTTAATTTAACAGAATAAATATTAATATTCTTGTCCCTTTCTATAAAAATGTTACTTTTAATACCATAGATGCAAACAAGTGCTTTCTTCACTACTTCTTCTGTTCAATCAAGCGGATATCCGAAATTGAGACACACAGTGTACAACAATTACACTTGTGTAACTACTAAGATTTCTGAGGGCCTCCATGCATTTAGCAGTACCAATTCTTCACAATAGAACTATCCATTTCTTCCCCTGCACCACATACTCCCTACAAAACAATAATATGTGGGCTGCTGACTCTTCTTCTGCACTACAAACTGGACAAAGTGCAGAGGTATCTCCCAACTTTGACCATTTTTTACTGAGCATATTCGCATTTACGATACCATATCTGACCGGTAGGAAAAGGTTTTTTTGCTAACGAGGGTGAAATAGAGTCCACAAATGCCTTAAGTAATGGAAAACCTTTGAATCCAAGGACCTTTTTAAATGAACCTCTTGCTTAATTGTTCAAAAATCTCCTTCATCTCATAATTCCCAAAAGTATCTTTAATAGCATGTCTAGAAGATGAAATCAGATCCTTGGGTTGATGCCATAATCTTCCAGTGGCCAGATTTTGTAAGAATGCTTTAAAAAAGCAGTGAGAGGATCTTTAAACTGCCTGACAGCGTCAATATTTCTTGGATCCTTGCTGTAAGAAGAAGTCCTTCATTAGTCCATAATCCATGTCCATCATACAGAAGACGGCTTCCTATTTTCAATCTTATCTGCCTATGGGCTGAGTCTAAGTAAGCAGCGACTAGATGGGTGGTAACGAGCGATGGGATCTCAAAAACCTATTCTCTGCAACTGTTAGCAGATTGCAATTAGCATAACCCCATTTTTCTGCACCATATAAGGCCGCCCCTTGAGTTTTAGTATTATAAATTCCAGTTGCTGGAGATATGGCACTTGAATGTGTGGCTTGAACATCCTCATTAAACTAGACGAGCAGTGAATTAAACTTACTTGGCATTTTGTATCTGAGGAAGCCAAGAAAAACCATTAGAGAGGTAAATATGCAAATATTCAACGTTTTCCACCTGCTCAATCTCTGCTGTGCCCACCCTTATTTATTTTATTTATTCATAGTTTTTATATAGCGCAAGCGCAAACATGACCCAAGCGTATAAAAGCGCTTTACAGTAAAATCGTTTAGAGTAAAACAGAAATATCAGTAGTATTAAAAACATACAGTTGTGATAAGTACCTTTCGCATCTGGTTACGACAATAATAGGAGTAGGACCCATAATTGTAGTAATGTACAGTCTGAGTGCATTCATAGTAATCTGGAGAGTTTACCCTTACATACGTTATTGTCATGTTGACGGAAAACTCCTGTATCAGATCCGATTGGTACCACCTCTTTGATCGATGGTGGAATGATATAGTGTCGCTGTGACCTCTCTTGGATAGGATGCATCCATACCTAAGAGGGCTAGGCAGCACCTCGCAATCACGATGCAGATGATGATCCGTTGTTGTTTAGGGGAGGAATTTGAGCATTAGGAAGATTTTGCTTCCCTATTGAAAGTTGACATGTTTGGAATTCTTCTAATGTTGGGAGGGAGTGAGTTCCAGATTCTGGGTGAAGCTCCGGAGAATGCTCTGTCATACATTTTCTTCTTCTTAAAGATGTGAGGGTTCAGCATCAGGTCTCTGGCACTCTGGGAAGGTCTGCCTCCACCGGATAACTCAATTTTCTGTGCTAAGTACATTGGTGTTTTGTGGTGGAGTGCTTTGTGGGTAATACATGCTAGTTTAAGCTGAATTCTGGCTTCATATGGTAGCCAGTTCAAAGCCTACAAGGGTGGGGAAATGTGGTTGTATTTTTTTGAACCTGTAATGAGTCTTGCAGCCGCATTGAGACAGGCATTTAGTGGTGCTGTGGATATCTTAGGTAGTCCTGCTAATGTTGTACAGCCATATTCAATCCTTGATATGACTAAGGACTGAACTGCCAATTTGAGGTCTGACGTAGTAATGAGTGGTTTCAATTTTCTAAGGTAGTTTAGGTGAAAACTGGCACTTTTCGCCATTGATTTGATGTGGGCCTGCATGTCTAGGTTCTTATCGAGCGTGATTCCTAGTGATTTGGTCAAGTCAACTAGGACAGGGGTGCAATTTAGCACTGTGCTTAGTTTGGTCCACTTCTTCATTTCTGAGGTGTTTTTTGGGGGGGAAATAAAACCCCCGCATTTAGTTTCAGATGGTTGCTAGTTAACCAATGTAATGACACCTTTCTGGCATGATTCGTTGTCTTGATCTTCTCCAGTGAAGAGATATTTATGAAGATCTGAGTGTCATCTGCATACATGTGATAGGAGATGTTGGTGTGCTGGAGAATTTCTGTGAGGGGTTCGACATATAGGTTGAATAGAGATGGGGATAAAGTAGAGCCTTATGGAATTCCAATCGAATTTGGGGATGGCGGCGACAGTGCCTGGTTGACCATGAATCTTTGTGTTCTGTTCTGTGGGAATGATTTAAACCATTTCAGCACATTTCCAGATAATCTGATCCTGCCTTCAAGCTGAGCTAGTATTTTTTCATGGTTTACCGTCTCAAAAGCAGAAGACAGGTCAAGAAGAACTAGTAGACATGTTTCATTGTGATCCAGTGCCTGAAGTGCATCATCCACTATAAGTAGGAGTATGATTGCTGTTTCCGTACTGTGGCCTGGTCTGAATCCAGATTGGCAGTCGTCCAACAGACTGAATTTAGTTATGTGATGGCTCAGTTGTTGTGGCATGTATTTTTCACGTAGTTTGGCTGGTCAAGGAATATTGGTCACTGGACAAAAGTTGTTTGGGTCTGGCGGATCCCCGCAGGTTTTTTAATGATGGGGAGAACTTGACCTGTTTTAGGCAGTCTGGTAGAGTGCCTTGAGTCAGTGAGGCATTGATTATTGTTGTCCATATAGGGACGACAATGTGGTTGATTCTTTTCAGGCATTTTGAGGGGAGGGGGTCATTGTAATGGTTATTCGGTTTTATAGCTGAGAGAGTTTTGGCAATGGTATTCTGGTCATATAAATTGAAGGTTGACCATTTTGCTTTATTTTTCATCATAGCTTGAGTGGTGTGCATGTTAGCATCTTTCTGTGATGTCACTGGGCTAGAGAGGTTGTCTGCTGCTACCCCGAGTTCCCTTTCTAGAGAGTTGTCTGTGTCTGTAAAAAAGGCTGAGAATTCCTCACAGCTTAGTTGCGTTTATATAGACTGCTGTGTAGATTTGGCCAATTTATTACATTGTTTTTTTTACATCTCAAAGAGTTTCCTTGGTCTGGTTTTAGAATTGTCCAGTTCAGATCTGCTGCATTGAAAATTAATAAACTTTGTTTTGGAGCGATTAAGTTCCATTCTCTTTCATGACAGAACAGGGGAAACTTTTTCAACAGCTGCTGCAGGCCTTGGGGTCACTTTGATAGCTAGCGGGCAGGGATTCTCTGTCCTCCCACCCTGGGTGAGTTGCAGCCATCTCGATCAAGATATTTCATTACCCCATTGATGTACAGCGAGCATAGCATTGGGTCTTGACCACACCCTTGCCTGATGCCCCTCTGAACCTTGATACGCTCTGTTTATTGGCCATCCTTGCCCCACCCAGATAGAGCATTATTTTGTGAATGTAGCCAGATTAGTATAGATAATAGGTTACCTGTTAGGCCATGCCATCAGAACAGCCCACAGATTTTGCCTGGTGATCAGGTCAAAGGCTGAGCTCAAATCAACAAAGGGCACGTATAGATGGTCCCCGTTCATCAAACCATTCAATCTAGCACTCACTCGTGGTCTGCAATGGCCTCATGCCCTCCCTCTCATACTCTCACTGATTCATTATTTCTCGCTTCCCCATCTCTCTGTCTCCACCTTTTGTCTCCCTCTCTCCCAACATCATGTTTATTCAATTTATTATCTTTCTTGCTCTCCTCTAACTCCCCCTTACTCTTTATGCCCTACTGATTCTCTTATTTATTCTAGGCCTTTTGCCGTTTCTCTCTCTCTCTCTCTCTCTCTCTCTCTCTCTCTCTCTCGCTCTCTCTCTCACTTTAGCTCCCTTTAATTCTCTCTCTTACTTATTCTATCTTGCTCCCCTTCTCTGTCTCACTCTCACTCTCCATCTTCCTTTCCTATCTCATTTATTTTTGCTCCCTCCCACGTTCTCTCTCTGGCTCCCCATGCCCCTCTGATCCTCTCTCACTAATTGTATCTCTCTCGCTCCCCCACTCTTCATGATCTCTCCCTTCCTCCTTCTCATCCCCTTTCATTCATTCTATCTCTCTCTGCCCCTCCACTCCCCACTCATACTCTCACTCATTCTATCTCATTTTCTCCCTCTTCTTCCCTGTCTGTCCTTCCCTCTCTCCTTATTTCCTTCATTCTAACTCTCTCTTCTCCTCTGTGTCTCTTTGTGACCCTCTCATACTCTCACTCACTCAGTCCATCACTCTCCGTCCCCTCTTTCCTTCTCTGTACTTCCCTATCCTTCTTTCCCTCATTCTAACTCTCTCTTCTCCTCTCTGTGTCCCTCTCATACCCTCACTCACTCATTCTATCACTCTCCCTCCCCTCTTTCTCCATGTTTCTCTCTGTCCACGCTTTCTTTCTGGCACTGCTTTGTTCACTCGCTCTCTGGCGGTTTGCATCTCTGCCCTGCGCTCTCTTTAACCGTGTTTTCCCCTTGCTGTCCGAGTCCTGATTTTACTCTATTCTCTCCTCTCATTCTTTATCATTCAGGCTCACTCCTGCCCTCTCTCCCTCTCTCAGTCGCTCCCATTATTTCAACAACGTCTTTTCTGTACCCAGTATTTGTTTTGCACACAATATTCAGACATTTGTCTCCTTCAAATCTTGTCTTTTTGCTTGTTACTCTCTTCCAACTCCATCACTTATTGCAGACGTCTCCTGCTTCTTTTACTTTGTCCTCTCTCTACCTTTCTCTCAATCCACCCTCGCCCTCTCTAGTTTTATTTCTCTCATGCTACCTTATTCTATTCCTTTCTCACTGTTCATATTTACTCTCTTTCTTTCTATCTCTTTCTCGCCTGCTCAATTTTTTCCCCCCCGGGTTTCTCTCTACTAATTCTTTTTCCAACTCTCTTTCTCTCTCTACTTTGAGCTCCATTTCTTTCTCACTGCCCCCGATGTCTCATGCCCATTCTCTCTATCTTTATTCCCTTTATTTCTTCACCCTTTCTCTTATGCTCCTCTCTTCCTCTTCCTCTCTCCCATGCTCTCTTTTTCTTTGCTTCAGTTATTCCATCACACTCCCATACCCCCTCTTATTATTAGGGGGAAACCGGGAAGACCTCTTATTACTATTAGGGGTATATTCCCAAGAATGTGTGCTAAACATCACCAGAAAATACTAACGCATCCTTACACAGCGCAGCCGAACGAGGGAAAATAACCCCTTGTCAACGTGGAATTTACAACAAGGTGGTACCATGCGATAGTCTGCCGATACCGCGGTCAATGTCTGCAATACAACCACCTCAACGAAGATAAAAACACAAACCACAACACAAAAAAACATGCGATTAGCCCATTTACGGTGAGGAAAGCAGGGACAAGCACCGGCAGGTCCGCGACACACACGGCAGGCGTGAATAAGCATAACAAAAGCCTGAAAAAGAAAGACAAACCAAACAGAAAACAACAGCCAAGCACAATGGAGGCAACCCGAGCCAGTATACAACCCCACAAGCCCCGTTGGCAACAAAACATTGTACATGGCAGGCCATCTTGGACAAGGTAAATGCAGCCTGAGGATCTAGTTTTGTAATGGGCAAAAATATGCTACTGTTGTTTTGAATTGTATAATAAGTATATCAATTGTTATGAAGATATATGCAAAAAAAATGATTTATTGTAAATAAGTGTTACAAAAAGTGTGGAAAAAGCTAAAAAATAATAATCAATAAATAGATGTTTTTCAGAAACACATATTACGGCACTTCATTTTATATCCTTTTGTAATATGTGACAGAGTTTTAGGAACATACACATAACCCGGTGTACAGGTTGACTTTTTTCTTAAAAAAAAAAAAAGCCTGAGAGCGAAGCTACATCTCCAAGGTCACTGCCAATGCTGAGGTGACATGTTAACGTCCGCTGAAGACAGCACACTGTGATGTTGCAGGGCCCTTGCCCATCATGCTGACACAATGACCACACAGATTATCACGAAATGCCAACCTTTGTGTCAAAGGTGCATAACCCTCGTGCACTCAATAACAAATGTATTTCACTTTAAATAATTTTAATTCCAAACGTCTTTGTTTGCATATGTTTATTTTTGTTCACTTGCAATTCTTCTGTAATTTTTCTATTTCATCATAACATTTATCTTCAATATGTAAATAATTCACCTATGCCAAAACATTTCGGGCTGATAGCCCTTCTTCACGGGCTATGTATGGTCTCATGCAAAGGTCCCGAAAGAACTCACTCGGTATGTAAGCTATAACGGATAGATCGCCGCGTCTTTCCTCAGTTCAAGAAGTTAAAGGTGGGCAGTTAAATGCGTGCACGCGGTAATGTTGAATGGAGTTCAACATTACAAGGCTGATGTTGGCGTCCAGGACAGGTGTGATGACCTTGGATGGGCTGAATGTGTAACTCCTCCGACTCTGGCAGTTGTGGTTTGGATAGTACCTGAGGCCGGCATGTGCTGCGCAGCCGGCAGCTTTGTCTGCAGAGGGATGATGGTTGTCCGCTGGGTTGGGACCGCAAGCAGGTGGGGGATGTGGCTCAGGATGCAGGGGATGGTTGTCCTTTTGGGCCTATAGTGGGCAATGTCTTCTCTAGCTTTGGGTCTGGGTGGCAGGTGCGTTTCAGGTAGGTCCGCTGTCTTTGTGTACGCCGACTCTGTGGTGTTCCAGGGGAGATGGGTCCTGGGGGTGGTGGCGGGCCTCGGGTGTTTGCGGAGGGTGTTGTGGCCCTCATGGGTATCCGCGTTGCATGATTATTATCTCCATGGCATCTGTGGGTCTTCAGGTGTGGCTCCTGGGTGGACTCCCTTTTATGCTGCAGGTAGTTGTCCTGCTTAACACCAGCAAAAGGTAGGTGTTAATTCCCTGCTGCTACCGCGGCTTATCGCCTGTTTTTGGTCCGCATCATAGATCTGGCAGTTTGTTGTGAAAGTGGTGTTGTGTTTTTTTCGTGTGTTTTTTCATGGGAACGCCTACTCTGCATCTCATTAGGGTTAGTTGGTGGTGTCCACCATGGAGATAACTTTTGGGGCAGTTATCCCGGGAATACTGGCAATGTCTGCAGTTTGCACCACCTTGTGAATGGGGTGTTGAATCTTTCTCCACTATTGATGCATTAAGATGGAGATAAATTGGAGATAGGTCCATGTGAATATCCCCCTTAGAATGAAGTGGAGACAGACAATACTGTATGAACACTTGTCTTAAAAGGTTAACATTACCAGTGACGTGTCCCACCCCCTCTTGGTACTTATGTAAAAATGCCATCTTGCCATCTCCACCTCTGTTCGGTCATTTTCTATAATAAGGTATATATAATATGTAAATGCAGAAGCCGGGATTGGATTCTTTTTTTTTCCTTGGTTCCGACATATCCCAGTTTGTTCATAAACGTTTTAACTGGCGCTTTAGGGACAAGGCGCGAGATCAGCGGTGTCCTTCCACCCGCTTTCAGGACAGGAAAGAAAGACCTAATTTCCCATCGTTATTGGTTGCTGCATCCCAGCGCGCACAAATCAAACACGAGCGACCTTTACAACCAATTAGCAGTTCTTATGCAAATGAGACTTCAAATCAACCTCATTTAAAGCGGATGTTTCCAGACATCGGGGAGGATGAATCACTTTATCTGTCCTGCCTGTGCTTCTCAATGCTTAATTACTCTCAGTAATTTGAATCCACAGCGTATCCTGCCTTCCAATCCAGTTTTATGTTTTGTGTTATGTTTTATGTTGAACAAATGGCTCGAAATGCTGGTTCATGCTGTTGCCTAATTTTCCCAATAAACAGTTCTGGGAAAAGAAAATGGGCAAACTTAAAAAGGCACATAATTGGTGCATTGACCTTGTGAAGGATATTGTGAAGGTAGTTTTTGTTCACCTTGATTTGTTTCCATTTTACATTCTATTTTACCTCCACATACCTCTTGATCAAGGTTACCAGATTAACTATATGGCACTTAAGACTTAGTGGTTCGGTCCTGGAGCTTTGTGTGATTACCTCATCCTTTCTGGTAGGTGTAGTCTGGGCACAGCTGCACTGAAAATTTGGCCATTATTGGGCTTCCCCAGTAAGCTGTAGTCTCACGGGCTGCTTTCAGAGCAGGTGCTGTTCATAAATCAACCATGTCTCGATGGCCCTTTTTTAGTCACAACCATCTGCAGAGTAGGCCTGGTATGAACATGATTGCCAGGGTGGGTTTTGGTTTCCAGTCCAGCCTTCTGCAAGCTGGTGCTGGTATGAACATTGTTGAAAAGTGGGTTTCTGTTGCAGTAACCCCCACGCACTTTTTGCCAGATCTCTGATGCACTTTGACTGGATGTGCCTTGGGTCCCTGCCAATCAGGTTACCAGTGCTTGTGTTCTTTCCCAAAACTCTATGTTTGTTTCCACAATTGGCACACCTCAAGTATGTAAGTCCCTTGTAAAAGGTACCAGTGGTACCACAGGCCTTGTGGCCAGAGAGGGTCTCTAAGGGCTGCAGCATGTATTGTGCCACCCTCGGAAACCCCTCACCAAACACATACACACTGCCATTACAGACTGTGTGTTTTGGTGCACACAAAACTTCAGAGCCGACATTGCACACATCCCTGTGTGCCATGCCCACCAATCACAGCCTGTGGTGTAGGTAATTCACCCCTCTAGGAGACCACACATCCATAAGGCAGGGTGCACTATACCAGAGGTGAGGGCACAGCTGCATGAGCAATGTGCCTCTACAGTGACGGTGCCATTCATAAATATTGTAAGTGCAGAGGAGCCATATTGAGTACATGGGCTGGGAGTTTGTCATTACGAACTCCACAGCTCCATGAAGGCTTTACTGAATGCTAAGGAGTTTGGTCTCAAACTCCTCAGCATCTGCAATTGTTGGATTTATTACAAAATGCACTCAGAGGGCAACTTAGCGATGCCCCCTGAAAAATGACCATCTTCCTTGTGTCCAGCTGACTGGTCTGTACCTGCTTGCCACACACAGACATGTTTCTGACCCCATAAGGTGGGAGCCCTTGTACTTCGTGGTTCATCTACAAAGGCTGCTTGGGGTGGGGGTGCTTCATACCTCCCCCAAACAGGAACAGCATTCATGTGAGTGAGCCTCAAATACTTCCTGTCCTTTGATATGCTAGCGAGGGCCTCTCCAGCTATTGGAGATGCTTGCCCCCTTGGCCAAGCCCCAGTTTTGGTGGCAAGGTTGGTGGCAAAATTAGTAGTCAGGAGAGGTGTGCCCCCTCTCTGCCAGGACCACTCATACGGTGTGCTGGACCGATGTAACCCCCTTCTTAGGAGATCCTCCATCTTGACTGGAAGGATCCGACCCAATCAGGTTAGGGGGAATCCAGGAACTGAACCACTGTAGAAAGAACTCAGCAAGAACCCCGCTACCTGCAACCGGTTCAACCACTGGGCCTGCTGCCCCTCAAGAAACCCTGCAAGGCCTCCAAGAAACCCCCAGAGACATTTCAGCCTTCACCCAATCACCAAGAACCTCCCATTGGGCTAGAGGCTTAAAATTAATTAAATTGTAAATGTAACCTAAAAATAATGTCAACGTCAACCTGATTCCTCAATTTAATTCAAATAAGTAATCAAAACGCAATACCATTCCTGGCCTAAGTAATTCATATTTTTTAGTTAAATTATATAACCACAATATAACTGTTATTGCAAATACATTTCTTAAAATTAACCTTAGTCAAGTAACATATTACTTACCCAGTTTATTAAACATAGAGGCCATTCATATGTACTATCCCTGCTGTAGTGGTAGTTTGATGTAGTAGATACAAGGAATGAACCCCAAAAATGTGGGTGCTGAGAAAATCTCAAGGAAAACAGAAAGGGCAAATGCATCTCTTACAACATTTAAAGAGAACACAAATGCGGTTAGGATAAACCAGTCCACCTACCACCGATAACCCCCTGAAGCACTTTCCTTTTTTCAATTGAACAGACTAAAATGAACAAGCATTTGCAATGCAATAGGTCTCGCATTATTAAAGTTTGAGCTATTGGCTTTGCTAATAATAATGCAACACCAATAGCTCAAACTTTAATATTGCGAGACCTATTGCATTTCAAATAAGTTTGTACTATGTAAACTGCAAAAAGAAAAAAACAAGGGGTTCGTTGCCATTTAGCATTCAAGCATAGCCCATCAGAAACAAGCAAATATTGGTCATGATGGCACTCAGATTGATTACATATAACTTTGCTTTACAATACAGTGCAGGACTTATTTACATTTAATGTCTCAGTTTATGTACCAGCTCCAATACCAGAGAGGTACAATTCTGCTTCAAGTTTATGAGACTTCATTTACTCAGTTTCATTTTTAAGCTCATTTAGCAAAGACTTGTGAACTCAAGTGTTTTTTCTGGCCCAAACTTTGTGCCACAGCTCCTGTCTGCACCCATTCTATACAAGATGTTGCTACATATAATACTTCAAACTAATTGTGGACTAAATAAAGTTTGGCCAAACTCGAGCTCTACTAGAAATGTTATGGAACTTTGGTAGCTGCAGTCCATCTAGGGCTGTCCTGCGGCTGGTGTCACTTGCGTGGAGGTACCGATTCGTATGAAAGGCCTTGCTTGGCAGCCCTTTCGAGTTTCTCCCAACACTGCACTCCTTCAATTAGATCTTCAGGTAGCTATCCAATAGATGCACTAATTATTTCAGGCCTCAAATCGGTACTCCTTGTGTGACAGACTGTCCATACACTGTCAATATTCTGGTGGTTCATCTGTCGAAGAACTCACCTTGCAGTATATAACCACAGTGATTGTGTCAATGCAGCTTTCTTGTGCAACATTGATACAATGTAGCCGATGGTGGATATAGATTGCTCTCGCCATTTAAAGATATATGTTCCTTTGAACTTTATGTCATATTGTAGTGCATCCCTTTTAGGCTCAATAATACAATTCAAACTCCTGTTTTATTACCAAAGTTAAGTCTCGAGTCATTTACTGAACTCCGGTTTCCAATGTTATCCTTTATATTATTTACATTAATGATGCGAGCAGCAGAAGCACTTCACTCTCCTCTGTGATCAGTTTTTACATGAAATTAATTTAATTTAATTGATTAGCGCAGGTCTGAGATGCAGGCTAGCGTCTACGTTGCTGGCTTTAATAACGGGATTCTAATTACTGTTTGTAAACGTGCTCCAAATGCGTAGCAAACCCACTAACCCGCAATCCTAACCCCACGTTAAACGTTATGTGAAATGTAACCGTATAAAAACAACTGCAGAGTGGACCAACACAATTGTATGTTTTGAAGTAAAACCACTCCTCACGTTCTAGCTCATGACATTCGGTCTCTTCTGGACCCATAATGGTGCTCTATGTAGAGAACAAAATGTCTGGGCTCCATGTAGTATCTCAGTACACAGAGCCCAAATTTAGAATACCAGTTATTGGACTTGCTCCGTGCACACAGGGATGTTCACAGCCTCCCGACATGAACCTGCTGCGCCCTCCCATCCACATTACATGACGTCACTACATATACAAGCTACAGCATACACTTCTACAATCAAAATTCTATTAAAGGAGAAACCAGCTTTATTACTGGTACAAGAATACTATCCCACTACTACACTTCGCTTGACACAATAAAAACATATGCTGCACCTAGGAGGTAATTCAGTGCAATATAGTACACCTGCAAAAAGACAAACAATATTCACCCTACTAATATAATTCCCATACCAAATCAAAGAAGTCTTAAAATGCCTTTCTGCTCCCAATTCTTATTGAATTAAGCGAGTAACAGAGGCACCCCCTCCCAAGATTACTGTGAAACTTTCATCTAGGACTACAACTTTGGATATTCAAAGTTGGGAGCAAACGTTTACGCTCTGAAAATTCAGTGTTTTAGATGCTGAATTTAATCATTAGCATATGACAGGACATAGTGGGGCAAAACATAGAGAGATTGGATGGGGCGGATTTGTATGGCTTCCAGGGCCCAAAAATATCCCTGGCAGAGTAAAGATTGGTCAATTTCCAACCACTGTAAATGTATTCTGAGGATTAAAATTACTCCCCCAAAATAAATGACAATTAACATTTTAATTGTTAAACTGGTTAACTAAACAGTTTCTAATTAAACTGCAAGCGGCGCGTCCAGCTACGACGAAGTCATGCCAAAGTACAAATGTCGATATAATTGAACTGTGGAGCATTGACAACTGCTTTCCCGTGTCCTGTAGGTGGCGCAATTGCGCCATTAGCTTGCAGGGTGCGCCTCATTTATGCGCGTGATCGCATATCGTACTCCAAACAATTTTATGTGGGGGTAAAGGATTCAAAGGCTGGAGAGTCAAATGTAAATGTAAATGTAAATGTATTGCGACTTATATAGCGCACGTATCACCCGAAGGTATCAAGGCGCTTGCTTAGGGAACCCGTCCTGGTATTCCCCTGTGAGATACCCCGGCAGGGTATCCACAAGGTGAAAGCCAGGCATCCCGCCGCGAGGGGCCGTAGTGGAGATTAAGCAAGCAATTGCCCAGAGTCGCAGAGTGTGACCCCGTCAGTCGAGTAGGCACCGGAGCGAGAATTGTCGAGTCCGTGGAATTTTTGAGCCTGAGACCCGCCGAGGCAGGGAATCGAACCCTGGTCCACGGCCGATTTCAGCTTCCGGTTCTGCCGCCTCTAACCACTGAGCCACGCTTCTCCACTAATCGTGCACCAATTCTAGCAAAATGTTATTTAGGGAAGGGGTTGCATCTGCACCAGTGTTCATGCATAATCTGCATGGACAGCATCTCACGGTCATGCCGAAGACACTAACGGATGGTTCTGATGTTGTGTTAGTTCCGCTGCTCCGAGACAAAACTCGATATTAAAGGCTTCAAGAGGACACCGTTTGTTTGAGGGCGTCTGAACATGTGGGCTAAATACGTCATGAAATAGAGACGAGTTATGACATCCCCCCCACGTTCATCAAAGCTTAATAATATTCAACCCCGTCAGCAAAAAGGATCACAGTTACTGTCGACAAACATGCTCCCATTTCTTACAGCATGGCAGAGGGCGAACAAGGACCTACGTTCACTTCATTCCTTTCAGAGGCGCAGGGATGATGCTCGAGTTATGACTGCACACGCTGCCCACAGGCTGTTTAAGGCAGAAACCGCACTGAATAAATACAGAGAGACAAGCGAAACTGAGCAATGGAAAGTCCATTCTCGGGAATAAAAACCTGCACGAGAAGAGGAAGGGGAATTGCAAGACAGCACAAGGCGTTATTTACCTAGGAATCCTCGGAATGAGCGTGCTGTACTTTGGGGTATTGGCCTCGACTGAGAAGATGTTGGAGGAACAATCAAGTTGGAAATCTTTGACATCCACCGGAGGGGGTGGGTGTAGGTTTTCAAGGAACCCAGGTTGATTGGGTGCATCTATCTAGTGATACCAAGAGAGAACATGTTTGAATTGCACGGGGGATGCAAAGACTGTTGTGGGACTTCAAAATGAAGTGGGGGAATTATGTGTAAAAAAACAGACTGTATGTGCAGTGATATGAGATCAAAAACCATGACTGGATAACAACATTACTGCGAGAAGTTAGAAAGCGGCACTAAAAGTGATCGCAAAAGCGATCACTATTGTAAAGAAAAAAAACACACCCGTAAGTGGTGCGTGTGCGCCACTGCGAGCCATATGTTTTCAATTATCGTGCCCGTGTCTGGGCACGATAACTGAGAACATATGGGCTTTGGTGCGCATAACAGACACCAAAAGGCCGTGGGTGGAGCAATGCGCCCGCCTTTGGCCTATTGCGTGCTATGTTAAAAAAATACACGCACTGAAAGCCCAATAACAGAAGAGCAAACTAAAAACACACGCACGAGCGTGTACAATTCCAGGGTCCATTTCAAAACCCCAGACAAAAGGACTCTCGCTGCGCAGTGCATCGCTAGGCGCGAGACCTAAAAATGATGAACTATGTTATGTAATGCAATTATTGTTAAAAAGAGCAAGACATGCTACCCAAACCCCATTTATCCCTGTAGTCTTGTAAAGATGGGTGAAACCTTATGCTTAGGACTTCCCAGATAGCATGGCATTAGAGATCGACCCTAAATTCCTTGCTGTATTTACTGATGAGTGTGGAGGCACAAACAGTTGAAATTCAAAGGTCTCATTGGACTATAAATGTCTTCAATATTAGGAGCTCAGACTTGGCTCAATTAAGATAAAGCCAAGTGTTTGCTATTCACTATGGTTGGGTTTGGCTTGGTGCCATAATCTTAAATCAGTAAGAACATTGAGTGTCATTACCGCATATACAAGGTTCAATTCTGATTTACCTGACAGTTCCAGACGTTAAAATTATCTTTTCCAGACTCTTGTTTTTCCCCCACATTACACCTAGACTGGTTAGAGAGTAATTGTCCAGTCCAAGCCCGCCTGTTGGGCAAGAATAAATTGAATCAATCTAGAGCTTTACCTGTAAGCATGGGCGTAGGAAGTGTGGGTGACGCGGGGGATATATCCCCCCCAGATTTTGGAGGGGGGGGGACACGGGGGACAGGGATGGGGGTGACGAGGTGACAAAAGAATTTCACCTCTCCCGTCTGTTAATCACAGGGCCATTAGCACGCGAAAGCGCTACCTAAAGGCCCTGTACTTGACTTGTGACCTGCCTGCAGTCAAAGAGGCCACCCGCTCTCTTTGTCCTTTGTTATGCTGCAGGAAGACTTGGCCGGTCTGGGGGGGGGGGGGCAGAGAAGGAAAACAAACTCTTGTCTCTTTTCCTTCATGCCCAGAGAAGGCAAGAACAGTGTCTGCTTCTGCGCTGCCTCTAGCAGCTGTCTCGTCCCCTCTCTCCATCTCTTTCTGTCTCTGTCTAGCTCCTCCTTAAGTGCTGATTTCAAGAGACAGCTGTCACGTACTCTCTCTTGACTCTCCTTTTCTTTATTTGTTCCCTGTTAAATGGATCCAAAAACGAGAAGAAAACTTTGCCTGGAAATGTCCCCATTTTCTGACCGTTTTCTGTTGCAAAGTACAACCTCGGGACGGAGAGAAAAATAGTATCAAAATATGAAAAATAATTAAATATCCAAATAAAGCAATACAGAGTGCTCGCAGACAGGCCAGATTGGTGTTATTCGCACCCACACACATTAGCACCACGTTAAATAGTTTGCCAGTGAAGCGCTACTTTCTTTTTATCTTCTTTCTTTGACTAACATTGTTTTCCCACCCAAGTGCACCATTCCTAAAGGGACTGCAATGCCTTGTTGATGGGTGGAGTGGAAAGCGTTTAATATTGTCGTTTTCAACTGTTTTAATGATTTTAGCATATAAAATCTGTACCGCAGCTCTGTGTTTAGAAATGTGGTCTTTTTTAATCCAAACTGCTTACATTTTGTAAGGATATAAGCAATCGACATTGAAACAGGTCCGTTCCTGGTTCTGTAGTCATGTCCAGAACTTATCAGGCAAAATCACTTACTGATTTCTGAATAGTGAGTTTAAAACTGTTACGGTAACCATGTTGTTCCTGCTTACATTTCAAATGCTTTGCTCATCCTTTCATTCGCTATGCGTGTTTGCTTTTTTCAGGGTGTTATAACTTTTTTCAGGCAGCATTTTACTCTTGTCTAATGCATAAATTTAATTGAGTCGCAGCACAATTGGGTTGTAGCTGAAGGCAGTGCGAGTTTCTCCCAGTTGGGCAGTATGGTGTTCAGTGTGGGAGAGGATGTGGCACTCTGGCCAGAGCTGCCAAATGGAGAACCATGTTCAGCCTTCATGACCAGTCCACCAGACCACCGTCCTGACAGAGTACATTACGATGCTACACCTTCGAAGGCCCGATAGACCTTAGAAGCCCTGGTGTCTTAGCACCAGCAGATGGACCCTAACGGTGGCAAGTGTGAGTTAACTTTGAAGGCCTGTCTACCACAATCGATGCAGCTCACCTCCAGTCTTGCGGGCAGGCATACAAAGAAGCATACACTAGAGTGACAATGACTGTCACTGAAGTCACAAGACCTTTTAGGCCAGTCCACCTAACCCATTGGTGCCTCCATTGGCCTTTTTCAGCACTAGTAGTGCAACTTACCAGGGGTTGGCAATGTAGGATTTGCATGCACACCAGACTTAAGGGGTGATTATAATGGAGGTGGAACTGCTACATCACCCATCAGTGACGGTCCCACCGCCATCAGTGATTCTATCACCTCCCGCCATATTACAATGGCAGGTGGTTCCCTGGCAGTCGGCACGACGGATCACCACGCACCGAACGGGCAACTTGAGCCCTCCTGTGTGGCAGAGGGGCTCGTAGTTCCTACAATGCTGGTAGTGCCTACCAGGCACCGCAGTAGGGATTTTGATGTCCTTTACCCACCAGCCTATCCATGGTGGTTCGCCCGCCATAGAAAAGCTGGTGGAAAAGGACATTGGGGGCCCGTAGCAGACCCCTTTATCCCCGACACCCTACATATCACTGCACCATGTGGCACTGCCACGTAATGCAGTGATATATGTAAGATGTTCCATTTTTTACACTGCGACGGGTGATGCAGTCAGCAGCGCCTGCCCCAATGTAAAAGATAGGCATTGCGATCGCCATAGCGGCAGTCGCATTGAAATGCCTATCGTGAGGCCTCCGTTTTGTAGGCGAGCGGTCCCATTCCCCAATTCGATGGCGGGTGGACTGAGGTCCGACTGCTATCGTAATCAGTCCCTAAGTTTTGGGTAGAAAGAGGGCAGGGACTTTGAAATGAGGTTGACCATATGGCCCTTATTTTGGTCATATGTAATGTTTCTGTGCTACGTCATGGGGAAGGAAGAAGGCTTGGGTCCTTGTGTCTTACAGAAAGGAGAGAAAAGGTTGTATCTGCTTTTCAGGAAGGATATACAATGCAGAAAGGACCAGACTAGCCACTCTGGCATTTCCTTTGTGGGCTGCAAGCTAATGAAGCGTAATTTAAGTTGGTGTCTGCAGGTGAGGCCCAACTGCATTCTTTGTTAGAGACCGGTACATTATTTAAACCATCAGACTGTAAAACCAAACAAGAGAGAGAAAGGCATCAAGAGTTGTGGGCAGAAGGAGGAAGGGAAATATGGAAAACAGAGAAAAGGGAGAAAGCAAAGATAAGAAAGAACCTGGAAGAGTGAGATAATATGGAGTGAGAGTATGTTGGTGGCTGAAGGAGGCAGGAGCTGAAATCAAATAGCCAGCCTTGGTACTCAATAACCCCGCTCCGCCACAGAATCCCTCGCTACCACTCTTTTATCTTGCTGCTCAAGTCTCCATAACCACTCTCTCAGATGCATTTAATTCGTTAAATAGCGCCACTCATACCAGTGCAGGGTGTCCGCACTTTACATCACTCACAGTACACAGAGGCAGTCAATCATAGGTGTGTAAATCTGTGTATAGGAAATGTTACATAAATCTACAGGGTGTAGGAGTCACATGTCATCCATACTTGTAGACAGTATTGTTTGAGTGTATGGTCTGGATGTTGGAAATAAGGCCACTACCTCAGCTCAGTACCTGTCTTCGAAAACCCGTGGTTGCTTGGCTGTGAGTAGGCGGGCTTAACTTCAAAGACAGGTATGTAAAGCATTTAAAAACACACATTCAGTAAATAATTAAGACACAACACACAAGAAAAATCCAACACCAATTTATAAAAATAGGAAATATTTTTCTCTTTAAGAGGAAAAAAATCCAAAGTAGGGAACCTGGGATGTGACATTTTAAAGATTTAGCACTATATAACACATAGAAACTTATAGCCCCTTTTGGTACATCTGGTCATGCTAGACCTGCTCAAAGTCAAAGTTTCAGGCTCACCGCGATGACGCCCTGCGGGGCTACTCCTTGCGGTAGGTCTCGGTCAAAGTTTTTACCTTCTGAATTAGAAACTTTTCTTGAGCTTTTCTTCCCGGGGTCCCACGTAGCTCTCACCCAGCCCTGATTCGGTGAGGGTTCGCCGGCTTGCCTTGTGACGAGCTCCCGGTCAAACTTATGGAAGTCCAACCTCCGAAGCTTTCCAGCGGTATGAGCCAGGGATCCAGGCTGGCACACAGTTGATGGTGGGTGGCTTGGCTCTTGTGGTTGGTCCCGGTCACCTTTCCTACGTTCGGAATTAACTTTTACAGAGCTTTTTCTTGCGGGTCCCTCAATGCTTTTCACTAGGCTGGTTTCGGTGAGGGTTCGCCAGCTTGGGTTTCTGCCTACGCTTGATCAAACTCTGGAAGTCAGGCCCCTGGAGCTTTTCAGCAGAAGGAACCTGGACGGCAGGCCAACTCATGGTTGATGGTTGCTGGCTTGGCTGGCCAGGGTGAGCCGGTCCACTTATGGAGCTTTTTTCCAAAGTTGCTCCAAACTTCTCCAAACCTCTGGAACTTCTTCCTGAAGTTTTCCAAAGGGTCTCAAAGTGTCCAAAACTTACTCCAAGGGTCTAGAATCTCCAAGATGGTCCTTGAAAGGGACTTCCATTCCCACAATCCACTTGGACAAAGCTCTTACAAATTCACTTGTAGTTCTCCAGGCTGGGGATTCTTGGTGGTGGTGGTTCAGGTGAGATCTGTTAACCTTCAACTTGCAGGGAGTCCACTCTTTAATCCTTTTGAAGCAAGGTAGTCCACAGGGCTGTAATTCCAGATTGTGCAACAGGTACAATCTTCAGAGTCCAGGGCCTGGTTGGTGCAAATCAAACTCCTCAGCAGGGACCCTTCTTCTCCCAAGTTTGAAGCAGCATCATCTGAAAGGCTCTGTCCCTCTAAGATACTTATTCCAAGTTCTCTGGGTCAAGAAGGAGGTCACTCCTGTCCAATGAGGTGCAGGGCAACGCTCCAGGGTATGACCACATCCTTTAAAGTGTGGCATTATTTTCTCACGTAGAGCACAATTTCTCCAAAATGTTATCATGGCTGATTTTCCAGCAGAGGGAGCAGAACTAACTAAACCAGCCTACAGGATGGCTTCAACTACCTAGGTCCACCCCCTTACATCTGGGAATTCCTCCTTAATCCCCCTATCCGGCTGTGGGGCCGGGAGAAGAGGTGTAAATGAAAGTGATTTCTCCAGCTTGTCTCCTCCATCCCTTGAAGAGCATTATTTACTTCCCCTCCCCCTGGCTCTGGCATTCCCATGCCCAGCAACCTCTCCTCCCAGAAAGGCTTCCTAACTCTAGGGGTCATTTATCACCTCTTCAAACAGCCATTTTAATCCACTTACCTCCGACCAATCAAGGCATAGCACTAGAGGGCTGAATTGTGGCTTACAGACAAGAAAGTCTTATAACTTCTTGTCTGTACATTTTAGAATAAATTTAACAATACTACATTGTTGCATTTATAATTAACATTCTTCTGAGTCCTTTAATCCTAGTTTTATGGCTTTCCTTTCTCCTGTTATTAATTAATAACCTCGTGCAATGTTAACCTATGGGCTGGAGAGCTGCAATGGAAAAATGACCCGGCCAATTTCTCCAATACCAGGGCCTCTATAAGGACCCTGCTTATACCTACAGAACCCCCCACCCCTGGAATGCCCAAGAAAGACTTTAGGGGTTCTAGTTATATCAAAATATTGCAGAGCCTCACTTCACAGTGCTCCTAGCACAAAAGTCAATTTTGGGAAGCACTTTACTACAATGTAGGCAGTGAAATGTGCAATTTCACTAAACCCAGGGCATATAAATCTCATTTTATAAGGGTCCTCCTTGTAGATACCCGACCAACACCCCTGGGACACCTGAGGGAAACTCTGGGGATACCTAATATGCCCCAACATTGTAGTTTATCAATTTGTAAGTGCCCCACACCCAGAAGTCAAGTTTGGGCACAATTTGCATTTTAAAAGCACTCCTGCAACACAGGCCTGTTTTTAAACTGACCTCAGGCTTCAGCAGTGCACACATGCAAGTGCAGGAAGGGCTGCTGGCCTCTACATTGCCAAGCCCTAATATATACTAGGGACTTAAAGATAGTTTCAATCCCCATGCCCTATTATGTACTAGGGCCTTGTAGGAGAGGTCATGCCAATCATAGGGGTAACCTAACCCATGGTGCACCCTAGTGTATGTAGGTGTTTTCACTGTATTTGTATGTGTCTCTGTCAGCATAGCACTGGCCCTGGTCCTGGGCCTGGTTAGGCAGAGCCCAGGGTCAGTCAGAGTCAGGTACCACCAGTACCGGTCAACAAAAGGTTGGGGAGTGCCCAGGACACAGGATGGCTTTGCAACACTAGAGAAGCAAAAACTCAGAATTTAAAACATAACACCATGATTGGGGGTTCTCTAATAATCAGAATTGATTTCCATCCTAATGATCCCAATTTCCAACATTAGGATAATGAAATACTGGGGAAAAAGCATAATGTTCTAATCTATACCTTGCATTTTTCATGCTGCTCTTTGGTGACGTAATAGCTCACTGTTCAATGTTAGGATTTTAACTGATAAACTGCAAATAGCAAAAGAACCTCTCAGACAAAAGCAGTAACTCACTGACCTATTTACATTATAAGCATTTTGTGATCTGCATGGTACACGTTCTTTGCAGCAGGCTTATTAACACACGGTGGCTACCTTACCATGAGTCAAAACTTCCACTAGCCAAACCTCTGATCTCTCTCAATAAGGAACATTAATCACCGAAGTTATCTTCACATTTTTATTGTTTCCTGAAAATTGCTGGTGACCAGAAATGCAGCAGCAGGAACTTTTCAAACCATAATGCACTTGCAAACATGACGCCCTCACCCGAAGTCGGAACCTTTGTTTGCTTGTTGCATGAAGATGGAAGATTCATATACATGTTTTCTTAACATTTGGTCTGATTACTATGTGAATGTAAATAACAATAAAGCATACATGCAAACTGTGACTTCATGCCTGCTTATCTCAATATTTCACTTCATATATATGCGATTGTATTTGTTTAACGGGCGGTGATTTGTATAGGGTCACTTGAAAGTCCACAAGGTTGTCCCTGTCCCCCCCAGAATTTTAGTGTCTCCTACGCCCCTGCCTGTAAGCCTTGCTGAAAGATACAGTAGTCTTTGGTCCAAAAACGTCATGGAGAGGTACAGCAATTCCAGAGGGACCTGTTTGGATCTGTTTACGTTTGAGAGCATCTCACATGCTCTAGCATAGATTTTCATAAATCCTGCACGCAGGTTGTTACATTATGAACATACTCTGTGAATTGCCCCCCACTCTTTGTATAGCTTAATGCTTGGTGGTTATGACCGAGAAATCAATGGGAAGCTCTCCGATCATAGACTAGTGGATATCAGTGGTCGACGATTGCTAGAATGTTGGAAACGGGTCACTCATTTATCTCATTATATCATTGGAAATCAACCACGTGGCCAAAGAATGTAAGAGCGCCCATACCCTACATTGGAACAGGGGTGCTCTGCTGACAGACTCCGACATACACTTACACAGCTCTTCCTACTGTCAGGAAAGCCTTGAAAACATGGATTTTTAACCAATAGTTTTTGTTTTTTTATTTTTCCCCTTGTTAGGATCCCCTCCACTAACTTCCTTATCCTCCCGTTTCCTCCCTTCCCGCTGCACAAAGGGCCTGGAAGCCTTCAGGCAGTAGTGCGCTAAACAAAAATATGTTTGATTTCAATTCATTTCAAAAGCCTTGGCATTCGGTGCGCCAACATACACTTGCACAGCCGCAGACATTTGACCGGAGCTCTGTCACTCACTCTTCTCCTGATTAAATTCTGCACGCAGGTATAATGTTAGTAGTAAGAGTAATAAAATAAGAATCAATAATGAGAATAAAAATATAACCAAGGATACAAATAAGAACGAACATAAGAATGAACAATAAAATAAAATGATCAATAGCTGTTTAGTCATTCAGCTTTTGTATACACCACGTTGATGTTGTATTTGTGTTAACCACTTCGTCCCTAAATGCATGGATGACCGAACATCGACATTCTCATCTGTGACCTTCACCCCGTTCCAAGCATTCTCCTATTCGTTCCTCTTGGGATTTGTGTTCCTAATCAAAAGCATTTGTATTTTCTCCTGTTTTGGTTTCTTTTCTTTCGCCATGTCACTTCATTGCAATTAATTCCTTTTGCTGCTGCATTTGAAACACTTCTACTGACCCAAACAGCTTTGAAAAAACATTATATATATATATATATATATATATATATATATATATATAGACACACACATATATATATATATATACACACACATATATATATATTTTTTTTTTCATCCAAATTGCTCTCAGCAGCGGGAGGTCACGCGACAGTGCTCGGCCATCCGGCTTCAAAATGCAGCCTGCTTTCATGCTTCAATATTTTCATTATTATCGCCAACGCGTTTCGGGGTGCTTGACCCCTTCTTCCTGGGCAGCTGCAAACATGCATTTGAGGCTCACACTGACGTTTTTTGCAATTGAATTTATTTAAGACAAGCCCCCAGTGGGCGTGTGCTCAATAGAATTAATTCAATGTCTTCTGGGACACTGAGTCCCCAATGTGAGTTTGTTCGTTTTTCTTAAAGTAAGTTCAAATGTTTGTTTGGTATTTACAGCAATATCCTGTCCTTTAGTAGGATGTGACTCACCAAAGCAGGATATATATATATATATATATATATATATATATATATATATATATATATATATATATATATATATATATATATATATATATATATATATATATATATATATAGATAGATATATATATATATAGATATATTACCTACTGGCGGTCGCCAGTAGGTATATATAGTTAGGATTTTTTCTCTATGGGATTTTTGAAAATTCTATGTCTAATAACTTTGGCGTTTGTGGACGGAATTGGCTGAAATTTTCAGGAAAATGGCACATTTTGTTTCTGAGCAGCCCTTGAAAATTTGGGGGGGGTTCGTCAAGGGGGGGCCGAGAAAAAAGGGGGGTCCCAAAACGTGTTTTTAACATTGAGTTTTCCATAGGGCGGTTGGCCTCACTTTTAGCCCGAACGGCTGAATGGATTTGCATGAAACTTGGCAAAATTGTAGGGACTGGTAGCCCGATGTGCCTTTTGTAGGTCTCAATATATGTGCTACAGTGGATTTTGAGAAATTAACGTTTAAAAAAAGATATATATCTGTAACAGCGGACCGGGCAGCGCTCCAGGACGCGTACTTTTCGCGCAACGGAGCTTTGTGAAGCGAAGCTGATTGGTTCTCCGGCGTCTGTCAACATTCCAAACAGTCCGTAGCGGCCGCCATCTTGTCTCTCGGTAGGATCGAGAGACAAGAGGAGGCGAAAGCGAAGGGGCAAATGACCATAAGGGGGAATAGTAGATCCTCGCTGACCCCCTAGGTTTGATGTGGAGGTTTTAAAAGGGCCCCGCGGGGCAAAAAAAAAAAAAAATAATAATAATCGAACGGCTGAATGGATTTGCACGAAACTTGGTAAAATATTAGGGACTGGTAGCCCGATGTGCCTTTGCTAGGTCTCAATATATGTGCTCCAGTGGATTTTGAGAAATTAACGTTCAAAAAAAGATATATATCTGTAACAGCGCTCCGCTTCGCGTAACGGAGGTTTGCGACGCTGATTGGTCATTCTGTCACTGGGCTATAGTTGGGCTACATCTGGCTGATATTTGGGCTACATTTGTTTTTTTTCGTCTCTGGCGGCCATCTTTGGGCTACATTGGGCTACATTGGGCTTCATTGGGCTTCATTGGGCTACATTGGGCTACATTTGGGTTCCAACATATATATAGGCCAATGTAGCCCAATATATATTTTTCAAAGTTAATTTTCGTAAAAACCACTGGAGCATATATCTTGAGACATAGCAAAGGCACATCGGGCTACCAGTCCCTACAATTTTGCCAAGTTTCGTGCAAATCCATTCAGCCGTTCGAGCTAAAAGTGAGTCCAACCGCCCTATGGAAATGAAGGAAATGAATGGGTAATTTGTAATTAGCAAATAGCTCATCGCAAACTAGGAATGGTAAAGAATCGCTATTTATTCCTTAAAGTTCGCTATTTAGGAAATGCAAAAAACTTTGATGATACATATGGCGGTTCATCTCTAACAAGATAAGAAGCATAGGGATAGATTTATGATGACTGGCGCATCACCAGGGATGTGTTAGTCATTCTGTGCCGCTGTTCCGTCACCTATGGTGTGCTGCATTTACAATGCGGCGCATCATGGGGCAAAAACAGCACAGATGCGTGATGTATCTGTGCCGTAAAGGTGGCGCATTGCTGGAGTTGTATCGCAAGTGTGATGAAGCTCGAGCAAGGGTCGGGGGTGCCCCTGTCGCAGGGTTTCTGTTCTCACACAGAACTGTGGACAGAGGATTGGAACCTCGGCGAATTAGGGTGTCCCAAAACTCACCTTAGTAATCAAAAACCCCTTAGCAAGCTAGGTACAGTGTCACATTGGATATAACAAACTCTCAATGTTTAGACAATCCAGAATATGAACTTATAGTACCTCAGGATACGTGGAACTCATGAACAGTCGGTCGTTATCTATTTCTTAGAAACCAGAACATGGAGTTAAGAAGAACACATGTGTATTTGAAATGTTTATTTACTAATGCCGTCTTCTCAGGCGTAGTATCTTAGATAATACAAGTACACATATTATCAGTAGCAAAATTACCAGCATAGTTACTAGTACATAAAAAGCGAATGGTGACAGTATGTTAACATGCTGTAAATGAATAAGAGTTAGCAACACTTATAAGCAGCCGCGGGCCGTGGAGGGAGTTACGGTGGGGCAGGGAGGCGGGGAGGGGGAGGGGCAGGGTGGAGAGGGCTCCACCCTGCTTCTCCCCCTCCCCGCCTCCCTGCCTCACCGTAACTCCCTCCACGGCCCGCGGCTGGTTATATCTCACCCTCCCTAATACACATATTATATTATTTGCTAAGAAGGTCTCTTTGTGTTGGTTTAGGGCGTGCCCATACTTTAGTGTCTTAGATTTGAAGGAATCACATCAGCATACACCAGCTCTCTCTTCATGTGAACCGCATCAAGTGTTGTGTATGTGTGTTCGGCAAAGCAATATAAAACCCGCCTCATGCCCAGAATTGGCAGAAGTTGCACTTATGTTATGAGTATGAAGTCGTGGAGATCAGACCTCATAACAATTCTGTATCGTGTTGTTCTTCAAACTTTAGCACTCGCTGTTCAGATATAGTTTAACAAGCAAAGCAGATAGTAGAGCAATAACATATTATTCTCATGTAAACCACGATGAACTACTAGGTTGAAAGCTAAAGCAACAACTAAGTGTCGTGTGCAGAAGTTGCAAAAAAGGAAAAATGGCGTTTAAACCGGTAATGAGCCCATGCTAACTTAACACGGTGTAAAGATATCCAGGACGTAGATGACACCTCCCCATGATCCGGAAACGAACTGAATAAGATAATAGAAGTGCCATCTCATGAGAGCAGATTGCAAGTTTATATGTGGACGGTCCGCAAGGTAAAGCATTAAAAACTAGGAAAATTTAATGCTAAAGAAAAATAAAACAGCCAAGTACTTTATCGAGTCTTAAGCCAATAGGCAAGGTAAATAATAAAAACTTGACAAATAAGTCAATGAATTGTCAATGAAATGCTAGTACTCAGCATATCAAACATGAAAAAGGTCTATGACATAACTGTGTATGCAAAATAAGCTGCAACAGCCTCCAATAGGAAGTCACCGTCTTCATCCAAAAACAGTTCAGCCATCCAATTTAAAAGCGGAAAAGAACATACGTGCTCTCCCAGCACCGGATCCTCTATCACCATCAGAGGACAGCTCGGTGGGTTTTCAAGAAAGCTCTGTTCCAAGAAAGACTGTGTTGCCGCCAGTAAATTCCAGGGACCAATTAGTCCATGCATCAATGCCACAGCCATAATCCTTTCGCCAGGACAAACCAACTCGTGAGTAATGATAGGAGTCATCAGCTGATTAAAGTCGACGTCAGGAGAAACCGGTCCGCAGAGACACAAATCAATGGCCCAATCGAAATCACAGGTCAGGCAGTGAAATACAGGCTGGACACAGGTGAAGTAGGAGAATCGAAAAGATAATCCATATGCCGTGCTTAATATCGCCAACGGCATTGTGCCATAATATTCTAGCATGCGATTGCGGAACAGTGTCAGCAGCTGCAGGGCGGGAGGTTGCATAGGAGGGACATCCATATTTAAAAATGTAAAAAAGCACAAGAGCGTCCGCTGGTAATGCAAGTAAAAATGGCAATCCACGAAGCAGAGTGGAAAAAATCGAATGAAAGAAAGCAGGGATGACTCCAAAGATTTTCTCAAATGAAGTCACGAGACCACTGGTAACAACTTTAAAAAAGTGCGCCAGGGCCTTTGTGGAGGATGCGTTAGAGATAGTCCGAACCATCTTGCTGAAATGGAAAGGCAAATCTGAATTGAAAAGGGTCTGCACCTCTGTACGGGTGTTCGCTATGTGAAGCACGAAAGTTTCACGGGCCGAACTCAAGGCCACCTCTCTCTGAGACAAAAGAGCTCTTATTCTTGCCATGCCGTTGAAATCTGCTCCCAAGGTTGGTATTTGTGGCGAGATTGAAAACTCCCTATGTTCATGTGTGGGAGGAAATAGAACATTTCTGCAGCAAATAACCCGTTCACTTACTGTTACGATAAAAGGAATACTTTTAATTAACCCAGAACAATCTTCATTATTGAGCATCAAATAACTACCATTTTCCAACAACTTGAACGTGGGGATGATAGCAGGAACTGGCGTGCCTTGCAACACGCAAGCCATATTTGGTCGGTGTTTGTTGCATGAACCGTGTAACTGTATGTGCCTACACATTAGTGAATGATCTGGCGTCTCAGTGCATTCCTCTCCATTCAGATAAACTTCTTGATCATCTTTGAAACATCTGTATGTGTATGGAAGCGACCAGACCTCATGAAGAAAAGCACTACCTAAAGGTTCATAACGACCTATTGGTATATATTTCATACAATTTGAAAACTTATATAAAGCAAAAGGCAGCGTTATTAAACCGTGGATAAGGCACGTTGCCAAAAAACCCGCAATCCTCTGCTGATGATGTCACTGAGCATGTCATGAATGATGTAATATGTGACATCATCAGCAGTGGATTACGGGTAATAGTATCTCTAGTTTACTCCCCTATAGCTGTCTTTCTTTTAACATAAGTGTCTGTTTCCTTCCCTTATACTTACTGTTTTTGGTTCGCTTCCGGTTCGCGTACCGGCGAGCGAACTGGGAAGCGAACTAAGAGAAATAGAGGTTGGCACAGTTCCAAATATTGTACCAATTTTTTAATAACGGGGAAGTAGTTCTGAAAAGAACTTTTTTTTTTATTGTTTTTGTTGTTTTATATTTTTTTTATTATTTTTCGGAACATTTTTTTTGAATTTTTCTGAACAGTTTTATATTTTTGGGGGTTTTTCTTGGAGGGGGCAATGAAAACGATTCATTGTAAAGGGCTCAACAGGAGCAACAAAACAAAAAAAGAAGTATTTATTATTTTGGGCGTTTCGTACAAACTTGTATATGATAGTCAATAGCTCTGTTGATCAGAGTGATGCTTCTTTCTCCGTAGGAAATGAATCCATCGCAAAATACGCAGATGTGTTTTACTTCACCAAATTTCATTTGTATATTTGGCACCATCTCCCTGCCCTCTGGTCCCGTTACTTCCGGTACAACAGATCTTCTGGCCATAATAGGGAGATTATCTAGGTCGTTCCGAAACTGTGCAGCACTGTAGTTGTTAGGATGCCACCTAGTCATATGGCGATGCATTGTGTAGTTTCCGAAACTGTATTTTTCCTCGGTTCCTCTGGACAGTCTATCTTGACATATAAGGCAAGTTACGTATCTTGCATTTACTTTTTTCTGACCTTTGGGAATTTAAAAAAATTGCCAAATGAAGTTTTCTTTCCGGTGAGACGTCCTGATCTGCTCAGGCAAAAACTGCCTCTCTTCGTGCTCGTCGTCCTGTTCCTCTTCTTCCTCTTCTTGTTGAATTATAACTTGAGCAGGTGGTCCACTCTTCCTTGGATGTGGTGGAGGTGGTGGGGAAGCACCAGCTGAAGCTACTAAAGAAGCCATTGCTCAGTGATCACAAAGGGTCTTTCTCTCACAATGATGAAAGTCAGAGTGAGGAAAGAAGGAGGGATTTTCATCATTTGGGAAAAACAAGAGTTCTCAACCAATGAAAAGTGTTCATTTTAGATTATATGACCTAGTCTTACATCATTAGGAAACCAAAAGTGAAATGAACCAATGAAAAGTGTTATTACCAAGTCACATGACCTGCTGTGTTTACGTTAAGCGCTTTGCAGGGCCTCCCGGTTTGCTTCCAGAAACCTGCGCTTTGCGACTCGCTTCGCGTACCAGTTCGCTAACGTAGCACGTCATATGACGTATCACGCGACAACGCGAAACGTCATGCGGACGGGAGGCGTCACGATGTTGTTTTCTAACGCGGCAGTTGCGGTAAAGAAACGTTTACCGGCTCGCGGTCTATTTCGCGGCATCAAGGTCAGCTAACGGGAAGCTTCCCGATTTGCGAAGCGGGAACGAAGAAAAAAAAATTATTTAAAAAAAAAATTATTCATAAACATATAAAATATATTTTTGGATTTAAAGAAGAATACATTTTACAGCTACAGATACTAGCTGTTAAAAAACCAATGAAATTCACTGAAAAAACCATAGGTTATAGACCATATATAGTTAGGAATTAGCATTTACAAAACCTTGAAAATTCACTGAAAAAACCATAGGTTATAGACCATATATAGTTAGGAATTAGCATTTACAAAACCTTATTTTACTCACACAAAACCATTGAAATTCCATATATAGTTAGTTGCACTAACTATATATCGCGCACCCGCAATCCACTGCTGATGATGTCACATATTACATCATTCATGACATGGTCAGTGACATCACTGATGACATCACTGATGACATCTCAAATGACATCACTGATGACATCACTGATGACATCTCATTTGACATCAATGACCACATCACTGATGATATCATTCATGTGACAATACAATGCATCTCCTCACATTTTAATATAACCTCTGTTTCACCCAGTGTTAAATACAGAGTATAATTTTTGAAACCATTGACACACCAATACTAGTTACTACATACGCACTCACTGATTCCTACGTCTACACACACCTTCACTCATTCACCCATACAATCATTCATACATACAATCACTCATCTTTACAACACTATCATATGCACTCATACACCTATACAGACAGTCACAGTCTGCCACTCATCCATGGAGTTACTCACTCACCTAGTCAGTCATGTAAAGAATCAATGACACTTCCATTTTCTTGTCTATACAGTTAAACATAGAGCACCTTACATTTTCAAACATATACTAACACATACTTACCTTCTTATACAATCATTGATACAAGTACACATTGATCTGCACAGAGTCACACACCTCCCAGCCAGCCACACACACACTCAGTCTCCCATACAAATACTTGGGCAATCAATCAATAACCCATATAGTTACTCATACAGCTACTGATCAACACATGCAGCAGTTTACAGAACAACAGACATAATGATGCACAAATTAAGACAGTTTAGTCACTAACCCATGCACTCAGTGAGACACATTTAATCACTCACTCATACAGTTAGTCATGCACCTACTAAATCCTTCGTCCAGACACTTACACATCCACTCAATCTTCAATATGTAAGACATATTTAAACTTTACAGAAACAAAAAATCACTGGATGTTGTTATCAGTCATGTCATCAGTGATGTCATTTGAGATGTCATCAGTGATGTCATCAGTGATGTCACTGACCATGTCATGAATGATGTAATATGTGACATCATCAGCAGTGGATTGCGGGTGCGCGATATATAGTTAGTGCAACTAACTATATATGGAATTTCAATGGTTTTGTGTGAGTAAAATAAGGTTTTGTAAATGCTAATTCCTAACTATATATGGTCTATAACCTATGGTTTTTTCAGTGAATATATATATATATATGATTTTACTGAAGGGTACATATGTGAATGGTTTTTTTCACTTCATGGCCTTTTTCTGTTTCATCTCCTATTGTTCTAATATAGTCGTGTTTTTTTTTTATTTAATGTTTTACAGATGGCAAACTGCAATATCATCATAGACGTTGTACTTAAATTCAGCCCCCCCCCCACACACACACACACACTGACCCAAAAGTGCATGAAGCAGTGCAGAATATAAAACCGTGGCTTGTGAATTGTGAGGGGGCAATGAGATAGGAGCTAGGAAAAGGTGGTCCATCATGCCCGTGGCCTGTAGGGTGAAGGATATGTGATTACCCTTTGAGCTGCAGTGACAGGCACCATCAATCACCCGCCGCTCTGCCGCTGGCAGAGTCAATGGCCTTGGCTGTTTCAGCGTGACTTGGCTCCACAATCTGCCGTGGTGATTGTGCGTGAAAATGAGATTAACAGCAAACACAGCCCAGGCGCCCAATAAATGAAGACAAGCATGCAGGGCGCATGCGCAAGAAAGCCTCTTCCACTGCCTCTTCCAAGGTGCACTCATTTATGCATTCACGGCTACCAATAACCCTTCAGCAGTGTCCAAAATACTCATTTTGATGTATTCAATACAATTCAGCACGGATATGAAATGAAGGGTAGTTGTGGAGCGCAGCAAATGCCCGAAGGCGTCAAAGATGTATTTGATTAAGAGTTTTGTATAACACTGCACATCACTTCGGCCATTTTAGAGTGCTGTGACAGAAAGAGAAGTGCATGAATTAAAAAAAAAACAAAAAAACATTTTATTTGGATTTTGTGCATTGCATACAGTCAAAAGCATTTCTTGTCATGGACTGGTTCGGTTTTAGGAGGTTTAAGAAAGGAAGAAAAAGGATAGTGTAGACAGAGGAGAGAAAGAGAGGTAAAGGAAAGCCCCATTAGGAGGGATGTATTGTACACTGTCAAGGCCCCTGAGAGAGAAAAAAAAAGCCGGAATGAGGTGATTCCTGTTTGAAAAGTTTGTTGATCAGGAATAAGAGCATCAGATTATGTTCCGAAGGGGTGGCTAAAACAGTTCCATAGTTTTGAACCAAAAGGCTCACATTTATTTAAATTCTTAAATACAATATGCTCGCCAGTGGTTTGTTATGTTGGCTTTTAATGAAGCAGCTCATTTTGACACAATCCTACAAAAACCATGGTGTCCCGCAAAATAAAACTGAAATACAGTGGTATCACCCTACTCTCCTCGTTTTAAGTTGAACCTGTATGGTTAATGCGTTGTGACACACTACAACCAAACCTGGACCTCTAAGCACTATTTAATCTGATTAAAACCCCATACGGCATTACAGATTCATCATAAAGACTCACAGGTCGACTCATATTATATGCACTAAATATTAAAATGTTTTAACAACACCCTCCAACCCCAAGGAGGGACTTGGTAGAAAGAGGGTCAACTTTTTGGAAAACAGGCATTCTGAACCTAAGAGAATCTTCCTTAGAAGTATAAAAGGTAAATTACTGTGTGGGGGTGCACTCTTGTGACCCACCTTCCTTCTAGATGGATAGTGGGTGGTCACGGTTCCTTGGGAGGTCTTATGCCAGAGTTAGAGTCAAAGGTAAATACCATCTTATCCTCAGTGCCAGTCAGTGCCCAGACCTGACCTGTCAGTGTAAATCTGATGAGTGATAAATTCAACATTTCCAACGGGCTTGAACCATTTCATTTCCCTTACCAAGAAAGATTGGTAATAGTTGTATACATGTCGTCCTAATAAAAGCGAGCATACAACGGGTACATCAAATATTACTTCTTTGTAGAAAGCAAAAAGGCCCTTACTTTGGTTTCCTTTAGGACCTCTTCAAGGAATATTTAAAACTGCATTGCCAAGAATATGAAAATTGCATTATTAAACTTGCAGATTAGAGACACTGCCATATTGTGTTAATTTACCTTTATACATATTACATGGCATACTCACACATCTTTGTGTTGAAATACTTACAATTTTGTAAAAGTGCACTGTAATGCAAATATAGAGCAAAAATAATGGCTATAGTACATAATATTTCAAAAATTACAAAAACAAGAACATTTTAAATGATGTCCTTATTCGGCTGCGTGATAAAAGAAGTACGTCCACAGTCATCGTGTTGGGATCCAATCAAATATCGTTCCTGCTTCCATGCATAGATTGGAAAGGGAAGAACAAGCCACTCAATCGTAGGCAAATAGAAATTCACACAGTCTAGGGTCAGAAATTCATGCAATCTAGGGTCAGAATTTCACGCAGTCTAGGGTCAGAAATTCACGCAAAATTCACGCAATCTAGGGTCAGAAATTCACGCAATACAGGGTCAGAAATTCAAGCAATCTATGGTCAGGCATCCACGCAATCCAGGGTCAAATTTTATTATACCCACTTGAATAAAGACACATTCTAAAATGCCATGCCGCTGTGCACCTGTGCTCGGATACGAATTTTCAACATAGAAGGAGCACCACACTCATTGAGGTTATCATAGTGGACACCAAGGGCATGAGTAAGACTTTAGTGGAACACAATTCACTTTCTGGAGGAAAGATCAAATCATGAAATGTGCACTGAAATAAAGTGCCTGGGTCATCTTATGGGGATTGTAGTGATTGCAAATGGGAATTGGGCAGGCTCGTGGTGGAAAAGCATTAACATGTCTCTTTAAAAATACAGATATAGTCTATATATGAGTAAATTATTCAAAGAGGGCTTAAGGTTGGATGCAAATATAATTTTCAAGGAGGCAATGCTATAGAGCACTCGCAGAAACACAAAGGTAGCTATGATTATGTTTTAATACAGTGGCAAATTATATAGCAGACCAGGGCCGGACTGACTACCAGGCGTTTTGGAATTCTGCCGAGCTGGGGGCTGATATCACTGCTGCGGGGCCTGATTTTGTTCATGGAGACCTGCGTGTACTTCGAAATAATTAAAGCAAAACGAATTTCGTTCAGTACACACAGGTCCCCATCAACGAAATCAGACCCCAGCTCAGCAGCATTCCATAACGCCCGGTAGCCAGTCCGGCCCTGTAGCAGACTAGTCAATCTCCCTACTTCATGGAGTGATGAAGTAGAGAGAAAGGATTTGAGTCCTGTATTTCCACAAAGGGATTATGTCTATAGGTAGGAAAGCTGCATGTCTGTCTCAGTGCCTTGAACAACTTCCCTCCGCCCCCCGCACCCCCAAGAATTCTTATTATGACTAGATATTGGCACACAGTGCTTTGAAGGTCAGAAAGGTTAGCCCACCAGAGAGCTGCTTTTAAGGTAATCTCTCAAGTTATGCACACATATTCATTCCATAAAACAGCACGGTGTTAATCGCATGTCTGTGGCTTCTCGTGCACAAAACATCCTAACCTTTATCGCTAGAACTTTGACATAGCTGCTAGGGATCTAAAAATATTGAGATGGGGGCGTGGCCAAGATGACGACCTAGGAGGACGCAAAACCTTGAGGCTCCCCGCTCCGAGTCCCCCACCCCGGCCATTTCTCAGCATAATATCCCCGGTTGTGCGTGAAAATTGTCAGGGAGCTGCAGGGAGACAGGGATCTACACTGGTGTGCAGTTTGGAGCGGCAAGAGGCACCTGCAAGATCACCGCAGCGGTCCGCGACCCGCAGCTGTGAAATGGCGGCCGGGGTGCACAGGCACTGAGAGGGACACGTCTGGGCCCAGCGGAAGGCTATTACGGCCGTGGACGCTCCCCGCTGCCTGCGGGACATCATCAACACCTCCTTCGACTCCGCCACCTTCCCTGAGAGCTGGAAGCACGCCGAACTCAGCGCTCTCCTCAAGAAACCCACAGCAGACCCCACCGACCTCAAGAACTACCGTCCCATCTCGCTCCTCCCGTTCCCGGCCAAAGTCATCGAGAAGACCGTCAACAAACAGCTAGCCGCCTTCCTCGAGACGAATGGATCCCTCGACCCATCACAGTCCGGCTTCCGGGCGAACCACAGCACCGAGACCGCCCTCATCGCCGCCACCGACGACCTTCGAACTCTGATGGACAACGGAGAAACAGCGGCCCTCATCCTCCTGGACCTCTCCGCGGCTTTCGACACTGTCTGCCACCGCACCCTAGTACAGCGCCTCAGCAACATCGGAATCCAGGAGAAGGCACTGGACTGGATCACCTCCTTCCTCGACGGAAGAACACAAAGAGTCCGCCTACCACCGTACAAGTCAGAGGCCACCAAAGTCATCTGCGGCGTACCCCAAGGATCCTCGCTGAGCCCAACCCTCTTCAACATCTACATGAGCCCCCTCGCGGCCATCGCACGCCAACACAACCTGAACATCATCTCCTACGCCGACGACACCCAGCTGATCCTCTCCCTGACCAACGACCCCGCCACCGCCAGAGCCAACCTGCACGAAGGGATGAGAGACGTAGCCGAATGGATGACGACCAGCCGCCTGAAACTAAACTCAGACAAGACGGAGGTCCTCATCCTGGGCTCCACGCCCTCCGCCTGGGACGACTCCTGGTGGCCCCCCGCCCTGGGCACCGCACCCAAACCGACAGACCACGCACGCAACCTGGGCTTCATCCTGGACTCCTCCCTCTCCATGACCAGACAAGTCAACGCCGTCTCCTCGTCATGCTTCAACATCCTGCGCATGCTACGTAAGATCTTCCGGTGGATCCCCACCGAGACGAGGAAGACGGTCACCCAAGCCCTCGTCACCAGCCGACTGGACTACGGCAACGCCCTCTACGCCGGAACCACTGCCAAACTCCAGAAGAGACTCCAGCGGATCCAGAACGCCTCGGCGAGACTCATCCTCGACATCCCCCGACGCAGCCACATCTCCGGACACCTGAGAGACCTGCACTGGCTCCCGGTCAACAAGAGAATCACCTTCCGGCTCCTCACCCACGCGCACAAAGCCCTACACGACCAAGGCCCGAGCTACCTCAACAACCGGATCAACTTCTACACTCCCAAGCGCCTCCTCAGATCAACCAACCACGCCCTCGCCGCCGTCCCCCGCATCCGAAGAGCGACAACAGGAGGAAGATCCTTCTCCTACCTGGCCGCCAAGACCTGGAACTCACTTCCGACCAATCTGCGCCTGACCCAAGACCACCTCTCCTTCAGGAAGAAGCTCAAGACCTGGCTGTTCGAGCAGTAGCAGCACCCCCCCCCCCTCCTCCCAGCGCCTTGAGACCCTACGGGTGAGTAGTGCGCTCTACAAATGACCTGATTGATTGATTGATTGCTGATCTATAGCCCTGGTGTTTAGCTCGAGAGCAGCAGCAACGTCGGAGCAAAGAGGCAGTGAGCTGAACGGAGCGCCGGAGGCTGGGGCTGGCGGAGTGACCCGCTGCGGAGGCACGAAAATTAAGGCCGGGTTGGCCAGGCCTACAAGAGCGAACCCGGCTGCTGCTGCTACTGGTCTTGCCGGGAGGGACTGTCGTACCGGGCCCCGGTGAGCGCACCCAAGCATACGAGGTGAGGAGCTGGTACGGAGAGACAGGGAGCCACACTGGTGTGCAATTTGGAGTGGTGAGAGGCACCTGCAAGATCACCGCAGCGGTCCACGGCCCGCAGCCTTGAAATGGCGGCCAGGCTGCACGGGCACTGAGGAGGATATGGCTGGGCCCAGCGGTAGGCTATTAAGGCTGTGGACGCTCCCCGCCGCCTGCTGATCTTCGGCCCTGGTGTATAGCTCGAGAGCAGCAGCAGAGTTGGAGCAAAGACACAGTGGGCTGAACAGAGCGCTGGAGGTTGGGGCTGGTGTAGTGACCCACTGCAGAGGCGCAAAAATCGAGGCCGGGGCGGCCGGGCCTACAAGAAGCGAACCCAGCTGCCGCCACTGCTGGACTCGACGAAAGGGACTCTGGTGCCAGGCCCCGGTGAGCGCACCCAGGCGTGAGAGGTGAGGATCTGGTACTGGCGACCGCCTGGGGGGGCAAGTGCAGGAACCGCATTGGCAGCGGAAGGGGGCGAGAGCACAAAGAGGCCGCGGGATGGTGGTGAGCAGCCTGGAGAGAAACACAGTGCCGACGGAGGGGTAGAGCGGGAGCGGAGATCCAGAACTGAGGCCCCTGCGAGGTTGGCAGCCCGGCGTTCGGCACCCGGAGAGAGCCCACGTCACTTCGGGCGCAGAGCCTCTTTCACAGGTGCCAAGAGTCTTAAAGGTGGGGGCCCCGAGTTCAGGGGTCAGCAGGAAGACTACCAGCAAATCCTATACTTTTACCCGCTTTCTACGCAAGGCGCCTATACAGGAGGGCGTGTGTGCTCCCACTCATACCGTGAGTGGAGACAGGGACTAATCAGCGGACAGCGCAGGGGCACCAGAAGAAACAGTCAGCCGGCCTCTTTTACAGGCACCGGGAGTTCTAGAGGTGGGGGCCTCCGTGCTCTGGGAGTTGACAAAAGGCCGCACAGCAAACCCTACACCTTTGCCCACTTCCCACGCTTGGCGCCCATACAGCAGAGGGCTTGTGCCCCCCACTTACAATGGGAGCAGAGACAGGGGCTAACCAGCGGACAACGCTAGGGTATCTGCAGAATCAGGTCGGCGAGCGCTGTGGTCAGAGGGAGAGCGGTGCCGGTCAACAGAAGGCCAACACTGCCCACGTGCAGGTCGGGCCTGGACGAAGGCTCAGCAAGTGCCCAGTTGCACGAAAGGACAGCCGAAACCGACAGACGGCTCACCTGAAGCAAGACAATAGGACAAGAGACCCTTACGCCAGAAAGTAATAGCCGCTCATCAGGGCCTCTGAGGGACAACAAGATGGCTAGCACGAGGAAGAAAGGGGAGAGAACTCTCAAGGAAATGTTTACCAAATCCCCTACAACAGTGGACAAAGGGGGCCGGACCCAACCGGCTTCTCAGCCCCAACCGGACCGGTCACCTAAGGATACGCCTATCACCAGAGAGTTTCTGGAAATGCTGTTGAACACACTCCCCGATGATTTCCAGTCACTAAAGCAGGAGGTGGCAGGCGAAGTTAGAGAAAGCCGCCAAGATGTTGATGAACTGGGGGAGCGGGTTGCAGCTATTGAGGATGGCGAGCACTCCAAAAGCGAGGAAATTGAGTCCCTGCAACAAGAAATCATCTGCCTAAAGAACCAACAAGTGGACCTACAAGCGCACGTTGAGGACCTGAAGAATAGGTCTTAATGCAACGACATCCGCGTCAGAGGGGTTCCGTTGCGGGAAGAGGGGTCAGATGTGGCAGGCTACTTCCAGGTCCTCTTCAGATACATCCTTGGTGAGGCTTCGGACTTTGAGATCTGAGTAGACCGTGCGCACCGTGTGGGGATGGAGAAGCAGGCCCTGGCTCCACCACCGGACATTCTAACCCTCCTGCCGGACTTTGTGCGAAAGAATGTATTCTGCGGGAGGCCCGGAAGAAACAACCTATCAAATACCAAGATCATCCCGTAGCTCTGTACCAAGATCTAGCCTCCATAACATTGCAAAAGAGAAAAGCCTTTAAGGAAGTGTCATCCTATTTAAAAAATAAAGGGGTGCGGTACTCGTGAGGCCATCCCTTTCGCCAATTTTCCAATGGAATGGCAAGCTGCAACAGATGAGATCACTACAAGAAACTTGCGAATTTTTGGGCTTAACGGGTCACAGCCAGGAGTCCTCCCCCACTTCATCACAGCAGCCATCGGGGAATGGTTGGCAGACAGTGGGACGCAGACGCTCTCCCAAAACCAACATGAGGCCGGACCCAGTGGCGTTATCCCAGGAGAGAACATTGGCCATGGAAGCTGTGAAGTAAGACACTTCAACTCCTGAGTGAATGTGCAGACTCAAATGGGGATTTCATAGCACGGCGACATGGCCAACCCGGCGGGGTAGGGCATTGGGGGAGCTGGGGTCGACCAGGCTACACGTGGCCGAGGTTGCAGGCTCCCAAAGGTAAATTCACCACATGCCTGCGACACGGGAAGGCAGGCATTGGACTACGACTGATTGTAGGGTTGTCAAGTTGGGGTTAGAAAGGGAGGGAGGGGGTTCTGTTTGATGGTAAGGGTTGCGTAGGGAGAGAGGGCCTGGGGGGACTGGGGGTATGGGGGATGGGGATGGGGGAGACAACCGGTGTGCCACACAAGAGGGAGATACGAGAGAGACAACATAAGAGGACTGACCACGCAATTTCAGAGACTCAGGACACTATGTCAGACACCACCTTGAAGTTAATTACCCTGAATGTAAAAGGACTTAACAGTCCCATCAAAAGACGGGCTGTTTTATTGTACCAGGGGAACTCAGGTGCCTCAATCTGTTTGTTGCAGGAAACACATCTCCTTTCCAAAGACTGGCCTAGAATACGCTCCAGAGCGTTCCTGCAACAGTTCTACTCCTCTACCACTGATAAGAAAGCGGGGGTAGCTATACTGTTTGCTAGACACTTCTGTAAATGTAAATGTCGGAATTTGTAAAGCGCACAGCTACCTCCACCGGAGGTGTCCCGGCGCTGTCTGTATACCGCTTAGGAACCCTTCCTGGCTTTCCTGGGAAATGTCCACTCCTGGGCACCCCCCAGGTGCAGCCAGGCATCCCAGCGCTTTTGGGGCCGTTGTGGAGACTAAGCAAGCTATTGCCCAGAGTTGCAGCGTGGGACCCATGATCAGAACAGGTACTGAGGCGAGAATATCCAGTCGGGGGAATTAATGGGCCGGAGACCCACCGAGGCGGGAATCGAACCCTGGTGTCTGGCCAGAGCTCTGCATCAAGGTCTGCCTGCTCTAACCATAGAGCCACACTTCTCCACTGTGGCCAGGTGGGAGACAGGGCAGATGAAGATAAAGGCAGACTCCTAGTTTATAATGTACGGGTGGGTAGCATCACCTTGGTAGTAGGGTCCATATATGTCCCCAACTCTGGGCAAGAATCCTTTCTTCAGGGCACCCTGTCTAACACCCTACGCCACCAAACACGATTCACCTTAGTGGGTGGGACCTTAATTTAGTTATGGACAAAGAGGCAGATAGATCGGGTCACCGTTATGGTTCAACAGGGGCAATCTCACCAGAGGGAAAGAAGTGGTTGATTAGTAGAGGTTTATCGGATATCTGGCGGGAGGCTCATCCTCATAACACACACTACACTTTTTACTCCCATGTGCACAGCACTTATGCTAGGCTAGCTCATTTTATAGGATCCACAGAACTTGCCGCAATAGTAAATGAAGTGGACATTGTCCCAGTTGCACTCCCAGACCATGACGCAGTAACACTTACGATAGACATCAAATGAACTAAAACACATAGAGTACGTTGGTGCCTGCGAGAGGCCCTTTTACAACGGAAAGGTGTAACCCAAAAATTGCACAAACGCATCACTGACTATCTTGCACTTAATGACAAGCCGGACATACCTCTGACAGCGGTGTGGGGAGCGCTCAAGGCAGTAGTAAGGGGGTAACTCATAGCTATATCAGCATCAGAAGCCAAAGACCATAAGGAAAAACAGGAGATGCTTTCGGCTCAGGTGTCCGAACTAGAGAGGGGGCATAGTCGCATGGGGGCCCCAGGGTATGGCGGCAGCTAAAAGTTGCTAGGGCATAACTTGTTGGATTAGATTTGGATCGTACAGAATACGCAGCCTGCTGCTGCGACACACCTACTATGTGGGAGGCAATAAAACGGGGCGACTGTTAGCGAATAAGCTCAGAGCACGAGTCCAACGATCCAAAATCACAACACTTTACGATGCTCAGGGTCAGGCGTTACACAATGACAACAAAATAGCGGAGGCCTTCAGGGACTTCTACGCCTCGCTGTAAGGCGAAGATCTTTCTCTAGACAAAGAGGGGGAAGCCTATCTCAGGGGGCGGCGACAACCACACTTAATGCGGCGGGCGCCGCTTCATTGGACGCACCTATTAGGACGGATGAAGTGATCAGCGCAATCTCACGCCTTAAGCCCTTGAAATCGCCAGGGCCAGATAGTTTCTACGCCGGTTTCTATAAAACATTTTGCCCTCTGTTAGCGCCACTCCTAACTAGACTCTTTAACACCTTCCAAGGGCCTGGCTCAATACCTCCTGACATGCTTGCCGCTGACATCATAGTGCTGCCTAAGCCGGGCAAATATGCTTCCCAGTGCGCCGCCTACAGACCCATATCCCTGCTCAACCTCGACCTCAAGCTCTTTATGGTGGTACTAGCAGCGAGATTGGGCCCGCGCTTACCCGGCATCATAGAGCCCGACCAATTGGGCTTTATTCCTCACAGACAGTGTAGCGATAACACCAAACGCCTCTTACACTTAATAGACAAAGCCCACTATAAGGACTCAGACGCCACACTACTTTCTGTAGACTCCGAAAAGGCGTTTGAGAGGGTGGACGTGGGATTTCTAGATGAGACACTGGCGAGCAATCATCTGCGTCAATGGCATTGCCTCGCAACCCTTTGACATCAGGCGAGGCACCAGACAGGGATGCCCACTATCACGCCTTCTCTTTGCGCTCTACATAGAGCCCCTTGAGCAGAGAATTAGGGATAATCCTGCTATAGTGGGGATCACCTTCGGGGGTGAGCCACACACCATTAGCCTATATGCCAACGACATCCGGGCAGCACTTGACAATCCCAAGCAATCGGTGCCAGATTTCCTGAAGGAAATGGAGGCCTTTGGAAATGTATCCGGCTTCAAAATGAACACCGGGAAGTCAATGCTACTTCCGCTAGGTCGTAACGCACGTAAGCTTGACGGTTTGCCACCGGCTTATGGGGGCTTAATATCTCATGCCTCGATCCTGTACCTGGGGATCTCGCTGACGCCGAACAGAGATCTGACGGTCAACTGGAACTACTCACACCTCCTCTGTCAAAAACAGAGAAACCTGAGGAGATGGCAGCAACAGCCACTGTCACTTCTCGGGCGGGTGGCAGCAGTCAAAATGTCCATTCTACCCAAAATTCTCTATATATTCCAGACCATACCAGTGATCCCTCCATTGGAAACGATATGGAAATTACAAGACGCAGTGCAACATTTTATTTGGGTTGGGAAACGTCCACGGATGCACATAGACCTTGCCCACCACGCTCCGGCGGAGGGAGTACTGGGGATCCCTAACTTGCTGAGGTATTTCCAAGCGACACAGCTACGTTACTTATTAGAGTGGAACCGCCCCAAATCAGAGAAGAGATGGCTCTTCCGGGACAGAGCGATGGCACAAACATCACTCTGGAAGATTCTCTTCTTGAAACGACCCGACAGGCTGACCTACCTCAGTAAATTTCTCATCACGTGCACAATACTGCAGGTATGGGATACAGTGGTGGTCAGGAGGGGACTCATCACCTTCCCCTCACCTCTCACGCCGCTATTTGACAACCCAGCCTTTGCTCCAGGACTAGAAGAGCAGGCGTTCTGACAGTGGCAAAACTCTGAATGCAGGTCAGCGGGACACCTGTTTGACCTGGAAGGCTTTCTTCAATTCACTGACCTCACGGAATAGTATGATCTACAAGCACCACGCCGCTACCAATACTTTCAGATTAGGCACAGGTTGACACAGCCGGAAACTCGCCCTCTTGTCGATAGGCAACTCACGACATATGAGAAGTGGCTCTTTACTAAAAAATCTGACCAGCAAACAATCACAGACATATATAAGATGATTAGCCTACCGCCCTCCACGCAACGATCCACAGGCCAGAAAAGATGGGAAACTGAATTAGGGAGAAGCCTCTCTGACAAAGAATGGCACGCCATATAGTACAGGGCCCACCACATGGCCAGGAATACTGCCAGTAGGGAAGCAGCAGTTAAGATCACGACCTATTGGTACTTAACACCAGCCCGACTTAAGAAAGGCAACCCAGACTGTAGCCCCACTTGCTTAGGGTGTTTGAGATGAAACAGGGACGCTGACCCACCTATTATAGGAATGCAAAGAGGTGACGGACTATTGGACAACAGTCCTTAACGATATTGACAAACATTTCGATACAGAAATTCCCCGCTTCCCAGCCTGAACACTCCTGGGACTCCTAATGCACTCACATTCCCACTAAAGTCAATCAGGGGGAAGCAGATGGGTCTGGCTATGGGGGCTGCTGTTCAACAAATCCTATTGCTTTGCGGATCTCCCAGGCGTCCCACGCACATGGGTTAGTTACATAAACTTTGGTACATAGTGGGCATGGAGCGGATTCAAGCTACCCTTACCCAATCCACAGCATCATTCGCCACCATTTGGAAGCCCTTTCTCTCCCTCTTGGTCACGGAATTCAACGAAGTCACATGTCCAAAATACCTCCTCCTCCAACGGCTCACGGATACATCATCCCCAGATGATGCCCCCAATAATTAGATATAAGACGGCTCTCTGACATGGCGCTCCTAAAGGGCGAGGATGCGGTACACCGGTTGGGGAGAGTGGGGGGAGGGTGGGAGGGCACACGGGGGGTTCTCTGTTGTGGTTTTGTCGGGTGGTTGGGTGGCGGATTAGCGATGCTACGTCCGGACATGCTCCCATGGACACAATCTATTGCTGTGATATATGGACCTGAACACTTCCATTAAGGGTTTGTGTTAGCGTCGATTATCTCTGGGTGTTCAAAGAGGGCATGTGAGCATTGTAATGTATAACACCTGATGCTTTGAAAATTCAATAAAACAAAGTTCAACCTAAAAATATTAAGATGGTCATTATGGTCTCCAGGACATTGGAGATAGGTTCGGTGGTCACTGTATTCAGTGTATGACCTTCAGACAAACCTTGCCAAGAGTCCATAATTACAAGAGGATAATGACTATGACCTGCAGGCATGGGTTTCCCTCTGATCTCAATTCCCTTCTGAAAATGAGATCAGAGGGGGGTGCTGGTTTGGTAAAGGTGGGCTTCAGAGTGATGTTTTCTCTCTCAGACACACCTGAATATGGCTCTGAGCTTCAATGACCTTCCCCAGCAACAGAATTTCCCTTTCCACACTTCAATCCAGGAGCATGTTACTGGGAAAACATTTAGACATCCTGCTTCAAACCAGCTGTGCCAGCTCTGACTTCATTCAAAGTGCAGTGATTTACCACCCCTGTTGTTTCTCAACGAGGTAGGGGGTAATAATAAAAAAAAAGAGCATTGACGTCTTCACCGCTGACCACCCGCTTCTGCCTCTTCTTTCTTCATCCTCCCTTTTTGGCAGGAAGCACACAGCCTCCAAGAATCCCCTGACCAATCACAACGCTGCCTCAGCAGTGTTGTGATTGGTCTGAGCACCGTGGCTCGGTGCTCAGACAGAGGCTGGCAGGCTGTGCATGTTCTCCACCCAGGCTGTAATACAAGCTGCGTGGATAACCTGTAGAGTGCGCATGACGCTTTGGCTAGCCCAAGACAGCCGGCCAAAGCATCATGCACACTTTAGATGCTACCATCACTCCCCCTCTGATGCCGGGAACCCTGCCCTGCCCGCCTGGCTTCAGCTGCAAGCTGAATACAAAAAACAAAATGATAATAACGAATGTTATCACCATTTGACTTTTTGTATTCAGCTTCCAGCTGAAGCAGTGAGGCAACGCTCCTCTGTTTCAGCGGAGGAGCCGCCACTATTTACATTTCACAAAAGTGTTTTTAGTGAATCTTAAGGGTTTTCTGAATATATGACATTCAATACCCATATTTTTATAATCCTCTTTGTAGTGAACAGCCGCTGCGTCCAGCCTTCAGTGTGTGCAGGAGGAGCTGGTCGAAGGGGCTTGTCTGCAGCTCGGTCTGCAGCCAACATTCCCTGGAGCCAACCCCAAGCTATTCTAGGCCGTTCACCATGCTCAGAAGAGAATGCCTATAGGATAGAGCAAGTAGCCCTGCCCCACTTCCTTTGTCATACAGCCCACATCACATGAAACACAAAGAGCTTCAGTCTATGCTCAGCCCTTATACCACTGAAGCCACCTCGCGTTGCCTCCGACCTTGTGCAGTGGGCTCTGGGCAGCCCTGCTTCGGCCACTGCGCCACTGAGCACACTGTGAATAGCATTTGCACTTGCACAGAGGGTTTGGTTTCTGGCCAGGCCTTGTACCAGCCTCTGTGAATCAGGTTGAGTTTGCACAGCCGGGCCCTCGGTGCAGGACCATGGAACATGCCCATGCCTCTGAACCTTCCGCACACAGCCTTCAGGCATACGCAGTGGGGTCTGGGCACAAGGCCTGGCTTGGATGGAGAGAACTGGGATGGTACAGCCATGACGGTTCTTTCAGTTTAGTTCAATGCCTGACTTACACAATTATGCAAACGAGAGCCCATTATGTGCTTCTTGAGGGCCTGCTTTGCAGATGTCAGCTCTTCATCCTGCACAATGGACATAGCAACTCGTTGGCAGAAGCGCAATTAAATGGGCAGGGATTACTGGGACTTAATTAGTTGCAGTGCAGATACAGATGTAAATGCTCACAATCAAACAAAGGAACTACCATGAGAAGCAATTAAAATGCAGAGAGGGGGTTGTCAAGGCTGCACGTAGGCCACTCTTGTATCCCTTTGATGTGTCACTAATCTACCTGTCCAAGAGATGTCATTCTGCAAGGATGCAAAAAGACACATGCACCCCTTTGGTTTACTTGGCATTTTTATGATTATTTTATTTCTTGTGAATGTCCTAATGTCTTTAGCAGGACCACTGCCCTCACTAGGCTCAGAGCCAGCTCTACACTTCCCAGTATTTCTCCACTCAGTGTAAAACGTCTCTTAAATGTTCTGCACATTACACAGCATCTGCTCAGTCCAGCTGGTACATGGTAAGGCTTGGGGCCTGGAATGCCCCGGTAATGTGGCTCCAGGTGCGGTGTATCCGGAGCATTTCAAGGTATCATACTAGCCCCAATGTTCAATATTGAGAGGAAGGAGCGAGGCATCACTGGTAGTTTTAGGGTTTGCAATCCAGTTACCATGCTTATCGCTTTGCAACCTCTGTTCACCATGCAAGTGTTTTGTGATAAAATGTGCAAACAGAAAACAAGTTAAAAAAACCCAGAGTCAGGTGCAAACTCGAGTTTGCGCCTGAGATCGGGTTTACTGGTGCACTCGGCGCCGACTGGCCGTATCAGGCATCGGGCGTTTTCCCGGGAGGCTGGAAGAGTGGGAGCCAGTTTAGCAGCAGTGGGGGCTGGTATTGGCACTAGGGGGCGGTTTTGCAGCAGTGCTGTAATATCGGCCCCCAGTAACAAAAGTAGCAGTGCTTCACTCTTGCATCTCCCCCCACCCCATCCCTCCCTCTGCTCCGTGGGGGATGGTGTGACAAAATTGCCAGGGCAGCTTTGGGTTCCCAGTCCGGCCCTGGGTGCACTCATAGCAGGGGCCTTAGGATTACAGCTGGAAGAGGAAAAGTAAACCTCACCTTTCTCCCCTGGTTAAACGTCCCCTTAATTCGCCCAATTTTTAGAATCAGTGCATACGTTCAAAGTGGATTCTCCACCCGGCACATTGAACAAACTTGATAGATGCTAATACCTTCAAAAGACGTAGCTTTTTACAGATTTCTCAGAATTGGTCATATAAAAAAGTGTCTCAAGTGTGTTCGTTTTTCGTTCTCATTTGTGCTATTCATGAGTGAGTTTTTGCACAGTATTTTCTACCTCGCAAAAAATACATCATTTTATTTCAAAGCATATAATGCACAATCTTCACTGGCTTCATGACCCTTGGTGGTGAAAAACAGATGTTTATTGTTACCCAACTTAATGGTACTCATTTTGTTGACCTAAGAAAAATGAAAGGTTGAGTGGACCCACGGGAATTTGAACCTGTGGCCAAACAGAGGCCTCTATAGTGACCGCATTAGCCCACTAGGCCACTAGCCCCGGCCCTATCGGCCTGAGCCAATTCGACCATGACTGAACTGTCTTAGAGAGATGGAGCTGCACAAAGGCAAGACAGTTTATGGTGCTTTTTGGCCTCATTGAAATTCAGGGAGGGCTCATTATAATGAACAGACAACCAGGAGCTACTATGGGCAGGTACAGCATAACGTGAGGCTCAGTTGCTCTTGTTGTGGCAGCCTCTCCACATAACCCTCAGGCATACCATGCACACATCAGTATTCTATTACCTCACACTCACACTGGCTGAGCAGCAGGGGACATATAATTAAGGAGAGAATGCATGGCGTCCACATGAAGATACCTAATTTCTTTTATCAATGGTTTAACAAAATTAGTAAAAGAGAAATATATATATTTTTTACAAATAAGGCTTGATTTAATAAATAGAATTCAGCCATCAGGTTCTACCTAAGCAATGTTTTGAGAAAGTGGCACTCCACAAGCTTGGAGCAGTTTTTGGGGGGTGGCTGGAACTATCTCTGGCTCCAATTTGACCCTTCTTATAACCTGTTGTATTTAACTATATGAAAATTGCTTACCAATGATTTTTTTATTGTAGGGGAGGGCATTATAAGGAAGAGGGCTTAGGGACTGAATAGATGCTCGTTTATTTAAAAAGGCTTAAAATGAAAACACCCTTTCAATTTCAGGTCTTGTTTTAATTTATATTATTTGTTAATATATATTGCTGTACCTGTTAGGAACATGGTTTAGTATAACATGCTCTTAATAGTAGCTTGTTACCAATTTGGATGCAGTAAGAAAAAAAACAAGTCAGATAAGGCAGTGAAGCAGAAGTCTGTACAAAGCAAATGGCAAGGGTTAGTGCACCTAGCCGTGGTTTTAAAAAGAGTAAATTGGAATAAATGGTGAATTGGAATAAACCAGAGAAAGTGAGCTTTCAGGTTTTATTTCTGTTTCCAGGGTTTGATGGGTAGCATGGATTTGTGCACCTGGTGCCTGAGCTCACCAGAGATTTTTAGTTTTTGCCTGAGATTGTTGGGATAGTTCCTATGTATGATTTACAGGTGGTACATGCTGATTATAATGTGCTTCTTGACTCCAAGGGTCGCCACTCAAACTGGAGCTACAAGACCATACTTTTTGGTGTTAGCAACAGGGTGAGTGGCAGCATGAAGGGCATAAAGTGGGACAAGCTGAGTTTTCGGAAGGCTAGTAATGAGAGTACTTTCATTTTCGATGCGAGAGACCACTATGGTTAGTGCAACACCTTTAAGTAAGTCTTAGAGAGGAAGCACCTATTTCCGTATTAGTTTGTATTGGCTCCCATTGTTGATAGCTCAGGTTTTGACATACACGTCAAGGTGGAGCATGGAATCAAGAGGGAAGCCAAGAAATGTATCAGTAGTAACAACCACAGGTCTTGTGTTCAGGGATGCACACTTTAGTTTCTGTAACCCAGTACTTTCCAATTATTTAGAATCATGACCCAATTTTAAAACGACAAACTTTGGCGACCCATTCAGCTTTAATGTACATGAGGCGGGGAATTTTTTTAATGTAACTAAAGCATCGTGTGGTAGCGCACTGTCATTTTGAAACAGGACATTGAAATGCCCACTAAATTTGCACAGACATACAGTTTTACTGATAAAACTATATTGAACCCAATAATGTGTTAAAATTGGGTTTCAGTGAATATTTACCATTGGTGCTTCAACAAGTAAAGTGCCTTGATTTATTTTGATCCTATTAAAATCTTTTTTTCCATCACACTTCAGAATTACATAAACTGTGCTTCATTTTTGCTTTCCTAATTTTGTTTAGAAGGGAGGATGAGAAATGCAGTTTATAATGGATTGAGGTTCGGTTTCGTCTGTGCCATTCCTGCAGTGTTTTGAGTACACCAGTGTATTGTTAAAAACATTGTGCGTGTCCTTCACCCAACAAACTAACAAGGATCAGAGCTTTGGACCTATACACAACCATGCTTTGGACACATGCAATACCAGTATAGCATTTTGTATTTAGGCAATACAACAGTATTGCTCTTAAACTTAAATCATCTGCCAGAGGTATGTGGATATATTTAAGGGGCGTTTTTCTCTAGACCAGTAGTGGGTGGCACAGGTAAGAGCAGTGGGGTGGTGGGGCAGGGGGTGGAGGGGAAGTCGACAGAAAGTCGACACATGATGGGATAGGTCAAATTAAATAAATGAAACCACTTACCTTGCGCTCGTAGCATCGCCGACTCAGAGTTCCCCCGAGCGCAACGTGAGTGGATTTATTTATTGTTTTATTTAATTTTAAATATCCTATCATTTGTCGACTCCCCCCATTCAATCCCACCCACCCCACTGCTCCTACCTGTGCCGACTACCACTGCTCCAGACTTCAGTCACATCAATGATATGCTGGATATAGAGTTTTATATAACGAAGTGACATATGCAAGTGCAAATATTGATGTCTTTCACTACACCTCAAAAGTATTTCTTTCTACCCTGGGGAAAAGTAACATCTGTTGTCTATGCTCTCAACCCTGGACGGACCTGGACACACCTGCTTCAAGGCAGCCCCGAAACGCACCCACGGCCCCTTCACAAGCCGGAACTGCAGATACACCAGCTTCAGAGCAGCCAAACAACCCGCCAAGAAAGACCTCAATCACCTCCAAAGCATCCTACTGAACACCCGCTCCGCACACAAACACGCTGTCAAGCTCTGGGACCTGCTTGACACATCATCCCCGGATGTCGCCTTCCTGACAGAGACGTGTATGAACAACTCCTCTGCACCCGACATCGCCATAGCCATCCCAGACGGCTACAAGGTCACCCGCAGAGACCGCACCAACGGAGTCGGAGGAGGAATCGCTATCATCCACAAGAACAGCATCAGGGTCTCGACCAGCACCTAGGACACTCTCAGCGCCGCCAAACACATGCATTTCCAGATCCACACAGACCCCAACTCCACCCTCAGAGTCACCCTCGTCTACAGACCCCCAGGCCACGTTCTCAGTTCAGGGACTTCATCGCCGACTACATCAGCACGCACGCCCTGACCTCCACTGACTACATCCTCCTCGGAGACCTGAACTTTCACCTTGAGAACAACAACGACAGCAACTCGCCAACCCTGATCGATAACCTCGCCAACCTCGGACTGAGGCAACTCGTCACAACACCTACTCACTCCGCTGGCCACACGCTTGACCCCATCTTCTCCGCTAGCCCCCACGTCTCCTTCAGCCACACCACCGAACTCCTCTGGACCGGCCACCGCTGCATCCACTTCTCCTTCCAGAAACCCACCACACACCACCGCACCCAACAGATCCCTTCGCCGCAACTGAAGAAAAATCACCAAAGAACAACTACACGCAAACCTCACTCTCAGCCCACCCACCGAATCCTCCAACACTGACGATGCTGCCCACAGCCTCACACACTGGATCAACGACTGCGCAGACACCCTGGCCCTGCTGAAGAAATCCCCCCACAGAGACACCAGGAAGAGGGCCAGCTGGTTCACCCCAGAACTCCTAGCCTTCAAGCGAGCCTGCCGAAAACTAGAGAATGGCACAGCGCACAGACTCCGGACAGCCACACAGTCCACAAGGACGCCACCCGCAACCACCATCACCTCATCAGGACTACCAAGAAGACCTCCTTTAAAGACCGCCTCAACAACAATGCACACAACAGCAAGGAGCTCTTCAACATCGTGAAAGAACTCTCCAACCCCAGCTCCAACACCAACGACATCCCGCCGTTGCAAGCCCTGTGCGACTCCCTTGGCACTTTTTTCCACTGCAAGATAGCAGACATCCACAACAGCTTCAACACCCAGACAGCCCCAACAGACAGCAACACAACAGACCCTCCGTACACCATCGACCACGACCCCCTGCTAGCCTGGGCCAGCGTGAGCATCGATGACACAATCAAGACCGTGAGCACAGTCCACTCGGGCTCACCGTCAGACCCGTTCCCGCACCACATCTTCAATAAAGCCAGCAGCTCCATCGCACCCCTCAAACGCAACGTCATCAATCTCTCCCTCAAGACCGAGACCTTCCCAGAGTGCTGGAAACACGCCGAGATCAACGCCCTACTCAAAAAACCCAAGGCAGACCCTAGAGACCTCAAGAACTTCCGGCCCATCTCTCTGCTCCCGTTCACAGCCAAGGTCATCGAGAATATTATCAACAGACAGCTAACCCGATAACTCGAAGAAAACAGAATCCTGGACCCTTCCCAGTCAGGGTTCCGCAGCAACCACAGCACAGAAACCGCCCTCATCACCGCCACTGACGACATCAGGACCATGCTGGACAACGGTGAGACCGCAGCCCTCATCCTCCTGGACCTCTCCGCTGCCTTCGACACCGTCTGCCACCGCACATAGGGATCCAAGATAAAGCCCTGGAATGGACCACCTCCTTCCTCTCCGGCAGAACCCACAGCGTCCGCCTCCCCCTTTCCATTCCAAAGCCTCTGAGATCATCTGCAGCGTACCCCAGGGATCCTCCCTCAGCCCGACATTGTTCAGCATTTACATGGCCCCGCTCGCACATGTCGCCCGACAGCACAACCTCAACATAATCTCCTATGCCGACGATACTCAACTGATCCTCTCCCTCACCAAGGACACAATCATCGCCAAAGCCAACCTCCATGAAGGAATGAAGGTCGTCCCCGACTGGATGAAGATCAGCAGACTGAAGCTGAACTCAGACAAAACGGAGGTCCTCATCCTCGGCTCCAACCCATCAGCCTGGGATGATTCCTGGTGGCCGACGGCACTGGGGGCAGCCCCGACACCCACCAACCATGCACACAACCTGGGAATCATCCTCGACTCAATGCTCTCCATGACCAAGCAAGTCAACGCCCTTTCCTCCTCCTGCTTCAACACCCGCCACATGCTGCGCAAGATCTGGAGGTGGATCCCGACAGATACAAGAAGAACAGTCACCCAGGTCCTCATCAGCAGCAGACTCGACTACGGAAATACCCTCTACGCAGGAGCCCCGACCAAGCTCATCAAACAACTGCAACACATCCAAAATGCCTCAGCACGACTGATCCTCGATGTTCCACACCACAGCCACATCACCCCCCACCTGAGAAACCTGCACTGGCTGCCTGTCAACAAGAGGATATCCTTCAAGCTCCTCATCCACGCACACAAGGCACTCCACGAGACCGGCCCAGCCTACCTCAACAGACGACTTTCCTTCTACATCCCTAACTGCCAGCTCCGCTCCGCCAACCTCACACTCGCCACCATCCCGCGCATCCGAAGAACAGCCACTGGCGAGGGATCCTTCTCCCACCTCGCCGCCAAGACCTGGAACACCATCCCACTGAGCGTATGACAGACCCAAGACCTGCTGACCTTCAGGAGACTTCTCAAGACCTGGCTGTTCGATCAATAGAGGCCCTCCCCAGCGCCTTGAGACCTTCACGGGTATGTAGCGCGCTCTACAAATGGTTAATTGATTGATTGATTGATTGATTGTCAGATTTCTGAACTACGATTTCTCACCATAATAACTTACTTTGAGATAATACAGCAAAAGCCTGAAAGTATCATGCATTTTCACATATTGGACAGCAATCCCCCTGGAATTCCCTGTGCCTGGGCCCAGTAAATGATGAAAGATAGGTTTGAACTTGACACATTTTAGAACTTCCAGGATATTGCAATTGTGGTACCTAAATTGGCGCCATCTCATTGTGGCACTTCGTCTACCCATCCATGTTTTCTGTTCTCATAAAAGGATTTATTTGATTTTGTTATTATTTTTATTTCTCTTTCATACTTTTTGTGATACACTGGCATGTTACATTTTCCTCTTTGTAGAGCTGATAATAGATGTTGGCTGTTGTTACTTTTTCACTAAAACCTCTCGTGATGAGGCAAAGTCCCAAACTCTTGTACTTTAGATGCCAGAAAATGCCTGATGGCATGCTGGTACTTGTGGTTCCGATGGTGACCATTTCTTAAAATACCTATAGTAGGTTCATTGTATCTGTGTCCTTTAAGAGCATTGTTCATCCAACAGAAATGGTCACCATCGGAACCACAAGTACCAGTATGCCATCAGGCATTTTCTGGTGTGCCACGCCCACTGGGGGCGGAGTTGTCAACAAAATAAAGATTAAAATCAAGACAACACTGGTGAGCCGTCATTGTTCCTGTGCAGTAGCCCATGAAGAAGAGGCGTTTGCCTCGAAACGCGTCGGCAATAAGGATTTTAAGGATTTGTGAAATGGATCCAAAAAACTGCAAGCAGCCTCGAGGTGCAGACCGGATGGTAGGGACTGCTCTGTGTGCCCTCTCCGAGCTGAAGGGCAATTGGTGTAAACATATATATATATATATATATATATATATATATATATATATATATATATATATATATATATATGTATGTATATGTGTATATATATATATATATATGTATATATATATATATATATATATATATATATATATATATATATATATATATATATATATATATATATATAAATATATAAATATATATGTATGTATATGTATGTATATGGTTTTTTTTTCAACAAATGCCCGTAGGCCTTGAAAGGGCACTTGGCAGTTCACCCGCAATAGCAATACAGCATACATGAATGGCTCCCCATGGCATCTCGATAATTCTGTCCTGGCCTATATATATATATATATATATATATATATATATATATATATATATACCCCTTTGCATGCAGCATCCAAACATATGCTCTTAAACCTTCATTGGAAAACCGGGCCCCAAAATGCTGTCATATGGGCAACAAACTGGGTGAAGGCTGGTACATTTAATGACATTTTAAAACATGGGGTTCTGCAATTCCTGTATAAAAACCTGCCTCTAAATTCTTTATAATAGTGACATGTGACATGCCCAGTCAAAGTTTATTAAAAAAATGTCAGAATTCAGCTGTAATAACTTAATCCATTTGAGTTCTGATGCCACCATGCCTACCACCTGAGTGAGAAGCCAAGGGTAAAGGCAGGTCAGGTCACAGAGCATAATTAAAGCAGCTGTTTAAAGACCAAAAATAAATGTGGTGTGTCAGTGACAATCAGAAAGGAAATTTTTATGGCAACATGTTTATTATTTGTACTCTTTAGGTAATCAGTGAAGATTGGGCATTTTTCTACACTATTCAAGCTGCTGCACCTTTTTATTATTTTACACTGATCTGTATTACACTGATTATAATATCTTTTAATAGCACATTTTTAACACCATTTTTGATGTGTTCAATTTTTCACTAAAGATTCTATTTTTATTATTATTCATATTTGCAAAAGTGCTTCTTATATGAAAGAGCTACAGACTGAGGATTTAAGTGGTTTCCGGGAAAGGTGATGGTGTGACCATGTATTATAAGGCCTCATTCCTGTATATGGTCATCGGACTGCTCTGTGACTTGCAACATTATTATAATGTACAGCAAGGGGTATTTTATCCCATATATATTTTTGGTAAGGCCTTAGATATACCTTTGGTTTTATTGCCTATAGGAAGCATATTTGAGTCATAAAATGAAATGGGGATTTACGTTTCCCAACAAGGAAAACGTGGAGGCTACATTTTCGTACATATAAACATTTTCCCCTTTGGCTTCCTGTAAAAGCCACTTAAAGGGTCGATGCTCTTTAAAGTCAAAGTTATATTTTCCTCGGTTTCTTATCCTCAAAAGAACTCTTTTCAGAGATTGTGATTACAGCCTGTGCATGCCTATCCTCCTTGTGATTGCAATCAGAATGTGCGGCTCAGTGGCACAACTCGGCATATCACATGTACATTGTTACAAAGTTCTCATGGGAGGTGATGTCTTTTATTGCCTCAACTGCAGATTTTGCCTGCTTTATTGCCCTGAAAAGGACTCATTGTCAGTGATTGTGATCAGAAACTAGTCATGCCCCTCACCCTTCGGACAGCAAACATGATTTTTTTGTATCAGTGGTACATCTACACATATTTCAATTACATAGCTAAAAAATCACTTTTAATATCTCTGCATCAGATTGTGCACATTCTCCGACACTATAAAGAACTGATTTCCAGAGAATGAAGCCAATATCTGAGTACATTTAAAATCTTTCAGAGTGCAATCTGGATTTATAAATTGGAAGTGTACACCCGAGGCCATGATTAATTAATGTAGAGGGCCCTGGTAGTAAAAATGTCTTTCACTGGAGATACATGAGACAGGATTTTGGTATTGCATATCACAATCTGCAAATTGAAACAGAAAGCTATGGTTTTGTAAATCCAATCCCCAATTAAATAATTATATTTAAAAAAAGCAAACTATGCATAAATATAATTTAAGAAGCCCCTGTAAATCTGTAACACATCCGCTATTCTGTCTGTTGTGCTTCACAATATGTTTCTAGAAATATCAGCTGGCATAACTATTGTGTCCTAAATTTTATTTACAAAATATCGTCCAATTGAGCGTAGACTTTCTTCCATTAACTTTAATAGGGTGATCTTTTTGTAAATTATATTTAGGGCTCGATATGTCAGCCAGACAATTTTCTGCAAAGATATTGTGATACCATATCATTCTGGTCTTGACTTACGTGAGGGAACTATTCCCATTGGCACGAGGTTCCAAAATCCTCGCCCCTTTTTTTAAGTCCATAAGAACATCATGGAGTTGCTGATGCGCCGGCAGACTTCAATGAGTTAAACCTCTGTTATTTCCAATTTCCCAAGCAGGAACTTGTTTACTGACTGTCCCTTCTTTATGTTTAAATCACTTTGCTCTCTTTGTGAAGATCATGAATACACAGGTATAGGAAGGGTGACAAAGCAAAGCATAAGCCCCTCCTACCCCAACTCTCTCTTCACTACTGTGTCCTCAGGGTGGATAGGGATGTCAGAGGGAATAACCTTCAGAATGTCTACCCTTAGTAACTAGTTTCTGCTAAAACGGTTAAGTTCAGAGCTAGCCACTGGCTTCTGCTGTGATAGGTAGATCATAAGGTCAAGACTTGGTAAGGTTAACTAAGCCTGTCATCCTTTCAAAATCTCTAAATTCAATGCCATTAAAGATGGTGATACAACATGTAACCGAGAGTGCTTAGAAGTGGTAGACATGTTATATAAAACACTACCCACGCATTCCTGTAACCCTCATCCCAAGACCTATATATCCCATCTCCACTGTAAGCCATTGTCTCTGAAGCTATATCCCTGCTCGCCCACTGCTTCTGCACTGTCCACTGAGAAACCCGCATCATATACAGCTCTCCTTTGTTTTGTAGCGGGGTTGGGGCTGTACATGTGACAAATAGAGACACCTATAAAAAGTACATTATTATAGTGATTATTATTATTATAATATATGGAAGTCTGCAATACCTATATAAGATTCTCTCTCTATTGTTCTTTTACGGGTAGAGGTGTGATGTTGCTGCTCTGCTGTAATAGTTTATAACACCTGAGTTGTACCATCATAATTCCTGCTTCCAGAACCAGCATTGAAAGTGAAAGGCAGGTCACAGAACATAATTACAACTGCAGTTTAAATAACAAGAAAGAGAATGGCTTTTCCTTTTTTTATCTGTTTTTATAAAATGAACAGTGATGAACTGAAAGGAAATATTTATGGCAACTGGTATATTTATTGTGTGCTATAGGTCATTACAGAAAAGACAGTATCGCTCTGTATCTTCCTACATGATCTGAGCTACATCACTTTTATAATGTGACTTACATTGAACTAATTCTAATATCTTTTAGCAAGAAATTACTACATTCCCTTGGGTATGGTACTGATTCTGTTTCTATTCTTCATGTCTGAAACCAAACTATCTCTTTCATAAGAAAGAGTAATACACCAAGGTTTTAAGTAGTGTGTGGGGCCGGTGATGGTGTGCCCATATATTATAAGAAATATTATACCTATTGCATTAGGATAACAGGATATTCTAAAAGGAACTCCCTCCAGGGTTGCTTGCAATATCCTTATAATAAACAGCAGCGGCTACTTTATCCCATATATTAGCATTGTTGTTGTTAATATTATTGTTATTTATTCACTCATACCCTCTTTTGAGTTTCTTTGTACCCAGTGAGGTTGAAAAGTTTTTGGGGGGAGAGTCGTGTTACATAATATAGTCCAGAGTGAAGGGAATCAATCAGTATTGCCTTTAGAGGCTTAATACATGCACCAATACCAACTCACCAACTTCCTATATAATTTTATGTCGCAGAAGGTACAAGGCAATACCCTTCAAAAGGGCCTCCATTATTGAACCTTGACGAACAGCAAGTGTTCTTGTCACACAGCTATTGGGAGTTCTTACCATACGTTTCATTCCTGCTGCGCTCCAGTAGCGCCTTCCAGTAGAGGTATTTTGGCTCTAAATGAAAACAAATGGTAGTGGTGGTATGAACACAATATTCTGTGAGACTGGTAATGTTTAAACCTGAGGTTTAGGTGATTAGGGTCATGGCCTCAATGCATTTGTTTGTGCCACATCAGGCCTTGAATACTGTATTGTGTCTCACTCACAGTCAATGGAAAACCTGGATTGCCAGTTGGAAGAGTTCTCAGTTTTTAGTTTCAAAGACAGGCCACATTACTTGCATTGACTACCATCCAAGGTATGTAGGGCACAAGTCCTAATAAAAGAAGTGGGGGGGACTTATCAAGTTTGGCAGGATGCAAGTGACACCACAGTGTGCGACATCCCAGGTAGCATCACAGGGAGTAGCATTACAACCCATGACCTCAAAAGAAGTGACATCACAAGAAGTGCAATCAAATCTTAAGACCAAACACATATGTTTACCAGGTCTATCATGAGTACATTTCAGCGCATTACAATATTTAGCAAATTAGATTTTGAGTTTGGGTTGTGTCCAAATAATTACGCAAACCTGACCTAAAATCTGCGCCTCAGTTTATACATTTATTTAATAATACTCTGCCACAAAGAAATTGTCAACAAGGTGAAATGTGGCAGTACATTCTTTCTGTTTAATTGGTTGCAAAATCTGCATTTTAAAATAATTTAATGGGGTTAAGGCACCTGCTGTAGAGCTCTTGGTGTGCCCAGTAAATCTCGGGGAATTATAATAATGGTAAGACAGCTCTGGAGGTTAATTTATTTGCTGGAAACATCTGTGTTTTGACTAGTCCCATTTTTTAATCAAAGTAGCATAGAGGGTTCATATGTCTCTTGTAAAACATATGTTACACACAGATGACAGGTTTTCTATTTTATGCAGATGGGCAAGTGGATTGGTTTTAATACAGAGATCCTTTTGTTACTTGCAGTTCATAAATTGTAATTCTTCAAATATAGCACAGTGAGCTATGAAGGACATGTGACTCATACACCTTGTAATCCTCACTGTGTTATGTAACACATCCTGTACATTGATTTATACACATATGATTTTTTGTCTATATATATTGTATAGTTGTGATGTAATGCACTCTGACACACTGGATTGGTAGGGGTATGTATGTATGTATGTATAGGCATTTATATAGCGCACTACTTACCCGTAGGGTCCCAAGGCGCTTCGACCGCTGCGAAACCCTTCCTGGCTTCCCTGAGAGATGGTCCCTTAATGGGTATCTCCAGGGTGAGACCAGGCATCCCCGGCGGTCTGGTGGGGCCGTTAGTGAAGATGAGGCAAGCTAATGCCCAGAGTTGCCGAGTGTGAACGCTGATCAGAGTGGGCACCGAGGCGAGAGAATTATCGAGTCCGCTGACCCTGGTCCAGAAACCTGCCGCGCCGGGAATCGAACCCTGGTCCCGGGCGTCCTCTGCTCTCGGGTCAAGTTCTCGGGGTGAGTTGTGATATTACAATTATTTGTGTAAATACTGGGACAGACCAACAACACATCTGACATTCTTACAGTGCATGAATATCTCTTATATACATGGACTGAACAAAGTAAAAAGCATGCCTATCTTAAGTACTTGTGAAGTAATACCAAGCAGTGTTCCTTTATTTCCTCTTCATTACATTTGCCTCTAGGTGTGAGGTCAGATGGCTGCCAGTCAGGATACTCCAACAAAACCAGGATGGGCCCTTAAATTCGGCCTTTGTTTTGGGCCCAGCTGGAATTCAAAATAACAAAGCCCCTCACTGCCTGCACGTTGCTGCTAAGAACAAAAGCAGAGAACATGCAGGCGCTGCTGAATAAGTCCGGGTGTCTGAAATGTACACCAGGACAAATTCAGCATATTTCTGTGGGGCCCAATCTCTTAGTATGGTAGACATGTGAAAAGAGTGGGAAGACGCCATCTACCCACATGTACCCTCGACTTGGGCCTTGGAAATATGCCTAGCTATAGTAAACCATGTGGGAGCTCTACTACCAACTAAACCTTTTTGTTGTTGCAGGTTTGTGCATTCTTTGCCATTTATTTTTAAAATATGACTATATTGATATGAAACTTTGGTAAACCAGTGCTCTACAGACAACCTGAGGGTTTTCTGAGTTGGGAGAATTCTTAGGGATATTCCTGATTTTGGGCAATTTAACAGCATTGTTCATGTAAGGGATGGTGAGGTGTTACTATAAAAAAAATACCTCCCTAGATTCTCCTCTTTGATTGGACAGAATGGTGTCAGTAGAAGGATGAGCACCACGGACATCATCAAAATCTGACATAGACCCTCCGACATAAAATACACATATTACAAACGCTGTTTTGCGTCGTAGACTGTCCTGCCTTTATTTGCCTTTTTCAGGCTCTGCAAATGATGTTCGGGTTTTGTCATGTTTATTTTTAAATCTGTATTCCATATCTCAAACTAATGTTTCCATCAGCAAATGCAAAAAGAAATACAACTCTAAACCAGGGAAACTTCACAACAGGCCCTTTCTCTCTACCCAGGGTTATAAATTGGTTTTTTTTTTATCTGGCAGAACATACTGAGATAAGCCTGACGATGTGCCACGTGTATTATAAGATTAATTGGGACTTAGACGGAAGATGTGCCCACAGATATGCAGATAAGCCAAGCTCAGATTAGCCCATATGCCTGAACTGATGCCAGTGCTGATTAAAGGATATAAAATCAGTGCGGCTAAATTTAACTCTTGGAACAGAGAAATGGGAACGATAATAGCAATATTTGAAAAACAGAATAAATGCCATGACGATCAAAAGTCTCACTCTTGCTCCAGTCGCAGGAACAGGTCGTAGAAAGGCCTGATGCTGGTGGTTTCAGATACCTGATCTCCAGTAACGCGAGACTATGAGGAAGAGCAAATGGATTTAATGAGGGAGCCGCTAAACCTGCAAATGCCAGCCCTTTTATGTCTTCTGTTGATTGCCTGACAGACTGGGATTCTCTTCACATCCAGTTTTCAAACTTGTGCCTCATCCTTTGCTCATGTCGGCTCCTAATACACTGCACTACATCCCCTGACTACACACGGCGGGGAAATGACAAGCTATTATTGTATACAACCCATGAAGATCAGAAGGGTTTGTGGCAGAAGCAGCCAACAGAGGGATAATTATGCATTTGATTACAAAAGGCACAGTGTGTTCCTGCAAGTACATTCTATTTGCAGAAAAGGAGGTGGCGACGCACAGACAGATAGTGTAGCTGAGGATATGGTAAAAAGCATTCCGAGGCAGATACAGTGCCACAGAATTGTCCACACCGAACGGGTGCACTTTGGTGAGCAGTGTGCCTAGTGTGTTGGTAAAGGGTCACCCAATGCCACGCCTTAACATTACCAGCTATGGGGTTTTAATTTAAAAAAATGTGTCTTCCTTGATTTTGCTCTACCAAGTGGTTACTTTTGTGTCACTGTCCGGGAGGCCGGGCCGTACTGGCTACCGGGCAGTTGTGTGTGCTGCTGAGCTAGGGGCTAATTTCTCTGTGGTTGGGGCTTATTTCGTTGATGGGGTCCTGCGTGCGATTTGAAATAAAAAAAAGCAAAACGAATTTCGTTTTGAACACACAGGTCCCCATCAATGAAATTAGCCCCCAGCACGGCAGCACCGGCCCTGCCGGGAGGAATACACAAACCCCACAGTCATGTGACCCAGTACACTGGCATAAGGCACAAATGGTTAGGACAAGAAATTGCCAACTTTCTAAAAGTGGCATTTTCAGAATTGTGACTTAAACAGCTTTTTAAGTGACATTTGAGGGTAAACGTAAAATGCTGTTTAATACTAAAGTCAAGTAAATGTCTGCTCCCAATCAAAAGTTATAACATAATAAATGAACGGGTAATCCAGTGTCAGGAAAGGGGAGAGTTGGACCTTACAGCACTGCAACAATGAATTTTTACTACCAGGATATGTAAGACATAAACCCACAACTCCTACTTTTTAAATACAATGCACTTTGGGTGATTTATATGTAATAAAAAAGAAGGTTTTGGCCTGGCACCAAAGTTTCTTTTACCAGGTCAAAATGTAAGTTTAAAAATGTAGTTGCGGGCCTGTGACATGTTTTAAAAGGCTACTTTGGTGGGTGGTACAATGGGTGTTGCAGGCCCGCCTGTAGTATTAAATTACAGGGCCCGTGTACATGTACTACCATTTACTAGGAACTTTTGAGTATATAAATATGAATATCTGTGAGATATAGGCCCCTCATCACTTTCTGGTGGGCATCCCATCATTTTTCACACTCTTCCCCCCAACTTCTTCAGTGTGATCAATTTGTCGATACTCCCACTCTGGACCAAGATTATTAATTGCTCTCTAATTCAAGGCATTATCTCTGACTGCCTGAAATCGTGCAGGTGTCCCCTGTCCTAAAAAACTCATCAGCGGACTGCACAGATCTAAACATCTTCTGCCCGATCTCTAACATTCCAACTCTGGCAAAGCTCCTGGAAAAAAGTGTTCACATCCAACTTTACAACCACATCGAACAACTTTGTCTTTTAGAACATTTCCAATCTGGCGTCTGACCAGGGCAGAGCACCGAATCAGTTCTGACTCACTTTGTGGATGATGCTCTAAAAATATTGGACCAAAATAAATCTTGGCTCCTAATTCTCCCCGACCTGTCTTCAGGATTCAATATGGTTGAACACAACAACTTATTAGAACTCTTAAAGCATAAAAAGGGCTTATCAGGGTCTGTACCAAAAACTGGTCCACCTAATTTCTCCAAAACAGATCTCAAAGATTCAAGGTCAATCAGCCCCTGTATAAGACATCTCCTGTCACACCAGGAGTCGTGCAGGGTTCCTCCCGCACACCCACACTCTTTAACTTGTTCATGGAGCTTCTAAAAGAAATTCTGAACTCATCCATCATCCACTATCATATGTACGCTGATGACACCCACCTTTACCTGAAAGTTTCCTCCCCTGAAGACATCAGATCTCTTAATTCAACTCGACATAAAACCCAATTCTTGCTGGCAGAAAACCACCTCAAATCTGACACACTCAAAACCGAATTCCTACTAATCGCTCCACCTAGCCAGTCACCCATTTTTGAGGAACGGCTAAAACAACAAACAGCATTCAACTGCCTGCCACAAGTTATGGATTCAGCGAGATCACTGGGAAAAACTCCCAACAAGTACCTTAACATGCAGAAACATAATAATTGCACCACCATCAGAGCAAACCAACAAATGGTCAACTTGAGGAAATTAAAACCCTTCCTTCCCCCCCAATGACTTCAAATCTGCAGTACAAGCCCTAATAATCCCTAGGCTAGATTACGGTAGTGCAACCCTTTGCATCCTGCCCAGGTCCACAACGGATCCTCTAAGGGCCGTCCTTAATTCTGCTGCTAGACTCATCACAGGATAAAAAGAAACAGCCACATCTCCCTTGACCTTAAAATTCTCAACTGGCTCCCTTTGAAGCAGAAATTCAATTAAAATCCAGTTGCTTAACCCATAAAGCTCTACACTCCAATACCTCAAGATAACTTGCACAGAAGGTGGTGCTCACTGGTGGCGATAGATCTTCCAGAAGCTCTAGCACTTTACTGCTGAAACTACAGAGATTCTCCAAAAAGAAAATCTACAACTGAGCCCTCTCTGGGATTGCCCGAGAATCTTGAACTCAATGCCCCCAGAAACCTGACTGAATCTCTCAACTGTTTCCTTCAAGAAAGAAGTTACAACATTACTCATGAACAAATGTATTCCCTAGATTCTAGGAACGCCACACCTCGAACCTCTCCTGTTTTAATCAACTACGCTCATGACTACTGCTTGCTGTCATTGTTTTGATTGTTATTTTATTTACCATTCTTATGTTTGTACTATTGTATCTGGGAGCAATATTTGGTTTCCTTTCTGCCTCTGCCATCTGTACATGTGTAAAACACTCTGCTAACACAGGTGTCATATTTGCGCTATTTAAAACAAAAATATAAATTAAACAAATAAATAAAAACGCCTACTATAGGAGTATCGAGCCGTGATATTTGTGTACGAGGACTGTTGTTCAGCAAATGTTTTAGGTAGTGAACCCAAGTACACCTTAAAAGGGAAATTAATTTTCCAAACCACAAACATTCACTGACCTATGACACATACTCACCCCATTCCATTCTCGACATACATTCACAGTGGGTCTTTACAGTCAATTCTCTTTCCTATTGAGGAGCCAGAGTTATAGGTCTGTAAAAACAGAGGATCCAAATGTTAAGGGGGCCTTGAAACGATTCTTTAGAGCCTTTTGAAGTGGCAAGAGGCAATGGGTTAATCAAATGGAAGCTGCAATCTCGTTTCAGAAGCTGGAACACTGAAGAATGACTGATTTGTGGTGTTATTTTACTTTCCTAATGGTACAGAATCAGGATTTATTTCTGGTGTAGAGGGATCTGCCTGTGATTGCAGATGGGTTAGGTATGTAGTTCAGTTGTTGAAGTAAGTGCTTTGCAGTCAATGCAAACACTTTGTAATGAATGCAAACAATATTAAACGTCATTCTCACTTAACGGGAAGCCAGTGGAGAGCAATGAGGAAGTTGGTGATGTGATCACTCTTCTTAGCACCAAGAATGAGTCTAGCTGTAGAGTGAAGAATCACTTCACGCAGGTTTAAAGTTGGTTTAGTTTTGGGTACATCAGTCAGAAGTCCATATTGAAATAATAACAGTTTTGATTATGATTATGATTATTATTAGTACAGTAATGTATATGGCGCTTCATATTGCACATTTAAGTGTAAATAACAGTTACTTTTACCACACTGATGGCATTCAATTTACTGACCTTGGAAAGATGGCCGGCGAGAAGTTACATTTGTGACTTTTAGATCACTATACATGTCAGTGGGAAGCCCGCAAATCATTTAAGCTATCCTTCTGCCATTCTGCTCTCGATAAGTGACAGTATCATAGGATAAATCCAAGACCATTTTGAATTGCCTAATCAAAATGGAAATGTACTTGAACACTCATAGAGTAAAAAAGAATTCACGATCAAGATTTTTACCATTTATATAATGCATGGGAGTCTGCATTCCCTGCTTAAAGACTTCTCTCTAATTTCCTTATTGCACGAAACTTGTGACATCTCTAGTCATATTTTATAAAGAAAGGACATAGCCGCACAACTATAATAACTAATTACAGTTGAGCTCTAATGGCACAATCCCTACTGTCAGAGGGGAAAAGGAGAACAAGAAACATACTCAAAGCTGAGGTTTAATGAAACAAACAACATCCTGGCCTTTTCTATTTCTGCTCTGTTTTTCTAAATGCACAGTGATAAGCCAAACGGGGATACTTGTGGAAAAGTACACTTTTGGTAATTATCAGAAAGGCAGAACTCTCTACATGGTTCTACACATTCTGTGCTACAGCATCTTTTTAATCTGACTTGCACTAAATTGATTCTGATACCTTTTTGTAACATATATCAAACTCCTTTTTGGTGTGTTTCATTTTGCACTAGAGACTCTACTTTTATTCTTCTTGTTTGACAACATTCTATCTCTTTCATAAGAAAGAGCAACACTTCAAGGATTTAAGCAGTTTGTTTGAATGGTGCCCGTGTAATCATGTAGAAATGAATAAAGTAGCCCATAGAGTACATTTTAAGGATATTACAAGTGACCTTGAAGTTCTATGACTTTATAAAGGAACTAGTTCTTATAGTCCTCGGTGACTTGCAATATCCTTACTGTGTACAGAGGGTGTAATTTTTCCCATATATTGAGGAGATCCAGAGCATTTCAACTTTCATACAGTTAAGATAAAAGCAAGGCAATCACGCCAAGCTGCAATAAGGCATTTAAGTCAAAATCAATGTATAAATGTGTGCATTAATGAAATGGAAATAGTAGTAGATTTGCATATAAAACATGGGAAGGCAAAAATGAGGTTTACCCACTTGAAAAAAGAGAGGCTGAATAGAAATGGACAGATCTAATTGTAGAAATTTGAGCGTGTCAGACTGATTGTACTTTGGTTGAAAATCTAATTAAATTCATAATGTTGTGTCCACAGTATAATTATAGAAGTAAGGAAAACATGAGACCATTTCTCAAACAGAGCACAATTAGGTCATGTAATGAGGTAGTTAGTTCTCATTTAAATTATTCAAATGGAATGGTAAGTTCAGCAGGAAATACATGTGTGTTAAATCAGCCTTGAAAATGTAATTGAAGGGAATGTGTTTTAGTCTGATCATATATGAATTGGAACATTTTTCGACATTATGAAGTTCGTTGTTTCACATGTAATAGTTAGGAGTGCTAGGTCTCTTGCTGTTGTGCAACAGAGCTCATAGATGTTCTGAACTATGTATAGAGGAGTGGGAGAAATTGGTTTACTGGTTGAGGGAGGTAAAAGGGGGGTAAAACCCTACTCAAGCAGCAAACAGATTACTTATAAGGGTAAGGCACAAGCAACCCCTAAATTAACCTTTGCTCAGCCCTCTGGTAGCTTGGCACAGAGCACTCAGGCTTAACTTAGAGGCAGCAGGTAAAGTACTTATGCAGCACATCAAACAGTAATAAAGTGAAAACACAACATATGAAAAGTCCCACACCAATTTAATAATTAAAGTGAAATTTAATGAATAAATCAAGACCAAAAGGACAATCATCCAATCAATAGAACAGAAGATATGCTATCTTAAAGATTTAAGTGAATCTGGTACCAAAAAGCCCAAAGTGCCACTCGCTGCTATCTGGTCGTGCGAGACTGAGAAAAAGTCACAATTTCAGGCTGACTCGGATAGAGAGTGGGTCAGATGCAGAGATCAGGGTTGTCTCGTAGAAAAGTTATCTTCTCTGTCGAGCGCAAAGGGATCTGTTTGCCATGGAGGGGCAAGGAGCATGGGAGTGTCATGGGCAGTTGGCGATGTGTCATGAAGAGGAGGCCTGGCTTAACTGACGTCCTCCGTTGTAGCGTGAAGATCCTGTTGTTTTTGCAAATGGTCAGGTTGGTTTTACGGAACTTGGCATTAGCGTGCTACACAAGTGACAAGGTTTTAACATCAAAGAGCCTGTTTGCAAGGAACCCAAAAACCTCAATTCCGCTCCACTGAGATCACACCAAGGTTCCAGGACTTGTGGTGCACCACTTGGGGATCAGGAGATTAATCCAGCTGGTTCTGCATGCTGGTTCAGGTGGTTGGGAGCCTGGTATGCCCTTGTGCTCTGAACAGCAGGCCAGGGAGTCCTGGGTTCAGGTCCAATCCCTCTGGTTCATGCAGGGCAGCAATCCAGCAAAGTAGCCGTCCAGCAAGGCAGTAGTCCAGCAGGACAGCAGTCCAGCAGAGTGGCAGGCCTTTCAGCAGTCCTTCTTCCTCGCAGTCTTCACAGGTCCAGATATGTACCAAAGAGTTGGTGTTTGAGGTCCAATGTTTATATTAGGTGCCTCCTTTGATGTGAGTGAAACTTCTAGAGGTTTCCCACTGAAGTGCACACATGCCCTGCCTCCCCTGTCCTAGCTCCAGATTAACTACATGGGATAAGCAGCCCTTTGTGTGGCAGCAGGACACATTCTATTCAAGTGTAAGTAGGGCTCTGCCAAACTCCGCCCTCCCTTCCTGCCAGTGATGGCCCTTCCAGGCACACAAAGCTCTCTATTGTGTGTGGCTGTCTAGGAGGAATGCACACCGCCCAACTGTCAGCTGCACCCAGTCATGTGACTCATAGACAGGCTGCAAACACTAAGTGGCTAATTCAGCAAAATGCCATCTTTCGAAAAGGAAGTTTCAGGTTGTGGGCCTATGGGATGGGAGAATCACGGGATACAATGATTTAAAAGTATGGGCGTGATATTTTCTAACAGCTTGGAGCAATCATGACGAGGGAGGGAGACGATGTTTCATCAGTTAAGCAGGTACGTCGTGAGGTGAAACAGTTAGGCTGCAGGTATTTTAAGGCAGTATTGAAGGACTGGAAGTTGGAAATGGGATTATGTTTGTATAAAAACGAACGTAGCAGCACACATTGATACAAACTAACCGATTTGATGATGTTAAAAAAAAAGGGGGAGGGATTGTCTTAGAATAATATTTGCAGCGTTATGAGTAATGAATGATAAGAACCGAAGGGGAGGGAGTAGCATCAGGTTTAACCCATTTAATTAACAGCGTGTTAGGTATTTGAATTTTCCCCAGAGTATGGAGGCACGGAATGTGACACTGATATAACTGAGAGGGAGATTCAGTGTGACTATGCAGTATCGTGATAATGTCTGTTTCACAAAACGAAGGGAATATAATAGTGATAAAAATGTCTTAAAGTTGTTTATACAGTGGAAAATTGGCAGTAATTCATTTATGTTATGATTAACTTGCAGTGACCCCCGACGAAGGGCTTATGGCAGCCCGAAATGCATTGGGTATTTTGATATGAAACAATAAAAACTGCTTGCGATGGACTTTTTGCATCTTTCATATTCATTTTGAAAGGCCTGGATGGGCGCGATTTGAATATAAGAAACCTGAAAATTGGCATTATACCCCGAATGCTGGATCTTGGATGAAATGGAGATAACTTAAAGTTAATACATGACGAAATTTGGAATAATACTGACAAAAAATTATAAGCTACCAGTTGTTCGATTAAAAGGTGCACGCTAAAAGCGGCACTATGCTGTGCATTTGTTTTGGGGCTATTCAGTCCCTCATCCCTTAATGTTTTCGCAACTAGAGGCAGTAGGGCATGACTTCAGCCAATCTGCACGCAATCTTGTCTAAGGAGGATAAATATGGAGTTTTTGAAAATAGACGCGTTTAAGATGGGTGTGCATTCCCTCATCATACATAAACATCTTTCGAAAAGTAGCATTTCAAAATTGTAATTTAAAGTCTGACATACCTAAAGCAATAAAGTTAATTTAGGCATACTAATATTTTTGTGGTTTCACCCCGGACATCCCTAACATATTCAAAATACAAATTGGGCTCCAAGGAAGATCTCATTGATCTGTTGTCCTCCACACAGAAAGCGAAATGTATAGGCATAGGTTAATTGACACCATTAAAGTACCCTCAGATGAGTCCAGGTTAATTTGATTATTTAACTAATTAATATTAATGTCTAAACATTAACTAATGAATTCTAAATAACTCAAGCATGAGTTATGCACCAGCTGTTTTAGTTTACAAAAATGGTTTTAAAAGAATGGTATATATGTTGTGTATTTTATGCCCTGAAAATAATCTACATCTTTCTTTGTTGTCCGTCAAATGTCAATAATTGTCCTTACTTGAAAATCTGCACAGATAAATGAAATTATGACTGTGTGATTTAAATATTTCATGAACCAAACATGATGGATAGATTCTGCATGTTGACAACACACAAAAACAAGTAAATAATGTATGGGTAGGGAGGATCCTTCATATTGTGACTATCATACAGCGTCTTTGTTTCCCAGCAACAGTGTCAACATGACACCTAACAATGGTTTAAACCCTACCAAACGCCCTAATATTTGCACGTGAAAACTCCAGACTTGAGCTAAGGCACAACTTCTTAAAAAAGTAACTGCAGGAGACTTATTATACTGGCAGTGCTTTGGCAGTGAGTTAGTGAAGTTGTTGGCAACGTTTTCAGTTTTACTTATTTTCTATAATTTCTAATCATGTAATCTAGCGCAAAGGCCCACTGTTTTTTATCTCTCTTCTTATTTCAGCTCCATTTCATGTGATGTCATTTCCTGTGATGTCAATGTCATGTCAAAAGTCATAGGATCTAATGTCCATTAACGACATCATTATGATAATTGTTGAAATGTTACCTGACTCGTGCATAGACCTGTTAGAGACAAAGGCGCTCTTGCTAACGACATGGTCATGACATATACGTTCTAAACCTTTTACTTCTATTCGAAAAGTAAAGATTCATGTTTTCTACCCCGAACTGTTGTTGCCGTATAATGCGTTAATTGCTACTGGCTCGTCTATTTATAGCTGCTTTCGGTTGTGTATGTATCGTATGTACTGTAGCCCTATATGGGGTTTCCATTTTACAATTCATGCAGCATTTCCAGGAGGTGTGAAGGCACTGCCAAACTCTATTTGCACTTGCAATGTCTTATCTTTCTATTCGGTTTAGTGGTGGAAGTGAAGGAGTAACACCACTCTTCCTTTCAAGAGTGCTTGTGTGCCCTGTAAATTTGTTTGTAAAAAGCTGTTGTGGGTGCCATTAACTTAACAGAAACGAGAAGAATACAAAGTTAAGATTTTAACTTAAATCCCATCATTGGCAAATCTTAAGATTTTATCAAGCATTAGCATGTGAATTGTGTAGCTGTGTATGTATGCACAGCATGAAAGCACAGCCTGCATGCTTTAGGTGATGGTAATGCAGCAAGCCCCTCATCACCATTCCTCCACTCCAGCAACCTCGCCGTAAGCTTCCCACCAGCACACCTTGGCCATCAAGTCACGATCGTCCTCCATAACGTATGAGGGACGTCAACTGGGGGTTGTTCACCTGCTGAGGTCTGGAGATCTGCCCTCTGGTAGCTTGGCACCGAGCACTCAGGCTTAACTTAGAGGCAGCAGGTAAAGTACTTATGCAGCATATCAAACAGTAATAAAGTGAAAACACAACATATGAAAAATCCCACACCAATTTAATAAATAAAGTGAAATTTAATGAATAAATCAAGACCAAAAGGACAATCATCCAATCAATAGAACTGAAGATATGCTATTTTAAAGATTTAAGTAAAACTGGTACCAAAAAGCCCAAAGTGCCACTCGCGGCTATCTGGTCGTGCGAGACTGAGAAAAAGTCACACTGCCACTGTGTGACTCCAGCCCCTGAAGGCAGCACTACACAGATAGGGTCCCTCTGATTCACACCAGCAGTCACAGTAAGCAGTGCCTCTGTGCTTGCTCAGCAGAACATGCACTGTATAATGGGTTTTTCTTCACAGTGAGGCAGGGACGGCTGAGGTTGGTAATGCAGCTCTGAGATTTCTAACACAGCAATGTGCCACCATACCCCCTCTCCAATCATGTTGTTGTAACTGACTAGGTAATCCACATGCTCACATAGGCAATATGATCGACAGTGTGGGGCTTGAAACCATAGTCAATCACCATGTGGCTGACTGTAAGTTGTGTGGTGATTGTCAATGCATTGTAGGTCTCTTACTGTCCTTCATACTGGCATGTATGAGAGTTGGCCTGCTTTGGAGTAGAAGGATGCCACTGTCCTTTGACCAGTGCAGCACTCCTGGTTTATCCCTAGTTTGTGGTAGTCAAGAGAGAATAAGACGGAACATCAGTTGGATCAGACCAGCTAAGATGATTTGTAGGGGTGTGGTGTTGGGAACAAGGAAATGTTGTCCAGATACATGTGTGTGTGGTTATCATGCCCTGGAATCTGTTGGTCAACACCAGTGGCATCTGATGGCAGCAAACCTCCCCCACAATATTATGTACCCTCCTGACATGAGGTGCCCACCTTGGCATAGGGCATGCAACCCAGGCATTATGGAGGCCTGAGTATAAGCTGACCTTCATTAGTGGATTGCTTACGGACGGTGCATCATGGTGGCATTGTTCTAAGATGCCACTTTTTGTACTTTGTTGGCCAAGTAGGCCTTCTGGCATTCCTCCATGGCATAGTAGACATCTTACACATAATGGTGACCTTCCTTTGCATACAGTGTTTCTGCTGGGCAATTATGGAATTCATGGCAAAAAGTAAGCTACAATTTATATGCATTTGCAAAATTCCAAGCATTCACAAAGATTGTCTAGAGCACTCCAGGAGACAAGTAACAGTCACAGATTCCTTGTAATCACATGGCTAAACATTTTCAAATAAGCAAGTCTACACTTCCATAAGCAGAAATGAAATTTGAAAGTGCAATTGCACTTTTAATTTTTTTATTTCTCCATGCTTCCTTCTCCAAATATTTTTCTCCATCAAAAGCCCCTTCTATTATATGCCCACTAAGAGAGATGATTTTCCCTCTCCACATTCTCACCGTTTGCAATGGGCTATGCCCCTCGCTTGGCAATAGGGAGAGGATGTGGTGTTAGGGCCAGAGCTGCCTACTTTGGAACTCAGGAACTTACAGCCTTATTCATCAACGGGCCGTTTTGCGAGCCCTTAATAGCGATTCATAGTGATGCGCTATTAAGGATTCGCAAAACGGTATTCATGTAGGAATTGCTAAATAAATAGCGATTCCTACACATTCCTTATTTGCGAGTACCAAATTGCTAATCGCAAATAAGGAATAACTCCCCATTCATTCCTATGGGCCAAAAGGCCCATAGGAATGAATGGGGAGTATTCCTTATTTGCGATTAGCAATTTGCTACTCGCAAATAAGGTAGCGATTGAAAGGGTGCCAGGGGTGTCCAAAGGACACCCTGTAGCACCCCTTAAATGTCAATTGAAACAGGTGTTGCGCACACACATGTCCAAAGGACATGTGTGTGTGCAACATGCAACTTAGAAAAATGCTTTTAAAAGCATTTTTCTAAGTTTTTGCTATTTACCGAGAGGTCTGACTTCTCGGTAAATAGCGGCCCAAAATTGCATTTTCGCAATTTTAAAATGCTTCATGAATTGCATTTAAGGAATCTCAAATAGAGATTCCTTAAATGTAATTCCTCGCAATTTAGCGAATTAGCAATTACCGATTTTTGCATTTGGGATGATGAATCCCAAATGCAAAAATTGCGCTCGCAAAGGGCCAGATTCTCAGAATCTGGCCCTTTGCGAGCGCAATTCGGCTTGATGAATCAGGCTGTTAGTGTGGGACCAACATCCGCAGAGTCTGGACAAATGACTTAAATTCCTCGTGCCTTTCAAAAAATAAATGTGTCCTTGTGTATTGTAACTGCTGCTCATGTAAAGCGCTACAATACCTTCGGGACGAGTTCTCACTTTAAAAACTGGGGGGAAAAAGTTACTAAATCCTCAAGAAAATGAGGTGAAAAATTTGGCATTCAAAACTTTGTTAATTCTTACTTACCTGTGAATCCTAGGGTGTTTACCCACTTTGACAGGAATATCTACAACCTGCACCTGTGAGGACGTGTATTAACACAGAAAATATAGCCTTAATGGGGGAAATCTTAGTTTAAGTAAATCCATTTATTCTTGCGAAGTCAAATTTTGTGAATCACTGACATTAATTTGCACTTTCAAATATTGTATTCATGCCATTTAGTTATGCATAACGTGGGCCAATGTTTGGACAACAAAATGTGTGTATTTTCATAAAATATCAAGTTGATATTGGGGGACAAAAATATCTCTTTTTCTTTGTAAGATGGAATGCTGACATTTGAGTGGTACATTAATATTATTGCATAAGCTATTTTCCTGGTATTTTATGTTATCACCAATTCTTTTTTCTGTGCCTATATAATTGGTGATACATAATAGATCTAGCTGTCTTCAATCTAAGCCTGTAATATCTTTTTCATTTTCCCACCCAAGCTATTATATCCAAGTACACAATCATTTCGAAAGAAGGACGCTGCATTCATATTATTTATATTAATCAAGCAATGACAAAACCAGCTGAGCTATAACATAGAACAATAGGCAGGAACAAATTCCGCCGCTTTCTTGACTTAGCTCATTGACGCCAGTTCTATTGGTTTTGACAATGTTATGAATTTGAAAGTTATCAGAATCTGGCATCAGACCAAGTCAAGCCAAATGTGTAACATTTGGTATGCAGGTGTGGGAGACAATAGCCCTACTTTGAACTTTAAATATGTGCTACTAGCTGAATTAGCAGGAGAACACATGCGTACTGCTTGGAAATGTAGTCCCTGCTTGCAACTTTTTGTTAAAAAATGTCTGAAACCTCTTTTTTCCCTTTAAAAATACAAGACTGGAGAGCTGCAGGCTCCTGTTGGACAGTGAGAGATGCCTTATATTAACTTGTGTGTGTTTTTTTCAAATAAATGCCAATTTGAAGTTTAAGTATGCCATCATTCCTGAAGGAAATTGAAACGTTATCTTCTTATGCAGAGGCAGATGCATAGTCCTTAGGGCAGGAAGTAATAGCTTAGTGTTAGCTCTACGTGCTGCGTATCATATACTCTCTCTCTACCAACAAGCAAGAGCCGGTCACTCTCTGCAGTGTTTGGAATCAACCAGAACAACCGAAGAGATGTTAGAACTGGGGATGTGTGCTCAGATTCCATGTACTTTGAGGTGCAGGGTGTTTGCAGTCAGGGAGCCCCTTGCCTCCCATCTCATGACAACTACAGCTTTGTTTACAGTGGGCAGGCTACATGCATGTCCCTCAAGCAATGCAGCCTGAAAAACACTATCATAGACAAGAAACCTTTTGGGATACTGGAGAAATGTTGTCCTTGAACACAGCTCCTGTGTTGGCGGATGATTGCACCCAGGGCTTCTCTGTAAAAAGACAATGTGAGTTTATTTAACATAAAAAATTACTTTTCAGCAAAAAGTGTAAGCATCCCCACCACACTGCTGGGATACAGGCCTTCATCTTAGGATTCTGATGCACATACCTTAGCTATCTGGCTAGAGACCAAAGAATGGTGCTGCTTTAGCATGTAGCTAACCATAGCTTACCTGGTGACATGGTGACAAATGCAAAAAGAACAATTGATGGACAGAATGCAGAACAATGTCACACATTCACCCCAGTACAGAGATCTGGGCCTAAATCCATCATTTCTTTTGCTCACCATCATTGGGGTGAGTGTTTGAAAAAGTTCTGGCGCTCCGCCCATCATCTCCTTGTGTTTGCTTTGCAAATAAGGTGAGCCTGGAACCAAGCAATGAAAAGGTTCATGTAGTGAAAAGAAGTAACAAAAGAAGATATAGAATAGGATACAATATGATAAAGAAGCCAGGATGTGAAGATTGTATGTTGCTAATGTAACATAGTCCCTTGTGCATTGCAAATGAAAGCACTCCATAGAAAGTGTACGATACACCAAACAGCCAACAACATGAGGTGAGAAAATAATACTTCCCTGGGTGCTGTGTATATTATAGGGAATTCGTAACTATAGTCATGTGGAAAGCTGTACTTAAAAACGAAGGAAAGCCTTATCAAGTTGCAATGACAGATTATTTGGAAAATTGAACTGAAAATTCATCATATTAACACACATTTTACTTGCCAGATTTCTGGAGATGTAAACCCCTCAATCATGCTTGTTTGACACACCATGAAAATCCTTTAAGTTTTCATGAGTGCCCTTTCAGATCCTCCAGTAAAATTATTGCTTTCAGCCAATTTAATTATAACATTTCTGCTATAAAAGTTTTCTCTCGGGGTAAAACTCAAAACTCTGCTGAGGGAAGCCAGGCTTGCTCACTTTCCTTTAATGTTTAGTGAAATTTGTGCTGGCTCTTTTCGTCGGACCCTGTTATAAATTGACCATGTGCCACTGACTTCAGCACAGTACCACAGGTGAAACTATGTAACTTATGGCCTTTACAGGGGCTGGCATTACATTAAAATTTAGCAAGAGAATGAAATGAATTAAAATGATTGTTTTCCCGAAGTTTTACTCCTTGGTATTTGGGGTCGTGAACGAGAGGAGCACCCCCTCTTCTTTTACTCTCGTCCCTGTTAGCTTGTGTGCCCCCTCCTCCCCCTCCTGATGGACTATCAGGTCCCCCGTACAGGAGGCTAGAGGAGTCACACCATCGGTCAGAGCTGGGCTTTATGTTCAATCTTATGTTGGGGCCCAACGGGGGTGAGGGGGAGGCAAACAGCACCGACCAGAGACTCAAAAATAGGTGTGATAAAGGCCGCTTTATTGGAAGCAGGTGCACCTTACACAATGAAAACCCTTGGCCTGCGCTGTACAAAACTAGACCTCACTAAATATGTAATTTCCTAACACACCCCCCCCTCCCCTAAACTGGTTTCCCCAATCCACAAACAGGAAACAATTAGTAAAAACGTCAATTTGCCTTTCCACCTGGCTAAATACTTTATTATGCTTGACCTACCCCGATAATCCAAAAACAGATCTCCTACACTTCCCCCATACATTAGGAAGAACCGCCCCCAAAGGCAGACAATCACACCAACACCTGCTTCAGCGACACGACAAACCCCACAACCATTGAACAAACCCCAATGCACTGGCCCCCAAGAAAACTCCTTCCAAAAAACATCACCGCACACCACAAAAACCCCAATACACCCTGAAAAAGGCAATCACCCCACCCCCTGCCCCCCAGGCCTCAAAACTTGAACCCCCCCTATCAACTGAAAGAAAACCCAGGGAGGGTGGGAGGGAAAATAATTACATCCGCCACCCCCCCGCCCGGCTGCTGTGTCACAAGCCACCGAAATGGTGGCCTATGACACAAAATGGCCGGTTTTAAAGGAACCAGCCCAAATGCAGTCCAAAATTAGCCCACCCCAGCCCAAGGCTACGAACTAGCCCAAAACCAGCCCACATACAGTGCTGGACTCTACCCCCCTCCCCTGGCCCCAAAACCCCCCGGGGGTGGCAGGCCTCCGCTGGTCGGCTGCCCCCCCAAAGCCCTATTGGGGACCAACGGGGGAGGGGGAGGAGGCAAACAGCACCGACCAGAGACTCAAAAATAGGTGTATAAAGGCCGCTTTATTGGAAGCAGGTGCACCTTACACAATGAAAACCCTTGGCCTGCGCGGTACAAAACTAGACCTCACTAAATATGTAATTTTCTAACAAACCCCCACCCCCTACCCTAAACTGGTTCCCCCAATCCACAAACAGGAAACAATTAGCAAAAACATCAATTTGCCTCTCTACCTGGCTAAATACTTTATTTTGCTTGACCTACCCCCCGATAATCCAAAAACAGATCTCCTAGACTTCCCCCATACATTAGGAAGAACCGCCACTCGAAAGACGTGCTAACGGCTTTCGACCCCCCCTAGGACTCCTACACTTTCGGGTATCTTCGCACAACAATGGCCTGATCCAGAGCCTCCTCCAACTGTACTACATACAGCTCCATTCCATACTGACAGGTGTACCCCCTCCTCGCTGGAACAATTCACTGCCCCGTACCTAAGCTCGGGTGCTCCATCCTTTCAAAACCTTCTTTCCCCCAAAAGCCTTAATTTCCTTGTAAATTTCCTCCGGGTCCTATCTATGGCCGCTGGCCTCTCAGCCCCCCTCCAAACCCGCCTGGGAACGAAACTCTGACCAAATGACATGACACCCCGCCTACCTGCGCCGTATCTCTAACAGGTCCCTCTTCACTTGTTTAACCAACGCTAAACCTTTGGACAGTACCAAGGCCACGTCTGGCACACTCTCCCCTTTACCACTTCACACAAAGCCGTTAATAACGCATGCCAGCGCATACCCCCTTTCCTTGCCACTGACAATGAAACAACCTGTCGTCCAATTTCAACTTCTGATTCCGGTGCTTGGCCCAGTCCCCCTTTCTGCTCGCCTTATAAATGAGTATCCACCAATATAAATCTCCAGCACCGCCGCAGTTGGCCCCGCCCCTGCACCTGAAAATACACACATGTGAGAGGTGAGAAATGTCCTTCCTGTCATTGTTCCACCCCCACCCGCAGCCTGACAGACGCCCGCTAACCGTCCGACCTCCAGCGCCCGATGCCTTCCCCAACCCTGACGCGCAGCCTCCATTTCCGCCCCCCCACTGAAGGAATGCATCAGTAACGCCTTCGGGTCCTCACCCATACACCATAGGGTGTGCCGCAGGACCCCCAACACCTGTGCCGCGTACACTCTGTCACCTCCTCCTCGACCAAACCCCCGCCCAGCCTTCCAACAGCCGCGTCCCCAATTCCCCCGCTGATGGCGAATCGTCACCCCCGAAAGCCCCTGTCCATCAAATTCAACCTGAACCGCACCACCTGCTCCTCCTGAAGCCACCGATCCCCCTCCTTACTGGTCCCGACCGCCGCAACTCCTCCCATGTCCGCTCATAGGCACACCATGGAAATGCCCCAAGAACGCCTCTCACAAGCAAATCCCCCTTTATCCCCGCCGACAACCGTAGTTGATGATGCGGCAGCGTCAAACCGGACACCGTCAGACCCAAACGACGATGTTGCCGTCCTCTGATCCTCCGGCAGACGTGCTTCAACATGGCCACGGAGTCGAGCTCTATACCAAGGAATGACAGCACCGTACTGGGACCGTGCGTCTTCTCTGGCGCCAGGGGCACCCCCAGGTAAACCACAAGGCCCGTAAAACTATCCAGCTCCGCTGGCAGTCTGTCGAACCCGGCCGTCCCACCAGAAAGAAGTCATCCAGATAGTGCGGCACCATCCAGAACCTGTCCGCCAGGAAAAAGCCCACAGCGCACACGAAATTGAACCTCGCACTCGAAGTGCTGTTGCCCCCATGCCAACATTGCTGCCCCTCGTCCTCTGGCAGGCGTGCTTCCATGGCCCGGAGTCGAGCTCTATAGCAAGCAAGGAGAGCACCGCACTGGGACCGTACGTCTTCTCTGGCGCCAGGGGCACCCCAGGTAACCCACGAGGCCCGTAAAACTGACCAGCTGCCACTGGAAGTCCATCAAACCCAGCCGTCCCACCAGAAAGAAGTCATCCAGATAGTGTGTCACCGTCTCAGAGCCTGGCTGCCAGGAAAAAGCCCACTGCAACAAGGAACTGAATTGCCCAAACAGCGCACACGAGATCGAACATCTCATGGACAATGCTTTGTCCACAAAAATGCCCCCTGTCAAACCGGATCCCCACCAACCGGTGATCCTCCGGATGACCCGGAAGCAGCCAGAACGCTAACTTAACATCGCAAGTCGACATGAAAGCCTTTCACCCACCGCCGCTGCGATACACCGTGCCACGTCCACGTCCGCATACGACACCCCCGAGAGCTCCGCCGCAATAAAGCCATCGACCGACGTACCCCCGACAATCATACCCGGCAGCGGCGGCTCCAAAAAAGGGGGGACCCCATCCGGACCCCGCTCACCTCCTTAAACAACTGCCCCTCACCATCCCTGTGGTCGCATTGACGGCTTCAAATTTTCCACCCACCCGGCGATCCGCGGACCCTCGTACCCAAGCCAAACCACCCTCACGAAATCCCCGTCGCAACAAGGCCGCATCCCCTCTCCGCGGATAAGCCGCCCAGAGGGGCTCGAGACGGTCCACCCTAACCGGCGATGAGCCTATGCCCAGAACTCTTGACCCCCTTTCCCACCTCCCAGCACCCCACCTGGCACCCCTTTACATACTGCGCCATTCCCAGGCGCACCCCAGGATCCCCGGTATCCGCACCAACCGACAGCCGAGGTTTACCCAAACCACTCCCCGCTCTGCCACCATCCTTACCTGGCATCAAGGCCGGCGTCGTCACTGGATCCCGCCGCCTAACCAGTTGTGCCGGGGTGGCCGTCACTCTCGGCGCTCCTTGCCGCGGGCATACCTGAAACACACTACCAATACCGTTACTCTGCTCCCCCCACCCCCTTCCAGCATCTCCTCCTTCTCCTCCGAATCCTCCACATAGTCCAATTGCACCACGTCCTCCTGCCCAGCACTAGGCCCCTCTTTCCACTCGTCCCCTAGTCCCCCCCTTAGGGGCTCCGTCCTACACAACCCCGCCTCCTACCGACAAACCCACATCAAGTCCCCCCGATCCAAGCTCTCTCTCCTCTCAGCTCCTCCTCCACTCCTCCTCACTTTCTCCTCCCCCCGGTACAATCATGGATGGACCAGATGAATCTACGAAACAATAAACCCATCATTGTCGACAGCGCAAAATCCCTTGGAGTCATACTCGACACAAAACTCAATCTACCCTCCCAATTAATTCAATTGCAAAGCCTGCTCGATACCAACTGCGCCTTCTTTGGGGGATTCGTCGCTTCTTCCCGGAGCATGACCTTAACAACCCTGGTCCCATCGCTAGTCCTCTCCAGACTGGACTACTGCAATTCTCTTCTTACCGGCCTCTCCAAATCCCACCTGTCACCCCTTAAGTCTGTTCCCCATTCCGCAGCTCGCTTCATTTATGGGGCCAAAAGAAGCAACCACAGCACTCCCATGTTATCCACCCTCCGCTGGCTTCCCATTGGTGCGAGATCTATCTACAAGACTGCCCGCATCCCCCACAAAGCCTTGCACTCCTCCTCCCCTCGCTATCCGGCGAATAAACTGAAACTCCCTGGAGGCTCTAGACCATCACGAAATGCGGAAAACCTACAGCTTGAACCTTCCACTTTCAAGACGGAAAGATCGATGGCCCAATCCTTTCCAGGCAACGCAGTGCGACTCTGGAACTCACTTCCGCCTCAGCTCCGCACCACCAACTCCTCCCAGGCCTTCAAAACTGACCTCCAGGTTCTCCTCCTTCAAGACACTTCCAAAGTTAATTCATGCCCTCACTATTACCCGCAGGAAGATCCTTTAGTATAGAAAATTGTTATTCTCCCTGATTATGGAAGTGCCTTCTCAGTGTGTTCGTGTGGTCTGTGAGACTGCCATTATTGCAGTAATACCCTTTTACCTGTGATTGGTACTCTTAGTAACATGTACATATCACTGTTCCCTTGTAACACACTGTGTGCTACCTCTTACATTGTGTTTGCTTTCGATACCTTCACAAGTGCCACCATTGCCTACGTAACGCTTGCTCTTGTGTTCGAGTGTCCTCCATTTATTGCAGTATTATACCTCTACTTGCACTTTGTCCACTTTTGTAACCTGCACACATGGCACTTTTTCTCCTCTAACGCACCGTTTGCTACCTCTTGTATTTTGTTTGCACACGATTGTCACTTTAGCCTCATGTAATGTAACTTCGCTCTTTGTAATTTGTTCACCTGTAATGCTCCTGTATCAGGTCTGTTCCTATTGTGAAGCGCTCTGCCACCTTCGCGTAAAGTCCGCGCTATATAAAAACGCTTAAATAAATAATTAAATAAATAGTACTCCACATCTGATCAACAGCCTCTTGTCTCCATCCCCGACCCCCGGCGGCCGCCCTGACCCTTCGGGGTGGGAGTGGTGGGGGCGCACCGCCCCGCCCCGCTTCCCCTTGCGCTTCCAAGAATGGTCCCTCGTGGGAGCGTGACCGCCCGTACCAGGCAAAGCCGGCCCACCCCCTCGGTCGAGTGGAGCCGCATGCTGCTCTCCTGAGCACCTATACCAGCGTCCCTGCCAAGAACAAGAGGTGGGATCCACAGCATGCCGGGGAAAAACACCCCGCCCCCCGAAATCCCTCACCACCCCATGCCCGCCCCCACCCGCGGAATGCCCCCCTCTGCTCCCAACGTGCCTCCAACCCCCCCCCCGCACCTGCCCAGCCACCGCTACCCGCGCCCCGCTGGACACCCCACCCCCCCACTTGAAGGCCTCCCCCCGAAACGGGCCTCCCACCCCCCACACGCCCTGCACCCCTCCCTCCAACCCTTACCCCTCCGCTGTACACTCACCGCAAAACAGCTCCCCCCCAGCCCCACCCTCCCCCCCATGCTCTCAACCTCTGACCCACTCCCGGCGCCCCCCAGCCCGCCCCATCACCCCCATGGCCGCCCACGGAGACAGAGACCTGCTAGGCCCCACCATGCTCACCTCCCCCTCGGGGAAACCACACCCCCCATGCCACTCCCCCCCAGCCATCCCACCCCTCCCACTCAGCTTCATCTATAATCAGGGGAGTCCCCCCTTTCCCGAAGCCGAGCCACCCCTCCCCACACCCTCTGCATCCCTCCCCGTCATCTCCACGTGCAACCTCCAACCCCTGCCCCCCGTCCGTGAGCCCCCCCAACGTGGGGCCCCCCGCTCCCTCTCCCGCTCAAGTACATGCCGAGGAGGATCAGCCGCCGCCACCCACGATGAGCTCTCTCCTTCCCTCTTGCCCCGCACTCTGGCCGCGGCACGACCACGCCGCCCTCTAACCCAGGCCCTGCGGTGCCCCCCCCCCACACCCACCTCCGACCTGGAGTGTGCTTGCCACCGCCAAGCCGGCTGCTGCGGCATTGCCAGCGGCGTGCCGCGGCGGCCTCACCGCACCAGTCCCTGCGGCCCGCCTCCTCCATGACCCGCGGTTCATAGATGCGCGCCGTCCACCTCCGCTCTTCACTCCACCGACAACCACGACTCCTAGCACCAAAACAGGCCCCCCCGTGGACAACCAAAAAGGCGACCTTGTCCAACGCGACGCGACAACAATTACACCACATAACAAACAGCGGCCAAAATAATTACATCCGCCACACCCCCGCCCGGCTGCTGTGTCACAAGCCACCGAAATGGTGGCCTATGACACAAAATAGCCAGTTTTAAAGGAACCAGCGCAAATGCAGCCCAAAATTAGCCCACCCCAGCCCAAGGCTACCAACTAGCCCAAAACCAGCCCACATACGGTGCTGGACTCTACCCCCCCCCACTCCCCTGGCCCAAAACCCCCGGGGGTGGCAGGCCTCCCGCTGGTCGGCCGCCGCCCCCCCCCCCCCAAAAAAGCCCTATTCGCAGGACCCCTCCTTCCTACATTCACACCTCCGGCTGGAAAAAGATACAGCTCACAGAGCAAACTCTGCAACAGTGGCGTAACGAAACTTGAGGGGGCCCCCCTGCAAAACACATGGAGGGGGCCCCCCCGGTGGCCCGGCCCACCACCTACCACTTTGCCCCACCGCCCAAAAATCTGGCATATTTCGATTTGAAACCTCCAACATTTAAATGAAATACCTCTATATTGTCTTTCTCAAAGTTCCAATGAGAAAGTGGGAAACCCTCTTACCATATAAGGTACACCATTTGTAACAATAATGTCAAAAGCAGATTATTTAACTGAGGCAGCATTTAGAACAATGCCAAGGAGCGATCCTATTGTTTCAGGAACTGCAGCAATAAGAACCATGCCAAGGAGCGATCCCATTGTCTCAGGAACGGCAGCAATCAGAACAATGCCGAAGAGCGATCCTATTGTCTCAGGAACTGCCTATGGCTGAAGAATAACTATGAAGGGTCTGAATTAGAATTTATATTAATGGACAATAACATGAAACTTTGAAAGACAAACCCAAACCTGGAATTCCATAAAAACTCGAGTGACAACCAGTGGTGGCTAGTGACATTTGAAAATGTTGGGGCGTAAACGTTGGGTAGGAGAGCACCATGGTGAGTGAGCGCAGCAAGCGAGTCTGAATCATTAAAAGGGAGCTCGGGGGTGCTCCCCCTGAGAACATTTTGAAAAAGAGTGGGTAAATGGTGCATTTTTAAGCAAATGTGAGAAGCAAGAAGGTTAATAGAGCAATTGTGAAAGTGCAGTTATTACATTAATAAAGGGATGTCATATAACAACAACATGGTGGCTGCTTATTCAGAATCACCAGAGAGCTTCATAAGAGACTTCAAGATACAATGCAGAGAACCTCACAGATTTTTTTAATTTAAACTGCAAACAACTAAACAAACAACTAAACAGAAACATTCAAGAAGAAATATTATGATTAACGTATTGTTCACTTTCTGTAGACAAAATCTAGAGAAGTAGTCACTCTGCATTTCAAAAAGTTATATAGCGTGAACACTACCCGAAAGTATTAGCGCGGCTGGCTTTACATGAGCGCGCCAGTCAGTACACACGGAGGACACAATCAGTATCAGTCAGTGTCCTCCCTCCAGTCCTCATACACACAAAGTCAAGAACTGACTGGCGCGCTCGTTTAAAGCCAGCTGCGCTAATACTTTCAGGTTGCGTTCCCGCTATATAAACATTTACACTTTTGAAGCACTTCAAAGAGTGTGTTAACAAAAAAGTATTTGGTTCATTTCATCATGGACTTTGCGAACTCAGTAACAGTGTTAATAGTGAGTTTGCAAAGTCCACGATGGAACGAAATACACAGGGACTCACTGGAAAGAACTACATATGTTTTTATTAGGCACAGGGAGATTCATGATTTTTCCCCAATCCCTAGTATCACAGGATGTTGAGCCAACAACGCCACGCTGACCTTCTCGAACCACACAAACCCAATATTGAAAAAAGCAAAGGAAAGTTGTATTTAAAACAATCTGTTCAAGAATCATTTAATGCTATCAGGGCAAGACTCTACAGAACAGAGCTGGTTTTATCAGGGGCCCCCTGAAAGTCTGGGGCCCTGGGCCGGAGCCCACTTTGCCCATGCTTCAAAAAGTCTCTGGATGGCATCTGACAGTCTTTTTTGGAGCACCTTCCCTCCGCCTTTTCCATGAATTCCCTCACTACACTCACCAACAATGCACCTCATCTCTCTATGGCGCCTTTCTGACAAACATTTCATTTTTTTATAGCGCTACTCATAGTTTACTTACACTTAGTTCTATGATCTGCATGCTACACGTTCTTTGTAGCAGGCATATAAACCCTATGCACTTTGTGGGTGGTTGGAGTGCCCAATTGAGTGCACGGTGAGTGGTGCGACAGTGTGAGAGTAGGGTAAGAGGAGTGACTGCAGGGTGAGTGAGGTGACCATATAAATTTGGGGGCGGATATAAGTGCAGAGTGGGATGAAAGAATGTATGGTTAGTGATGGGCTTGTTTAAGTGAGTTTGCAGATTCAGCAGTGAGTGGGACAGCTGAGTGAAGTGTGACATTAGTGCATGGCGGGTAGTGTGCTTGTGTGACGGCAGGGTGAGGTACTGGGTGAACAGCGCAAGTGCATTGTGAGTGCTGAGTGATGACTGTGAGTGCAGGATGAGCGGGTGAATGGTGGGAGTACATGGTGATCAGTGAGTGCATTGTGATTGCTCTGAGTGCAGGGTGAGCGTGAAAGTGAAGGGCGTGAATGAGCAGTGAGTTGTCTGAATGCTGGGTGCATTCCCAGACACTTGAAGTAACTCAGCATGTTATTGATGGCACCCTAGAGTTTTCAGATACAAGTTAAGCTATTGCTATTATGGCGTTAATCAGGGATCGAGGGTTGAGGAAATAAATCATGTGCTGATCCTGCAACAAACTTCCTGTCTTATGATTAGGGTTGCCAGATCATTATTTTGATCTCCCAGATGGGACAAAAATAAGCAGTCACATAAAGCCATATTTTCAGCACATATCTCTATACTTAGAACAACAAATATAAATAGAAAGCACTTTTAATTGTGTTCTAGGGCTGCCTGAATGATCCATGACTGATAATTAAAGTGAACAAAGACAGCAAAGTCACATTACAAATCAATACATACTTTATTCATAATCCTATTTAGTGTCAAGACGAGGTCTTTCCAAGCTCTTTAAACAACACACTGCTGGGATTTTTCTTTTGGCAACCTTACTTTATATTCCTTTTCATGAAATGCATTCTCACACTACGGCAGTAAACGTAAAATACAAATGTAAGGAATAGGCAGAGTGCGGGCCCAGGGGGTACTGGAACCAGAAAAAAACTAAGCCTTGGTAAACCAGTTTACAAAGGTATGTAAATTTGCAAATGATCTCTGCCCTCGAGGCAGTTCCCTTCAACCCCCTTGCTTCTGGACCTGGAAGCTCAGGTCACCTGCACCCACCGCACACGGCACGCACCATTTAATTTATGAGGTAGGACTGTTACCAACACCGGTGAGAGAGTGTAGTGCTGCCTGTGTGTGCTACAGGGCTGATGGGGCCCCTGGAGGCTGGAAAACGGGGGCTGCTGGAGGCATAACTGCCAAGGTTTCCGATTGCTTATGTGTGACATTTTCATAATTCAGTGTAATTATGAGTGACATTTCAACGACTAGGAGTGACACTTTCTAGTGTGCTAAATCAAGCAATGAAGACGAGGGAAACATATAAATATCAGAAATGAAACCCATTGAAGCAACAAGAAACTCTAAGAAGATCTTAAAACTGCAACAAAGCACCAGAAATGTAATGGCACTAACGTTCCCTTACATAGGAGTGCTACATGGAGACTGTGCTTTGCTGCAGCAGGCCCCAGAGTCAGGGGTTTGAGGAAAGCGGGAGGTGTGGGAAGTCTCCATGCATTGGGTTGCTACCTGGAGACTGTGTGTCACTGCAGCTAGGCCCAGATTCTGGGGTTTTGAGGGAAGCAGAGGCGTGTGAGAAGGCTACAAACACATAGCTGCCAAGAGTTCAGATTGAGTGACATTACCATGGATTCAGTGCACTTATGAATGACCCTCAACTGCCAAATGTGTGACACTTAGTGTGACATTTTCCTGCGAGCAAAACAAAGCAATAAAGTGCTAGGAAATACATAAATATTAGAAATTATACCCCTTTAATCAATGAAAAGCCCTATAATATCTTTCAACTGCTTTAAAACATGTAATGGAAGGGTAAAATACTGATACAAAACTATTTGTCTACCAAGAACACAGAAAAGTAAAGCAATCATCACCATAAAATGTCTTACACCCAGATGCTATTGTATTGCATCCTATTAGCACAGTGAAGTACGTGCTGCTGAGATCGAAAAAACACAGGGTTGATATGTTGATGTTCCAGACAGTAAAAAAAAAGGCAAAATCACAGCTGGTACATATTTTTACCATTTATCCTTATACTTCACACATATAAATAGAAAGCACGCTTAAATGTGTTCTGACCAAATCATACTTAAAGTAAATAAACACAGAAATTGCACATTACAAATTAGTAAATACGATTTTGTTTCCTGTTCGAATAAGGCATGTCCAGGATCCAGGCCTTTGCAGACTCTTAAAATAACAATAAATGGCCGGGAATTTTCTCTTGGAAAGGTGTGAACTCTGAATGCATGAGTCACTCGAGTGCTGCCATTCCAGAACTGCAGTTTAAAACTGTCTCAGAGCACACGGTGAGCCACTGGCAGCTCTCCTCAACATAGCTGCCAAGGTTTCAGATTGCTTATGAGTGACATTTTCATAATTTCAGAGTAATTATGAGTGACATTCAACGACTTTAAGTGACACTTTCTTGCGAGCAAAATTAAACATGATGACAGGCTTTAAGCATCAGGTTATGCTTTGTTTGACCATGGTACCAGAAGTCAGACTGTCAATCCCTAGCTCCCTGTGCTCAAATTGTTCTCTTTCTTTCACAGCCAGTCAGAGGTAGCAGATATGAGCACAGGGGAACGCACATGCCTGATTATAGGCAGCGTATACCACCCCAAAGCAAGCTTTTCTGGTCTCTGGCCATGCAATGTTAGATCACCAAAACGTTTAAATCTAAACACGCTTGTGTATGTATTAAGCAGGTAAAAGGTTAAAACCGTACGGTGGACACAGGCTTTACGGAGTGATTGTGAGGATGGCATTACAGTGTTGTATGCATTGTTCATTGTAAATGCTGCATAAACATCACGTGTTTCAACATCCACTCTAGAGCATCACATTGCATATAGCGAGTCATTACTTGAATAAACTATGTTGCATGTACATAGCTGTTTTATTCTATTAACTGTGAGCGTGCCATAACTCAAGAATTTAAATGTTGCACATAGGAAAACAGCACACAAGGAGTATCTCACATAAGCAAACTAAAACATGGCAGTTAACTCTAGTTTTAAATCTGTAATAGGCACAGTCATATGTTCACATCTCCCTACTTCCTTCGGTTGTAGCTATAGCTGATGCACCTCAACAACACACCTTGTCAGTTGTCCCTAAAATGAAGTGACACAATCAGCTGACTCATGGACACAGCCGCCGACAGGCACTTAACAAGGCTCACGGCAGTCAATGTGAGCTGGCAGCCATGGCACTGTAGTATATTAAAACGAGTCTCTTCAACCCTAATAAAAATTATGATTATCCCAAAAGCGTTTTGCGCTACTTGCCCAGCCCTGCAAACAGCAGCACGGATATGTTGCCTACATTTAAAAGTAAGAGAGCCAATACAGCTGACTCGTGGACAAGTAGCTGAACACTAGACAGCTGAGGCACATAGGCCACTCACAGCAAGCTTAATTATTTAACATTACTCCTCGACTCACAGACACCAAAAAATAATCAAACCCTGGCCCGCCGCCTCCCCCTTACCTCGGACGCACAGAACACACCACAGCAGGGCTGACACAGAGAGCTATCCAATGCTGCTCTGCTGCAAGACGCCGTTGGCAGGCACCTGCCACGTACTGTGTGTGAACTTCTGCTAGAGGGCCCTGGCAGGCAGGTGATCATGATCGCGCTGCAACTGCGAATTTAAAACCAATACTATTGCAAAACAAATAGCAGAGAGATTGTACAGACTTCAGGGGGCACTGGGACACACACTTACTTTGCGAGGCTCACTGCAGCAATTTGGTAAAGGGCCGCCTCGTGCTGGACCCTGCAGGCCCCGTCGGTGACCGTGACGGACTTACTTTGCTTCGGAGTTCGGTTCGGACAGTCACACTCGAGTCCTGAGCGTGGGCGGGCCTGGCTTTTTGTCTTCGACTTCGAGATGAGTTCGAATCAGTTCTTTGTCTTCTGACTTCTTCTTCACTATGGCTATGCGAGCGCGCCCCCTGCCCTGGCCACATGTGACGCCACACCTCACACCTGACCCAGTGTCTTACTGCTTATTGGGCCGCCGACAGTGTTGTACCCCTGGGCCCGGGGCCGGGTGGCTGCTTGGCATTTGTCACCACTCACCAGCAGCCCGCCCCCCACACGGCACGCGCATACGCGGAACGGAATGGAAAGTGAAAGAAAGTCTACTCTGTCCACAGTCCTCCCTGTCCGCCATTTCATAGATTCGAGTGAGTGGCCGTGGCGGCTCAGTGTTATAAATGCTCACAGTAGTCACATCACACCCCGGCTGGGGCCCCCCACCATTTCGGACTTGCTCTCTAGGGGGCCCGCACCATTTCGAAGACTCGGGCGGCGGGCCCCGCCCGGGCCTGGCCTGCCTGCACCATTTTGTAGACTCCTCTCTCCCAGTCCCACAGGGGCCCAGGCCGGGGCCCCGCACCATTTTCAAACACTCGCAGGGGCCCCGGCCGGGGCCCCCGCGGCCCGCACCATTTCAAAAGTCCGCATTGCGCAACATTTTAGAGCCACAATTATAGATGTATTGTAATAATTGTATGACGTGAGGAGGGGCCCGGCCGGGGCCCCCAGGAGCGCGAGGCCCCCCCGCAATGCGGGGCCTGCGGGGGCTTGTGTTACGCCCCTGCTCTGCAAATGGGTCCTGTACATCTAATCGTTGCTCGGTTACACATGCACTCATCGTCGGCGGAGATGCCGAATGCAGGGATGGGTATAAATATTTAGTCACAGTGTCAGAAGGGCGCTGCTGTTAAGCATAATCCGCTCTTAGAGGGGATGAGAAACTGAAGGATTATCGCTGCATTGAGTTCATGTTTGCTTCTGATGTGCTTTCACAAAAGAATTATTTCATGAAAGAGCTTAACATACTTAGGCACAAACAAATGGTTGTTTGAGAACATCAACGCTTTAAGAAGCGTGGCACCCACCGGAGAGGTAATGACAGTGTCTCGTGCGCGTCACCGCCTTCCTTCACAGCTTCATCCTATAATTCTAGAGTAGCATCATGTCAGAGTGAGTGATTACGGCCGTGTGCAATCAAGTCATTTACTGTAAAACGTCCCTGTCATTTGCGTACATTTGTCTGGACCTCCAGGCAGGGTGAATAAGAGGATTATCAGAGTCTAGCTTCTTTTGTGTCCTTGTTACAAAACATTTGTGGAGTAAAATGTGATTTAAGGATACCAAAATACTGCAGTCTAGAGAATCCGGTGGAAGTGCACATGTCTTATGCCATCGCTTCTGAACTGATTGATGTGTGTGTGGCCAGTGTAGATCATGGACTCCCTGTTGTCCCAGCAGGGAACATGTGATTGGCCAATGTAGCACCGGTGCAGGAAGAGAATACAGATCACCCAAGGGGTCGCCTTCGTTGTATGCCCATCCTAGAAGAGGGCTTTTGTGGGGCACAGACAACCCCACAGACTGCAGCCCTTCACGTGGGTGTCACTGGCCATCCATTCCCTGATTCAGAGCCAGAGTATTTCCGTCTGTTTTACAGCGGGGTCATCTGTACTCCTGCAATTTACCATAGAGGAACTGCACCATCAACTAGCTGTTCAATGAGCATGCCTGAGTGCCCTGCGGCGCACTACTGCATCAGCAGATGCACACTATTGTACCACAGTGGGCACTGCAAGATAGTGCCCAGGACTGAAAGGCAGTGGTTGCAGTGCTGTCTCCTCCCAGGGCATCAAAACTTGTCTTATGTTCATTAATGGTCCATCTAGCTGGCAATCCACAGTATTGTCCTCACAGGAACCCCACAGTAAATGTTGGGAAAAAGCAACTCATTGCTACTGTGCCAGAGCAAACTGCAAGTTAAGAATCTTTTCTTCCGCAGTTTGCAATAAAAAATTGTGCCTTTAAGTAGGATTTTAAAAAGTCATCCCTAAAAAGCAAGACACGTAAAATGTAGAACGCAAAAAGCATTGGGTACATAGATTCACAAAAATGCTGTACCTTACAATACAGAGAAGTGTGGCTCAGGGGTTAGAGGCGGCAGACCCGGAAGCTGAGATCGGTCCTGGACCAGGGTTCAATTCCCCGCCTTGGCGGGTCTTGGACTAAAAAAAAATAATAATAATTCCACGGACTCGATAATTCTCGCCCCGGTGCCTCCTCGACTCACGGGTTCACACTCTGCGACTCTGGGCAATAGCTTGCTTAATCTCCACAACGGCCCCTCGCGGCGGGATGCCTGACTTTCACCTTGTGGATACCCTGCTATCTCACAAGGGAATATCAGGACGGGTTCCCTAAGCAAGCGCCGGGACACCCACTGTGGGTAGCCGTGCGCTATATAAGCACAATCTACATTTGCAATGCATAAGAACACGTTGCATAGATGTTGGCGACATACATGTAGGGTGGGCAGGGCCTAATATAACATCTAAATGTGATGTGATGCGCACTGCATCACATTTGGTGATGCAGTGCGCGCAACGAAATTCGTTTTATTTATTTAAATGTTTACTTACCTGAAAAACTCCGTAATCCATACATTACTACCCCCCACCCTGCCCCTCCACCTGCTCACATCACCACCCTACAGAAACACCTACTACCGACCGCTACTGGTACCTACTGGTATCGATTTAACTGACTTGTGAATGACCATGGCTCAGTAGTCTGGTAGCTGGCAACATGGTAAGTTCCTACCTCCTGCTAAGAAAATGTTGTACAGGCCAAAAACCCTCAGAAGGATAACTTTGAAGATGTAGTTGAACAAGGCTAGAGAAGGTTGGCTACATGGCTTGAGCTTTCAAATTTGTAGAAAGGAATTTTCCACAGCAGAAAGCAGCTTTCTCTCTCTCTTTGGAACTTCTTTCACCACCAGACACAGAAGAAAATTTTCCTCGGAGCAAACAGGATTCACTAGGAGGGCATGTAGGCCCATAGACTAGTGGACCAGCTGTAGGCTGGCACAAAAGCCTTGGAAAAATCCTGCTTCCAGTAGATTGACGGTGTGATTCCTCAGCACATGCCTTGTACAACTGAGTTATCCTAGAGTTCAATGCACCCAAAAACAAATATGGTGAACCTCTGTTGCGGTTGTGTGGAAGTTGCTACTGTCCCCAAACTCCAGTGTTGGCATAACTAGGATAGCCCGCTAAGCTTCAAAGGCAATACCCTCCCCCAAGTCACCGCTTGAGATGGGTCTCCTGTAGTACCTTGCTCCAGTGAGGCTTAGAAGATCCTCCGTTCCTGAAGGAAAAATGTGCCACAGCAGTTTACTCAAACTCTAATGTACCTCTTCTAGGTTGTGTTGTGTGTCAATGTTATCCAAGGTAATAGAATCAAGATGAGGCCTTAGTGCTCCACATTTATGGCGGTGTCTTTGTGCATTTCGGATGCCAGATGAACAGGGAAGTATGTCAATTTGTAATAACAGTTTAGGAAACTTCTGAATGTCAGTGTTAAAGAGTACCTTTTTGGAAACTCAATTGCGTAGTAACATGCAGGCTGCATTCTGTGGCACAGACTTTCTAACTTTTCAGACAACGCACCGCACTAAGTCAACTTACCGCACTGCATTGTGTGAAAGGGAGAGCGCAGAAATTAGCCATATCTACTAAAATATGGCACACTCCTACTTTCTCATTGCGCTGGCGCACTTCAGTCAGCTCAGCATGCAAGGGTGCCTGCGTTACAGGCAGAATTGTTTTTGTGCAGAAAAAGATAGCTTCAGGCACAAAAACAATCCTTAGAGGCATATTCTTCTTTCAGTGTGTGCATACCCCTTGTTACACCTCTCTCAGGCAGGTGCGATATTTTGTTGAAAACCCAGGTTTACTGCCTTTAGTAAATCTAAGATTGCTTCAAAATTCACAAGCGGATGCTTGGGAACCCCCATCTAATCCCTACCCAACGCATTGAAATGCAACGCAGCCCAAGGTGCTGCATTGCATTACTTTTGTTTAGAAAGGCAGGAAGGTGAAGCAAATTGTTCCTTGCATGGCTTTGTAATTCTTGACTAGTATTTTGCGTCATGGCTGCTCCAAAAAAGTGGTGCAACCGCGATGTAAACTGTCAGTCAGTCGGGCCTCTAGGTATTTGTAAGTGAAAAGGAGACCTCCACCGGAAGGTTGACTCAACCATTTTGGGAAATCCTAACTGAGTTAGAAAAGGCAACAGAGCTAGAACATTCCAGGCCATATTTATCTTTATTTCATGCAATGCAAAGCAGAAAGACACTTTGCTGCACTGTGTGAAAGGGAGAGAGGCACGTGTAAACCATATCTATCGAGATATGGCGCATTTCTGCCTGTGCTGTACACTTTCAATAGGAAGAGTTTCCAAACCTCGATCTTGTTTGAAAGTTTGATACACGCCATGGATACAGAGGGCACAATTGCCCTTCACGTGTGTACATTCCACAGACTAGCTCCTATATAGACACAGTAAGAAGCAAAGAACCCAGCCATATCTGTTTAAAACAACTGGAAGACTGAAGAAAAAAAATTCCAGTTCGCAAATTTATTGTTTGACATTTGTTATATGTTTTCTGTATGTTCATCTTGGTGAGATTATTGTCTTTTTATATGTTTGCTTATTTGTTTTATTCATGTATGTTTAATGTATTTTACATCCTTTATACACTCCAGGTGCCTTCTCCAGGAGTAAACAATTGTACGCTCAGATAAAAAGGCTGAAATACATTTGTATACATTTTGAATATACCTCCAGTGACTAATTCATGTAATCACTGAAAAAACTATGATGTAATAATTTGTTCCTACATTATTCCATTTCTTGTTTACCTCTGCCTCCTCTGGTGCAAAAACTGCTGCCTTGTACCAACGCAGGCCCCCCTGCACCATGCAGCACATGTAGAAAGAGGAAACAACGAGGAGAAATAAAGATATTTCTCCTCGTTATGCCTCTCCCGGGAAAGTGCAGCATTCTGACACAGTCTCAGGTATATCAATATGGGTAAATCTGGAAAAGCTACAGAATCTATGGGTGGATACATGGGAACACCTATGCTCCACCTATGGAATGCCTCCCTGGGGCAGACTAACACAAGGCAACATCTTATGTTGCCTTGCATTGCTCCACCAGATTTACCAAGCCATGCAGGGCCACACAAGGTGGCCTTGAGTGTCTTAGTAAATCTCTTTATAGATTGTGCATCACTCTGTGTAACTTTGAGTGGTACAAGTGTGACGCAAACACTTATTAAATGTGCCAGTCGAATACTAACAGATATGTTTCCTTTGTTTGATAGGTTCCCTTTATCTAAGATTTGTTTTGTTCAATGCACACAATATACTATTGTATAAAACATCAGAACATTCTGCCACGAATTGTGAAGGACATACCTTTGAAAATGATAAAATGTTTACAAACAGCGCACAGATTCCAGTTGAACCAGTCTAATGTGACCTCACCCTTTCCAAGGCTAACATATTATTTTCTGTTATAGTTTACATGTTCAAAAGCCCATATAAATGGAATTACCATTCACATATGCTGTCTGTCTTTGATTGGCTATGAAATGGGCTAGGTAATGCAGTGGATAATAGACTGTATGGGGAAGTGTGCATTGACTTACTACTGTGTGTGAAAGTGAGTAGCTTGTTCCGTAGTGTACACTTGACTACCATGGGTAGGTAGAATTTTACACAGCATTATCATGCAGTTAAAGGAGATTTTCGGTTTTTTAAAACCAGCTACGCCTCCAATATCACGTTGTCTCTGTCTTTGTCGTTGACCCTAAACCGCGTGACACGTCCTTTCGGCCAGGTTTGCTCTATTCAAATACCACATACATACAGAAGGTAAAGTTATCTGGTAGAATTTGGTGGGTGCCCTTAAGCAATATTACACTGAATGTAATTTGTGTAAAAATGTACCTGGTTCATCACATAATGAATGACTTTGGTCCAGTACTAGGTGGGGCATCCCACTGCAAAAGAAGCGCCAAAAGCAGTGGGTTAAATGCACCGGTTCTAGCAGTGTCACTGACTCTCAGAACATCTTGAGTTAGATAATTACATGAGGAACCTCCACCCTTCTACATAAAGAGCAACTTAGGGAATGATGTGAGAAATGACCCACCCCCCCTCTCCATCCTCTGCGGTCGGAGCCCTTAACTCACCATTACCCAAAGCTGCCCATTTCCGCACAAATGCCTATGGCGTTCCCTTGCATAGTCACAGGATGATGTAGCAATGATGCCACCCAAGGGGTGACCTCTGCTACAGGACATGTTCGGTGGGTCTTGGAACATTAATCAAGGGCATTGGATATCCCCTCATTTGCATAACGACTGCCGCCATGTATTTAGGGGCAATGCTTTAAGTGGGCTGGTGCTGTCCGGTACTGAGTACCTGCATTTCCTTAATATGAAAGGCTGAGTACCTGCACTTTTCAGCACTGCAGCAATGCATTTAATGGAAGAGTACCAGCACTTCTCCAACCCAAACAGGCACTGTCAATAGCAAGTACCATCACTTATCTGCTTCCATTTAAAGCACTGAATAGGTGGCCATCGCATCAAAGAATGTGAAGCACTCCAGAAACACACTCGAATTCACAGAAAGGGCAGTGGTTGTAATGGTGAAAAACATTTTTAGTAAAGCTTGTCTTTTAAATATGTTATATTCGTTTCACATCCATCGACATCAAAAGCAGCCATAGTTTTGTTGGCAGATGCTTGGGAACATCACCTATATGAAGAGTATACACAGAAACAACTCGAATTGACTTGTTATCAATAGAATGTACAAGGACTCGAGTTTCACATGAGACTGTGCAAAGCTGTAGAGGTTTATCCTGTGCTACCATCATAAAGGTTTTTTTAAAATATGCTGGAAACGTGGCAAAGAACACTTTTAGTAGGACAATTCTCTCACTGAAAAAATATCTTGTTGGTCATGTGTTTTGCTAAAAAAAACTTTATGGTAGATTTTGCAACTTTTTAGCAACATTGAATTCATTTCACATGCTGACCTATAACAAAAAATCTAGGCTTAACTAGAAAGGAACATCTAGCTAACTTTCTGATGTTCACTTCTAGCACGTCCTTACTCATTCCATGTGAAGTTCAGCGCCCGCAATCCGAGACACTGAAGATCCGCCATGCTAATCTGTGAATGCTGATTGGTAAAAACTGCATAGATTGGCAGATGCTGTAGTTTACCTTCTCACATGCTGATTGTGCTAAGTATTCTTACCAAAGATGTCTTCATGTCTATTACACAAGTCAACGCCGACAATGGGTTAACTATTGGTTGATAGTGCCATCAGCAGATGAACAGTGGCTGCTAACATGGGCAAGAGATTATAGCTTGAGCTGAACTCTGCACTACTTGAAAGAGTATGAAATATACAATGGACAGAGAAAAACATCACAATTATGGAAACCAAACAAACTGTTCTTTTACATTGGCAGAGAAGTGTGTACAGCCCAAGTCTTACAGAAAAGGTGGTACGGTAACACTATGTTATAATCTTAGTACAGCCGTGCTAAAAGCAGGATAACATTTGCCCAACATTATAACAAACTGCTGGACTTGCTTGAAGTACATTTTCATCAAGACTGCCCAAGTTCTCTCAAAGACCCTGCACGGATGGAGTGGCCCCAGAGAACTCATCAAGGCCATGACCAAAGGGTGGCTTAGCAGGGTAGGGAGGCACCTCAAAGGCACTCATCCCTTTGCAGCTATCATCAGACTTCCCACCAGAGATTTAGGTTAAAATTAAACGTTTTGGAGGTAAAAAGACCAAATGGGCCAGTTGACTTCAGACCCATGCATAAAGGCATCAGTTTGTGTAATCCTTCTCCTCCTAAGGTTTACTGCCAGAGAAATGCAATTGCCACCTAAACAAGTAAGCAACATTTGTACTCCAATAATCCCCGCCTGGCTTTGCAGTAGTATCTTCTCAGCTTCACACCTGCAGTTCTTTTTGCAGTGAATTAAATATTTCAGTTCATATTAATAACCCGTAATGATAATCATAGTAAATAGCATGGCTCACAATATACCTTGAAGTGGCAGATATTTCATTTCAATAGATGTATATTGATTGTCTGCTGTATTATGAATAATTATGTAGGAAGATAACGGTCAGGGGAGACCACTTGGGTCCTCGTGTAGTCTAGGCTACTAAAGTATTTTAGACAGCGTTAGTCAGGTAGAAGTAATGTAGTCCAGGCGGGACTGGATATGCAATATATGCTGGGACACAAGGTTTGGTATAACATCACATTTATTAACAGCATAAACGGAGTATCATAGTGCAATTTTGATAATAGTTCTGGTGTTCAAACAGAAAGTGAAAGTGCGTGAAGTGAGGAGTGTTCGTGACACTAAAATTTAAATCGCATTGATAACAACAATACTCAAAACTCCAAATTAATTAGTTGCAGTTGCAGTAATGGAGTTTTGGTTGTAAAGATCGACGGCGTTTGGATATCATGAATGTGAGATCATCATCAGGACGAGACAAGTGTGTTCAGGTAGAATTTATGCAGATTGATACGTGCTGAAAACCGGAAATTCAGAGGTACAGACTGTGCAATTGAATTGCGAGCGGGAGAATTTTGAAGGCCACGGGGGCAATAGCTGACGGAGAAGCCTGTGAATGCTCGGGTGTGTGGTCGGAGTGCAGCAAGAAGGAGAGTACATTTTGTGATTAACCTGCTGGCGAGGAGTGACAGGTCTCCGTGGTTTGTGATCAAATCACAGAGTGCCAAACCGGGGCAGATGAATGAGAGTTAAACAACGCACTCATGGGCTTCTCCATCAGCTGTGGCCCCCGTGGCCTTGAAAATTCTCCCACTCGCAATTCAATTGCTCAGCCTGTACCTCCGAATTCCCTGTGTTCAGCATGTATCAATCTGCATAAATTCTACCCGCTCACACTTGTCTCGTCCTGATGATGATCTCACATTCATGAGATCGAAACGCCGTCGACTTTTACAACCAAAACTCCATTACTGCAACTAATTAATTTGGAGTTTTGCATATTGTTGTTGTCAATGTGGTTTAAATTTTAATGTCACGAACACCCCTCACTTCACGCACTTTCACTTTCTGTGTGAGCACCTGAACTATTCTCAAAAATTACACTATGATACTCCGGTAATGCTGTTAATAAATGTGATGTCATACCAAACCTTGTGTCCCTGCATATATTGCATAACCAGTCCCGCCTGGACTACATTACTTTGTTCTACCTGACTAAAGCTGTCTGAAATACTTTAGCAGCCTAGACTACACGAGGACCCAAGTGGCCTCCCCCTGACTGGTGTCTTCCTACATAGGTATCCACCCCTGGTTACACTACTGGGGTTTCCTTGTTCTTCAAAATATATATACTATTGAATAATGACAGACACTGTGGGCATGATTTACAGAGAACGTTTTTAAACTTACAACTTATACCTATAAATGAAAGCAATTTACACATGCTTAAATTACACCCTAGTTCCATAATTTTAAATACTGGCATAAGTCAGAAATTCAGAATTTGTACCCGTTTTTTGACAAAGCTTCTAAGGAACTCACATGTTCAATATTTAAAGTAACAATGGTTTGGGTAGATGCACAGCAAGCTTAATAGTTTTTTTCTTTGGGTTAACCAATTCTGTTAAATTTAGCGGTGCTCAACACGGTGGCGTCGAGGGTCCTACGACGTCGAATTTAATATTAACAATTGTGAGACTAGAGGGCCTCTAGTCTCATCCCTTGATAGGCACTCGCATTCTTGATGTTTCTTAGGTAAAGAAAACAACTTCCATTCAATGTTCATTTGTAATTCATTCCATTTATGTTAGTGTTATTTTTGTAGAATTCATTCAACTTTCTTCATGATCAAAAATTCAACTTAAAAATCAGGCACTGTCATTTTTCACATATCCAATGCATTTCGAGCATTGATGGCATGCTCTTCATCAGGGAATAGACACTAGGAGCAATCATATAAACAACTATTAATAAAAAATTAATTAAAAAATAGTAAACAATTTATGACATAACTATTCAACGTCGACTAGCTATCGTGCAGTTAAAGAATATAAAATACAAGATGCAAGTGCAGAATCATGCGTTTCTATCGAGCAGTGGCGTGTTAAAAAATTCTCAACGTGCGTCGTATGTGTTAAGATCAAACACCGGGGGTTGGAAAAAGTATAATAATTTGCTTACATGCCCTTCGTTATCTTTTTGTCCAAGAATCTAAGGGAAAGGAGTAGACAAGGGGGGGTTTCTGTCAATGCCTGTGGGCTAAGCGACAATCCGTGATACTTTTAAGTATCGGTGTTCGTGAACACTAACCTGGTGGGTAACGAATAGACGAGAGCTGTCCGGAACTCATCTCTGAGAAACGCCGGTGAAGCAATGGCTTCCCGCGTTTACTAAGTTCAAAAGTTTGGGTGTCACGTGGTGTGTCCCGTGAGATGGGAGTAGAAAAAAGACTAAGTGAATCGTCTGTGGGGACCGAAGTGGAGTTCTAAATCTTAGGTGCTGTCTGTACTCGATATCACTTCGTGTTAATCGACTTGAATGGATGGTAGGGATTGGGTATTTAAGTGTTTTAAAAAAAGTGAAAGATAGTGAAAAATAAAAAATGATGAAAAATTATATCTGTGAGTCCTAGGATCGAACTGGACTGGTGGCGGTTATGGGATACATCGTGCTTGATTCATGTAGCTATGATAGAAATGGAACTAAAGCAGGTGAATTTGAGAACTATAGTGTCATGATCATAGGGACATACACAATAACATCAAGATCAGTATACAGAGCAAATTGTTCACAGATAACAAGAAAATTCAATTCTCTCGTTAATCCCCATCGGATTTTGGGTGGATAATTTATAAATCCAGTAATTCTCACGCCTCAGGAGAAATTTGTTGTTGTCTCTCCCTTCTTCTTTTAGTACCGTCTCAAGAACAATAAACTTCATTTGAGAGACATTATGTTGTTTTTCTGTGAAGTGTGCTGAAAGAGCTGACTTCATGTTTTTAAGTCTGCTATTGGACTTGTGTTCGGTTAGACGTATTTTGATACGTCGCTCAGTTTTTCCAATATACATCTTCCCGCATGGGCACTTTATCCCATATATCAGGTTGCTGCTGTCACATGTTGCGTTCACTCTGAGTTTAATGGGATTGCCTTGACTTGGGTGATTCACAGTGGAACCCCTGATGATATTGTTGCAATGCCCACAATTTAGGCAAGGTTTAGTTCCCATGTATGTGATACTTTCCTTTGGTTTACTTTGTAGGATTTCTCCCAAGTTTTTCGCTCTGGTGTATGCGAATAAAGGTGGTTGACTGAATGCATTTTTGAAATCTGGTTCGAGGTTCAGGATTGTCCAATGTTTCATTATGGTTTGTTTGAATTTTTTACTGCTAGTAGAATACTTTGAGACCACTACTATCCGTGGTTGTTCAGGCTTTACCGTTGGTGTCAGCAGTTTAGATCTGTCTGAATCCTCAATTCTCTTTTTGGTTTCTTGTACTAAGGTTTTTGGGTAACCTCTCTTCAGGAATTTGTTAGACATCTCATTGAGTCTTAGGTTAAGAATGGTTTTGTCTGAAGCAATTCTTTTGACTCTTGCCATCTGGGAGTATGGTAAATTCCGTATCAAATTGGGTTCGTGAAAACTAGAGTGTAGTAACATATTATTCCTGTCGGTGGGTTTAACGTACAGGTCAGTGATGAATCCATTTTGGGTTACAGTCATTTTTACATCTAAAAAATTAACCGATGTATCCGAGATATCCCAAGTTAATTGAATTCGATGGAATTGAATTTATTGAGTGCCATTCTCAATGTCTCTTCGGTATCTGTCCATATGATGAAAAAATCATCTATGTAGCGTAATATCATTCTCAAGTGATTGGTCCATCCAATATCTTTCAGTATGTGTTGTGTTTCATACCAGTGCATAAAGGTATTGGCATACACAGGTGCAGCCGAATTGCCCATAGCCATCCCGGTAAGTTGTTGATACCATTCGTCATTCACTCGGAAGTAACTATGATAAAGGGTAAAACACATGAGCTCCGTAAGAAACAGTTGAAAGTCTTGGTCTAAATCCGTGTTCAACAAAGCTGATTCCATAGCTTCAATACCCATATCATGGGGTATGCTTGTGTATAAACTGCAAACGTCTGCAGTACATAGGATCCCTTTCTCTGTTGGATTGAGTGTAATCTGTTGTAGTTTTAGCAGAAATTGTGATGTGTCTTTAACGTACGTTTGAGTGGATTGTACTGATGGTTGGAGATATCTGTCAATCAGTTGTCCTATCGGCTGGTGTATGCTTCCCCTAGTCCGATTGCAATCGTCATTATGAATACTTCAATGTATAAAGACAAAGTGATGGAACATGTCAAGGACAAGACAACGTACAACAAATTGGAATCTAATCCAACTCAGGAATACTCAAAAATTTTGAGGCATATCATTGACCAAGCATGTAAACAGGGAACCATCACGGAAAGGACCAAAAACTTTCTGATAACCACCAATCCTAGAAGTTCGACTTTAAGAATGGTACCCAAAATCCACAAAAACCTCAATGATCCACCTATGCGGCCGATAGTTTCTACTAGGGGAAGCATACACCAACCGATAGGACAACTGATTGAATTACTGGATTTATAAATTATCCACCCAAAATCCGATGGGGATTAACGAGAGAATTGAGTTTTCTTGTTATCTGTGAACAATTTGCTCTGTGTACTGATCTTGATGTTATTGTGTATGTCCCTATGATCATGACACTATAGTTCTCAAATTCACCTGCTTTAGTTCCATTTCTATCATAGCTACATGAATCAAGCACGATGTATCCCATAACCGCCACCAGTCCAGTTCGATCCTAGGACTCACAGATATAATTTTTCATCATTTTTTATTTTTCACTATCTTTCACTTTTTTTAAAACACTTAAATACCCAATCCCTACCATCCATTCAAGTCGATTAACACGAAGTGATATCGAGTACAGACAGCACCTAAGATTTAGAACTCCACTTCGGTCCCCACAGACGATTCACTTAGTCTTTTTTCTACTCCCATCTCACGGGACACACCACGTGACACCCAAACTTTTGAACTTAGTAAACGCGGGAAGCCATTGCTTCACCGGCGTTTCTCGTCTATTCGTTACCCACCAGGTTAGTGTTCACGAACACCGATACTTAAAAGTATCACGGATTGTCGCTTTGCCCACAGGCATTGACAGAAACCCCCCCTTGTCTACTCCTTTCCCTTAGATTCTTGGACAAAAAGATAACGAAGGGCATGTAAGCAAATTATTATACTTTTTCCAACCCCCGGTGTTTGATCTTAACACATACCACGCACGTTGAGAATTTTTTAACACGCCACTGCTCGATAGCAACGCATGATTCTGCACTTGCATCTTGTATTTTATATTCTTTAACTGCACGATAGCTAGTCGACGTTGAATAGTTATGTCATAAATTGTTTACTATTTTTTCATTAATTTTTTATTAATAGTTGTTTATATGATTGCTCCTAGTGTCTATTCCCTGATGAAGAGCATGCCATCAATGCTCGAAATGCATTGGATATGTGAAAAATGACAGTGCCTGATTTTTAAGTTGAATTTTTGATCATGAAGAAAGTTGAATGAATTCTACAAAAATAACACTAAAATAAATGGAATGAATTACAAATGAACATTGAATGGAAGTTGTTTTCTTTACCTAAGAAACATCAAGAATGCGAGGGCCTATCAAGGGATGAGACTAGAGGCCCTCTAGTCTCACAATTGTCAATATTTAAAGTAATCATTGTACCAGCTCCCACTATATGAAGACATTACATAAGTATACTTTTATGTTGAATATGGGTGAGGAACTGCATATTTATGTCTGGTTTAAATTAAAGTTCAATTCCTAATAAGTTTGTTTATAAAAGTGAGATTTCTGGTTATTTGGCGCATTGTAATTGTTACTTTAGTCCTGTGGTTGTAATTTGGGAATCCCCAGAGGTGTGCACGTAGAACAGTTAGGGAAATCCAACATAAGTGAGGTGTACACCCAGAGCAAACTCACTCAGATGTAACTTTTTGGGACTTTGCTAAAAGGTTCGAGTACATTTTCCATGTTTACCTGCACACCTGTATTACAAGCTAAAAGTAAAGACTCCTCTGCTGCAGAAGCATCCATTTACCCACTATTCGCAGGGGGTGGGAGAAGAAAGGCCAGATTAGAAGAACATGTTTTAACCGCATCGCTGCAGCGGCTATTCCACCGCAGCGCTAAGGGGGCGGGGTGGCCGCGTGGCGGGCGCATGCTGGTGACGGAACCACTCCGTCACCAGCCACGGTTGGGCTGTGTTCATGATGGAGCGGTTCCGTCATGGCCCCGCCCGCTCAATGGAACGCCCAGCGCAGGCGCGGAATCCGCGCCGCGCAGGCGCGGCAAGCGGGCCATGACGGAATCGCTCCGTCATCAGCACAGCTCAACCGCAGCTGATGACGGAGCGGTTCCGTCATCAGCATCGAAAGGGTTAACATGAGCAAAGAAAGAAATTCCAAAGGGTTTTCTGAACATGAGTAAAATAAATCCTAAACTTCCTATACTTACACGTGTCAATCAATCAATCAATCAGTATTTGTAAAGCCCACTAATCGCCATGGGGATATCTAAGCGCTGCATGGGGGTAGCTATTCGAATATCCAAGTCTTGAGGCCACTCCTGAATTTGGCGAGGGAGGAGGAGGTTCAGAGATAGATGGGGAGGTCGTCCCAATCCTTGGCAGCGAGGTGGGAGAAGGCGCGTCCTCTGGCTCAAGTACAATGAATTCGGGGGACGTTGTTGAGGGCCAGGAAGGAGGGCCACATGTGTCTGTTGGGGTGGTGGGAGGTCAGGCAGTTGTTCAGATATTCGGGTCCAGTGTTGTCGAGGGCTTTGTAGCCATGCATGAGCAGTTTGAAGTGGCATCTCTTCTTCATGGGGAGCCAGTGCTGGTTGCAGAGGTGGGGGGGGGGTAATGTGGGCTCGCCCTGGCAGTTTGAGGATGATTCTTGCCGCTGTGTTTTGGATGGTTTAAAGGCGTTTGAGGAGGAGGGTGGTGCTCCCGGCGTACAGGGCATCCCATAGTCAAGTCGACGAGTGATGAAGATTTGTGTGACTGTTCTCCCGGCGTCTGTTCCGTTTACTACTTATGCAAATTTAGGACAATGCAAATACCTGCAGGTGTCTTTTTGTAGTGAATTCGATAATACAGGACTGTTCCCATGGCAGTCACAAGTTGGCCTTGTTTTGGACTGATGGTGTATTGAAAATCCCCTACAGACATAACTTCAGTAACTTCCAGGAGTCAATAGGGTATGCCTGTTTTTATCAATGTGGCTCTGTGCCATATGTGTTCATTCTTAATTCGAAAAGGAGCTTGACATCAGTTTTATGAGCTTTGATCTTTCTATTCCAAACAGGGGCACCCCGTTTTTCATAGGAACCGTGGTGATTTTGTAATTGTTCCGTGGGTTCAATTATGCATCATTTTACATATGTATAAACTTAGCTCTTCTGTCATGTCTGTGTCCCGGCCCTCAAGAGAATAGACACATGAATGGTTTGGAAAAAATGAACTGCAGCTGAGTCAGAGTTCTTTTTGTTTTGACATGCATGCCCGAGTTGAGTCTGTATAAGTAAGTGCTTCAAGTAGTGTGCCGCGGGCCAGTGTTCTAAGTGCACTGAAATTGAATCGCTTGTTTATAAAAGGAGATGACACAAAACGTATATTTCACAAGAGAGTTTGGAAGGTACATTTACAACTGTAAAAGAAGAAACGAGGCCATCTTTGCAAGTTAACCATTGTTCTGGCCTGGTATTTGGGGAATCCTTGCTTCAACATTCCAAATGTTATTGGTCAACATTTTGATGCCTATTGCCACTAACACTTGGAGTCATACTCAGAATTCAGGAAATTAGTGAGTAGCACTCATAAGATTGTTGAGGATAGATCATGAATTATGTGCATCCTCCAATGATGAAGGAAATCTTTTAGATCGGAAAAGTGGACCACTTTGGATCGGAGTCATCTGTTCAATCACTTGCCATGGCCTGCAGGCGGCAGTGCGTATTAACTGTGAAAATTAGTGCACTAAGTTGGCTTTGGGACGCGTACACCTTTTTCTCTGCTTCATGATTGTCTGTTTTTATTTTTTTGCATGATCCTGCCCAATGTGAATGTAGTTGCACCGCCTTCATGTGCAGTAGTCACTTTTTTGTGAGTTTCAGATGGTATATTATTTCAGAGTTTATAGTATTGGCACTTTTTATGAGTGCCCCTGTGGGGGATGCATTATTTATACCTATGGCGCGTTCAGAATTTACTGTGTGCACCTATTGCTAGTATTCCCCACAAAATGGGTCCTAACAAGCAAATGATGCTTTCTGAACTCAAGTCTGCATATCCCAGTATTTTTCAGGTCATTTCACCCTGGTAAATTTCCTCATGTTTTTATGCTAAAATTAATTCAGGGTGCAGTGTTTATCAGACCCTGGAGTTACTAGGGGCAATAAACTCTACACCACTTGTAAACATAGTCCCTTTGCAGACTTTGCTCAAGGATTGTTAAAAACCCAGACATCGAGGAAATGGTCTCCAAACTGCTTGATATTTGTGGTTAGTGTGCAGATATTGCACTGTCCTCAAATGTAGTGTGTGAAATGCAATGCCATTTTAGAATATACATACCGTAAAACATACACAATGCTTCTTCACATATACCTGCAGCAGGAATGCATGAGTTATCAAAATAAAATGTGTTGACAACCTTCATAAATGTTGATGATGTTACCCTGATATTCTTTGTGCCCCTTTCTTAGAGATCGAAAATAGCTGTGTATGAGAAAATGTGGTCCTACATGAAATCGGCAGAGCCATCCGTGTTTACCAAAACGACTGATGACGGCGTGGCCAGAGTGCGCAAGTCGAAGGGGAAGTTCGCCTTCCTGCTCGAGTCGACCATGAATGAGTACATCGAACAGCGAAAGCCCTGCGACACAATGAAAGTTGGTGGAAACCTGGACTCCAAGGGCTATGGTGTGGCAACTCCAAAAGGCTCCACATTAAGGTGGGTGGAATAATATAACAATAACCCCTGTTGTTATAGTATTCCACCTACCCTGATGTAGTGTGTTTGTCAGTTTCTTTCTTGTGGATGTCTTGAGGTAACACAGTTTAAACTCTTGAGTATTCCCCAAGTTTAAAGAATCGGTAATTTATCGTTATATTTATACTTTTCTTAATGCATCCAGTTTTTTAAATGTTTTATCTATGTGTTGTCCTTTCTGACTGTTTGTCTGGCTTTTAGTTTAACAATTTTAATGGCTTTTTCAATGTAAATGTTTAAAGCCGCCTTTAATTGACGATATTTTAATTGCATGCTGTGGTGTTCCTGTTACCTTTTCGTGTCAAAGACAATGTCCCCACCCCGCACACTTCAGTTTTTTTAATATCCGCTATATGCCACCGCCCAATTATTTAACCCTGTTCTCGCTGTGCAAACCTTTCCGCTAGCCCCACATTTTGTGAAAATTAGCCAATTTGTCCTCTTGTGCTCTTTTTTATACGTTACAATTTCTCAAGCATCAACTGCATATTCTTACAAGTTATGTTTTATCGTTTCAAGAAATGCTGTTAACCTGGCAGTATTAAAACTGAATGAGCAAGGCCTCTTGGACAAATTGAAAAACAAATGGTGGTACGACAAAGGAGAGTGCGGCAGCGGGGGAGGTGACTCCAAGGTCAGCCTCAATGTCACCACAATCGGGTACCTTAGTCACGAGTAATCGGCAAGGCTGTTATTTTGCTATCCTACAATGAGTATATGGTGCATTTGGAAACCTCTCTCAAGTCGTGACAAATACGTGTCAAACACTTGTGACAGTAGCTTTTAAATTTCACTCTCGAATTTGTATCACCAACAAGTTTGATCCTACATGGGACCCTTATTCAGCTAACAGATCTGTCAGGCTCCAATAGTGTTCTTGTTTTTTATCTGTAAACATAGAGCTGCCCTTCAAGGGTTGGTTCATTTTTAACTGAGCAATGAAGACGCATTGGCAAAGAAGTCGAAATCACACCCACTCCAGTCGCGATTTTTTTATTTTTATGGAATAAGTCATCCATTTTGTTATCCATTGTTCAGTAGTCAGTTGCATGTTGCGACTTGTTTTGGCAAAAAAGTAACTTGCTTCTGACTACTGAAAGAAAACCCAAGTGGAAAGGAAACGTATTCTTGCATGAAGATAATTTGCAGTTTTGGGCACAGTGCTCACAGATTATGCAGTCATTTTTTTGCTGCTAAAATACGTTTTAGGGCAAAACAAATGGTGTAGAATCTAGGGGCAGAAAGTGCTTTTTTATTCTTTTGTAGAACATATACAGTCATCCCCATCGTGTCCCTGCACGTTTTTGCACCTTCCACTGCGTCATTGCACTTGGGGCGGCTTTTTATGAAACCGTCTCCAAAAATGGCGCACTGGAATGTCCAAAAAAAGTGCAACGCAAAACACAAGTTTGCATGATGAAGCGGACGCTCGAGTAGAACATCTATTTGATTTTATCAACTGAGTGGCTCTCCCATGCTCTCCAGTCAACGATGACTCAGAAGTGTTGTTCATCCCTAAAATGGACGCCATTTCTGGGTCATAGTTCACGGCAGAGCTTGGGAGCTACCGGCTCTAGGCTTTTATTGGCATTCTGGTGTGTCCTTCTAAAACCTGTTCTTTTCAGCATTTTCCATTACAGAGGCTCCATTTTGTCTCCACTCTTTGAGGCGCTTGTTGTAATTCTATGGTTCTACTTGGCTGACTACTGTTGAAAAGCTAATTTGTTGCCATCAGTGAAGTAGGAGGATAGAAATGGAAGAACATATTTACGGTGAGCAAGAGCTATACAGTAGTAAAGAAATCAGAAGAAGGCAAAACTAGAAAGGTAAGTAATCTATTGTCTAAGCTAAAGCAAGCAGAGGACAGAGAACTTATTTGCTGTACCTGCAAAATGCTGAATTCTAATGGTCTATTATGCCTGGAGATTGTATGTTTTGTAAATAACTCTCTCTCTATATATATATATACCAGCAATATGAAATCAGAGGCATGGTCCACATTGTGAGAGAGAATGCTTAACATTTGCAATAATTTTGAATTAAGTTCTTGTATTTACAACTCATGTGTTTAGATTTCGAGCAAACACACAATAGTAGTCACACAAATTACTATGCAGTGCTACTTTTTGCATACATTGGATTCGCACAAGACAATGCAACATTTATAGGCAATATTGTGGGAAATGAGCATGTTGCAAAATCCATGAGTGAGCTTTCCATTAAACCCATTTAAATTCCTGCTTGCACATGTCTAGCAAGTAAGAGGTCTTGTTCATACTGTGTGAAATACATAAAACTATGTGGGGCTGGTTGGTGGGACTAAGTTGGTTGCACAGCTCCACTGCCTAAGTAAAGTATAGAGTTGCACCGAGATTGTTACTTTGCCTGCTTCCACAGAGTAGCATGCAGAGCGTGCATGGTCCAGCTACTTAAACGTCTGAGGGGGGATACAGATTGATAGACCTCTGTCCATCATTCACTTTTACTATCTGCCCAAAAGGAAGAGGGCTCCGGATGCTAAAATGCGAGGAGGAATGTGGGACGGGACACCACTGACTACTCATTTGACTGTAGCAGTTTCAATTAAGAAAGAGGAAGGAGTCCACCTTGGACAACTTCCACTTTACTCCTTCTTAGGGCTAATCTTGGGCATGTAGGCTAACAAACACATTTGCAACAATTAATGCATGCTACCCTACCACACTCCTGTAAGAAATATCCCACATTGCTAATTGACTGTAGTAGCTCACTAAAAAGCGTTCAATAATGATTGTCCTATCAATGGGGCTGATTCACAGAACTAACATGACAAAATCCTAAACTTACTACTTTTGGTATTCACAGAAGGCATTTAGTAGTCTTAAATTAGGATTTTGTCTAAAATTAGGATTTTGTCCTAAATTAAGATTTTGTCTTAAATTAGGATTTTGTCCTAAATTAAGATTTTGTCTTAAATTAGGATTTTGTCTTAAATTAGGATTTTGTCTTAAATTAGGATTGTGTTTTAAATTAGGATTTTGTCTTAAATTAGGATTTTATCTTAAATTAAACTTAAGACAAACTTAAGTTAAACTTAAGTTTAATTTAAGACATAATCCTAGTGTAAGACAAAATCCTAATTTAAGACAAAATCCGAATTTAAGACTACTAAATGCCTTCTGTGAATACCAAAAGTAGTACATTTAGGATTTTGTTGTAAGTTAGTTCTGTGAATCGGGCCCAATGTCTTTATCATGAACCAAACTAGTTCTGTACCTGTGCATTACCAGCTTCCATCCCTCTTTGTGCATTTGTAAATTCATAGCCATTCATTATAAGGGGCCTGGTGTGTTCTGTCCCTTGCACGGATCTCTGTTTTCATAGGGATCTGAATTACAAGTGATGAGGGGTTTATTGCACTTGTTAATTGCCTATTGTGATAGCATTTGCAATCTCTCAGATATGTCTCCGCCAGAACAAATGTGCCAAAATATATGGGGTGTGTGGGGCTGTAATTGCTGAACTATGTGGATTTTGGTGCAGAAAGCACAACATCCTAATTGTATTCTAATTATGCAGAAAAAACTTTGAATAAGTGTTTTATCGTACTCGTCTATACCAAACCCCAGGATTTAGACTTTTACTGTGTGTGATAAATATCGCAACATCCTTTGGAGGCATTGGTAATTAGGGCCTTACGATATCTACCTCACAATATAAAAACTGTGGCTTTGTTTTTCTCTATCATTCAAATGGATTACATTTAAAAAAAAATCACACATACATAATAAATACACATTTTAATGGGCTTAATGCGAGAGTAATCAGTGACTTTGTCCATTATCAGGGGTGAAAGTTGACTTCAACTCAATAGGTGAATTTCATCAAGGTCTTACATCATACACCTTGTTCTAAATCTGCAAGTTGAAATCAACTAAGCAAGAAAAGTATTTGAGATTAGCACGTTGGATCAAGGGAGAGGTGTGGCGCCCCGGCCAGGGCGACTGACGCTGGAATCTGGGGACCACGGTTCGATCCCCGGCTCCGGCGGCAGGTTAGCCCAGCACCATGTGACTCTGGGCAATAGCTCACTTAATCTTCCCGACGGCCCCCAGCGCCTAGAGACCCTTACGGGTGATTGTGCGCTTTACAAATGTGGACTTTACTTTTACTTTATCAATTTGAAATTATTTGTACAGATATTGAAATTCAATCTATGGTTTTGCTTTGACACAAATTTCCATAAATCATATACTTGTAATGTTCTGCAGATAACTAATTTTCCAGGTGATCCTCTGATTTTGAAAATTAAGATCAGACTGCTTTAGTTTTATCCCTGAAAGTTTTCATTAATATGGTTAGTGTAACATTTGTTAGACACACAACACTTTGTGTAACGTAGACATCAGGCACCCTTATTGAAATTTTCAAGTTATCAACTATGAATGGTGTACATTAAGATGAATCTATGCCTGTCTTTTTTTAGTTTGTTTGTACTCACAAAAGAATGTTCCCAAAAATGCTTTGCTCCTAATACGTAAATGAAGACTGTATTTACGTTGGTGTTTTATTTCCATGCAACTGGAATCAAAGAGTCCATGCAAACCGTATCTGTTATGTGGCAATTTCATAGGAACTCCACTTTTTAGTTAAGTGTTGCTGATGATTGTTAAAGCCATTATTGGATGCAGTTAGCTTTACATTTTGATTCAGTAATTAATGGGCGAGCAGCCAGTAGGCACTAATATTCCTGCCCCAGTTTTTCTTTCCTGCTTAGGATCTGTTTGCCAGACCTTATGTGATCACCAGCATGAAAGAGCTTGAAGAAGCACAACTCAGAAAGGGGCTTTGGCTGCCGTTCCATTCAAATTAGTTACCATGGTTTGGATTTACTAAGGGCCTTTGTTGCCCATGCATCACGCCAGGTAACACAAGCCCTAATGTGGAATTTACTATGCCACGCAAAGCCACCTTGTGTGACTCTGCATTGTTTAGTAAATCTAAGGTAATGCAAGGCAGCGCATTTCGCTGCCTTGTGTTAGCTTGCAGCAGGATGGCGTTCCATGGGTGGAGAGTGGGCGTACCCATGCATCCACCGATTAATTTTTGCACATTCTGAGATTTACAAGGAGTTGTAAACCTGGGAACGCATCAAAATGGTATGCCTCCCTGACCCAGGCATAACAAGGAGAAATATCTTTATTTCTCCTCGTTACAACCTTTTTCTGTGTGATGCCCATTCCGGCACAAAAACAATCCTGCCTGTAACCTAGACACCATTGCACTATGCGCTATGGCAAGAATGCCTGCACTGCCGTTAGGCAGGACACAGTGTGCCAGCACAAAGAGGCAGCAGAAATGCACCATATCATTGTAAATATGGGTAATTTCTGATATCTCCCTTTCACATAAAGCAGCACAGCTTGTGTGAAATGTTAGTAAATGTGGCCAATGTGTGCTGCTGCTGAGAAGAGCGCTTGTTGCACTATTTGATCATAGGGAGTTTTGATTACCTAACATGGTCACTGCATTCAAACGTAATGAAACAGTGGTTTGTTTCGTCTTGCAACCTCATCTTGTCCAGTCAGGCTATTCCTATATTTAATATAGTTATTTATTGAACATTGTGGTGTAAGTCAGGTGTAGTCAGTCTCTTTCTTCATTTCTAATGTGTTATGTGTCATTTGCTCCGTACACTCTGGAAAGACATATGTATCACGGGCAGACCATGCCATGTATTACAATGAAGGAAGCAGCCTGCTCTGCTGCTACCAACGTCAGGGCCCACATTCCTTCCTGAACCATGGACCTGAACTATGCGTAAGGGGCTTGGAATAACTGTTGCCATGTAGGGGGTCGTGATGCCAATTCCTTGATGTCTGGGGGGACCTCTCCAATGCAGCGTTGCCCTTCCAAGAAAGTGCTACGCAGGCCTGGTGTGGGATCTCCCCATGGAGTGGAATCTGGTCCAATAACTGAAACTCTATCCTTCCTGCTGTACCATGAGCTGTCTCGCTTCTGGATTGGAGTATGATGTCCCGCATCAGGGTCCGCACTCTTTCCTCACCTGCTTACACTTGGGCTTAAATGAGGTGTAGGGGCCAGGGAGCTACTTGTATGTTTGTGTTCCCCAAAATACCATGACAGCTACACAGTGAAATTGTAGGTTATTAGTTGAATACAAGATCCTGTTAGAGTCGTCAGTCCAGCCACCTCCGCCAGTTCCTTCGTCTCCCCATTCCATATTCCAATATACCATCATCGCATTCTGAATCTCAGAATGGAATGACCTAGGACATGACACATCTCCCCTCTTTAAAAGAAAGCAACTCTTAATATCAAATACAATCTAAAATAACATTAACAACTTATTGCATTACACATACATTTGACAATTATACACTTTCAAAGGCCACATTATACCTGTAGAACTCCTAGGAACAGTGAGCAACCAATTAAGATCTGTTGTACCTCACAACATAATGTTCCCACCTTTTAGGGTGCTATCACAAATGTCCGGGTCTGGATACTCTTTCCCTATTTACGGACAAAGTTAATTCTTTTTAGATTCCTCACTTCCTCTGACCCCTACCCTACATCTCTGTCACTTTTAGCATTTTCTCTACATTTAGCTAATTTGCTAAAATGCCAAACTTTACCATCATCTAACTTGGCAGAATTATTATAACTATCCACCACTCTGTATGGCCCAAATGTAAGAGTGTGCAGTTTCTTAGATGAAAAGATAATCTGGCAGATCTGTGGAATGAGCTCCAATAGGAGCAAGTGCCCTCACACACACCGAGAGGTATCATGCTACATTATCTGGGCATGCTTCTCGTCCGGCCGGCACTGCGATGCCCGACGGCCACCCGCGAAGGGGCTCTTTGCCAAAGATCTTTTTGTTAACCGTCTGATGAGTGTGTGTGTGTGGGGTGTAGAAAGCAGTGTGGTGAAAAGGAAGATTAAAATAAGTTTAGTGATGCTCGGTTTAGATACATTTTACTAGTGGAGCTTACTAACCTACTTCCGACCAGTATTGCTTGTGTGGGATGCAATGGTCCCAAAGAGCAGTCTGGATTAGTTTCTAAAAAGTGAGATTGTCATGTTTCTTGCCTACTCTAACCCTCAAGGGGGTCAATTGGCGATTCCCCAGAACCGAACTACAATTACCTACACTACAGCTTGACTGATTCTTGAGGCAGAGCTGGGGTTGGTGTGCAGACGCACGCCACACCATGAAGTAGTTAGCGAGTGTCCTGGTCACTCCTCCTTGCTTCCTTGAGACCGTAATTGACTACTAAATGGGCCAGTTCAATTAACAAGGTAGAATCTTAATTTGTTACTTAAGTTGCAACTGATTACTTCACTTATCAGTATATTTTGAAGAATCAGTCACACTGTAGTGTAGGTAATTGTTGTTCGGTCCTGATGAATTGCCACTAGACCCCTTGGTGGTTAGAGTAGGCAAGAAACATGCTGACCTCACTTTTTAGAAACCAATCACGACTGCTCTTTAGGACCATTGCATTCCACACAAGCAATACTGGTTTTAATTAGGTTAGTAAACTTCACTAGTAAAAGTTATCTAAACCCAGCATCACTAAACCTATTTTAATCTCCCTGTTCCCCACACTACTTTCTACATCCCACACACCCACACTCATCAGACGGCTTAACAAAAAGATCTCCTGCAAAGAGCCCCTTCACGGGTGCCCGTCGCGCATTGCAGCGCCAGCCTGGCGAGGAGCATGCCCAGATGATGAAGCATGACACATCTTGGGGTGTGTGAGGGCACTTGCTCCAATTGGAGCACATTACACTAACCTGACAGATTATCTTTTCATCTAATGAACTGCACACTCTTTACATTCAAGCCATTAAATAAGGGAGCCTGTGTGCTGGACCTATCCAAAAGCTCCTGGTTCCTTTTGTTTAAATGATCCGATGAATTGACTCCCACCCTTCTCCATTTTCGTTTGATGTTTTACTTTAACATGGTCACCAACTCCCAATTTTACTTCTTTCACTCTGTTTACTGTCATACTGAATTTTGCAAATACTCCTTGCTTAATTTATGTTCTCTCTCACTTTTTCCCACGATACCTGCCCTTGCCTTCCTTCTTTCATCCAAAATATTTCTTCAGTTATCGGATATCTTCTTTAAATGGGGAAAACCGTTGGTGTGATGTGGTAAGCCCACATCACCTTGATAATTTCCAACCTCAAAACCCCATGACCCTTAATAGCCATTTGTATATTACTACCAACACTCTATGAAAGCGCATCATGGCCTTCTGCATCTCAGAATGCGATGAGACAGGAAACGACCCTACTGCCACCTTCTGGGGGAGGGGAGTGCTGAATTCTTCAGTCCGTCCCAGTACTGCAAACCCCATAGCCCGACTCTCTGCTGTGGGCCCTTTCTCTGAGAGCATTATCTGACCCAGGGCCTGCCCAGTAAGCTCTATGCTGGCCCAGTGTGGACCTCTACATGGAGTGGCATATAACAGTGACTCTGGCTTTTTAATTTAACAATTTAATGGCTTTTTCAATGTAAATGTTGAAAGCCGCCTTTAACTGACGATATTTTAATTGCATGATGTGGTGTTCCTGTTACCTTTGGTGCCAAAGACAAGGTCCTTCCCCACTCCGCACACTTATGTTTTGTAATAATATACGCTACTGCCCAATTGTTTAACCCTTTTATCGCTATGCAGACCTTTTCACTAGCCCCACAGCCTGCAAAATGTATTCCATTTGTCCTCTTGTACTCTTTTTTTATACAGTTTTTCAAGAAATTCTGTTAACCAGACGGTATTCAAACTGAATGAGCAAGGCCTCTTGGATAAATTCTGTACAAGCGGGTGGTCCCCTCCCGGTACAGCTGGAGATCCTCCCTAACTGGACGTGCCCCATAAGTGGCACTCTAGTCTGGCCCAGGAGTCCTCCCTTTGCTGACAGCACACCAACCTGAATGACCTCGCTCCACGGCTCTATACCGCAGGCAATCAGAGCCCCGCCCATGCACCCCAAAGATGGAGGACCATGCTCTGCCACTGCTTCCCTCTGGACCCCATCAGAGCCACTTGTCTTAACAAAACTAGAGCATGCCCCTGTACTCTGTCCTCTACACCAGCATGCCACCCTCCTAGGCCACTACTCATATTCAGTCTTGCACTTGGCTGGTCCAGGGTTCCTATGGAGATTCTGCATGAAGGGGGCCTGTGTGCAGGTGTGGGAGATGTTGAGTGCAGGGTGAGCATGAGTATTTGGGGGGTGCTTGTGTGTGTGTGGCGGGGCACCGGTTTGTGTGCAGAGGTGCCTGTAATAGGTCCAGATGGATGTCTGTAGACTGTGAGTGCATGACCTGCTTGTCGGATGGTCAGTGCGGGGTGTGCCTGCAATAGATGATTGCAGGGGCGTGCCTGAGGGAATGAGTGTACATGTTGCTTATAGGAGGTATGTGTGCAGGGGGTGCCTGTGAAGTGCAGGGAGTGAGAGCAGAGGGTGCCTGTAGAAGTGCATTTAGGGGGCGTCTTTCAGAGGATGTGTACCTGGGGTGCCTCTGTGAATGGGTACCTGTAAGTTGTGCTTGTTGCGGATGAATGCAGCGAGGTGCCTGTATGAGTGTATCGGGTGCCTATGTCAGTGCATGTGGTTAAAATGTGTGTGTGGGCCTCAGGGACGAAACCTAAAAATATGTGCTGCTCCGGAGAAGTAGAGTGTTCCAACGCCCACTGTATGAGTCTGGATCCATCAGGACATCAGAAGCGACTCCTATTAGGAGCACAAGGAGTCACCTCCGATGACACGAGGGGTTCAGGCTTTAGAACACTCTACATCCATGGAACAGCACACCTTTGTTGGTTTGGAAAATTCATTTAATGACTACCTGTGCTGGACCAGAACCCCTCTCTGCTCCACATCATTTTAGATGGTTCTAGAGGGTGCCTGTATGTGGGTAAGTGTGATGCAGTGCCTCTAAGGGGTGAGTGCAGGGGGTGCATTCTGGGGTGAGGAGGTCGGTCTAGGGAGGGTCTGTGTGTGAGGAGTATATGCCTTGTGTGAGTTCAAGGTGTTGCTGTGTATGAGCACAGGGGGTTGTGAGGTAACTCAGGCCAGGTAGAGGGGTAGGAGTATAAAGAGAGGGTTACGAGTACAAACTGAATTTTCAGCTTGTGGTGTTTAGAGGATGCCCTTGTGTGGGTTAAGGATGGGTGCAGGGGTGAATCAGTGTGTTTGGGGGTACATTTACAATGAGAATGAGGACAGAAGGCTGCCCGCAGGGGGGAGAGTGCATTGGGTGACTGTAGGGGTGTCTGTGGTGTTCCTGGAGAGGGTACGTGGAGAATGAGTGCAGGATGGTGCCTGTATCAGTGCAGGGGTTGCTTGTAATGTTTTTCTGCAAGAGGGCCTTAAGTGCTTGCAGGGAGTAAGGTGTGCCTGTGTGATGGCGCCCTTACCTGTAGGACCTGAGTAAAGGTTGAACATATTCAGGGTTTCCTGGCAGGGAGGAGTAAAAGTTGTACATGCTGGGTGTGCTTTTAGGCAGTGTGTGCAGGGGGTGAGTGCAAAGGAAGCTTTAGGTAGGTTAGTATAGGGGTGTCTGTAGGAGAGTGAGTGCAGGGTGTGCCTGTATGCAGTACATGTGCCCTATGAGTGCAGACTGTGCATCCATGGGGTTCCTGTATAGGTGTGTGCAAGGGGGTGCACACAAAGGGTGTCTGTGGCTGATACGTATAGGGATCTCTAAATGAACAGAGGGTACCAGTGTATAAGTGTTGGGTACTCCTATGTGTGCAGATGCATTCCATTTGTCAATAATCACTTCACTGGCAATTCATGTTTTGTGTTCAATGTTGCTTCCAGTCCCATTTCAATTCTCAGCTGTATGAGTGAGATTTGAAGACAAGGTTATACAACAGCACATATCCTGCACCTCAGCACTAGGGATGCCAAACATGACATCTGTCATTACACACACAAGACTTACCGCTCATTCAACTTCATGCTTATGTATAAGGTCACGTGCTACTTCCCGGGGCCGTGGCAGGCTTTGTCTAGGACCTTACTTCCCCTTAGTGTTGGGGGCGCAGTGAACTGAAGGCCTCACATTCTCATATCTCAATTGTCTTTGCAGACGGGTCCAGTAGGGAATGCTTCCATAGGGCTTCATCATCTATAAGAATTCCCCACCTTACATTTGAGATTTCTGCACTCCAAATGCATCGCCAAGTGACAGGTTGAGTAGGTGGCATTAAAATCCCCAACCATCACACCAGCTAGGGTCCCTTACTTCAACAACAGTGTTAACACCTTGCTCTGTGCAACCACTCCAGGCCCACTATCCCAAACATCCTATTTCCAGAGGTGTGGTAGTACTAGTATCAGTATAGTTACCTGACCTGAGAGACATGAAGAAAATATCTGATACCTTTTGATCTGGAGAAATGACCATGTCCTATGGCTGTTAGCCATGTAAAATTATTGAAGTCAGGCATGCCTCCGTGTAACTGAAGATGGGTCCTCATCATCATCCCTTTGTAACCAACTGTCCACAGTCCAACCACTTCTGGAGCCATACCCTGAGATTTCTCCTACTCAGGGACTTCACATTATCTCTGAACATATCCATGGTTACCAAGGCTGCACACAGTAGGACCCCTTAAGTGTGGCACACAGGTATGCCATGAAGGAGACTGTCTGGGGTGGGTACCATTGCCTATTTCTATATCCTGTAGACAGTTCAAGTCATACCTGAAATTGTATCATACTTTGTGAGGCCCTCCCAGTCGTTCTCATCAGTGAAGTTTACGCCTGCTTTATGCCCCCTATTTTCCTCTGGTGTCTCTGTAAATCTCCCCCCTTTTCATCTGGTGTCTCAATATTCATTCAGAGACAGTCTGGACTTTAATGCCCCCCGGCTGCAACTAGTTGCTTTGCAATGGCCAAACTGGGCAAACATTTTTTTTGTCTCTGAGAAAAACCCCACCTCCCCTCTATAGTGACCAAAGGCAAAGGAACATGCTCAGTATTAACTATTATTTTGGTCGCTTAACTAGTGGAAGGCTTCACAGAACATCCCTGGTCCCCTTTTCAGTGATGGGGCTGTGACAATATTTGCATGATCTTTGGTGCTTGGTGACTTCCAAAGGTGGACAACATACATTGTATCCCCTCTTTCCTTCCCAAAGATATTTTGGTGCATCACTCTTACCAATATTTTGAGACACTTTATCAAACTCTTTTATTGATTTTGTCTGTTCTCTCTACCACACTAGTTTCATTAGTGCAGACCTGGCCTATCCTTCTTTCCATCACCCCTTGGCCCTATCTTGATATTCTAGTGCTGTTTCAATGGCCACTTACCTAAGCCAGCTATCTGAGATAGTAAGTAATGTGACAAATAAATATTGACATCAAAACAATTACTCAGGCTGTAACCCTCCCCCCCCAACACAATTGTTAAATACATTATCATGACACAACCATGCCTTTTCCAACCATTAAGTGGCTTTAATGAAATAGCCACACAAGTTTTAAGGTCTGGTCAGACTGTATGCAATGGTCAGCACATTTTCTTAGGTACTTTCTAGGAATAGATTAAACTTTATAAGAAGGACTTTTTGTTTGTAATATGTACTGTGTTCAGTGATCAGGTTCTAGAGTCAAAATAGAATCAGTGCCCTCTGCGGTTACTCTCTCTAATAATACAGCTCCTGAATACTATTTCACTGTCTAGTCCATGAATCTACACCCATTAGTCAAACCTACCAGAACTATGACTAGCTCACTCACTTTTTGGATGGTGGAATATAGGCCTTACCAAGCTCAAAATCTCACGTATCACGCCCTCATTGTCTGTAGTAGGACTGATTTAGGCACCCCTCAAATCCATCATTTTTATGTTCTCTTCAGGAAGCAATGCTATTGTGGTTTTTTCCAGGAGCAGTTACCAGGGCAGTACTTTGGCTGCCTGAAGCACGTCTTCACTCATTATCAAGGCTGCTGGTGCTGCCTCTTGACCCTTTAGGGTTGTAAGAACATTTAGGTATTTACTAGTGGGTTATGTGACACATCTGACCATAGTGGTAACAAATGCCTTGGTTTACCTTTGATCACTGGGCCAGAAGAACAGGGAATCAATCATCTAAGGAAATGTGTAAGATATTACATGTAATAATACAATCAAACAACAATAAAGACCGGATATAAGGAATAGAAATGCATACACTAGGTAGTGTTAAAAAGACATGACTTAAATATGAAAATATATCAGAAATGCTAATATTAGGATCAAAAGCTCAAACCGTGTAGCAATTAAGACACTGATGAAAGATTAGAAAACATCGGAATTAAACAAAGTTACAGTTTCTTTATCCTAAATGCCCAACTGCGAGTGCAGCGCATTGTGAGCGTGCTTAAGAAATGGAAGCAAACACTCGTAGGGATGCATCATGTAGGACAGAAGCGTTGAAGAACAGTATATTAACGTATTTGAATGTGCTGTCCCTCTTAAGGGATTTTCGTAAAAAATTACAAAAAGTTTTCAAAATTGTGACAAAATTCCACAGCTTGCAGCCATATTAGCAAACAGGCTGAGGTCATCCCATATCCAAACAGGTTTGCTGTTTTCTTGAATGCATCTCACAGTTCAGCGGTGAATTTTTCAGCAACAACAGACCTCGGTTTAGCTTCACAAGACTATTCAGATTGCAGGTCTTGGGGGCTGCATATAGAGGTTAATGAAGGCCAAGGAGGTTACAGCACACAAGCTACATCTTCCAAGCGCACATCATGTTGCAGCAGACTCCTTCCAGTAGGCACATATTCCTAGAAGCACAGAAGCTACATCTTCCAAGCACACATCATCTTAAAGCAGACTCCTTCCAGTAGGCACGTATTCCTAGGAGTTCACAAGCTATATCTTCCAAGCGCATATCATCATGAAGCAGACTCCTTCCAGGAGGCACTTATTCCTAGCAGAACACAAGCTACATCTTCCAAGCGCACATCATCATGAAGCAGACTCCTTCCAGCAGGCACTTATTCATAGCAGCACACAAGCTTCATCTTCCAAGCACACATCATCTTGAAGCAGACTCCATCCATTAGGCACGTATTCCTAGCATTCCAAATATGCCTGTAGTCCAGGTCAGAAAACTGGCTCCCTCAGTCCTTAAACAAGTCCTGGGCAGAGCGCTGCCTTGTGTCACTTTGCATTGGGTAGGTGGTACATGGGTGGAGCATGGTCATTCCCATGAATCCACCTGTGTATGTTGAAGCAAACCCAGATTAACAAAGATTTGTTGGTAAATATGCTGTTGTTCGGCATATATTTTTCCATTCTTTTTTATATTGGTCAGGGCCTGCCAGCAGCTTCCCAACAGTGTTTCATAAAATACATGGCAAAACAAGCATTGATTAAGCAAGAAGGCTGGTGTCCAACATCACAGCTCTTGGCTTAGCCAAGGTCTGTTTTTTTTTATACATTCTACTTGTAACATGTATGTCTCTTCAAAAAAGAAGTGTCTTTTGTCACTGACAGTGCTCTAAGCTTCTTCACTGTGTGCATCCCACTTCCTTACATACCCATTAATAAACCCAGCAATCTTTTACTGCAAACGAAACATTAAGAGTTCATAATTGGCTTTCCACCTAGCAAATCTAATTGGAACAGAATAATACTGTGAATAATAGAAAGGTTTGATGCAACCCTTCTTAATTATTATGTATTCCTTTTGGTAGCAGAGAAAGAGACCACTCTTTAGTAACAGTTGGGCTGTGCAAGAAAATGTAACATTCTCTACAAAAGACTTTAGCATTTCTGTGCCATTAACCCCCTGGCTGCGGCTGGCTGCGGCCGGAATTCTGCGCCTGTGCGGCACATTCCGATCGCGGGCGTGGTCATGACGGCTCCCGGCCGTCATCAGCACACGCCTACCGTAACTGATGACGACCGGGAGCCGTCTTCAGCACCGAAGGGGTTAAAGGAAGGGATCAACAATCTTGACACCTCTTCAAAAGGTTTAGAGTCAGTTACTTGCATTTATCAGTGGGTTGTTGCCACAAAATATTATCCTGCATAATCTGGGATCCTAAAAAGTCTACTGGAATGATTTCTGATAAACGTGTTCTGTACTCCTTTAATCTTTCCTCTCGGTTACATCACTGGACTGGCGACCTTCACTCCTGCTGACCAGTATTCAAATCTTAGGGCACAATTTAAATTTTACGTGTGAAAATAGGAGTGCGCTGCTATATGTGGTTCTGCATTAAACAGTGCAAGGTGAAAAGAACATGCACTACTATGTATCTGCACACATAGTGCAGTATATAATGGAGAATTCAAAGGCTAGGTGAATATACTTGTCGATCAGTAGTCTCGTACTACATGAATGCTCTGGGGAGCGAACCTTGTAGACACACTGTAGGAATCACAAGCAAATCATTGATCCCAATCCACGTTGAGGAGTTACCAGAGAAAAAAAATATTCCTGCTTAGCCCCCCCATCGACTGCCACTTGCTTAGTCATGGGTGATCGCCCAGGTCCATACGTATACTGAGGCCTCCAGAGCTTCGCATCTTACCTTGGTCCACAGTCGCTCCCGACTAACTAGTCGGAGCACTGCATCCGAGCCTTGCGTGTACGTGGGCTTGTTGGCGGTGTCCTAGGACGCGCTTTCCAACATGCCTCACTCACTCTTGGGTGTGGCCATGGTTCTGTTGATGCACGGTGGAATGGAAACAAAACTGGACATGTGCTGTGGCTGCAGCATGCGTTCGTGGCTATCGATGGTACAGAAGTGAAAAACATAAACAGATGCTTATACAATTGCTACAAAAATATCAACAATTTCCTGTAGTTATGCTATTAAAAAGGAACAATGTTTCTTACATCTTGATACACTAGGGGACGGAAGTGCACTTAACTTTCATTCAGGCCATTTAGGTATACCTGTAGGCCCTACAAGGGGTGTGTTAGGCCAGGTACCATTGTACTGTTGTAAAATATAAAAAACATTTTCCACATTTAGTTTTGCAAGACCGAAATTGCACTTAGCACGTATTAAGTGCCACTTGGCAGTTTCTACGGTCCCTATTAGAAGTGTATTGGGATTAGGTACAGGGAAATGGAAAGCAGTGGAAATAAGACAACCTGTACTCACAGGTAGACATTATACAGGTATAGACTTCTCTGAGGAGCGGATCATGGATTGAAATTTGCTCCCATTACAGTCGGATGCTGTTCCATGAGATATTTTTCATTTTTACCTGTTATTTATGTGGAACTCAGATAAATCTAACGCTGTTCCTTTTTGAACAATTTTATTTCGGTATTGAAATTGTTCCCTTTGAGTTGTTAAAATATGACCCATTTCATATCATTAGGGGTGTTGCCTCCTATCAGAGAATGATCAGTCATATTAGTTGTGTTTTCTTTCCAATGAATGTTGCTGCGGTGTTCACAGATGCCTGTCTTGATTTTCCTAGCTTTCATGTCAATATACCGGAGATTGCATGAGCATGTTGTTTTCACCTGGCACTGTGTAATACCAGCACTATGCACAAACCAATCTATACCACATTGAGTGCTTATATCACTGTTTAACTATAATTTATGAACTTTTATATTAAAAGTGATGGGACAGACACTGTGCCTGAGATACATGGTAGTGCATGTTGAGTATCCAGGAAGCAAACTAAAATAGCATGATGCAGAACCCCACCTGCACCATTGATTAGTCTGCATGATGGGTGATGCAGAACCACATCTAGCACCAGCTATTTTCAAACAAGGGCACAGTCGTCCCATTTGCGATGGGACAGTATGCATGATGGCGCAAGCCCACACAGAGTGCATAGCCATTGACCCTGTGTTGTCTACTACAGTACTAAATGATGCATCACTCTCCTTTTATATTTAATACAGAAATTCAAATGGAGTAATACAGAAATCTGTAAGTTACACACTCTAATACTATTGCATGCCCTAGACGCTCTTTATCAAGGATGTGAGAGGTCATTAGTTTCTCACCACACATCCACCACTACCTTTCATCTTTGGCCAAGGGTACCATTATTAAAAAAATACACCACATTGGTTGGTAACCCAGAAGACCATTTTAATTCACCTCCTTGTCTTATTTGAGATAAAAGAAAAAATAACAAATGATGGACAGATTGCTGAACAATGCAAACATTTACACCCAGTCACAAAGATCAGGGTTTAATCCATCATGTTTTCGCCCACAATGCCACCCCAGTTTGAAATGAAATGAAATGAAAATTGCACTTGTATAGCGCATAGCTACCCGGAGGCCTCGCAGCGCTTGGGAATGATTACTTAATGCGGGCTTGGGGTAGATTTGGACCCAGGCATATGCAAATCAGTCTTGACCCTGCTCCTCATGGGAACAGTCTAGCATGAACTGCCATGCCAGGCCCTCCCTGAACCAGAATAAAGCATCCTAGGAGTGGTTTTGGGTTATCATACCTCAGCTCCATGCCACTGGAGTCAAGCTAGCCTGGCTGATGACCGGTGACACCCTGAAACTGGTCCCAGGATACTTGTTTCTGTACCAGGGACAACCTGGCCTGGCAGTTCGGGCATGACTGTTCCCATTGGGAGCAGAGTCAAAACTGATTTGCATATGGCTGGTTTAAACCGGAATTACGAGGGGAGCAAAATAAAGATGGATTTAGGCCCAGATGTCTGTACTAGGGTGAATGTTTGACATTGTTCAGCATTCTGTCTGTCAACTGTTCTTTTTTCATTTGAGAAAAAAACACCCCAAAAAAACAGCTCCGCTTTAATCGGGCATCAAAGCACACCCCCTTGATACAATAGCTGTTTCGGTTGGGACCCCAATGATGAAAAATGCCACCAACTAGGTTCAGGGGTGAGGGGTCTTTTAAAAAAAGACAAAAAACATTTTTTTACACTGTGTGTGAGGGACATCTCTAAGGAACTTGGTAGCTTGCTTGCTCCTCTTTTGTGATATTGATATGGGAAGGTGATGAAGTTCTTACTTCTCACCCTCCTCTTTGATTACCCTTTCTTTTCACAAAATGATATAGACAGAAACACAAAACGAGAAAACTGATCCGATTACCTTAGATCTTTCGAATACATGAGTTATTCTGTCAATCATTCAGTTCTTCTGTAAACATTTGTCATTAAGGCTAGCATCTTAACCTTTACAGTTCACACAGTTCATAATATGCATCTACAATTCAGTAGTGCCCAAGTCACTGAATCGGTGCATTCTTTTTGCACGTGAGTTTCTCACATATTTGTTGGTCCATATGTAACCACGTCAAATTAGCAAGTCAAATTTCACTTTTTGACTTTTTAGAAACTGACATTTGTTGTAGTGAATTATGTCTGATTATCAACTCAGTACGTAACACATAGGTTACCATGTTAAAAGTGGCTGTGTAATCCGCTTCTTTTTCAAATTCATATGAATAAAGTTGGATCGATTTACATTTCTGTTTTGAGATATGCGTCATCTGTGAATATTTCACAATATTTCGGTATCAACATTCATTGAAGGAAAAAGCGCACAATAGTCACATTGTAACTTTGTCTCCTTGTTAAGTTCTTCAAAAACAATCTATTAGTGGTATTTGCTTTCACCTGAGATAGCTTGAAAAACTATTTAGCAGCAGTACCCGGAACATGCATCAATAAGAACAGATGCAAAATTCTGATCTAATCATCTTCCCATGAGTCGGCTTATGAAAGCGGAACAATATTAAGACAACTGTTGCTGTTCTATCGGCAGATTATTTTCAGTATGGCAAACAAACCAGCGCCCCTTAGGAAACCCCCATGTGGAGCGTTGAATCTAATCAAAGAATCTCCATCCATTAGAACACTGATCTGTGTCTCTGTATTTATTTATTTATTTTATTTATTTATTCAAAGTTTTATATAGCACGAACAAGATCCTTACAGATATCAGAGCGCTTCACAAAGACAGGGTAGGGGCAGTAGGAATGAACAGAGGTAATGGGAGCAGTATAGTAGTTACTAACGTGATAGGATAATAATAACATACATAAAACATATCAATATACAATCAGGTAAACAAGTAATATAATATGGCACAAGTCATTGATCCCACTACAGAGGAGTTCAGGTACACCTTGGGTGTGTGGAAGGCTTATACCAATGTTTTAGTATAGAGAGAGCACTGAGTGGGGGCATCGGGAGAGTGAATCAGTGAGCCAACGTGTATCATATATTGGTCAGTAGTACGAAAGTAGCGTAGTAGTGTCCCCATCAAGTAGAAGTATAGTGCCAAAGGACAAGGTGAGCAGTGATACAAAGCAATGCTGGGTCTCTGATCCAGCACCTATAAGGTTCAGGAGATCTTGGCCAGAAGGATGGTTTTCACCTCTTTCTTGAAGAGTGCAGTGGAGGAGATACGCCTGGTTTCAGGAGGGAGCGCATTCCAGATCCTGGGTGCCATTCCTGAGAAGGAGCGCTTGTATGTTTTCTCTTTCCGGAATCTTCGAGGTTTCAGGAGTAGATTTTTTGAACTTCTATTGGATCTCGAACCTCCTGATATAGACAACTTTTGAGCGAGGTAGTTGGGTGCATTGTGATGCACGGCCGCATGTGTCATAACTGCAATTTTTAGCTGTATTCTGGCTTCAAAAGGCAGCCATTTTAGGGACTTTAAGTCTGGGGATATATGCGAATGTTTTCTTGAGCCAGTAATGAGTCTCGCGGCAGCGTTCAGGGAGGCTCTTAAGGGTGCTGTTGTGGATAGCGGGAGTCCGCTGAGGGCCACAATTCCGTAGTCTATTCGAGGGATGACTAACGCTTGTACAGCAGTTTGGAAGTCTTCAGCAGGGAGGAATGGTTTAATTTTCCTCAGTGTGTTGCTTTGGAAATTAGCTGCTTTTGTGGCTTTGCTGACGTGCTGCTGCATGTTGAGCTTGGCGTCAAGTGTGATGCCTAGGGATTTCGCTGAGTCCACGATGGTAGGTTGGACATTGAGTGCTGTTAAGTTATTGAGCCATGTTTGGGTGGTGGAAATTTTCGCCGGGGGTGAGATGAGTAGGAACTCAGTTTTCAGAGCATTTAGTTTGAGGTGATTATCGGCCAGCCAAGATTGAGTGTTAATAAGCGTGGAATTCAAATGTTTGATATCTTCCGGGGATTGAAGCTTTAGGTAAAGTTGTGTGTCGTCGGCGTACATATGGAATTGGACATTGGAAGCTTGGAGCAAGGTGGCGAGCGGTTCCATGACGAGGTTGAACAATGTGGGGTAGAGGGAGGATCCTTGTGGAACACCTAGATCTACAGGCACAGGTGAAGATAGCACATTGTCGATCTTGAACTTCTGAGACCGGTTGTGTAGGAAGGACAAAAACCATTTGAGAACAGCTCCCGATAGACCCATTCTAGTGCCTAGCAGCTCCAGCAAGTTCTCATGTTTGACCGTGTCAAATGCTGACGAGAGGTCAAGAAGGATGAGGAGGCAGGACTCATTGCGATCAAGAATTTGGAGGGCGTCATCAATTATGTGTGTCATAGCTGTTTCCGTGCTATGTTTCGCTCGGAAGCCTGATTGATGAGAGTTGAGGAGGTCAAATTGTTCAATGTGTTTTGTTAGTTGGAGTTGGACACATTTCTCCAGCAGTTTGGCCAGGGTGGGGATATTGGTGATGGGCTGGTAATTGTTTAGGTCAGACGGATCAGCTGTAGGTTTCTTGAGTATAGGCGTGACTTGCCCCACCTTGAGGGAGTATTAACTGGGTCCCAACTCAATTGATTATTTACCAAGATACTCAAGTGCTTACAATTTTCAATCTACTTTTTTTCTCTTCTGGAGTCTTAAAAGTGTCAAAATCTTGTCTGAGAGGATTTAGTTTAAAGCATATTCCTCCAGCTCTTATAAAACACATAGAATCGACACCACATAATCCTCAAAATTTGCACATTTGCACTAGCTCCCCCAGACTGCAGATACTGGTAGTAGATTAACAGATGACCACACACATCAGCAATAAACCAGAACCCCACTCATTGAGCAAGTAGGAGAACTAGAAGTTTACACTTTAAGAATGAACTGAGAAAAGATCAAAAAGAGAAGAGATATAACCGACAAGATTTATGTGATTGAAATTAGTACAGGAGCAGATAAACCAGATATAGTTTCAGCAGCAGCTTCCTGAAAGAAAGGATGTTTATTTGGGGCCTTAGTAAGGGAGGAAGAGAGTTCTAGAACTGTTTATAGTAACAGAGAATAATTGTTCAATGTTTGAAAGTTCTGAATGTTGGATGTAACTACTAGACTCATTAGGTTCTGGTGGATAGAATCTCAGCGTCTCTTACTATAAATACAGCTCCCTGCCCTGTCATTTTATTTGAAGGCACTGGACTTAACATTTGTTCTACTTCAGTAACTTTAAAGTGTCTATCTGCGTTTTCTCAAACTTTAAAAGTGCTCAGGATGTCATACTGAATGTTCCATTTCAGGTTGACTGTTGAATATTTTTCATCTTCAAAAAAGAAACCTTCCATTTTGAAAGAGGCCTTTACAGTGAGCAATGTGGCAAAGACCTTTTCGAAAGCCTGCAATTACATAGCACAGTTCCATTTCCATTGTGTGCCATTGTTAACTGGTGCGGATGAAGCATGATTGATGATGTTAGTGCTAGACTTATAACCTGCAATGCCATGTAAGGGGTTATTGAATTTAATCATCTATTCCTCTAGTTCAATACTGTCATTCTCTCATAATGCGCAACATAAAAAATGCATATGTCGTCAGGTTGAGTGGAGGTTTGGGGTTTATTTCTGCTGTCGAGACAGAGCTGTGCATGTCACCTCGTGGCCTCTTGAGAACGCTCTTACACAGATTGATGCCCAAAGTTGATTAATACATTGATTGAAGTTTAAGATATAAAGGGGTAACCAGGAGAGGATTTACTAAGAGAAATGCTGGCAAAACCTGTTGGAAACAATTGAAGCAAAATATTTATGGAAGTTCTGGAAGCTGGTAAAGGAAGGCACAGGCCAGCCCCCCCCAGGGCAATGTGCTGTGTAGTGGAAGAAGCAGCATAGGAAGAGTACCTAGGTGAACTGTATGGGAAAAGTAAAGCGTCTGAGTAACTGAAAAAATACATTGGGGAGGGGTTGTTGAAGAAATAAAAACGTTATTCAGAGTAGAAAAGGATGCTATAAGAAAGTAAAAGTTAACCCGTGCAGCAGGACGGGTTAACCTTCCTGCTATCATAATAAAGACACATGTAAACTGGTGGGTCGAATTCCTATTCCATATGTTCTTATCCATATTAGATTTAGGTCATATCCCCAAAAATTGGAGGGGGCAGAAATTAGACCAATACATAAGAAGGGACATATGAAAGCCCCGAAGAATAGCAGATTGATTAATTTGCTGGACAGTGGTGAGAAAGTCTTTGCCAAAATAATCCTGGGTAGATTGAAGGATTGGGTGGAGAAATGGTTGATTGTGCCTGTGGAACAGGGTGGCTTTAAGGAAGGACACTCTACGATTGACCACTGTTTCACCCTATAGGCGGTTGCACGGAACTCTATGGAGCAAAGAGGGAAGTTGTGTTATTGCGGCATTTGACCTGGTTGATCGGAAATGCCTTTCGGAGACCCTGAAAAAATATGATATCCCAGAATGACTGCGGTTGTAATTTAGGAGTTACATAGACAGAATTGGGCCCAAATCATTAAGTGTACGGTGGGCTCATTGACACCGAAAATAGCGATTAATAATGGCCCAAGACAGGGCTGCGTACTGGCCCCTCTACTCTTTGCCATATTTCTAGCAGATCTGCCAACTATCCTGGAGGACCCTGTTGATACTACAGGAAGCATAATCCCTGAACTTATTAAACACATACAAGGAAAGCAATTGATAAAAATTAACAATAATAAAGCAGATATAACTGAAATTACCACCCATATATTAACAAAGGTACTGCCATGGTAAGCCCGAGGTACTCCCTTGATACACCATGGGCAAGGCCATGAAAGGCCAATAGTACAGCCATCAAATTCTAAAGTTCAGCCATCATATTACAAGTGAAGGCCGGCAAAACCATCATTAGATAAAGCACAGTCTTGTTTCTTAACATACATCACATGCCCAATTATGACCTCACAAACATGTGTGCAGGTTGCCCCACCTCTCAGAATAACCCTGCATACAGTCTGCATGGGCGGCCAGCTGACACAGTATGTCAGATCCTGTGTGTTCTACCCCTAACCACTCAGTGAGCGTTCAGGAAAAAGGTTCATCAGTTCTAATAACAGCACACTTAGTTTGATTACTGATTTTTCAGCATAGAATATGGAGACAAGACATTCTGAAAAAGATTCGACTACATGCTTTCAGGAACCTCCATGTAGCCTACTGAATAAGCATATCAGATAGAAAGTTCTGGACATTTTACCAGAAAATGATGTACTCAGGGTGCCTGGAGATAGATGCCTAAATGTCTGACTGATGAATGCACCATGTGGAATGCCATGAGCATATGCAATTAGGAGTCCATAAATCTAGCGTGTGGCCTGATTCAGCCACTTAATTTTCTTGTTCACTGAATAATGTGGCTGCCACCATTCACCGCAAGACAATCCCATGCCAGCATGAAAGTGTGTCACCAGTCTGGTCTTTCTGCTTACAAAATATTGTTTGCAGTTGTATAAATTCAAGTAGTTCAATCATGAACCAAAAATATACTCCCAGAATGCCCTGAGTTCGGTAAACCTAGTGTCCAGTGAACATGAAGTGAAGTGAAACATTGGAGTCCGTAGAGATATGCTGCTGTTCTCTCTTTTAGGTGTGTATCTGTATCTAGAAAACCCTGAAGGTGGATGTGACATGAGCAGGCGGCATCCCTCAAGGCACACTGATATGCTACATCCTTACATTAGAGCATCCTTGCAGCAGATCAGCACAATTCCCCCATGCTGCTAATCAACCCATCTCTTACACCCCCCAAGAGGGATAAGAAAACTGGGGTCTGCAAAATTTAGCAAGCTGCCCCTAAGAAATATGAACAGCAGTCTTATAGGATGCAAAGCGAGAACACATGCGATCCAGTTGTCAAAATTTGCACGTAAACGATCAGATTGGGTGGGTCAATAATAAGTATTAACAAAACTCCAATAAATGTTTTCTTCACTTTTACTGAAGAAGGGAAAAAATTTAACTAACAAACAATTTTCAAAAATGGTCTGCACTACACTGCATGCTATTAGCCACTTACATTTAAACATCCCTCTCCCACCAGTGGGAGCTCTGATCCTCATTCAGTAGTGTGACAACATCACAAAGTTGCACATGTAATCATAACTTACTTTTACATTGTGCTATAAATCGCTTTTCTATAATGTCTAAGCCCTGTAAATAACTGGTGTTGCTATTTCCCAATTCAATTATCCACAGTTTATCTTTCTATAGAGAATGGAAGGTCAAGATGACCTTGTCGGATCTGACAACCATCTTGCTGGCACACACCTGTATGCTCTAGAGAATTATCATGACGTGAGAAAGACAGACTTATCTACCATGAGGTTACAGACAACTTTGATACGACTCAGGTGTTTGTAGGGTGGGTGGTACCCGCATGAAATGTTAGATTATGGGAAAATTCATTGCATTTGCTCATGCTTTGCTCCGCGCACAAGGACAAGCGCTTATCCTAGATATGTGTTAATCCTGGGATGATTGGCACACTTTTCTCCTTTGCGCACAGAAAACATTTTCAGAGATGCCATTCTGATTTATTTTTAAGGCACTTTGTTACCATGGAGATGGTAGCAACTGATATATATATATAGAAGTGGATATGTGTTTTTATATAAATAAATACATAAATAAATACAAAATATATATATATATATATATAACCTACTGTCTTGAAAAGTATGGGGGCGAGAAAAAAGGGGGGTCCCAAAACGTGTTTTCCCAATGTTATTTTCCATGGGAAACTTTAGACACAGCTACAGCCCGAACTGCTCAATGAAATTATACCAAATTTGGGAAAATGGTAGCCCTTGGTTCAGAAAGAGTCCTTTTTATTAAATGGTGTAAATCTGTTCAGTAGTTCCTGAGAAATTCAAAAAATAAAAGGTGGGTAATCAAATTTCCATAGGGAACTTTAGCCAAGGCTACAGCCCGAACTGCTAAACGGAATTACACCAAATTTGGTAAAAAGATAGTGCTTGGTTCAGAAAGAATGTAAGAATGGTGGGTGACCCAATATACCCTTGCGGGCTCGGGCAGATAATGTAAAGTAAAAGATACCGGCAAGGGAATTTATTTCAAAATAATAAATGACTTACAGAAGTCAGACTGTATCATATGACTATCAATTTATCTGACTAAACCACATTGGGATCTGTACATAATTTATCTCAAACCATCTTTTTTGTGAGATATGGAATAAACAATCAAATGAGAGAATAGCAACACAGGAAATCTTTATAACAAAAGATTCTTTTATATATGTAAATATTTAAAAATTCATAGGGTACAAATCATATCACATATTTAATCAGAACTTCAAATGCCAAAGGAATAAATAAATTGTCCTATCAAACATCTGAATAAAAATTCCAATCAAGATAAATTAATGACAAGTGACTACTATTGTTCTTATAGTAAATGTCAGATGCATAATTAATAGCCAGCGTAGAGATTGACTTAGCAGTCGACGTTTCGGTCTTATGTTGTTTACTCGCAGGACCTTCTTCAGGACAACATATATTTGTAACTGTGACCCCTTATAGGGACTGATAATGGCTGGAATGCCCATAGATAGTGTGAACGGAATTATAAGCTGTCACAGTTTTTTGAACAAGAAAGGATCTTGTTTCAACTGAAATCCCACAGGCCTTAATTGAATAAGATTTGAGACCGTCAAAATTATTCTGGGTCCTCTGGTATCAAGTCTTCTGGTCTAAGGACTTTTAAATACAGCTTTTTTTAATTTTCGCAGTATTTATTCTTCTCTATGATTGAATCTCCAAAGAGTACACGTTCGAGAGTCCAATGACGCCAAACCGATAAACGGTACCTCCTGTAAACGCCACAGGGCTGCCTTGCAGAGAGGTGCTCCGAAGCCACGCCCCTTTTACACCACTCTACAAATGTGGCTTCTGTTGCACTGCTGATGGGGCAATGAGGTCCTCTTGTATCCTGAGGACCTCAAGACACAAGTGGACTTCATCCTCTGAGCAGCAGTGCACCAGAAGCTGCGTTTGCAGCGTGGTGTAAAAAGGAGCGTGGTCTCAGAACACCTCTCTGCAGCGCAGCTCTGTGGCACCTACTGGATGTACCTGGTCGGCTACTTGGCCACCAGGGACCTTCAGGATTCAAGGTGACTTAATAGGAATGTCATAGTTAGAAATTAGCATTTAAAAAAACATTGAAATTCACTGAAAAAAAAATATAGGTTTCAGGTACGTAATAGGTTTCAGGTACGTAATAGTTAGAAATTACCATTTAAAAATCCTTAGAAATTCACTGAAAAAAACATAGGTTTCAGGGACGTTATAGTTAGCTGGACATTTCACTCTTACAAAACCATAGACATTCCACTGTTATAGTTAGTTCAGCTAACTATAACTCGCGCACCCGCAATGCATTGCTCATGACGTCACATATTACATCATTCATGACATGGTCAGTGACATCACTGATGACATTACTGGTGACAGAGGGTCCTATAGTTTGTAAAATTGCTTAATACCTAGAGTACGTATTTGCATCCATTAGTGCTCGCAGGTGCAGGCTCTTCCCAAGGAAAGATGCTCCAATCACACTTAGGACCATGAGTCATGGGCGACCACAGAGATTGGTTCTAAGGAGCGTAAAATGCCTTTGAATGCTAATGTACCTCTTAGCATCCCCAAGCATGCAGAAGCATCCATATTTTTGTCTGACAGATAATCCAAGTATTCTATGTGACTACTCACCCATTTCTTTTAGCTGTGAGTGCTCTGCGACGCATTCCCATTTACGCCTTTTGCTAAAACATCAATGAATGATTTGGCTTTCTGTCTCTAAGTGTGCAGCTGCGCCTCTTAGGCCTGTAAAGAAATAAAATAAACACGCTGCTGCTAAGCATCCTTCACTAGCTCCACAGCCACTGCTTCCAATCAGACAATAATTCTATAAAATATGTCAGTGTTGCTGATGGAGAAAGGGCCAGTATTCGGTTGCAGAATCCCCTGACAGGAGGGGTGTTTGTGCTTAAGCCAGCATTTAAATCATGTTTATAGGGTATAAACCAAGCACTTAACCAGCATTGTGAAAGCAAATGAATATCTGAAAACAGCAGAGGAAGGGCATTTCATAGAGATAGGAAATATAAATATCCCATAATGTGAGCATTTTAGCCATGAGTGTCCTATAACATGATGGGCAGGGTAGGTAGGAGGACATTGTAGGCCTTTGAAGTGTCTTATGACTTATCACCACTGGTCACAAATGGTCAAATGAGAATGCAAATGACAGAAAACAAAACTACGTTTGCAGGTGCTCTTCATTCTGATGAGAAAAGTGCGAAAATACCTTGAAAGAGATCTAAAATCATCTGTAAACTTGCTGGCGCTTAACGAGTCATTTGTAAATACCTGCATAGTAGTGATAAGCATGAAAATCTGAATACATCAAGATAAGGAAAGCAGAACATGCTGTGCATAATAGGGGCATAATATGAAAAGCATAATAGCCACAAATGAATAATCATGACGTCAGCTATTACAGTGATTTAAAGTCATGTTTTGTTGTGATTCCTCCCTACCACGTTGAGATGGAGTACACAACCTTGATCACTTCTGGCACTGTCCCCTGTAATGTAGGCCTGGGGCTATGGAGGCCTGGTAGGATCGGGCCTTGTGCAGGACAAGAGCACACCCAGGGCACACACGATTAGTATGGTAGTGGCCAGAGAATGAACCACGCCCCGGAGCTTCGGGCTATTTATTAACACTCACCACACTGGACTGGCATATGCCAGCCCAGCTCAATTCGCTTACGTATGGGAGGGTATATGACATGGGCCTTTGCCGCTGGGCGGGACGAGATGGTCACCCCCATGTCTCCACAACATTACATTTCTCTTATACCAGGAATTAACAACAGCTAAACATAATAACAGTTGAAACACAAATCAATTGGTGCATTGAACATTCTTAATTGGTCGCCGGGGACATGTGCATTTGCTCCGTTTACCGCCACAGCAAATCGGCCCTCCGATCGTCTCGGGTCACTCGGATACAAAGTCTTTGTACCTTTGTGGCAGCCTCGGGTGGAGTCTCAGTTCATACCGATTCTGTCTGCTTCTCAGCGAGGAAGTGGGTGATGGCGACAACGTGTTACTGTCTCTACCTGGTCCAGCATTCTCGTCGCTCACGGTTGGGAGTCCATAACTCAAGTCTGGAGGGATGTCGAGGGACGGCATTGTGCTTGATCCTTCTGCTGTAGCTCCTGATTGCTCTCCGATGGCACTGGGGGGGAGGTACGGGAATGCCCCCACCTGGTGACGCACTTTCTGGGAAGTCTTCCATGCTGTGCGTGGGGGTCTTTCTTGAATTGTTACACATTTCTGGTTACAGTCTCTTGGCCTCTTTTAGCCATTACTTGGGTGCATTTGATGCTTACCACTACCCACGGGTCTAGTTCAAAAGGAAGACAGATTTTTTCCTCCGGGTGGCGGTCTGGTACCAGTACCTGGTCTCCTTCCAGGAGCGAGGATTCTCTAGCGTGTCTCCTCCAGGAAGCTTTGTCAGACTGATTTGGGGGATTTTGGGTGTCCTCCAACACAGGGTGCTGTGGGATTGTGTCTGTCACAGTACGACCTATCAGAGGGATGCCGGTAGTGCAGTGTGGGGTGAGCCGATATTCACGAAGGAACTGGTACACAGCTTGCTCTAGGTTGTAACCTTCAGCTAGTGCAATCTGAATGGGCTTGTTTAGGGTCCTCATAGGGCGCTCTACTTCGCCGTTGGCTTGAGGCCAGCAGGGGGTTATCCAGCGTATTTTGATATGGTGGGATGCTAGATAGTTGGTCAGTTCTATGCTTGTAAAAGGGGGCCCGTAGTCGGTGCAAATCTCCTTGAACAGCCCATGTGTTGCCATGATTTTCTCTAGTTTCGGAATCACTTCCACTGTAGACGTGGTGGGCACAATCTCTACCTCTGGGTATCGTGAGTAGTCATCTACCACCACCAGCATGTGTAATCCTCCACGGAGGATACCGAAATCTGCGCTCACTCTCTCACCAGGAGCGGCTTCAGTGATGATTGGTGCTGGCTTGTCTGGAAGGCTGGTTGCCAGGCATACGGGGCACTGTTTCACTACTGCTTCCACTTTCAGGGCAAGGCCCGGGAACCAAACTTTGCTTCAGACTCGGCTTTTCGATTTGATGATCCCTTGGCGGGCTCTGTGCACCAGGAGGGCGGCTTAATGGGTCAGGCTTGCCGTTAGCACGAGGGGGGGGCCTCTCAGAAGGCAACAATCTGTGGTCACCAAGAAGTCCTGGCGAACTAGGTATAAGGCCTTCAGACTTGACTAGGCGGCCTCCGTGCGGCGTGGTGTGGGGCTTTGTAAAGGTTTCCCTTCGCCCAATGCGACTGCTTGAATTGCAATCTGAAGACAGTCGTCTTCTTTTGTGGCTTCAATGACGTCTTCAAGGGAGATCGGTAGAGGTCAGGATCTCTCTACAATCAACCTCACGTAGTCTTCAATTGCAACTGCTTCTGCTGCCTCTGGGATCGTGGCGGGCAGAGGGTGTCTGGACCGAAAGTCTGCTGGATTCCATGTACCTGGCTGATTCTCTACAGTGAATTGGAACTCCTGAAGTTGTAGGATCCACTTTTCAATCCTTGGCGGCAGGGGAGAGGAGGAGCCTTGAAACAGTGGGAATAGGGGTTTGTGGTCAGTGAGAACTGTGAACGGTTGGCCAGATAAGTATATGTAAAAATGCTGGCAGCCCCACAAGATTGCAATCACTTCTTTCTCAATTTGAGAATACCGCTGCTCCGTAGGCGTGAGAGTCCGACTGGCATAGGTTACAGGAGCTCATTCTCTGCATTCCTGCTGCTGGGCTAGGTCCGCTCCGAGACCAGTGGAGTTGGCATGTACCATGAGCTGGGATTCTCTGTTAGGATCGAAGTATACTAGGGGGGTATCCGCTGATAGGGCTGCCTTTGTTCTTTTTAATGACTCTTTGTGCTCTGACTCCCACGTCCATATGCTGGTGGCTTTCGTCAAGTCTCTGAGTGGGCCTGTTAAGTCAGACAGATTCTTGATAAATCGCCTGCAGTAATTCACCATACCTAGAAAACTTCTGACTCCTGATACAGAAGATGGGGCTGGCGCGTCTTGCATGTCCTTCACGTTGTCGGGATCTGGGCCATTGCCTTTGTCAGATAACCTTTAGCCAAAGAAGCTGATGTCTCTTTGCAACAAATCTCACTTTTCACAGTGCAGCATGAGCCCGCAGTCTCGGAGGCGTGAAAAGACGACTTGATGGCAGAGGATGTGTTCTTCCAGTGTGGGAGCGTGTACTAGGATATCGTCGCTCATGTTGAGCACCCCTTGTAATTCGTAGCAAATATTCTTAATAATGCTCTGGAATACTTCGGCTGCGCTGGAGATGCCAAAGTTAAGCCACATGTACGTCCAGAGCCCTGCATGAGTTGAAAACGTGGTGATGGAGTGGGAGTCCGGGAGTAGAGATATCTGGTGGTAGCCAGACCATAGGTCCATCTTCTAGAACCACTTGGATCCTGCCAGCTTGCCGATGATGTCATCCACAGTCATTGCTAGATATGGGACTTGCATGTCCACGCAGATGTGCACTTCGTCTGGCTGTTTAGGTTTCTTTGCCATGACTATGGGTGATACCCATGGTGTTGGACCACTCACTCGCTCGATGATGCCTGTTCTTTCCAGATCTTAAAACTCGGCCTCCACCTTCGGCCAGAAATGGAAGGCAATACATCTGTGCTAAAGGGCAATTGGGGCCACCGACTTGTCTATGTGTAACTGGATGGCTGGTCCTTTCAAACATCCGATTCCTACAAACAATGACGTGAAGTCTTGGAGTAGGCGGTCTGGATCATGGGCATGTACGTTGAAGGCAAAGTGGATTAAGTTGAGATCCCGAGCAGTGCGGCAGCTGAGGAGGAATCCTGGCCCTTCTCGTGAGACGTAGACCTTTGTCCGTTGACGGGTGTCCTCAGGAGAGAGATCCGCCTGGAAAACGCCACGCAACCTTAGTGGTGATCGATGGCCAAATGCATACACCTGTACGTTGGTGTTGTGAAGCACCGGAGGATTCGGCAAACCACGGTAAACACTTTCTGCCATGAGGTTGATGGTGGCTCCGGTATCGATGAGGGCGGCGACGGTGCGTTCTTGCACCCCAATGTTGCAGATGGGAGCAGAGTGTCGGGCAGCTGTGAGCGTATTCAACATCCTCACTACGTGAACTGTGGCAATGTCGTCTTCGTCCATGTCGCTGTCGGGGGCGTCACCCTTCTGCAGTTCGACTGCATGAACCTGCTTCTGCAGGCCTCTGGGTCACATTATCTGTGACGAGCGGCACACTTTAGAGAAGTGGTTTTGCTTCCCACGCGCACTGCAGGTTTTGCCATTAGCCGGGCAGGGTCCATCATGTGAGTATGGGCCTCCACACCGTCCACACGGCCGATTCTGTGGGATTTGCCTGGAGCTTTGTGGTGCTGGCTTGGTGATCTTCTGCCAGGATTCCCATGTGTCAGTGCGGAATGCGTTCACTGGTTCCTCTTTGATAGCTGTCGACGAGATAGAGTCCATATGAGCTGCCTGTGCTTTGGACAGTTCCTTGGAGCGCCCAAGCATCAGGATGCCCCTCATGGGCATGTTGTGTTCCGGCAGGATGTGCTCGCTGAGCTTACATGAGGCCCATCCCTGGATGATCCGGGCGGGTGCATGTGCTCGCAAGTTCTCTAAGGCTTTCGTAGAATACCTAGACCAGGGGTCCCCAAACTACGGCCCGCGGGCCAAATCCGGCCCGTCTAATGAAATCGAGTGGCCCTCCTGGTGCGTCCAGATCCACAGGGTTATTGAGTTATTCCTACTCGTTATTCCTACGCTCTGTACCGGATTGCCTCGGACACAGTGCAGATCGAAGCCTGCCTGCGACTTGACTTGACTGGACGGCGTACGCGCGCGTCTTGCGTCATGCATATCTGTGCGTGGGAAGAGTCCAGTGTCCGGGACAGGCGCGGAGACCGGGAGCGGCGCGGGAGCCTTGTGAGCAGGTGAGTGGGACCGTGGATGGAGCGGGCAGCAGTGGGTTGTGCGTTTTTGGTATAGCGCAGACTTTACCCGAAGCAAAGGTGTGATTAGCTGGGGAGGGTCCATGGAGACTTTGTTTTATCATTGTGCGTTTTTTATATAGCGTGGACTTTACCCGAAGCAAAGGTGTGATTAGCTGGGGGGGGGTCCATGGAGACTTTGTTTTTATCATTGTGCGTTTTTTATATAGCGCGGACTTTACCCGAAGCAAAGGTGTTATTAGCTGGGGGGGGGGGGTCCATGGAGACTTTGTTTTATCATTGTGGTTTTTTATATAGCGCGGACTTTACCCGAAGCAAAGGTGTGATTAGCTGGGGGGGGGGGGGGGGGGTCCATGGAGACTTTGTTTTATCATTGTGCGTTTTTTATATTAATTTGCACCAATACTAAGAATTCAGACATAGATTTTAACAAAGGGCTCTCCGGTGTCGGCCTCCTATATTGAGTTTAACTGAGTATTGCCCCAACCAGACTTTTTCAAGGCAGTTGAAATCCTCACAGGGAAATGCTCACTGGCATTCACAAAACGCTCCTCCTAGCTTTCAAGAAATGTATTTACTCATCAATTACCGGTCTTTCAAAATCACCTTGAATTGAGGAAACAGAATGCTGGGTGCAAAGTACAAGTAGAGTTATAATACTGCAATAAATGGAGGACACAAGAACAAACGCTACTTGGGCAGTGGTGGCATTTGTGCAAGTATCGAAAGCGAACAAGAGGTAGCAAATGGTCAATGTGTTACCCCTGAAGGGCCAGCATGCTTCGAGGACCACCCTAAAGTCAGCCTGTTTATTACAATTATTCTGTATTAATGTTATTTCACTGTTTGCCACAAAAATTATCATCAGCTTGTGGTTTTATTTGCGAATCCGATCTATATCAAGGAGTATCTGTGGTAGTTAAAATAAACACGAGAAGACTTTCTATTACTTTTACTTTTTGCAACAGGTGGCGCCAAGGCCAAGCGAGGGGGCAGCTGCAAAAAATGTCATTATAATCTCCACAATGATACTGGTTGTCACTTTGGCCATATCATTTCCTGTTATAAGACTGACCCCGGCCCCTCATCACAGGAAGGAAAGTTGATGTGGCCCCCGCCTAAAAAAGTTTGGGGACCACTGACATAGACGGATTCATCCAGCAGCTGCCGAGGTTGACGGAGGAGTCACCGTTCATAGTCCGGGTTGGCATAAAGCTCGAAGTGGGCAGTGATAGCGTCCCACATGAAGGTGTAGTTTCTCGGGAGTCCAGCTTTCCGCACCTTTTTGGAGATTTTGTGAATGTCTGCCTCTCCCAGGTAAAGGAGCATTGGGCATCTGCTTGGCGCTGTGACATCCGCCGCCTCAAAATAGATTTCTCAGTGCTCCACCCACCCCTTCCACCGTGCTGCCTAGGACGGGGAGGGCCAGTGACTGTAAAGGGTTACAGTGGCGGGACGGTCATCATAGTGGACAGGTGCAGTGATGGGTGGTGGGCCGTGCACTGTGTCGCAGTGAGCCTGCACTCGTAGCGCTTGAATACGTATTGTGGTGCTGACCTCGGTGTGCAACACCATGCGGAGCGTCTGTCTGGTTGCACAAAGGCACCTAAGGGGTGCCTGAAGGTGGGAGTTTGCTGTTGTTCCTGCAAACAGGGGAGGTTGAAGTCTGTTTGAGCTGCCCGTGGCACCGTCTGGTTGGACTGTGAAGAAAACAAGCTGCTTACCAGGCCCCAGGTGTAGCGCCGTCCGAGGCGGTGGGGGGGGGGGGGGGGGCTGGGGAGGGAGAAGGCTGGGGCTGTCCTGAGCCCAGTTGCAGCTGGCGGTGTGGTGCTGAATGGGCCGTGGAGGCTGCAGGCTGTGCAATGAGGAACACAAGGTGGATGTAGAGCCTCGGGTGCTGCTGGCAGTGTAGCGCCAAACTGTCTGTGCAGGGCACAGGCTGAGGGAGGCAGAGCACATGGAGGCCGCAGTGAGGGAAGGGTACTGTTGGCCTTGCAGTGCCCCACAGTACTGGCAGGGGCGTTGCGGCATGAGGCCGGCGACGTACAGAGCCGGGAGCGTCCAGAGCGTGCACTGTGCAGGGGCTGCATCAAGGGGAGGGCACTCACCGCATAGAGCTCTCAGACAGCTGCGGAGTGGAGCTGCTACTGGCCTGGGGTGGCAGGCAGCGCTGGGCACAGCTGCAGCCGTGCAGCGACCGGAGTAGTTGATACAACGCACCGTGAGGTCAGCAGTGCACTTCGGGTGGTCGCGGTGCCGCAGGGAGGCGGCTGAGAGGTGCTGGAGGTGCTTGCATGAGGGGCCTTCAGGGGTGGCTGTGGAACATAGCCACCATCGTCGCCAGTGTAATGTAGAACTGGGGCTACAGAGGCCGGTAGGATCAGGCATCATGCAGGACAAGAGCACACGCAGGGCACACACGATTAGTATGGTAGTGGCCAGAGTACTTACCATGCCCGGAGCCCTGGGCTATATATTAACACTCACCACGCTGGACTGGTGTATGCCAGCCCAGCTTATAACGCTTACATATGGGAGGGACATGACATGGGCCTTTCCTGCTGGGCTGGTAGAGATGGTCTTGCCCAGGCCTCCACAACATTACATCCCTCCTTCTCCAACAATCAAATCAACCAATTTTATATTGCTCCTTTTGCAAGCATTTTATTTGCACCCTTACTGCAATCTATGCTTGCGCTAATTTAAAATGCCCAAGATTCCCTACAGACTGGTAGGTACAGCCCTATCACAGCAGGCATTTAAAATATTTCTCTCCTTTAAACTGCCCATTTTCTGTAAGGATCAGTCATGTAAGTGTCTCCTTCTGGTCCGGGAAATTGTTTCCTGTGGCTAAGAACAAGGTGAACATTCTGCCTGATATTATCAATGCACAATCGACTTTGCAGCAACATCAAAGCAACATGTATATTTGCATTTTATTTGGCGCATATGAAAACACTACCAGGAAAGAGTGGCTTACAAAGGAATTGGATTGACAATGTGAGAACACTTAAAATATTATGCAGGTATGCATTTGCATTCGGAAAGCTCCAGGAAAGAAAGAGAAAGAAAGGGTCGGTTGGGGAAGGTATTGAATTTCTGTGTTGTTTAATAACAATCAATATGGAAGTGTTTTTTGCATCTCAACCCCTAAGTTAAATTCTAAGCCTTTCTGGGCACACATTTCGGCTGTAACTAACTGCCACCGCTGTAGAAACCTTTTGTAGACTGCTTAACAATTACAGGACATGACTTATAGACATAAGAAGCAGGGGCCGACTGTATATCATGTTTTAATGGTAAGCCCCTGTATAGTAATTGTACAAGGGATTGTGTATGCATAACCTTATGCTTTAAATCATATCTCATCCTATCTACCCCATTTCTGACAACAACACCCTTCTAAACAACATCAACATAAAAAAAAAAAAGAATGTGGACATGCACTTCCAAATTAAAACAAATAAGTGCAAGCAAACGCCTACACCAACCTGGCACTCTAAAGACCTTGCTGAGAATAACGGACCCATTCCCAGACCGAAGAAAATGGGAGAAAAACAGAACTCTCAACGACCTCATGGTACTGAAGTCACTCCGTGAAACACGCAGACAGCACAACCGATCAGCCTAAGTAAAGTACAATACCAACACCATCAATTAAGCCACTGACCGAAGTAGAACATTTTTCCAGACTGTATATCAAAGCATCAGTCCCCTGCCAGACCCAGCTACTCCTTATTGCACTGAAAAGTGCAATGTTATGAACCTTTTCTTCAGTGAAAAAAATACAAAAGATAAAACAGCACATCAACAACACTAAGCCTGCTTCATCTCTTATGCCCTCCCCTTCCCATAGAATTTCACAGTGGTCAGCCTTTAAACCTTATTTCTTGCAGAGTTCACCGACTTTCTCAACTCTCTAAAAGCAACTTCTAATGAAGATTATGCCTTACCATCGTACTCGATCAAAACACTCTTGGGGGACAGTTTCACCCCTTCTCACCATTGCCAATTCATCCTTCATGCAAAGCATCTTCCCAGAAGCTCTTGAGATAGGCTAGTACCTCCTACTTATGAAGACATCTACACTTGCCCCTGATGACTTTGCCAACTACCAGCCCATTACTCAACTATAAATAGTCAGCACGTTCATCGAAAAAAGCAATCTATAATCAACTCCAAGATCACATTAATGCTAACATCTTCTGCACAACTACCAGTCTGGTTTCAGATCACAGTCTAGCCAGCATAGAGATTGCTACCTTACATATTGTAGACAATATCATACTGACCACAGACAAATACGGCCCCTGTCTCTTGTTATTGGTGGACCTCTCATTTGCCATGAAGACAGTCAACCATCCCTCGCTCAAAGGCACTCTTGGGTCTCGAACAGGATGCAACAGCAATGTTCTTCACTGGTTCTACTTCTACCTTTCCAACTGATTCTACTTCTACCTTTCCAACTGATACCTGTGTGTTCTGATGTGCATCTCCAGGTCCTAAAAATCCCTATCACTTGTAGAGGCTCCCCAGGTTCCATACTGTCTCCTATCATCTTCAACCTCTACATGGAGCAGCTTGATGCTCTATTCTTAGATAACAGCTTCACGATTCACCCATTTGCTGATGATACAAAACTCTACTCGAAGGGCTCCTCAGATTCAGACATCCAATGCCTAAAACATTGCCTGTGCAGTATCCAGGCCAGGCTGGTCCCGCCGCTATACACTCAAAATTCCTGGAGTATCTATTGGAACAAGGCATGGGAAAGAGAGTGTTATGTCTACCTACTGAAGTTCAGGATAATCAAACTAAAAATGCATGTGAAAGGAATTCTAAAATTCTAACCTCACCTACATCCACCCATTTGCTACACATTTCAACCTGAACCCTAGTGGCAAGGTGCTGCTTGGGAAATTGATACAATGTATGATTCCTTAAAAGTAACGAAGTCCACCTACCCTAGCTGTACGAGGAGAATACAATTAAACAAATGCAAGAAAACTTGTACCACAATCTTCATCAACAGGGATGAGATGTTCTGCACAATAGCATGAACACAAAATAAATTTGCAAAATTAAGAGGCAGATAGATTTTCTTTTTACCATGATCACATGGCCCATTTCTGTCATCTCTTACGCCGACGACACCCAGCTGATCCTCTCCCTCACCAGAGACCCCGACACCGCCAGAACCTGCCTACACGAAGGGATGAAAGACGTCGCCGAGTGGATGAAGGACAGCCGCCTGAAACTGAACTCGGACAAGACGGAAGTCCTCATCCTGGGATCTTCGCCCTCCGCCTGGGACGACTCCTGGTGGCCCCCAGCCCTGGGCACCGCACCCAAGCCAACCGACCACGCACGCAACCTGGGCTTCATCCTGGACCCCTCCCTCTTGATGACCAGACAAGTCAACGCCGTCTCCTCATCGTGCTTCAACACCCTGCGTATGCTTCGCAAGATCTTCCGCTGGATCCCGACCGAGACCAGGAAGACTGTCACCCAGGCACTCGTCACCAGCCGACTGGACTACGGAAACGCCCTCTACGCCGGAACCACAGCCAAGCTACAGAAAAGACTCCAGGGCATCCAGAACGCCTCCGCCCGACTCATCCTGGATGTCCCCCGACGCAGCCACATCTCCAGCCACCTGAGGAACCTGCACTGGCTCCCCGTCGACAAGAGGATCACGTTCCGGCTCCTCACCCACGCACACAAGTCTCTCCACGACCTGGGCCCCAAGTACCTCAACGACCGCCTGACCTTCTACATGCCCACCCGCCAGCTACGGTCCACCAGCCTCGCCCTCGCAGCCGTACCACGCATCCGAAGAGCCACCGCCGGAGGAAGATCCTTCTCTTACCTGGCTGCCAAGACTTGGAACTCCCTCCCCATCCACCTTCGGCTGACCCAGGACCATTTCGCCTTCAGGAAACAACTCAAGACCTGGCTGTTCGAGCAGTAGCATACCCCTCCCCCCAAGCGCCTTGAGACCCTCCCGGGTGAGTAGTGCGCTATACAAATGGCATGATTGATTGATTGATTGATATTGCAAAGCAATTTTGTCAGAGCAAGTAATACTGAGCTTCCCGTGCATGAACTTGGCCAGAAACAGTTCTAGGCTAACACATTATCCCCATTTTGCAGGTTATGATATATATACCTTAATGTGAAGCCATATATTTAAGCAGACAGCAGAAAAGAACTTCGAGAAAATCCACCTCTTGGTATTAGTGTTGTTTTGCTCCGACTATTCTGTATGGAAGGGATTCTTAATCAGGCTGGAACCATAACTACTTACAGTGTTGCTGTACAATGAAGTGGGACTCTGGAATCTATAGCAATTATCATAGTTTTTGGAGGTTGATTGACTGACCCTAAAAGCAGTGCTTAGTTTGTAAAATCCAATCCAATCCAATCCAAAAATTCTTTATTTCGGCCTTTAAGACCATAAAAGATACAATAAAACATCACATATAAAACATCCGCATACAGTAAAAACACACTAATGTACAATCCATAAGAGTTCATTCCCAGGAGGCCAGGACGAGGGTAGGAGTTAACATTACAGTTCATAACTGTGTTCAGTCTTTTGCTAATTTTCTCTTATCTGCCACATAGCCATTATAAACTTAGCAACTGCAAAGACTATGTGGGGCAGGGTACTTGTTTTCAGTATTCTGTATGAATGTAAATGGTTCCTTATGCCCAAATTCCTACATAATGGCACTAGCCAGTATTTCCTTGGTCTATTGTAGGCTGGGCAGAAAAACAGAATGTGAATCTCCTCCTCATCATGATTACTGCACCCTGGACAAGTTTTGTCGTCCCTCATCGTCCATTTACAAGTAAAGGTTTTGATGGGCAGGGTGCCTAACCTCCATTGAATAAACAATTTTCTTGCTAAAATGGGGAAAATAATGTCGTTAAAACCTTCAAATTGATATGAATTTTTGGAGTCCAGGAATTGTTCAGTTAAAATGCCGTTATTGGGTGCACACACCAAAGAAGCTAGACTTTTCTCCTTCTATATTTCGACTAGTCTCTTGCGAGGAACCCTTTGACAGCCTTGTTCAGGAAACTCCCATAACTCTGGGAGTCTCAAACGATACAGTTCTCTCTTTATAAATGCCAACCACGGGATTCTGTCAGGCTGGTTCAAATTCATTACATGGATAAGGTCTTGCCTGTAGTGTGCAAGCTCGCCTGTGGTCCATAGCCTGTGCCAGAATCTTAGTGGTTTTAATTCCAAATCCTCGCCTATCGAGGGAAGACCCACATCTAGTCTTAAGGGAAGGAGGGGAGTGCCACGGGGGAGGGCCAGGAGACGTCTGAGGAAGTTGTTTTCTACTCTGACAAGTTCTGTCCCAGCTTTATACCCCCATAACTCACTACCATAGGATGCGGCCGCTTTTGCTTGGGTTTTATACTTCTCTACTGCCGGGCTAATGGGTTTGAAGGTAGAAGTGTTTGCGACCCTCAAAATCGCCCCCGACAGTTGGGACAACTTTAACCGGGATCTCGCTATCTGTGGGTCCCAGGATAAGTTCTCATGTAAGGTTACCCCCAGATATTGAAACGTTTTTACTCTTTCCAATCTGGCTGAGCCCAGTGTTGGATTAGGTCTGGTCTTAGGGGAGGGGTTTTATATCATGAATTTGGTCTTCTCTGTATTGATCTCTATACCATGCTGTCTACAGAAAAGACCAAACCCATCTAATATCCGTTGAATCCCCATCGGGGATTTGGAAAGCAGGAGGGTGTCGTCGGTAAACATGATAGCCGGTACCCTCCTGCCTGCCAACAGGGGAGCGTTGTTATCTGTAACATTGTCTAGGTGGGATATGACACTGTTGACGAAGAGGCAGAACAAGGTTGGCGCCAAAACGCAACCCTGTCTTACCCCTCTTAAAACCGGAAACCTGGATGACAACGCTCCATCCCTCCTGCACCTAACCTGAGCAAAGTTGCTGTCATGGAGCCTAATTATGGCATGAAGTAGATGGGTGGGAACACCCAGCTCCTTTAGGACCTCCCATAGTTTCTTGCGGGGAACCAAATCAAAGGCGGACCTCAGGTCCACGAACACCATGTACAGCCCCCCCCCCCTCGATCCTCACAGTTTTCCAATAGAGGAGAACGAGGCGGAAAATCTGATCCATGGTGGACGTGTTTTTCCTGAAGCCCGCCTGGAGGGGACTCAGGATCTCGTTATCCTCCATCCAGTCTAGAAGGTGATCCAGAAGAAGGCGAGAGAATAATTTTTGGGGAACATCTATAAGGCTGATCGGCCTGTAGTTGGCTGGGAGCAGAGGAGAGCCCTTTTGTTTGTAAAATAATAAGTGCTGGGGTCAAAACAAAGCCCATAGAGCCACTGCCGAATGTCTATCTGCTAACCCTCCTCTCCTTGTCCTTTTGCCTCAGTATGCAGGTTCTTTTTCATCCCTGCTTTCTCCCTTTGTTGTTGTTTTTCCAATTTTTGATTCCTCCTTTCTCTGTTCGCTGCCTTTCTCTTTCCTGTGGTGGTTTAAAGGCTCTGATGAAAAACATATACCAGTTCCCAACAAAAGAAACCCACCTTCAACCAATGGCTCAAATTTAACACTGCCTACATGGCAATATTTAATTTAAGATGAGAATTTTAAGGTATTCATCCTAAATGTCACATTTAATCTGTTTATAACACAGCTCATATAATACAGCCAAGGTGTCTTGTAGAGTAAATTGTTGAAACCTGCAATGTGTTTAATGATTAAAAATAGAAGTGAGAAGAAAGATTCACACCTGTTGTGAAACAGAATGCTGGCTCACATATATTACATTTGAGAGGATCTACTAATGGTAGAATAAATTGCAGAGGCAGAAAGTAGGCCGGCAGTGTTTCAGAATGCTCCCTTGTAACCTAATTATCTAAAGGTGGAAGTTTTAGAAAGTGGTTTTTTTTGGAGCAAACTAACTGTGCCATTAACAGAAGGCAACCGAACAAAAGATTCATTTAAGCTTACAAAGAGCGATGAACAGGCCCATAGTTCTGTATTTTACAATGAAAATTTGTGAAAAGTGGGACTGGCAAGGCAGTAAGAAGCTTTGCAGTGGGCAGAGGCAAGTGCTTGAAGAGGTAAAGACAGTGGCGTAGTAAAGATGCAATGTGCCCTAATTTAAGTAAGTGAAAATTAGGAGGCAGATTTACAAACATTTTACGTAATACAGCAAGTCATTGCATGCATGGGAGAGAGCTGAACATTACAAAGATATGTAGCTGTTCAGCTCTCTCCTGGAGCTGGTGCACTTGTGTTTAGAGTCAACGCAGGTCCGCTTGCGCCACAACGCAAATGAAGATATTTCTCCTTGTTACGCCTATCTCGATTATGTGCACCATTTTGTACAGAACCAGGTTTACTGCCTTTAGTAACTCTGAGTTTGCATCAAAGTCCAATCCCACTTGCCAGGAGGATTTTCAAAGCTCCCGTCTGCTGGAAGCGGATTTGGTGTTTGCTCAGAAAATTAAAAAATACTCCTACCAAACAAGAGCAAATACAGGTTTCTCCCTTAAAGTCATCGACCACAAGATGGGTCGCCAGAGCCTTTTGAGCCTTAGGGAGGGGATCAGCATGGCTCCCCTCCATTATTTACTACATTTTGACCCGGGTTGGGTTACCTGGGGCCTCAGGAGGCTTGGAGAGGGAGGACCACATGGCCCCCTACCCATATAAACTATTTTCCACCTGAGGGCAGGCTCCCTAGGGCTTCTACAGGCTTGGGGAGGGGGGCCACGCAGCCTACCTTCCCTTTATGAACACAGCACTGGGGGTGAGCTCCGTGGGACATAAGGTTATTTAAAGGCCCCTTTTTTGTTTTTTAGGAGTTTTTTTTCCATCCTGCGAGAGTCTTGTAGGATAGCACAATTTTTTGCCTTTTAGTTTATTTTTTACCCCTGGGGGGTCCATCTGGGTCCCCCACATGGGGCCTAGCGGGTCAGGGTAACCCTACCCTTCCCCCTTGTATTCTTTCTTTTTTAAACTTCAGGACAGGGGCCGAAATCCTAGAGTCCTGTAATGGCTTCCAGTAAAGTTTTTCTCATGTGGCAGCCAGTCAGAGCACTTGCTCTCGCGGGAGTCTGACTCCCACAGGAGCGAGATGGCCCAAGGGAAATAAAGCTCCCTGGACCAATCAGAATGCTCAGTTTTTCAAGTGGTGCTCTCGCAAAAGTCTTTCGAGACTCTCACGGACCCAACATGCAATTATTTTTTATCTTTAATTTCTCAAAAACTACTGAACGGATTTACACAAAATCACAAAAAGCACAATCTGTGGACCAAGATCTAGCTTCCTGTCACATTTGTTGGAATTCCTTGACTTAAGAAGTCTATGGAAAATCCATTGTGATTTAGCATTTTGAGACCCCCTTTTTTCTTGCCCCCACTTGACGAATCACCCCAAAACTTTCCAGGAAGGAGATGAGGTGGATGAAGTTTTTGGGGGGAAAGTTTTGTGAAGAAGTGTCAAATGGACCAAAGTTATTAGCAAACCAATTTTGTGTGTGTGTGTGTATATAAGTAATTATAGTTAGATCACAGATTTTTTTGCTTTGCTAATAACTTTGGAACCGTTTGATGGCATTCATCCACCTTGGCTCCTTTATGGGATGTTTGGGGCTGATCCGTCAAGCAGGGGCCAAGAAAAATGGGGGATCCCAAAAGTGTGATTAAGCATGTTAACTCCTACTGGATGATCTCCCCAAAACAGAAACACATGGCTGAACAGAATTACTGCAAATGTAGCAAAAAGTTAGAACTATATTTGGTGTAAATCAGTTTAGCTGTTTTAGAGAAATTAATATTTAAATAGGGTCTCAGGTTGAGCATGAAGGGTTTACAAGTTAAGTATATCTGAAATGTTGGTGTCCAGCTATGCTCTGATTGACTAACTTAAAGAGGAATTGTCACTTCTCATTTGATGGCCATAACATGACAAATATTTTGTAGAAGCCACTAAAATACTCAGGGACATGGTTCATGCGTTCTGAACATGAATTTAAAAACCCAAAAGGGACAGGGTGAACAAACCCTCAACCCCAGTGGGGTCTGTGGATCCCATGAGTACTCTCCCTTGATAGACTGACCACAACATGGACAGCATTTTGTGGTAGCCATTGTAGAACTCAGGATCATGGTCCCCACTGAAAAGCATTGTAGTGAAAGCCTGGCTGAGGGTAACAAAAAGGAACACATATGAATGGGCTAACAGACTATATGAATGGGATAACAGACTTTAGACACAAGATAATTCAATTGTTGGTGGCATTATACTAATTTTAGGAATTCTGATGAACTCTCATGTGATTTTGTCCTTTAAAAATGCTGACCATCTGCTGAAATTTGATGAATCCTGTTTGAAAGAAAGCGGTTTTCTCTTGTGAATTTCTCATAGGAGTTATGCAAGTGATCCATAAGTTAAAATGAGAGCACATTTGTTTATGTTCAAGACATCATACTCAGCCATTTGAGAATACCGACAGCAGCATGTTAGTTGATTTTGCAATGTTCTACTATAGCTTCCCTCAGTGTTATAATGAACAACTAGAGTTCTAATATTCAGCATTTATGACACAAGTGTGGCACACTTGAACACCTTCTTGATGGAATCAAAGCTGGAAAACTGACATAATTGTCTACAGGGGAGAAAGCAGCAAAGGAACCAAATGAGGTGGTTCTCTTAGTCATGATGGTTAGTGCTCTAAAAAATATAAAATGAGGGGCCATTTTTAATGAGTTCCCAAATATGCATCTCAGTACAACAGTCTGGCATGTAGAGTAAAACATATATTTCCAATACCAGCTCCAGTTTGTAACTTAACGCCCTAATAATCAAATGCAGCTTAAGAACAGAGCATTAATGAACAACTAGAGCACTAACATTTTGTATTCAAGTTAATAGTGGGGCCATTTTGTTGGAATAGTAACTGTTGCATTTTAAGGCCATTCCTGAGGAGCAGGCACATATAACTGAACACTGAGGTGTTAATGCAGGTATGAAATCAATGGGTTAAAATGTGAGTGAAGGTATGGGTTTTTAGAAATTAACATTTGTAAAGGGGCTTAAAATAGATAAACAGAACGAATTCTGCATAAATATAGCATCCCCTTTCCACAACTGTTTACTCAGCCTATCCATCTTTTCAATCACATAACAGCGCCCTTATTTAAAAAAATTAACATTTTGGTCGCCAAATATATATATCTACATATATTACTGGTAAAAAAAGGTTACTTAACTTTATATACCTGTAAACAATTTAACAGATGTAACTAGTACTAAATACTCCAGAATTGTATAAAACAAAAAATCCATAAACATATGCATGTGTGTGTGTGTATATATATATATATGTGTATTCAAACCAAGATGTGTTGGCAGCCATCTTGTGACGCGGTTGAACCTAGTCACAAGCAAAAATGTTAAAAAAAAGATAAAGGAAGAGAGTAGAAACACCCTGCCCCCCTGGGCCTGTTCACGGAGGTCCCACAGGGATCCCTACTGCCAAAAAAAGCATTTCATTTTTTAAATTTTTGGCGGGAGTCGCATTGAATCTGCAAATCCCGCCAGACTTTTTCATAAAAACAAAGCACGGGTTGCCGCGCTTTGTTTAATTAGGCCTCCAAGTGGGCCAGGTCCCTTGGGTAATACATAATAATAATGGGGGCCCTGTGTGGGCCCCCCACTGACTGAATCACAAAAATGCAGGGGGGCCATGGGCCCCCTCACTTTTTTTAGTATAATAAAATTGGCCAGGTCCCGGGGGATGGGGTCCCCGGGTCCCAAAATGGTCCAGGGAAGGGGAGGGGTCACATAGCTTCCCTTACTAAAGAAAATAGGAAATAAAAATAGCCTTCAAATTGCTGAGGCCCCTCCCCTTTCTCCACCACTCTGCAAATGCGCCCTCTGGGGCACTGCTGAGTGGGGGATGAAGTACCCTTGGCTGCTGAAGGTCCTTAAGGGCCAACAAGACCTCCTGTTACCTCCAGTGAGTCCAACACAGTGAGATTGCTGAGAGTTGGTCAGAGGCCATGCCCCTTTTCCCACAACACTGCAAATGCATCTCTTGCTGTACTGCTGGTGGGGGGATGAGATCCCCTTGCCTCCTGTGGGCCTTAGGACTAAAGTGGACTTCATCCCCCAAGTAGCTGTGCACCAGAAGGCACGTTGGCAGAGGGGTGGAGAAAGGGGGCGTGGCCCCTGACCACTTCTCAGCATTCCAGCTGAATGGGTCTTACTGGAGGTAACAGAAGTGCTAGTTGGCCCCCAAGGACCCTTAAGAGCCGAAGGGACTTCATCCCCCTACTAGTAATGCGTCAGGAGGAGCATCTGCAGAGTGGTGGAAAAAAGGAGCATGCACTGCTATCAGATCTCAGCAATCCTGCTTTATGGGACTTACTAGAGGTAATAGGAGGGGTAGTTGGTCACCAAGGATGTCCTTGGTGGCTAACTACCCCTCCTGTTACCTCCAGTAAGTCCCACACAGCAGGATTGCTGAGAAGTTGTCAGAGGCCATGCCCCCTTTCTCCACCACTCAGTAAACGTGCCTTCCCTGCACACTACTAGTTGGAGGATAAAGTCCCCTTGGTTCCATAGGGACCTTGGGGGCTAAATAGCCCTCTTGGTACCTCCTGTAAATCCTACACAGAGGAATTCCTGAGAGCTGGTCAGAGGCCCAGCCCCCTTTCTCCTCCACTCTCCAAATGTGACAGCTAGTTAAAAAAACATAGAAATTCACACAAAAAACAAAGGTTACAGGGACGTTATAGTTAGGAATTAGCATTTAAAAAACCGAAGAAATTCACTGAAAAAAACAAAGGTTACAAGGACATTATAGTTAGCAAATAGGATTTAAAAAACCTTAGAAATTCACCCAAAAAAAAACAAAGGTTACAGGGACGTTATAGTTAGGGTCAGATTTTACTCATCCAAATCCAGGGAAATTCAACTGTTATAGTTACTTAAGTTAACTATAACTTGTGCCCCGCAGTGCACTCTTAAGCTTACACTTACACTCATGACATGGTCAGTGACATCACTGATGACATCTCAAATGGCATCACTGATCACATCAGTGATGACATCATCCATAGCATCTCTGACGCACTCACTCACACACCTATAGAATCTTTTATACACCCACTGCCACTCCCAAAAAACATTCACAAACCCATTCACAGAGCCAAACCAGTACTTACACACCCACTCACTGATTTATAGATCTACACACACACACATCCACTTGCTCACCCATACTGTCACTCATACACCCACTCACTCACTAATACAGCCTTTGGCATATCCACTCATACACACATACAGGCACTTACACACTGAGTGAGTCAGCTATTAAACTACTCACACGCCTAGACAGTCACTCATACAGTCAATCACACAGCCACTTACTCACTCAAACAGTTACACACAAACCCACTTACTTATTCATACAAATAGTAACACACTCACTCACCTATACAGTTAGTGATAAAAGCACGCACACATCCATATACCCAGTCTCATATTCACTCACTCACGCATACTGTCACTCATATACCCTGTCACTCACCTATACTGCCTTCCATATACCCAGTTACTCACCCATACTGACACATGCACTCAATCACTGACACAGCCACTCACCAATACAACTTCTGAGACACTCACAGTCACCCATGCAGCAACTGACGCACACACTCATTCATCCATACAGACAGTCACACAACTCCTTACCCACACACACAGACAACCATCGAGGGAATTAGACAACCAATCAATCACCCATATAGCCATTCATGTATCCACTGACACACTCATACACCCACATAGACATCAACTGGCAGACAGATACACTCATTTACACAACTAGTCACTCCCCTAAACATTCGCTGAGACACCTAATTGCTCACTTATGCAGTCAGTCATGCGCCCACTGAGTCGTCCACACAGACACTCATACACCCACTGATTCACCAATAAACCTTTGTATATATATATTTAACACTCATAAACATTTTAAAAACAGTCACTGGAGGAAGTCATTACTGATGTCATCAGTGATGTCATTTGAGATGTCATCAGTGATGTCACTGCCCATGTCATGAGTGATGTAAAATGTGAGGTCCTAAGCAGTGTATTGCAGGGCACAAGTTATAGTTAACTCAGGTAACTATACCAGCTGAATTTCTTTGTTTTTCACTTAGAGCCCACTCTATCCAGGTACTCAAGACCCCTTAGATGGCGGAGACCCTACTACATATAACCTAAGCATTGTACAAAAAAGTTCACAGAAAATGTACACCCTCCCGACACCTAAGTCTCCTTAGGAGGTCAATCTCTTACTATGCATAGCCTTTGTTGTGTACGCAGCTGTTCACTGAAAACCCACTCTATCTAGACACTTTACCCCTCTTAGATGCCAAGCCCCTACTATGTACATCCTTTGCCTTGTAGACAATTGTTCATGGACAGGCCACTCCCTCCTCGCACCCAAGCCACATCAAATGAACAAGCCTCTACTACACACAGCTTTTTCCTGGTATACAATTATTCACAGAGAGCCCACTGCATCCAAATTTTCAAGGCCCCTCGGATGGTCAACTCTTAGTTCAGCCTTTGCCCTGTACAAAATTGTTCAAAGAGAGCCCACTTCTTCCAGGCGCTAAAGTTGCATTAGCTGTTTAAGCCCCAACTACCAACTACCAATAGCCTTAGCCTTGTGCTCAACTGTTCTTGGAGAGCCCAATTCCTCCAGACACGTAAGCCCCTTACAGTAGCCAAGCATGTTGAAAACGCTTTCACGCTTTAGCAGTACAAAAGGTATAGAACATTCACTGTGGAAGTTGTTTACTAAATACCTTTCTGTCTGATCAGTTGATAGCAAACTGTCACATTCATTTAATGATGTCATTAGTGATGTCATCATTTATGTCATTTGAGATGACATCAGTTTGTCTTCAAATTCTAGTTGTCTTTTGGTTTTAAAATGTTAAGTTAGTACTCACATTGTTGCCTAACTATACCCCTTCAACCTTTGCATTTTTTCTGTAAATTTCTGGGTTTTGTTTAACATAAGTTAAGGCCTTTTGTCAATACCTAATTATAGAGTCCCTGTAACCTTTGATTTTTTTTCAGTGAATTTCTATGGTCTTTAAAGAAGTCTGATTTAATTACTATACCTACCTATAACATTGCTTTAACCAATGTTTTTTAGTGGATTTCAGTTCTTTTTTTATCATAAAGCGAAACGGTATTAGAATAGTTAAGTACCACGTTGAGGTTATCTTTAATTTTTAACTTAATTTTATTTATTATTAATACTATATTTTGTACTTTCCACGGGTCCTGTGATACTCCAAACCAATTGGAGTGGACTACAGAAGTTCCGCTTGGTTTTACTTTCTGTTCCCAGTTCTGTGGATAACATTTTGAAATGTGTTTGGTAAGAAAGACTGATTCTATTTAACTTTGAGCCTAGAGCTCTTCTAAATTGATCAATTAATGAGTATAGCTTGAGTCTTTTTTGTAAAATGTCCTCATTTTAGGGTATTGTTGTCCTGCAACAGTGTTGTGGGACCTACGACACAGACTAAAAGACATCTAATTGGTTGAATTTACTACTTTATTTTATTAATAGGAAGTTTCCATCCTCGTAAACTCATTTGGGAATAGCACTTTGGTATTATAATATCTTGTTCTGAGCTCTACACTCTGTGTTGATCCAGGCATAGAGTGTGTTGCCGTAGTCCAGTCTGCTGCTGATGAGGGTGTGGGTAATGGTTTTCCTGTGCTTGTGGGGAATCCAGTTGAAGGTCTTGCGTAGGAGATGGAGGGTGTGTAAACAGGAGGCGACGGCATTGATTTTGTGGTCCATTTTGAGTTCGGAGTCCAGGATGATTCCGAGGTTGCATGCATGGTCAGTGGGTGAGGGTGGATTCTCGAGGCTGGGGGCCACCAGATTTCGTTCCAGGCATCGGTGTGAGGGCCCATGATGAGCACTTCGGTTTTGTCCATGTTCAGTTGTAGGCAGCTGTTCTTCATCCACCTGGGGATGGCTTCCATTCCATATTGAAAGTTGTGTTAGGAGATGTTGGGTTCGTTGGATAAGGAGCGGATGAGTTGGGTGTCGTCTGCGTAGGATTCAATGGTGAGTCCGTGGGATCTGACGATGGGTGCAAGCGGGCCATGTAAAAGTTGAACAGGGTGGGGCCAATGGAGGATCCTTGTGGAACTCCGCAGGTGGTCGGTGTGGGATCCGTGAGGAAGGGTGGCTGACCCATTGAGTTCTGTCGGATAGGAATGAGCGGATCCATTCGAGACCCTTGTTCTGGGTTCCTGCGTTGTGTAGTCTGCTGACTAGGGTGCAGTGAGAGACTATGTCGAAGGCTGCAGAGAGGTCCAGGAGGATGAGGGCCACAGTCTCTCCTCTGTCGAGGAAGGTGCGATGTCATCTGTCGCAGTGAGGGGAGCGATTTCGGTGCTGTGGTTTTTCCTGATACAGGATTGGGAATAAACCTGGGCGTAGTGGGGCTATGCGGAGCGCCACAGAGTTGCTAACAAACTCTGTGGCTCTCTGCGTAGCTCTGCTATGCCTCCAGCATCCCGTCCTATAATAAAAATTGCTAAAGTTTTAAAAAATAAGTTTAAAAGCACCTTACCTTATCTGCAGCGTCTGCGGCTTCCCTGGCTGGCCTCCTCCTCTCTTCATCGCGTTCGTGGTAAAAACTGCGCATGCGCATTTCTCACAAGAAATGTGCATGAGCGGTCGCCCGCGCATGCTCCATTTTCACCACGAACGAGATGAAGGAAGGAGGAGGCCAGCCAGGGAAGTCTTTGCTCCAGCAGGGTTCTTCCCAGGTCCAGTAGTGTACTGATTTAGTATAGTCAGAGCCCCAGTGCATTCGAAGTTGGAGGTAACTTCCTAGCAGCTCCTTGAAGTGCACAGGACACCTTTCATTGCAGGGGCAATCCATTCTTTGTGTGGGGACAGGACATATCCTATTCAGATGTAAGTGTGAGCTCTCTCTCCCACGAAGGCAGATGAATGTAGAGGAGTTCTCTGTCACATCCATCATTCTTGTGTTTGTGGCTGTCTAGTGTGAATGCACAAAGTCTAGCTGTCACCCAATCCAGATGTGTATTGGAGACAGGCTGCAGGCACACAGAGCAAAGTTAAGAGCAGAGAAATGTACACTTTCCAAACACTGCATTTCTAAAATAGTAATGTCAGATCCAACTTTACCACTAAAGAGGATTTATCATAAACCATTCCAAAGTTATGAAGCATGATTTAGCTATTCCGTTACAATTTGGAATTACAGATGTAAAGCGTTTTAAGGAATGCCCCATGTTAGCCTATAGGAAGAGTAGGCTTCACAGCAGTTTGTCATTTCCAAGATATGTAAAACTTAAAAGTTCTAGTCCTATTTTTTACGTATAGAGCAGCCTGTCCTTAATGCTACCTAGGGCCTACCTTAGGAGTGGCCTCTGTGTACTAACAGGGGTGTTAAGGTTTGGCAAGTGGTTTTAAATGCCAGGTCAAAGTGGCAGTAAACTGCACACAAAGGCCCTGCAATGGCAGGACTGAGACAGGTTTGAAAAGCTATTTGTGTGGGTGACACAACCAGTGCTGCAGGCCCACTAGTAGCATTTAGATTACAGACCCTGGGTATATGGTATACCACGTTACGAGGGACTTGCAGGTAAACTAAATATACTGAACAGGTATAAACCAATGTCACCATGTTTTAGGGGAGAAGCACATGCACCTTAGCACTAATCAGCAGTGGTAAGGTGCTCAGAACCCTAAGGCCAGCAAAAAGAAACAGTAAAAGGTAGAGGTAAGCAGGCAAAAGGTTGACAGAAGACCACCCTAAAGATGGCAGGTCTAACAGGATAAAAGCCAATTTTAACATGTTTTAGGAGGGAACACAAGCACTTTAGCACTGGTTAGCAGTGGTGAAGTGTGCTAAGTCCTAAGATCCAACAAAATTGGGTTCAGAAACAGGAGGAGATCGACCCTGAAGAAAGGGCCAAGTCCAACAACTGGATTGGAGCTTGGTTGTCTGGGGAATGGACTCTTCTTGAAAGCTTCTGTGCAATATGAAGATGTGCATAGTAGGGGCTTTGCCACCTAATGAGACTTGGCTGTCTGGAGGGAGTGGTACCTGCATGAACATGTCTGTACAAGGTGAAGGGTGTATGTAGAAGGAGCTTTACCACCTAATAGGGCTTTTTTTAATCTGTATTTTCAATGGTCCTGCAGTACTCCAACAAGAGCCAGCACGCATCTAAATGTGTGGAATAAATATTTTTTAATGTTTTCCTCAAGTGGTCCCTCTCAGACTCCTCCCAAAACTGCAAAGGGGTCAGGGTACCCCAACTCTGCCCACATTGATCTTATTTTTGAGGGGATTCCAGACATGGAAACTGAGTCCTCATGTCTTGTAATAGTGACTGCACCATCTCCATTGGGATTGTCACCAGCTAATCAGATCACTTGGTACGTCAGAACCATTTCAGTCCTACACAACCCAGATGGCTGATAGGAATAAAAGCCCCCTTGTCAAACCAGAATGCTCTATTTTGTTTTAATTTGCAGTCCTCTGGACCAACCCTCCAGAAACCGATATTTTTTTATCATAATTTCTCAAATGAGGGCAAATGCATATACACCAAATCACAAAAAAGCAGAAGTTCTGAGTAAAGAACTAGATTTCTCCAAAGTCTGGTGTAATTCTTTTTAGCGGTTTCATCTCTATCATTGTATGTTCTAGCAGTAAATACATAATAACAAAATGTAAGTCTACTGTTATAAGTATGAGTAAAATCAAGCACTTATAACAACAGGTTTCTGTGTGTGTGTGTGGTTTTACTGTTTGTTTGTGTCCTGCATTCTTTAATACAGACACATAGAGGAAATGGCTTTAAAGGATAGTTCATGTGGCGGATGTAACCCCTTCCTCCACAAAAACTATCCTGAGCACCATGTAGACACCCTTGTTTTATAGTGGAATGCTGAACAAACTGTTCCAGTGCATTTAGAAGACCAGTACTATAACATTTCTTAGTATATGTGGGACAACTATGCTCTCTCAAGGTAATGCCAATTTCAGATTACATCAATGCTTCTTCCCTCATTTTTAAAAATTGGGAAATTCTTAAAAATAATACTGACCACTCTTCTTGACTGAGTGATGAAAGCTGTGACAATTCTGATTTTGTTTCTGTTCTCTCTTCCCACATCTGAAACAATATCTAGGGCCTCCCTTTCTTCATATAGTAAGTCCCCTCTGCTCACTAATTTAACCCTTTACCCTCTGGCTCCAAATATCATCAACCTGTCTTTTTGTGCTTTAAGTAACTTGTCTTCAGTACTATACTTGTGTTTGATTTTCACAAGTTCTCCATACAGAATACTACAGTTTATCTGGCTTCCATCACTGCTAAGGGCATGTAACACCATGTTTCCTACTGTTGACTTTCTAAAAAGAGATGTGACCAATGTGTCCCATAATACCTTCATCGTAAGGTCCAAAAATCGATTGCATGTTTACAATATGTTAACAAGAATATTGAGTTGATGTCAATGGTATTCGGACAACTCTCACAAAATCCAATAATTCATCTGTCCCAAATTCTGACTACAAATAGATCATCAATATAGCTGAGTCATACAATTACATCTTTGATAAATGTGTCTTTATTGGGGTCCAGGGGCACCTGTTCATCCAACCAGCCCTTAAAAAGACTTGCGTCCCTGTGGGAGAAACAGACACCTTGAAGCAGCACCTGCTCCTCCCACCAGTCCATCAAAAGATTGGCATACCAGGGTGCGAAACAGGGGCCCATGGAAATCCTTTGAATCTGTTTACTAAGCACTTGATCAAATAGAAAAACATTTTCCTCTAGGCACAATTTAATAATTGCTAATAGCATACTATTTTATTTAAAAAGTCATAAAGGCCTGGCTCTTAGGAAATGTTCCACCGCTTGTAGTTCATCTTTCTGTTTAATAATTGTATAAAGGGATGGAACATCCAATGTGGCAAGTGTGTCAGATGATCCCATGGGATATCCGTTTCCTTGATCCTTTTTTAGGAAGTATGTGCTGTCCTATAACTATGAAGAAAGGTTTTCTACAAATTAGAACAGAAAATTATCAATATAGATGGATTTTCTCTCCAAAAGGCTCCCTCAGAATGATACATGAGGTCTGCCTGGTAATCTCTCGTTATTTTCATTCAAATTCTGTTGAAAATAAAATGTTGGAATGGTCAGATAATCTGTATTCATAAATTGAAATTCCTCACAGTAAGAAACTAGGTTATTAGTGGAGAGTGTCGGAAGGCCATTCAAAAAGGGTGAACCTCAAAATTCACTAAATAAACCTGTACTTAACCTTCTGGTAGCTGGACACAAAATAAGTCAGGCTTAACTTAAAGGTAATGTGTAAAATATTTATGCAGTTCTTGAACAGTAATACAGTGAAAACACAACCCAGGAAAGATCACAAATTAAAAAATATTGTACATTTTTATAAATAAATGGATGACAAAATGACAATAATCCAGTCAGTAGAACCAGAGATATGAGCCTTTAAAGAAAAAATAGCACCAAAAAGTACAAAGTGTCATTTGCAGTAATCTGGCTGTGCTGTTCATGGGGGAAATCACTAATTGAGGTGGGCCACAATGGAGTATGGATCTGATTCAGTGACCAGGTTTGTCTCACCTGAGAGTTATCTTCTTAAGTCCATGCAAAGTGGAGTTGAAGCAAACAGATATTATCAATGCAAGGGCAGGTCGGGCATTGCTGACAGTCGATGTTTTACAATGAAGAACAAAGATTGCATACCTGGGGCGAAATAGGGGCCCATGCCAGTCTCTTGAATCTGTTTATACAGCACTTGCTCATAGAGGAAAAAAAATTTCTCTAGGAAGAATTTAATCATTGTTAATAACATATTATTATATTCAAAAACACATAAAGTCCTGGCGCTTAAGAAATGTTTCACCGCCCTACGTCCATCTTTGTGTTTAATAACTGTAAAAATAGATTGAATGTCAAATGTGGCAAGTGTGTATGATGGATCCCATGGTATATGATTGATCCTTTTTATGAAGTGTGTGCTGTCCTTTAAGTGTGATGAATGAGTTTCTTCAAATTAGTAGAGAAAGATATCACTATAGATGGATGTCCTCTCCAAATTGCTCCCTCTGAATGAAACGTGAGGTCTGCCTGGTGGTCTTCATAAATTGAAATTCCTCATTGTAAGACATTGGGTTATTAGTTGAGAGGGGGTATGCACCATTCAAATATTAAATACAGTCCTTGTCAGGGTCAACCACAAAAGTCACTAAATAAACCTGTGCTTAACCTTCTGGTAGCTTGGCACATAAGGCAGACTTAACTTAGAGGTAATGCGTAAAATATGTATGCAGCACTCAAACAGTAGTAAAGTGAAAACATGACACAGGAATGATCACAAACCGATTTAAAAATAGTGTACATTTTAATTATTCAATATAAAATGACACCAAAATGACGAAAATCCAGTCAGAGGAATCAAAGCTGTGAGACTTTAAAGAGAAAATAGCACCAAAAAGCACAAAGCGCAACTAGCAGTTATCTGGTCATGCTGGACTGGTTGAAAGTCACAAATTCAGATCAACCTTAATGGAGCGTGGGCCAGATTTGTCTCACTGAGAGTTATCTTCTCAACTTCATGCAAAGAGCTGTTGTTCACAGGGGCGGTTTGTGACCCACAAAAATGGTGGGTCAACATAAATCAAACTAAACATACAAATAAACATTTACATTTAAAGACAATTTAGAAAAAAATGTTTCACTTACCTTCTTAACCTGAAGCACTTCCTTGGTGTTCTCCCTCCGGCTCCAGACTCCTCCAGCATGAAGTCTCACAGCTCCTTATCCAATCCACACACTGCACTCATTCTGCATGAGAGAAGTGCCTGCATTGGCTGAAGCACGCTGCTTCAGCACTCCGAAGATCCCTGAAGGCCTGTGTCTGCTCTCCAACCCAGCTTGGTCAAAGACAGATGGTTTGGAGAGGTTGAATTGCGCATGTCGGTTTGGCCGTAGGAAGGTAGCCGGTCAAACCAGCATGCACAATTCATACTGAAGGGGTAACTCCTGCCCTCTCTATTAGGCAGAACGCCTGAAAAATAAAATGGTAATAAAATCCTTTTATTACCATTTTATTTTTCCATCTTTCTGCAGCTATGTGGGGAGGGTGGCGGCCCTCCTCCACTCCCCTGGAAGAACTGCTGCTGGCTGTTCACATCAGAGGGGGTTGCGAGGAGGTCTTGTCAACTAGAGGAGTAGGTCAGGTATCGTTGACAGTCGATGTTTTAGTACGAAGAGTTGGGTGTCATGGAGACTCACAGTGGAAGTTGACATGAGTTGTCACGGGGGGGGGAGAACAAGTCTTATTGGAGCTTTGTGTTGGTGGTAGTCACTGACAGTCACTGTTGGCGGCAAGGGCAGGTCTTGCTAGTACTTTGCATTCGCAATAGTAGCAGCCAGCCACTTTCAACGCGAAGAGCAGGTCCTGTTTGAGCTTTGCATTGGCGTTCATTGCAGGTGTTCAGTTCTAGGCCCAAAGAGGTTATTTCACGATCACATACCAAAACATCAGTTTCTTCACCTTTTCTTCAGAATGAGTACACTCTGATGCTAGCCAAGGGTTCATGACCTTGGGAGCACCTCTTGAAGATCAGGAATCACTCCAGCAGAGGCCAGCAGGCAGGGCTCGAGCAGGTCAAGGCAGTTGGGTCTGGTCAGCTAGGTAGTTGCCAGGGGGACTCTGGAAGTGCTGTAATTCACAGAGGAAGTCAGCCAATCGACCCTGGGCATCACTCTGGGTTGAATGGGACCAAGGCAAGCAGGTCCAATTCTCCTCCTGAAGACAGGAAGACAGCCCTTCCAGCAGCATGGTAGTCATTCTGACAGTACAGCAGGCCTTCTTCTGAACCTTCCACAGGACCAGGGGGGTTCTGACAAAAGGGTCTTAAGGTCCTATTTTAATACTTGACACCAGCCTTCGTCTGGGTGTCTGACCTACCCCAAAACCCGGTCTGATCAGTTCCTATGGTCCTTCCTCCAGCTGGTTAAGGGGCCAAAGGCAAAGGCAGGCCTGATGTCAGTTTCCTTTGTGTGTCCTGCAGACAGGACCTTTTGAAGTATAAGGACAATGAACAGCTTGTCCTTAGCAATCCAGTCAGGATGACCCTCTTCCCTCACACCTAGGTTTCCTTTGCCTCAATGTCTGGAATCAATATACAACCTACAACAGGAGAGACATTCACAGTCATGTGACCCAGGACACTGCCAGAAAGTCAAACTTGGTTTGGTAGAAAAATGCCAACTTCTAAAAGTGCATCTTCAGAATAGTAACTTATAATCCGACTTCACCTTTGAAGAGGATTGGTTTGAGCATAAACAGCATAGCCCTATCTTCTCCCAATTTGAATTTAGCATTTATTAAATTCAAAAAGGTAACCCAGTGTTAGTCTATGGGAGACATAGACCTTACAACAGAGAAAAAAGACTTGAAGATTTTCACTATCAGGACATGTAAAACTTAAACACACATTTTAACACCATGCACCCTGCCGCCCAAGGTGTGGTTAGTGCAAAAAGAACAATTGATAGACAGAATGTAGAACAATATCATACATTCACCCCAGTTCAGAGATCTGGGCCTAAATCCATCGTTTTTTTTGCTCACCATGCCATTCCAGTTTGGACCCAGCCATATGGAAATCAGTCTTGACCCTGCGCCCAATGGGAAGAGTTCAGCCCGAACTGCCAGACCAGGTCCTCCCTGGACTGGAAACAAGCATCATAGGACCGGTTTCAGCCCTCATCAGCCAGGATAGCTTGACTCCAGTGGCATGGAGAGCATGGGACCCACCTCTGGGCATACCCGTCCCACTCGGGTGACAAATGCAAAAAGAACAATTGATGGACAGAATGCAGAACAATGTCATACATTCACCCCTTGCATGGTGAGCAAAAGAATGATGGATTTAAACCAGATCTCTTGACTGGGTGTGAATGTTTTGATTTGTTCTGCAGTCCATCAATTTTGTGTCTTTTGCTTTCTCGCCCTAAGTGCACCAGGTATGCCCAGAAGTGGGTCCTGAGCTCACTGTGCCACTGGAATCAAGCTATCCTGGCTAAAGAGGGGTGACACCCCGAAACCGGTACCAGGATGCTTGTTTCCGTTCCAGGAAGAACCTGGCTTGGCAGGTCGGGCTGGACTGTTCCCATGAGGCACTGGGTCAAGACTGATTTGCATATGGCCACGTCTAAACTGGGGTGGCATGGTGAGCAAAATAATTATGGATTTAATCCAGATCTCTTGACTGGGGGTGAATGTCTTGATTATAAGAGTTGAACCACCAATTTAGATTGTTGTATTACTCATTGCTCATAAAGCCTGTAGCACATTATCACCAATGTTGTTTCTTAACGTTTTATGAATGACGTAATATGTCAGGTCATAAATAGTGCATGATGGAGACACAAGTTATAGTTAATTCATTGGAGTATTTTAATAGTTTTCCGTTTAAAAACAAACAAACTTTAGCTTGTGTCACATTCCAGCTTCCTGGACCTAATTAGAACGTTATTCACTGAAAAAACCATAGGTTTCACACCAGTTATAGTTAGCTGGAAATTTTACTCGCATAAAACCATTGAAATTCCCACGTTATAGTTAGTTGGACTCACTATAACTTGCGCGTGCAATGCACTGCTGATGACGTCACATATTACATCACTCATGACATGGTCAGTGACATCACTCATGACATCACTGATGACACCATCCTTGTGACAGAGTGACAGACCTCCTTTCACTGTAATGTAACCCTTGAAATACATATTCAATAATAGAAACTAAAATTTTCAAAAAAATGGAGATACCCATACCAGCCAATAATTCCACCATCTATATACACATCCACTCATTCACCAACAGTTCTATATATAGTTGGATGGACATTTGTCCCTTGATTTATTTGTAAAATAAATTTACTACTCTGCTACCTATTTGAGAATTCGTACTCCTTTATTTGTTTGCTGCAAGAACGGAGGTGATTGAGAGGTCTACACCTGGTCTTTTTTTACCGAGCATTGGCAAAACAGGAACATTGTTGGATATATATATATATATTCAAACCAGGTTGACTCCTTATTTTTAACGCTGGCGCTCTATTCTGTCCGGGGGCCTTTCCTTTCGGCAGGGTCCAGCCGATCATGAATTCCACAGACTTCCAACACTCGACTGAAAAGATTAGGAAAGGACTGAAAAGATTAGGAAAGCACACACTCGAGTGTTTTTCAAAGAGTTACAGCGACTTTATTAACGCTTGCTTGTTACCCAACGCATTTCACCTTCTCCAAAGGCTTGCTCACGGGTACCCGTGGCAATCTGGTGCATAAATTACATAGTAACAAATGTCGGTGCAAAACTAGACTGAACATGTTCAAAATATGTCCCGTCTGAAAGTTGCTGATTCAGCAAACAGTGGTTGATGAGTTTAGCAGGTTTGTTAATGATGTGTGTTCTCTGTGGAGAATCCTCAGTGCCACAGTTTGCTAATCATATTCATAAGTACCTCCATGCAGGTCTTATTACGCGAGATATAGGCTGCACGCGCAATGTCTGTTTGAAGTAGGCAAAGGCAACCTACTACCACTCATGGTAGAACATATCTAATGTGCATGGACACAACGCTACACTTGCAGGGAAGCAAATCGCCACTTTTGGGTCCCCCCTGGCATATTTTTGCCAGAAGTGTGCAGTGACTATGCGGCACTATAACGGCGTGGTTGGTGAAGGCCTACTCTGCCCTAGTAGCCCATCTGCGAAACCTAGAGTTAAGCCCCCTCCCATCCCCCACCCAGTGTAGCTCGGTGATGACAGCATCATAATTCCTAGTTTCATGTAAAGCGTTTTTTATTGCCCCTGTGATCACTTCCGGGTTATACAAATATTTGAAACACAAATAAACGAATACATTGTAGCAAACAGTTAAATGTTACGCAGGATTATATTGTACTAACTTCACTTGTGCTATGAGTTTAGCTGGAATTGAGGATACGCCAGAAAAGACGAATACCTGAACACTCATTCTTTGCACAACCCTTTCCCTCCCCGTGGTTCTTTTCTACAAGGTCAGACGCTATAAATCCAGAGGAGAAGCCAAGGTGCAGCCATCAATATATGCACATTCAGCATGTCCAATCACAGCTGAGATCCCTAATGTGAAGCCGGTGGCACTTGACATCAGCCTGATTCACTGCACATGCTGCCAACACATTCCTATGGTAATTTTCATAATGTCTTGTAGTTTAATAAAGAGCAAGTTTGACCTTATCCACTCAAATATTTTTTTTATCATGTTACCAAATGACAGAATCATGCAGAGTCAAGCCGAGCAGCTACTCTGTATGTGAATAAATGACGACATTCACATTTTCCATTATCTTTTATGGTATTATTCATGTTAATAGCTTAGCAAAATATTCACGCCATTATTTGTATACCACAGTTTTCATTTTTCCATCCTCTCTACAAATTAGGTTGCCTCAAACCTTACTATCATTAAAGAGATTAAAATAGGAAAATAGCCTCTGGGTCAAAAATAAAGCATGTTTTCAAAATGCTCCTCACAGCTGCTTGCCTCTTTCCCAGGATAGAAGATGCTATAGCTTCTGGCTTACTAAGCAGTGGTGTGTATTTAAAGAGATAACTTGCAGGCTTTGCCTCCATAAGAGCAGTCTGTTCACCAGAAGATGCACAACCTACTGGATTTATGGTATAAAACCACATTTAAAGAAAACCTCAAATATCAGAAATATTGAGGAGAAAAACGTCTATATAATATACTTGACAATTGCAAGACATAAAATTGAAATTTCTAAACAGTCCCAAAACATCAAAGGTGTGGCACAATTAAAGGTCCAATTATGTACTTAATTTTACACTGTTTTTGACTGAAATGCTAGTATTCTGAACAAACATCTAACCATTCACCTCAATGACAAGAAAAGTCCTCAACACCACCAAAACTATCCTTGCTCACTCCCACCTACATGGTCCCACTAGCTAGCATCATTCACACCCGCAAAATCAACATTATATCCTAGGAAGATAAAACCCAGCTCATCCTCTCCCTCGCAGACACTACATCAATCACCCAGACCAACTTCTACACCTACATGTCTAAAGTCACCAGATGGAGGAAAACCAACCGCCTCAATCTCAACACAGATAGGCCAGCAACATGCCTCACTATGAAACTACACCTGAAGGCCCGCTGACCTTGGACACACACCCAACCCAACCACCCATGCGGAGAACCTCGGAATAGTAGTTGACAAACAGCTTGGTATGCAAGGCCAAATGAACACATTCTCCACCTCTTGTTACCACACACTCAGTATATTCAGGAACATTTTCAGGTGGCTTCCCTTCAACACCAGCAGGGCTGTTACCGAGGCCCTCATTGCCAGTAAGTTGGACTGCTGCAACACACTCTACGTAAGAATCATTGTGTGCTCTCCAAATACCCATAACATATTTCTGACAATTTACCACCACCTTTTTACAACTACCTTTTTACGGAAGGAATACTGCCCATTGACCCACCCACCTTTCACCTGGGCACATACACTGGTTATACCTTATTTTCCGATGTTTTGAATCTATTTTGCACACACAGGATTTTATTATGAGAAATCCACAAATCTCAATTGAAGCATAAGCTTCAACAGTTGCTGCTTTCCGGGGACACTTCTGGAAAATTTTATTTTTAAGTCCTGGCTAAGCATTTGTGTTGCCATTTTCACTAGTGTACCTTAAAGCCACAGAGGGTGGCTTTACGTGTGCTTGTAAACATCGCCGCTTTTCACGCAACACTTTGCGTGTTAGGGGCATGACATGGGTGTTGCTGTAGGTGTTCCCAAGCAACTCCCATGTCCACTGACGACTTTCCAGTTTTACGAGCATTCGTAAACCTGGAAATGCATTAGAATGCTATGCAAGACCAGGAGTGGCAAGGCCTAATGAGAAGAAATGTTTTAATTTCTCCTTGTTTTTTTCATCTTTCAATGCAGGTTGCATTCTATAGCATGCATTGGAAGAGGAAATCACCTCAATTGATTGTTGTTTTGCAGGAACGTTTCCCTTCCTGCACAAAAACAGTCTTTCCACGACGCAGGCATCCTTGCATCATGGTGCAAGGATGCCTGCGCTGGCTCATGGCAGCAATTTGTGCGCCAGCGTTAGGAAGATGCGACATTGTTGTAAACATGTCCCATCCCTGTGCTTTGAAACTAACGCAGCACGCATTAAAATGACTTGCAGCACCACGCTTCATTAGTTACTCAAAAATAGGGCGCCCATTCTTCAGGAAGTCTGTCTGTACTTTATATGTACATCTATCCTTGGGCATTCTATTTGCTATGGTAAAGGTCATTATTTTAACCTTATCCTGTTTAGGCCTCAGGTAGTTCTCAATGCAGTATATGTCCAGTGCTGACAGTACCCTCTGAAGAACGAGGAGCACTGGTGAAGTGCAATAATATCCAGACCAGTCGATTTATGATTACCCTGGTTGCAATCAGTTTATCTCTACTGAAACCTGTTTGCATTTGAGGGATAAAGCTGCATTCCTCAGCAGATGCTTGAAGCCCTCCAATACATATTTTGCGAATATTTTTTGGGTGACATCCATCAAAAAAGTAGGCCTTTGGGTTTCACCCATTTTCATCCCCTAGGTTATCAGGGAGTGGGGGTACTAACAAGCTAGAGTCTGGTATTGTACTGAAAGGTAGGGATTGTCAATAATACACAGTGCCACAAACCTTTGCTTCGATCCATTTGAGGTGACAAAAAGAAAGATGTTGGATTCCTTCAAAAAATATCAATCCAATATATAAATGATCTTTCTTAGTATCTATTTAACAGCATTTTTTGTTGTTTTTTTGCCTTTTAATATGTTATTGTAAAATAGGTATTTTCAATTTATTTAATTCGTTTTTAAGAATATAGAGTTTAGCTAAATTATTATAGATCAAAGTTTAAAACGAAGTCACAATAGCACGTACATACAGCATAAGCTGCCCATAGGGTGAAACTTCAGTACAAAGAAAAGCCAAGACAAGCAGAAACGTTTTAAGTGGAAAAGAAAACACCTATTGGTCTAGGAGATATAAATTGATTAGGAAAGGGAAGTTTTATATTATATTAGTTTTAAAGGGAATATTCACGAAGGCATTTGTGAGTACCTAAAGTAGTATTCTTTTATGTACTCTTGTATGCCTTTGAGAATTGGCCCCAAACATCTTAAAAAGGGAATAACATTGTAATATTCAAAAAACATTGAAAACAATTTTTAACATTAGAAAGGACTATGCATTCTTTGAGCTAGTTTAATAGAGAGTTGTAAAGGTAAGAAAAATAGTACAATGTTAGGACTACTCCCAGTACTCATAAATGTCCTTTAAAATCGGCTAACATGATAATCAGTATTTACCCACAGCTAATAATCTGATTACCTTTTTATTTATTTAAAATAAGAGTATTTGAATATGATATGGTAAAGGGTTTCAAATGATCCTAAATGTATACATTTGAAAGTGGTGCATGAGAAGAGCGGCAGGGGAACAGAAGCTACTAATACTGCTACACTTACTTCACCATTCTTCTAGAACATTTTTTGATGCATAGTTAAGGTGGTTTCAGGCTGTCCACCTACAAGGGGTGGGAAAGTCTAATATGCTATGCATGTGTTCAAAGTCCAAGTTTTGTGTAGATCATTTCCCGATTTCCACTATATCCAAAATCATTTGACTACGGAATCTGGTTAGCGAGTGTGGGGTGACACACAATCGAGATCTACCTTCACTAACAAAGACTTTACATACCTTTCAAGAAGTCCAGCTTCTGGACTACACAGTCCTCTTGGTATGAGCTTAAGGGGAGCACCTAGCATAAGGGAGACGGCTAGGATAAAAGAGCGAATAGTCCCATGTATACCAGCACACGTCCTTCTCAACCTGTTCCCGTACACATGAAGTACCGAAAAATAAATAAGACCATGGTGCTATACTTACCAATAGCCCCCCATTACCAATTACCAATAATCAGTCAGTTGGCAGTGAAGAAGGGTCAATCATTTATTATACAAAGTACTCTGCGTAGAGGAGCCTCTCCCATCCTCACCCCAGACAGATATACTTTCAGTGAACACATGAAATCACCACACAAGGAAAGTTACAAGTTGATTCAGAGTGAAGGAAGGACCATATTTGGCACACATGATTAGTTCAAAGCTTAGCTATTCATTACTGGGGAGGTCAGGAAGGGTGACTCCCTTTTCGGTCTCAGGCACGAGAGTCTGCAAGAATGTGTTCATCCCACACGAAAGGCAGATGTAACCTTGAGTTTCCCAAGTTAGAATCAATGGTCCATTCATAGCCCAGGCCGACCTTTTAGACTCTCCCTTTACACAGTGACAGGTCACGTGTTTTCCTAGCAAGAGCAAGAGGTACGGGGAAATGAAACCAACATGGGGTTTCTTCAGAAAAGGCCCGATTCTTAATGTATCATAATTCGAGTATATTCACAATGGAGGGGTTAATCTAAAATAGTATGTTAATATATGGGATACAAAGCATTCTCAGTTCTGCTCAGCTAGTTATAGTAAGGTTAAAGTGGGTATATTAATGCTCAAACATTCTCAATGAACTAAGTAGGTGCATCACGCTAATTTCTAACTACTACTATGGGTTTTTAGTTTAATATTAGGGTCTAATTCAGATTTCCGTTCCTCACACAGCCAAGACTAAGACCACAGATAAGTTTCAGGACCTCGCCTTCATACTAGCAAAGTGGTAAATCACTAGTAGATGGAAGGCGCCGAAAGGCCCCAGCATCCATAGATAGAAGCCAAAGTTAGTGAAATGGGCGAGGTGCGCGGGCAGAATCCTGCTCAGACACGCAAGAAGGGGTGTGGGCAAGTTGGAGAGGGCTCAGGCATCGGAGGTGTTGATGGAAGAAATGAGAAGTGATTATCTTGGGTCTGAAGACACCACCCCCGAGAGACCATCACAGCAGGGGACCCCCACAGGCAGAACCAGGAGGGGGAAATAGAGTAGGTTCCAGGCGGTGACGACCCTTAAAAACTGTTGAACTGTGAGGGAATTGACCCGGAAAGGAGGGGACAGAGTAATGCAGAAACACACAACAGGGAGCAGCGGAAGTGATCGATAGAGCTCATCCGGTGACCATAGGAGACAGCAATGCAGGCGAAGGGGGTGGGGGATAATTGGGTCCCAGTTTTTTTTTGTTTTGTTGGGGGCATGGGGATGGGGGAACCTAGACAATGAATAGGGCTGCCTATAAATATGAAAATGAATGGACATGATAGAGTTAGAAATAATACTAATGCACATATAATGGACATGTATAAGAGATATTTACAATGAGATAAACTGAGATTGCAAAGGGTCCACCCGTATGGATGACACGGCGATGAAGGAGATATCTGTAAAAGGCAATAAAGGTTGTTTAAAAAATAAAAAGGGTGGGCACCTAGCATATCATATCCTGGTATCACATGATGTCCTTGGAAGCCTTTGACAGAATACAACTTCGGCCACATCAGATTGATCACAAATGGACTAGGCCATTAGAGATCATGATGTTCATCTAGGCTTCCGGTAGAGGATGCGGCGACAGGCCAGAGCTGCCTACTTTGGACCTGAAGAACCTGGTACAAATCTAGGCATCGCTCACCATCCTGTTATTCTGGACAAACACTTTAAGTTCCCTGTGCCTAAAAAATCAATGAATGCAACCATGTGTAATGTAACTGGTGCTCGTGGAAAGCACTCCCATCCCTGGGGTCGAGTTTGCACTGTATAAAAATGTGAACAGAAAAAATAGACTTGTCTAAAGTCAAAGGCATTATTATTAGTAACGACAGTCCTGCAATTATGTTACGCATAATAGTGAATATAATTGCACTTCTGAATTCGTCTCTTTTCTTATTATGGAAGCTGCCCAAATGACGTTCTGCTATAATTTGAATTTAACAGAAATCATAGCACTGTATTGTTTTCTCAAAATAGTTATTTTAATCAGTTCCTCTTCTTTGTAGGGTGGCGGGGCCTATCTTTGGATATGAACTCTGGTTCCAACTTCGTTTAGATTACTGAGAATTTGTAAATTCAATGCTTGATTTTGTATAATCTCAAAATAACTCTGAAAGTCAGAACACGCTTCATACCCTAAACTGGAAGAATGCAGCTGCGCGCCTGTTTTTAAAGAAACCGTGCTGTCTGCAGTGCATGCAGTAATTCAATAATTTTTTGAGTTAGTGCCTAAGCACCAAACAGCACAGTGAGGAGTTATAGCTAATACACCTTCTTTCCAAGCTATGTAATATACACTGAACAGCACATCGAGGAATTACAGCTAATACACCTTCTTTCTGAGCTTTGTCATATGCACTGAACAGCACAGCGAGGAATTAGAGCGAATAGGCCTTCTTTGCGAGCTATGGAATACGCAGTGAACAGCACAGCAGGAATTACAGCTAATAGGCCTTGTTTGCAAGCTGTGTAATATGCAGTGAACAGCACTGCAGGAGTTACAGCGAATAGGCCTTCTTTGCGAGCTATGTAATATGCACTGAACAGCACAGCGAGGAATTATAGCTAATAGTTTGTCAATCCAGACCGTCTCCTGAGCAGGTCTCACTGGTCCTCTCGGGGTTTTGTGTCCTATGGGAGCACAGGTAGGGAGTTTTCTTTATTTTTTTTATTTTATTAAGAATTCATGAAACACAATGAAAACCGATTTACATGGTTAGAGGAAGGAAGACACAATGAAAGACATACAATCATCCATCATTATAAGGGCAGAGGTAATGCAGAAATCGATTAGGCAGCATGCATAAATTAATATCTGATTAAATTAATTCCTTTAAATGATAATAAACCAGTTACATGCGATATCATATATTTTGATACGTTTTGAGGGCCGGATTAGATCACTACACTCTGTTTGCCCGCCAAGCAGCCACTGGTGCCCAAATCTTCAGTCCCAATTCTTTTATCTTTTTACCCTTAAGTTCGTACAGGGCCGCCTCAACATTATGTATTCCTAAAAATCAGGACATTCACATTTGGAAGGTTGGGGCCTCAGTATATTTCCAGGCAGCTGAGATTAAGATGCGAAGTACGGCGGTGGAGATAAAGACTAGAGCTTCAGTCTCGATGTTTAGATTCAGTTTGCTTTCACATCCTATGATCATGAGTGTGAGCACAGGTAGGGAGTTTTCTTTTACGCACAAATATTTCCTGCTAAAATTAATAGAAATTCCCCTCCCTCTGGACTTAGTGATGCCTTCAGTATTAATAGTTATGAGAGAGGAAGGGGTGATTATATGATGTCTTTCAGTCAAGTTGTAATAGGCCCTTATTACATGAGCTGTAGATTTCTTGAAAAACATGCACGCAGGCTCCCTTCTGCAGAGAATACGTTAATGAGAAGGCCCCACAAATTTAAATAAAGCCAGATGTCAATGCTAATTTTCAGCTCCGGCAAAAGGGTGACCACATTTATATTAAATATTTATTTATTTTATTTATTTTATTAATTAAATTTGTTAAGCGCGACAGCTCCCCCCGAGGGTTTCCCGGCGCTAAGAGACAGATCGACTACATAAGGCAGGAAAATTAGAGATCAAAGAGCCAGGTCTTCACTGCTCTGCGAAAACGTATATGACAGTTTTCCGTCCGTAGGGCCAGTGGAAGAGAGTTCCATAGTCTGGGTCCTAAGTTCGCAAAGGAGCTACCGCCCATTCTGGTAAGTTTGAACTTGGGTACATTGAAGAGATGAAGGGATGAAGAACGAAGAACACGAGTAGGGAGGTAGGGACTGACAAGGGCTTGAAGGTAGAGGGGTGCTGATCCGATTTTAATCTTGTGCATAAAGCACAATGCTTTGAATTTTATCCGGTTATCAACACGGAGCCAATGCAGCTCTCTCAGATGTTCTGTAATGCGGTCCCATTTGTGACAGCCACAGAGAAGCCGGGCTGCGGTGTTTTGCACCAACTGAAGGCGCCGTGTGACGGCCTTTGAGGAAATATAAAGTGCAACCAAAAGACATGCCAAGAAATATGTTTTTTCCCTTCAATGTGTGATAATATCATGATAAGAAAGAAATCTAAAATATTTTATATCTCAAGATGTGGCATTTGACATTTCCATTAGTCAACTAATTAAACACACCAAGGGTAGTTTGCAACGATATTTTAAGAGAATCCCTATTCAACCTCTGACGGTTGTGTCATAAGCAGGCCACAATTCTCAAATGAGGTTTGGGTTACGTTCAAGCAGTATCAACAATTTTAATGTCAAGAAAACAACAAACTAAAACCAATATAGAAAAACAGAAAAATGTAATGAGTAACAAAGCTTCTAAGCATTTAAAATGTGATAGAAGGAACAAAGAGATATGCACTTATAAAGGTTTGAGGCACAAAGACACAATGTATCGAGAAAATGCAAAGCACCAATTAGATCAGTTTGCGTTTAACCAGGACATAGGCATGAATTCTGACCAAGGCAAGAAGCTGAAGCTATCAAGGATCCCTCGCCATCACTGAGCTCAATGTAAAAGCACTGGGTTTGGTCTCAAAAGCACCATGCGGGACACATTTGGATTCTGTAGCCAGATTTGACTCTGCTACCCAGACATATTTGGTTTCCCGCCCCTATCTTATCACGTGTTTGGTTCTCAAACGCCATCAGCTGGACATGGCTGGAAGTTGTAGCTAAGCAGGACTTCATGAGGCAGATACACTTTCCGTGAGGTCCATCTGAAGCCTTTTTAAGCATTACTAAAAGCTCTCAGTGGGACTAGCCTGATGTTCTTGGTCTTGCAAGTGCCCCTCTCTGGGAAAGCCTCAGCATCCTATCTCGGTCCTTAGGAGTTGGAACAAATTACTAACTTCTGCCTTTCTATACCTGCAGGGAAACTTCCCCCTGGTCAGTCCTGCAGTCCGCAGGTCCTCAGGCAGGCTTCTAGGTACAAGATATCTCTCCAGCCAAGATTGATGCAGCAAGATTGGTTAGCAGGGCATTCTCAAAGCCAGGAGTCCTTCAACTTTTTGTTTCTGCAGCAGGTAACAAAAAGCCAACTGCTCAGAGAGCAGTCCAGCCACTAGGTAGCAGCACAGTCAGGCGTCTTTTAGTTTTCTTCTTCCAACAGCCAGCAAATCTTCCTTCTTCAAGATGTTTTCTTCCTATGTCCAGGAATGTTCTAAGGAGGTGGTGGTGAAGTGCCGGTTTTAGTTTGTGGACTACCCTGTGACTGATGAATTTCTTTCACCTAATCCTAGCTACTTTCCCGTAAAATTTCCACCTCCCGTTTGAACACTGTTTAGTGTACTGCAAATCTTCCCTCAATCAAAATGGCCCTAGACTTCTTTTACCTGCAGGAACTGTGGCCCATATGCAAGCCACTCCACTCAAGCAGGCCACTCCACTATATAAATGAGGAGTCATCAACTCTGTTGGTGCTAGAATTGGGTTTCCCCTTTGCTCTGGAGCAGACAGAAAGTTTAGGGTGGCTCTGAGTAACAATGGTTGCAATTTCCAATAGCCCCATTTTTTATTTCCACTTGAAAGGAAGCAATGTGAAGTTAGCCCTTGTGTTACCAGCTGGCCCAGAACCCTCCTAGATAGCTAATCCTTCCTAAGTGGCCATTATTGATGCCACTCTGGCCTTGTTTCTGCCAGCAACCAAGCCATTGTCTTTCAGGTGGATGGTCGTACAAAAATGTGTATTCAGTACGTTGAGAGGCAACCCTGTTCACTCGGTCAACACAAAGTACATGTTCCTAACATTACTCATCCACTAGTAGTATCATAAATCTACTTTGGGAGGACCTGGACTGGCTATTCGGGCTGGACTGTTCCCATGGGAACAGGGTCAAGACTGATTTACGTATGGCCGGGTTTCAACTGGAATGGCATGGTGGGCAAAAAACTATGGATTTAGGCCTAGATCTCTATCCTGAGGTGAATGTTTGACATTGTGCCGCATTCTGGCCATCATTTGTTCTTTTTGCAAAGTTAAGAACTCAACACAATAAAACCCAAACAAATTTTGAGTACTCAAGAAAAATGTATTTGACTAAATGACACAAAAATTGTAAATTGTAAAAACACATTAGGGGAGCTGGAAATACGAATTTTAAATGTTTTGAAGCAAAAGCGTCAAAATATACTCTTAGGAATGATAGTATTACAAAAGTAGATGCCAACCTATAAGCCCTACCCAAATAATAGAGGCTGCTGTTGTGCCATAAATAAAAACAATTAAACTTAGCAGCAGACTGTTCAGCTACACCGAGGCTGAAAGGTCAGGGGCAGAATCAGTAATCTACCACCCTGGTACTTCCCACTGCCTTTAAAGTTCTTGGCACTCTTCTATGGAACTCCAGTGACAGATCCAAGAGTATTGCAGACCTCTCTGGCAGTGCTTCATGATACAATTAAGAGTCCCAATATTTTTGGATGCTGGTGAAGTCACTTACGATCTCTATGATGGCCCCCAGGTCATGGGAAAGGCTCTGAATCTTTCTTTGGCCAAGTTTCTGACAAAGTCCAGTGCAGTCTACTCACAACTAGATCTTCCTCAGAGGATGTAGCTCTGCCCTGATTAGCATGTGCTAATTTAAATGTATTTCTTTTCTTTTTTTTGTGTCCTCATTTGCCTGACCCTCACTCCAAGAAGCGCCAATCACCTTACATGTCTTAGCCAGGGAGAGAGATCTTGGTCCTCTCCCACACCCGGACACAAGTACCAGATTGGCGAGAGACGCTTACAAGGAGTGTTTGGAGGGAGGGGATGGGGCACCAACCCACAATACTCACTCGAGGCAATTTTTTCAGCCTGTCGGACCAACTACAATATCTTTTGGGGCCACCAGAGGTCCGCGGAGTATAATAGGCATAATCATCGGACTCGGGGGGAAAAAAACAAACAAAAAACTCGGAAGTCCTAACTCCACTGGACCAACAGATTCCAAAAAGATAGATTACGCTTGCCGCAGGATCTGGCCGAGTCCACCTTTGATGTTTCATATACTGATGTAAGCCAGCCTGCATGCGATGGTTCCTTAGTGTCAACCCAAAATTTACAGGTCTGCCGTCTCGCCAGAAGAATTGCGTAAAACAGGAAAGACCTAGCTGGGCCAGTGACGTTCTCGTCTAACCCAAAAATTATTAATGGCAGCGTCAGACGTAACGTGGTATTAAGAATGGAGTCCAATGAAACCTTTACTTCTTCCCAAAAGGGACTAATAAGGGGACAGTCCATGAGCATATGAACATCAGAGGCTGCGGGGAGATTACACTTGTTACAGCACTTTCCTGGCTGGAATTTAGAAAGCCTTAGAGGTGAGAGGTAGGTGCGATGTAACGTGAACAGGTGGTTTCTCCTCAACCAGGCTGGTTTTACCGTTTTGTACAGGAGAGTAAAAGATATTATCCATAAATCCTCGCATTGAGTCCCCATGTCATTACCCCACTGCTCATCGGGGAGAGTGAACTCCCCGTCCACCTCCTCCAGAATGGACCAATACCAAATGGCTACCTCCTTACCCCCCGCTCGCCTCTCTACCAGCTGTTGTTCCAAAATACTGCTCTTCCCCAATTGCACCCTCTTCCTGCTCATCGCCCGGGCCCAGCTACCAAGCTGTATGTACTTAAATCTGGATAGAGCTGGGCCTACCCTGTCATAGAGCTCCTCCCAAGATACCATTGACCCTCCTGCTAACAGCTCACCCCATCTTGCAATCCCTGCAGCTTTCACGGGACTTGCTAGACTGTCCTTCAAACATGGGGGAAGCCCGGGGGAGTCCCAAATAGGAGCATAATTTGAGTAATATGCCAACCCTATTCTACTTTTTAGCTGCGCCCAGGCTTTTGCCGGTGATTGTAGAATGTTTAATCTCACCTTCCTAAAAAACTTCTGGTCCCCAAACTTGAGTAAGAATCCTTCGATTGGCAGCTCCGCCCCAATTAACATGGCCCTGAACATTGCCCCATTAGATGAGCTCGATGGAGTTTTCAACAACATCCTGGAATATGACAATTGAAACGCCCAAGCGTAGTACTGCAAGTCTGGTAGTGCCAACCCTCCCTTTTCCGTCTTCCTTCTCAGTTTCTTCCAGGCCAACCTGGTTGCCTTGTAGTTGATTTCCCGCTGGCATCTGTCAAGTTGTTTAGGGTCAAAAGCAAGTGGAATGGTGTTAAATATAATTGTAAATTTGGGGAGGATGGACATTTTCACTAGGCTTATTCTCCCCAGTATGGTCAGTGGGAGAAAAGTCCAAGATTTTAGTAGCTTCCGACATTCTTTAAAAACCAGATCTAAATTGGTCTGTGCGATATTGCCAACTTCCTGGGTGATTCGTATCCCAGATAGCGCATAGAAGTGGTCACTGCTAGCTGTGTATTGGGGCTATTCCAGGTCATTATCTCAGTTTTCTCTGCATTAATTTCGTACCCCGAAATCCACCCAAATTCCTCCGCCCTCTTGACGACCATGGGGAAAGATTGAAGAGGATCCGATGTGTAAATTAGAATGTCGTCCGCTTAGAGGGCTACCCGCTTTACCCAACCTCCGAACTCAAAAGAGGGGATGTTATACTCTCCTCTCAAGGTTTACGCAAAAGGCTCAAAATAGAGATTGAATAGGAGGGGGGAAAACGGGCAGCCCTGCCTCGTACCCCTCGTGATTTTAAAGGGCTGAGTCAAGGCACCATTGACCAACAGTCTAGCCCTGGGGTCCCTGTACAAGAGATCAATAACTCGACAGAATTTGGCCCCGAATTTAAACCTTCTCATTACCGCGGCCAGATAGGGCCAATTGACCCTATCGAATGCTTTTGTAGCATCTAGAGTGAGGGTGGCCAAGGGGAGCGAAAAGGTGGAAGCGATATCAATAGCCCCCACCAGGTCGTGGGTAAGATCTGCCAACTGACACCCCTTTATAAATCCTTTCTGGTCTTGGTGGATAATTGCACCGATCTCGCTCCCCAACCGAGCTGACAAAATAGCTGCGAAGATCTTATAATCGTTGTTGAGGAGCGAGTTTGGTCGATAGGACCCGCAGTCGATCGGATCCTTGCCAGGCTTGGGGATCAAAACAATAGTTGCGTCATTTCACGAATCTGGTAGAGCCTCCCCGTTCAAGAAAATTTCGTTAAAGAGGACAGTCAGTGTTGGAACTATGGATGTACTCAATACTATGGCTGTACTCAATACCCGATACAACTCCCCTGGTAGGCCGTCCGGGCCGGCCGCCTTCCCCCGCTTTAGGTGTCCTATAGCTTAGCCTAAGAGCGCGTCTCTCATTGTTGAGGTCAGTGTTGTACCAGGATTTGGAAGGGTTACATTTTTACAGTTTTAGTTTAGCAGGGGCAATTTGGTCAAGGACTTCAACGATGAATTTGTTGTAGTGTTCAGGAAAATCATTAGCACTTTGTGAGAGAGTAGTAAGCCATAGATGTGCTTTGCTCTTAGTCTCCAGTTGGCCTGGAGGAATAAGGTCAAGATTTCTGGTCAATTTCTTATGTTTGATGGTTGTAGGGGAAGGGGGGGACACAAAGCTGGTGATTGTGAAGAGGATGAGGTGGTGGTCGGACCAGTCACTGGGGACAATGTGGGAAACTTACTTCCAAGTTCTGTGTCTTGTTGCAAATAAGCTCATGCCAACATTTCAATCTGTATTTATGCATACTGTAGAACACAGTAACATGTTCACATTTCAAACACTGTGGATATAAATATAATTGAAAAAGCCATGATCCACAGTTCTTTGTGGAGGTGGCGCCTCCTGATCAAGAAGGGCAAGACTACTTGGTGATGATAACCTCATGAACTTGATCAACCTATTGACATGTGAAGGGCACTTACACGGGGTAAGTTCAAAGAGCATCTGTTTCTCCTTACATACATTGTGCACATCAGAATCAACAAACTTCAGCTATGAAAAGCCATCGTGAGCAAACGTGAACAAAATTCTCTCAGGTAAACTTGATCAGAATGCAACACCACCACTGCCTCATCTCTAAAGACAGTGAATAAGGTTAGGAAGAATCCAGGACCAGAGCAATAAAAAACCCCCAGTGAGCTCTTAAAAGTCGAGTGTTAGCACCATGCAGAACATTTCTCCACTATGTGTTAGATAGATGTTCACACGAACAATGGCTGTAGAATGATGAATCTATTGAGAAAGACTAAATCCAAATAGTATCCCAAAGATGAACCTATAACTGCTGCCAGGAAGGGATTCCAATTGATGACAGCAGCAGGAATTCCTTTCTGACATCCGAAACCTAGAGCAGAATTCCATAATTACTCAGAAGAAAACACAATCATGTGCAACACAATAATAATAAAAATAATAATAATAATACTATGACTGATTCTGACAACAGAAACTAATAATAATTGTGAAACATAATGAGAACAGGCAATAAACCCCATGTGCCACCTGGGTTGCTAAATATCAAGGCCTCGAAGTCTTGAGTCCACTTCATGTTCTCCCACCACCCTACACTTTCTGTCTCTTTTTATCTTACACTTTTATTTTATTCTTCATACTAGCCTTCATGTGTTCAAATCTTTCCATTAGCTTTTTAACAAAAGAAAACAGAACTGCAAAATAAAAAAAGGTTAATTGTCATCAATGAATTTCCAACTTTAAAACATGAATCACAAGACACCGATATACATATCAGTGGAGATACAAAGCGAAATATTCAAGATCCCAATAACGTAGGAGCAAATACCGATTACTACTAAACAAACAAGAATCAATAAATCAAGAATGTATAAAGTACAACAGCTACACAACAGTGTCCCGGCGTTAAATACACTGCAACAATTCACCCCATCCACAGAGTAAGCCCTCAAAAGTTCTGATCGAATAGGCAAGTTTTCACAGCTTACTGTAAGAGATATTCCCCCTGATCTTAGGAGAATTGAGCAGGAGTTGGCTCCACGCTTGAGCTGTAAGATAACTTCTTTTTTTGATCCTTGGCACAACAGTAAGTTAGAGCCAGATGAACGGAGGGCTGTGTATAGATGATAATGATGTATCCTCATCGAAAGATAGAGGGGGGCCTGTACTGTACAAGGTCTATGATTCAAGATTAGTACATTGAATTGAATTCTCGATTTAAAAGGAAGATGGTGGAGCTCTGTTAGAAATGGAATTCCTGGTTGGCTGAGGTATGCACTCAGGCCAGGCAGGAACCACCACTCTCGTCAGGGTAAGCTAGATGCACAATAAGATAACCTGGGCTTACACTCTGGTACCTTGGAACAGAGCAGTCAGGCTTATCTACAAATGCAATGTGTAAATTATTTGTGAAAAAATCAAATTAGTAGAAGTCGAGATATGATTTTTTTAAGATTAAATGCAGAAATAGCGCTTAGAAGTCACACGCGGTCATAAGGTTTCTTGCGGTCACAAGGGACCGGTGCAAACCCAAAGTTCAGGCTAAACACTCTCAACAGCAGGCTAGCTACAAGACCCAGACATGTCACCCTGAAGAAATATCTTAGATGGAGTTTTTGTCAACGTTGAGAGTCTACTGCGCTGTCTTCGAGCCGCGCAAAGGGGGTCCCGCTTCCTCCTTTAGTTCTGTTTAAGTGAATGTAATGCATCGTCATCGAGCCACACAGAGCGTTATCATAGAGCCAGCAGGCTGTAGAACTTTGGCCATCGGGCAGCCTCTGCGTCGAACAGCGATGCAGCGGAATTGGTCACACAGTCGATGCAATGAATCTGTTTTTTACGAACACAGCTACAGAACCCAGTATGAGACCCAGTGTTTGAAGGGGCACTTCAGGAAAAGGTAGGGCTCACAGAAGGTAGAGTCCAGCAGCACCAGCATAATTGTAGGAAGTCTTTGGTGTCCCTGAGACTTTAGAAAACAGGAGGCAAGCCAGCAGGCCCTTGGAGATCATTGTAGGGAAGGCAGAGTCAGGGAGCAGCAGGCAGCGATGCAACAAGCAGAAAATCCATCTTTCCAGAAAAGCGGTCTAATTGAGTCCTTTAAGCAGCACAGCAGTCCTCTGACAGAGGTTCAGTTCAAGACCCAGAAGTGTCTGATTTTAGGGGGTCAGAGACCCAGTACTTATACCCAACAGTGCCTTTGATGTAGGGAGTGACTTCAAAGAAACTCTCTGAAGTGCACAAATATTCTTTTCAACCCAGTCCTGTCTGTAAGGCTACCTGTGGGGGGTAAGTGTCAGTCCCTTCCATTTCTCCCTGCCCAGGAAGACCCATCTGAATGCAGATGAATGCAGATGAGCCTCACCTTCCTGTGTTTGTGGTTGTCTAGAGGGAATGCACAAAGTGTAGCTGTCACCCAGCCCAGACGTGTATTGGAGACAGGCTATCAGGCACAATGAGCAGTAATAACAGAGAAATTGTACACTTTCTAAAAGTGGCATTTTTAAAACTGTAATGTTAAACTCAACATCACCAGTAAGGAGGATTTATCATTACCATTTCAAACACATGAAACATGAAAAAACTACTACTCTCTGATCAGGAATTACAGCTTAAAGGTATATTTAGGAATTTCCAATGCTGGCCTATAAGAGGGGTGGCCTCACAGTAGTGAAAAACAAAACATGCTTTTGGCCACTACCAGGACATTCAAAGCATACAGGTACATGTCCTACGTTTTACTTTCAAAGCACTCTGCCCTTAGGGCCTACCTTAGGGGTGACTTATATGTAATAAAAGGGGATTTTGAGTCTTGACAAGTAGCCTTTAGTGCCAAGTGGAATTGGCAGTAAACTGCACACACAAATACTGAAGTGACCAGCCTGAAACAGGTTTGAAAGGCTACTTCTGTGGGTGGCACAATCAGTGCTGCAGCTCACTAGTAGCATTTGAAGTACAGGCCCTGGGTATAAGTAAATGTAAATGTGTTCGTATTTATAGAGCGCACTTCTACCCAGAGGTCTCGTAGCGCTGTATTCTTACCGCTGTGGAACTCATCCTGGCTTTCCTGTGAAATGTCCATCCTGGGCATCCCCAAGGTGAAGCCAGGCATCCAAGCGCTGCTGGGGCCGTTGTGGAGATTAAGCAAGCTATTGCCCAGAGTCACAGAGTGGGACCCATGATTAGACTAGGCACCGAGGCGAGAATTATCAGGTCCGGGGAAATTGAGTCCAAGAGCCACCGAGGCAGGAATTGAACCCTGGTCCCGGGCCAGACCTCTGCATCAGGGTCTGCCGCTCTAACCATTGAGCCACGCTTCTCCACTATATGGTATATGGCTTTACAAAGGACATACCAGTACAACAAATATACCAATCAGGTATACACCAATGTCATCATGTCTAGGGGAGATGCGCATGCACTTTAGCACTTGTCAGTAGTAGTAAAGTGCTCAGAGTCCTAAGGCCAACAAAAATATCTGCAAAAATGAGAAACAAAAAGTTTGGGGAAAGACCACCCTAAGGATGACAGGTCTAACAAGCTCCTTTAGATAGAAAGAAATTGGGAGATGCCTATGTACTTTAAAATGTAATCTACCTGCTGCATTCTGAACAATCTGTAATCTCTTGGGCAGATAGTCAGACACACCCAGTTACAGGATATTACCGTAGTCTATGTGTGACATAATTACAGCATGGATTACTGTTCTCTGTGCATGGAAAGGAAGCAGTAACTTTTTTGACTATCTTGATAAGGTAAAACCTGACCTGACTACAGTAGAGATCTTCAAACGCATGGAGAGGTTATAATCAAACGCAACCCCTATATTCTGGGCCAGAGTGGTAGGGGGAGGGGGAGTCAGCCCACTCTGGCCATTAGTCCTGCTCCCAACTTGGCTCAGGAGAACCAAAAAGCATGATTATTGTTTTACCAATGTTACAGTGGAGATTTCTGGGCCCATCCACTTAAAAACAACTGCCAAACAGTTCTTAAAAGATTCACAGGACTCTGGGATTACCTTGTCCATGATAGAAGAAGCTGAGTATCATCTGTGTAAGATATAATATGGTCCCAAAGGATTCCACTAATGAAGCCAGGGAAGCCATACAGATATTGAAAAGAGTAAGGCTCAAGGCAGAGGCCTGTGGCACATCTCATTCAAGCCTTTTTGGCTCTGAGGAATATCGGGTAAGCCAAACTGCTTCACTGTGATTCTGCAGAAATGAGCGGAACCACGCCAGAGCAGCAGCACCAAGACAAATGCCCTCTAGACGTTGTAACAGGGGGGTGTAGGAAACTGTATTGAATGCTGCTGATAAATTCAACAGGATCAGGGCAATCTGTTTACCTTGGTCCAGAGCCAATTTAATAGAGTCTGACACTTCGACCAGTGCAGTCTCTAGGTTGTGTTGGGGTCTCAACCCAGATTGCGAAGAGGCAAGAAGTTCAGGCTGTTCTAAGTAAACAGATGGCTTTGTGTTAATTCGCTTTTCGAGCATCTTAGAGGTAGCAGGAAATAATCAAATACGCCTAGATGTGGCAAATTGTATTCTGTCAGCCATTGGCTTTTTTAACAAGGAAATGAGTCTGGGTACTGTCCAGCAAGCCAGGACCCTAGCGGATTGAACTGAAAGATTAAATACATAGTTAAAAATTGGGTTAATGAATTTAACCAAGGCAGCCAAAATCCGGGTAGGACAAGGACCTGGTGAACCTGACTTGCATGTCAGAATGGCTTGTTCAGACTCCTGAAGAGAGATCTGAGAAAATGTACTCAGGTTATCTGTGATCGCCCGCATGTTGCTTGTAGATGGCAATCTTCTGCTCAACAAAATGTAAGATATCTTTACACAGCGTGTCCGAGGCTGTAATAGGTTTGTGAGAGGGATATAGGCTGGAGAAAAGAGTTTATGGTAATAAAGACTTCATGTGGGCTATTACCTGTGGAAAGTATTTGATCAAAAAACAAGGTGGTCTGAGCCGGTCTTATCAATCCATTATAGCACTGCAATGGCACCCTTTAGATCTCCTTATCTGCCAATAAATAATGCAGTTTAGACAGCCTTTCCAGATGTTCATAGCATTTCCTTATTGCTGCCATTTCTGAAGATATACAAGGGGCAGGAAGGCTTCTCGGTTCTCCACTATGTTATTTGGGGGCCATTGTGTTTGCCATCTCTAGTAGGCAGGTATTCGAGGCTAAGATATCAGCATCAACATCTCCAGGTAATATGGGCTTGAAACACCTTAACAGTGACTCCATTTTCGCTACCTTAGCCTTCTCCCATCCCCTATAATGGCGATTTGAACATTTGTTTTCTTAAGAGCCATCTCCATGTCCCAAGTAAAATAGATTAAAGAATGGGCTGATCATGGTATAGCTTCTACTAATTGAACAATAACTTCCCTGTTTGAGAATATGAGGTCAAGAATGTGCCCCGCCTGATGAATTGGACAATTGACAAATTGACTCAAATGTAAAAATTACAGCCTTTCCAGCAAAGTAGTCACTTGCACATCTGACGCATTATCAATATGTATAGTACAGTCCCTGGGGAGAGTGACATTCAAGGACTACACTAAATGATTCACAATGGCCTCATCCAGAGACTTAAGAAAGTCTCATGGGTACCATGGAGGCTGATAGCCCAAGGCTCCTGCAATATATAGTTGTACTGAGATAGAGATACAAAACCCTAGTGCCTTTGCACCTAACTGGTGAGGAAGGGAAAAGGTTGAGCAGTTAAGAATAATTGTAAATGCAATAGTTACACCTCCCCCTCAGCCGCTTAATCTGTCCATGTGAACTACAGAATCATTAGCCGGTAAAGCCAGAGCAATATCCAAGGCAGAGGTAGCGTTACTCCTGGTCTCAGTTAAGAATAGTAAATCTATATGTTCACAAACAAGAGCTTGTGCAAGAAGTTATAACAGAATTTCACCATCAAACTTGAGATTTTTCAGGGACAAAGAAATAAATAGACACAGTTTGTAGGGGAAGAGAAACAATATCCCCATTATCGGCATAATCGCCTACTTACCTCCAAGTTTTTGCTGTAACTTGCTTTTGGTAGCCCTAGGAATCTGTGCCCTTTACCACTGCTAAACAGTGCTAAAGTGCTTGTGTTCACTCACCTAAACTTGGTTTGATTGACTTATACATAATTGGCATATTTAATGTACTTATAAGTCCCTTGTAGAGTGTATACCCTGTACCCAGGTCCTGTAGATTAAATGCTATCAGAGGGCCTGCAGCACTTATTGTACCACCCACTTGCACCTGAATAGCATGTGCTCTGCCTTCACACAAAGGGCCTAACAACCCTGTCACTGCAGCCCGATTTGAGGCAGGATAGGGGAATCAAGAAATCCCATGCACTTCAAAGACCCTTTCCAGAAGCTTCTCCCACCTTCCAGAAGAAGGGCACCAGGGTATAAACTAGGGCCTTCAGACCACTACTCAGCTCCTGTGGAAGGAATATCAGATGACTGCCTGTTGCTGTGACCTGCTCTGCCAGGCGTCTGCTGTACCTGGAACGACTGCTTTGCTGCCTGAAGTCTGCCTTGAACCCTCAGGGGCTCTGCATCTTCACTTGCACACAGGATTGCCAGAAGTGACTCGACTCCAAGGGCCAGTTTTCTTGCATCCTGTTCAGAGCCATAGGTACATAAAAATCTCCCACCATTTTGAACCCAAACCTGGATCCAGCCTGAGTGGGTCCTGAGCGCCCAAGAGGTGCCCCACCAGTCTGGACCCTTAGGTGTGATGCTAAACGTGCCCAAATGGCCAATTTCAAATACTGAGGAAACACAAAATGTTGCCAAAAAGAAGTTTGAGAACCAGGAGGAGACTGGGACCAACCTGCTTGTCTATCTGCCCGAGGTGCATCCCCGGTCTGATAGACTCCGCAGCTTCTCCCACTACATACTTGAATGAATATTTTACTTTTAGAGTGCACGATTACTCAAACACTGTTCTTCAATGAAAAGGACAGGAAAGAAACAAGAGAGAAGAGGAGAAAATACAGAATGCGACAAAAGGACAAATAAGCCCCTATCCATCCTATTATATTAATGAGTGGCACATGGTTTCAGGAGAAAGGAACAGCAGAGACTTCAAATTCTTGTTGAAACTGACTTGATTAACACTGAACCAAAGCGGTCCTGGAAGTTGGTTCCAGACTTTGAGTCCTCGTACCATCAAGATTTATCTACTAGGGATTTAAGCCTAAAAGAACGAAGTTTTAACAGAGTGGCATTAGAAGATCTGAGAGTCCTCTGAGTTTTATGATAGCAAAATATGTCAGAGAAATATTTTGTGCATGTAGCATGAAAAGATCTATAGCCCAGAACAAGAATTTTGAATAAGACCCTCTTATGAATGGGAAGCCAATGTAACTCCCTGAGTGCTTTGGACGCAGAACTACATCTAGGGAGTTTGAGCACTAATCAGGCTGTTGAATCTTGAACCATCTGGAGTCTATGAAGCAATTGCTTTGAACTTCGTGCCCACAATCTGTTGCCATAATCCAGTCTTGAAGTTATAAAAGATGTAATCAATGAAAAGTACCTACCGGCTACTGATGGTACTTGTGGCCAAAAAGACAGTGCATTCTCAAATTTGACTCCCATATGTTTTACCACTTCTACTGTAAATGGAGGATTGTGCACAGAATTTGACCACCTCATCATAGGGGAGAGCAAATTAGACTTCCTGTGCAAAAGAATTTATGTTTTGTCTTTATTACATTTTAGGTGATTATTTTCCATCCATCGAATAATAATTGTACTATTCTTAAAATTATGTTCGTACCCAAAGGAATTCCTATCCGCAATAGCAAATTAATTTCACAACTCTTTCACCAATGGGGTATTTGACCTCGTGGAATTGTCTTTGGATATAGCCCTCTGCTTCATCCTTCAGGAGTTTTACAACTTCTATTTCGGTGACTAAGTCCCAACATAGAAATCCTCACTGCGGCTTCGACCCAACACCATCCAACAACAATGCACCCTCTTTGGACACAACCTGCAGCCTTGCCCTACTGAATATTACCTTCTAAGGCATTTTTCTTCAAGACGTTTTGTAAGCCTGAAGGCAAACGCTGACTGGGCCCTGTCCACTTCTTGTATCTGAACCGCACCCTATCACAGTCAAACTTAAATTTCAACTTTGACTCGGTCTCACTTAACTAGATGTTCAAGGTTGGTGCTTTGATCTTTTATCTGCTAGTTTGGATTTTTGTCGTTTTGGTGTCAAATAATGTATTATAATTTACTCTATTTTGCTAATTGGTTTGGGAGTTTTCTTGTGTTGTGTTTTCACCTTATTAATATTTGTGTGCCGCATAAATACTTTACACATTGCCTTTAAGTTTAGCCTGACTACTTTTTGTGCCAAGCGACTCAGGGTTAAGCACAGGTTAATTTAGTGATTTTGGTAGTTCACCTTGCAAGGGATTGTGGCTGCTGCTTGACCCGGGCTCACACAATAGTCAACCAAAAACCCAATTTCTCACAGTGACAAATAGAGCAAAAGAGCTGAAATAGCATATTAGAAACACCTATTAAACATCAGAATCAGAGAGGGCTAATACCCTCAGACATGCTAGCGATTAGCAGGCACTATTATTGTTATTGTTGTTATTGTTAATTGGTATTTATATAGCGCTAAATCACCATCAGGTCTCTTAGCGCTCGGGGGAGGGCGTGGCTGCATAGACGACAGTCGTGTCAGGTGAAGAATTAAGGTTAAGCTGTGCCTAGGGCTTCCCTAAACAAGATTGTTTTGAGCTGTTTCCCGAACTGGGGAAGGTTGGGCTCCTTTCGGAGGTGGTCAGGTAGCTGGTTCCAGAGTTGGGGGACAAGGATGGAAAAGGCTCTGCCCTCTTTTGAGGTGAGCTTGTAACGTGGGCAAGACAGGGGACAAGCCTCAGAGGATCGCAGAGAGCGTTCCGGGATATAAGCCTCCAGGCGTTCTTTTATGTAGGTAGGGGCTAGGCCGTAGACTGCTTTGTGGGCGATGCAAAGGCCCTTGAATTTTGCTCTTTGCCTTATCGGAAGCCAGTGCAGTTTATGCAGTATCGGAGTGGCATGGGACCTTCTAGGGAGTCTAAGGATCAGCCAGGCTGCATCGTTAAGGACCACCTGTAATCTGTTTGCCAGTTTCTGAGGGAGGCCAATGTATAGGGCGTTGCCGTACTCTAACCTCGAAACGATAGTGGCCGAAACGATCATCTGGAGTGTGGAGGTGGAGAGAATGGGAACCAGTTTCCGCAATTGCCTAATCAGGCCAGTACAGGTACCGACCACAGAAGAGATTTGGTTGGCTATGGAGAGCTCGGCATCAATTTTTATGCCAAGGCTCTTCACGACTGGCATGGGTCGGGGGTGGGACCTAGCTCTTGGGGCCACAAATGGTCCCCCCAGTGGGAATCTGTTGTAGGGATGACCAGGATCTTTGTCTTGTCGGGGTTGATTTTTAGTGAGTCAGCTGTCATCCAACTCACGGCAAATCTGAGGATGTTGTGTGCCTGAGCCTGAGCGAGTGGGGTGTTGTCAATGCTGAGGAGCAGTTGGGTGACATCCGCATAGTTGTAGATTTTACAGCCCATGTTGGATAAGGCTGCGATCAGAGGTTGCAGGTAGACATTAAAAAGGAGTGGGGATAGGGCTGAGCCATGGGGGACTCCACAGCTGAGCATGCCTTTATCAGATACCAACTCTCCCAGTTAGATCCTTTGGGACGTGCCTGATAGAAACGATTCGAGCCACAGGAATGCCACTTTGGCCAATCATAAATTGCGCTACCTTTGGCATCTACTGACCCCATAGTTGCCCACACAGCAGAGATAGGTGAATTATATACATCCTATCTAACTGCCTTTTATTTTTCATTTATCAGATGACATCATACTGTCACTGTGCTATTCACGCACTCTGAGAAATGCTCCGCATGGGCGCATGTGTCGTATCTCCAGTGCGGTGACCAAATGCTCTATGGTAGACCATAAGATCTAAAGGGACCTAGCCAGACCTCTAGAGCAGAGTAGAAAAACATGCAAAGCACTATATTCGAAGGTACAGCACTTACAATCTTCAAACATAAAAAAACTCTGAAATCTCAGGCACTTAATATACAGCATTCAAAATAATGGGATTACACTGCCTACAGTTTTGTACAGAGGAATATGTAGGCAGTAGTAAAGTGTAGGGCTTCTTGATGCAAAAGTATCAATAATTACATGAATCATATTAGGGAAGATATAATGTATTGTACTTGAGTAGAGCTGACTTTTGTTTTCGAATGTAAAAACAGAAGAACAGTAAACAGATTTATAAAGAAGCTGCTGATTGTGATTCTCTCTCTGAATTGTTTGTCATTTGTGAAGTTGTGTAGGGGGAGTGCAACATGATAATTGCTATAATTGTTTGGGTTGTTTTATGCAGCCGAAAACACTATGGCTTGTGTCAACTTCAGTGCATCTCATTACATTAATAGCTACATGCATAACCTTGGTTAATGAATAGTTATCATTTAAGTGAAAGGTGACCTCTGCTGTTTGTGGGGTTTGGAGGATGGTTGTAATAGTGGAGATGTGTGCATCCACCTTGACTTCTGGTTCCGGGTCAAGAGTGAAGAGTGACGGAGTGATGGAGATGGATTGTGTATGCCGCTGGTGTGAGGTTGCGAGGCTGTGAGAGGACTGTAGCCGGGAGCTGGAGACACACCCACACCCAAACCCAGAGCCGTGACCGGCATGCCCGATGGCCCGAGAAAGGCATCGGCATCAGCGTTGGCATCAGCAGCGGCTGCGGCGGCCGTGAGGTGGTGAGGCTCAGCCAATACTCGCCTAACTACTCCCCGCGCGGACTTGCTAATTCTCCAGCGCTATTTCCCTCTCCCGATGCCTCCCACCCCGAAGCAAGAACCGCAGCTACACTACAGGAGCTGCATTACCGGAGCATAATAGAGACAGGGCGACTCCGGTCATGTGATTTTCGATACCGAGTGTGTGGACAGTGTGTGAGCAGGCTGATGGTGTAGTGACCGTGGAGCTGTGGGACCTGCTGAGTGAGGAGGGTCTCTGCGGGACTCCGTGAATCTGTGGGACTCAGCGACTGAGTGAGAGAGCGGTGCAACGGCAGCAAGTGGTGCGAAAAAAGATGAGAGGTGAGAGGCGGAGAGAGACTGGTGGAGGAGGGCTGACGTGCCCGGGCAGGTACGAGCGAGGAATACCTGCGGAGCTTGCCGTCCTCTCCCCTCCCCCTCTCCTTGTGGTTTGGCTCAGCTCTGCTCCGCTAATTACGCAGCCAAAGATCCTGCCAGTGATTCCGCCAAATCTCGCCAATACCCTCGCCAATCCCACAATTGTAATTACCCATCTTGCCTGGAGTGAGAAAGACCAGTTTGGAGGTCTACTAGAGGTTTTCTGGAGATAGAGGGTGCTGACAGTGACTTTTGGTGACAAGTGCAGCTGCCCTTTAGCGGTCGGTCAGAGCAAGTGCCTGCAACACAGCCTTGGGAACCTTGGGAGCCCCGCTCGACTAAGTCCTCATTCCTGCTTTAGTCCTTCACTATTTTCATAAAAAACATTGTTATACTACATTGGCCCAGCTGTATTTATATACTGTCATTGATATGGATTCCCTGTAGTTTTAACTTTGCTGCTCTACAGCCCATAGTCTACGAATGTTTATGATTACCCACAATAATTCCTCTGTAGTGGCCAGAGCCTGTGAGTCGATGCTCAGTGTTGCATGAGCGACGCATCAGCGAATAGGAGCCATACTTTTTTGGTTGTGTCGGCCGACCGGCTAAGGGCTCCTCTGCATAAGGACTAAGATATGACCGCAAAGACATTACGCTCTTGTAGATTGCTATATACAAGAGCATGCAAAAAAACTAAAGCTAATCCTTTAAGAAACAATTCACTACAAATAAACATTTTGAAAAGTTTCAATACCATCCCTTCCTTTTTTCTAGAAAAAGAAATAAGATTAAACTCAGCAGGGATGTTGGAGTCTACTCGAGAAGCTCATGGAGAAGCTAAAGTAGTCCCTGGAAAATCATCGCCAGTAGTATCTACTAAACTATCTCCCAAAATTGGAGGAACTTGGCCTAGGGATCCCCATCACTTGGAATCTAAGGAGGCTGACTCTTTGCTGGAAAACCTAACCATCCACTCCCAACTTGAAGGGGTATTTCATCTAGTACCAATAGTTGGAGAACCCATAATAGAAGATTTTACACTCCCTGACCTCAACACTAACTTAAATCAGTCTTCCAAGATGTTCTATGCACCTAATCGAGGATCGTCCAGGAATCATATTCTTGCTACCTCACTTTCCTTCAATCCTCGTGTTCCCTCTCAGGATTGTCTGGATCGTCCCGTTAAAATGCAGCTGTTCAGTAGTACACCTAGCGAAACAAGCATATTAGATTCACGGGCTCAACTACACCTGCTCTATCCCTGAACTTTCACCTTTCAATTCATAATCCAGAGTCAAAAATGTCGATGTGGGAATCATTACTTTGCCTGTAAAGAGTGATGTCTTCTATTTTAGCCTTAATGGAGAAATCAGTAAGTAACTCCGACTCAATTCTGGATTCACTTTTGGCCCTGACTAAGTTTATAGCCTCTGAGCAAAGATTATAGTCTGGTTAAGCTGGCCTTCTTCCTTCCCGTAAGTCTAATCCAGGGAAGGGGTCCTCTCCCCCTTTATTTTTTGAGGATAACACCTACCAGCTCCACCCTACTCAAATAGACTCTCTTCCCCACGATAAAGGGCGGGACTTTGGCGTTCAGGCTGGCAAGTCTTTTACTAGTAGGGAAAACAAATTAAAATTAAAAGAAAACAAAGATATTCTTGATAAATTACAATCTTCCGCTCCTCAACAACTTTTTGTTCCTGTGACTCTAGCTCCAGGGGTTGTATCTACGCCTCGCCCACAAGCAAAGAAAGAAAATGTATGTACAATTAGAAAAGTTTTCCCCATTTTTCTAAAAACAGGTGCAAAACCTCCCGAGCATCCAATAGCGGAGGGACTAAAAGCTGGCTGCTCACCTACCAAAGAAAAAGATACCAAGAATAAAAGTAACAGCGCTGGTAAGAAGAAGGAAAAAAGGGCAAAAACGTCAAAGGATAAACAAAAAAAGGGCAAAACGGCTATGCTTTGACCCTAACGTAATTCACAATATATCATCAGTCCCTGACTTAAACGTTTTGAAGAAGGAAGATGGTCAAGCAGAATCCAACCTATCGGGACCTTGTTTTCCTTTTTTGAGCCCAAGTGCTCCAATTCAATCCTCCCAAGAGGCATTTGTATTTGATATAAGTGTTCCCCCTACTGTTCAGAGTAACATGAACCCTAATGCCTCACTTTTTGCTTCCTCCTTAGGAAATAACGTTATTTATAACCCTATTGAAAATATTCCTGCGGTAACCTGCCAAATCAATCATTTACCTTCTGCCCCTTACACCTTAGATTTTTCGTTTATTTTTGACCATGAACCATTTATTAGGAGGACTTTACTGTTAGGTTGTTTTGCTGAAATTCCGGGCCTTGAATTGATCCGAAGCAACGACCGTGCTCTGGTTCAAGTCCAAAAATTTAATAATCCTAGGGGAGCAAGAGTAATGTTTGCATCTAAAGCTATCTCCCATTTGATAATGTTACACAGTGATAAATTACGTTTTTGTGATATTGACGTTTTTATACCTGAAGCGGAGTTAGCCTTAAAAAAGTGGCCCAAAATCAGCAGTCTAACACTTACTCATAAATCGCCACAAGGGGCATACCCCACTTGGAGAGATAGAGTATATTGCAGGTCTCTCTTGGTAAAGAAGACAGGAGGGTCTGGCTACCCAAGAGAAAATGACTCATTATGAATTTTCCACGGATGAGGAAGATAAGAAGTGGAGTTGGGTAGCAGGCACTCTTAATAAAAATAGATCCCTAGGCTTAAAATGTGGGAATTCTTCCTAGCAAGGATATTACTGTGATATCTTGGAATGCAGCCGGCCTAAGCACCAACAAAAATAAACTCTTATTCTTGAAAGAGCAGAGCACAGATATAATATGTCTACAAGAGACTTGGATAACAAAGGATTGGTCAACTGAAGATTATATAGTGCTGGGCTGGCCTGCACTCCCTGTAAATAGAGGACATGCTATAGGAGGTATTGCCATTATGCTACGTACAAGTCTTAGTTGGTCATACAAATAATTTTTTCATGCCTCCAACTTAATTCACGTGATTAAGCTAGAGCTCAAGGATGCCCAGGATCACTCAAATTCCCTGTTGATCGTAAATGTATATTTACCTCCTGATGCATCTTACTCTCACTTATTAAAAGAACTTTTCATTTTTATCTCCTCTACCTTAGAAAGAGAGGATTGCAGGTTTCTAATGTTAGCTGGAGATTTGAATTCTAAAGTCTCTTCTCACAGTATAAGGCTATTCTCTAGCACTGAAAAAAAGGAAGCCCTAAGTATCCCCACTGCCCAATTTCCGAATCAAAGTAGTACAGATAAAAGAGGAGCTACACTACGTGAAGGTCTGAGAAGCTTAGACGTTATAATTGCTAATGGGAGGTTGGAAAATGATATTCCAGTAAATTATATGCACAAGCCCCCAACTGGGAGATCCATTATAGATTATCTAATTGTTTCAGCAGATTTCTTTTGTAATCTCAAGTATGGAAGTTTTGGGAACTGATTTTAGCGACCATATGTTAATCTGCTCCAAATTTTATTTTATTTTTGCTAAGGTAGGCCCCTGGAACTTTAAAGGCAGCACAGGAGCGTTCAATGCAACAAATGGTAGAATTCACTGGAACTGTCAAGCGACCGCTAAATTAAAAGCGAGCTTAACAGCTTTGATAAAATATCAGCAACAATTAGTATTAGCTGAGTGTGACTGTCCTCAATTTGATTTACTTGAAGCCTTTTCCCATAATGTAGGTTCTTTGGCTACATTATGTAAACCATTGCATGCTCCAGCTAAACGGATATCATATTTTAATCCAATGCTCAAATTAAATAAATACATTGGTGAGGCCCCTATTCTTGAATCATTCTATTGAATGAAGTAATCTAATAAACCTATTAAAGAGGAAAAGGGAGAGGAAAAAAATCTCCTTAACCGCATCGCTGCGGCGGCTTTTCCCGCTGTGTGCGGCAATTTTCAAATTACCGCGTTACATGACGAGCTCAGCTCGTCATCAGCACACGAGCGCCGTAGCTGATGACGAGCTGAGCTCGTCATCAGCATCGAAGGGGTTAAAACAAATAAAAGAAGATGGCGCATTGGTGCAGTTAAAAGAGGCGGCCTAAAAAAATAACTCTAAAAAGTTTTGGGAAATTATCGCTGACTGTTGCGGCACAAGAGTGAAATCTCTCCCCATTCCTATTAAAGAAGGGGATTGGAAATTCCACCTGGTCAATCTCTACTCTGTGAATTTTAATTCTATTAGTTTTGTCTCTGCTGCACATGACTCCTTTGAAACTCCTATATTCAACTATGCACATTCATTGAATAATGTGGTTGGATTTATTTAAAAAATTAGATCTTCCGGAGCAATGGGTCGGATGAAATCCCCATGATGGTAATCAAAAAGGAGACACTTTTGTGGGCCACGTACTTAGTCCCATTGTTTAATTTTTGTTACTCTCAGGGAAATGTACCACCATTTTGGTCCGGAAGCATTTTAATCCCTCTGCACAAAAAAGGCCCCAGAACCCATCCAGGTAACTACCGGCAAATAGCCTTATTAGATGCAGCAGGAAATATATTTGCATGTAGTATTCTCAATCACCTCACGGAATGGGTGATGGAGAAAAAGGTCCTCCCAATAGAACAAGCAGATTTTAGGAAATATTATTCCACCCTAGATAACATCTCCATGTTGAAACTTATTGAGGAAAAATACACTATCTCTCATAGGTCAAACGTTTATACGGCCTTCATAGGTTTTTCAACGGCCTTCGATACGGTAGACCGACCATTAATATGGAGACAATTACATAATATGGGACTGCCTGCTCCCCTGCTATCCTTAATTATTGCATTACATTCTCAAACATGGTGCCTGGTACTAATGGGAGGAAACCAAGGCGTATCATCTGTAATTCCCATAGCAAATGGCTTGAAACAAGGCTGCGCACTAGCATTTTCCTTATATATATCAGATTTACCCGATTGTTTTTCCCAGTTAGAGGGAAATGCTTCAAAGATAGGCAGCCATCCTTTTGCGTTTCTCCTTTATACAGGCGAAATAGTACTGCTGGACCTAACCCCTATTGGGTTGAATAAAAAGCTGATATCATTACAGAATTACACAATGGCTCATTTCTTGAAGATAAATGAATCAAAAAGCTAAATTTTAATCATGAAATGCAACAGAAGTAGAAAATCAAGTAATTTTAAGTGGCAAATTGGTCATGAAAAACTAGAGGTGGTAGATTCATATCTCTAGTTAGGGAATCTAATAGCGAGTAATATGAAGAACAAACTTCATATCGAGCACAGTTCCTGTAAAGCTATATCCCATGCCAAAGGTCTGCGCATTTTCTATAGTGCAATGGGTAGAAGGCATTTTTCACATCTGCTGACGGTCTTCAAAGCAAAAATCCCTCCAACCCTGCTTCATGCTATGGAATCAATCCAAAGGACTGGAGTTCTTTAGATAGGATCAAAGGCCAGATTTTACGTAAATTGTGCAATTGTAACATGTTTGTTCCATCAGCTGCTATTATATTGGAATTTGGCCTGATAAGCTCCGATATCCAAGGGGTATCCAGGGTTTTACGTTGGGAATACCAGTTAAAAAATAGTGAGTCTTACTCATTAAGAGGTTTCATGTGTCAAGCAATCTTTGGCGGCATTAGGGGGGAAATATTCCCATAATGTGATTTTTCTTTGGCAATAAAACTCTTCTGTGTACAAGAAGAATCAGTGCTTTCCCTCCCGTCAACATAATTGAAATCCTCTTTAAATACCTTAAGTGGTAAGATCGGCAAGATCAGCTTTAGTAGAGGTATTCAAATCTGTAACACTAAAGAGAGATTTCCCAGAAATATTTATCCTGGAACCTAGAACATGGAATTCGACGTTGGCTCACCCTATGTCGCATGAATCTCTTACCTTTAAACGATTTACCAGTAAACTGGTCCTAGAGCATGAAAAATGAAAAAATGTGTAATTTTTGTGAGCTGAGCATTCAGAACCTGGATCATGTCTTGTTTGTCTATCCAACATTGGTTTGGAGTTGTCGTCGCTGGCTTAGGCCGATGTTTTTACAAAATGGTGCTAAAGATGTAGTTTCAGCCGGTGACTTTCTCTTTTGCCCGAAAAATGAAGCAGTCTGTGTAAAATTATTCAACTTTTTTAAGGAGTGTATGTATATATTTCAATCTATTAAATATTGTTTTAATTGGGCTGTTACCTTGTGTCTGTCGCCCTAATATGGAGTTGTATTATTCTCTCCTTTTCCAGATAGTATTTGCACATCCTTTGGCTACTACTTAACTGCTCTTTGCACAAATTGGGTTTGTTTTGCTTCTTGCCCACTTTCTTGTTGCTAATTTTAAAACTCGATTCTCTATTGAAGTTGGATTTCAGATTGTATTTTGCACATTAATCTGTTGCAACTCAACTGCTTTCTTTGCACACCAGGATATGCTTGTTATCCCTATTCTCTTGCTGCTAATTTCAAGTTAACTTTCTGCTGAAGCTGGATTTTTAATTGTATTTTGCACATGAACTAGCTGCTACTTAAATGCTCTTTACACAATTCGGGATACGTTTTGTTACTTCAATCATCTTGCTGCTAATCCCAAACTCTATTTGCCGAAACTGCTCTGAGTTGAAAAATCTGTATATGTAGTTTCTGCCATTTAATGCGCTTCCACATGCTTTATTATATTTTAGGTAAGATTTTGTATGTATCTTTTTATGTGGACCTCATTGGAGTTCCAATCTTTAATAAATATTGAATTGAAGCGCATCCACCTCTGGGGTGTGGTGACCAAAGACAGTGGCTCCATTGATATTTTGGTTAGTGTGACAGGAAGCACAGACTATGCCCTCTGGTTTGAGGGCTTTTGGAGTCTTTTAGAATAAAGGACGGCTCGTGAATTGCAGGTGTTGCTTCTGTACTTTCAGGATAGATTACAAGTGTAACGTAGACTCCAGTGTTCTGTAACTAGAGAAGCTGCTCTCTCCTGATATAACTTCGCCTTCTGACACATGAGTGCCAATGCCTTACAACAAAAAGTAGCGAGCATTGCAAGGGTTTATCGATGTTATGGTCTCTGCCACACAGTTGGGCTGTCTAGTGTCTTCAGTAGTTGAAGAGCTGGATTACCGCTATTTTCCCACTTAGGACATCGTTAAATGTTTGCTCATCAAATGGACTTTAGAGGAATCTCCTGCATTTTGGCTGGAAATGTAGCAGCATTTGTTGACATATCTAACATAAACAAGAGAACATCATACAATAACATACACATAGCAACTTGACAACACAAATAAAACATGATAGGACATAACACAACTAAAGATTCAAAACAGACTGCAACACAACAGCCTTACCACAACACTGGACTAACACAGCACAAAAACACATCAGCAACAAAAAACACACCACCACAACAAAAGGCCACACAAAAAATGTTCACAATCATTCTTCTCACACAATACCACTAACACGGAGGGTGCAGGAGTTATGTTATCCCAAGCTATGCTACGTTGTGTTATGTTATGTTATGTTATGCTCTGCTATGTTATGTTATGTGTTGCTATTCTATGTGCATTTGCATAGCGCATGACTCACCCGGCAGGGTATCCTGGTGTTGGGGTGGGGGTAGACTAATGTGGAGCATGGGTGGAGAGAAGGGCGTGGAGCGAGGGGGAAAGAGATGTATGAGAGAGAGAAAGTTAGAAGTTCTTATGAGTGGTTAACCAAAAAAGAAAAAAGGTAGTGCCTGAAAAGTAAGCAGTGGAAGGACACAAGTAATGAAGCCATGCTGCAGGGCAGAGCACAGTACAAGCAGAAGAATGACAGCCAGCACAAGCTAATGAATAAGCAAACAAAAGAGAGTGACAATAAAGCCAAAAAATGGGAAGTAATGGGAGGTTTCGAAGCTCACTGTGAAGCTGTCAGTAGTTTTTTTTTCTCGCAAACAGACAGCTTGCCGTGTCTTGTGGACGAAACCTAAAGATAATCCTTCTAATAAAGGCAATAATAAAACATACCGCACTGAAGCATCCAAATGTGGAAGAGGTGTGATGCAGCGGCCTGGGTGCCTGACTCCAGACCACAGGGTTCACAGTTTGATCCCCAGCTCCGGAAGCAGGTTAGCCCAGCACCATGTGACTCTTGGCAATAGCTTGCTTAATCTTCCCGACGGCCCACAGCGATGGGACACCACCGTTGGAGGTAGCTGTGCGCTTTACAAATGCTGGCATTTACATTTATTTACATTTAAATGATGCTTAGACCATTCCTACACAGTGCAAAAGGTCAGTATCAGATTCACAAATGTAAATACTGGCGTTGGCCTTTCAGAATATGAGACCTTAAAATGTCATTTCAAGTAACCTTTTGCTACTCTATGGGCAATAATTGTTTACTGCTATCATTAAATGTGACAGCTGTGTTCATGTTTATATCATATTAATGTTTAATAACACCTGCAGGACTCCTTTTATAAGACATTTCAGAAGAGGGTTCATTCCAGAGCTTTGTTCACATTGACGTCTCTAATTTGCAGATCTATTATCAAAACAATCAGCAGCCGAGGTTGCCCCAACTTGAGAGTTGGAGTGACAACCACAGGGTGGTCCAGAGGGCCACTTAGCCCCTGCAGATGGTCTAGTGCCCGCAGTAAAGATAAAGTCTGCATGTTTTCGCTGTGTTCCCGTTCTCTGTCCCAGAAAGCCTTACCCCTTTTAGTGGAATACAGTGTGTGATGTCACGTTTATGTGGAGATGGCATCACACAGTTCATGGGACTCCCTTGTAACTTGCCAATGGAAGGACTGGATGGTAAGAGATCTTTGCCATATGTTGGGAGCAGATGGCCTGGGCAAGTGTGAAGTAATAGGACATGCTATGGCCCAAATGCAGACCCTCATAGTGATATTAGACAAGTTCAAGTTCAAGTTTGGGCATTTGTATAGCGCACTACTCACCCAGAGGGTCTCAAGGCGCTAGGGGAAGGGGTATATTATTTGTCGAATAGCCAGGTTTTCAGTTCTTTTCTGAAAGAGATGTAGTTCTGCGTAAGATGGAGGTGGGTGGGGAGTAAGTTCCAGGTCTTGGCAGCCAGGAAGGAGAAGGATCTGCCACCCATGGTGGATTTCCAAATGCGCGGGACTGCGGCGAGGGCTTGATTGGACGATCTTAATTGGCGGGTGGGTTTGTAGAAGGACAGTCGAGTGTTGAGGCATTCGGGTCCTAGATTGTAGAGGGCCTTGTGAGAGTGGGTGAGAAGGCAGAAAGTAATTCTCTTATTGATGGGAAGCCAGTGGAGGTCTTTAAGATGTCCGGTGATATGATCTTGGCGCGGGATGTCTAATATGAGTCTCGCTGACACGTTTTGGATGCGCTGGAGTTTTTTCTGGAATTTTGTTGTGATTCCGGCATGAAGTGTGTTACCATAGTCCAGCCGACTCGTGACCAGTGCGTGGGTGACAGTTTTTCTTGTCTCGAGGGGAATCCAGCGGAAGATCTTTTTGAGAATGCGAAGTACGTTGAAGCAGGAGGACGAGACGGCGTTGACTTGTCTGGACATCGAGAGAGAGGAGTCTAGGATGAAGCAGAGGTTACGTGCATGGTCTGTGGGTGTGGGTGCTGTGCCCAGAGCGGAAGGCCACCAAGAGTCGTCCCAGGCTGAGGGGGAAGATCCCAGGATGAGCACCTCCGTTTTGTCTGAGTTGAGTTTTAGACGGCTTTGTTTCATCCATTCGGCAACTTCTTTCATGCCTTCGTGAAGATTGGTTTTGGCGGTGTTGGGGTCTTTGGTGAGGGAGAGGATTAGCTGGGTGTCGTCGGCGTAAGAGATGATGTTGAGGTTGTGTTGATGCGCGATGGAGGCGAGAGGACTCATGTAGACGTTGAAGAGGGTGGGACTGAGTGAGGATCCTTGAGGTACACCGCAGATGACTTCGTGGCCTCTGAGTAGAATGGGGGAAGTTGGACTCTTTGAGTTCTCCCGGCGAGGAATGAGATGATCCAGTCCAAGGCTTTTCCTTGTATGCCGATGTTGCTGAGGCGTTGTATAAGGGTGCTGTGACAGACTGTGTCGAAAGCGGCGGAGAGGTCGAGTAGAATGAGGGCCACTGTTTCTCCGTTGTCAAGTAGTGATCGGATGTCATCGGTCGCTGCAATGAGGGCGGTTTCGGTGCTGTGTTTGGCTCGAAATCCAGATTGAGATGGATCAAGGGAGTTGTTAGATTCAAGGAAGGTGGCGAGCTGGCTGTTGACGGCTTTCTCGATGACTTTGGCAGGGAAAGGGAGGATGGATATGGGTCGGTAGTTTTTCAGTTCTGAGGGGTCTGCTGTGGGTTTCTTCAGGAGGGCGCTGAGTTCGGCGTGTTTCCAGCTTTCTGGAAAGGTGGCAGAGTTGAACGAGCAGTTGATGACATCGCGGAGTTGGGGTGCGATGATGGAGTCAGCTTTGTTGAAGATGTGATGGGGACAGGGGTCAGAAGGCGAGCCAGAGTGGATTGACTTCATGAGGCGAATGGTGTCTTCAGTGGAGATTGGGTTCCAGGCGCTGAGGTTATTAGTTGGAGGAGTAGGATCTGAAGGGGGTGGGGCGGGTTGCTCGCTGGGAGAATTCTCGAAGCTGTTGTGGATGTCGGCAATTTTGTTGTAGAAGAAGGAGGATAGTGCATCGCAGAGGTCTTGGGAGGGAGTGATGTCGTTGGATGCTGCGGTGGGGTTGGTGAATTCTTTGACGATGTTGAAGAGTTCCTTGCTGTTATGAGTGTTGTTGTCGAGACGATCCTTGAATGTGGATTTCTTGGCGGATCAAATCATTTGGTGATGTTTGCGGGTGGCTGTCTTGAGGGAGGCCATGTTGTCTGAGGTTGGGTTTTTTCTCCAATTCTTCTCCATGGTGCGGCATAGTTTCTTGGATTTTTTAAGTTCATCATTGAACCAGGGAGCCTTTTTGCTGGATGATTTCATCTGGTGCTTTTTCAGGGGTGCTAATTCGTCTGCACTGTGGGTAATCCATTCCCTTAGGTTGGTGGCCGCTTGGTCTGGGTCCATAGAGGGGGTGGGAGGGTTTTGTTTGAGTGATGAGAGGAGTTGGTCGGTGGTGATTTTGTTCCAGTTTCTTCGAGGAATAGGTTGTTGGCGGTTATGAGTCAGGGTTGTTTTGTAGCTGAAGTAAACACAGCTGTGATCCGTCCAATGGAGAGCTGTAGTGCGATCGAAGGAGATGTGCTTGCTGGAGGTGAAGATAGGGTCGAGCGTGTGTCCGGCTGAGTGAGTGGGGGTGTCAACAAGTTGTTTGAGTCCGAGATTGGCCAGGTTGTCCAGAAGGGTGGCGGTGTTGCTGTCATGTTTGTTTTCAAGGTGGTAGTTGAGGTCTCCTAGAAGAATGTAGTTCTCGGAGGCGAGGGCATGTGGGCTGACGAAGTCCGTGATGTCATTGCTGAATTGAGTGCGGGTGCCTGGAGGCCTGTAAATGAGGGTGCCTCTAAGTGTGGTCCTGGGGTCGGTGTGGATCTGGAAGTGGAGATGTTCGGCGGTTGCAAGATTGTCGTCGGAGCTGGTTGTGATTTTGATGGTGTTTCTGTGGACGATGGCGAGGCCTCCTCCTGTTTGATTGGTGCGGTCTTTTCGGATAACCTTGTATGCATCCGGTATGGCTATGGCGATGTCGGGAGCGGATGATGTGTTCATCCATGTTTCAGTGAGGAAGGCGATGTCAGGTGACGCAGTGTCGATTAGGTCCCAAAGTTCTGTTGCGTGTCTGTGGACCGAGCGGGTGTTGATCAGGATGCACTTTAGGCGGTTTGAGTCGGAGTTGTGTCTGGAGGATGTGGATTTGGTGAGGCTTCTGAAGCAGTTGAACTTGCAGGAGAGGCAGGCGAAAGGGCCGTGAGTGCGACCTGGAGTAGCTTCGCAGCATTGTGGTGAGCGTCCGGGGTTGAGGGCGAGGAGCGTTGCAGCGTCATAATTGATTTTCGTGGGCTGGGAGCGGTTGGGGCCAGGAGGACTGGCGCTGGGCGCGGTCCAGGCGCGGACGGGTGCAGACGGGCTTACCTTTGGCGCACCTTCAGCGCGGCCGCAGTGCGTGGACGCTGCGCGTTGATTAATCTGGCATAAATGGAGAGTGGAGGGGGCGGAGCGTGGGAGGGTCAGCTGGGAGGCGGGAGCGGGGAGGAGACACGGGCAAAAGTAAATACACACTAAGATGGCCGCCCGGTAACAAAATCGAAACTGGGGCACAGCCGGAGTTCGAGTTCATGTATTGTTCCTAATAAAAGTATTCAGTAACGCTTCTCATGCAAATTCAATCACGCGCTCTACAATGGTACATATGCAATAAATAAAATGCCAAATAAAAACGATACCAAGCGCATACAATGTTACATATACAGCAAATAAAGTGCGAAATAAAAACGATACCAAGCGCTATAAACTGAGCAATGCGCTGTATCAGGGCAGGCAGGCAGCGGGGAGTAAAGCGTCCGATGTGCGAGCAGAGTGCTGGGTGAGCGACCGCTATGGAGGGAATCCAGATGGTCACAGAATAGGAGAGGACGGGGCGAGTGTAATCTATCCGTGTGTGGGAGGGTCAGCTGGGAGGCGGGAGCGGTGAGGAGACAGGGGCAAAAGTAAATACACACTAAGATGGCCGCCCGGTAACAAAATCGAAACTGGGGCACAGCCGGAGTTTGAGTTCATGTATTGTTCCTAATAAAAGTATTCAGTAACGCTTCTCATGCAAATTCAATCACGCGCTCTACAATGGTACATATGCAATAAATAAAATGCCAAATAAAAACGATACCAAGCGCATACAATGTTACATATACAGCAAATAAAGTGCGAAATAAAAACGTTACCAAGCGCTATAAACTGAGCAATGCGCTGTATCAGGGCAGGCAGGCAGCGGGGAGTAAAGCGTCCGATGTGCGAGCAGAGTGCTGGGTGAGCGACCGCTATGGAGGGAATCCAGACCACCCCATCAATGTACAGTAGGGAGGAGAAATATGATTGATGGTTTGAGGACTTATCGTAGAAGCCCAATCAGTACATAGAATTTTGAAAGTTACACAAACACCCCTTCATGCGTTCAAAGCATTTTATTTTATTGGGCAGGAGATGATTCCTTTGGAGATTCACGTTGTGCAGTATGTGAGAGAGAGTTGGGCTGTTTAGAAATGTTGTTGCTTGGAGTGTGTGTGGGTTGTTGTAGACTGGAAGGGTAGAGGTGATAAATGTTTCTGTGGGTGACAAGGTCCATGGTTGGGTGCCCTGTTTGGCATCTGTGCCCCCTCAAAGTAGGGGTCTCTACATTGTAATGGGAAATCAGCAGATCACTGGTTGATCTTGTGGCAATAAGGTTCCCTAAGGTGAGATCATAAGCTTTCACCAGTGTGGAAGGGAAGAAGCCTAGTGTGATGGAAGAGGCTTTCTTCTGTGTGAACCAGACCACATTTTTTCATTTAAAAATGCTATTTATCATTTTCTCCCAACACAGAACAGGTTCTTAATTGGTCATTTAAACATTTTGCACACTACAGGTGCAGTGACGGCTAGTACGGTACGGGGGTGGAGAGGCAGGTGGGGAAGGGGAAAAGATAAAAATTCACTTATCTGAATGAGCAGCCGTCTCTCCCACCTCATCTCTCCTCCGCTTCTTAACCAGGAAGCACCAAGGCTCCCCTGAGCCAATCACAATGCTGCAATGCAGTGTTGTGATTGGTCTGAGCACTGTAGTTTGGTGCTCAGACGGGGAATGGGAGCCTGGGCATTTTCTCTACCCAGGCTGCAATGCAGCCTTACCCAGGCTGTAATGCAGCCATACCCAGGCTGTAATGCAGCCATACCCAGGCTGTAATGCAGCCTGGGCGGAGAACATGCAAACTTTAGAGTACAGCAACCACTCCTCTTCCCTCGTCACAGGAGCCTGGCCCCACCCCGCCTGAACCTACTGGATACTAAAAATAAAATGATAATAACTTCTGTGATTATCATTTTGTTTATTATTTTACACTGCTCCGAGAGCAGTGGGGTGACGCGCCTCCACCTTAGCGGAGGAGCCGCCACTGTACAGCTGTAAGACATAATACTAGCTGATTATGGAATCAGCATTATATAGAGTCCCCCATAGCAGTGAACACACCTCTAAAATCCTACTCACCGATAAAGACACCTCGTTCTCACTATCAGAACCACCTGCATTTGACTCACTCTCCCTACCCCCTATGAGGCGTTCACTCACCACCCCTCAAGTCTCCAGAGCCACCTGCAAAGTGTCATCAGTTCTCAAACATCTGAAATGCACCTCCTCATCCTGTGCAATCTGTCCACTACGGCCGACCATTGGGACCCCTCCGCCACGCAGTCCCATGCCAAGTGCATAAAGTCCTCCACCCCGAATTTACAACGGAGGCAAGATGGCCACAAACCTGGATTATACCTGTGTAATTTCACAGGGGTCACATGAGTGAGATGTAGAAAATTAAAATTACTAAACACTGTTTTGAGCAATGCGTAAATCCTTGCCCACTCCATTTCCCGAAAGGGTAGCATCCAAATCCACTTCCCAAGTCTGCCGTTCCTGCAGCAGCCTGTGTATGCCATCCACCTTAAGTGCTTTATATATCCGGGAGACTAGATGGCGTCCTGAGCCCATCGTCAACAGTGCTCCCAATGCAGGAGAATCTGGCCGTGCAGCTGGAAAAGATACCCAAATCTGTTTAACTATCTACACCACACCTACATACTGTAAAAACTGCCCTGGCCCCAGGCCAAACTGCTGCAGCACGTCCTCAAATGAAATGAAGATCTCCTTGGTATACAAGCCCCTTCCCCAACTCAGAGTCTCCTTCATGTCACGCCTGAAGCGTCATGGCCCCTTCCACCTTTCGAATCGGGTTGAGCACCCATAATGGGGCTAGAGCAACAAAAAAACTGACCATGAGGTTGAACACAGGTCCCTGCAGCGGGCGCCTTCGTACACTGAGTTACCAGACCCGGCATACACACATCTCTCTCTCTCTCTCTCTCTCTCTCTATCTCTATCTCTGTCTCCCTCCCTCCATCCCCCTGTCTCTCTAGCCTTGTCTCCCTCTCTCTATCTCTCTCTCTCTGCCTCACTCCCTCCATCCCTCTCTCTCCCTTCTCCCTCCCTATCTCCCTCTGTCTCACTCTCACTGCCTCACTCCCTCTCTCTCCCTCTTTCTCCCTCTCTCTCCCTCACTCTGACTGACTAAGTCTCTCTCCCTCTCTCTCCCTCACTCTCCCTCACTCTGACTGTCTCACTCCCTCTCTCTTTCCCTCTCCTTCCCTCTCCCTCCCTCTCCTTCCCTTTCCTTCCCTCTCCTCCCCTCTCCTGCCCTCTCCTTCCCTCTCCCTTCCCTCTCCTTCCCTCCCTCACACTCACTCCCCTTCCTTCACCCTCACTCCCCTTCCCCATATCCCCCTTTCTCCTTTCCCTCCCTCACTCCCTTCCCTCTCTCCCTCCCTCACTCCCCTTCCCTCACTCCCCTTCCCTCACTCCCTCCCTCCCTCCCCTTCCCTCACTCTCCTTCCTTCACTCCGTCCTTCACTCCCCTTCCGTCACTCCCTCCCTCACCCCCTCCCTCTCTCCCTTCCCTCACTCACTCCCTCCCCTTTCCTCACTCCCCTTCCCGCACTCCCCTTACCTCACTCCCTCTCTCACCCACTCCCTTCCCTCACTCCCTCCCTCACTCCCCTTCTCTCACTCCCCTTCCCTCACTCCCTTCCTCACTCCCTCCATCCCCCTCCCTCACTCCCCTTCCCTCATTCCCCTTCCCTCACTCCCCTTCCCTCACTCCCCTTCCCTCACTCCCCTTCCCTCACTCCCTCCTTCACTCCTTCCCTCACTCCCTTCCCTCACTCCCTTCCCTCACTCGCTCCCCTTACCTCACTCCTCTTCTCTCACTCCCTCCCTCACTCCCTCACTCACTCCCCTTCCCTCACTCCCTACCCTCACTCACTCCCCTTCCCTCACTCCCTCCCTCATCCCCTCCCTCACTCCCTTCCCTCACTTTCTCCCCTTCCCTCACTCCCTCACCCCCTCTCTCACTCCCCTCCCTCACTCCCTTCCCTCACTCCCTCACTCACTCCCTTCCCTCACTCCCTTCCCTCACTCCCTTCCCTCACTCCCTCCCTCACCCCCTTCCTCACTCCCTCCCTCACTCCCCTTGCCTCACTCCCCTTCCCTCACCCCCCTTCTCACTCCCCTTCTCTCACGCCCTCCCTCACTCCCTTCGCTCACTCCCTTCCCTCACTCCCTTCCCTCACTCAGTCTCCCTCACTCTATCTCCCTCACTCCATCTCCCTCCTCCCTCCACCGCCCTCTCCCTCTGTCGCCCACCTTCCTCTGTCGCCCTCCTTCCTCTGTCGCCCACTTTCCTCTGTCGCCCTCCTTCCTCTGTCACCCTCCTCCCTCTGTCTCCCTCCCTACCTCTGTCTGTCTCCCTTTCTTTGTCTCCATTTCTCGGTCTCCCTTTACCTCCCTCTCCCTCTGTCTCCCTCCCTTTCCCTCCCTCCGTCTCCCTCCCTCTACCTCCCTCTGACACCCTCTGTCATCTCGCCCTGCCTGTGTCAGCCCGGGTAGAGACAGCTTCCCCGGCGCGCACACACAGCCGCACCCGAGCACTTCACAGGTCTTTAGAAGACCATTTGCTTGTTAATGGGGCTTTGCTGTATTTCTCCTACTCTTAGCGCCCCTGCAGCTGCACTCTGACTATCGCTGGAATGAATCGCCCGGCCCCCACAGAGCAGCAGAGTATCTCAGAGTTTCTCTGCTGCAACCCGCAGTGTTTGCAGACACTCTTTAAAAATGTTTTTTTAAAACACGGGTACGATGTCTCAAGGTCTGCGGGCCGCCACGGAAGGCTTGCCGGGCCGTTGGCGGCCCGCGGGCCGTACTATCAGTACCCGTGATCTAAAAGAACCAGTATTCAAATTCTGTGCCTTTTTGCTTCCTGATCTCAGAGTGAGTCCCTCATTACGAGTGGCCCTGGAAACAGGCAGTTATTCCCTCTGCCTGATTGAATAACTGATTCCGGGGTGCATAAAAAAATCCGTTCCATAACAAGTTGGACCCTGAGGGCCCTGTAAGAAAGGAGATATTACAAAGACTTTCACTTGGAGAAACTCCTTGTTGAAAGTAAACATTTCATCATTCTGGTAGGGCAGTCACTGCTGTTAACATACCTGTCGATGTAGTAACTGCTGTTATGCCTCACTCCATCCTGAAGAGCACTGAATCAAGAAGTATAATCACCTGGTGGAGAAACTGCAATGCGTCTTATCAGAGTGATTATTTATTATACGGACCAATAATTCATGGAAAAGCTAAATAAGCGCCTTAATATTCATCCATGTCACACTTACCGGGTAGTTTTGCTTTGTCACACCAATAATCTGCTTGAGGGAGCACAGGCTGCTCGAGGCCTCTACTCAGTGCGAGTAGAGTTTGTCCTGAGTGTGTATCCTCGCTCCCGGATTTGCTCATAAGCCAGCCTTGGCGCGAGGGCTTCTCCTGACTGAGTGACGTCAGCAGGCCTGAGAACTGTGTTACACGTTCAGCCTCCGGGAGTCACTATGGCGCCAACATTGGCTTTGGCAGTTTGAAGATGCAAAGAACCAGGCATGTGGTCAAATCCACTTTAAAGTGATGTGACCGAGCTTTCAAACATTGTCATCAGCTGGCCTAGTCACCGGACAGCATAATGGAGTACTTCCCCTCCTGGACTAGTATGACCCTCCTACGTTGTCCTACCGGCTCAGTGCAACAGTTTCTTTAGAGCCTCTGGACTCAGTTTATCCATGCAGAAACAAACTTTCTTTTCTACAAGCCCTTTGTTTAACAACCTTCTAATAAACTCCAGACAACATTTTTTGCTGGACCATCTTACCAGCAAAATTGCTGAAATTGTTTTGCCAAAAAATGTAGACAACGGTGAGGTAATTGGAATCAGATTTGTGGAAGAGTTCTTGATACGAAAAAATACAACAAACTGATTTCACAGCCACCACTTACATGCATAACGTTCCTCAACAGGTAAGCAGCATTGGTTAAAAATGATTAATTAGTTTAACTACTGTTCACCACCTTTAAGACATTTGGTGTAGATCATGTGGCTAGTATCTGACATGGGTGACTAATGACATAGAGATAACAAGCATTGGCATAGCCAATAGATCTCGCCCAGGGCCGGACTGGCTACCGGGCAGTTTGGAATGCTGCTGAGCTGGGAGCTGATTTCGTTGATGGAGACCTGCGTGTACTAAACGAAATTCGTTTCGCTTTCATTATTTTGAAGCACACGCAGGTCTCCATGAACAAAATCAGCCCCCACTGCAATGAAATTAGCACCCAGCTCAGCAGCATTCCAAACTGCCCGGTAGTCAGTCCGGCCCTGGTCTCGCCGTTGTGACCTTATAAGTGTTTAGTTATCCAGCACAATATCCTTGGTGCAACAACATCAAGTGTTGCATGGCTTATAAGGTACCAAAGGTGAGACCTATTGGCTATGCCAATGCTTGTTTATTATCTTTTTAGCCAACTGACAGGCATTGTGAGAAACTTGCATTGCCTTGAGCCTCAACTCCAGAGCTCTCAGTCACGATCCATAATAAACAGAAATCTGTTAACAAGTCATGATGGAGAGCTTTGGCATTTGAGCCTAAAAGCATTGTGTTTTATTACAATGCCTGTCACGGGCTTGGCTCGCCGTCTTCTCCACAAAACGTTCATTCTGCTTTCCCTGACAACCCGGTGTACGTTTTCAAGGTTTATAAAGTGCACGCTTGCAAAGCTGCCCTAACTCACCTCGAATCGTGACTGTTACACTTAGAACTCCATGTAACTGTTTGCTTTTATGTAACTTATTACTGCATTAATACTGGCCCCTTCTCAAGGACACACGCAGCAAGCTTCTGATTGGGTCATTGTTGGCCAAGTTCATTTCAGTATGAAAAAATAGAGTAAGCACACAATGTCTATGCTGGCTGTAACAGTCGTGGCTCCTGGAGGGAGTAATGCGGGCGGGGGACGGTTTGGGTGAGGGGTAGTAAGGTCTGGCATACGGCTGATTGGAGTTAGGTAAGGAAATAAATAAATAAAACAAATGAAATTACTCGCGCTGCAATGGCAAATGCGTTGCAGCACAGCCAATTTAATTTGTTTTCTTTATTTCTTTCTTTACCTAACTCCGATTGGCCTTATGCCTGAGCTCACTACCCCCCACCCTAACCCTCCCCAGCCCTGCCGCCCGCAGCACTCCCATCAGGAGCCGCTACTGGACTGTAATTATACCTTTTTGAGGTAAGAATATGTGCATATTTTTGGGATTTTCTGAAAAGCATATAGACATATTCTTTTATGAAGCGCCTCTTGTGTGTCCCAGCTGGAACCTCTAATTTTGCAGTACATGAAGAGTTGGGGGCTCAATACATAAGCGACATTTTTTCTTTACGCCCGCTGACATGCTGGCTAAATTTGTGGCTCAATGTGGACATTCCATTGACTCATTTGATCATGAAAGACTTTTTGTCCCAGGACAAGGCAATGGGTACCCCATGGTTAAATTACTTGAAAACTAGCTTTTCCAGGCTCGGTCGTTTGGATTTGTTTGAAAACCCGAGTAGGATTGTAAAAGGGGACGTGGAGGTAATTAAACGGGCTTTCCTTATGGACAGGAGTATGCAAAGGGAAGGTGTGGAGCTTCACAAACCAACTGTAAGAAAATCTGTTATGCTAAAATCATGTTAATCAATGGAGCCATATTTGACTGGCTCATTGACTTCACATGAGAAGTTCTTGCTAACAAGGTTTAGGTTAAATCTGTACCACCATCTGCTGATTAGACCACAAAGTGACATTTTTAATAAATTTTTCTGCACCCTGTGGCTGCGACGGAAAGTCTCCACAGGATATGCTGTATTTTATATTTTTATGTAGATTTTATGATTACCCACGCAAACGCTACTTGGTTGTTCTTTTAAAAATAAAATTTAATCAGATCAGACCAGCCCTTATGTACCTACAACTTCTGCATAAGGACAGCATTCTTCAAGTTACTGCATTTTTAAAGCTATGTATAAGGTTGAGAAATTGTATGGATCAGTGATGGTCCTCTTTGTTGATTTATTTCTCTCTTGAATTTACTTTTTGTATGTAAATTACTGAACTTTGAATTTTCTGCACTTTACTGTAGATTCATATATTTATTGAATTTTTAAACTGCGTTGTTGCACATGTGCTTTTATGGTTTGAATCAAAACCGAAATAAAGTCTCTATTGAAAATATAGACTTATAAATAGGCCCCCACAGACTCAAAGGCACATTCTCAGTTACATACGCACAAGCAAATGCAAACACCTGAATAAACATACGCGAAACCAAATACACACAAACACATAACACTCACAAATACCAACACATATAGAAGCTCACAAAAATATGTTCATACACCCTCTGAAATAGAAACACATCAAACACACACAATACTCACAAATACACACACGCACACATTTCTCAATAAGTGATTTCCTTATTCGATGAGTGCCATGTTTCTTTTTATTATTGGTATCAATATTTTGGTGTGCAATGGAAAATTCTCAAGTTTACTAATATGCAAACTGCAGAATGTGACACTTTTTGCCTCCACTGTTTATGCACGGATCTTTCGCAAATAATTATGGTCAGCATAACCACTCACCTTTCATGGGCCATGCTAAGTCATTGAAGGCGACATTACGCCTTCCAATCATGGTGATGCCCTTGCTGTTAGTTTACTCTAAGGTTAATTGTATCTGAATGTTTTGCAACCCAAGTGCTTAAGTATATTTTAACTATTATGGTTCTCTGTATGCTCCTCTAACATAAGAACAACATCAAATATAAACCACCAGCAAATCTGGCAGTCAAACTGTTCATTTGTAGTTGCCAAATCCACAGATTGCTTATGTGTGACATTTCCATAGTTTCAGTCTACTTCTGTCCAATTGTACAAGTTGCACACCACAGTGACTGTTGAACATATTTAATGCAGCTAGATATGGGTCAGTTTTTAGTGTTTAAATATTTCAACACTACACGTTCACAATTGCTTTATAAACCTTTATACTTTCTCAAATTTGCTTTAAAATGTACCATTTGCCACTGCTGTCTTCAAAATATTCCCTAAGGAAGAGCCCCCCTAAACGCTAGTCCTATTAGTTGGGCATAACGCTTACACCCAGCTTCTACGCCTCACCACTTTCAAATGTCACCAGCCGCCACTGATGCAAACAAGGTGGTCCCAGAAACTAGAACGGATAAACCATAACTGGACAACTAAAATGAATTCAAAGAAATTATAACAGCATTGTTTTTATTCACAACGTGTACCATAAAAATTATTCATAAAATACATACATAATTCTTCACATTTGATGCCCCTAAAGAGATGGACAGGGAAGGGTAGTGTTTGGATAGTGAAGGTACTGAATGGGTAATAAAACAGTGGTCACTGTGACCTCAATAAACCAGAAATAATGATTAATTAACACACTGGGAAATACAATTCATTAATTAATTAGAACAAACTCATGCCTCAAAAAACAAAATCACAAATGATAAATCAGGAAAGAGGCTGAAAATAAGAAGGAGTGTCGACGTTTCGACCCAATCTGATGCAGGCATAGAGTGAAACCTTGCTAGAGGGTCTTCATCAGGACAAGGGCACGGAGGGGGGCAATGAATCTGTATAGAAAATTAATAAATTAATATTAGTAATGGTCAAAAATGATCCATATTGATCCTAAAATAATTATAAATGGCTGAGAGAAGGATTTCACAATCATTGAGAAGGTCACAGGGGGGGAATACATTAAAGGAAAAACCGGTGTTAACCAAAATTGGTTATGCTCCACACGAGGGTGAAGTTGAGTGGACTGTTACTGATGCTTATAACATCACGCATGATAGAACCTTGCCAAAATCAAGGTCGCTTTGAGATATAGAAATAGAGCTTTCGGAATTCATTTGTCACTGATAGATCAACATAAATGACCCCTTGGTGTAGTGCAATTAATCAAGAGCATACCCAGAAACATACATTACCATAGGTGTAGGATAACAGCCATTATGGGTACATTAGACTGATTACCTGGTCTAGAAGACGTAATCAGAGATGAAAGGAGGATCCCTCGCATGGATCAAGGTCCTGCAACAAGTAGATTACCAAAGATGGAATCACTGGCAAATAAATTAGAGGGATGTATACACAACAATTACCAATAAGCCTACCTGAGATTATTATAGAGGCTCTAAAGCACAAAGGGTTCCTATGCGATCGCTCTCTCCAAAAATGCAGAAGGACTGGTTCTATAGACTACAAAACATTGGGTGCTTAGTAAAGGTTGCACGAGAGTGGTCACAAAAGTGTTTATTCTATGGTAAATAGAGTCTCACATACCTGACGCGTTCAAAACGCTGTACTCTAAAGGCCTCTTGTGCACTGTGTCAACCATGTGTGAAGTACTGAGAGTTCATATTGTTACAGAACATTTACTGCAGCCTTTCAGTGAGGTCAGGTCGCAGTATGACCTGTAAGTAAGGTTACCAAAGCAGGCCATGTCACCAATGACTCAATGAAGGAATCAATGTAAAGACTTAAGGCAACAAAAGAATATAACCATCTTACATGAATAGGTATTAGAAAAAGAAAGATCCAAATCAGATATTGGTTTTATCCAAAAGTACAAAGCATGCTTTTATAATAAATTATCCATTAAAAACCATGTCAATCTAGTATTAGGCACTTGCTATGGGATCCTGCGTAAACTGCGAAAATCTTCAGGTGGTTACACATCGAATCCAGGAAACCTTTGGTCCATATGGACTATGGGAATGCTTTATTAGCCTCCCTAAATGAAGATCTTTTCTCTAAGCTGCAGATCCTGCAAAACACTGCTGCCAGACTCATTCTGAACCTTCCACCTAGGTCCTCTTCAGCCTCCCGCCTCAAGTCCCTTCACTGGCTTCCGGTAAGAAAAAGAGGTCATTTTAAAATCGTATGTCTCACTCATAAGACCATACATGGCACTGGACCCGATTACCTAATGAAAAAGCTCAGCAGATACCGGCCAGGCAGACTGTTATGATCCAGCACTAAATCTCTCCCTACCCCACTCCGTGTCTGAACCGTACGAAGTGGAGGACGTTCCTTCTCCTTCCTCGCCCCCTACCTCTGGAACAATCTTCCGTTCCATATTATCTTCATAACTGAAAATAAGCGCTTCCGGAAGGAATTAAAAACATGGCTATTCGGCCAAAATTAACAAGGTTCAGTGTCAGACCATTCTCCCACTGGAGTCACGCAAGCGCCATGAGAGTTTACGGTGATTTGTGCGCTCAATACGTTTCTGTGACTTTGACTTTATTAGTAATATTTAATGCAGTAACCTAGCCCATTCATACTATCTCAATCGTATCATCATGCACCCCATCCCACAAAATGACTCAATTAAAAACATTGTCACAATAGAAGAACAGCAATACATTGATATAGTACTTTTTGATATACACAATTGTTAACAATTTTTTCTCAAATGTGTTTGATTTCACAAAAAGTTAGGGAAAAACATAGTGGTACAAATGACAGTCGTTGTATTGTACGAGCGTTTCGGCATTGGGAAGTGCCTTCCTCAGGAAAAGGCTACAGCTTAAGCACAATGGTATCCGATATTTGATTAGCAGTGAAGACAAAACGTTGTCTGAATGTCTTACACTAGGGTTAGCACCTGGAGCCGACTGCATCTAGTGCTTAGTTCTAGATAGAACAGTGAATCAAAGACTGATATGTGCAGTACTTTGGCAGAGAAAGCACTGCTGATTTGATACAGCTGAGCGCTTAACTGATTTATTCCATGTGAGTGTAACCGAGATAGGCAAATGTATTAATAGGTGACATTGAATTATTGTAGCTGTAAGCCTCATGATAAAGAGTTCTCCCTAACACCAAAGAGTCTGATTCAGAGCTCCATGGTATGGTATTGGTGTCATGTCACCAATGGCACCACACTGTAGTCCTGGAGATTTATATAACATTATAGTGCATTCTGGGAGATGTAGTGCAGATGATCCAATCAAACTCAAACTCGATATCTTTGTTGGAGTAATTAGAACGGTATAAAAATAGGTAAAAGAAGCAAAAGCTGTAAATTGTACGGGTATCCACTTCAAGATATAGTGTACATTGCGCTTGTATTTGTCATATTAAAATCAATGTTAAAGAGGAATATTTTAAAAAATAACCGATGCTGTTATCGTATTATGTGCACCCCTGAAGAGTGTGTGTGTTTTCCAGCTGCCTTCCTCAGGTGCTTCTCTTCCTCTGTGCTCTAGATTGTTCTCTTTGTGTTCCCCATGCTGACGTAACGTTCTCCCTCCTACACACCGTTGCTTCCTGCCCCCACCCCTTCCTATATTGCAAGCCCGCCTAAAAGTCATATTTTTTGCTTCTTTTATACTTATCAAAAAAGGCACTTTCGCAGTACTCTTTTTCAAAATTTACAGATCTAATTCGAATTAGTAAATAAAAAAAGAAAAGGCACTCTTGTAATTTAGGAGGAATATATGCATGATGACATGCATTCATACTTTCTCACACATGCGTTTGCATACAAAATAACACAGCCACTTCATGCCCCTTTTTTGCAGCTTTTTCCCTACATCAGCATTCATCAGCATCATTCCACATGAACAAAAGGAACTGACAGAGGCAGTAAGTCTTAAAGGCGGGACCTATTGGCTTATTTTAATTCTATAACCAGGGAACGGGGTGTTGACGTTTCGATTCAATCTTAATGGTAGGGTCTCATCGGGATCAATAAAATCTGACTAAAGCACCTAGGGCATCCTTAAGTATACCGACAACCAGTCAGGAACAACCTCCAGAGAAACACTTCCCTCCAGAAATTCACATTAATACAAAATCCAACAAAATCATTTTCAGGTGGATGCCACCAGTTAATCAAGGATGCGTACTGCTCTAAACCACTCCGTCCGCTGTCTCATTCAGATAAAAATATTGTTTTATTATATGCATTAGATTAAAGTGCCTTAGTCCCTGTGGTTTGTGTTTGGTTTATATATATATATACCGCATCATGAGCAGTTTCCTTGTCCCTTAGCTTACCAGCCAATGGCTGATTGCCAAGCATGCGTGCAAGCACTACGCTAGAATGAATAACTTCGCTAAATACAGTATCTACTAAGCAACAATACCTTTGACTCCAGACATGATTGGATTTGCCATTCAGGTTCTTCCTACTGTAATCCTTGCATTACAGTGTATTCTAGAGCAAAATATTAATCTTCTAACCAACTGACCACCCAAAATGGCCTGCCAACTCCTGTATATATCGCACTATCCCCACAGGCTCTATCGATAAAGACATATTTCAGATATATTTTAATATTAGCTCGTAGGTGTGTCACTATGTCCGAGACAGCTTCCAACGTCTTCATGGAAACTACAATGAATGACATCGCTCAACCTCATTCTTGCTTGGCCTTCAGACATTGGAATATCAGGCCATTCATTTTTTGTAACAAGATGACTTGCAGTTACATCTGGGACCCTCATCCATACAGGATCAGTCAAAGCAATTTCTGCATCTCCTGGATTTGTAAAAATGGGTGATGTGCTACACAGAGGTGGCACCTTGATCCTTATTGATAGTCTTCTTTTACAGTGCTACTTTATGTTTTATTGGCCTTCCAGAAAGTTAAATGTTAAGCAACTCCAAGATACCCGTCTTGAGAAGCCATTATCATTTTCTGCTGAAATCCTAGTGCTTTTTTGAGCCTTGATGATGGGACACCTATCAAGGACAATTCTACAGAGCCTGTAAATGTAAAATATTACAGGTACTCTTTAGCCCTCAAATGACATACCCATGTTTACTGTGTTAGCTCTAAGCAACCTATTTACAACTTTCAATGAATTGTTGCCCTAGTTATATCAGTTTTTAGCACTTTTTAACAGTGTCCATTAAACAAATGGATAATTGATTGAGGGGCATATTTATCAAATAATCACACAGCGCAGCAAGTCCCCTTGCTGCGCTGCTTGATAGGGCAGGAATGCACCACACTTAAAAATATATGGCAGAGTTCTGTAATTTAACAGTGCTGGCACACAGTGTGCTGTAGAATGCAGCACACATAGAGTAAGTAACAAGGAGAAATAAAGATATTTCTACTCATTATGCCTCCTCTGGGAAGGAGTAGGACTTTGACGCATTCACAGATTTACCAGTAATGGTAAATCTGGAGATGCCCCAAAATCCATTGGTAAATGCATGGGAACACCCACGCTCCACCCCTGGGGCAGAGTAAAGCAGGATATTGATAAATCAAACGTAAAGAGTTGTGTTGCCCTTGAGCCCTGTTACGTGGCACAAAAGCTACTCGACCGTTTGATAAATGTGAGCCTTAGCTTCTTGCTAAACTGTATCATAACAATTTCCTCATATGTGCACACACTGCTATAAATTTAGAATGGCATCTCAACCTAAGTTGGTAACTGACCCATTATACTGCTCTCAGTATTCCCATTCAGCATGCTGGATGGTGCAATAAAGTCCAGTGAATATATTATGTACACATTTACCAATAATTATCCATTCATTTTTGGTAAAGAATTCACAGATAAAAACTGCAGGTTAGTTGTTCACCATTCTGTAAATCCACTAAAGACATCAAAATATCTTTGAGAATTTAATGAATCATCATAAAATTATAAAACAAATCACTCGCCACTGTGTAGTTGTATGGAAGCCAGATTTTCCATAGTAAGGGCATTTTTTTGTTTTGCTTGTAACTTCAGCACCTTTTCATGATTCTTAAAAACACTTTCCAAAATAATGTTCATCCACCTCAGCGCCTTCATGGAAAATTTCATGAATCCATTGAGTGGGGGCCAAGGAAAAGGAAGGGAACCAAAACTGTTGATTGATTTTTCAAGGCGATTCCTGTAGGAAACGTTGCTGTTACCAAATTTGGCAGAAAGCAAGATCTTTACTCAGAAGGCTTACTTTTTGGGATTTGGTGTAAATCTATTTTTGAGAAATTACGGTTGAAAAAATAGCAATATCTTGGGCTGCGGGACTCCGCTGAAAAAGTAAAGCATTCTCATGGGCAGGTTCCGCAGGACTCTCCCTGGACCGAGCAGTGTGACTGGTTGGACGCAACATGAAGAGAAATGTTGCAACTGCCATTAGAGGTCTATGGGATTTGGTCCACAAGTCCTGAAAAAAATTAGGATAACATAGAAGGGGGCAGGGTACAGAAAAACTGACCAGATAGCCCTTGTGGGGGATCTCCATTGGTAACCAGAGTGTGGTCGCACCGTTTTTTTCGTGGGAGCTGGTGGGACCAATGTGCTCCTGCCTGAGTCCCACAGGACTGAAAACAGAGTATGGATAATTGGAGGTAAGTAAACAATTTAATTAATAAAAAGAATTTCTTGGCGCGCTCTGCATCGCAAAATGCAATGCAGCCCGCACTACGAAATTCGTTGTATTAATTAAATTGTTTACTTACCTCCAATTATCCATACTCTGGTTTTTAGCATCCCCCACCCTGCCCCTCCCCCGCCCCGCCTTTCGCCCCACAGCAACTCCCTCCACAGGCCGCGGCTGTGTTGTTCACATTATGCATTTCGGTATACCAATTCTTGGTATTTAACAATTGTATGGATTTTCATTGGGTTTTAATATATTTGTATCAACTTGGCTTATATAGCTTCAAGTCTACATTGAATGGATGTTTTCCAAATACTCCAACCTTATCCCCTAAAGGCTCCTCATTTGTTATAAATATGAACTCTATCGGTGCGCCGGACGGCCCTCGGCCGTCCGACGTCACAGTGGGCGTGCAGAGGATGGCTGGGGGCGGTCCAAACCACGCCGACCCATGATTTCACCCGTACCGCGGCGGAATTGGCACTGGGGTCAATGGGTTAAAATATGGTTTAAAAATTCCTGTCTTTTTATACCTGTCAACATTCTAACACATTGCATGTTTTTTAGAAAAAGGTAAAGCTATGACTTTCATTGCACATACGGCCTACAACATTTCTGTTTGGAGTTTTTTGAAGCCAAAAAGGCATGGAGATTTAGGGCCTTATTTAGCATATGTGGTAAGGTACTCCATCACAACCGTGACAGATATCCCATTTGCTTTATTACAAGTGTATCATCTATCACATTTGTGATGAAGTACCCATCCGCCAAACTCTAAATATGGCCCTTTGTGCCCAATTCACCAAGGGAATTGTAAATCTGCAATTGCAAAAGTATTTCTGCATACTGATGCAAACTTACGATTTTTTTCTATTCAGAAAGGTCAGCAGAAATACACCTGGAAAGCTGTGCCACTCATAGCTTTTCATATGCACTATAGAATAAGTCATGTCATTTCATGAAAAAGATTGCTGTTTCCGACAGTGCTATTATTCCAGGATGCATTGGTGAAAAAGGCAGACCTAAAGTGCGATTGCACATGTGTATGTCTGGTTTTAACCTTTAGGAAAGCTCTCCTAACTACAACAAATGATGCTTAAAATAAAACAATATTGATAGGGTTTTGGGTCTGCCTTCTTCAGCCATTACATAATTGATGTGTCATTCAAATGTTGAATTAGCCCTCAGACCAGCATACAAAAAGTGAAGCATGGATCAGCTACCTTTATCCTTACACTACCATTTACATGTACAACAGCTCACTAAAGAGTCATTGGTGTTTTAGATGCCAGGTACCGTATTGTCTTAATTTTGATAAGCATAGTGTGCTGTGGGAGAGGCAGGCTCACTGTAAAAGGTGTTCATCTGATGAAAGAGTTTGCATATACACTGCTTCATTCCATTACAATATCTGTGTCCACAAGTCTTCTGAAGCCCTTGTAAGCCTCTGCTGGCCCGCAGTCTGCATGTTCATTTCTCCTCAACTGATGCTTCAATAGTACCTGTCATCACATTAGTCTCTATCTGCAGTCACAGTCCTCATCTGAGCCACCACTGTCCCTACAGTCCAACTGCTTCTCTGAGCCCCCTGAATAATGGCGCAAATTATGGCATGTATTCAAGATTTCTCAGTAAAATGTTAATGAGTACTTGGATTATATGGTGCAAATAGGAATATTGTGACAAAGTCACCCGTTTTGCCCTGATTGCCCACTTTTTTGACTAATACTAGTGGTAACTGACTGACTGCGCCCTGGGCTCTGTTAACCAGGCCCCGGGCCAGTGCTCTGATTAAAAGGTTGTATGTTAATTAGGTGTAATTACAATTGGCACTGACAACCTACCTGTACATCCCTTGTATATGGTAGGGCATGTAGGATAAGAGGCTCAGCAGCTTTGGGGCACTTAATGTGTGTATTGCTGCGTCTCCAGCTATCATTTTAAAGGCAGTCCTGCTTTGCAAGCTGCTTTTAAATTGAAATTACATGCAAATTGGGCTTTGGATTTGAAGGTACTTCCGGTGTATTAAACTAACTTATATTTACATATAAATTACCCCTAAGGTCCACTCGAGGTGCCTCCAGGGTAGGGTGCAATGTAAACATAAGCAGGGGCATTTGAAAAGATGTTTTATGTGCCCTGGTGAGGGAAAAACTACCAATTGATTTTTTTTCCCATTGTAGCACTCTTATCTCCATAGGCTAACATGTAACCTTAACCCCTTCGACGCTCATGACGAGCTGGGCTCGTCATGGCGTAGCCTCCTCGCACGCTCATGACGAGCCCAGCTCGTCACGTAAAGTGCGGTTTCGCAAAACCCAGCGTACGGGCGGAATTCCGCCCGCACGCATGCGGTTAATACAGTGTATCTATTGACTGGAATGAGCTAAAATTATATTTTAAGGGTTTCAAAGACTGGAAATTATAAATCCAACTACTTGGCACTGTCACATTTATCATAACTAATACAGAAGAGACGGTACAGAACGTTCTTTTCTGTGAGCCAAAATTCAGCCTTCTGGCAGCCTCTCCTGATTGGCCGGCCTTAAAAGGCTTAGCCAAACTGCTTTGATGAAGTAATAAGTGGCCTGCACAGAGCCAGAGGCTATCTGATGGGAGAGCACTGCAGGTGCAGTGAACAAGCCAGGAGGGGGAATTGGTAAATCAAACTGGGCTTCAAAGAGAGAAGGACAGTACGGAATGCCAGTCTAGCCTACCACCTCTTCCTGCACCCCCTAGCCAGATGGCAACACCGAGAGTGGAATTTACAGGAGGTCTGGAAATGGAGTGTTAAAGGAAATGAGCCACACTCAGGATTGGCTTAGCCACGTCTTACTCCCAAGTAGAGGAATTCTCCAACTTGAATTTTAAGGTGCAGTGCTTTGTGGTACAAGAATATGTCACACTTTGGAGGAAGCTGTTATGCTTATGGGTGACACCCTGTACCCCATTGGTCAGAGGTGCCCCTGACCAATGTCGCCTCAGAACAATGAATAAATATGTGAGAGCTGCGTAGCAACTCAGATCTGCTGCCTGAAACTACAAGGAGAAGAGGAACTGCCTTGCTGGAACACTGGCCTGTGCCTCAAAGTGGTGTATCCTGAAGGACTGTGCCTGCTGCACACTGGGAACCACAGCCCCATTTATGTATCCTACTAAAAATAAGCACACGTTATTAGATTAGCTAGAGTGCATATTCAAATTTTTAGGTTGAAACAACATCCACCAAAGGTTTGTGATTGACATTTCAACCATTTGATAGAGCCCTCTAGTAATTACTTGTGGAACTACATCACCCCTATTGGAATGTTGCACTAGAACTGTCAGTATGCAAAAACTCAAAGACAAAGCTTACACCCACTAAAGCATTAACAGCCAATATTACCTATCTAAATGTACATGTATTTACCAGTGAATAAAAGTTCCTATAAAGAGTTGGGTATGATCACAAACTTAAAAAAAAATTAAGAAATGTATTGAGATCTGCAGTCTTGAATAGTTATTAAGAACCAGCTTTGGCAAATATTTCATTCTATGGAAAACAAGTACAAATTTTAAAAATAGCAAAAGTGTGTATGCACATTTCTATGCAAAAGCCACACCCCTCAGCTTGCAGGTAATTTTGAAGCAGTTGCTTCTGACTTGATCTGTACTTCTATAAAGAAGTGGAAGTGCAGCCTCATGTGACAATCTCAGTGCTTTTGTATTTGAGTTATGAGGGACACCTAGTAACGACTTGTGGAACTGCAACTTCATGAAAGAATTTCAATGCTTTTGCATTCAACTTTTGATGAGACCTAGAAAAGACTAGTGGAACTGCAGCTTGATGTAAGATTTTCAATGCTTTCATATTCAACTTTTGATTGACACCTAGTGACAACTAGTGGAACTGCAGCTTACTGTGAGAATATCAATGCATTTACAGTTGACTTGTGAGGGACACCTTGTAACTACTTGTGGAACTGCACCTTCACAAAAGTATATTAATGCATTTGCATTTGACTTGACAGGGCCTTGAGGTACTGCAGCTATAGGGCAGGAATTTTGGAGATTATTTGACTTGAGAGAGACATCTAGTAACAACTTTTGCGTTTATATATACATATATAAATATATATATATATATACACACAGACACACACACACATATATGTATAACTTATTGGCGGTCGCCAGTAGGTAGCTATAGTTAGAACCTTGTTTCTATTAAAAAAGCATTTTTTCCTTTTGCCAATATCTTTGGCACCAATTGACAAATCTTCGTGAAATTTCCAAAACTAATGAGGAGCTCCGGTCAGCTCCTGCCTTGAAAGTTTCTGGGCGATTTGTCGAGCGGGGGCCGAGGAAAAAGGGGGGTCCCAAAACATGTTTTCCCCATGTTAATTTCCATGAGAAACTTTAGACACGGCTACAGCCCGAACTGCTGAATGTAATGACATCAAAAATGACAAAAAGGTAGCTTTTGGTCCAGAAAGCATGCTTTTTCTTAAATGGTGTAAATTCGTTCAGTTCTTTTTGAGAAATTTAAACATTTACAGATATCGATATTTGAGAATTGTGAGATCTAATTGGCTGAAACCTCATAATCTTGAGCACTTCAAACCAGGAAGTGTTGGCAGTCATCCTGTGACTTGGTTGAACCGAGTCTCAAGCAAAAAGGTAAGAAAAACATTTTAGAAAAAGAAAAGGGGGCAGGGTAGAAACACCCTGACCCCCTTGGCCTGGTCAGGCGGTCCCACAGAGACCCCCATTGCCAAAAAAGCATTTTTTTTAAAACTTTCGGCCAGATTCGCTCGCGTAGGGTGCACAAATCCGACAGAAATGTTTTCTTAAAAATGAAGCGCGGGCTCACGCGCTTCGTTTGTTTTAAGACTCCGGGTGGGCCAGGTCCTGGGGTAATTCAGAGTTATGTAGCAGGGGCCCGTGGGGGCCGGCGCAGCCCCGGGGACCGCCACCTCGCTGGGGCTTGTTAAAAAATAATGTGTCGGGGGCTCCTTCCCCCCATGCTGCCCCAGGGACTGCCAACTTTACTTTACTTTATTTAGGGCGGGGGCCTCACAGGCCCCCCCCAAGCCCCGTGGACCACCACCTACCCGGGGCTTTGAATAAGTTGGGAAGGGGGCTGTGCGCCCCCCCTGCCGGAGCCCTCCTTGGCCCTGGGGACCCCCACTCCCCAAGGGCCAACTCCAGTTATGTCCCACCCCGGGACATCGCAGTTTGCAATGGCAGGGAGGGAGCACAGCTCCGGCCCTGCCATTGCAAACGTCTGCTTCGCTTCATGGAAGCGAGAGCAGGAAAACTGCTCTCGCTTCCATGAAGCGAAGCAGAATTGCTTTTGGGCAAAGGGAGCTGCATGTTAGCAGCTCCCTTTACCCAAAAGCAATGCCGGCTCACGCAGGAGGCGAGGAGCCAGCAGGGACAAAGGAAGGGGCCACCATCCCCATAATAAAATTAAAATTAAGTTTTATAAATAGGCAAATCCCTGGGGGATGGGGTCTTCTGGAGGGGGGCAGCGCAGGAAAAAAGGAAAGGTTTAAAAAAAAATAGGTGGCCATCCCCCCGGGGATCGGGTCCCCTGGGCTGAAACCGGCCAAGGGATGGGCGGCCCCTTTCCTGTTTTTTGACTCACAAAAATGATTAAATGTCTCAGGCCCTGGAGGATGGGGTCCCCCGGGGCTCAAAAATATTAAGAGAGGGGGGCGACACAGCACCCCTGCTAAAGAAAAAAAAGAGAGAAGCTAGCATCAGGCCGGAGCCTGTGTCCCCTCCCTGCACCACTCTGCAAATGCACCTCCTGCTGCATTTACTAGTGCATCAATGAGGTCCTCTTGTGTCCTGAGGACCTCAGGACTAAAGTGGACTTCATCCCACAAGCAGCAGTGCACCAGGAGGCGTGTTTGCAGAGTGGTGTAAAAAGGGGACATGGCCTCAGACCAATCTCAGCAATCCTCTGCAAACGCGCCTCCTGGCACAGTACTTGTTGGGGGATGATGTCTACTTTAATCCTGAGGGATTTTGGGGGCCAAGTAGCCCTCCTGGTACCTCCTGTAAGTCCTATGTAGCGCAATTCCTGAGGGCTGGTCGGAGGCCCTGGTCCCTTTCTGCGCCACTCTACAAATGCAACTACTACGTTATAGTTAGAAATTATCACTTAAAAACCTTAGAAATTCACTGAAAAAACATAGGTTTCAGGGACGTTATAGTTAGAAATTAGCATTTAAAAAACCTTAGAAATTCACTGAAAAAAACCACAGGTTTCAGGGACGTTATAGTTAGTTGGACATTTCACTCGTACAAAACCAAAGAAATTCGGCTGTTATAGTTAGTTGAGCTTACTATAACTCGCGCCCGGCAATGCACTGCTGATGACATTACATATTACATCACTCATGACGTGGTCAGGGACATCACTGATGACATCTCAAATTATATCATTGATCACATTATCTGCTTAATATCTGATGCAACTCCTCACACCCTAATATAACCTTTCATACACCTACTCACTGTTGGGAGGGTGACATCTGAGGAAACAACCAGCCGACAAGTGTTTTGTCAAGCGGGTACTTGACCCGTGACTCTTCAGGGTTGGGGTAAAAATAAAAGACATGGTACAGAATGGAGAATATACACATGACTTCTTATTCATCAAGCGGTGACTGGCGCAGAAAAAACACCTCACGTGAGTGAAAAACCCTATGGGAGTGAAAGCGACATAATAAACACATGATAATGGTGACAACACAAAGGAGAAAGGCAAAAACCATAGTGTGTATTTCTGGATTTCAGAGTTAGACAACATTTTTTTGCCAGAACAGGCATTGATGCCGAGGTATGAAACAGCATCCTGATAGATACAAAACCTTGGCACGGACCCAAAAGTAAATGAAATACTGTGACGTGGCACGTAAGTGGGGGAAAAAACAAAGCATTAAAGAAGCAATATAATCAGCATGATTACTGCAATGTGACGCTCCCTGACTGCAAATAGAACAGGAAGCAATTCAAACAAAATATAACATAGTAACACTCAAAAAATCCCACTTGGAGTGCACTGCCGACATGTGCCTAAACACACATACTTAGGTGAAAGTACTGCATTATAACGTAGTCACGCTATGGTGGAATCAATCACATTAGTGTGAAAATGTTATAACGAATTCATAAATCAACAACATCCATACGGATAGAACAAGTATAACCCAGCATGTTGCTTATTGCTACTCTAAAAGATAGTGGCAACATGTGCCTAAACTTCACAATTGCATGGTATTACTGTATTAAAAAAAACATACGGGGACTAGTCAGGAAAGGGTAGAATTCCATAGGTGGGAAAAGGAATTAAGGAAAGTTCGAGACCTAAGCAACGTCTATGTCAATCGAACAGGTTAGAGCAAGCAAGTTAAAATTATTTCAAAGTATGCGTACATCCAGTTGATATAGCAAATCAGACATCCAACCACGTCCAAGCAAAAAAGTACATTTTCCAACGAGCATAGTAATTACTGTTACGCAGATGTTATCCAGTAATATAGGTCATTAAAACTTAGGAAAAATAGAGTTATTGGAAAAGTGAAAGGAAGAGAAGGAAAAATGACACGCAAGGTGACGTGGCGCTAGGGGAGATGAGCGTAAATACCTGTAAGTGTCAAAGATTAAAGGATCTGTAGGGGGACAAATGACGATCAAGTAAGGAAAACAAAGGGGCAATCTGAACTGTCCAGAAATAACGACCATAGCCTAAAGTCGAGTGAGTTGAAACGAAAGGCAGGGGAGAACGGACCTGCAAAAAACTCCACTGTTGGTTGACTCACCATTACGCCGGTGATAATTCCGACGCGCATGTGCGGGTGTAAGTAGAGTGCCAATGGGATAATAAGCTGGGTAGAAAGTAATGGCAGACGGCCGGGTACATGCGTCTTAAGAGGAGATCTAAAAAACAGAAGCAGCGAGGGATGAAGCTTCCGGAGGGAGGAGGCAGCACGCCGAACCTACGAGTAGTGTGTCTGTCCCTAGAAAATAGCGGGCTCACCTGTATACAGAATAGAAAGCAAGACCGGTAGTGTCTTCCTGTTTCAATTCAGGTGCCTTGGCGGAGGCCGGCCATACTATGATGCCATGGGGAAACCTAGCACATCGCGTAAAAGAACTAGAACGCACACCTGGTTGTGCTAGAGAAACCGGAAGTGGGTCCGTTACTCACGGGAAATGGAGATTAAAAAAGGACGAAGTGGCGAGTATGTGTATGGTGTCTCAATAAAATGTAAGAAGGATAGGAGTATCGGTGGCGTGGAAAGCCTAGCGTGCTGGTCTCAAAGACTAGACCGCTAACCTAATTTAGGAGCGAAAAAAAGGGAAGTTTAGTCAGGAACTCACAGAAAATGTGAGCTGGACAGGGGCAAAGTGGTGTGATTGAATGTATAAAACAAGAAAAAGAGGATAGGAGTGGCCACAAACATGGTAAATAACCAGCAATCATATTGGTAACTGTTTCTAACGGTGATGATGACCGAAAGGTAAACAGGGAGTGGAAAGCATGGAAAAGTATAAAACAAGTGGGTATCAGAAACAAGATCAAATGAAAAAACGGTTTACAAACAGAATACATATCAAGATGTATAAACACAAAGGTCATGAAGCAAAATGCGAAGAAAAGATTGCGAAGTTCATAATTCACAAAGTGTCAGGTCACTTTCAAGGATGGAGAGGGGAAAGGGGGAGAGGTCTGGAAATGGAGGATGCTAGCTGATCTTTGCTAACTACATGAAGTCATAATTAAGTGAAGGCAGACTCTAGATCATCAGGTGCCCAGAAAGTACTGTAATTCGTGATCAGTGTTCTGTCCATGGCGAACTCATTGTAAGCGCATAATCCAGCTGGCCTCATGGTGTCTGAGCCTGAGTTCACTGTTGCCGCCTCTTATGCTTGCATCGGTCACATCTATTCCAAAGAAATGAAACCTTTTGTGGGAACCTTGTGTGGGGCAGGAAGCCACATGTAGGGCCAAATGGGTAATGTACGTGCATCCTGTTGATGGATGGCTCTTGCGTGTTCACTGATGCGTTCTTTGAGAGCTCGAATGGTGCTTCCTACATACTGGCTCTTGCAGGTACATTCTACCACATAGGTTACGTATTTGGTGTTGCATGTGATGTTGTGATTAATGTAATATTTCTTTTGGTTGTGACCATAGAAGTTCTTGGCTCCATGACAAGCCCATTTGCGGACCCTACAGCATCCGCACTTGAAAAAGCCCTTGGAGTTTGGTGTAAGCCACGTCGTGATCTTAGTTGTCCGTGGTACAGTGGGGCTGAGTCTACTTTTCAGATTCCTGCCACGTCTGTAAGTGATTTGTGGTCTCGGACCAAAGGCATCTTTGAGAGTCCTGTTGCCAAGAAGTATATTCCAGTGTTTTTTGAGACTTTTTTCCATAACGAAGCTCATTTCATTAAAATCCATAATCTTTCTGACAGGTTGCGTTCCGAGTGCTACTACTGTTTTTCTTCTTGAGGGTAGCATTCCTATCAATTTTGTTGATTCTCATGGAGGCCCTTCTGATGGTGTGTGGTTTGTAACCTCTATTAGCGAACCTCATTTTCATGTAATCGATACATTTTTGGAATTCCGAGTCTTCACTGCAATTGCGTCTAGCACGGACAAATTCACAGTAGGGGATATTGTCTGTCTGATGCAGCGGATGAGAGCTCATGGCATGCAAGACCGCATTGCAAGAGGTTTCTTTGCGGTAGAGGCGACTGTGTAGGCAGTTGTCCTTAATGTACAGTTCAACATCTAGGAAGGAGACCATGGTGGTGCTGGATTCACACGTGAATTTCATATCCATGTTATTGCTGTTCAGGTGCTTGCAAAAATCCTTAAGACTGTCTTGGGTGCCAGACCAAAGGAGGAGGCAATCATTGAGGTGCCTCCCCCAGTAAATGATGGAATCATTCCACTGTGACCCCTTATTACCCCAAATGCACTCCGCTTCTAGGGAGCCCATATACAAGTTAGCGAAAGATGGGGAGAATTTGGATCCCATGGCCACCCCCTTTGTCTGTCGGTACCATTGTTTGTCGTACATGAACACATTGTTATTCAGGATGATGTTCATCATTGAGAGTAACATGTTGGTATGTTGCCAGAGAGTAGGCGGTCTGTTGTGCAGGTATTTAGTGACTGCTTGCAGTCCCATGTCAGGTTTAATGGATGTGTATAATGATACTACGTCTAAGGTGGCCATTACCAAGCCTGGTTGCCACTGTATGTCTGTCAATATATTCAGGATATGCTTCGTGTCCTGTATGAAGGACGGAAGGTTTTGGACCAAGGGGTTCAAAAATAGGTCTACGTACTGTGAGAGTTTCTCGGTAGGACCACCTATGCCAGACACTATGGGTCTGCTGGGGGGGGAAATCTGATTGATTATGGATTTTGGGGAGGGTGTACAGCCATGGCTATGTGGGTCTGGAGACCTTCATGTACAGAGCCTCGTCATCGTCAATGATACCTAGGTCATGCCATTCGGTCAGATGTTTATTAATAAGAATGGTCAGGGGGCCCATTGGATTGTGATTCAGTAGCTCATAGCAAGTGGCATCTAGAAGTTGGGTAAGGATCTCATTGTGGTAGTCAGATCTGTCCATCATGACTACCACATTCCCACCCTTGTCAGTTTCCCTTATGATGATTTCAGAGTCAGTGCTCAAGGTGTTCAGAGCCAAACTCTCCTTTCTGGACAAGTTATCCCTGCCCCTGTGTTTTTGGTACTGGATTTGTTGTCATGTCTGTCTAGATCCTCAAGGACTAAGTTGTAAAAAATGTCAACTGCATTTCCGCCGGGTAGGGTGGGTGTCCATTTGGACTTTGTTTTAAGTCCACTAGCTATGGACTGGTTAGTGTCTATGTCCAAGTCGTGAAAGAGATCCAACAAGGTGTTAGTGGGGTTATCGCAGTCAGCTATGGATAAAAGTAAGGGTGTGACTTGAAGATCGTTAATGCTTTGAACATTTGAGGGATTATCATCCTGGATAGCCATTAAAGTGTTACTGGTCGTTGGTGCTCCAGATAGGTACTTCTTCAAATTGAGGCTCCTGATAACCCTGTCTGTGTGGATTGAAGTTCAAGCCTTTACTTAAGAGAGAAATCATGTCATCCGTTTGGGGGAGAGATTAACCACTTGGATCTCTTTATCAGTTGTTAGAGTTTCTTCCCATCTCCGGATCTCAACTTCTTCTTGTATTCATCCTTGGCCGGCTCTCTTCCCTCGACGGGTTTTGCATCTGTTGGGTTCACCCTTTGTTGCATGTGATTCTCGCGTCTTATAGTCTGAATTTCCCGTAATAAATTAGGCATGCGTGGTGCTGAATCCTGTGCTGCACCCCCTTGATTCTCTGAATCACTCTCACTGGTGGTAATACTGTTAATAGATGTAGAGCTTGAGGAGATGGAAGCACTGTCCACTTTGGTTGTTTTGTCCACACGTCGGGTGTTCTGCACCAATTTGTCGTACTTCCTTGCGAAGGTAAAAACACGGCCTTCTCTGTAGTCAGCCTCGTCCAGTTTGAGTTGTCTAGTTTTCCTTTCTTTTATATTGTTTTGATATTTTAAAAGGATTTAGTTTAGAATGATATTGTTTTTTTCTGTTGTCTCCTTAAGATCCATAGCTTCAATTTCTTTCTCCAACTCAATGATCTCTGTTTGTAGCTTGGTGACCTTTCATTCCGCTTTCTCTATTCAGATATGAATGATTGTGGTTGAGTTGTTTGTAAGCGTTTCTTCCCACTTGCCCAATAAATAGTCATCGAGATCGTCGAATGTAGAGAATATTTGTGAGCGGAGTGCCCTTGGGACCCGGTTCAACCGAATATACTGTTTAAGGGTGGCATTGTCCCACCAACGTGAGTTTTCATTTTTTTTTTTTAGCCTTTCCAGTTTAATAATTTTGCTTTCAGACTTTCTTTACATTAAGGGTTTACACTCGTAGAAGGAGTTATGGTTCTGATACCTTTGGCCAGATTATCAAATAGTTCTAAAGCCACCTTGTCTCTATCCATGTCTGATATACCAGAGACTTGTCTGTTTGCTGGAAGTGAAACCGCTGCGGCTGCCCTTCCTGGGTCAAAGTACTGAGGGTTCTGTGTAGGGTTTCTACATATGCAGGAAGATTGGCACCTGAGCGGGTAGCAGTATGTAATAGGGTGTAGAGTAGTGTCTATGAAAACTGTGCCACAGGTCAGAGGAGACCCCAAAACCTCTGCATGGAATGACGAGGGCCCACTCAGTGAATCCCCAGGAAATCCTGTGCACATGTTAAATTAAGCATATGTACAAGACTTTAGGAGTGAAAAGCAAAATTGTCTTGAATGAAACAAGGTGGACACATTAGAATAGTTTCTATCAAGTGAAATGAAGAGTCACGGGTCAAGTACCCGCTTGACGAAACACGTGTCGGCTGGCTGTTTCCTCAGATGTCACCCTTCCAACAGGGAGGCTCAATACATTTAATTTGATAGAAACTATTCTAATATGTCCACCTTGTTTTATTTTAGACAATGTTGCTTTTCACCACTAAAGTCTTGTATATATGCTTAATTTGACGTGTGCACGGGATTTCCGTTGTGGGCCCTCGTCACTCCATGCAGAGGTTTTGGGGTCTCCACTGAACTGTGGCACCGTTTTCATAGACACTACTCTTCACCCTATGACCTACCGCTGCCAGCTCAGGCGACAATCTTCCTGCATATGTAGAAACCCTGCATTTTATTAGGACAGAGATATAGTGCCACTCAAAAAACCTATTTCCAACAATACAGTAGAAGGCGCTTGACTTAACCAGTGATTGCTAGTACCTACTAGGTTGTCTTTACAAAGTGTTTCACAGTAATCCAGACATTTATTGAAAGTTGCGATATTGATTTATCAACATACCCCAGCATTGGCATATTTGCTTATCCTATTGAAATGTAGCACAATTTATTAGAGTGTCAAAAGTGTATATAAACATTTTATTTACATCCCCACAACTTTGTCAAGGACATTTGAAACAGTTGCATCTTACTCAAGAGGGACATTTAATAATGGCATGAGTTATTGCAGCTTTGTGGCAGACTTGTTGAGCAGTTGATTCTGACTTGAGAGGAACATCTAGTAAAAGTCTGAAGTCTTGGCAAAGATGTCACACAGTTTCTGATTTGGAAAGGACATCTAATAATTACTTGAATTACTGTAGTTATGTGAAAGGCCAGGCTAATTTGCCTAGTAAGCTCTTGTTTCTCTAGCAACCTGCTACCTCTGTAATTGCCAGTTTGTAGTGCCGTACATAACAGGTATTACTGCTACAGACATTAGTGGTTCACAATTTATGGCTAGCAGGAGCCGAACAGATTTTACCAGAATTCAAGCTTGTAATGAATAGAACATGATTGCTTTACTCACTGAGCCTTCTTGCCAGGTATGTATATGACTATTTTCTTGTTATGGTATGCTAAGGAAGGCCTTGTAGTCCTATGCAATGCACTACTGCATTCTAGAGGGATGTGTAGTGTGATATGGTGAGGTGTGGTTTGGTGGGTTGAAAATAAAGTAACGTGGGGTGCTATAGTAAGTTATGAAAGAAATGTTCTAATGCAAATAAAAAGAGTGAAGCCCCAAAAAGTTTTTGTTTTCAATATCTGTTTCTTGACAGCCTTTCTTTATACGTGTCTATGGCACCCCTTCAGGTTCAATAATTGTATTTAGGAAGATATGTTTATATTACAAGGCCAAAAATAGTGAGTATAGTTATGGTTTATTTATTTGAGGAGTTTTATATATTACGACATAACCCGAAGGTGTCAGAGGGATTCACAGCGTAAGCACAACTAAATAACACGAGAAACATAAAGAGTAAATAAAAATACATAGAAAGGATAAAAAGAGTAAATGATATACAGTGGGATATGTAAGCAAAATAGCACCAATTACTCGGGTTACATAATCGTAAATAAAAATTAAAGAAGCAGAATATAAAATATCTAAACAATGCAATATACAGTAGAATGTGTGAATGCCATGTTCTGAGGGAAGGAGTTACATGGTTACAGGGTTGGGGAGAGTAGAGACATAGTTTTCCCCCAGGTAGTGATGCACGGGTTATGTGGGGGGTGTGGGGTAGGGATACCAGTGGCCTACTCCTCAGAGAGAAAGGAATGTGTTGGATAGGAACATTTTTACTTCTTTCCAGAAGAAGGATGTGGATGGGTTGCATCTGATCTCGCAGGTAGAAAGTTCCAAATGTTTGATGACATTCCAGAGAAGGAACGGTTGTAGATTTGTTTTTCTTTCACTTTTGTGGCTTCCCGAGGATCTCTTTCCTTCCTCCCGACAGGGTCAGTTTCTGGGACAGGTAGGAGGGAGTACTGTGGTGCAACACTTTGTGGGTCATGCAAGCGATTTTTAAATGCATCCTGGCCTCGAGGGGAGGCCAATTCAGTGCACAAAAGTCAGGGGTGATGGGATTTCAACCCGTGATGAGCCTAGCTGCAGCATTAAGGGTAGCCTTCAGAGGTGTAAGTAATGTTTTACGGAGGTCCATAGGGGTAGTGATACCATAGTTAAGCAAAGGTGCATGACTTGTGGTAGTGTGGTTGGCTGGGGTGAGGAAAAGATTTAGTTTCCTAAGGATATGCAGCTGATGGTTAGCACCTCTAGTGATGGCGCTGATGTGTGTTTGCATGGAGAAGTCATTGTCTAGTGTTATACCTAGGGAGTTGGCGGAGTCGACGATAAGTGGACTGCAATTCAAGGCAGAGAGAAGAGGGAGCCAGCCATTGATGTTAAGGGTGGTAGTGAGTAAAGTGATCATTAATAATTCAGGTTTAAGGGCATTGAGTTTGAATTGATTAGCCATTGTTGCGTTTTTGTTAGGATGTCGTTAAGGATATAGATGTCCTTGATGGAGGTTATTCTCATGTAGTGTTGGGTGTCATCAGCATACATATAGTAGGAGACGTGGGAGAGTTGGACGACTTTAGTAAGGGTCTCCATATGAGGTTAAACAGTGTTGGGGAGAGGATAGAACCTTCGAGGACGCCCAGCAATAGCAAAGATGCTCACAAAGAGTGTGATTGATTAGGAAATGATGCGATCTGTTGTGTAAAAATTAGGGGAACCACTTGAGGACGGTGCCGGAGAGGCCCAACCTATGTTCTAGAAGGTCAAGTAGGGTAGCATGGTTGATGGTGTCAAAGACTGCAGACAGATCCAGCAGGATCAGGAGGATAGATTCATTATGGTCAAGTGAGCACAGGGTGTCGTCAACAATGTGGACCAAGGCAATTTTGGTGCTATGACTTGAACGTAAGCCAGATTGACAGTTGTCGAGAAGGAATTGTTCAATGTGATTGTGGAGCTGCAAGTGTAAACATTTCTCTTGGAGTGGAGCCAGAATGGGGATGTTGGAAATGGGGCAGTAGTTGTTGTGGTCGAACTGATTGGAGTAGAGTTTTTTAGGTTAGGAGTAACCTGACCAATTTTGAGGCAGTCGGGTAGGGAGCTTTGGGTGAGAGAGGCATTGATTATCCTGGTACATAGAAGCAGGTCAAAAAGATTGAGAGTGCCAATCTCATCGAGGGTTAAGAAGCAAGGAGGCATTATTTATGGGTGAGATAGGGTGGTTATACAGGCATGCTTCATTATCCATTGTGGAGGGGTTTTGGAGGGGTTGGTGCAGGACTTGATTGAGAGTGATCTGAATGTCGTTGGTGATTTGCAATGTTTTCTCAGCAAAAAAGGAGGCAAAGGTTTCACAGTCCCGGGGTTAGTGGAAGCAAAGTCGCTCCTGCAAGAATATTGGTTTCTGACAATTTTAAATAGTTTCTTGGGATTATTAGAAGCAGTGGCATGGTGGTTTTGAAAGAAGGCTGCTTTGGAGTTCCTAATGTGCCTGTTGTAGGCACTGCACCTTTCATGCAGGAGTATGAGGTTGTCCAAGGAGGGGTTGTGTCTCCATGCTCTTTCAGCAAGTCTGAGGTGTTGCCGTTCTTCGTTAAGGTTGATCTTGAACCAGGGGTTGGATCGTTTGGAAGGGATTCTTTTTTTAATTACTTAGGGTCTATGGTGTCCATGATTTTAGACATGGAAATTAAATAGTGATCTGTGAGGTTTTGGACATTGGTCATGGTGGGAGGAGGTAGCAGGGTCTCTTTACTGATAGTAGTGTGTGAGTTATTGTTTTGGGTGCCATGGATCCAGTGTATGACTTTCTTTGGTTGACCTTTGGAAGTGATTGCCTCTATCAATCAATCAATCAATCATTTGTAAAGCGCACTACATACGCCCAAGGGTCTCAAGGCGCTGGGGGAAGTGCCAATGATCAAACAGCCATCCTCCTGAAGGGTTTGTCGTAGGCTCAGTGGGAGGGTGTTCCATGTCTTGGTGGCGAGGTGGGAGAAGGATCTCCCACCGGTGGTTGTTCTTCGGATGAGAGGGACGGTGGCGAGTGAGAGGTCGGCGGAGCGCATCTGGCTGTTGGGGGTATAGAAGGAGAGCTGTCTGTTGATGTAGGCTGGGCCGGTCTTGTGGAGTGCCTTGTGTGCGTGGGTGAGGAGCTTGAAGGATATCCTCTTGTTGACGGGGAGCCAGTGCAGGTTTCTCGTGTGGGGGGTGATGTGGCCGTGGTGTGGTATGTCGAGGATCAGTCGTGCCGAGGCGTTTTGGATGCGTTGTAGCCGTTTGAAGAGCTTGGTTGGGGCTCCCGCATAGAGGGGGTTTCCGTAGTCTAGTCTGCTGCTAATGAGGGCCTGGGTGACTGTCTTTCTTGTATCTGTGGGAATCCATCTGTAGATCTTGGGGAGCATGCGGAGGGTGTTGAATCAGGAGGAGGAGACGGCATTGACTTGCTTGGTCATTGAGAGCATTGAGTCGAGGATGATTCCCAGGTTGCGTGCGTGGTCAGTGTGTGTGGCGGCTGCCCCAGTGCCGTCAGCCTCCAGGAGTCATCCCAGGCTGAAGGGTTGGAGCCGAGGATGAGGACCTCCGTCTTGTCCGAGTTCAGCTTGAGATGGCTGGTCTTCATCCAGTCGGCGACAGCCTTCATTCCTTCATGGAGGTTGGCTTTGGCGGTGATGTGTTCCTTGGTGAGGGAGAGGATCAGCTGAGTGTCATCGGCGTAGGAGATTATGTTGAGGTGTTACTGTCGGGCTATGTGTGCGAGCGGAGTAATGTACATTTTGTATACAATACTGGGGGAGAAGGAGGAGTAAGAGACTAGGTCGCCCTCCATAAACTTAATGCACAACCAAGAATCCAAATTGTTGGGTTCATAGACCTTGCTCATGTTGTGGTAACTGACCTGATTGGTCAGTGATACCTGCTAAGAAAGAAAAATTTATTTCTAGTGTCCCCTCACTCACCGGGGTTGCCCCACGGGACATGCTTCATCATTGGGGCCCTCCCAGTTCTCTGCAAAAAGGGGCGTGCTACGACTCACGAACTACGCAGGAGCACTTTTATGTGAAAGACTATGTGTAGTGCAAAGTGGTGGAGTGGGTGTGGGTGAGTTTAAAAATACCGTGCTTAGTGGGCCTCAATATATTTATTTTGCTCCTAGTCAGGTATATTAAAAATGGGGTGATATCACTAATAACCAACCTATAATGGGGATTGGTTCAGTGAAAGGTCGACATGTTTCATGCTACCCCTAGCGGTCCCGGGGGAGCTGATCCTAGGTATTTCCTCACGTTTTCCCGAGCCAGGAACACTAAGTCCAGAAGGTGAAAACGAACCCCAAGAGAGACCATGAGGTGCCATTGAGCACAGCATCAATTTTTGGAAATCCAAAAAACTTATGTATTCTATTACGAACGCACGCTTCATACATTACATTTTTTTAGTATCACTGTCTGATTAGGGACATTGGAGTGGCATATGTAGGGCTGGTCCCTACATGGTCCTGAAGAAATGCGAGGGGTAGCATGAAACATTATGGATATGTGCTGTCATGTATCCAGGCTTGATGCTCCCTATATAGGCAGGGATACGGTCCGAGTGGAAGCTCGAGATTCAGGGGCTGTCATTAGATAGGTATGGAGCAAAGTCTGGGGGCCACTTCTGTTTGAGGTGATGCAAAATAGTTTGAGAATGTCTGCACGGATCTGATGCAGGTCCAAGTTCAAAAGTCAAGCATTGTGGTTGGGACAGGTTTCTGAGGGGTCCCAGGTTGGGGGGAGTGTTGGAGTGTGGGGGGGCGAGCGATAGGTGAAGCTGACGTTGATAAGCTTCATCAATAGAGCCTTGGAAACAGATGGTTGAGTGGATGCGGTGTCAAGATGGTACCTGTTAATGGGCATGTGGATGCAGGGGGCGCAGAGGGAGAGGGGAGATGCTGTGTCTGACCGCTGCTGATGGGGGGATTAGTGTTGGGGGGAGTTGTCAGAGGTGGGTGTGCAAAGGGCAGTGATGGAACCTGTGGATCGCCAGGTGACCACCCAGTGTAAGGGGTGGAAACGGTGGACTGGCCGGGTAATAGGGGAGGGAGGTTAACAAGGGGGAGAGAGGCAGGAGTAGGAAGGGGAGTGCCCGTGTCTAGTTTGTTTTTGAGGTAGTGGAAGAAGTTGCGGAAGAGTTCCAGCTTGTGATCAGAGGATTGAATGAGTATGGTGTTGTTGTTGTAGAAGGAAATTATGCTATTGCCGTGGTAAAGCGAGGAGCTTGTGATAGTGAGTCTTGGTTATAGTGGTGTTGAGGGAGTAAGAGAGACTATTCCTCCATTTGGCACACCAGTGAGTGTGGAGAAAATTAGGTTGTTCATTAAGGTGAACTTGTTGTGGCAAAGTAGGAGCTGGAAAAAAAAAAGAGTTTCTTGATGTTAAGGATTTTATGTTTGAGATGTCTCCTGCCATTTTTGGATATGTTGTGGCGCGATTTACTACAAACAAGTCATTTCCAGAGGGGGTGGGGTGGGGTAGCAGGGTGTTCAACATTCCAGCCTCGGTTAAGTCCATGATGGGGGTGGGAGTAGGAAGGGGTCTATGAAGGGGGGAATAGCTAAGCGAGCGGGAGCATACGCAAAGCTGAAAAGATGGAGGAGAATAATTACTGCGGTCGTTTGATGGCCTAGTTAGTGTGGTCGGGGGGCCTGAGGCCTCACTTTACCGTAGAAAGATGTTTTGGGTTTACTAATAATGTTTTACTAATCTGCAGAAAAACATGCTGCCACTTAAATAGTGTGTCCACGTTTTCGCGTGTTTCAGATAGGTTCCAGCATGTTCATTCCTGCACAGATGTGTCCATGTTAGAAATGTAAAAGCGATCCAAAACGTTTTGCTTATTGTTCACACTCCCATTGCAATGTTTACTTTGTGCTAAAGCAAATACTACTGCAATCAATTGCATCACATTTGGCATGAAATTAGTACTTTATTTAGAACAGGGATTATTGCGATTTGGTGTTGGAGATATAAGCATTACAGTAAGATACCAAAGGGCGACAAATGGTTAAATTAATTGCAATTCTTGCACATTGGTTCGCTGACCATCCTTGGCCTGGGTTGAAGGACACTTCGAAGACCTACATTTGAAAAATTAACAAACTCGAGTGGATGAAGGAAGATATTTTTCACTTCTCCCAGTACCATGGCCTACAAAGCGTGTCTCCTTTTAACTCATGAATAGAGATTTGCTCTGCAGTGCAGGAATCAACGCTAAACGGAATCACACCAAACCTAGCATGTAACTGAAACTTCAAATCAGAGGAGTGTATGGTTTGGTGCAACTTTCTTCAGCACTGCAGTAGTCGAGAAATCCACATTGCAAAAATGTGTCAGATGGGCTGAGACGAGTTGAATTACATGGTCTTTGAGTGTATAATCTTGCTTAGGTGCAGTTAGCTGTTGTCGGTGCCACAGCAGCATTATTAGTACAATTCATGAGCGTGTGGATTTGGATTGCTTGTGCATGGGGCAGCATAAGCTGGCTGGGGAACATGTCTTATGCGCCTTATTTATTTATTTATTTATTTATTTAGAGTTTTATATAGCGCGGACAAGACCCGTGGGTATCAGAGCGCTTAACATAGAAAAGATTACAAAATTACCGATTGACATTATAATAGCCATTATAACAACAAACATATATGAGGTAGTAGGCGATATGTTAACAGTGGTGCTTAGATAAGTATCTTCTTAAAGTCTGTAACGTAAGCCTTAAGAGGTGCAAAGATACGGCTAGAGTCATAGTCATATCCTCAGGCTCGGTTAGGTAGGTTACATAGTGTTATCAGTGCAATTCCATGGTTAAATAGCAATAAGAGTTGAATAGGTTTGGCATGTGGTAAGGATTAAATAGATAGCTAAGTAGGGTAGGGAATTATATCATTAAAGGTGTGAAATGTAGTGTAGAGATCACGTATAGTTGAGGTAGTCTTGGAGTGTATAGCCGCTGTTTGAACGGGACTCGGTCATTGTCTAGTTGATCTTCCTGTTATTCAAGATGAGTCCGACCTTCTTTGTCTTGAGTGTTCATACTAATGGTCGGTGGGGATCTCTATGTATGTTATTTACTCATCAAGTGGTTCTTCAGTTCTCGTTTGAATTTTACAAAATTTTGAATCATCCTGATGTTAGGGGGGAGGGAATTCCAGACTCTGGGGGCGGCTCTGGAGAATGCACGGTCATAGGTCTTTTTCTTGTGGAAGAAGGCCGGTCGTAGTAGCAGCTCCCTCGCGCTTCTAGTTGGTCTGTTACCTCCTGATAGCTTAATTTTCTTGGCTAGATATATTGGCGTGTTGAGGTGAACCGCTTTGTGGGTAATACATGCCATCTTCATTTTAATTCTCGCTTCGTAAGATAGCCAGTTTAGTGCCTTTAAGTGGGGCGATATGTGATCGAATTTTCTCGTTCCCGTGATGAGTCTTGCCGCAGCGTTGAGGCAGGCTTTTAGTGGTGCAGTGGATGTCTTCGGTAGGCCAGCTAATGTGGTGCATCCGTATTCAATTCTCGAGATCACTAGTGATTGGATAGCCAGTTTTAGATCTGCTTCTGAGATAAAGGGTTTCAATTTTCTTAGATAATTCAGGTGGAAACGGGCGCTCTTGGCCATTGTGTTGATGTGGTCTTTCATGTCGAGGTTCTTATCTAACGTAATTCCTAGTGATTTAGCTGAATTGATTAGGGTCGGGGTACAGTTTAGAGCAGTCACCAGTTTAGTCCATTCTTTTACCTCTGGTTGACTCTTTGCAGGTGATATTAATAGGAATTCTGTTTTGTCGGCATTAAGTTTTAGATGATTGGCTGTTAGCCATTGTAGTGCTCCTTTTAGTGTTTCATTCATTAGGACAATGTCATCCCGACAGGTGATCTTCATATATATTTGCGTGTCGTCTGCGTACATGTGATAGGAGATCTGTGATTTTCCAAGAATCTCCGTGAGGGGTTCTACATACAAGTTGAATAGATCTGGGGATAACGTCGAGCCTTGTGGGACTCCTAATGTGTTAGGGCACGGGGATGAGCTTACTTGGTTGACCAGGAATAGTTGTGTCCTGTTCTGAAGGAAGGAGTTAAACCATTTCAATACGTTTCCGGATAAACCCATCCTGTCTCGTAGCCTGGTCAGCAATATTTCGTGATTTACAGTGTCAAATGCTGATGACAAGTCTAGTAGGATCAATAGGCACGCATGATTTTGGTCTAGGGCTTGTAAGGCATCGTCAACAATATGCAGGATCGCCGTTTCAGTACTATGTCCAGTTCTGAAGCCAGATTGGCAGTCATCTAGTAGTGAGTATTTAGCGATGTGCTGACTCAGTTGGCCCTGCACGCATTTCTCAATAAGCTTGGCAAGTAGAGGGATGTTGGTCACAGGTCGATAATTCTTCGGGTCTGTTGTATCCGCTGTCGGTTTTTTGATGATGGGAACTACCTGTCCAGTTTTTAGGCAGTCAGGGAGAGTTCCTTGAGCAAGTGAAGCATTTATTATCTCAGTCCAGATGGGAGTTAGGGTGTGGCTGATTTCTCTTACACACTTTGCCGGTAGAGGATCTTGATAGTGGTTGTTCGGTCTCAGTTCGGCTAGCGTTTTGGCGATCTTTCCCTGGTCAAATAGTTCAAATGTGTCCCAATTTGCCTTATTTTTTGTTTGAGGACCTTCAGATGCCGTCTTAGCCTCGTTTAGGGTCATGATGTTAGCTGCTGCACTTGTGAGCTCAACTTCTAGTAGTTTGTTTTTTTCTGTGAAAAATGAGGAGAATTCCTCGCAGCTTATGGGAGTTTTCGAGCTCTCTTGAGTCGTTTTGGTTAGTTTATTCGACTGTTGTTTTAAGATCTCGAAGAGTTTTCTTGGTCTATTTGTGGCGTTGTCGAGTTCAGCCCTTATAAATTCTTTTTTGGTGTTGATTATCTTTTTGTTATACTGTTTCCTAGTTTTTCTGAGGTCTTTCAGCTCAGGGGAGGAGGGATGTTGTCTCCATTTCCTTTCTGCCATTCTCAGTTTTCGCCTGTCTTCGTTCAATGCCTCGCTAAACCAAGGATTTTTTGGCTTTTCAGAGACGTTTTTCAGTTTTTGAGGCAGGGTGTCATTGACTATATTACTGATCGAGGCTAAGTAGTGATCCGTCAGCTCATTGACATTGACATTCTGCCTATTGTTACGAGGCTTCAAGTCTTTTTCACATCTTTCTACCAGTAATTCAATATTGGCTTCTTTTGTATCACGAATCAATTTTTTGCACTTGCGGGGTTGCACGGTCCTACCCTTTTTCATTGTGGGTATCGCGAATGTTATGGCGTGATGGTCAGACCAATCACACGGTTCTATAGCAAGGATTGAGATCTCTTTGTTTCTTGCAATAATCCAGTCTAGAGTCGCTCCTTGTGAGTGAGTGGGCTGGGTGCATGCTTGCGTGAGGTTTAGCTCATTTAGGAAGTCTTTAATCGCATTAACCATTTTGTCATTGCCATCGTCCCAATGGAGGTTAAAGTCCCCTAGGAATATGTTGTTGGCATCCGAGTTAGAGTTGGCCGTTATTATCTCTATTAGTTGCTCTGTGAACTTTGCGTTCTCTCCTGGTGGGTGGTAGAACGCGTGTAGGTTATAGCTTTGGTTATTTATTGATCTTATGTTAAGACCAAGATATTCACAGGATTCTATGGGGTCGGATTGGAATTGGTTGACCTTAATCTCGGCCCGGTGAATGCAAGCTATACCTCCTCCCACTTTCCTTGGTCGGTCTAACCTGACAATGTTATAATGAGGTGGTACTAGGAGATCAATGGTAGGAGATGATGATTCACTGAGCCATGTTTCCGTGAGGATGGCCAGGTCAATTCCCTTGTTTATGATGAGGGCAGCTATATCTGACGCATGTTTAGTTGCCGAACGACAGTTAAGAAGTAGACATTTCAGGGCTTTCTGTGAGTTAACGGGGTCTCCATTATCAGTGTCGGTTGTGATCACCTGAATATGTTGTAAGTTGTGGAGAATTGCTTTCCTGTCGTTTTTTCTGGACGCTCTATTAGAGTCAATGGGTACAGTTTCGATGTACCCCTCCTTTCCCTGAGCCGGTTTTTCATAAGATCGGAGTAAGGCCAGGGCTTCTTCATTTGTTAAGGGATTAGTCCTGTTTGGTCTGTTGGGTCGGAGTACGAGATTCTGGATTTGTGCGACCTTTGTGTGCGTATTTAACGTAGTCTCCCAGATTTCCTCCATTGTCTTTGCGATATTCATCGATACTTGTGCCAGGTTGCCTATTAGTCCCTTGAGCTTATTGACTTCTTTCAGTGTTCGGGTTGATTTCTTGTGTGAGATTGGCCTGGCTGTCTGCGTTCTACGTATTCCCTCTCTCCGTGCAAGGACTGTCCTCAATCCCACTGATCTTTCCGTTGTATCCTTAGTTTTGTTATGCTTCTCGATTTTATTCGGGGTGTCTCCATTGCTTCTTATGTTGTTAGGTGCAGAGGGTGTTTTTGCGGGTACAGATCTATGGGACTCCGGACTCGCAGTAGGGGGAGGTTGGGGAAGGTCGATACCCTCTACCCTGTTCTTTTTGTAGTTATCTTCGTAGGCGGTCTCATTCGGAGCTGAGCCATCCTCTCCAGGCGTTGTGGCGTCATGTAGTATCGTTAACGGCATTTCTTTTGGTGCATGGTTCTTCTCATTGTTTCGAGGGTTCGGGGATACAGTTATCCTTTTAAGCACCTTCTCCGGTATGGCCATCACAGTTTCAAGTAGATCTCCGGCGTTAGGTATAAGATCGTTCTGGCCGCTCGTTTGGTCGGCTTCTCTGGTGACAGAGTTGGTTGTGTCAATTGTGATGTCTGGTGAGGTCATGTTTTGTTGCTGATTGCCTTGTGTTGTGAGCTTTAGAACACATGGAACTGGACATGGAATGTGTCCACTTCCATGGGCCTTAGATCCTTCTGTGTACTTGTTTCAGAGATGCTCAGTATCTTGTGGCAATATGGCAGTGAAATGATCAGGATATCTGTGTATCCGGACTTCAGTTCCACTGGGCACACACTTTAAAATTGTTTAATGGAGGATGGATAAAGGAAGTGGTCTTTGGCATCATTCTGTGTCCATTGTTTTGGTCCAAGAGCCCAAGAGGGTTTGGGGCCAAAAGGAAGGGAATGTAGTTCTGTGACTGATTATCAATCTCCGACTGTAAGCCTGTGTGTTTTATGGTGTACAGGTGTGTCTAATGACATTCATGGATTTCTGCTGGTGTGCCTGAGTATTTTTACATATGTGTGCGTGTCTGGTGGAAGTGTCTGACCATGTGCATGGGTATTGGTGTTTGATCATGTGTGTGAGCATTGTTAATGCACATGGATGTCTGATTGTGTATGCAATTTATTACTATAGATCAGTGTCTGATTGCATGTGTGGGTGGTTGATGGAGTACAAGCGTTCTTATGTTGTATGGGTGTCTGCTGATGCCTGGCTGCCCAGTTGCATGGTTCGCTGTGTGCATTAGTGTCTGATCATGTGCATGGGTGGCAGCTGTGTGCATGGGTAACTGTGTTTGAGAGTTTCTCAGTGTGTAGCGATGTCTGATCACATGTATGGTATATGATATCATGAAGAATGTGTGTCTAATCTCATGCATGGGTGCCTGATCACACTCATGAACGTCTGACCATGTGTTTGTATTTCAATCATGTGCCTTGTTGATGATCAAGGTCATGGGCGTCTGATTATGTGTGTCTATGCCTATTGGCATGCATACTTGTTTGATGCCATCCAATGGTGTTTGATGGTGTGCGTAAGTGCCTAGTGTCATCCATGGGTGTGTAATAGTGTGCGTTTGTATTTCATGGTGTGTGTGGTGATCTGCTCCATGGGTGTTTGAGCATATGTGCAAGTTTCTGAGTGTTCTTCAGTTTCTACTGGCATGCATGAGTGTTTGATGGCATGCAATTGTGTACAAAGTAATCCAAGGGTGTCGGATTGCAAGGGTGGGTGTCTGTTATGTGTAGTTATCAATGATGTGCTATCGAGTTAATGGCTGTTTAAAGGCTTTCATGTATATCGGCCGGTGTGTGGGTGTCTGATTGTGGTTTTGGACGTCTGTGAGAGTCTATTAGTGTGTATTGGGGTCTGATGGTGTGCATGTATGTTTGAGTGTGTGCTTGATCTCTGGCCATTCATTTTGGGGTTGGGGTTGGTTATGTGTATGTATGTCTAATTCTGTGTCAGTGTTTGAGTATCTGACAATAGATGGTATGTATGGATGTCTGATGGCATGCATAGGTGTCCAATGGTGTGTATGTTATTAGTTTGCATGGGTGGGTCTTGGATGTCACGTGTAGGAATCTGATGTCATTTTGTGTATGGTGGTTGATGATGTGCATGCATGCATATCTGATGTTTTATGTGAATCTAGGGGCTCATGAGGGCCCTTCAGCCCCTCAGTCCTGACCATTGATGGGATGGAAGACAGCATTTATTTAAGGGTGGCGGCTATTTAGCCAGTTTGTCTGTTAGTCATGTAAACAGCAGAGAAACTTCAGCTGCAGGTTAAATAGTCGAGATTCTGCACTTTTTGACTGGCAGCCGTGCAAATAGCAAGAAAACATCACTATTTACCCAGCTGCTGGTTAAATAGCATATTTAATGTACCGTTTGTTTGGCAGCCATCCACACAGCAAATAAACTTCTATATTTAAATGGCTGCTCTCAAAATAGTAGTGATTGTGCACAGTTTGGCTGGTGGCCTTGTATGTAACAAAGAAACTTCACTAATAACCCAGCTGCTGACTAAATAGGAGACATTAGGTACTATTTGGATAGAGGCCATGCAAATAGCAAACAAACTTTACTATTTACCTGACCACTGTTTAAAAAGCTGACGTATGCACTCTTTCACCATTGGCCTAGCAAATAGTAAGGGAACTTTACTATTTACCCAGCCACTGGCTGAATATTTGTGGTTATGCATAATTTATCCAAAGGCCTGGTAAATATCAAAGAAAATTATTTACCAGGCCATTGGATATAAAGCAGAGATAGCCACTAGTTGTCCTGGGGCTATGCAAATATCGAAGAAATATCACTTTTTACTCAGCTGTTGCCAAAAAGCAGAGATGTGCATGATTTGGCTAACAGTACAGTTAACATAGAAGCTTTAATGTTCACCCTTGTGTTTGCTCACTTTCTCCACAACTCACCCATGTTCTTCCCCGTTAATTAATTCTCCCCCAAGTTTGCCTGTTTTCCCCTCAGCATTCTCACTTTACTCCAATCGGCCCACTTTCCTCCCAATTCTGTTCACTTTCCCCTGAGCCTGCTGTCTTTTCCCCAATCTGTCCTATTTCTTCTCATCCTGCCTTTTTCCCTAGAGCCTGCCCACCTTATGTCGAGTTTGCTTGTTCTTCTTCAGTCTGTCTGCTTTCTCTCAAACTGCTTGCCAGTCTGCCTTTTCTGCCACCAAGTCTATGCATTTTCATCCCAGTCTGCGCAATTATCCCCTAGGTTTGCCTGATTTCCCTTCAGCCTGCCTTCTTTCTCACTTCTGTATCAGCTTCCCCTCATTTTACTTGGTCTTTCAAGTCTGCCCACTTCCCTTAGCCTCACAACTTTCCTCAAGACTTCCTGTTCTCCACTTGAGTCGTCCCACTTTCATCACAGTCTACTTGTTCTCCCATCACATTTGCCTGATATCGCCTCAGCCAGACTGCTTTTCTTATTTGTCTGTGGTCATCTCTAATTTGCTAATTTTAATTCAGTCTGCCAATTTTTGCATCACGCTGCCTGCTTTCCAACATGTCTGCAAGCTTTCTCCCAAGTGTATCATGTTGTTCCCCAAGTAGACCCAATATGCCCTCTGCCTGGTTACTTTGCCTGCCAAGTCCACATGCTTTCCAGAGGGAATGCCTGTCCTTCCTAGGGCCTCTCCCATTTTCCCTCACCCTGCCCATTTTCCCCAGTCTGCCTATTCTTCCACTTCCTCTTGACCACAGTGAGTATGCCCATTTTCCCCAGTCTGCCCTTTCCCATAACTGCTGTTTTCCCCCAGTCAGTCAATTTTCCAACTGAGTCTGCTCACTTTCTTCGCAGCCTGCCTGATTTCCCCAATTCTGCCTGTTTGCCACTAAAGTCTGTTCTGCTTTCCTCACAGAATGCTCTCCCACCCTGTCCATCAACTTTCCCAATAGCCTCTCCACTATTCACCCAGAGTGCCTGCTCTTTCCAACAGTGGTTTCACTCTCCACAACAGTCTCTCTTTTATCTCTGCAATTTCTGCACTCTCTCCCAAACTGTCTACTTCCCCTCTCAGTCTCTCCGCTGTCCCTGGATCTATATCTTGCTCCCTCAGTGTCCTCACTCTGCCTTAGCCTGCCCGTTCTCCATCCTAGTCTCGTCATACTCTCCACCAAGCAGTCCACTCTCTTCCTGTCTTGCTTCTCTGTCTTCCTCCTTGCTGTCTCTTTTAGACAGTTTGCTGTTCCTCTCAGTCTCTCTGTGCTCCCCATCTCTCTTTACTCCCCATTTGGCTGCACTACCTGTGTGTATCGCCACTCTCCCCATCTCTACTCCCTCCCAGTGTGTCCGCTGTTCCTCCTACTCAGAGGTTTATTTGTAAAAAAATAAATAAGTGCCAGGGCTCACGTCAGGAGGCAGGTTGCACCAGCTCATTTCTCCTGTTAGCGCTGCCTAAAACGGAACCAACTATTAACCATGAAAGTTTGGAGAAGATGTGGCGTTATTGCCAGAGCTGCCCACTTCAGAGCTGGGGAACCAGGTTCAAGTCTTGGTGTCAGTTCAACATCATGTGATTCTGGGCAAATCACTTAATCTCCCCATTTATAAATGAATGTGTCCTAAACTGGTGCTCATGAAAAGTGCCAGTGTTGATGAATAAACGCTGAGCAACGGAAACCACCGGCTCAAATTAGGCACTGCTCTTACTCTGTCTGCTGCACCTCCTAATCTGTCCGCTCTCCACATTAGCCTCTCCACTCATCTCCGGCCTGACTATTAGTCAAGCCAAGTTCTCGGCTCTCCTTCTAATATCTCTGCTCTCCCCCAGACTGTCCACTACCTTACACTATCTCAACGCTCTCCCCCGGACCCTCTGCTGTCCGCCCTACTCTCGCTGGTTCCCCCAATGTGCCGGCCCTCCCCCATATTGTCTATTCTCCCTCCCGATCTCTTCCCTTTTATCTCCGTTTGTATCTAGCCACCCTCCCTTCCTGTCTCACCACTCTCTTCTTCCCTCTCCATTCCCTTGCAGTCTGTCCACTCTCGCTCCAGTTTCTCTATACTCCATATGTCTTCACTCTCACTCTGTGCCCTCATCCTCCCAGTTTCTATTCTTTAATCCAGCCTGTCTGCATGTCTGTCTGATCTCCTTGCTAGTTTATAGTCTCTCCCCAGACTCTCCACGCCATTCTAGACTATAAGCTATCCGCTCTCCCTTCCAGTCTCTCTGCTATTCCTTTATTATCTAATGTTCTCACCAGTCCCCCTGCTTTCCATCCCTTTTCACTTTCCCCAGTCTGTCCTTTCTCTCGCCCAGTCTCTCCCTTCATCTTGATGTGATCCCTAAAATGCCTGATCCCCAGCCCTGCCCTGCCACTTCCTGAGCCCGTCTCCTCCTCCCAGTGTGTTCATTCTCCCCATCAGCCACTCTACTCCTACTCAGTCTGTCTGTGCTCCCAGATAGTGTCTTTACACTCCAAGCTGGTTGCTTTTCTCTCCTCAAGGTCTCCACTCTCTCCCAAACTGTCTTTTGGATTTTCACTACTATCTGGCTCCATCATCTCCCTTAACTATATCTGCTATCACCAGTCTGTCTACTCTGTCCCAAACCAGCCCTCCCCTGCCTCAGCATGCCCACCCTCCCCTGCCACAGCATGCCTGCCCTCCCTAGCCTCAGCATGCCTGCCCTCCCCTGCCTCCCCACCCTCCCCTTCCGCAGTATGCCCTCCCTCCCCTGCCTCAGCATACCCGCCCTCCCTTCCTCAGCATGCCCGCCCTCCCCTACCTCAGCATGCCTACCCTCCCCTGCCTCAGCATGCTCGCCCTCCCCTGCCACAGCATGCCCACCCTCCCCTGCCTCAGCATGCCCTCCCTCCCCTGCCTCAGCATGCCCACCGTCCCCTGCCTCAGCATGCCTGCCTCTCCCCAGTCTTTCTCAGCTCCCCCAAAACTGTATTTTCTCCCCAATGGCATCTCTGCCCCCCCACCAGTCTCCCCAGTCTTCCTTCCGGGCTTTCCATGACTCTCTGCTCTCCTTCCCAAACTTTCCGCTCTCTGTTTCAGCCCCTTTATTGTCCCCAGTCTGCCTTCTCTCTATTCCAGTCTGTCCACTTTCCCTGCCTGTCTGTCTGCTCGTCCTCCTAGTGCCTCGATTCACTACACATCTCTGTATCTTCTCTCCTTTCTTGGCTGCTTTCCCTTGTCCTAGTCTGTCCATTGTGCCTCCCAATCTCTTTGCTGTTCCCATCTGTCCCCCAAACTATCTGCTCTCTCTTCCAGTCTTTCTTCTCTGCCTTTCAGCATGTTTGCTCTAAGTCTCAGCCTCTCCGCTCTCCCCATCTCTCTACTCTTCCTACATGTCTGATTTCATCTACAATCTGCCTGCGCTACCCTTAGCCTGCCCTCTCCTGCCTCAGATGACCAGCTTTCTCAATAGTCTCTCCACTCTCTCCTGTAGTTATTAATTTCCAGCAGTCTGCTTTCCCCAAAAATCCTGGTCTCTCCCAGTCTGCCTGCTATCTCAATTTCTCCATTCTCCCCTCCGTTCTGTTCTTTCTTCCCACCAGTCTGTCTTCTTTTCCTCACAGTCTCTCAGCTCTCCACTGTCTCCCATTCTACTCTACTTCTCATTCTGTCAGCTTTCACCCTCAGTCTGTCTGCTTTCCCCAGTCTGGCCTCTCACACCCTTGGATGCTGGCTTTTCCCCAGTTCTATCCACTATCTCCTTCTGTCTGACCACTCTCCTTAAGTCTGTACACCCTCCTCGTCGATCTGCAGTCCCTACAAGGGGCGACTCTTCCGCTTAGGCGGAGCAGCGTCACCCTACTGCTTTCAGAGCAGTACAGAGGAAAAATTAAATTATAAGAACTGGACGTTATTATCATTTTATTCTTCCTGTTCCTAGGTGCGGGGAGGGTATGGCTGACCAGAGCAGGGGCCAGGGGGCAGAGTGGTGAGCAGTTTTGGTGGGCATGACTGTCTGGCCAGCCATCTTGACCCAGCCAAACAGTCCTGCACACTTTACATCTTCCCCATCAGGCTGCATTAAACAACCTGGTGAGGAACATGCCCAGGCTCCCTGTCCCCATCTGAGCGCTAAACTATGGTGATCAGACCAATCACAACACTGCATTGTAGCATTTTGATTGGCTTAGGGGAACCAATCACAATGCTGTGTTGCAGCGTTGTGATTGGCGGTCAGCCGTGTGCTTCCTGCTGCGACAAAGGAGAGGCAGCGGAGAGGCAGTAGCTGGCGACACAAGAAAGAGGTATGTTTTCTTTTTTCTAAATGTTCTACCTGCCCCCACCATTGTTGCCTAACGGCTGCCACGGGTAGCTTGCAGTTTCTAAATTCTCCCACCAGTCTCTACGCTCTCCCACCAGTCTCTCTGCTCTTCCACCAATCTCAGCGGTTTTCACTCAGACTCTCCACTGTCCTCATCTCTTTTCTCCCCACCTATGCTATCTGGTCTCCCTCCAAGTACATTCACACTCCACAGTCTGTCCTCCTATCCAGTCTACCTATTAAGTCCCAGTGCCTAATTTGTAAAAAAAAGAAGAAGTGCCAGGGCTCTCGTCAGGAGGACACTGCATGCCCCTGCCATGCTGTCAATGACAGCAGCAACAAAACTACTAACCATCACACTACTACAAATGTGACAACTCGGACTAGTCCAGGTCCCTAAACCTGTAAGAATAACTTGAGCACAGGTAATAGTCATTTTTAATCTATTTTGAATTAATAATTGACAGTTATTATGGTCATCTCAAAATTAGCCAGACAGTGCCACTTTGGGACACATTTTCACAAGCAACGGTGTTGACTATTAAGTGTTGGTGCTGAATTTGAGCCAGTGGTTTCTGGTGCTTAGCACATGAACTAAATTATCAACACTGGTGCTTTTTATGGGAGTTAAGTACACATAATTTTATGGTAGGCATAGGGAAATTTAGTGATTTGCCCAGAATCACAGCATGTTGAGCCAAAGCTGAGACTCGAACCTGGTTCCTCAGTGCGGAGGTCTGCAGCTCTTGCCATTACACCTAATCCTATCCCCACTGTCATGGTTAGTAGTTGGTTCTGTTTTAGTCGGCGATAACAGGAGATATGGGCTAGTGCAAGATACCTTCTCGTGGGAGCCCTGTCACTTTTGCTTTTTACAAACTAACCACTGCTGGAAGCCAGTGGCTCAAATTAAGCACTGCTATTACCTCCAGCCTGCACTGTTCCACCTCTGCTTGTCCACTTTCCCGATGGTCTCCCTCCTATCTCATCCAGTCTGTCTTCTTTCCCTTACACTCTCTGCTCTCCCTAAGTTTCTTCGCCTCTGTTGTTGGACTTTCCACTGTCCCATTCTCTACCATCCCATACAGTCTGTCCTCTCTCCATCCAAGTGTGCCCCCTTTGACCACCTCAGTCTCTGTCCCCACCTGTCCAATTATTCCATTTGCCTCTCATCTCTCCTTAGTCTTTCTTCTCTCTCCCTCAGACTCTCCACTAACCCTGTTCTCTCTCTGCTACCAACACCGGCCTCTCACTTCCAGACAGTCCACTCACCCCTGCCACGCCTCCTCTGTGCTCTCTGCCCTCAGCCACTGCTCTCCTTCCTAGCCTCCCAACTTCCCCACCAGCCTCTTAAGTGCCACATGTATCGTCTCTCACTGCAGTCACTCACTATCCCACCCACACTCTATTCCCTCCTCTTTCAGTATCCCCTCCCTGTCTCTACACTCCCTCCTCTGCCAGCCTCACTCACAGCTCTGTAGAATGAGAGTTTAAAATCTCTGAGCAGCCAGCCTGCTATCCTGACGTGTTGGTCACGAGAAGAATAGTTGCTAAGGACTCCAAATTGAAGTTCCTCAAAAAGGAAGCCCCAGTGATTGGTTAAACAATAAATAATCTCTGCTATTTAGGTGACAGTGAGACAAAGTTTATTTATTATTGACACCCTTTATGTAAGACCCCTGCATTGCCCAAAATCCCAGTCTCCTTTTGTTTTGTGCTTTCACCTAGCTTAAGGGCAGGGGGCATTATGACCCTTATGCTGGGTTAATCGCCATGGATGGAGGGGATGATTTGTAACGGACACCCCACAGCATGGGGGATGACTTTTTGCCACCAATTGGGCCAAGGCCAAGGAGGGCTATACCACTGCTCACTGAGCTGCTAGCTGTCAGCCCCTGCTCTGTTTGGAAATGAAATCAGAAACTGGGACATTGGTGTGGTCTTCCGGCCTGCTTTCATTTTTATCAAAAATTTGATTTTTGTGTGTATATATGCAATGCTTTCTGAAACTGTAAGCTATTTAAAAAAGAAATGCCTGCTGCCTTGCCTAAAGGAGGGGTTTGGTTATTTTGCCCTTCACCTTTTTCTCAGACAGAAAATGACTTTTACTTGTAATTTATTCACAATGATTTCAAACTAGGTGAAATGAAAACCCAGTTCACTTTGCAGACCATCTGGCAGCATAAATTCCCATTAAACACTTAAAGGCGGGAGAGGAACTCTAGGACCCAGAAGGGTAGAGAGGTCCTTTCATAAATGAAAGGTAAGGGGATTCGTACCCACTATTAAATATCAAATATCCTATGTGGTATCCTCCTCTAAAGGTGGCAGCGTGTAAGTAGATCATATGCCGCCTCTACTCCACCTCACTCAGTGGCGAGAAAAAGGAAAACCTTTTTTATTCAACCCTCACCCACTCTAGTAGTAGAATGCTTAATAGTAGGGTTCACCCTGACTCTTAAAGGTCACGGTGGGCGCGACCATTATCCAGGGAGCTCTTTGAAGACTGATTTGTTTTTTGGGGGGTATGTATTATTAGATTAGGGAATTTGCTAAATTCATAGGTCTTGTCCAGAGGTGGCTAGAAATTATAGGGGGAAGTTTTTGTCACTCAACCGTGCAAAAGGGCAGGGAGAAAATCAACCAGAAGCAGGGAGAGGGATTGGCCTAACGGCTAGGGCGGTCAACCTCGAATCTGAGGAACTGAGTTCGAGTTTCGGCAAGGACGCTGAACGCCCTGTGATTCTGGGTAAATCACTTAATCTCCCCGTGCCTAACAAAAATGAATGTGTCCTCATGTAATGCAACTGGTGGTATGTAAAGCTCTCTGATACCCGATACCTTCGGGTCAAGTTTGTGCTATTTAAAACGCTATAAAAAATAAAAAACTACCTCCTGCAAGTATTCTGACTACCCACCTTTCTTACCCGGTGGGAGATTGGGTTTAAAAAAAATCATCAGTACGTGTGAGGTGGGTAATTTATGCTGAAATATCCTATCTGGTATCCTTCTCTAAAGGTTGCAACGTGGCTCACCTTTAAAATTGCCTATATTCCTCCCACAATTTGCCTTTACAATGGGGGGAATGGGTAACAGATTAATTTGTTCCATCGAGGGAGTCTGGTGAAATTATAATCCACTGTCAAGTGCTGTGAGGTTCATGAATCACTAGAACCGTATAGAACGCACTGTGAATGAGCAAATCACACACCAGAACTTTCAGGTAATATAATAGTACATTTGTCTATTTTTGCCATTCCACGAGAAAATCTCTCTTAGCTTCCTAAAGTTGCCGGACCACTGTTGGCACATATGTTACATTGCACATGTACTGAGAAAAGGATCCTGGAAACATTGCAATAAATACATTACCCGTAGCAGGTAATTGGTAGAATGTCCGTGGATACACTCATGGCCATGTTTAACCCCTTTTCTTCCTCCCTCATTCCTTTGGGTTCCACCACTTAACCCCTCCACAGAGACCCTGTGCCTCTGCTTTCCACATCTACATTCTTGACCTCATGGCTTTCCTCTCCCGCCATCTGCTAGCATCCATCTCAGATCCTGATTACATCTCCCTGTTTTTGTTGTTCACTTGCAGTTGATCACCCCCCTTCATTTGCCCTGGGGAGTACTATTTAGGTCTTTATCTATCCACTTTTTTTGGCTCCATCTGAATGAGAGAACAGAATGATAAACACACAACGATCAATTGCATGACTTTAGTTAATTTGATCATAAAATGCCATTACTTTATGCCAAGCTTTAATTTGTTGTTGGGGTGATCAGTTTATTGTCTAATACTGCACTTTATTTATAGAAGTATAAAAAGATAAGTCTGTTACCTTGATAGTTTAGTCTCAGAAGAAAAATATTTAGAATTTGATAGCTTTTATATGATTAACAAAATGCAAATCGGGTGTTGTGTGATGAAACTCAATAGAATACTTGGAGGGAAGGGGTTTCTAATGCTAAATATAAAGAATGCACATGATAAGTCATCTAGACTTCTACTTCAGATATGATTCCAAACTATGGGACCTATTCACAAAGATAGTTTGGAGTACGGAAAGTAATAATCCTGTAGTACTCTTTTACACACTCCTACATGCCTTTATGACCTGCACCTAAGACAACTCAAATGGGAATACAATGGGAATATTCAGGATATATTTATGTGCAATTAGTACGAATTAGAAAGAACGGTACCCTCTTTGCACTTCTCCAAGAGAGAGTTGGACGTTTCGAGACTGATTGATAGAGGCAAGTTAAAGTATGTAATTGAATAGCCCTGCAAAACTATTTCCAGTTGTCATAAATGCTTTTGTAAATCAGCCCCCATGAGTTTCAAAAGATTCTGGGGCTGATTCACAAAAGCATTTATGACAACTGGAAATAGGTTTGCAGGGCTATTCAATTACATACTCGGTGCTTTGGCATCAAGAGCTACATGGTTTCTTGATAGATTATTTGATGGAGTGTCAATGTCTGGCCTGCAGGCAGCTGTGAATCAGTAATTCTGTAGTTGCATGACCTACTTCTCCAGGGGTCAGGTATCAGGGGTATTGGCAGGATTCTGCGAAGAGATGAGCCAGCGGTTTGTGGCCTGTTATCCTCCTAAAACCACAGACATAGTGATGCATGTGGAACTCTATGCAACACAACGTGCTTGTCTCTGTATTTATTAGTATCAGGCTTCAGTTTTTGGTAAGCTCTCTGCTCACTAAGGCAATTGGTGTCCATGAGCCTGGCTCTTGTTTCTGTTCGAGAACCATCCTTAGCCCAGCAGGGCCTGCGTCGGCTACCACTTCTGTGTCCCTTTGGGGGTCAAAGTACTTGAAGGATGCAACATACATAGTAACGACGATGATGCATTGGAATGCAGTAGTGTGCTTTTCTGACCCTCCTTTCCCCACTGGCTTAGCATGTCATGAGTGCTCAGAGGGGTTCTACTGGTTGATGGCTTGCTTCGGGGTGAAGGGACTGCAATAATAGAGCATGCTGAGGAAGCTCTGTACTCCAAAGATCATATGCCGGTTTGGGATTTTTTTTGATTTGTTCCTAATTTTCTAGTTCAGCACTGACTCTGTCTTTTGAAAACACCTGTCTAAAGAACTGTATTTGATTTTTGAAGAATTCGCATTTGGATTTGTGAAACCAAGGCTAAAGTCCCAGCACTGTGCAAAGTCTTTTGTGGTGCTCAGCAACTATCCCGATGAATATCAGGATGCTGTCACTTATATTCAGAGCACCCTCTAATCTGGATAGGGCTTCTTGAATTACATTTTGTGATACTTCGGAGCCTAAATAAATTACAAAGTTTAGTCGTTTGTGCCTTCAGATCCCAACATGTGTGAAGAATTTGGTGATGTAACCTCTCTGGGTCCAGGAGTAGCTGGTAGTATCCTGAGTTCAGGTATAACTCATTAATCCTTGTTACTTCCCCTTTCCTTGTGTGCTGCATTCTACAGAATGGAATGGAAAGAGGAATATGTCTCAAAGAATTGTTTTGTGTAGGAAGGTATCTATGCACTATGGTGCAAGGGTGCCGTAGCTCACAGCCTTAAGTTCGTTTTAAAAAAGGGACGACTGTGTTTATTTTACATTATTATCTTCAGGCTGCAGATAGTGGGTCCTGATAATGAGCAGCACTGGAGACACATTTTTGACCAAGGCACAGAAATAAGGAGCTGAAGCACTCAGGTATTTAGCTCTCAAATAAGTCCTTGTCACTTCAATATTGGAGTGTGAGAACCAAATAATGTTCCTGAATGCTTAAAATGAACAATTACCTTAATGATTAAGTTAACTCTTCATTTTAATGTTTTCCCATTTCAAAGTGTTGCATTTACAAACAGCAGGCCTCTTTCTCCCAGTAGCCAGTAGAGCCGACACTGTGCCATATTTATAACTGAAAAATACAGTTCTTTTTTTAAATGGGAGAAATGTAAAGTGGATAAAAATATTTCTATGAAAAATTATGTCTTAATGTTTTGCTCCACTTTCAAATAAGCAAAATATGTCTTAATGCTTTATGAAGCGTGTTTATTCACCTTAAATTCTTCCCATTTAAAGAAATAGCTGCATTTTCTGTCATAAATATGGCACCTTGTCTATAGGCCGATGGGAACACGATGTCTAGTTTTTTAAACTGTGACACTTGAGATGAAATTTAAATGATGATTTTTTTTGAGGGGGGATCCATAAAAAACATAAAGTTAACTCTTCAGTTTTATTTTCTGCCTTTTCAAAGTATAGCCATTACACACAGAAAACACCTTGTTCCCAGTGGCTAGTAGGCACAATGCCATATTGATAACTGCAAAATAAACCCATTATTTTAAGGGGAAAAAACTTAAGGGCAGAAAAAAGTTCCATATCATTACCATTTTTGAAGAACTTTTTTTGCACTTTAAATTTCTCTCATTTAAAAAAATGGTTATATGTTTGTGTGATACATGTAAGAGTGGCACATATCACGAAAGGTCTTCCAGTGCCACAAGTGCATACGACAAAGGATCTCAGTCACCCATATACATTTATCCCATTCATACGTGCACATGTTTATACATCACCAAAGACTGCACGCTCACTGACACCCATGGAAGTCTCGTCATAGTGCCCCTCATCAAAGTATTTTGTTCAAACCCTAGTATCTGGTTCTTTTGACATAAGGCTGGTTGTGAGAGTGTCCGTTAACAATACACGAGTTGCTTAGCTGTCAATAGCTCACAGTGATTTTCGCTGATCAGTAGTAGCTCTCACTACAGAAAAGGTTGTAGACCCCTGCTCCATATCTTTGTAAATAAGGAGCATTTCTGCTCGCTCCCTTTCACGCAAGACAGTGCAGCAAGTTCCTTTGCTGGGCTGCATTGCTTGAAATAGCAGTAAATTTGCCCCAACAGGTTTAACAGACCTCGCTGGAGGCTCTATAAAGGGGGTGGGGGGAGATGTTTTTTTCCCATATCCTCACTGTCCGAAACATTAAGGGCAAGGGGGCATATTTACTAACCTTCCATGCAACACTGCGCAGCAAGCAAAAAAGGAAGGGAGCAGAAATGCTCCAATTTACAGAGATATGAAGTATTTCGGCTACTTCCTTGTGCTTGGCAGACTACGTGCAGTCTAGTACCAATACCGGCACCTTGTCTCCATAGTGCAGGTGTACCTGAATTAAAGGCAGGATGGTTTTTGTGCAGGAAGGGACACCTTCCTGCATAAAAACAATCCTTAGAGGCATTTACCTCTTTCTATGCTTACAGAAGAATGCATCATGCAAAGAAAGAGGAAGTAACAAGGAGAAATAAAAATATTTCTTCTTGTTATTCCTCACTGGGAAAGGTGTAGCATTTATATGCAATCCCAGGTTTACTAGCTCCAGTAAATCTGGGAATGCACCAAAATCCACGGGTGAATGAATGAGAACACATACCACAATGAAATGTAATGCAACACAGGTCAAACCACAAAGTTACAACTGGTTTCTTTATTGCCTGTAAGCAATTAAGGTATTTTCTCAACAGATGTGTTAAATCAAGATAGTTTTGAGCAGTATGTAAATACCAATTGCCATTTTTAGGTCTCGCCTAGCGATGCAGCGCATGCACTGCACACTCCTGGCATGATCTATTGTCGTCGCTTTAGTTTGTGAAGCGAGGGTGGAAGCTCCACTCATTCTTCTTATTGGCGCTCCTTAAAAATCCGTGCTTTCTATTAGAAGGGAAGCATGTTTTTTTCCCTCCCTGTCTTCGTTTGGCATGCCTGCCCGGACAGGGCATGTGTACGCGCCCAGACAGAAGCTATGCATGCGTATGCTGTACGAGCACAGAGCGCTGCTTTGCATTGCATTCTGCAGAGTTTCCCGGCCGTCTCCTGTAATTACAGCGTACGCGCACATGGCGCTTTCACTTTCTTTACTCCCACGCCTTGATTGGTAATGAACCAGAGAATTGAGCAAACCCTGCAGAACTTGAGTTGGGCCAACATATAAAAACGTTATTGTGGTTTGCACTATAATTTCAGTAAACACGGATGACAGTCGCCATGCGGAGAAGTGGAAAGGATTGCTGCACTCGTGCTTCTGAAAAGCTGCTCTTGAATCGAGCTCAGAGTGAACAGAGGACACATTCTTTCACAGGGAACCTCAAAGACCACAGACAGCCCACAGCAGATGTAACGCATCTTCATTTCTGCGCTGCTTGCAATATGCAACAGCCTTCATAGTCTCACGGTATACCAAAATCTATGGCTCTCCCCTTCACTCCACTGGTAACACCAAACTCATATTACAGACACACAGGGCACTTTTCAGCCTGGCACCGGCATGCCACGGGGCATACGACTAAGTCTGCGGAATGCAGGGTCTAAAGCCACAAGCCATACATAGGCATTTCTGCACGCGGCCCAATCTCAGACATGTGGAGCTGGAGAAAAGGACTGGAGGCCATACCAAAGGTCGAGTGTCACAGAGGGAACTCTGGAGGTAACGAGCCCCACAGAGGTCCCAGCGGGAACTTACCGTGCAACCCTGACTGTAACGAACTGTGCCCCCATCCTTCAGAAGTGAATGTGACACATTACATGCATGCATATGTCACCTCTCCTAGCCTGTCCCTCTCTCGTTTCTATGACTCTCTCTCATTTTCTCATTCTCTCTTTCTGTATGTATCTCTCTCTGTAGCTCCTTGGTTCACTTTCTACATTTTACTCTGTATGTTTCTATCTTCTCTCTGACTCTCTCTCTCTCTCTCTCTCTCTCCAACTTTGTCTCCCCCTTGCATCTGTCTGTCTCTTGCATTCCTTCTAAATCCCTCCTCTCTGTTTCTCTACACCCCTCTCTCGCCTTTCTGTTTCTCTTTCTCCGTTTGTCTCTACTTCTGTTTCTTTCCCTCTCGCTCCCTTTGCCTGCCTCCGTCTCCACTATCACACACGTTTTCTTTCTCTCGTTACCTGTCATTATTATTCCCTAATAGTCCCTGCCTATGCAAATACCCCAGTATATTTTCGAATTGCAATTGTTTGTTTAATAATTTCATACTGTTTGTATAGCATTTCATGTATCCACACATCTTTAACAAGCCAGAGTGATCGAAAAGTGCACGTGTTAAATACAACTGCATGCGAGTTAATGTGTTAAACTTGCTAGATTCTTGGCTGGTCTGAGCAATCAGTGTTTTGATAAGGGCGTTCACGTGCCTTTAGAACAGCCAGTTGATGGGTGGTGCTGTGCTCGCGCTGTGTTACACTCATCTGCTTCATTAATGGGATGAGGGTTTCTTGTGCCTGAAGAAGACCCCTTTGTGCTACTAAGTTCTGATCAGAAGCCCCACGCTCCACCCTTTTTCCTCACTCTCGTCCCCGTCAGTTTCGTAATCGATTCTTCCCCATCACATTAATGCTACTAAAACCGATCTCACTATAGGTCAAGGCGGGGCAAGAGATGGCCAGCACCAGCCCAAGATCACACAATTATAGGCGGGAGCAGCCAAGATGCAGCAGCAGAGGAGCTGCTACCAACTTCCCAGGTGCTCTTCCGCCTCCTGCACCCCCTCGGGAGGGGGCAACCCCTAGATGCCCGGCCCCACCTGAACAGCCAGCATCCAGCATGCACGGCACCAAAGAAGGCACTCAATTGATGGCTTGTAGCCTCTCCCTGTGCAGTTCAGCCTCCGCCATCCTGCAGGAAGCATGCACTAGGAGCAGTCTGAAAAAACACTGTTGTCCCCCAGGGAGACCGAGCTGAGGCTCCGGAGCGGCCAGCGGGCTCTGCTCTGTTGCTGTGGGAGTGAGCAGGTTGCGGGGGGTGCGTTCCTGCCCGCCGCCCAGCTGTGCTGCTGCTACCCGTAGCTGTCCACTGCCGCACAGGCCATGTGTGCACTGGAGGCCTCAGCCGGTGCGCTCCTCCTCTGGGGGTGATGGGTGGCGAGGCGGGCTCCCCACCGGGGGCTGTAGGAGTAGCCGGGAGCTGCAGGCACGAGCCAGAGATGGGGTGGGGTGTGAAACCCTGTGGTGGAGTGGCGGGGGAACAGAAGGCGGAATTCCGTAGTTAGGGTCTACCTAAGTGGCTAAGGCGGTCTGTTTTTATATCAGACATGCAGCAACTGCAAGCGGTTGAAGTAAGCAAAGCAGGGCGTGCCTGTCTTTCGTTCAGCAGGTGTAATGGCACCCGGACCAACTGCACCAGCTGCTTCAGTCGTAACAGATTATGACTGTATTTGCTACACCAACCCAGAGGATGAGGCACCCCTTGCTTGCATCATGGAGCCTGGACCCTGAGGCATATATATATATATATGCTATGAAGTTATCCCTTTCTCTCTCTTACACCCCATAATAAATGTATTTTAGGATAAATGGTTGTGTACAGGTGCTTTCAGTCAGTTATGGTGAGGTGTCTGTCTAATTTCACCAGGAATTTTCACACACACAGATGCAATGCAATAGGTCTTGCATTTACGTGAGTTTAACCTATTGGCATTGTAAATGACAATACCTTTTATTTATGTTTTAAAAACAAAAACAAAAATAAAAGGCATTGTTATTTGCATTGTCAATAGCTGAAACTTGCGTAAGTGTGAGACCTATTGCATTGCAAATGCTTGTTTGTAGTACTAGTCTGTCTCTGTTGTAGCATGTTGTCTCTTGAACTCTTTAGTGAATATTCAAACTCCATCTTAATTTGGCTAGTTCAGTGTCCTTTGTGCATTCAAGAAGGACCTGTGTATCCCTTGCCCTCACAGAAGAGTATATGTGATTGCACATGAGTGCATGGCTATTTTCCATCAGTCTTTTTGTCTGAATTGGATGGCAGCGTGCACTGTGTGAGTCCCCACACAGGGCAATAGGGACTATTTACATGCAGGTTGACTAATGACAATCTGACATCATAATGTATTGTATTGTATACGATATTTGTAGAGCGTAACTATCACCCAGCGGGTATCTTGGCGCTGTAGGACATGAATCCTCATCAGGCAATGGAGGGAGAAAGCAGGCGTAAACTAACAGTGCACTGTGCTTTGCTGTGACGACAAGGGGACACTCTGCATGTCTTTTTTTACCATATGTGAACAGATAATTAGGGAAAGAGGTTGACTATTCATCGCCAGCATCCTCAAATAACTTACTGCTAGCAGGGAAGTGATGGTTGCAGAATAGGCTCCCTTGATCAGCATCTTCCAACCAACACGATCACAATGCAATATATTAGTTGAGTAACAACACATGATATTCAGTAGGGATGAGACACTGAAAAACCATTTCACAGACCATCCTTAACTGTCTACAAGCAAATGGAAGCAGTCTTCAATCTGACCAGGGGCAGGTGAGAAGTTGGGTAGATTACTGCAATTGAAGTAGACACAAAATCTGAGACTACATGAGCAAATACATTTTCAGAACTAATGCACCTATTTGTCATTACAGATTCAAGGGACAACCAAAAGAACAACTTCCATCCCTGTGTAGCCTGTGCAATAAAGCAAAGCCCAAAATAGCAAAACATGAAAAAGATTGTTAAAAACTGTATAATAGTAGGAATATATACAAGGTTCACATTTTTAAAACCACCTGTGGACCACAGTTTCTCATCGAATTGAAGCTGTGTCGAGCTTTCCGTTTGGAAATCAAATGGTAATTAAGTAAATCCGAACTTCAAAAATTGGGGTATTTGAGTCTTGAAAAATGTTCAGTTTCATGACAAAGGCCTCAATAGTTATGTTGGTCCTGATGTGAAAAAAAAAATGTAAAAGTACGTTTGGAGATTTACTCTCCCACTTGACCTATCTGTAGCGTTTTTAAAAAAATCACAAAACTTCCCAGAAGTGTCTTGGAAGATGCGCCCCTCGTAGGTTGCCAAGCATATTCCTGGAAAATACAATTTCCACATTGAGTATGCAGCTGTGAAATTGCGCTTTTTTTCTCTGTTTATTTTTTTTCTCCACGGCAAAACATTTTTCCCTGTGGAAAGACCCTTTACCTTGCAATCCTCGAAGTCTGAAAAGTATTCAATTCCTTCTCCCACACTAGAAAGACTTCCTCCAGCCTGTGTCGGGTGTACTTATGTGAACATGCCCAAGATGGAAAAAGATCAGAGAGAAGATTATGTAAGCTCACATTTTTGTAGACATTTTGATATATACATAGAAGGCAAGCCACTACTTGATTTTGTGGTATTTAATCCTGCGTGGTGTTACAGAGCAGTGTTGTAATATTACACACAATTAAATGGATCTACACCTACAAAATCTCATTTTGTGCATACATTACAGTGTAATGCAAAGAGGATCAATGCTGCTATCATTTCGCGCTTTAGGGCACTTTAAAGTATATGCCGCATGAAAATGCCAAGTAACAACCTGGTTATGTGGACATACGTTTCTTCAACTCCGCTAGCACACGTGGGGCAACCCTTCTTGCAGTCAAAACTCTTTTTTAGGAGAGCTGAAAGCAGCCACCATAGCACCAAAGTGGACTGTACTTTCTTGTCTGAGCTGCCAAAGCCTGGCATACACTTTGGGGATGGTTGCATGACCACATTAGGCCCTTTTTGCTGACTTTTCTGCTGGGAGTATTTGTTGTCGCTAGTTGAGTGCTTTTAGTGATTTTTAGAAAAGGGAGTTTCTTTATATTGATTGCCAACCTCATTACTCTTCGCATTCAAGCAAAGTTAACTGCAATATTCAATATTCTCTTTTTTATAGCTGTCTATTTCGTTTTGATTAAAAATGCAGCAGGCAATGCCACTTTCAGTACCTTTTAGAATTAAGACTTTCCCCAACATTTATCGAAACAGAAACCCAGTTCAGGATGGCCCTGAACACCTGGATCTTTGGGTCCTCAGATGAACCCTGTCTATCACTCATATAATGCCCTCACCTGTCTACCTTGACTTTCTCACGCATAGCGCCAGCATGCTCCTTTCGGAGTGACAGCTCGTGCTTTATAAATACCTATTCAAATTCCAATGTATAAACTCTGTGCTAATTTAGTTTTTTCGTTGCACTATTAACCCCTTTACAGTGCTTTTCTTACGTCCCTATGAAAGGCTTGACTCACACATGAATATGATTAATTAACTGCTTCCGGGATAATTATTTATAAATTAAGACATAATTTAGTATCGTTCATAATTTAGTTAAACACTGACATGCCTTTTATTTATCTCTTTCTTCTACTACTAAACCTAATGTTTTTGCAGGCACTGCTTTTTGATTTGAAGGCACCGATGTGGGAATCTCTTTATGCGCATTACCAGTTTGTGACTCTTTTATTTGAAAAACAACTTCATGGAATCCCAAGAATCTATGTTTTATAAACTGTAGCATAATTTATAAGGCCATTCCTAAAAGAATGTATCAAGACCTGGAGTAACTGTGTGTTCGCATATGTGGAGGTACATACATAGTCAACATTCCATTCAGTTATTCCGCTGACCTTCATACTACACAACTGGTGGTCAAGGTATTAATAGTTTTCATCAGAATAACGTCATTAGAGATTGTTGACATTTCTATATATAATATACCTTTATTCTACTTTTTAAAGTTCAATTTTGGTCCATAATGCATACATTCAGAATGCATTTCAATGAGGAATGTTGAGCATACATTAAATTGCAATGTCGTCGAGGAAGTTCAGTTTGAAGGTCATATATGTGCATATCACAAATAGTTGCACTGTCTTAACATCAAACTAAACCTCTTATTAAAGAAGGTGCTCTGCCCTTTAGGGTGTATAGTTCTATTTGAGAGCTTTTTCTTGAAACATTGGAGAGTTGAATTTGGCAAAGAAAAAAAAGCACCATACCACCACCATGAGCTGAAACCATGGTGTGCTGGTAGACAGGAATAATACATGTATGTGTTTTGATGGTTCCGCCTTTGAATCTACATGACTAGCTCTTTCTCGGTGTGTATACAAGGAAGCACTTTGTGACACTATATAGTATGAGATTTACAACTCAACCAATGAATGAATGATTTCTACATTAACTCCTGCAACTGTGCATCATATTTCTGCAGTGTTGTGAAATTGATTATCTCATCACTGACAGCTTTACTTTGAATCCCCTCCAGACCCACCTTAATTGCCTTTATCTTACAGGGGTCAGTCTCAAGGTTTGGGACCATGTCTACATTATCTTACCCATCCATGCACCTAACAACTGGGTGAACTTTTAAGTCGTCCTATTTTCCATGTCATAACTGATAGTGAAACTACAGCTTGCCCAACGGTGTTCAAGAACCAAGTTTCAAGTACTGGCAACAAAGCTTGCTGCGTTGCTTTTGGCAAAGCATCATAAATGAAGGATTTTTCCATTGTCATGTCTTTGGTGTCAAGTTGACATGCTGCAACTTTTTCGGAATGCAAACAACCCATGCATTACAGTTGCCTACTACGGACACCCTATTTTTTGCATCTTCCTCTTGGCGAATAAGGTCTCCCAGTTTGATCTAACTTGCAATCAAAATGAAACAAGCTACTGTTTTTAAAAAAAAAAACACACACAAAAAAATCTGAATATTTCTTAAAGCCACTAAAGTATCTTCATTGACAGTATCCTAACTTAACAGTGTGTGCCGATTACTCAAAGCGATATGGGCAGGACCTGGTAGACTAGTGTCACAGTAGTGTTGACGAATATCAGGTTGCCTGCAGTGTAATGACTTTGTAGCCAGGAACCCTGCTTTATCGCTTTGTATAGTTATGAAAGTAGTTTAAAGCTTGAATAACATAAAATAACATAATATAATGTTATTTATGTTATTTCCCACGTGAAGAACTCCTGTAAACCTTGCAGTATTGAAACTCAGTGAACAAGGCATCTTAGACAAGCTGAAAAACAAATGGTGGTACGATAAGGGTGAATGTGGAGCCAAGGACTCCGGAAGTAAGGTCAGTCGCAGCAGGTCTTTTTGTACTGATTAGAAATCACATTTTGACCCACTGTTCATACATATCTATACATACATGCACACTAATATAACTTTCCAGAAATTGTAAAATTCTCAGTTATACTAGAAAATAATGCAAAAGCATTATATCACATCAGTCCTCTTCTTTACGGAAGTCAAGGATTTGGGTGGGGCCAATAGCATTAAAATATATATTATGTCATCACAAACCATTTTCTGTGAATTTTAAAGTGGTTAACACTTGTATACACCCTTACATTACATATGTATTAGTGCATACTTTAATGCTGAGCTTCTGTAGTACATATTTCATCATTGTATCAGAAGTATAGTATTACTATTAATACATGAGTAAATCCAACTTCTGTTTAGTGGATCTTAAATTTAGCCACATGCTTTCATGGGTGTATAACATTTCTTCAGGGAAACATCCCATTACAAACCATGACAACATGAATTCTTTTCAAAAAGCAATATTTTCTTTTATGATTTCTCTCTGATTTATTCCTCTACATACTGTTTAAATTTCATTTTATTGTGTGTAATAGTAATTTGTAGCTAATGGTAGGCCCTCTCCTTTTTACAAGGTAGCAATATAACGCATGCACTGAAAACATACCTTGAGAATGGAATGGAATATTCATGAATGCAAATGCATGCTATTGCTACAGTACACTTGTACTGTGTAGAGTGATATATTAAGTTACTATCATTATAAAGCCAACCAATGAGCAACATCCATTTCATAAACAGGAACAAAAATATGATGGCACCAAACAGACATTTCTAGTGAATTTCTAACTTCCCTGCTGACTTTACAACTGCCTACCAGTAAAGCAGACATATAGAGCCAGATTAAAAGTGCTGCTGAAGGTGTTGATGTCTTTTCTATCCTTGCAAATTCGCCCCCATGTGCCAAACCATAAGCACATTTTGTCAATAGCAGAGACCAAAGGAGTAGGCACTCCGCCATACTATTCCTGTTTTTTTTTTACTTCTGTCCAACCAGTAAAAAATAAATGTATGATCAACCCTTAATAATCCTCTGTCCAGTCATTGGAACGGCCTCACATTTACAACCCTTATCACTAGAAGTATTAAACATTTCGTGTTTACATATATGCTCACGAGGAAAGACCTACACCCATTTTTAAAAATAATGTCCAGTCTCCCTCCCGAACATCACCTGTGCAGCACCACTCCTTTTACAACACTTTTTCTATAGACCATTTTGGTCTCCAGACCTAAGAGGGATTTCACACTAGATTATTGGTATCTGAACTTATGAATGTAATTGCTGAATTTGCCTGTTACATTCAGTCTCTACCTCCTACTCATGGAGTTTTCAGAGTCAGCCACAGTTCTTCCAGTTAAACTACCACTGCTTTTAGAATTTCATAGATCATATAAAGTCTCAAAAGACATTAAGCTACTCACTTAAATTTAACTCAACTTTGATCTACACCTACAAAATGTAATACAATAGAAACATATTGATTTCTATGTGCTGTCCACAGCACATTCACCTTATTGTTTCATCGCTACAGATATGTTGACTCAGTCTCAACTGAAGATTCCTTCTATCAATTGTTTATAATATCTAAAAAGACAAAGCAAGCAACATAAAACATACAACCCAGCACTGGCCACAAAAGACATGATGTGTTAGTTGTCCTGAACACCAGACAGCTATAAAGACATCCCCATATTGTTATCATAGATATTCTACCAGAAATTTAAAAGATAAACATTACATTAGAAGTGAGGCCCATCCATTGATATTAAACATTAAAATGTATAGATTTATCACTAATTTGCATGAATGCCTATATAATATTGTACTGTTACTTTATAAAGTTGAGAATTTACCTTTTTTCTAGTATTTCATAGGGAGTCTGAATACAGACTTTCCAGATTTTGGACGTCAGGGTTCCTTTTATTGGGGTTAAGATAAAACACTCTGGGGCATGATTAGTTTGACTACATTACTAGCCATTAGAATAGGGAAATGTGTTATTCTTCTTCTCTGCCTCTACCAAGTGAAACTAATCAGCGTGTCGATTTTTCACAGGACAAGACCAGTGCTCTAAGTCTGAGCAATGTAGCTGGAGTGTTTTACATTCTTGTCGGAGGGCTGGGCCTCGCCATGATGGTTGCTTTAATAGAATTCTGTTACAAGTCACGAGCAGAAACGAAAAGAATGAAACTCACAAAAAATTCACAAAACTTTAAACCTGCTCCTCCCACCAATACACAGAACTACGCAACGTACCGGGAAGGCTACAACGTGTACGGAACAGAAAGTGTCAAAATATAGGGGTAAGATTAAGGTCTAATAAGTTATATTATGTGTTGATGATCCTAATTTTGAATGAATTTAAAGATTGCCTAAATTTAGACAATTAACACTTGATCACCAGATAAACGCTAATGAACAATGATTTAATGTAATCATTTATGAATATCAACTCTATCTACAATGTCATCTACATTGCCCATCTTTTGTAATGAATAATGCCTTCAAGATGTGTGCTCATCTTAAAATCTATAACAAGATGTCATTCCTTAGGGCAAAGAAACATATTTCATGTACCACCTTCTCTAATCATATTTGAAGATTCAAACTTTGGTGCCGATTACGATGTCAGTTGCAAAGGCTCCAAAAGGGATTTGGATTCTTCAATCCGATTCGGACCTATGTTTCCGCCTGAATCAGATACATTCCTGACCGACCTATTACGAGGCAAGCAAACCATTTGGGCTGTCCAATTTTGTTCTGGTCGGCATTCGGACAGCCTGAGTCGTTCAGAGCCGAATCGTACAGCTCTATATACGCGGTGTCCGACGAGGGATTACGATGTCAGATTCTGACAGCCTTTACGAATTGGTCTTCCCCACACAAAACGGCTTTTGGAATCTTTGAGGGGCATATAGCAGGCCCCCCGTTACCCGTAGGCCTCCAGTTGGGGACCGTGGGGGTACAAAGGTAACCCCTCTTTCCAACCGTGCACAGTGTGAGGCACCAGGAGGTACGCCTCACCATCCCATTTGTCAATGGGAGCCTGTGTTCTCGTTCGAAACACAGGCTCCAGTTGAAGTCAATGTGAGTCTGACCGAACGATGTTCTGAAGCATCGTAAACGGTCAGACTCCCCAAAACCTAGTCAATGGAAACGATTCAGAGACCGAGTCGGTCGGAAGAGTTTCTGACCGGCATTGTAATCAGCCCCTTTGCGTGGAAAGTGGGGCTATGGTATTATTAGTATTATAGTTACTCTCATCTTAGTTGTGATAACACTCCCAGGGGCTTAAGCCACTGGAAACCCTATTTAGGTAACCTGAATGTTATGATGAGGAATGTGACTGCAATAAGCATTTGTCTTTCATAGTCTTATCTCACTGTCTGCATGAGCATAATATTAGATGTCCATGTCATTATCTCTCAGCATTTTCTGGACAGGAGAAATAGCAACTAATACTTTTATTCAGTAAAACCTAGACTAAGATATTAGTGTTTTGATGGATTCACTTGAAAAGGCAATGTCTAAACTAAGACTGTATTGCAACTCAGTCTTAAAAGAGTGATCATATTAGATTATTTTCTTGAAGCACTTCATTGGTGCTATTCAAATCAAAGTGCCAACTTTCTAGCAGGTACATTCCTTGTCAAAAGAACCTTAAGAACGAGTGCTATATTTGGTAAAAGTAGGGGCGGAGATTTACATTTATGTAACCTCTTGAAATTTAGCAGTTTACTTAGTACCATGCTGGCTTGTTCCTTGTTGATATCTTGCAAATTCCCAAATCACGTACGTGTGTGGGCATTCAAATACGAGATACATTACTATCAATAACACTGCATGGTTGCAATATCTTTTAAGACATTATTAGTGCCTTCCTCAAATGGCCGTAAAAGGTCTAAATATAAGCTATTAAAGGTCAGAATGGTCCTGAAAATCTTAGCTTCCGTAAACCATGGTAACCATAAAGCACAGTATTAAAGTGAAGTTTAAAGGCCTCCAGTATCTAAATGGTTGTAATGTCTTTATTTATGTGCAATTTGAACTCATGCAATGCATTGTTAATGGACTAGTCCACCATATGACACGTAAATTACCTTTAACCTGCATTCCGCTTTTAAAATAAGAACAATTTTCAAAGTGAATTTAACATTCAATATAAAATTAGGATTGTCAAGCCCTCAAACATTAAAATTCAGTCAGGATATTTTAGAAAAATTAACAATATGAAGACAATCTGAAACTAAATTTCATTATATGAAAAATGTATCCACATATATTCATTGTGGTTACCTGAAAACCTGACTGACTTTTACTCTTCAAAGGGACAAAGAGTGTGGTCACAGTTAAAAATGTAATGTGCCTATGTACCACAAAGATTTTATTCATACAGTTTGTTGTACGTATACATTCCCTATTCCACTTACCTGTCTTCTCTCCCAGAGTTGCCCAAAGAGCATGATAAGGAAACATTACCATTTTCTATGACTGAGCCTGAAAGAAAGAATTACAGTTCAGTGTGGAATCTCTGGCTTCTGGTTAAGTTCCATACCATTGTAATACTTTTGCTAAAGAAAGTAATGCATATCCTAATGTTTGCCATTTTCTCTTACAGACTACTAGAAAAGGAAGGCATGCAGCAGGCGGAGCAAGTGAACATGTGTCTTCTAACTAGACCCTGACCACTCGAGGAAGTAATACTCTCTCCTTGGGGTCGGACATTAAAAAGAAATTGCTGATGGTGCAATGAACTCTTATGAGGAAGAACTGAATTCTTTTTCCTTCAGTGCCTTATGGAAAACATTCTGAGACTCACAACAATGCAAAACCATCACTGAAATATTCTTGCTTTGCTCAAAAAAATGGGAACATGGCAAAAGACGGAGATCCTTGTATGTGAAAATATCCTTGTAAAGAAATCAGTTCAACAAAAGCCATTATTTGATACCACTGCACAGTTAAAGAACGTTCAAAGTCCAAAATAATTTCCTTGTTTTAGAAGTATTACCACATCAGGAATCTACTCCTCTACCACAACACTCCACGTATCTACAAAGTTTTATTTGGTTGGTATACCTCATCCATAATAAATACTCCTCGGGTTTTATTATTACCTCTCTAAACCTTTTGCTTATATTTTATTGTCCCATTCCATACAAGAAATGTTCTTTATCAATGAGCACTGAATGTAAAGACGTAATGGAAATATGTCATTCAAAAATCCTCTGGCTTCCAGAATAGCTAATTTATAACCATTGTGATTGCACCAATGCTATGCTTTAAATGCACTCCTTAGGAAATCAAAGATTAATTATGGCCAGTGACTTTGCATAGTCATTAACTTGGTACAATGGGTTCCTATGTTGTATATGGCATTTAGTGCCAGAGGCCAAACAAAGAGTATGGTGGGGTCATACAGGCACTTTTAGAATCGCTTTCATCAGAACTGCTGTCTCATGGTATAATATGTCTCTCAATCAACTGTGAACTTTACAATGCATAAAGGAAAGAGCAGTAGTTCTCAATGCGTTTCTACAGTTCCAGATAGTGTTGAAAAGACCGAATATTGTTATTGTTTGTACTGTTATTCCACATGCTTCAAGCTTAATATCAAAGAATATTAGCATCTTGTTTCCTAATTTCTAAAAACTAAATCGTATAGGTGTACCTCAGCGCATAAAGATACATATTCAGAAGTGTGCATCTACAATTGCTCAGATCTGAAAAATGTCTTTCCTTTTACTGCTACATAAATAGCATATAACGTTGATACACTTCCAGGTCAGCTTTGTACCGCTCTAAATGCGTCATACCATATAAGCTATTGTTAGCTTTTAACAGACAAGAATTTTCATAGCACAAACAAAAACAATGGAACACAGTCTCCTCTCTTTCAAGGTACTGTGTCAATGTTCCCTGTCACAGAATTAATTGTGATTTGAGGTTTTTGAAGCATTTGAGAACTGTTTCAATTTTGTATCATGATTTGAAGATTTTGGAAGCACTACTGTGGTCCAGAGAAGCCTGTCCTGCCCTTAACAAAGTCTTAGACCAGAATAGCACAACTTGAAGTAGACATATATGGTGGAAGTTCTCCTAAGAGAAATGTCTAAACAGTAATGAAGTGTACCTACCTTTCTTCCTAAAAAAAAGTATAATTATACAAATGGAATTGTTTTTGTTTGATGAAATGAGACAGAGGATAAAGTAAATAAACAGAAACACTCAAATTTGTGCAACACCTATAGTACGTTTGCTTTGCAAGATTTTTTATTGGCTTGCCTTCAACGTGACAACATTTGCTTTCTGCAGTTCATTAGAGGTGTGCTTCTACCAGGGCACCTAGTGGGCATTCATTGGGGCGTTCGGATACTAGAAATTGATGTAGTCACGTCCTTGGGCACTGAGGCACCTAGTTTACATGGGATACAAGTAGATCTTTCTATTAAAATATAATAAAGTAGAGTCTTCTTAACAAAATCATTTTCAAGTAAATGTGATATAATCTTTCATTCCAAAAACGTCATGCCTCTTTACAAGAGAAAAACTTACTTTTAAAAGAGTACAGAACATGAAACTGTGATTTTGAATTTCTCAACGCTATGATATCCCAGTAAGGGAAGCTAAAGCTGTGTAATTTAAAAGTTGTATTAAAAATTTTAAAAAAATAAACAAAAGAAACATTTTCTTAGATGCTGTATAAAAAGAAATGTATGTTTATCGAATGAAAAACAATTTTTACGAGTGGAAGCTTCACAAAGGTGGAGATGTTTGGTAATTGGTTTGTTTTATTTTCTAAAAACCTGCATGTAAAAAATGTTGATTGCTTACATATTTCTGCCACTAACTTCAAGCGATCGAAGTTCAGCAGTAGTCACTTCAGGACTTTTTTGTATCTATGTTTTTTGTTAATTTTTCTTTTGGTAAAAATGCACTTCAGTGAACAGAAACAAATGGCAAGCAAACTAATGGCTGTAAAAGATTAAATCTGCATGTGTGGGCATATAAATTAATTAACCTCATTTTAATGAGGTATTGTACAAAGAGTTTTAATACATTTTTGTAAATAAAACTGTAAAGCAAAAAATTGCATTCCTGAGCATTTGAGCCAATGTTTCTTGTGTAGGAATTACTAATGCATAGCAATGCATATATTTATACAGAGCCTGTGCTTTACTTGGGAGTACACATTAGTTGAGAAAAGAGTCAGAACCGGCAAGGATGACACTATACAGGTTTCATGACATGTAGTGCTCTGTTTCAGTGCTGTGAACCTCATATAATAGAGAGAGAAATCCCTAAAAACTACGGGTTGCCTAAAAAAACAGACCTGCATTAAATCTTAAACACTTTCAAAGTGCCTTTATCCTGTACAAATAGAGTAGCTGTCACTACAGACGAAGGATTTTGATAGATCTGGTTTTAGCCTAGGAGAGATGACACTTACTGAATGTACTACTCTAAGTTTCTATTAAAAAATTGTTGAACGAGAATCAGAGTTATATAAGCCTTCGGCTTTTCTCAATTAAACAAGCACAACTATTCTTGTGGTGGCAGTGCTAGAAGTACTTATTTTTAATATCATCACAAAATAACCAGTTCAGCACACATTTTCAAAGCATGAAGCTCCGATTTGTCGTGTATTTTTAGTTGAAGACCCACGCAACAGAATGTACTTCACGCCCTCTCTATTTCAATAGAATCCAAAGAGCCCCAAGTCCACATTACACCTGTGCCACATGCCCCCACATTGTACCTTTATGATTTGTGAGAAAACTATGTTGCACCAGATCATGCCCGCAAGGCAACATTAATTGCCCATTAAAACTACACTCATTCTAGATGAGAGCCCTCCAAAAAGGCATGATCAAGTTCTATTTATAGTACATGTGGTAGTCTGTAGCACTATTGGAAGACCTACAGGCACGAGAACTCAATATGACTCTCCATAACACCCAGGTTGGACAGACACCCAGCTGCTGGATTGAGAGAACACTCTTCACCATCTGTTTCATATTGATGCTCACTTTCCTCCTTTCAAAACATGAAACAATCATTAATCAATCGTGGTATAAATCATATCAAACCTTTCTACAATATCTCCTTCACAAGTATCTACATCATTTTTTCCCAAAAGTAGTTCTTTATTAAAGTTTTGAACATAATGAATACAGTATCGACATTTAAGGGTGCCAGGAATGAACAATCAGTACAGGTAACATGTCTTGGAACCACAAGTTGCCAACCCCCTAAAAGTAAAAGAAAAAATATGACACGTCACATATACATGAAAAGTAGCTAGACAGATAGGCCTCAGAACAGAACCAAAGCAGTCCCTAAACAGGTCAGAGAGTGAAGCAGCCACATGTAATGACTGGCTAGGACCCTTATAGGAAGTTGAGTGCACAGAAATGAGAGTAAAAACATGGCAACAAGTCCCAAACATGGGGAAAAACCGATAATGTCTGTGGAGTGAGGATCACCCATTAGTGCCTAGTTAGGGAACGGTATTTGTTTTGTAGTGGGGAAGGGAAACTGACAACCTGCCAGGCTGGCACGAGGGCGGCCCTGGGAGGAAAATGAAAAACAAAAAACCTAAGTATAACAGCAGAGAGTGTGGGTAATAAGCAGCAGGGACGGGGACACAGTCCTATAATCCAAAGCAGAGTAAGCAGCTATAGAAAGAGTGCATCCACCATTAGACTCCCAACATGGCAAGAGGTGCCAGACAGGAAACAGCCAGTCTAAGGGTGGATCTCGCATCCATCCAAACCGACAAACTGTCAGGTACGTATCCGAAAGATCCTGAAAATGCGTAGCCCCACGTTGTAGGGGGAGCAAACACCACGCTGTTTTCTTAGCAGAGGCTCATTTAAGAAGCTCCTTTAACCAGAGTCACACAGAAAGTGCCACCACAGACTTTCACTCCATGGCTATGCAGCGCTTCAGGAGGACGAACACCAAGTCGACAAACCTAGCAGCATATTTGATCCTATATATACTAGCGCCCAAAGCCAGGTGGCAATGGAGGGGATCAAACTGTAAGGTTCGGCCCATGATGTCAGACAGGGTCTGGAAGGCCTCTTTCCAATGGCTTTCAATCTCCGGGTAGGCCCTCGCCATATGATAAAAGTTGGACTCTAGGCAGGGGCATCAGGGGCATTTTGGAATCATACCCGGGAAGATGTGATTGAGTAGCAAAGGAGTCAGATATATTTGATGCACATAATTGAACTGGGTATATTTCAGACAGGAGTTTCTTGAAACACCCCATACTTGCTCCAACACGCTGGACCATTGTCCGTCCACAAGATTCTGGCCAAGAGGCAGAGCCTACTTATCCCTCAAAACATAGAGGGATTGAATGCGAGGTTCCAACAACCCGTTGCAAAGTAGTGTTACCACATGCATACCCAACCGTGCTCCAACAATAACTGTAATGCTGGACATGTGATAGGGTTGGTATGCTCAGGCCCCCACACAACTCCTATTTCTGCCACCAGAGCACTGTAAGTCAAAAAACTGGCCCTCATGAATGTCGTAGCACCCCCTGAGGTCTTGAAAGGGAATCAGGAGTTACTGCTCATACAGGTACCCCAGTGTGAGAACATCCGCTTCAGGTCAAGTGCCAGTGTTCTGAGGTTTCACCACCTCATAAAACACTTAAAGCGTCCACAGCAGCAGAGTGGCCGATATGGCACTGGGTCAAGCCATGGGGTCACATATTTGTCCCAACAATGCTTAGCCGCTCTAGCAAAGCATTCCATCCTCGGGATGCCATGCCAGGGGTCCATAAGGCAGTACAGGATGCCCAGGCCCTCTAAGTCTTAGATGACAAAAGCCCTCTCAATGGGGGGCGTCCATCGCCAGCCACTACAGAGGCCATTGTAACTGTTCACAGCATAGTAGAGCACATAGTGAAGTGCTCCCATGCTCCCCTTTTCCAGTGGGGCAAACAACTTATGTACAGCCACTCTTTTCCTCCCCATACCCCATATCAAATCAGAGAGCAGTGTTTTCAGTTTCAGCAAAAAAGTACTGGGTGAGGAGGACTGGTAAGGCTGAAAAATGATAAACACTTAGGGCAATACCAGCATTTTTCAATGGAGACTCTGCTCATTGGCGAGAACAGTAAGGAGTTCCAGAACATCAGGGAACAACGCACACCTGGCAAAGCCTTACCCAGATTACCATCAATCAGACCACTCCGTATGGTATACATCTACCCTGAAGTAACTGAAGGTGGCATACCAAAGTGGCATGGACCCTCCTGCTATGACTCAGGGAATCTACACAAGGGCAAAAGTCAGGACTTAGCCCAGTTCAACCTCAAAGCAGAATCTCCACAAAAAGTATCCATTGCCTCCAACACCCTACACAGTCCACAATTTAGGAGTAATGTCAACCAAGGTGTGTGCCTGCTCCCCCTACAGTGAGGACACAGTCGACCGGGTGAGCCCATTGTGTGGCTGTGGGAAGACTCCAGTTCAGCAATCGCCAGAGCCCGTTCCCTCATAGCCTGCTCCTCCATAGACCTGCCCCTGGGGCAGCCATTTCACTGTTGATGGGGCTGCATCTGGCGTCCACCACCAAGACCTCCCGGGTCTCGTGGTGGTTGCAAAAACTACAATTGATGGACAGAATGCAGAACAATGTCATACATTCACCCCACTACAGAGATCTGTGCCTAAATCAATAGTTTTTTTGCTCCCCATGCAATTCCAGTTTCAACCCAGCCATACGCAAATCAGTCTTGACCCAGCGCCCAATGGGAACAGTTCAGCCCGAACTGCCAGGCTAGGTCCTCCCTGGACTGGAAACAAGGATCCCAGTATCGGTTTCGGGTTTCACCCCTCATCAGCCAGGATAGCTTGACTCCATTGGCATGGAGAGCACAGGATCACATCTGGGCATACCCGTCCCACTCGTGGTGACAAATGCAAAAACAACAATTGATAGACAGATGCAGAACAATGTCATACATTCACCCCAGTACAGCAATCTGGGCCTAAATCCATTATTTTTTAGCTCCCCATGCCATCCCAGTTTGATGTGGTGGTGGCAGGAACCTCTTGTACATATAGTTCCAGAATCCATGACTCACAGTTTGGCTGGTAACATAAGGGAGTAGCACGATCCCATTTGTTGAAGATGTCGCTTGATCATCATAAATGATCCCCACTGGGTCTGCATTTAGGCCAACTAATCCAAAAAGATATTCACAGGGCTGTTCTCCACCTGCCAGAGGTCCTTTATGGGGGCAACCTGTGGGATGACAATGCTGTCCTGATAATTGAAGAGCCAATCCACCACCAGCCAAGATGAGGCCCCCGAAGGTGGCAGTCTATCGGGGACCCTGTGGTCATGCTCCGCTGAGAAGAAAGTGTCTCTCGTCCCCTCAAGCATAGTATTAAGCAGCCAGTTTTCAAGAAAAGGGTCCATGTTGAGCCATGGGCTTCCTCTGGGTGCCCCGCTATGTGGGTATTATTGCGCCTTGAGCGACTCTTGCATCATTTGCCCAGCTGCACAGCAGTGTCACCTCTTCCTGAAGTCGGGATTGCATGTCCACCATCGAGGGGCGCAAGTCAGCCAATGCAGATTCCTTAGGTTCCACCCTCTCTCTCAACTTGGCCCGGACAGCTCTCAGCAGGCTCATTTCAATCCTTAAGGCATCCATCTTCGGGTCCAACATAGCCTTCACTTCCCTAAAGGTCCCTAAAAGCTCAATAAACCTGTCTGCAGATGAGAGCCTACCAGCTGACCCAGTGGTAAATGCAGCCCCCTGCGCAGTGGCATCTGATGGGGGTAGTATGCACCCCCCAATCTCAGGGCCCCCCTTCAAACAGTGTTGCTTGGCCATGCTGGAGGAAGTAGGTACCAGCATGCAGAGCAACACAGGCCAACAAGGTGTCCAAACAAGGTGGAATACCCTGGTGTGTACAGCATATGTAACAGTAGTCACAGGCCCTGGAAGTCTCCATCATTCAAGAATGCCCTGTGCCCCTTGATAAGGAGTGCATGGACACTAGCACGGTCTGCCATCCATGATGCCAGGGGAATCACCAAGGTGCCCAACACAACACGTGCACCCCACTGCAGTGGGGAGGACGCCATCCATCCTCTCCAGCAAAGGGGGCAATTCAGGCTGATTCTGTGAGTCCCAATGCAACAGGAGCCTGACAGCCCATGGCCGACCATGTGGGCTAAGTTCAAAAGGGGAAGGGACTCTGAAGTCTCTGTGTGGCACGTGGACAAGCGGCATGGTGATCGGGCCCAAAGCATAAAAAGATGCAACCCACTCAGACAGGTTGGGTGCCATCCATCCTCTCCATCAAGGGGCAGTGCGGGCTGGCACTGTGGAACCCACTTTGAGAGGGGTTTGGCGGCGCTGGGCCGACCTCTCGGGCCAAGTCCAGAAGAAGGAGGGCCCCCAAAGTCTCTGAATGCGCCTCAGGTAAGCAGCATTGCATGGGGGCCCAAAACAGCTTGTCCACGTACCCATGCAAGAAAGAATACACGGCCATGTCTGTCACTGGCCTTTCGATCTGGGTCTAACACCACCGCTAACATGGCCAAATTGCATGATTACATGAGGCCCCGGGGGCGGCCTGGCGGAGGACGCCAGTGAACCCACAGGAATTTCTCACGGTCACTGCCCCAGACTGGTCCCTGTTGCAGTGAAAATCTCCTTGGTGACCCCTGCAAAGATCAAGTAGGGGTTGCCGATGTCCAGGATGATGTCGAGCGGACCATCCTTCCAATCTGCCATCTTGGCCAGGCCTCGCCACAAGTATCTACTTCCTTATCATACGATGAAAATACTCCTTACAGTCTTTGGGGCTGTAATAAAAGGCATTTACACATCTGCGTTATACCTAGGTCTTCAAATACCTGTGTTTATGAGTGTAAATTCATAGTTTGTGTTCATGCAATGTAATTGGGCATAAAAGTCTACATCAGTATGGTGAAGTATGTTATTTAGCAAATCTTCTCCAAGGGTTATATTGTGGGTGTTCCGGGACAGGATAGGCTGCCTATTTAGAATTAGATGCCCATAAATGTGTGAGTTTGCGGATATTCACAAGCTCTTCACAGGCACATTCCCACAGTGGATACGATTGGAGAATTAGTCAACCCTAAGGCAGTGTCAGTTTTTAACAACAGTAAACGATAATCTACCCCTTATCTAGTTATTTATACAGTTCTGTAAGGAATCAAAAATAAACAATGTCTCACAGAAATATAGTTTACTTCATTTATTATCAAAATATTTTTTCTTTTTTTATAAATAATCTCATCACAAAAATATATATAATAAATGTTACATTAAATATTTCTGAATGAAATTCATACAATACCCTAATCCTGTAGAGAAAGAACCATACAAATTCAGTATGTCTCGACAGATAACATGAGAAAAACATGAGAAAAACATATACTGTGAAAAAATACATAAAACAGTTTCACAATAAACTCCAAAAAAGAACACAATTACAAATTACACACAATATACAGAAACAACGAAGATGCGCAGACACGCTTTTTGGGGGTACCGTGTACTTTACACCATCCTTCATCAGGGTGTAAAGTTCATAATTTCATTCAGTGCAGATGAGCCATCTGTCATCATGGATATATTAAAAACGGGCTCTACAAATGTAATATGCTATATTTGTGACAATCCTAATGTGGCTAACCCTTTGCACTCGCGTACACCAAGAAATGAAAGTGACGCTCCATGTTCTGCATGATTGGAACAGTTTTTGATAGTTGACACAAAATTGGGCCCGAAAGTAACAACCTCAGATGGCATAGCATGCCTTAGTTACTCAACCTGCTCACTTAGAAATTCAGAGTTATCTCTTTGAATGATATTACCCTTCTTGGACCTTGGCTCCAATAGGATTACTCGTCCACACATGGCATTGATGAGGATATTTAGGACATAATTACGTTCCTCTGTTATCGCAGAATAAAGTAATTTTAAGCTGTTCGATCACAAAGAGCATCTGCAACAGTTGGAATAATGCGGCAAAAGTTGTAAGAGATGGTGCCTTATGCAGCAACATCAGATGGGACAAGCCTTTTAGATTAAGTGTTGCATAATAACAATCACTCTCCAAATCACACAGAGTAACTAGCAGTTCCTGGGTACCTCACTTTACACTTGGATTTTTTGAATGGCTCAAAATAGTAAAGTTAACCAAAAGTGTAATTTACTCAGAATTCTAAGTTATCTTTCGTTACTCTGAAATGTACTGTGAATCATGCCTTAAATGTACTGGACATTGGTGTCAAATTCATACAGTTTCTTGGGTTGTGCAATATTTCACGTTATTAGTATCTTGGAAACAGACATATTTCCCCTCAAGTGTCCCTTTATCATTCTGCCACATACCATCCACCATCCATTGCTATTTAAGCAGATTACAAATCGTGCTATGCCCCAAAATAAATCCTCCCCAACGTTTTTTCCAGAGACCATCAATGGCGCAATAATTTTCTAAATCGATATTGCTTGCTGAAAGTATGCATTTTATCTGCGTGGTAGACATTCGGTAAGTTCTAAGAAAAACAATGTACAACAATTGGATCCCTGAGGAGCTAATTAAAAAAAGTAATTCTCAAACTCACAAATTGCTGCCAATACTCGTGGTGATGCTACATGCAGGTCGATAGTTTCTGCCAGTAACTGTGTGCCTTGCCATAACAGCGCTGGCAGCAACAAAGAACAATTCTTAGGATATTTTTGTAATTTTTAGGTCCATCATCGTTTTCTTAGCAGCTATTTTGACCTCTGAAGACCTTAAGTGGGGGATAATACATATTAGCATTTTGTTACGACGCTGTACTCTGTATCCTTTAGTCTTTATTCAGCTCAGGTACACACCACCAACAACAGCAGCCTGCCAGTATGCTCCCAGTTGCCAACTGACTTTACATAGAACATCACACCATGGAGACCCTGGACATTCCTGGCATGAGCTGCTACATATGCTTAAAAGGAACACGCACCTAGACGTAACTACAACACATCCCTCTTACATGCCAGTGCAAAGAAGAAAACAAGTTATAATATGCAATAAGAAGATTGCTACACACACAGAATAAAGCAACACTAAAACACTTCCTAAAAACAGAAGAAATATGAAAACACAACATTAAAAAATATATTATACACAGTGTCTAAGAAACACCTGCAAGCAGGCACTAATTCATGACATAGGCTCAGATGCATCAAGCTAAAAAACGCTCGCAAAGGGGCAGATTCTCAGAATCTGCCCATTTGCGACCGGTATTTTTGCATTTGGGATGCATCATTCCAAATGCAAAAATCGCAATTTAAGAAATCGCAAAATTGCAATTACTTAAATTGTCTTTGCATTTAAGGAATCTCATATTGAGATTCCTTAAATGCAATGCATTAAAGTAAAAAAAAATTGCGATTTCGCTAATAGGGGGCGCAAATTACCATGAAGTTGAACTTCATGGTAATTTGCAAAAACTTTGAAAAGTTAAATTTTACAAACAGACATGCCCTTAGGGCATGTGTGTGTGCAAGATGTACCCATATGCAGATTTCAGGTGTGCAACAGGGTGTCCTTTGCCACCCTGGCACCCTTGAAATTGCAATCTCAATTTGCGATTCTCTAATTGAGAATCACAAATTGAGATTGTCTTCCCATTAATTCCTATGGGCCTCTAGGCCCATAGGAATGAATGGGGAGGTATTCCTTAATTGCGACTAGCAAATTGCGAGTCGCATTTAAGGAATTTTAAGAAATCGCTATTTTTTAAGCGAGTTCTTCATGCACGGCATTTTGCTATCCCTTATTAGCGAATCCTTATTTTCCGCTAATAAGGAATCGCAAAATGAATGCTTGATGCATCTGGGGGATAGTCCCTGAAATGTTCAGCTGCTTTCCTAGGTCTCATTGGAGTATTTCTCCTGAAAGAGTCATAAGACAAACTAGTTTCCCTCTCATGCATCCATGTTCCTGATGAGATCATATCATCCTTTTCTTCTGGCAATCTGTTGCCACAGTACTTCACTAATTGGGGCATGCTCCACTTGCTCCGAGTGCAAACTGTCACCACATTTCTTCTAATGGAAGTAAAGATAAAAGGACCCATAAACGCAATCTCTACTTTCTTCTCTCACCGTAGTTTCTTCACTAAGACCAGTTCTCTTACATTCCACTTTTTATTTTTCACTGATTTCTTCATATCGTATCTGTGTTTATACTTCTGCTGGTACAACCTGATTTTAGCACCCGCCTCCTCTTTGTTAAAATTAGAAGCCCTTTTTGTTTGCAAACATTCAGGATTTAATTTGGAGATGGTTACTCTACCCCTCAAGAGCTCAAATGGGATCTCTGTGTTACAGAATTGAGGGTTGTGTGATGCGCCCACCATGTGTCTCTGAGGATTGCCTTAAGTGGAGCCCTTATTTCTATGGCTTACTGCACACAGGCCTTTACCACTCTATTCATGTGTTCCGCAAGACCATTGGCCTTTGTTGCATAGAGAGCTGTTCTCTGATGGTTGACCCCCAAATCTCTTAAACACTGTTGCATCTCTCGTGATGTGAACTGCACCCCATTGTCAGTGACTAGATACTTGGATATCCCATCATTGTAAATTAATCTTTGAGAAACTCTAGAACTGTCTTAGTGCTTACTATGCTTACGCATCTTGTGGCTACCCAGTTGGAAGTGTAGTCTACTAGTAAAAACACAAATCTCTTATTTAGCTGTAACAACTCGAAAGGACTCATTATATCCAGACCTAACTTGGTCAATGGCTCTTCTGGCACAACAACTGGTGATATGGGGTCAGAATTAGAGACTTGAGATTTATCATTGGAGGTAAACTTATAGCATTCTTTGACCATGTCCTACACATGTCGATCCATGCCTGGCCACCGGTCCCTCTCCCGAACCCATGTGTTGGTGAGACTCCAGCCAAGATGTCAGTTATGACCTAGATTTATTATCTTTGACCTCATACTCATGGGAGGAAAAACTCTCTCACATCTCATGAGCTCTCCTTGACATAATGTGAGTTCATTTCTTATTGACCAACATGGCTTCAAATCAGAATCTAATCCTTTCAATCAGGCCAGCCCTTAATAACATAATTTACAAATGTGGAAATAATGCATCTTCCTCTCTTCCCTTCTTCCACTCCTCTCTTGTAATGGCAGGCTCCTTGACCCAGCTCACACAGGCTAAGTTTAGCTTCATCATATTTGCCTTCTATAGGTGAATGTGACCAACAGTCAGCTGCTTTATGCCACACCAGGAAGATACTGCACCTGACAATTACCCTCACTCCAACACTTGAGTCTTGGGATTAACCTCTCACTCTGGCTGCAAGAAAAGATTTGCACCAGAGGGAAATGGTCTTTCCTCACTAAAAAGGGAATGCCCCACAAATAAAAGCTCAACGCCAAAGCTTTAGCTAAGGTTTCTCTCTGAATACATGAATACTCTTCTTTCGCCTCATTAGTGCCATGGAGACAAATGCAACTACCTTCCCTTCACCACCATCCAATTGTGTGAGTACTGGCCCAGCCCTTTGAGCTGGCGTCAGTGGTAAGGACAGTTCTTCTTTTAGTGTCAAAGTGACCAAGAGTAGGCATCCTACTGATTCCATGCTTCACTGACTTGAAAGCTACATCACAATCGCCTGGCCAAATAAAATGAGTTCCTTTCTTTAGTAACATCCTGATGGGTTCTACTCACTAGCAAAACCTCTATTACATTTTGAATAATACTCAGCAAGTCCAACAAAGGATCTTACTTGTTCTTTGTCACAGGGAGTAGGAGCATTTACAATGCTGTCTGCTAACTCTAACCCGATATAAAAATGGCCTGGTATGTCACCGATGTCACTCCAATTTAGCATTTTTGATTCTTTACTGTAAGACCTTTATCCGTCAGTTTACCCAACACTCTTCTCAATATTTCATCATGCTCAGGCACATCTTTACCATATACTAGAATAACTTCCTGGAAAAATAATTAGTTAGGTATATCACCAAGGATCATTTTCATAATTCTCTGTAAATAGGCTGCAGCTGAGGCTAGCCCAAATGGTATCCTAACAAATCAATAAGCACCCAGCTGCGTTACAATGGATGTCAAGTGCCTCGAATCTTGGTGCAATTGTTCTTGATGCTATGCTGGGAGAGATCTAGTACACTAAAACATTTTGCTCCCTCCAGCATGGTAATAGACTCTGCAATGTTAGGGAGCAGTTGGCGATCTACCCAGGTCCATTTATTTAGACTTCTCAACTCCACATACATCCTGATGGATTTTCCACCAACCTTAGATGCCAAAACCACCGAAGCCAACCACTCTGAGGATTTAATCTCTGCTATAACTTTCAAAGCCAACAGTCTATCGAGTTCTCTATATAAAGGATCCAACATCATATTAGGGACTTTCCTTACTTTGTGCACACTGCGTTTGGCATCCTTTTTTAGTACTATCCGATGCTCAAAGTTCTTGAGCAGGCCCAACTCATCATTGAATACCTGCGGAAACTCCTTGAAGAAATTTTCAACACTCATTCAATCATCCACTAAGGTGACTTGTTCACGTGCAGTGTGTGCATTAAGATTTAAAATAACCCCTAAGTCCCTTTGATGTTCCAACCTAGGAGGTTGTCCCCACTCCTGGTCACATATACCTTTCCAATGGGCTCTCTGCCCTTGAAATCTATCCTCATTACTACATAACCCAACAAGTCAATATGTGCACCATCATAACTGATCAGGTTAATATATGGTGGACATAGCTTCTCAATAGGAAATGTTGCCTCCCCCAACCTACTTCCAATCATTGTAAATGGGGAACCAGAGTCCAGCAGAACTACAAATTGCTTACCTACAATATCAACCTCACATTCAGGCATACAACCAGCATCATCTTCACCGTTGCTTTTCACATTCACCACTGTCATCAGACCATCCATTACACTCACAACATTCTCCACAGCTTGTATTCTCCCATTGGATCTACAGGCCCTTGCATAATGGCCCCTGAGGCCACATTTGAGGCATGAGGATGTTTTGCTGCTGGAAACGTGGCTAAAGCTTCTACAGCAATAACATTTACATTTAGTCGCCTCTGATGGAGTTTTAACCTTTCCTCTATGGATCACTATAAAATGTTTCCCTCTGCATCTGTTGCATCTCCCGTTCCACCACTTCATTTATACTGCTAGGCATAGAAACATTATCAGGTACCATCATTTCTCACGCAGCCAGATGTATTTTCCAATCCTTTGACAATGGTAATCGCCTCCTTAAGTTAAGGATTCCTCGACTGTTGGTACACCTCACTATTTGATCTCTCACAAGTGAGTCTGTTTAGTCTCCAAATCCCAAGTGCACACAAGTGTTTTTAAAGGTGCTATGTAGTTGCCTACTTTTTCAGTCGGTTCTTGTGTCCTTGTGAAAAATGTATGTCTGTCTAATACAACATTGATGTGTAGACCAAAGTATTATTACAGCATTTTCATGGCCCTTCAAAAAAAATCTGAGGTCTCCCCATCACCATCACCTATTGGCACCTCATCAATGCTCTCATAAATATTACGGCCCTCAATCCCTAGGTTGTGCAGAAGAATGGCTTGATTCCTGTGTGGTGAACAAATGTCACCCCCAATGGCTACTAATTATGAATCAAAATGTTTCCTCCATAGCTTCCATGGAAACATTGGTCTGCATTCTCATATAAAAGGGCAGGAGGCTGAGACATGTTGGTAGCTGACAAGGCTGCAGAAGATGTGTTTTGATAAGCTGGACCACAATAAAAAAAACATACCTTGCTTTGCAGGAGTTACCTTGGTATGTGGCAAGAAGATGTATGAAGTATCACCGTACTATAATTAATTCTTAGAATCGCATTACTGCAGTGGTGACTCAATTACATCGAGAAACGAAAATATAAGTGAAATGCGAGTCCAATCGAATATGGCTGCCTCACATCATGCATGGTGACATCACACGCCCTCCCGCATCATGACAAGGTCGTAAGAGTGCTTGCGCATTGATGTTCAAATATCAACATGTGAGATGTGCTCTGTCGCTGGAGAATCCTGCGCGCTAAGTTGTGCCTTTGCCTTTCCTAGCTGGAGACAATGGATGCTTGTGCAGTATCACTCGTGATCCTGAGTACAGCGTGAGCAGCAAGCTGACCTAAGTCTCTTCACACCCAAATGAAAGGTAAAGAATACCTTTTTACTGCTCCACATGTTGCCGTCCGAGATAGTAGTTGAGTTTGACTTTACATAGACATCACACCATGGACACCATGAACATTCCTGGCATGAGCTGCTGCATATGCTTAAAAGGAACAAGCAACTACATGTAACGACAACTTTTTTTGATTGTAATGATGGCCATCTATGGCCCACTAATAATTTCCAAACCAAAATAATTTAAAAACAACTATTTCTTCTGCATTGGTAGTTCTCTTGCACTTTGTAAAAATAGTAATGGTGAACTCAGTGCTGAATGAACATTAGGGTGATGCACTAAAACCAGTTGATAAACAAAACCCCAAAAACTAGTTTATTTTGCATAAATGAATTCTAAGCATAAATGACAATGGAATTCAGCATGTCAAGGTATCAGATGCCCGATTGCAAGTAAAGTAGATTTCCGTGTGGAGATTCCAGTCAGGGAAATTTCTGATAATAACTGGAACATCTGAATGGAATTTCTGCATGATAAGCTAACTTTCATGGAATGTGGAATAACATCGTTTTTTCCAGCCAGTATTATGCGTAGAATTCACAAATCTTTTTTGGTTAATGCAGACATTCACCACGTGCTCTGAGCATGTTGTAAATGCCTGTGGTGACTCCAGAGCAGGGTGTGAGGAAGGGGGCATAGAGAGTAGACAAGGGAAATGGATTATGTTGTCCAGTGCTGGGCATTACATGCTCCCTCTGGCCTTGATTGAGTGTATCGGGCTGGGAAATAGATGCAGACTACGATGGAGCCCTTTCTCAAAGAGATTTTACTGGCCAGAGTTTATGGCTGGTAAAATAGGTGCCCTCTTCCTGCACCCAGAAAATAAGTGTGTGGAAACACTAGACCAGCTATAAATGTGCAGAGTTGAATTCCACAGTGGAAATCTGCTCTGCTCAAATTGTAATTGAGGCCTTGATGTGATTCAAAGGTTCATAGAGTCTTTGTTTAGCCTGAAGAATACAAAATAAATATCCATGCATTCATAACACTAAAGTAGTTCTGCGATTTATAACCAATTGGGAACACTGCACATGTTCAAGATGTAAACATATGAAACTTGAACGCACCAGGATACCCCGCCTGGTGATAATGCACTCTACAGATCTGCATAACATAGGATAATATGTACTTTTTGGTGAATCTGACGAATCTCACATGTAGGAAGGTAATGGTTCTAAATCATTATTTTATCAAATAATGGTTATAATTTAGCTACTCGTTCAGCCAGTATCAACAAGTGTCTGGAACTACCCTGGCTTTCATGAATGTGCTTAAAAGAGCCAACAAGATGCTGACGCCCTTTTCTGAGAAAGGACCTCTGGACTCTGCATCTGTAAATAATAATTTGCTTTTAAATGGGCAGTTCAATCTAATTGTAAGTGACAGAGGTAACAGGTGTTACCATTAACCAACATCAGTTTGTTCACAGGGGCACCTCAAGTTTACAAAAGATCCCTGTTACATGTTGGAGTCCCTTAAGGTTCTATGCTGTCTCCTATCATTGTCAACCTTCACATAGAGCTGCTTAGTGCTGTACTCATAGATAACAGCATCAGGATTCACCAATATGCCTATGATACACAACTCTACTTGAAAGTCTCCTCCAGTTCAGACAGCCAATGCCTCAAACACCCCTTGACCATGATCCGGCATGAATGTTCAACGCCTACCAACGAAGACGAAACTCCTATTATTTGCCAAGCACGATAAACAAGATACAGTACAAACCTGACTCAGTGACATTAACCTTGACGGTTTGATCCCCAACACTCACTGAATGCCCACTCACTTGGATTAATCATGGACACCAAACTTTCCCTCAAAGAAAGCCACAAAACAAGGAAGGCCTGGTACCAGCTCCCTCTTTACATTAGGTAAGCCATTTCTTCCAGAAAGTGACTTCAGAATTACTGTTGAAGTTTATAAATGAACCACAAGCTTCTATTTTTCCCAGGTCTTGAACTCCTGGGACTTGAAGCTGATTTTGTTTTCTGTGACCTAATGTTTTGCAACATGGATATGGTATTACACTGCCAAAATATTTTACAATGTTATTACATTTCTCAAAAGAATCTGTATGCTAGATATAGTTGTCGCTTTGTCGATACTCCTGCACAAGGTAGATGCACCTCACCTTCACTGGAAAAATCTAACAGTCTCCTGGGTCTGTGCCCTAAGTTACTGATCACACCTAATTCAGTCATGCAAACATGTAACAGGTGAAGGTAGTCCAAATGTCTACTTTGGAAAATATGATAACTTACAGTTGTGCCTCCCTTTTCTCTGCCATGTCAAACATGTGTTAGATCTGGACTCCTTAGGATGGTCTTTCCCCAGAATGTATGCCTTTTACCTCATGTTTTTTCTGATTATTTTTGTTGGCCTTAGGACTCAGATTCTGTGGCAAATACGACCTGGAAGCGCTACCTGCCTAGGGCTATCTTAAATTGCTGTTCTTGTGAGCTGTTTGAAGCTTTTTTAAGCAAAAATCGTTTTTTTTTTAAAAATTGTTTTTTCCATCCTGTAATGCAGACAGCACACCCCTAGCACTCCTGCACGCATTTTCGCCATCTTTTCACGGCTCTAGCGTCCGTTTTCGGGCTTTATTGGGCTTCATTTGGGGATTGGGAAATCTTTACACGGCGGCCATCTTGAGTGTGGCCCAGAGCGGTGAGAGTGCTCTAGTGGACCCCATAAAAGGAGCCCTGTGTCAGCGCTTGCGAGATTCTGTGGCAAATACGACCTGGAAGCGCTACCTGCCTAGGGCTATCTTAAATTGCTGTTCTTGTGAGCTGTTTGAAGCTTTTTTAAGCAAAAATCGTTTTTTAAAAAAAATTGTTTTTTCCATCCTGTAATGCAGACAGCACACCCCTAGCACTCCTGCACGCATTTTCGCCATCTTTTCACGGCTCTAGCGGCCGTTTTCGGGCTTTATTGGGCTTCATTCGGGGATTGGGAAATCTTTACACGGCGGCCATCTTGAGTGTGGCCCAGAGCGGTGAGAGCGCTCTAGTGGACCCCATAAAAGGAGCCCTGTGTCAGCGCTCGCGAGATTCTGTGGCAAATACGACCTGGAAGCGCTACCTGCCTAGGGCTATCTTAAATTGCTGTTCTTGTGAGCTGTTTGAAGCTTTTTTAAGCAAAAATCGGTTTTTTTTAAAAATTGTTTTTTCCATCCTGTAATGCAGACAGCACACCCCTAGCACTCCTGCACGCATTTTCGCCATCTTTTCATGGCTCTAGCGGCCGTTTTCGGGCTTTATTGGGCTTCATTCGGGGATTGGGAAATCTTTACACGGCGGCCATCTTGAGTGTGGCCCAGAGCGGTGAGAGCGCTCTAGTGGACCACATAAAAGGAAAGGGACGCTCTACCGCGTTAGCGGTCGCGTTTGCGGGAGCGCCGGAGTCTCGCCTGAGTCAGCCCGTCTGCGCCCGTCAGCGTTTCGTAGGCGGCGGAGCTGCGCGGAACTCTGGCCTGGCGAGCAGTATGATTCACTACTCGTCAATGATTCTACGCTCCCTGCAATCCTATTCTTGCGCGTGCCGATCGGTGTTTCCTGGCCGACATAGGGGTAAGCATCGCTGCCCTGCTTGCGGCTGGTCCCCTACCTTTGGACCTTCCCCCGTCCAGCGGTCTGTCGAGGGGCAGGTGAACCATCTGTGCCTTTTGCTGAACACTCGTTCATTAGGTAGACATGCCCTCGACATTTACGACCTTTTGGTCAGGGAGAAACCTTTATGCCTACTTCTGACCGAAACCTGGTTGGGGGAATCGTCCAACCCGGACATCTTGGCGGCTATCCCTCCGGATTACAACATCTTCCGTCAGGATAGAGCCAAGGGAAGAGGTGGTGGAGTGGCGGTGGTGGTCAAGAAAAGCGCCCCGTGTTCTATCCTCCCTACGGAGACGATAGCAGGTTCTGAGTCCCTTGCCTTTGCCATCAGGCTGTCCCCTCACCAAGCCTTGAAGGGCCTGCTGGTTTATAGGCCTCCTGGGTCGGCGGGCTCTTTCTTTGAGGACCTCCAGGAGATTCTACCCAGACTGGCCTGGTCTGCTCAGCATTGCCTGCTGGCGGGTGATTTTAATTTTCATCTGGACACTGTGGGAGACGCGAATTCAAATAAATTGTTTGACATTACCACTCCTTTGGGTCTCGCTCCTTCGTTGTCGGGCTCGACTCATGAGCAAGGGCATACATTAGATCAGGTGTTCTCCTCTGTTCCCCTGGTGAATATAGAACTCCTCCCTGTACTTTGGTCAGATCATAGACTGGCCAGATTTTCCATTCAAGGGAGTGATCTGCCATCTGGCAGCGCTCCGATCCATTCTGGACCCGCTTCGAGGGGGTTACATAGAGTCACGCCGGATCTGCTTGAGCAGGTATTTGCTGACCATCCCTGTCCTATCGTGGGTGACTTGGACCGGGACACGGAGACTCTGCAAGCATGGCTGCTAGAGAGGTTGGATGACCTGGCCCCTGCAAGAGCTCTTCGATCAGGGGGTGAGCGACAGTCTGCGCCGTGGTATACCGGGGCGCTGCGTACTGAACGCAGCTTGTGCAAGGTTGCGGAGAGGGCGTGGCGCTCTCAGTACGACGCGGAGGCCAGACGCACCTATCGGTTGGCGGTTAAAGCGTACCATCATAACATTCTGTGCGCAAAAAAAGAGTATTTCGCCAGGAGGATCGAGGCGGCCGCCAACTCCTGCAAGGAGATTTTTACCGTGATTAGGGAGTTCACTGCCCCCAGGTCGAATCTTCAGCAAGCTGTTCCATCTGAGACCTGGGTCAGTGACCTGGCTAGGTTTTTCACTGATAAAATCAGAATGATCCAGGCCTCCTTTTCTGTGGAGTCTGCGGATGGGGTTGGCGGCATTGGGGGGGGACGTATTCCATCGGCTACGCCAGATGTATTTCTGGCGGAGTTTCCGTCGGTCTCCCCAGATGCTTCCCTTGCACTGTTGGCCACGCTCAAGTCTGGGTCGCCACTCGATCCCTGCCCGGCCACATTTTTGGCCAGGATGGCGCCGCTGTTCAACCCCCTGGTGAATCCTCTCCTGAATTCATCTTTGAGAGAAGGGCGGCTCCCTCTGTCCTGGAAAAGGGCGATGGTGATCCCCCTCCTCAAAAAGCCGGGATTGGATCCCGGGGTTCTGGCCAATTATCGGCCAATCTCTCTTCTGCCGGCTCTTGCGAAGCTCACGGAGAAGCACGTGCATGGTGTGCTCTCGGGTTTCCTCGAGTCCAATGATCTCCTGCATCCCTCGCAATCCGGCTTTCGGCCTAATCTGAGTACAGAGATGGCACTCCTCGAGGTGTCAGAGGTCATCCGCGAGACTCTGGATGCAGGGGGGAAGGCTGTGCTTGTCATGTTGGACTTGTCGGCGGCCTTTGACACCGTCCCCCACGAGGCTTTACTCTCCAGACTCTATGACATCGGTCTGAGGGGGACGGTGTTCCAATGGTTCACCTCATTTTTGGAGGACCGTCGACAAACGGTCTGGGCTACTTCGAGCTCCGCTGAGATGCCGCCACTGGGAGTCGGGGTCCCACAGGGCTCTGTGTTGAGCCCGACCCTTTTTAACATCTTTATGACCCCTCTGGCGGAACTCGTGGAGGCCTCGGGGGCCCAGATCGTGTCCTATGCGGACGACACGCAGCTTCTCTTCACCTGCAGGAAAGATCAATCATTCGACGGGGAGAGCATTCAGGGTTGTCTGAAGAGGGTCTTTGGCTGGTTTCAGCAGAATGGTCTTAAGGCCAACTCTAGTAAATCAGAGGTTCTGCTTTTTGGGTGCGCGTCGGAACCGGAATGGCGTGATTGGTGGCCGGCTGACATGTGCCCCCCCCGCCCAGCCGTCTGTGGCTGCCAAAAATCTTGGTGTCAAGGTCGATAATGACCTCACGTTCAGATCGCACATTCTTGGTCTGACGGGCACCTGCTTTGGCATCCTTAAGATGCTCCGGAAGTTCCTACCCCTGCTCACAGAGGAGCATAGGAAGATCATTGTCCAAGCTCTTATAGGATCTAGACTGGACTACGCTAATGCTCTCTATTTAGGGCTTCCGGAGTATCTGATCCAAAGGCTGCAGGTGGCGCAGAACTCTGCGGCTCGCGCCATCTACGGCCTTCCTAGGCGGGCAAGAACATCGGGGGTGCTACAGTCACTTCACTGGCTCCCTATCCGAAAGCGGATAATGTTTAAAACGCTGACGTTGGTGCATAAGGCACTTTCTGGCTCCGGTGCTAAGTATCTGCAGCGCAGACTGGCCTTCTACCGTCCGGCCCGCTCCTTGCGGTCGGAATCTTTGTTCCTTGCCGTGGTGCCCCGTGTGAGGAAGGCTCGCATAGGGGGTCGTTCTTTCAGCTTTAAGGCCCCCCAGTTGTGGAACTCTTTGCCCCTTGCTCTACGCAGCATTCCGAGCCTGCTCATGTTCAGGAAAAACCTGAAGACCTGGCTTTTTAATCTTTAGGCTATTTTTCTTTTCACCTCACTTTTTGTTTTTTTTGTCTGTTCTCTGTTATGTTTTTTTAACTGCTGAGCCGCCCTCTGAAAGCGCCGGGACACTCTTGTTGAGTAGCCGTGCGCTATATAAATAAAATCATAACATAACAATCATAACATAACATAACTCTGAGCACTTTACCACTGCTAACCAGTGCTAAAGTGCATGTGCTTCTCTCCTAAACATTGTGACGTTGGTGTATACCTGATTGGCATTTTTCTTTACTAGTAAGTCCCTTGTAAATTGATATACCATATATCCAGGGCTTGTATTTCACATGCTACTAGTGGGCCTGCAGCACTGATTGTGCCAACCACATAAGTAGTCTTCCAAACGTTGCTTGCTTTAAAGTAACCTCCACTTCAAAGGCACTTTTGGGTATAAATACTGGGGTTCTGACCCCTTCTGAGCAGACACTGCGTCATACTTGTAACAAGACACTGCTGGCTGTACATCTGCACATTGCCAGAAGGACTGATGTTCTGCAAGGATGGAATGACACTTTGCTAACTGCTTGGCTGTGTTGACCTGCTATGTGCTGAGTGATGTTCAGAAGGAAGGACTGCTACTCTGCGACCTGCTTTGGTGTGCTGGCCTGCTGCCGACTATATTTTTGCTGTGCTGCACTTGTTCTCTAAAGGTTTGTTGGCTTGCTCCTTGTTCCTAAATGTCTCAAGGTCTTCAAAGACTTTTGCCATACCAGTGCTGCAATGGGGCTATGAGAATGGCAGCTGAGACCTAACAAGAAACCACGCTTCCTTCCTCCAAAAGTAAGTGCTCCACCCTGGGAGGCCCAGCGCCCCACCCTACAAATTATCAAGTGCTTCCACTAACAGAGACCAACGCTCAATGCCCACACATCAGCACCCGGTAGGCGGAGTCTACAGATGAAAGCGGCTCTTTGGGATGTGTGCCAGGAGAATCCGCTGCATTTCCTTCGTACATGTTGTCTGGGCGATGTGGACTGAAGCAACTACATCAGCACCTCCCCAGCAGCCGTCAACAAAGCCAGAAACCAGTGTTGGGCTTCTGCCCCAACCCCAAGCTTAGGGGCCTGTACGGGACAAAGATTGCTGCCACGAGGTTCCCTTCCTGACTATCTGATGCCAAAGAGTCGCCTCCTTTGTACCCAGAGCCCGGAGCAGGTACTGGTTCACATCGGACCTCGGAGGTCCCTTCAGCTCCACACGCTCCCACTGAAAGGTGACAGAGTATGCCTTGTTAGTCCAGTCTTGAAGGACTGTTTGAGGGCTTGCCACGTTTGTCCTCATTGGGGATTGATTGCAAATCCAGCGGTGGCTGTGTTTTTCCACATTCTTCAATTGTTTTACGTAAGGTAGTGTAAACCAATCGGTGAGGCCATAACTGCCTGATCCAACGTGAGTGTTCTTCTCTCAATGCTCCATAACTTGCAAAGCCTGCTTTTTTGCCTACTTTAAGGAAAACGGTTAGAACACGAGTGTTCGTTCAACACTTGATGACTATTGAGCACTGTGATTGCTGATAATATTTAAATGTGCATATCTTAAAAACTATATATTGTATTTTTATCATTTTGGTCTGTTTGCTAATAATACAGACAATTATTTTTCTAAGCCCGTGCGGAGTCTTTTTGTGGTGTAATTCTTATGTTACTCTGTGTGTGTCTGTGTGTTCACAAATACTTTACACATTGTCTCTTTTGATAAGCCTGCCTGCTCTGCACCAAGCTACCAGAGGGTGAGCACAGGTTATCTTATTTTTGTGATTTAGCTTACCCTTACTAGATTGGTGGGTTTGACCTGACCAGGGTGCGTACCTTAGTCAACCAGAAACCCATTTCTAACATTGTGGCAGTGAAGATTTCCTACTATGATTTTCTTCCTCCACCCCAACTGCTTTTTGATTATAGATGTGGTAAAGCTCTTCCTCCAGAATCTCACTATCTTGTAGGTTCAGAGGCATCAACGGTTTCCAGTATCATTTTCTATTGTCCTATGAAGAGTTGAGGTTGAGAGTAAATGATTCATCGCAACTCTTTCCCCCTTCCCAAAACCTGCAGGTTCAGTAGAAATGAGTCTCAAACACGCCCCGCAGGAACTGTTGAGTGACAACAGCAAGAGATATCAAACAAGGGTTAGTCTACTGTGGGGAGACCTGCCACCGGCTTGCCAGCTGCCTCAATAGCCAACTTCATCAAAGAAAACAAAATGAAAAGATTCCTTCACTGCAGATGTCCTTCAGGAGGAGTGGTGCAACAGATGCTCATACATTGCCTCCATTTCCCATTGATAAGCCACCACTGAAAAGACATTGCAGACCAGGCAGTGAGGAACCACTGATACAACAAGGGCAACTGCAAAGTCAGTGTAGCAGACACTATCCCGAGAATCCCAGGGAGCAGATAATATTGGGAGAAGCACAGGTGTCAGGTAGTACTTGGAAAATCATGCACATCACACACACATCAAGCTGTAGCGTATTTATCATGGGTACCTGAGAGTACAAACATGGACACAATATGTACTAGACAATCCATCTATGTAAGAGCATAACCTAGAGTGAGCCAGTGTATTATGAAGCGCAGATTCTGAACAAATTGGGGCACTATCAAGACCTGAACTCTAAGATTTTGGTTCACAAACGTAAACTTACGCTTTTGTGTACGTTTACCCTATTTCTGGAATTCGGTCTGCAGAATTCGACACATAAGAAGATAGGACAGGTCTGTCTTTTTATAAGCAGAGTTTTCCACCCGACTGGAGACTCTCCGCAGTCCTAGCCTTACTATTAACGTGTTCATGAATACCAAAAAAGTAAACTTAGACAAAAGTGTAAGGCCCTAAGTGAGTTTGTGTATTATAAGATGTAGGACTTTGAGTGATACTGTGCATTAGCAGAAGGGCTTTGCGCGTGTATAATCTTTAGAAAAATCTTTTTTCGCATCTCTTAGTATTATGTGGAGTACATTACTTACTGGTTCTTGGGTCTAGTTTTACAAAGTCATTTATGCAGTAAATCTATTTTACAGTGTAAATGGCTTTAATAATTTGGAATTCTCCATGATGTACTTTCATCACTCCATCCTGGAACATAAGCAAAGACAGTAAACCTCATTTTCAAAAAGTACTAAAAGTGAAATCAGACGTAGAATTAAATGGGAAACATCACAAGTGAGAGGCTTTTAGTCACATTTTCAGAATGTAACATCTATGAGAGGTATTGAATATGGCCTCAAACGAATGCATTCCGCATTAACTTTAGTATTTTGATGTCTTGTACCTGGCATGTTAACAATGTTGTGTTACAAACCTATGCATCTCCTTGTGGTACATAACAAAAGGAGCTCCAGCTGTAATACGAATGGGCAAGCAACCTCTGAAGCACTGAACCCTAATATCTGCCAACTGAAAACACTTTGCACTATGTGTACAAGTGTTAACAAAACAGCGGACATGAGCGGGGGACAGGCGGTGAGGATCGGCGGGCAGGCAGTGAGGAGCGGCGGCGGGGAGGAGCGGTGAGCGGCGGATGAGGTAGGGCGCCAAGTAAGCAGTGAGCAAAGCAAACGTGAGGGAGGAGCGGCGGCGGAGAGGAGCGGTGAGCGAGCCACAGGTACCAAACGGAAAAAGAAACGTGTGCAGGTTACAAAAGCGTACAAAGTGGAGTGGTCAGCTGAAAGCTAAAATGACAATCGGTAGAAGGTAGCAAACGGGGCATGACAGGAGGAAAAAGTGACGTGGGCAGTGACGTGGGCAGGTACCAAACAAGGCATTACAAGAGGAAAAAGAAACGTGTGCAGGTTACAAAAGCGTACAGAGTGGAGCGGTCAGCTTAAAGCTAAAATGACAATCTGGAGAAGGTACCAAACGGGGCATTACAGGAGGAAAAAGTGACGTGGGCAGGTTACAAAAGCGTACAAAGTAAACATAGAGGCATAATGCTGCACAACGTCAGGGCGGGCGGGGGCCCTGAGCCATGATTGCTCCCGGACAACGTCGGGACGGGCTGCTAGTTAAGTATAAAGCTTAAGTAAAGAACTTGATATTTGACATCAAATGCACAACAGACACTCTGAGATCAAGGGCGACATTAAGGAAACAACGAATACATTGAGATGGAACGTTCCTTACATAGTTATTCTGAAGGGAGTAATGCCTCACACAAATAACAGCACCTACATGGTAGAATTATAGGCACTCAGGAGCGTATCAAACAGATCTTTGTTTTCATTCTCCAAAAATCTATTTACCATATTGTAGTCACAACATGCAAATATAGACAGATGGAGAACATCGGCTTCAAGAAATGGACCAATAACCAAAAGTATACCATAGACATCTCACTGACAAAGGAACAAATATTATTGGCTATAGCCAGTAGGATATTTAGAGGTAAGCAAGGAAAGAGATATATTGGACATATAGGTGCAAATAGAAGCAAGAAAAAAGGATATTGCCAGAACCCACAAAAGCGGCCAAGATAGTAATGCTCCTCAAGCCAAAGATAAGGGCCACTTACTATGTAGAGTGTACTCCGTTGGTAACGCTAAATAAAGATACTAAACTGAGTGAGAAGGTACTGGCTAAGAGGCTGACATTAGAGATAGCTTCCATACTCGATAAAGATCAATGCTGTTTCATACCATATAAATACGAGACATAGCTTTCAAAGATGAATGCATTTCATGGGAGAGAAGTGCATGCATGAAGTAGCTAGGCTGTCGAGTCATTAACTACAGGAAAATAGCCTTTCGCATGATTGACAGGAAATATTTGAAAGAATGTGGGAAATATTGGACTTTGTACAGCAATGTATTATGTGTGTAAAGTTGCTTTACTAGTCACTTAAGACAAGAGTGAATGCCAATTCTCTGGTCTTGAAAAATGGGTAGTGTTGGTTAAGGACAGAAGGCAGAGGTGCCCATTGTTCTCATTGCTGTTTTAAATTGCAGTAGAAACATTTGAATGTGTGTAATGTAATATGCTAGGAACATATGTAATGGCAACAGAACATGCTACACACGTGATCTCGCTATATGCAGATGTATGCTCGTGTATCTCAGTAAAAGACACACAGATGGACAGAATGCAGAGCAAATCAAACATTTACCACCAGTCAAGAGATCTGGGTTAAATCCTTTGTTCTTTGACTACTCGGCGGCGTTTGATGGGGTAGATCGCGCCATCCTGTGGAGAAAGCTGGCTCAATGGAATATCAACCCATCCCTGCTAAGAGCGATCCAGTCCTTGTACCAAAAAACGTGGGTGAGAATCAAACTCTCGAGGGACTCTGCATCCGCGAAGATTGACACAGATCGGGGTCTAAAACAAGGGTGCGTTTTAGCCCCATTGTTATTTAACCTATACACAGCGGATATGGAGAGGGCCTTGACTGGGGCAGCCTTAGCAACCCCAAAGTACGGTGGGACCAAAATTCAATTTATGCAATATGCTGATGACTTGGTACTCCTGGACTACACTAGAATTGGGCTACAAAGGGCGCTGACGGCACTCGCTGCATGCAACAACAAAAACAGGCTGGTAGCAAATTCATCCAAGTCAAAAGTAATCATCTTTGGACCCGATCCAAAGAAATAATCAGTAAGATGGAGGCTTGGTCATCTCTCGCTGGAAAACACACAGCGATACACCTACTTGGGCATCTGCTACCAGGAGTCGGGGCTCTTGAGCGTCCATTTAAAGAAAATTCAAGGCAAAGGTAAAACCATCACCTACGCCCTCTGCAAACTGCAAGCCTCAATACACAGCCCGTCTACAACGGCTATTCAAAGAGTACTTAAAGCCAAGTTAATGCCGGCTCTCAATTACGCTCAACAAGCATTCCCGGGCAAATTCAACAATGACCTAGAAAAAATCCACTGCAGAGCTTACAAGAGACTATTCCATTTACCAAGGTGCACCAGAAACACCCTTGTCCGCTTAGAGTTCTCGCTCAACCAGCAAAACCTGGAAGAGATGGCCGCTCTAAGTAAATACTACTTTCTAACAACAGCGGCACACGAGAACACACTGAAGGCAGTTCTGAAATGCATCTTCAGGGAATCCGGGAATCCCTGGTCGGCTACTCCTAATATGGCAAAGGACCTTCTCAATCTTGCCACTGAGTCTTGGAACCCCGAACACGTTAATTACACCGCCATTAAAAACGTGATTAAAAAACAGGTACGTGCACGGTTACGGGAACTGGACTTAGAATCACTGGCAAAAAAAGACTTCCACGAGTCCCTACGCATGCCGCACACTGTGCACAATCCTAAATATCATCTCACGCAGGCCGTGGGCCGCGTAGCCCTTCATAAGATCCTAGCCTACAGACTACATCCGTTGCCCCTTAAAGAATTATATGCCTTTGGACAGGCTGGTCCAGGAGCTCGGGAATGCAGGCTCTGCAGCTACAAACGAGAGTCATTGGCCCACCTTCTATTTTGCTGTCCGGCTCTGCGCACGGCTCGCAGTCTTTATCTCAGGCCAATCCTTAAGACAAGCGGGGTCACGCACTGCAAAGGAGGCGATCAACCAACTATACACACTGACTATGGTAAAACAGATGGCATCTTTTGGAAAGTTTATCCATCAGACACGGTCCAAGCTGATGGTAACCAAGGGCTCGAACACATAGAGACTTTCGCAGACCCACGTCTTACTATGAACCCTATTTATCGTTCCTATCAGTGCTCAGGGAGCTATCATACAGACTTACCTCCCGACCCTTCCTTGGTTTTAACTTTTGCAATTTTATACTCTGGTTTTAATGTAATGGTTTTGAGTAACCAAACAATAAAGAATTCATTCATTCATTCATTCATTCATTCATTCCATTCCTTTTGCTCACCATACCACCCCAGTTTAGACCAAGCCATATGCAAATGAGTCTTGACCCTGCTCCTCATGAGAACAGTCCTGCCCGAACTGCCAAGTCAGGTCCTCCCTGGACCGGGAGCAAGCATCCTGGGACTGTTTTCGGGGCATCACCCCTCATCAGCCAGGCTTGCTTGAATCCAGCGACACAGTGAGCCCGGGACCCACGTCTGGGCATATCCAGTGCACTTAGGGCATATCCAGTGCACTTAGGGCAAGAAACAAAAGACACACAGACGATGGACGGAATGCAGAGCAAATCAAACAGTCACCCCCAGTCAAGAGATCTGGGTTAAATCCATTGTTCTTTTGCCCAGGAACATCTGTATCACTTTTATTGGAATGGGTAGAAAAATGCAGACAGATTTCAGGCCTCAAACTTAATTGTGACAAATCACTACTATACAAACCGAACAAACATTAAGGGGAATCCAGGAGCAAATGATGTTTCACAAATGCCTATAAAATGGCTTAGGTAAACTTTCTGGGATGTAGAGATTAAAATAATGACAGAGGAAACTTTCAGATATAAACTCAACATATTAAGAATATATATATTTTTTTTTCACTTATCCTCCAGCTCTTCGTTTGTGACACCATCTCTGCCCTGGTTTGCAGCCCAACGAGACAGTTGATACCATTTAAATCTGGATAGCTTTTGGTTTGTTTGTGAGTTAAAATCATCCCATGGCAATAGTTTATCATCTCGCAGTAATTGGCCCCATTTCTGAAAGCCATTTTCTCATAGAGAGGCTGATAAGCTGCTATTAAGGCAAGAAGGGAAATTTGTCTAAACTGGGTTTCCCCCAATCCCCCAAAGTTTTTAGATTAGGTCACTTCTGTTAAAAGAGTCCAGAAATTGGATATGGGATGTAACAAAGAAAAGAACGAGATGTTGAGGGTTATGGGAAGAGTGGGTTAACAACTTGGGTCTTTCAACTTCCTAGTATAAATAAAAGTCCAATGATTATGAAACAAGTGAGTTTTTGGGAAGATGGTTTATGCAGAAACCAAGGTTTCGATATTATCCTTGTTAATTCCCAACAGTCATGTGGTTGGCAACTCTAGGAACCCTTGAGGTGGAAAGAGATCTACACGGCTGCGTGTACCCTCTATTGGGTCCAGGAGGGTGCCATGGTACTACTTTAAGACCACTCACTTTCTTTCTTGAAGGAGGACAAAACAACCATATTAAGAATAATTAGAATATTGGAACGTGGAGCACTCCATTGCAGACAATGGAGTGCTCCATGCTTTTACGGGCTGGTAAAAGCCCGCAGAACAATGTTGTTTAAACAAAGGCCTCTTGGAGCCCTAGGGGATTTTGTTCCCCTCTGGCTCCGAGAGGCCTTTGTTTAATTTGTTAGAACATTCTGCCCTCTAGTGGCAGAATGTTCAAATAGCCTTATTGCCCTTCGTAGCTGGGCTATACTGGCTATTGAAGTCAAGCTCCCTTGTTAAAGGCCCTCGCTGAACGCTGGAGCGGGCCTTTAATAACCAGAATAGCTCGCTACAGCAGGCTATATTATATCACAGAATAAATGATGGATGCTTCTATTGTCTTTGGCTGGAAGGATGACAAAAAGATTATACTTCCATGATGTCTTTACATTTTCTAGGGGTTGCATTATTACCTTCTCTAGGTTATATATAATATTGTCAGACCCCACTTGGGGTAACACCAGATAGCAGGGGCTATTAGTCCTAAACTATGGGGTAGGGGTTGGTTTCCTCAGGTGTCCCAGGCTCAGCAAACTGGGTCAAGTACAACCCTTTCAGCACCTGACTCGCAATGGTAGTTATGGTGGCCAGTCACAGCCTCCTGATTAAGGCAGTGAGGGGGTGCTCGAGATCCGGACTCAAGAATCACACAAGCGCAATATCTGATTGTCCAACGCAGTGCTTTATTTTCAAGAAAGAAAAGCACTTTAATGTACACTAGGGTGGAACACTACACACAATATATGCAATGTATATTTTAGTGTCCTGCGGCTCTACCAGCTATCTCTCCCTGGTTCACCCTGTTTTCTGGTCTAAGTGGTTCTCCCCTAGGTTTAAGGCACTAGCCTAATTATGGCTCGATGCAGACTTCCTCTCTATTTTGTGTTAAGTTTCTCAGCGTTCACTTGCTCAGTTCTTACTTAGTTCAGTTACGCATTTCTAACATAGATCAGTTGCTCAGTTCTTACCGCCTTTGGTGGATCAGTATGTTTGGGCAGCCGCCTAAGTACATCTCAGTGCTCTTTCCCACTTCTGGAAAGAAAGCTTGCAAACCATCAGCTCTGTCTGGGTCTTCTCATTGATTGCAAATGTCAGTTTAGCAGATGTGTCCTTGGCAATGCTTCTGCAAATCCTCTATGACTGCAGGTGGCTGTTTCACAGCCAGGAACAGTGGTCCCCCTGGACAACCAGATCACATACGGAACAGGCGAGCAGGTGCTCCAGGATTGGTGCAGACCCCAGGGACCAATCTCTTGGCGGTACGGCCACACACATGCAGATCCACTACAAGTGATGTGAACAGAGTAAGCCTGGCTGTACTACAGTCATATAGGCAAGAAGGAGGGATGCAACTCTCAGATATGGAAGGTTACTATTTGACTTTCCAAATTGTATTGAAGGAGGTGGTGTTGTTAAACAATGATTAAATAACATGGTTGTAGACCAAGAGTTAGAAAAACGCTTCTTTAATAGGGAAATGTTACATTAGATGGTAATAAACATAATATAGTAAGATTAGTACACCAGCAATGGAGCCAAATATATAAAAAGATACGTGTTAAAATGTATTTGCATCAGGAGCCCCAATATGCAGTGAAAAGCAATTGCAGATAGGAATTTCCCATCGTGGAGGGAAAGCAGACAACGGCATATGGAGACCTAGACATGAATTTAGGATTAAAGGTACCCAGTTTTCCAATATGCTAGACTGCACAGAGCAGGAAAAATATTTAGGGGCAATTCCTGGAGGAATCCAGGATTATTAAAACACTGCAGGTAATATATGAATTGCTAATACAATTAGGAACAACATGATAATGCAAATATATAGGGCTCTATGAGGTGATACACCAAACATACAAATCAAACTCAAAACACTGTGCGTGAGTGTTGGAAATTGTCTTTTCAGCCAGATCACCCCCCCCCCCAACCTGTTGCCTTCTTCCTCCCCTTTTTGCTGAATTCTTTTTGTTGGCTTTAGTACTCTGTGCACTTTACCACTGCTAACCAGTGCTAAAGAGCATGTGCTCACTCCCCTAAACATGATATAATTGGCTTGCAACTGTTTGGCATATTTAATTTACCTCTAAGTCCCTAGTAGAGTGCCTTACATATGCCCCGGGCCTGTAAATTAATTGCTACTAGCGGACCTGCAGCACTGATTGTGCTACCCACTCAAGTAGCCCTTTAAACATATATCAGGTATGCAACTGTAGTGCCTGTGCATGCAGTTTACACTGCCATGAGGACTTGGTATTTAAACGCATTGCAAATCCTTAAACACCACTTTTATTGCATATAAGTCACCTGTAAGGTAGTCCCTAGGTAGCCCTTAGGGCAGGGTGCTGCGTAATCAAAAGGTAGGACATGGACTTTTAAGTTTTGTGTGGTAGTGAAAAACACTTAAATTAGTCTTACATTACTGTTACCCCTACCCAGCTCATAGAACACTGGGAATTCGCTATTACACCTTATAAGTTGTCATTCCTGATTGAGAAGTAGTAAATCTGTCAAGATTCATATCACTGGAATAGTAATAATAAATCCTATTTACTGGTACAGTTGAATTTATTATTACCCTTTTAAAATTTTCACTTTTAGAAAGATGCCATTTTTTTGCTCTTAGCCCTGTGTGGCTGCAACCAGCTGGACTTTGTCCGTTCCCTCTGACAGCCACACACAAAGGGAGCTTAGGTGTGACTGATGGGCCATCCACATCCGGAGGGGTAATCCTGGGCAGGATAGGAGAGAGGCCCTAACACCTTCACCTGAATAGGCTGTGTCCTGTCCCCACACAAAGGGCGGCATACCCCACCCCCCGGAGTAAGTCTGAAGCACCTGCTGGAAGGGAGGACCTCTGTACACTTTAAACCCTTCTTTGAAGTTATCTCTACTTCAAAGGTACCACTGGGTATAAGAATTGGACTTCTGATCCTACCACTTCAGTACACTACTAGACTCGTGAATATATCTGCTAGGTGGAAGGACTGCTGTTCTGCTACAAGGACTGCCACTCTGCTGGACCGCTGCTATGGAAGAATTTATTTTTTGCTGTGCGGCCTTCTACCATCTGCCCTTACTGAGGAAGGACTGAAACCATCTCACTTGAACCCAGAGTGACTCCAATGGCATGCTTGCTTGCCCCCTATTCTAAGTCTCAGGAACATCAAAGACTTCTCATCCACCTGCAACAGCACCTGGACTTTGCTTGCTGCAAGTCTTACCCTGCCAAGTGGTGCCAATCCAGTTGTGGGTCCTTGGAAGTGGGTATAATGTGCTAAAACTACCAAAGTCCACGCATCGACGACATTGTGCAAATTGTAACTGGCGTATCTCCCTCAACACCAACGCATCGCTGCTGCTGCATGGACCACTGACATCTCATCACAGACTACACGGCGCATCGTTTCCAGCTTCTGACGCGACTACGACTGTCCACGGCTTGGCGCTGACCCATCATGTTGAAGCCTTCGCTTCAATGATGACGCAACGCCTTTTGCTTCCTACATCTCGGCTCCCTCGTCTACACATCTAAGGCACTGTTCAGAGGGCAAAGTCTGGTCCCTGTATCCTACCCGTGCCCCATCAGGGTCAGCCTAAACCTTTGGATTTAAACAGGTCTATCGCGAGCAGATAGCGCCAGTTGGTGCTTTACGCTTTTAAGCACCACAATTTCATTTATTCTTTAAAAATTCAGAACTCCAGTTATACTTATTGGATTTTTGTTGTTTTGTTCTTGTTTTGTTCATAAGAATGTAAGCTATTTTTAAACTGGTCGGAAGTCTTTTTGTTTTCACTGTGTTACTGTTGAAAGTGTTGCACAAACACTTTACACATTGCCTCTTAAGTTAAGCCTGACTGCTCTGTGCCAAGATACTAGAGTGTGAGCACAGGATAATTTAGCGTGTGTGGTTCCTACTTGAACAGGGTACATACCTCTGACAACCAGGAAGCCAATTTCTAACAACAAGGGATTGTAAGTAATTGATCCTTGAGAAAGAAAAGAACCGAGCCTGTGAATTAGTGGCAAAACATCCAGAAAATAAATCAGAATCAAGCGGTCACAATTTAACATACCACAGGGAACATACACAACACCAGCGTTACGAAAAGGAATTAATAATACTAAATACGATAAGTGCCCTAAATGCAATCAAAGCAGTTCCAATATCTGGCATATGGCATGAAGATGTACGCACATTATGAGACACTTGAAAGACATCTGCGGACGTTTGAGTTGGAGGTAGAAATTAAGATATAATATTCACTTAAATGATGTTTGTTCCGAACAGAAAATATTTGAAAACAAGCTTAAAATAAAAGCAGAACAATACTGCAGGCTTTGCTATTGACAAGACACGGAATAGCCATTAAATGGCTGCCTGCAGAGCTGACGAGATAAGGGTATTATATGTCAGAAAAAGAAGACAAACTATCTTAAGACTTAGACATGTAGGAAATGTGTTCCAGGGGCCATCTGTTCTCACGAAATGACAGATCTCCCTCAAGAGATTGTCTTTACACGCATTTGTTAACGCCAAATTGAATAATTCTTGAGAAAATTCACAATTATAATAGGGTAATAATGTAATATGTATTATGTGATAAATAGTCCAGAGGCCCTCGAGGACGGTTGATATTTTACAATAAAGATTCCCAACATTTTGTATGCCTTGCTGTAGGTGGTTAATTTGCAAAGGTTTGAAAAGTAAGGCAAAGAAAAAATATATTTTGAGATGTATTGTGAGTATGCAAAATATAAATAACAATGTGCACTTTAACAAAAAAGATGACTTTAATTTTAGTTCTGAGATAAAGTAGAAAGCAATAAAACCCTGTTCTGCACTACAAAATGTATTAAACACAAATCTCAGCTTCCTCTTCACAAAATGTATTCGAGCTGCTGTCACATTTAAACATACTCTGCTGTATACAGTGTTGAAAGCATCTGGCTCACTTGTGCTTGGTCTGAGAGTCCTGGTTCGGCGCACAGCCAGGGATTGGGGGCCTGGGCATGTTCTCCATGCAGGCTGTAACGCAGCCTGCGTGGACAACAAGGAGAGTGCGTGTGACTGTTTTGGGTAGCCCGAGAGGGTCAGCCAACGGCCATGTGTACTTAAGAGTGGGCAAATCACTCCTCCCCTTCCCTGCTGTGAGAGCATAGCAGCCCCGCCCACCTGCTGCCCACAAAGCAGCACGGAAACCATTATTTACGGAAACATAAAATGATACTGAAAGTTATTATCATTTTATGTTTCCTTCACTTTGCACTGCTTAAAAGTAGTGGGGCGACGCTCCTCCACCATTGCGAAGGAGCCGCCACTGCCTTTTGCAGCTTTCTGCTTTCAATCAAAGAGCTCTCAGAGACGCTTTCAGCCTTGGCCTATGAAGTGGCAACAGTGGGTAACACGTTTTGAATCAAAAGTTGCTAAACTATAACAGTGAATTATCAGATTTAGAATAAGGTGTAAATGAAAGAGCCCTCCTATGAAGGACATACATAAGATATAGAAATTTAGATAGGTAACAGTGAATTTCGGGGGTGTTTTTCACTGAGGTGTTATAAGAAACATCAAACAGATAACGAGAGGAAAGCTTGAGTTGTCTATGATGTCGCTCAGAACCCAGCAGTGAAAAACATCCCCAAAATTCACTTTTCACCCGTCTATAATTTGATGCTATGTGTGGCCCCTAAACCATTTGTCCCTGCTTTCAGCTGCTGCAGAAGACATAGGTAACATGACCTCTGTTATGTATCCCTGTTCCAAAGGTGGAGAAGAAAAAACCTACCTACCACTCTTAGCTAACCCCCACCACCTTCCCTGTCTTACTTCACTCTCCTGCAGTTGTGCTTTCTGCTTTCAGTCAAAGCAGGCAAGCAGCTCTGCCTTGACATGGTCTAAGAGAGCCCTGACAGCCTGGCCTGGAAGAGCTTCATGACACCACAACAGTGGGTAACGAGTTTTCTTATCAACTGTTGCGTTGTCATAGCAGTGGGGTATAAGAGCCATACATAATAAACTGATAAATCACAACAGAGCTGAAGGCCATTGTAAAGGAGTAGCAGTGATCATGCAAGGCTCCATCTCAGTATTTCCCAGAGCTTAGATCTCACCACGCTGTCAAAGTCTCAGGACTGGTCCATGAAGGGCAGGCAGATGAAGCCCTGCTTGACAATGATGTACTTACTAATCAGAAAGTGTCAATTTAGACATAGTTCCATCGTGCCTAACCCCTTAATGCAAACCATACTGTGCTTTCGACAGGATGCCGGCTTCCCTGACCCAGTTTAAGAGGCTTACCCAGACAACACTCCCCACCAGCTTAACAGCAGAATCCAGTAACAATATTGGACTTTAGCATTCTGGAGATTGGGGGTTACCCTTTTTGAAAACTGGAATAATTACGACTGAACGCCATGATTGAGGGAAACCTCTTTTGCAGAGAGCGCTAAAGCAATTGCACAATAGAGGGGCCAAGAGCCCGGGCAGATTTGTATAAATTCATAGGAACCCCGTACGGGCCAGTTGCCTTAATGCATGGGCTTTTATTCAAAGACTCGCTCACTTCTTCTACAGAGAATTCCACTGACAAAGGGAATACCACCTCTTCCTCAGCCACTGTGTTTTATTCGTGGACCCATAAACTGCTTTAAAATGGCTGACTCAGACCTCCTGACTATTAGTGGTAATGACAGTATTGGACTTTACCGCCACAGTTTTAATGTTTCCTATAGCTGCCCGATAGGCTCTGGTGTCTTTCAATCTGCAGGCCGTCATCAACTCGCGCCAGGACTCATCTTGTAATTCTTTACGTCTAACCCTTTACGCAAGCCTATAATCTGTTCTACATTTGTGCAATCTGAGTGCATCCCTTGGTTTTTCCTTTAAGGCCTCATGGAGTCACTTAGAGGCCATTCTGTACGAGTGATAAAACCACTTGAGCCCATCTGGCCTTGGTCTGCTAGATTTCATCAACAGGCTACAAACCACTAATCCCAGTTCAACAAACTGGGCAGACACTACGTCATCAACAAACTGGGTAGACACAACATGGTAGCCTTCGGGCAATTCGAGACAAGCAAGCAGTACAGGGAGGTGATTGGAACAGATTTTTCCGAACAGAGAAAGTCCATATCCACATTTCTCCATACCAAACGTGACCACTTAGTCTTGACTTCATGGGTCTGGTCAGTCAGGATATTAGTGCCTGCCCCCCCCCCTCTTCCTGGGAATTTGTAATCCAAGACTCAGGGGGTTATGATGTCTATGGGAACTTTCATTAATTGTGGCCCTAGGAGCCCAAGCACCCAAGCCTTGACTAACAAAACATAAACACTGAGGAACTCTCCCCCTCATGATGTTGACTTTAGCTGACTAAAGTGGATCGTAGAGTTCACTGACATTGTGGAGATTAAACATTTTGGTAAACTGACAAAGAGCCTGGCCCCCCTTCTTCCTGAAATGTCTGTTGTTCCCAATGCTAAGGCATTCAAACATGGTGTGTACCTTTTCCACCTGAGTAGGCCCTAATTTACCATTAAAATCGCCTATGAATATAATTTAAAAACTATTGTGCAAAGATGCAAGCCGGCCCTCCAGCCCTGCAATAAAATCTGACAGTTCATTAAGATTGGCAATGTGGTCTAAATCAAAGTAGCCATTATAAAAATGAATTAAAACTATATTCATGCTATTAGGCCACATGGATAAAAATGCTTATAATAAGAGGCTACCGGTAGGGATTGTAATGACCGCTCAACCTCATTCATATCTTGTGGAGATACTGGAAAGGAACCTTATCACACCTGAGCTTATCAGGGTGCAGGGATGATGGGTGACTTGCCCTTGGTCTCCTCAATTGAGATTGACCTCGTAAACTGTCTTTAGTTGATGGATCATACCTATTTTATACTACCAGTTTGAATATGACCTCCATGATTATCCAGTGATTCCATTTTATCTTCAAGGACCGACTTATCTTCACCCAATGATTTGGGAGGAAATCTGGTTACCTTTATTACCACATGTATGAACATATCACGCATACCCTGAAGAAGTCCATTGTACTGGACGAAACGCGTTGGCTGTTCTTCACTACGAAACACATGTCACGTCTGAACTATTTACAAATAAAAAAGAAGACTTGGAAAACACATCTATGAAACTGATTTTGTTCCGTGTTTATTACTGTTTAATATGCAAGCATTCATTGGTGCACCGTTTGACTCTGGTTTCAATAATGACGCTACATTGCAGAGTGACTTTGAACCACAAATTTAAACCTGACTTAGCCTAGCCAGTAGTGGAACGGACAGCAGGAACCAAGTGGGAATAATAGCCATCCATAATAATAACCTCAATGGCCCAAATCTCCTGAAAAAGAAATATATCATAGTTGCATATATAGTGTCCCCATTCTTCACAGTCTAATTTACTGGCAAGGCCTGCAATGTTCCAAAATAAGATGTTTACATCATTTTCAAAGTCCCAGTGGGTAATTAAGATCGACTCATTGGGTAGCCTGGCATCTCTACAAACTTAGGGACAATAGTGTGGTCCAAGTTAAGTGGCATGGTGCAATGGGCCTCAGAAAGGCCCGGGCCCAGGCTAGAACACATGGGTGGGTGAAGGGTCGAGCACATGGGGGTGAGGGGGGGAGTCAATCGTTTTCAGATAAATCACTCGAGGGGTTAAAACGGTTAGAGACAGGGACAGTAAATTGAGATATTAGCAGGGGTTGAGGCACAGGGTATTGGCCAGGTCTCTATAAAAAAGCACAGCTGTATTTGCTAGGTTGGAGGGATTTCTAGCTAAGCGTGAGCCCCCGCTACTGTATCAGGTGATGCTGTATCCCTTAAACTCTGTGTGGAAGGTATGGTTTGGTCGAGCTAGGGCGGAGATTTCCACCAAACAGGTGGGAGTCATCCCCCTCCCCTCAACTGAGGACTGCACTGAGCGCGATTCCTGGGAAGAACTGGGGGCCCTCTGATCATCATTGTTAGCACTTCCTCCCCTCTGGCCGCTTCCACGCCTCAACAGTAAAGCCTGGAGTCCATATATGATCATTTATCTTCAATTCGCCCCAGTTGCTCGTACAGCCCTTACAGCTTACATTCAATAGGATCAGCAATTTATTTTTGCCACATTTTTTAAACAGGCTCTCAATAGTCTCTTTGTAATAAAGATGATCGCTTGATAATGGAGAGACCAGAAGAACGGGCCTAGTGGACTTAAGAGTATTTTTAGGTGCTGGTCCTTTTTTCTGTTTTGCAAACAATGAAGCGGATTGAGTAGCAACATGAGTAAAGGGAGGAGAATCAGGCTTAGCGCAGTGGGTTCTGCCACACGTTCCTGCTCCGTAATACTGGCATGGCTATCTGAATCAGAATCTGATAAGGCTATAGAGAGCGGTCTTTCTCCAAAGTGGAATTCTTTATCAAGAGCTCCTGATTTACCCATCAAGGGTGCCACATTTCTTGGAGGTGGCCCGTTCCAAATTCAGGCCCAACTTGCAGTTTGCCACCTACATTTATAACACATAAGACACCTCAGCAAACTACAGTCAGCAAATTAGAATGTAGTGCCAAGTTACCCAAAGAAGCAAAATCCAAGGAGCTGCTGGAGTAATAGACTCAAATAAAACAACACAGTACCTCAAAGTAAAAAATAAAATAAAAAAAAAGAGTGTTGGTCCTGCCTAACCTCCTCTGGGCTCCTACGTGCATGGATGAGCATGCCCTGGCACTTGCAGCGGTCGAGATGGCGGTGCTTTATATCACTTGAGGGAGTAATTGTCTCCTCCCCTGCTTGCTGAGATTGAGCGCCTCCGGGCGCAGCTGGTTATGGGACCAATAGTCTCCTGGAAAGCACCCTGCACAGCTGTCGAGATGGCGGCCCTTTTATAGCACTTGAGGTGGTGATGGGCTCTTCCTCCTGCCAGCTGCGAGACAACTCCTCTAGGCCCGGCTGGTTAAGGGACCAGAAATCCCCTGGAAAATGTCTGCCTTACTTATAAGTACTCCTTTTATTGGGTTACATGATACAGAAAGCCATGCCTTGGGAGGGGGTGGGGGTTGGGACATCCAACCTCATGCCACGCATGGTGATGGACAAGTTACTTTATTTAATTTATTTTTTTAATAGAAATTCACTGAAAACGTTTATGGTACTTTATGGTTAGGTGAAAATGTTAGTTAAACAAAGGGCTTCATTTATCAAACCCGCTGCGTAAAAAGACAGGAATGCGTTGTATTTAAAATGATATAGGGCATTCTTGTCCTGTGCTTGCACTGGCACACAACCTGCTGCCTAGTGCCGAGGCAGGCATCCTTGTGCCGTGGTGTGACAGTGCCCACCTTGCAGACAGGATCCTCTGAGGCATTTCCATCTTTCCAAGGGTGCTCTAGAATGTAGGTGACCTTGCTTAGCTTAATAAATCTTACTTAGTTGATCCATCACGCTTGCACCCCATTGCGTTGTGCAAGGGTGATGCAACTGCTTGATAAATGTACCCCATACTGTTTTAAATGAACAAGCTTACTGAAATTCACCAGTTCTAGTAATCTTAAGGAATTATAACCCATCTCCTAAAGCAACTATAAATTATGCCCTCAACATGCACTGCAAATCACCTCACATATTACATCACTCATGACTTATTCTATGACGTCATTGATAACATATATCCAAAAGAAGAGGAGGTAATGGATCAAGATCTGATCCAGGGGCTCAGATTACCATTCACGGAAAAGTGAGAATGGAAGGTCCAGCCACAGTCAAAGCCCCAAAGGCAATAACTAACAAAAGCGACTAGGCCGTTCCTAAGGAAAAGGGAAGAAGGGGAAGAGAGCGGTCACGAGAGGGGTAGGGATAGTGCTCAGTCGAGGACTATCCTGGGTGTCCAATTTGTTGGATATAATGGCCTCACACACCCTTGCGAGTGTCATGCTTCATCATCGGCAGTGCTCCTCGTTGGACAGGCGGTGCAAGGTCCAACGGGCTCACCTCAAAGAGGGGCTCTTTGGCGGAGATCTTTTATCCAACTGCCTATGGGTGAAGTGTGGGTGAGGGGCCAGGAGAAGGAGGATAGTGTGAGTGAGGTTAAAATGTGGCACAAGGTACCGGAGATCAATTTATTCTGGTGGTCCCTTGCCACAAGTAAAATCAAGAGATAGCCTGTAATCGATGGAAATTTAGGATTCCACTTTGCGATACAGGACTAAAGTGCATTACGTGTGGCCAACATGTTTCTCGCCTAAGCACATTGGCTGCGATTCTTCAGGACCTATTCTTTAACTACTATCACAGAAAACATGACCTAATAAAGTATCAGTTTTGTTATATCATCAGTTGTACTACCTGGATGGTACCCCTCTCGCCTAATGGTCAAGGTGCGTAGGTGTCAACAGTACCGGGTCTGGACCCGGTGGATATGGGTAGGCACAACGGGCGCTGACAGAGGCAGACTGAACCTTAAACCCCTATGGTTCCCCCTTGATGTCAGATCTACCGGGTACTGTTGATACCTACGCACCTTGACCATTAGGCGAGAAACATGTTGACCACATGTAATGCACTTTAGTCCTGTATCGCGAAGTGGAATCCTAAATTTCCAGCGATTACAGGCTATCTCTTGATTTTACTTGTGGCAAGGGACCACCAGAATAAATTGATCTCCGGTACCTTGTGCCACATTTTAACCTCACTCACACTATCCTCCTTCTCCTGGCCCCTCACCCACACTTCACCCATAGGCAGTTGGATAAAAGATCTCCGCCAAAGAGCCCCTCTTTGAGGTGAGCCCGTTGATGAAGCATGACACTCGCAAGGGTGTGAGAGGCCATTATATCCAACAAATTGACACCCAGGATAGTCCTCAACTGAGCACTATCCCTACCCCTCTCGTGACCGCTCTCTTCCCCTTCTTCCCTTTTCCTTAGGAACGGCCTAGTCGCTTTTGTTAATCATTGATAACATCACTGCAACATCTGAAATGAGATCATGCATGACAACATTTTGCATGGTGGGTGCACAAGCTATAGCTATCTTAGGGCACGAGTTACAGTTACTTGCAATAACTATAACAGTTACTTGAGATAACTCTATATGTGTAATTGGTATGCTGACAGAATCACTGGAAGAATTACATATGTTTAATTAAAGAGTTTATGCAAATTATCTAAGGGACATCAAAAAAGGAGCTGCCCAGGTTAAGTTCAGGGCAGTGAAAACTGAGATGTATATTACACCTAAGGAGAAATTATATTTTTCTGTATGTGTATGTAACTAAACGTGTGTGTTTAAAGAAAGAGTAACATTTATGAACAACTACCCTCCTGAGCATTATCTGGAACTCTTTTGAATCTAACCCTCCTCTCCCCCTCAAAACATTGCATGGATGGTTTTCTCAATATGCAAATTTAATATAGCATTTAATTTCCACACATCTTGGGTTTCATTGTGTTTACATAATGCTGCATTGACTCTGCTCTTTTGTCTTTCCAATCCCAGACCAGATCACCAGCCCGTTCTCTGAGGAGCTGAGAAAGACCCTCTTTTGGGCAAATCAGCCAAAAACTATTCTTCATGGATGCACTCTTGTCTGCGTCCAGTCCCCAGTGAAATCCTATGGAACTCCTAACTCACAGGTAAACTTGGCAACTCATTCACCCAATACATGAAGAAATTCTCCAACAGACTCCTCTTTTCTTAGGTGCATAAATAAAACTGTTCCCCTCTACCTACAGGATGCAGCATCCTTCATCTCTGCCGGTGGGGCTCATGGAAGTCGAACTGTTGAGCATTAACACATTCAGTCTAGCTGTTAGTGTTAAAATGGGCAAGCAGAGTTACTTTGCTTATGTGCCATTGTTGGTAGTGGAGGTTCCTGTCGCTTACTGCCGCCACCAAATGCTGGAGGCTTGCGTCCCGACCTCTCGCTACAACGTTAGGTTAAGTAAGGACACCGTCTGAGATAGCCCTGCTCACCCACAGCCAGGCTTATCTCCAAGGAATGAGTGTTAAGTATGTACAACCATGCTCACAGTAACCACATGATGTCATCACAAATAGACTCCACACAAGTATTGATAAAATGAGTATAATCTTTATATAAGCAATTATATGATACGACCACATGATACAAAATCAACATACAAGAATGGGTAGTATGCTTTCCTTTGGGTTGATAGGTTCTAATCCCAACCACCACTTCTAACTAACAGTTAAGCTCACTTCTAACCATTTCCCAAAAGGTTAGGCAAATCGTATTGCTAGAATCATACACTTTGCAACAGGAAACAATACTGCAATGCGTAAAGATATTCTCTCATACTGTGCGACAGAGAAAAAATGCCATGCGTAGCACCAAAGTCATGTACTTTGCAATTGAAGGAATAATGCAATGTGTATCATCACCAGCATGCCCTGTACAAAACAGAGCAATGCGTCACGCTGCAATCCTTTACGATGCAATGGTGCAATGCGCCACGTTACAATCAGGTAATATGCAAGGGAGGGATCACTGTTAAATTATCGATCACAAAAACACCGGCGTACAAAAATATAGAGGTGAAAATATTGTATACAAAAATATCGCCATCCTGTACATAAACAAGTTTTTACACAAATATCGATATTTAATTATCGCCTTAATAAATATTGTGAACAAAAATATAGACTACAAACATATCGAAAATAATACCATCCAAAAATGTAAATTAACCACAACAAAAATATCGATAACACTAATATCGACTTACAAATATATTTATAACTTATACCAAAAATATCGATAATACTATTCAACGTTAAATGAACACAGCATGCAACTATATAATATTTTAATATATTAAAACTAATAATATTTAATAATACCAACATATATAACATTAATCTATATATATAAAACAAATATAAAACAATTATAAAAACGCAAATAAATATATACATTTACAAAAAACAATAAATATACTCACTAACACATATTTATTCACATATATACATATCACATACAACAATTATTTAAGGTATAAAATTAAATTATTAACAAATAGTTCTAAATAACTACAACAAAAAATATGTTATAAACATCTAACAAACAACACATATAATTACCTAATAAAAAATAATTGCTACCAAACTCAAAAAACGTATCTCAACCAATGAATTTAAACTAAAAGACCACAAAGCAATTAAAATTGAGAAGTACTTAACTAACCACTATAAAAACTAAGGGGTCTATTAGGATGGCAGGCGGATCGCCACCGCCCGTATTGCAGTGGAGATCCGACCGCCATTTCGGTCCGTCTGCCTAACATTTCCCCCGCCATATTACGATGGCGGTGGGGACCCAGGCGGACGGAAAGACCCTTCTCCAGATTTCCGCTGGTAGGCAATCCGCCTAATTGCCTACCAGGCGTAAAAGACCTGCAATATGGTGGCGGTGCCTTCCAGGCACCGCCATCCATATTACGAAGATGTGGCAGGCACCACGCGGTGCCTGTCACGTTGTGCATGCAAATGCACAACATGCCCTTCAACATTGTGGCGGGTGCTGAATACAGCACCGCTCACCACAATGTTAAATATACAGGATGCGACCGCCATGGTGGTGGTCGCATCCTAATTGGTGGTGCAGGACTACGGCACCACTGGCGGTCGGTCCCAGCACTGCTAGGGTGGCGTGCAGACTGGAGTCCGCCCGCTATCCTAATAGACCCCTAAGACTTAACTTAAAGAAAATTTGCATTTATCGGCCAAACACGGAGGAAGAGCGTTACTTTGCTGGAGAGAGAGAAAGAAAGAAGATCTACAATAACTACTATAACAGATTATACAACAATACAGGTAAGAGAAAGCATTTTTTAATTAATAAAAATGCCTCAACATGCTTAACTTAACTCCCTAAATTAATTAAATGTTCTCTTCATTTTAAATTAAAACTAAACTTCCTAACAGCAAAAAAATAAAATACAAATGTGATTAAGTACCTTATCTAATTCTACATGATAAAAAACATGAACTAATAAAAACAAACTTTACCTCGAAATAAAATAAAATAGTCTAATTTTGTTACAAGCTTCAAAAGTTAAAACAAAACTAATTTATACATTTTTCATCATAGCTTCAACAAACTGCATCTACCAAAAAACCTCCACCAAATTTAATTCATCTACCACAAAAAGTAAGTATACTTTCACTGTAAATAAATTATTAAGACAGAGAAACTGAAAATAATCTTCAATATAATTAACATAAACAATTTTCTACCCCATCTACAGAAATTACAACTGTGAAACTCAAAAAACATCAAATAACTCCATCAACAAAACAGAAAGTACAATAATGTAAGTATTTTCTTTAAATTACTAATAAAACAAACGAATTTATATATGACTAAAGCATATTTACTCAACACATATGTATATATCTACACAGATATACCCTAGAAATGGCTGAAAGAGCAAATTTCATTACATCACAAAAGGGAAAATTAATGCTTAGCTACATGGGTTTTACCTACACCCAAGAAAAGGTGAAAGATAATGAAAACAAATTGGAAATGTAGCAAATACCATTTAACTGCATGTTATTGTCGAGCTACAACTATAGATAACAACGTTGTGATTGTGAGAGAGCACAACCACCCATCCAATGTGACAGAATTAGAAGTAAGGGAAGCCTTAGAAACAATTTGAGAAGCAAGCACAGGCTCCCAACAGACCAGCACTGAAATCTTTAAAAATGTGTTGGCAAAAGTACCAGAACATGTCAACGGATAATTGCCCTCTGTCCCCAACCTGAAATGATTAATAGCTAAAACTAATAGAGCTTCCAATTCAACACTCACCCCCAAACCTTTCAAGCAATTGAAATACTACCTGAATATACTATTACCCACAAAGAGGACAAATTCTTGATATATGTCAACCAAAGTAATGATAAAAGAATTCTTGTTTTTGCAACTAATAATAACTTGCAAACATTGAAACACTGTGAAACATGAATGATGGACAGAACTTTTAAAGTGTGCCCACAACCATTTTACCAACTTTACACCATTCATGGTGAATTTCAGGAAACCAATAATCCCTTAATTTATGCATTGCTGCCAAATAAAAATAATGCCACCTATATTGAACTATTAACAACAATAAAATAATTAACTGATAATTAGTATCCCCAATATTCTAGAAATATACCCACATACTGCAATCCAAGGGTGTTACTGCCACTTTAATCAAAGTATGTGGAGACACCTCCAAAGATCTACCCTTAGGGGTCGATTCCGATTCCGGAAAAAATGCCTTCCTAATGCCATTCGTAGGCTTACGTTCCAACCGACAAGTATCTGGAGTTTTCTTCAACAAACTTGCAAGTACGATGCATTTTCCAGGCAAATCCTGACCGAATCTTCGTGTCCGATCCGATTTGTGCACTATGTCAGTACCTAACAGGCTCAGGAAACACATATATCGGGTCGTATGCAGGCCCAACGCAACCCATTTACGGATACGCAAGTACGATGCGGTTTCAATACGCGACATACAGCGTCGCGCCTCCGGCACGTCAGAGCATTTGGACGAGGCGTATGAAAGCTCCGAGTCGTGCCAGTACACGATCAATGGGTACGAGACGGAGCAGCCTTGTATCCAATTGCGCTTGTGTTCCCTATACTGTACGCCTACCGCTACCGACGCACACGCCGCAGAAGGTAAGTCATACATCTACCACACACCAAATTGTCACGAGAACACGAAAGGAAACACCACTATAGGGGGGTGGATGCTTATATCTCCTAGTATATCCCAACCATAGGGGATTGGATGCCTATCACTCCCAGCATTGTCCACATCATAGGGGGGGTGGATGCCTATCGCCCCCAGCATTGTCCACCTCATGGTGGATGGATGCCTATCTCTCCCAGCATTGTCCAACCCATAGGGGGGTGGATGCCTATAACTCCCAGCATTGTTCACCACAGAGGGCGGTGGATGCCTATGACTCCCAGCATATCCCAACCATAGGGGGGTGGATGCCTATCACTCCCAGCATTGTCGACCCCATAGGGGAGTGGATGCCAATCATTCCCAGCATTGTCCACCCCATAAGGGGGTTAATGCATATGACTCCCAGCATATCCCAATCGTAGGGGATGGATGCCTATCACTCCCAGCATTGTCCATCCCATGGTGGGTGGATGCCTATGACTCCAAGCATATCCTAACTAGAGGAGGGTGGAAACCTATCACTCCCAGCATTGTCCACCCCATAGGGGGTGGATGCCTATCACTCCCATCATATCCCAACCATAGGGGGGTGGGTGCCTATCACTCCCAGCATTGTCCACCCCATGGTGGGTGGATGCCTATGACTCCCAGCATATCCCAACCATAGGGGGGTGGATGCCTATCACTACAAGCATATCCTAACTAGAGGGGGGTGGATGCCTATGACTCCCAGCATATCCCAACCATAGGGGGTGGATGCCTATGACTCCCAGCATTGTACACCCCATGGTGGGTGGATGCCTATAACTCCCAGCATATCCCAACCATAGAGGGGTGGATGCCTATCACTCCCAGCATTGTACACCCCATGGTGGGTGAATGCCAATGACTCCCAGCATATCCCAACCATAGGGTGGTGGGTGCCTATCACTACTAGCATATCCTAAGTAGAGGGGGTGGATGCCTATCACTCCCAGCATTGTCCACCCCATAGGGGGGTGGATGCCTATCACTCCCAGCACATCCCAACCATACGGGGGTGGATGCCTATCACTCCCATCATTGTCAACCCGATGGTGGGTGGATGTCTATGACTCCTAGCATATCCCAACCACAGGGGGGTGGATGCCTATCACTCTCAGCATTGTCCACCCCATGGTGGGTGGATCCCTATGACTCCCAGCATAAGCGCCAGGATACCCTTTGGGTGACAGTATGTGCGCTATATAAGATCGCAATACATACATATCCCAACCATAGGGGGGTGGATGCCTATCACTCCCAGCATTGTCCACCCCATAAGGTGTGTAGGCAGAACACTCCCCCACTTATGATCAGTCAAAATAGTGTTTATGTGTGTATACTGACACCACAATTTAACCATGACGAACAACATTTGAAAAACTTCCATCACTGCAGTGACATAGAGGTGATTGTGGGGTCAATCCCCCAACATTATTAATCACATTGTTAGAATGGGATATAACCACACTTCCTGTAGTCACAAAGAGGTTAGTACGGGGTTAAATCCCAAAGCATTATCAATCACATTGGTGGTAGGGGGCTAACACCACCCTCAGTCTAGTGACACTAAGGTGAATGTAGGTCTCACACCCCTAGCATGTTCAAACAAAATTGTGTGTTTGGGTGACCAAACACACAAGCAATGTCGTTAAAATTTACTGTTTGGGTGCCAAACAGACACAGGACTGTTGAGGCTAACATTGTAGTGTGAGTAAAAATACACACAGCCATGTGCAGACAACTATTGCCATTGTGGGATAACTCTTTCGGCAAACTGCAAATGTACAATGTAAGAAGTGACAATCAAAAAGCATTAACACATTCCTCATTCACATCAGCTAGACACAAATACAAATGAGCATATCTGAAACTACCTATTTGCTGAGATCCTCTTCCACACCCTGGGAGCGATGGCAATATGACTAAACATTGCACCTCATGTGCAGACTGAAGATGCATGAGTCCCAGGGCCAGTACAGAAAATTACAACTAGCAAACTTACACCACATGCCACACCTAGCCATGAGAACTACATGGCTGAAGATGTGTAAAGACAACCAAACAGCCAAGCTCACTAAAATAGATTACAGATCACCTACACGCTGAATTTGCTAGCACACAGGTGACTCATGGAATACTAAATGTGTCACATATGAGTTTGCTGACACATCACAGACACTGCAAGTGAAATAGGCCCAGAAACAACTGTCCCACTCAGTACACAGCAAGATTTACACACATTAACATCTGTAGGGACTACATTCATGGACTGAATTGATAATTGAACACAGGGACAAATGTTAACATTACACACACCATGGGCCCCAGATAGGTCACATACAAAATACATTGCCATTAGAAGATTTACCAATCTTGAAGCTTAGCTGTGTCATGCATGCCCATGGCAGGGGTCAACCATGTCAGAAGTACACACGGTCATGGATACAAATATCACAATACACTGAACACTTTGTTTGCATCAGCCTCTGTACCTGTGTGTCTCCAGAGTCATCTGCATGTAGTCAAACTTCATGTAAACCAAGTTGCACTGATGAGATAGATGATTTGTTAACCAGCAAAGCATGTCAGCCGTAGAGGATTGTACCAAAAGAATATGGTACAATGTGTACATGTCAGCACGACCTATCTGTTAAAGTGTAAGTACAATATGGCCATGTCTCAAAAGAATGTCACATTTCATGAAGAAAACATTGTCGATCTTGACAAGCTGCAATAGCAGTCAATGCTGACTCTGATACCTACGTTAATAGGACACATATACCATTGACAACATCTGGGCCATCACATTGCCCAATCTGGATTGTCCCCAACAAACAATTCAACTGCAATTTTATTACAATTCACAGACTTAGGAACACGAAATTGAAAGCTCAAACAAAATGAATGCTTTATTCAGCCGTTGTATATTGTTTCCAAGAAGAGAAAATACAATGAGGCTAATGGCCAGTCCATTCCAACAAGTCTCCTAGGGGGTGATATAATGAACTCACTCTCCCTCACCTGCTTGCACTGCTATAAGTAGGGGACATCTCCCCTTGGAGGGGCGTCTGCAAGGGCATGGCAGGCACCGCAGGGACATGACTATGGGTGAGCCACTACGGTTTAGGGAGGGAGGGGAACAGGGGTGGATTCGCTCAACAATGCAATGACTTGTATGGGTTGAGGGTGTGTTGGCTCCACTGAAGTGGCCTGTTCATGTTGAGGGGGTTGGCTCCACTGAAGTGGCCTATTCATGTTGAGGGGGGTGGCTCCACTGCAGTGTCTGGATCAGAATGGAGATGTGGAGAAGTTGGAGGGGAAGTGCTTGTGTTAGTGGGGGAAGGCCTTAGTATCTTTGGGATTTTGTAATAGGGTGTGTTGGAAACTGTCATTTGGTGTGAGATCTGACCCTTGGTATGTTGTGCATGGGACTATGAGGATGAGGAGGTGGGGGTGAAGTGTGTAATCTTTGAGCGGGCACAGATTTGGGTGACCTGGGTGATTTACAGGTGGGGGCCTTGAACTCAGAGGAGGGTGTGTGTTTAGGGGTGGGACTCCTATCTGTGCATGGAGATTTTCTGCGCCTCTTGCTAGCTGTGACTGTTGTATCTTTAGGGACGAGGCCAAGGTCACAGAGGAAGAGCCACTGGCTAGTGTGTTTTGCAGGAGAGTCAGGGGTAGGGGTCTTGGAGGGAGAAGTCTGTGAGGAATGACCTGTTGTTTTAGTTGTGTGTGAGACTGTATGCTCCCTATCACCTGTGTGTGTGCTGTCAGTCCCCTGACTGTACCTGCGTGCCGGTTTGGACTTTGTCTTGGGTGGTTTGTGCTGCTTGTATCTGTTTGGGTGTGTGACTGTGCCTGTGTGAGTGTGCTTTGGACAGGTAAGGTAGTGGTAACTGTGGATGGGGCAGTGGAGGTCTGGGTGAGGTACTGCTGGAGGAGTGACACTGCTGCCATCAGGGATGAGGCAATGGACTGATTTCCCCACTGTAGTGCAGACATGTCTGATGAGATGCCCTCCATGAACGACACCAATTGTGTCAATAGACCAGTGTGTGCATGGAGGACACTCAGAATGGATGTCTGCCCCACATGGATCTGTTTGAGCAGGTCTCCACCTCCACACTCAGGGCAGCAGGGAGGACAGATGCAGGTGCAGCGGTGCCTGGCATAAAGGAGACACGGGTGTGTCCACGGACCTTTGCCTTGTGACTAGCTGGTAGGGTGGAGGTGGTGGTGGTGGTGGGGACAGATGCAGATGTAGTGGGACCTGACATGTCCTCAGCCAAAACCTCATGGGTGTCATCGCCGGTGCTTGACAGTTCATCGGCAGATGTTGTAGTGTCTGCCATGCTTTCGGTGTGGCTCTTTTCACCCTCCGTGTCACAGGGTCCCTCCTCTTCCTCCACAGTGGATCCCGTCTGCCTACCCGCTGCCTCAAGGTCTGTGGATTTGTCTCCTCCACTTGACATAGGTGATGCTGTGAATAAGGAAGATGAACAGAATCATATCAGTCATCTGCATAGACTTGACACATGAGTACAAGCACAACACATCACAGAGCAAGCCCTTGCCTAATGTAAATTGCACCTTTATCATTCCTTCCCCATATGTGAACATGGCACTTGTCAGTCTGCCAGTAAACCTTTGTTAACAAACACATACTGGCAATGGAACCATTTGTCTGATGTGTAACATGGCCCACGAAATACATTGTACATAATGCACTTTTTTGCAGTTTGCATGATCTGTAATGCACATGAGTGCAATGTGTCATTACACACATCTCCCTTCTCATTTAGGGGATACTGGAAAGTGACACAGCAAATTGGATGGACTGATATTAAAGTTGTAATGTTAAATATACTCCCATCACCAGACATCATGGTGGGCACATGTCCCTAACCTCAATGCTATGATGGTCCGAAGATTGTGCATCTTCACATTCTTTCAATGTGGCATGGTGTGCCACTTGCATGTCTGCATAAACAGTCTGTAGTGACAATTGTTCTCGGGCAGTCAATCCCAAGTTATAAGTCTGCACTGTGGCACAAACATGAAATCACCTTCCATGCAACATCTGCATTGCTCAAGTCTCTCTGTGCCACACCCAAGTTAAAGACTCTGACAAGGCCACGTTGGGCTACATTGGCATGGGGCCATATGAATGAACACATCAGACCACAAGACTTATTACGTAGTAATCAGGAATGAATTAAAGCTGCATGAGCATGAATGTCTTAGACAACATCATGCAGAGTCAAGGGATGACACACACATGTCCTGTCCTGTGTATGTTAGCCAGTTCACATTAATTAGCTGCCTGTCCAGAATAAATCTATAAACTACCTATATCAGTGTACAAAGTCCAGTCTGTTCACACTGTCACAGAGTCACACACATGAGAATCGAATTTGCCATGTAGGAAGTGTTGCCTGACACAGTAAAAAGCGATGTGACCTTGTCTCTTTTGGGCTAATTTGGCATACCCGTCCTTTGGCCGTGTGAAATTTAGGATTACGCAGAGTAACACTCTGGTGGCTGAACGTGTGGTTAGCATTATTTTCAAACAGCAGTATTTTTCCAGATCTGCCTCTTCAAAGTTACACACAGAGCACATATCATATTACAGTTTATATGCGGACACATGTCAGACACACTCATGATGCTCAACTAAATACACCTGTTGGAAAATGGTGAGGATCACATTAACAATGGACTACTGCACATACACATATCCCAAGTGGAACATGTCACATACAGGGCATGACACACCTGTCCATCATCTGTAATAGTGTTTAATGAGAAATTTACCATGATGTATTGTCTAACCAGACATATGAGCCGTGAGAGGCTGAGCAGGCTGAGGGAGGGAAACAATCATTACATACCTAGTACATAGACCTAGCATATACTCACCCCCTTCTTGCTGCTGTCTGTCCTTCAACTAAGCATCAAGGTCAGGGAAGACCACCAGCAGTATCCTCAGCATGTGGGAGTCAGTGTCCGTTGACCACCCCTCCGGTGAGGAGGTGACAGTTTCAGCTGGACCCCTGCGATCTTCTGGGTCCAGCCATGAAGGTCCTGCCACCTCTTCAGGCAGTGGCGGCGACGGCATTGGTAGGCCCCCACTGATCGCACGGCACGGTGATGGTCAGACAAATCTCTGCCTTCTGATGGAAGTTGAACTGAAAGGATGACATGGTGATAACTCAATACTCCATCTGCAACATCTTATGCTTCACACACACGGACATATGACTCATGATCAGACTGGCATTTCCTGTCTAAAGGGAAGACAAATATCTACATGGACAGTTGTCCTGTGTGAAAACCTCCCTGAGGAACATGAGAACAGGGCAGGGAAGACTAACCCACAAACACACACGACCACACGGGTACTCATAGTATGGCCTGTGGGCCCCCAGCGGCCCGGCAAGCCTTCCTTGGTGGCCTGCGGACCTTGCAGACATTGTACCTGTGTTTTTTGGTAAAACATTTGAAGAGTGTCAGCAAACACTGCCGCTGCATCGCTGACTCTGAGACACTCTGCACAATGGTGGTCGGGCGATTCACAACAAAGCCTCATTAACAAGTAAATGGTCTTTTAAAGACCTGTAAAGTACTTGGGTGGGGCTGTGTGTGTGCCTGGGAATATGGGGTGAGGTGACAGATGGTGACGTCACAGAGGGAGATGGAGGGAGGGAGACAGAGGGAGGGAGAGGGCGACAGACAGAGAGAGACAGACAGAGGGAGGGAGACAGGGACAGACAGAGACAGGGACAGTCAGACAGATGGGGGCAGAGTCAGGGACAGGGACAGACAGATAGAGGCAGAGACTGAAACAGACAGAGACAGAGAGGCAGAGAGGGAGACGGAGGGAGACAGACAGAGGGAGTGAGACAGGGACAGACAGGGACAGACAGGGACAGTCAGACAGATAGAGGCAGAGACAGGGACAGGGACAGAGAGATAGAGGCAGAGACTGAGACAGACAGAGAAAGAGAGGGAGTCGGAGGGAGACAGAGGGAGAGAGAGAGAGAGAGAGAGAGAGAGAGAGAGAGAGAGAGAGAAAAAGATGTGTGTATGCCGAGTCTGGTGGCTCAGTGAACGAAGGCACCCGCTGCATGGGCCTGTGTTCAACCTCTTGGTCATACTTTACCTTAGCTATAGCCCCTCCACACTCCCCCACTGACCATGCCCCCACCAGTGCGGTCCTCAGCTACAAACCACACTGTAGATTTGGCCCCCGAGAGAAAGTTTGTGAGTACCCATGCACTACCACATCACTTTACCTCTCCTGTGCATATCTACCTACACACTGTGAAACGTACTACAAATATGTCTCCCTGCATGCCCTTGGGTTCACAGTGCTCGAGGGCCAGTTTCTAGACATTTACATTTTTTACATGCAGTGTAACAACAATCACCTGCTCCGCAGGTGTGCCATACAACTTGCTGTAGTTTGGGAGTAGGCTGTCCAGCAGGGCCTGGTTCTCTTCTTTTATAAATGCCGGAGCCCTCTCAACAGTACGTGCCATGGTGATTCCAATAGGATGAATAAACTGCAGCAGAGAGTTGTAGATCTGCAGTCAGTAGCAGCTAGTGCAGGCAAGTGATAAGTGTTGTTAGCACACTGACTTATATCTGGGCAGCAGAGGCAGACTCAGTTCCATGCCTCAAAAGCAATAGGTCCGAGTTGTTTGCATCGTATGAATTTGTCCAATCCATTACATTGCACGCCTCAGACACGCCTCCCACGACGTTCAATATTTGCTCTTCATCACAACCTAAACTTTGATATGTGTTGCAAAAGTAAACCGAATTGGTCCACCAAAGATTTGTACACGATGCAAAATGCGCGTCTGTCGTCATGATGCTCAACAGCTAATGAATGCTACCGGCTCGGCCTGGGTGTGCCTCTCACGTCCATGCTATACTCACCCGCGTCGAACACCATAGTATTATGCATGCAATCTGTCTACCCGGGTCTGTCAGGGTGTGACAGACACGTCCATGCAATAGTCACCCGCGTCGCACGACACTGTTCTGGGCATGGAATATGTCTGCCCGGCTCGGTCAGGGTGTGGCAGACGCATCCATGCAATAGTCACCCATGTCGCACAACACTGTTCTGGGCATGCAATCTGTCTGCCCGGCTCAGTCAGGATGTGGCAGACGCGTTCATTCAATGACCACTCATCATGTCAGACAGTACATGTAAGATCAATGGCATGTTGTATGCCCTGCGTGGATGGAGTTAAACACGTGTAAAATGGGACACAGACAAAATACATGACTACTCACGTTATGATACTAGCTTAGTGCAACTTTTGCATTGATTGTGGGGAACACGACAAGTCTGAGTGACTAGTTTACAGATCATCCTCCTATGCTTCGTCACTGTCCCAGGGGCTCATTGTGTTAACACAGGATACAGCGACACATAAGCACACCATCATGATTAAAAGTACAATGTGTTCATTCTTTTGGACTGTGTACACAGTATGTACGACTTGTACTACTAAAAACTTACTTGTGAGGGTAGTCACAGTCATTTAGATTTTTCACATTGTGTAATTGTCAGGTGAGTTGCTTTAGTGTCTCTGTGTCACTGAATTGCACGTATGCATAGTGAAATAGCTATGTGCTACACATCATCATTGTTCTGTGTCTGTGATAGGACAGGTAGGTCATACATCACATCATGACAATGTCCACACCATGACAGTGTTGTGCATGGTCACAATCTGTCTGTATGTATTGTTGTTACTAGGTTGCCATACCTTTTCCATTTCTGTGAACCTTCATTACATGCGCTAGTTGAGCTATGACTCTCAGTCTGATACTTTAGTGTGTGTGTGTTGTGTCTGTCATGATTGAGCACATGGAGAGTGTCTGACAACTGTGATTAGTCACTGTACAACACTGTATTATTAGCTGTACGTGACATAATTGAGTGTATGTCCAGGTTCACAAGGCTGTGAATTAATGATTAGCTCAACATCACACATCTGACTTCACTGTCTTCATTCCAATTGCAATATGTAATTTCATAGTTACATGAATCTATTTTTAGATAGTAATATGTGTACATACTTTGTCACATGTTCCGCAGGTGCCCAAATGTCCACAGACCCTTCCCATATCTTGCAACAATGGTGGAACGTGAGTGCATGAGGAAATACAGGTTCACGAGGGGCTTAATTACTGAATTGACAGACCAGGTGTCACCACACTTGCAACCTGGACGCACATATCCCTTCGCCCTGACCCCCAAGGTGAAGGTGATGGCGGTACTACATTTTTTTACCACAGGATCATTCCAGTTTACTGTGGCTGATGCTGGTGGCATGTCCCAGACAATGTTTAGTCGAGTCCTCCGGGATGTGTGTGAGGCCATGTTGAGGTTCCTCGACCTGAACATAGAGTTTCCTACACCGCCACAGTTCTGTGCCATTAAAGAGGATTTCTATGCCCTTGGCCACATGCCACATGTGATTGGATCAATTGACGGGACACATGTGGGTTTGGTTGCACCGCAAGTACAGGAACAGGTTTACAGGAATCGTAAACACTTTCATTCTATCATTGTTTGAGCGCACTTTTGGGCTGCTGAAGACCAAATTTTGCTGCCTTCACTGTACAGGAGGTGCTCTCCAATATTCTCCAGAGAAGGTGCGCAAGATAATAATAGTGTGCTGCATGCTTCACAACAAGGCTTTGAGGAATAAACTCCCGCTCATCCAGGATGATAGGGACCAACGGCCTCCATCATGGGAGGATCTGGACCTGGGGCACGTTGCAGGGACGAGGAGGAGGAGGAGGAGGTTGATGTCAGGAGACAGCTCATTAAAAACTTTTTCACATGAGTGTAAGTATGCCAAGATGTTTGGTCATGTCAGTCCACAGCTTGATGTGTGTATGTCTAACAAAATGTTGTGAAACGTGTGTGTGTATGCTAATTTACAGGGAGCTGCAGGCGCCTTATTCACTTAGCACGCTGTAAATTCGCTTTGTGTTTTTTATTGCCGCATGTGAAGCTTTGGCTTTTTAAAATGTATGCAATTTAATTCACAATTTTTTTAAATCAATAATCTTCTTATCGAATATCTGGGGGCATTTTATTCTTGTTTACTGATTGTTGCTATGACTCTGCTGGGGTACATCGCACGTAATTAGGCAGAGGTGTCTCTCCAGTCCACCGCGGTCCTGCACATGACCGTTTGAGTGGAGAGAGGAAACCCATACCCAGAGGGACAGTAACGGGCACCATTTTGGGAGGTTAGCGCTCTAGTGCTCCGCCGCATTAGACACAAAAATTTACCGCATTCGCAGGCGCGCAACTGGCCCGCCAAAGGCGCGCCTAAGGCAAGCCTGTCTGCGCCCATTCGCGTCTGGACGCTGACAGCTGGCAGAATACTCTACCCTTCACTTATTCATAGTAATGCCGCCCCTGACCTATTCAAAGGAGGAGCTGATGGAGGGAGGGACTAACATGCTCAGCCTGATATGCGAAGGAAGGTTTTGCTTGGATAAAGGAGGCTATATACGTTGCTGCCCCTATTGTAACTGTGCAGTAGGTCAGCCCCAGAAAATAGCGGGTCCCCTTAACAACCTTTCAACTGGATTGCAAGCTGCTATGAAGTTGATTCTTAAGGAAGGTGTGAAGAAAGAAAAGGCCCATGATGCTATTTTTCAAGGCCTGTACATTAATGCTAGGTCTATATCTATGCATGCCACAGAAGTCTGGGATCTTTTAGATGACTGGAAACCAGACATTTGCTTCTTTACAGAGACATGGCTACATACACACTCAACTCCTCTCTAGCTATCGCATTTCCATCAGAATATATGGGAGCAAGATTGGATAGAACAGGCAAGAGGGGAGGAGGGTTGGCCATAGCCACTCGCTCTCCCATGAATATAAAAGATTTGGATACAACTTCATCTCCGAGCATGGAGTTGATGATTTTCTCTATGGAACCTGCCCGATGCTCTAAGGTAATAGGGGCAGAAGTATATCTCCCCCCCGGGTGAAAATAAGAAGACCTTCTGTGCTTCACTATTTTAAAGTCTAGCCCCTTATGTCTTGTAAACAGATAATTTTTTTCTTTGAGGTGATTTTAATTTTAATTTTGACAGTGCTACCAATATTGATACAGTTGATCTGCTAGCAGTCTTGGAAACATTAGATCTCTATCCTAGAGTATCTAGCCCGACACATATAGCAGGGCATATACTTGATAATATTTTTACCAATATTTATAGTCTTATAACTGAACCACCTCAAGCAGTAAGTTAGTCTGACCACATGGCCTTGAGCTTCTCCTTTTCTGCCCCTAAATGCCTAAGTCAGGTTCAAGGACGGGAAGTCACACAGAGACAATGGAGGAAAAACACTCAAATATTTTTGGTAAGGTTTTTTCCCCTCCGCCACTTAGTGACTGTAATGACATCAATGAAGCTCTAAGTACATTGGAATCAGAGATGACAAGAGCCTTTGATATTATTGCCCTGAACAAAACAACGATAATCCAGGACAGAACCACCACGGCTCCTTGGTACTCTAACAGTTTAAAGGCGGAGAAAGTTTCCTGTAGAGTTAGAGAACGCAAATGGCAGAAATCAAAACTAGGGGAAGACAGACTGGTCTACAATATAGCACACAGGTGGTACCTTAAGAATTGTAATATAACAAGGCGAACATATCTAGCCACCCGAATAGAGGAGGCAAAGTGCTCTTCCAAAGAACTCTTTAGGATTATTAAAGAATTCACCACTCCAAGAGTAAGCAATCTGGCTTCTTGCCCCCCTACACAGGAATTTTGCGATGAGCCTGCCACACATTTCAAAAGTAAGATAGATAATATCTATGACTCTTTTGATCAGGAATTTGAGAATAGGGAAGAAATGTAAAACCCAGATAATCCCCTCCTACCGAGACTGGAGACCTTTGCAACTATTACTATGGAGCAAGTCCTACCACTGTTGAAACATATTAAGTCAGGCTTCCCTTCTGATGTGGCTCCCCCCCACATCATCCCCGACCTAGCAATGGAGTTGGTAACTCCAATTAGGGGAAATCTGCAATCTGTCTTTGGTAACCTTCTCCTTTCCACTGAAATTGAAGAAGGCATTTATTAAACCCCTGACTAAGAAACCATTAGCAGATTGCGCTGACTTACAAAACTACAGACCCATTTCTCTTCTTCCTGGGTGCTCAAAAATAATGGAGACCCTGATTAATAGACAACTCTCAGACTATCTGGAACATTATAATCTGTTGTACCCCTCGCAGTCAGGCTTTCGTGCTGGACACAGCACTGAGTCTGCCTTACCAGAGGTAACAGATACAATCAGGATACTGTTAGACAAAGGGACCCCTACAATGCTAGTCTTTTTAGATCTGTCGGCAGCCTTTGACACCATCTCTCACATAATCTTGTTAGCTAAACTGCGAGAGATTGGTGTCACAGGGAAGGCGTTAGAATGGCTGCAGAGTTTTCAATCGGATAGATCTCAATGTGTACAACTGGACACCCTCGTATCCCAGACTAAAACTGTGGATAAAGGTGTACCTCAGGGCTCCATACTAAGCCCCACCCTGTTCAATATCTATGTGTCATCTCTGGCCACCGTCATCAAATCCTGTGGGTTCCAAACCATCTCTTATGCGGACGATACTCAGGTGATAGGCCCCATAGAGAAGGACCCCGAGGTGACAAGAGATAGATTCAAGCTTTGCATGCTAAAAATAGCCACATGGATGAGAAAGAACTTCCTGGAGCTTAATTCCAACAAAACTGAGATCTTATTGTTTGGGAAAGCTGAAGACTTGTGAACAGAGGAGTGGTGGTCGGGGGAACTTGGAGGCGCTCCCATCCCAAAAAAATGGGCAAAAAACATGGGCATTTTAATGGACAATAACCTACCTGTTGAGGAGCATTTTAAGACCCTATCAGGCAAGTGTTTTGGACTCATGCGTACGCTAAAAAAGATTTTCCCGTGGATTCCTCTCTCCACCAAAAGGATCCTGATACAGGCACTTCTAGTCAGTTGACTAGATTATGGAAACGCTCAACTGGTGGGGAAGAGGGAGGACCTGCTCTCAAGACTACAAGTTGTTCAAAATACGGCTGCACGCCTGGCATTGAACAAGCCAGCACGTACTCCATCTCTGCCGCTATTGAGAGAGTTACATTGGCTTCCTTCAGGAAGCAGTTTTCAAACTTTTATGCCTAGTTTTCAAAGCGCTTCATGGATGGGGACCTAGGTACCTAACTAAGAAATTAGAATAGTATACCACGATCGGCAGCTAAGATCCAGTGGCCAAAAGCTCCGTAAAATGCGGAGAATTAAAAGAGTTAAGATGGCCGGCTGCGCTTTCTCTTACCTGGCTCCCAAATATTGGAATGCATTGCCAGAAGATCTGTGGGCATGTCCCACCCTGACTATCTTTAAGAAACACCTAAAAACCTGGCTATTTGAAGGTAGTAATGTTGTTTGAGGCCGCCTGCTTTGCTGGGCGCAGAGAGATCCCTTGGGGGATGATTCGTGCGCCATGTAAATAATAAATAATAATAGTAATAATAATTGTGATTGTACAGCGTATGTTAAGTTCTGATGGGAACTACTACATTGTTGTCATAACTCCTAGCTTGTCTTTAGTTGTTACAATGGTCAATTGTGAGTCAATAATTGGATATGTCATTAGGGCAAGTTGGATTTCAAATTGTACTATGTTTCTCCTTCACAGACTCCTTTGGATGTTGTGTGGATACACACAATGCTGTCCCATCATGGAATTGATATTTGCAACAGTGCTCTCTGACAGACAATGTTTTTGATCAGTGATAGAATTTAGTTAGTTCATATGAATATTTTGAACTATAATTATGTATGGTTTGTGTTGAGCATTGCTTGTGCCTGTGTAATACAACTGTTACACATCTTGATTTTCGCATTGTCAGTTTTCACACATGCTACAATGGGTTTTAATCATGTTTTCTGGCATGTAAAAATCTCATGTGGCAATGTTAATTGTCTGTGTGGTTCATTGTTTAGATTTGACAACAGTGTGTGCAATGTTTGAATAGTTTCATGTGCTATGTGTTTTGTGAGGAACAAGTGTGTCTATCCCTGTTATGTGACATTTCTTCATAAGATGGCAGATGATTCCTTGACTGGTACTTATGTTCATGCTTGATTATGCTAAGTAACCCTGAGTCAAGCTGACATTTCATGTTTCTGTCTAAGATTTTAGCACACATTCTTTCTATGCTTTTTGTGCAAGATGCATTGGAGTCCACATGATATCATTTTGGTCATGTTCAAGCACAGCGCCACAGGGTTTACAATCCAAGACTCATTGTCAAGGTACATCTCATCTGCACGTATAGTTTATTCATGTCATACTATGTTTTACCCACCATAGGTGGTATACTTGCATCACATTGACGCACAGGTGATTCATCTACACAGATGGAAGTTTTCCAACTACGCACAATAGCTCTGCTGTGCATATGCTGTGACCAGTACTCCTAGTTTCTGAGGTGAGGGTTTCTCCAGTATTGGCACAGAGTTCATCATTACTTTGATGAATATCTCGCCTTCACTGGGAAGGTGGTGATGTAAACACTCATGATGTAAACAAATTACATCTTAATAATCCAATTGAATCATGTGAAATGTATATTGTGTGCATATCATGTATTATGCTGCTGGTGCAAGGTCATATACTGCATTGTAAGACAACAGACAGAGCATGTGTGAGTGAGCTTAGATGTGTGCATTGATATCTTGACTGTGAGAGTCTGATGGTACTGTGTACTCTGTGGTAGAATCTTTGTGTATCATCTGGATGTACTTTTTTGAGCTGATGAGACACTAGAGTTAGTGGTTATTTGGATTGTGGGTTCTGATGTGCAAATAATGTCCAATCATCCTTCTACAACAAACTATTGTATTGTGCTTACTTCTGTAAGTTTTGAATCCCTACCACAGAACTCATGCACCTCATTGGAATGTTTTCCTGATTATACTGAACATGTGTTCTACATTTGGTCCAGTGTACAATTAACAGATGACACAGTGATTGTGTGAATATGTATTTATTAATGTGCATGTGAGGAAATACAATTACATTTGAAGGAGATTGTGCTACCAATTTGTGAATCCACAGTTAATTGATGAGTTGGAAGTGTTGACAGAGGAAAAATAGTCCGAGCAAAGTCCACAGTCTATTTGGCCTTTGGCCCAACTCAAAGGCTCCATCCCATGTGGGAGAGTCCAGGGACTGTCAGCAAAGTCAATGATTAGCACACAATGGAGGTATCCTGTACATTTCTTCAATTCCTGGGGGGACGCATGGCCGTCAGTGTCTTACTTGCCATCCTTCCTTGGATGGCCTCTCCTCTTCTTAGGAGGGGTGGAATACTCAGTAGCAGATTGCCGCGGTGTAGGGGACTCTACGCCCGACTCCTCATCCCTCCCTGTGACAGTTGTCGATGTTGAGGCAACAGGTTTGGAGTGCACATGGGGAGTTGGGCCAGTGTTGGTTGTTATCTGGCATAGGCATGTTAGTATTCCTTATGCACCAATGTCAGATCGTCAAGTTCTGTCCATGTGTTGCTCCACACAGTCCATATGGTTGTCCATCCAGCCATGATGTGCAGCCTGCTATTGTTTCATGTCCCTGAGGATCCCAACAACCTGGCCAAAATCTCTGGTGCATTCACGATACACGTTGTAAATGCGATCTATCCTGGGGTCAGCATGATGTACGGCACCAGCTGTGGGACTTATCCTCACACCACTCCTTACCCTACCCGCACAGACATTACCTGCAGTTGCATACACTGGCAGCTCCTGTTCTCCCTCGTTGTTGCCAGGGTTGGTATTTCCAGTCAACTCAAGAGTGTGCTGTCGTGCTGTGCTCCCAGGGTCTTCTTGGATGGGTGTGTCTGTGGGGATGCTGGGCATCTGAATGTTCTTGGATGTTGCAGGAGTGGTAGCTGGGGCAGCAGATCATACTGATGCCGCAGACTGACCCACACCAGAGGTGCCAGGTTGGTTCTCATCGCCCGAAGAGGGGTGAGAGTCATCCCCACTGGAGGACTCAGTGTCCGCCATTGTGCTGGAGCAGTTGGCGGACTCTGACTCTGAATCCTCTTCAGTTGGTGTCCTACGGTAATGGAGAGACACATTATTAGTGTTATTTCAGATGTTATGATGTCATAGACAGACATATTTCACAGATTTGTTCATGATGTAGCGTATCCTTATTATTTCTACTCATCAATGGTCACAGCCAATGTGATATTTGTTAATGTCAACTTGTGAGTGAAAAAAGATGTGCTTAACTGAGCATGTCCAGCTATGTGCTTCAATGTGCATGTATTTGCTATCCTTGTATGTTTGTAGTAATTGATTGTGAAGTGTCACACTGTGCATGACACATGTGTGTTGTTATTTCGCACATGATAATTTTTGACCATGAAATACATACTGTGACAATTCTCATGCTTATCATTAATTGTGCATCTGTGCTGGACTTTGTGAATGTTTCAGACTGTAACATTGCTGAAGTGACATGCAGACTCACTCTCTTGAGTATGTGTCAGCATTTGATGGCTTGACTTGGATGAATGTGTTAATGTGAACAATCAATTACATCACATGTGTAGCCTCAAATACTATAGCAACAAGTTTATTCTGACAAATGCATTGTTACATGGCTGTCCATTGAAACACAGATAATTATCTTGACATTCTGTAGGTGAGTCACTGATATGTATATTCGTGATATGTGTTATTTGTATGATCGGACATTCCCTAATGTTGCACTCACTTGACTTGTTATGGTAAATTGTATCAGTTTGTAATCCTACGCAGTGCCTACAGCAAGTTTGTGTACTATTTGGCATTGAGAGTATCTGTAATTTCACAACATGGTTGTTGTTCTGCCTGTGTTATTATAGCATTCTTTTTCAAGGTGTGCAATGTGAGAAGACATATTGGTGTCAAGGGTTTTTCATCACTTTGCACACATGTAAATATCTTTCAGTTGTACTATTTCTCGCTGCATACTTTTGCACATGATCAGTTCATATACAATCTAATTGATTTGCATGGACAGAGGAGTCTCCCAAGGATGAACATTTGCCTCTTCATGTTCAGAGCTGTGTGGTACAGTGTGTGAATATGTTGAATTGTTCTGCATTGACTTCTACACCATTTCCCAATGGCAAACAGACCACCTTGACCATCATTGTCATAGGATCCATGATAATGAGGGCAGTATTTCTCAAAAACTGCTGACACCGCTGACTGATGTTGGAGTACAACGCAAAACACAAAATATGCCTTGTGCACATAACACAATGGGAGAGTGTCAGCCATCTTGCATTGCACCGCACATCTACTGTGTGATGGGCATTGTCCCTGATGTGTGTTTATCTGTGTGTGTTTTGAATTATGAATTGTGTCTGCCAACTAGACTGTGTGCTGTCCTACACACATATTTGTTGGATACACAGTGAGGGAACATGTGACTGATCTTTACCTGTCAGGGTGTGAATCGTACAGTTAAGGTTATGGTCTGTCGTTTTGTGTGTAGGCCAAGACTGTCCATCAATTTCCTTAGATTCATACATGATTCCCCAGTGTGGCCTTTATGACAAGGCATTTGCATTCACTGTCAGGGACAGCATGGTGACAGATGTGTAGTTGTGGTCTTGGGGGGGTGATTAGTGTGTGCTGGTGACTGTAGGCATTGCTTCCACTCCTCCTCCCACCCAGGACAAATGGCCTAGCATATTTCAGGGTTACATAACAGTGTATACAGAGTTAAATTCAAGATTTGTGACACTGGTGCCTGCTGTCATACTGGACACGACTGCCGACAGCGTCTTGTGTTTCCCACACTGGATGCCAGTGTCAGACATCTTGTCTGGGCATTTGCATTCACTGTCAGGGACATCATTGTGACAGGTATATTGTTGTGGTGTTGGGGGTGCAACTGGTGTGTGCTGATGGCAGTAGTCATTGCTTCCACTCCTCGTCCCACCCCGGACAAATGGGCCAGCATGTCCCATGGTTCCATGTCAGTGAGTAGAAAGTTAAATTGGGGATATCTCACAGGGATGTCTGTGGCTGTGTATTTGAGTGCAGTTTATCATATTTGGACATGTACTCACCAGGTTCTGGTAGTACAGCTATTCCAGTAATGCCCTCCTGTGGGATGAGGTCACGCTCCCTCGCCTCCCAGGATTTGAAACGCACCAGTTTATGAGCTCCACCGCCAGTCTTGTTGCTCAGGGCATGTTCCCAGCAAATGAGCCTCTTGACCCTCCTGCGGACTTCATAATACCGGTTCCGTATTTCCTCCCTTGTGCGCAATGTAGGTGAATGGGCATTCACTTTGTTGACAATCCTCTCCCAGACCTTGGTTCTTTGGGCCTGGGAGGTCTGTTGGGCCAGGCTGCCAAATAACTGTGGCTCAACTCGGATGATTTCATCTATCATCATTTCCAACTCAGCAGCTAGGAACGCTGGATTCTTCCTTGGGGGCATGGTGATGGGTGGTGTTGAAGATGTATGTGTGTGTGAAGGTGTGTGAGTGTGAGTGGAGTTGTGGTTCAGTGGTTCTAGTTGTGTGGGGATTGTGTTGTGGTTGAGTTGTGTGTGTTTGCAGTGCTTAAATGAATTCTCAGTGGTGTGCTTGCATGTGGATCTGGCTAGCAAGTGGTGTTGGTGTTCATTAGCACACTTTATATAGTTGGTGTTGTGGGTGTCTGTTTCTTCTATTTTGTTTCTTCTACTTATGTAAGTTGTTTTGACGTAACATGTGGCTTGTTTTTTGTTCTTTGTTTGTTACAAGTCTGTTCCATTAATTCCGGGCTATGTAGCATTGTTCGCAACCGAGTCTGTGGCGTCGTGTATGTCCTTGGGTGTGTGGCATAATTCGCGTCTGAGTCTGTCGCATTCTGTATGTGCTTGGCTACATGGAGTCATTTGCGTCCGAGTCTGTCTTGTCATGTATGTGCTTGGGTATGTGGCATCGTTCGTGTCCGAGTCTGTCGCGTTGTGTATGTGCTTGTCTACATGGAGTCATTCGCGTCCGAGTCTGTCTCGTTCTGTATGTGCTTAAGTGTATGGCATTGTTCGCGTCTGAGTCTGCTGCGTTGTGTATGTGCTTGGCTACATGGAGTCGTTCGCGTCCGAGTCTGTCTCATCGTGTATGTGCTTGGGTGTGTGGCACTGTTCGCGTCCGAGTCAGTCGCATTGTGTATGTACTTGGCTACATGGAGTCGTTCGCTTCCGAGTCAGTCTCGTTGTGTATGTGCTTGGGTGTAGGGCAGCGTTCGCATCCGAGTCTGTCTCATCATGTATGTGCCTGGGTGTGTGGCATCATTCGCGTCCGAGTCTGTCTCATCGTGTATGTGTTTGGGTGTGACGCATCGTTTGCCTCTGAGTCTGTCGCGCCGTGGCTGTGCTTGGGTGTGTGGCATCATTCACATCCGTGTCTATCGTGTCAGGCTCCTTTCCTACCTACTTGTCCATTGATCTTTATTTTTGACCGAATCTTTTGGTGGATTTTAAATTTGCATCGTACTTGCTCATTCGGACGGCATGTATGCGATTCAGTAGGAAAAACTGACGGATCTGTGTCGGGTAAAACGAGTTTCATCAAATCGTTTGGTGATTTATTGCTTCGCATTATTGCTTTGCATCATACTTGGTCATTCGGCCGGCGGGTGTATGATTCGGTCGGAAAAAATGACGGGTACGTGTCGGGTGAAACGATTTCCTGTCAGAATCGGAATCGGCCCCTTTGTATTGAGCACTATACTATCAGCAACTTTGCATATCAAATAAAAAAATGTATTGCACTAGCATAGGCGCCAACAACAGAAGTAGCAAATCATTATAACTTGTTAATAGATAGTCCTTTCTACCGCATGAATGAAAAAAAATTAACTCCCTTGTTGGATTACTTTGAGGACACCTGGGTGGGGAGGTTGCATTGTTCAGGTCACCGTAGACAACTAATTTCAAACTCCCTGGTGGAATGTCTACACCTGCACTATTGCACTAAAAGCAAAAACTAATAACGCGGTAGTAGGATGGCATAATGCCTTCCAGGCCACAATAGGGAGAGGGCAACCAACACTCCACAAACTTAAACAATCAATAAAAAAAGAACAAAGCTACCAAGAGCTCAGAGTGGAACAATCTCTAACCAAAATAGGACCAAAACTGAGTAAACAAACAATTAATATGTATGAATACCTCCACCAAAAAACAAGATTGTATCCAAATATCCAACATCTAGAATATTCAATTCAATTAGTCTTTATTCGATCATAAGCAATCATAAAAGACACATATAAACAGCAATAAGAAAAATCAAAACTTAACTCATTAAAACCAATTGCGGTGTTGCAAGATAAAATTCAATAAAATTCCATTAATATGAAACAGACTAGTAATACATGTCATAAAACATTTTGTCTTAAAACTAATAGTAATTCCTAGAAAGATAGGAATAACCTTAAATACGCAGATTTGTGTTAAAAGGATCACAATCTTATAAGCAAGTTAAATTTGACAAGACCAGAATGCACCAGAGCTCATTGAAGTCATTTACATGATTACATAATTACACAATTACGCAACTACATAGTTACATAATTACAAAACTACATAACAACATAATTACATAATGCCCTGCATCCTATTCCTTCTAAGGGCCAACGTCCAGCTCCAGAATTTAGCCGTAGCAATAACTATGACTTTGTTAGTATCAGTTTTTAAAATACACAATGCTGTTTGGCAAGATCTTGTTCCTATTTTAGCACAAACTGGCTTTAGCCATTTGTGGCGAGGGGCCTTATATGCAGGACAAACAAAAAGAATATGCGGCAAGGTCTCTTCCTCACATGAACAGGTGTGACAATTTATGTCTTGAACATTCCCCCACTTTTTTTTTAACAATTTTATCGGGAGAGTAGCCACTCTAAATTGGTGATAGAGTTTCCTATCACCAGGGCTGGTAATAGTATCCCAGTAGGCCTCTAGTCTATGTTCAATTTTGTGGTCTAGAAAGAGACCTGTTAGGGAATTGCCATTCACCTGAGAAAGAGACTTCTGCCAAACCATATCCCTAAATAAGGCTTTAAATTCTGATTTTGAGGCAAAGGAATTCCCTTCTGGGTCCAGCCACAAGTCGCTGAGGCCCATATCCAATAATGTAACCTAATCCTTTGTAGCCATGAGATTTTGTTCGTTTTATCAGCTCCTCTGGTATGCTTAAGAGCTTGCGCATAGGGAGCTAACTCCGGGGTGGTCCAAAGCCGGCGCCAATAGGCAAGTGGTCTGTAACCCGCTGCCTCCTCAAAGGAAATACAGGTCTAAAAATAAGGGTCTAAGTAGTGTCGACTGGGGAAAATTGGTCAATGTCCTTCAAAACTTGTTCTGCGCTTGGACTAAAGGAACTAAGTTTTCAAAGCCCCAGAGCTCAGCTCCATAAATTATTCAGGCTTTAACCTTTCCTTGGTATATTACCAAAACCGGAGCTACAGGTTTGGTTTTTGATAAATGGTGTTATTTTAGAACTGCCCCTGCTAGTTGATTATGCTTTAAGACCAGCAAATCCATCTGTGGCTTCCAATTCATTCTTTTGCCCATTGTAACACCCAAGTAGGTAAACAAGTCAGTTTGTTCAAGGGATGCAGTATTCATTTCCACTCTGGCTTTCACTGTTTTGTTTTTATGCAAGACCATACATTTTGTCTTATCATCATTGACTACAAGATCATGGTCATCACAGAAAAGACTAAATCTGTCAAGGGCTCTTTGCAGACCAGCTTGTGTTTTAGACAAGATTAAGGTGTTGTCTGCAAACATTAATAAAGGAACCCTCGAGCCAGCTAGAGTAGGGGCATCCATGGGATATTCAGAGTAGTATGAGACAACTTTATTAATGAACAAAGAGAAAAGGGTAGGGGCCAACACACACCCCTGCCTCACTCCCCTGTCCACCGGAAAATGTTCAGTTGTCTCTCCCTTGCTGATCCCACTTAACTTGGGCATAGGTGGAAACATGTAGTTTTATGATGAATGAAAGAATCTCTGCGGGCATCCCAGCTTCTTTAAGAGTGACCCAAAGTGTGTTACGAGCACTAGATCAAATGCAGATTTTAAATCTACAAATGCTGCATAGATGGTGCCCCCAGCTAGGATCACGGTGTTCCAATATAACATCATAAATCTAAAAACTTGGTTGATGGTGCTAACATCGGGAGCGAAATCCTGCTTGATAGGTGGATAGTATTTCATTATCATCAATCCACCTATTTACCCTACTTAGCACTAATCTAGCCACCAGTTTTTGCATAGTGTCTATAAGACTAATAGGCCGATAATTGAAAGGGTAGGCTCGGTCCCCTTTTTTGTATATGGGGACAATCTCAGCCCCATGCCAGGAATCCGGAATAGGGGCTCCTCTAGCCAGAAAATTGGAAAAAATAAAAATGTATTTCAGCCAGTTCTCCGGGTCAGATTTAAATATATCCACCGGGATACAATCCGGACCCGGAGCTCTACTTGCGGCTACGCCGTCAAAAGCACGTTCTATCTCCACTGAGGTAAATGTTACTCCGGTACTACACATTGGAATTGCCCAGGATCATTTGCCTGCACGGAAAATTGGGTCTGATAATGAGCAACCCAGGCTTCAGGGGGGACATTATTAACAGGCGCCGGACCGACGTTGTCACCACCCCACTTAATTAAATGCCAGAATCTGCACCAGTTTTTCCCATTACATGCAACCAACAGGTGCCTCCATCTATTTTCATGGTGGGACTTCTTTGCCCGTAGTTGGGTGGCCGTGTAATAAGATCTCAGTTTCTTATCTCCTGGGTGGAACCTGCCCTTTTTGCGTTAGACAAAGCTCTGTAGGCAATCCTACATGCCCCGTCGTACCATTTATTTATTTATTTTTAGTCCTCATTACGCAACAGTTTAAAGCTAGAAGATTCTCAGGGTCCTTTATCTTAATCAACCCGTTGTTTATTTGTGGGTTTTGGGCCATAACCATCCGGTTTTTCAGAGAACAGGAATCCCCTTACTTCCATATGCTTTTAAGAGGAAGGATTCTTTTACGGATGGGGGTAGACTGTAGTGGCCCGGACTGGCAGTCCTGGAGGAGCTGAGTTGCCGGCCCGAGCCTGCTTTTGCCAATTCACATGTTGCATTGGAGGCCCAGCTGCTGGACGAGGAGAGGAGAGTGGGTTTGTGCCCCCCAGGTAACGAGTGTCAACTCCTGGGGGGGGGCGCAGCCTCGGAGGGAGACGCTCTCGGTCTCTCTCTTTCTTGTCGGCAGCGCAAGCCTAAGCTTTGGCTCTGATCAAGGCATGTATTGCCATGGGAGTGGCAGTGCAGGGGCCGGAGTATGGAGCTGCACTTTCTGATTACATCGTACCCGTGTTGGGGGCAACTGTTGAAAGGCTGACTGCAAGTCAGAAGGAGAGGCGGAGATACCACCTAAGGCACCGTGATCGGTGCCTGAGTGTATTATGCATTATTCTATTTCTGCATAACGAAGTACCTAACTGTCGTATTACACATTGCGTAATTTCTGCACAGCGGAGTACCTGATTAGAGTATTATGCATTGCTTTATTCCTGCATAATGTCCTGCCTGCTTAGCGTATTGCACATTGCATTATTCCTGCATAACGACATACCTGGTGGCTGTATTACGCATTGCATTATTTTACCTTGCAAAATGCCTGATTGTTGCGTTATGCATTTCATTCTCTTTGCATTACAGAGTGTCTGATTGCTGCATTACGCATTGCAGTATTTTTACATTGCAAAAGTTCCTGATTCTAGCATTCCAAACTATATAACATGAGATTAGGATGACAGGAGAATGTTTAGAAGTGCTCATTAATACCGCCAGAACTTACAAGTGCTGGCTGGCCTAACAACGGGCCAGAAGAAATAGTACACAATCTCGTATGTTGGATTTATATTGTGTGGACTTATCGTATATCTTTTTATATAAAGTTTATACTAGTTTTTATAAAACTGTGTGGAGTCTTTGGTGGTGTCATCATTGAGTTGTTGTGAGCGTGGTTGCAAATACTTTACACATTTGCCTTGAAGATAAGCCTGGCTTCTCATACTAAGCTACCGAGGGGGTGAGCGGGGCTATCTAAGAAGGTGACATTCCTTTCCCTGACGTTGGAACGCAGGTCCCTATTTGTCCTACGTTACCTACCTCAGCCAACCACGGATCGCGGGACTAACACCTACACAATGATATTTTTTTGTGTATATATATATTCACTGAAAAAACCATAGGTTATAGACCATATATAGTTAGGAATTAGCATTTACAAAACCTTGAAAATTCACTGAAAAAACCATAGGTTATAGACCATATATAGTTAGGAATTAGCATTTAAAAAACCTTATTTTACTCACACAAAACCATTGAAATTCCATATATAGTTAGTTGCACTAACTATATATCGCGCACCCGCAATCCACTGCTGATCATGTCACATATTACATGATTCATGACATGGTCAGTGACATCACTGATGACATCTCAAATGACATCACTGATGACATCACTGATGACAACATCCAGTGACTGTATTTTTCTGTAAAGTTAAAATATGTCTTGAGTGGATGTATAAGTGTCTGGATGAAGGATTTAGTAGGTGCATGACTGACTGTATGAGTGAGTGATTAAATGTGTCTCACTGAATGCATGGGTTAGTGACTAAACTGTCTTAATTTGTGCATCATTATGTCTGTTGTTCTGTAAACTGCTGCATGTGTTGATCATTAGCTATACGAGAGGCTATATGTGTTATTAATTGGTTGCCCAAGTATTTCTATGGGAGATTGAGTTTGTGTGGGGGTGGCTGGAAGGTGTGAGACTCTATGCATAGATGTGTGAGCAGTTTATTCACTAGGTGTATGAGTTCAAGAGTGCATGTGGAAACAGCTACATGGGCAGTTGACTGTGTGCATGAGTGTATTGATGAGTGAATGGATATCTCAATGCTACATGTCATAGTAAGTACATATTTAAAACACAGTACATGTGAGAGTTGGCATATATAAATAACTGTGCATGAGAGCCACTGAATGAGTGAGTGGTTGTATCGATCATTGTGAACTTGTATCAGGGATTGTATAAGAGAGTAAATATGTGTTAGTATATGTTTCAATAAGTAAGGTGTGTTTAACTGTATAGTTGAAGAAATGGAGGTGAGATTGTTTCTTTGCATGACTGACTGGGTGTGTGAGTAACTCCATGGATGAGTGGCAGTGTGTGAGTGTCTGTATACACTGAGTGTATCTAAGGTTATATTAGAGTCTGAAGAGGTTTATCGTATTAGCACAAGAATGATGTCAAATGAGATGCCATCAGTGATGTCATCAGTGATGTCATTTGAGATGTCATCAGTGATGTCATCAGTGATGTCACTGACCATGTCATGAATGATGTAATATGTGACATGATCAGCAGTGGATTGCGGGTGCGCGATATATAGTTAGTGCAACTAACTATATATGGAATTTCAATGGTTTTGTGTGAGTAAAATAAGGTTTTTTAAATGCTAATTCCTAACTATATATGGTCTATAACCTATGGTTTTTTCAGTGAATTTTCAAGGTTTTGTAAATGCTAATTCCTAACTATATATGGTCTATAACCTATGGTTTTTTCAGTGAATTTCAATGGTTTTTTAATAGCAAATATCATAAGCTGTCGAATGTCAAGTACGTGGTAAGTAAAAACATTTTCGTGTTTATGCACACTGATCTGCTTTGAATGCTGCCCCCCACCCCTCATTTCTATTAGGAGTACTCTCTCTTTGCAGATAGTGAAGGGTAGTTAACGCAGCCCTTTGCCCCCTTTGTAATCCGTCGTGCCTGCTTCTCTCTCCATTTGATTGATTGTTCTCTTTGGTTCATTCTCTATTTACAAACAAGCACAGAGTCGCAATACTCTGTTTAGTCTTTGCAGATAGCGAAAAATCGTGTAAAAAAACAAAAGGAATCGAGCAAAATCAGTAGGCCACTAATGGGATCTCTTTTTGACCTCGCTAAAATAGAAACATTAGGAACAACCTGTTGAAAATAGCAATGCGTATGTACATAAGCGGCGTTCATTTGTGTTCACAGTACCCCTTGTTGATTGTTTCAATCGAGCATTGAATTGTTCGAAGTTAATTCTCTTAAGGATCTTCTCTACCTGCAAACGAGGAAGAATAGGAATATTCTCTCTCCCTTTGCAGATAGTGAAGGGTAGGTAACGCAAGCCTTTAACACGTCGTACCTATTTCATTCCTCATTGATTGATTGATTGTCCGAACATTGACTGTTTGGGAATTAGTTCTTTTTGGAGGTATTCCCTGTTTGCAAATAAACGTAGGAAAATCTTTGCAAGTAGTGAAAGGGTACGTAATGCGGACCTTTCTCCCCCGTTGTAATCTGTCATGCCTATCTACTCCCCACTGATTGATGCACCTTTTTCACCCGGACCATTTACTAGAGATAAGTCATCTGGCCCGACCAGAGAGCACCCCTAGTGAAAAGGACATATGCAATAATAACGAAGTGATCACTGTATCCTGTTAACAGAAACTTTACCATGAAACAACCTGGAAAGAAAAAAATAGGAAAACGAAAATCAGTAGGCCACTGATGAACATGAACTTTTATTAAACAACGAACAAAGAAACGATAACATAACGTAATGATAAAACCTATTAATGTCCTAGAAACAAGAAAACGTTAAAATATGCCAGTGGTGAGAGACCAGAAAAACAGTAAGAGAAACCAAATCACCCCTCGCTGTCCCACCGCCTGCCACGCCAAAAAAATCGATAGACTAGGGAAAATGCAAGTCAGTAGAACATCCGCCCCCACTCTGGAAACTTCCAAGGTGGGGCAGGGTTCCGGCTACGCCCAGCCGGGAGCAGCCCATATAAGGCAGGTCCTGCTGCCACGCCTCGGCCAGGAGATCCTAACGTAGGGTGTAGCCGGAGGAGAGGCCGAGGCCAGCGGGACCCGGCCAGGGGATTGCCTTTACAACGCTGAACAGTTGCAGGGGGGGGGAATGTCTCCTCGACCCTCCCCTCTCTCTCCCAGTCCGGCCGCGGTGGCCCTTGAGAGTTGCAGGTAGTCCCGCCACATGCTCTTCCGGTCCGGCCACCAACGGTCGGGGGGCCGAGGCCGACGGGATCCGGCTGCAGCCGATAAACCAAGAAACCCGTTCATGGGGCCAGAGCCAGGGGCGTCCGGCCGACATCCACCGGAAGCCCGGCCCGAAGACGGACGGGACACTTCTTTCTTTTATAATGGCTGCGACAACACTGGGGGGGGATGTCTTGCACATGCCTCCGACCCCCCCCCCCTCGTCCTCATCGCCTGGTCCGGCCATAACAAATCTCAAGCGAGACGCCGTGGGGTGCACTGGGAGGGAGAGACGGTGCGAACAGGCCTCTCCTGCCTCCCCAGGTGGAGGCTTCCCAGCTGCACCCTCAGCGCTCCAGGCGCCCGGAAAAGGGTTCTTCCACTGTGGCCATGCTGCAACGTCTCGCCCGGCAGGGTGGAGCCCGTCCGCTCATGTGACCCCGCGATCGCCGGTAGCTGCCGAACTCTCAAAATGGCGGTCGACCTGGCAAGAGCGGGCCCAGCATAAAGAAATGGCCCGGTCACTGGTTGACTCCACCACCGTAGTCCTCCACGACCTTGAAAATTCTAGAGGAGCCGCGGGAGTCTCCGACCCCCGATGGGGAATGACTGCCATGATCGCCCGTGGAGTGACGAAACTGTATCCGCGGGACGTCGGCGCTCCCATGCTGGCGCCAGCCTCACTTTGAATTACTAGAATCCTGCAGACCTCACTTCCGGTGAAAGCACAGTGTGACCCGGTAGGAAAAATTATTGCACCCCCTCCCCTTTTTGACTGATAGTTCAAACCACCGATCCTTTCCTTTGCCCTTTTAACGGAACTTTGGACTGCCTCCCCCTCTTTTACATTTTCTAGAGAAAACAAAACATTAACCACTACATTAGCATAGCAGTTGACACCAGAACTGTTTTCAAATTGAAAACCAACAACATCTTCAACAGAATCCTTTTTGTTTCTGCTGTGACCCTGCTACAGCACAGGCATTGTCCCCAGCAGTAATTCTGCAATGCCGGTAAGAATAGCTGTGGTGCCTACTGGACTCACTCACCCCCGCGGCGCCCCACGCCGTTTTTTGCTGGGCGGCAACTTACTAGACATCACTTTCGTGCCATCTAGATTTCAGCGCGTTCTGCTGCCTTGGAACTATTCGCACAACAGACCGCTACTGACAAGAATATTTCATTATTGGTGCTGTCAATTTCAATAAATCTATTGGATAATTCAAAAGAAATTGCCACGGTCTCTTCGTTGTTTAAATGTTTTTACTGTTTTTGTTTTCTTGTATATATTTATATGTTATTAAAGTTTTATATTCCTACTACTTTGTTGGAGTGCTATATATTTTTAATGTGACACATAATTGTAAAAACTTTGATGTACAAAGAGTCATTCCTGAAATCTTCCGCTTCAGGCTCGGTCCCCTCCCCAATCACAATACAGGATGGTTTTCAGATAGTAGGAACACGTGTGGTGTGACGGATCTCATCGGGTGTGGGCCTTGATCTACTATAACTCCTTTGAAGAGGGGTGATTCTTTACAGCTGGGGCCATAAACTACATCTGCAGGGCTAGCTGATAGCCTGGACAATCGGACACAGAGAAAGAGGAGTGTCAGAGGGTGCGGTAGTGAATAGGGCGAAAGGGAGGTGTCGGGCGGGCACAGAGTGTGATTCTCAGGGAAGAGCAGCGCAGATGGGGGGAGGTTTATTGCCCATGCATAAGACAGAGAGCGGTGGTGACCAGTGCCTAGGGAAGATGCTTGCGTGGGTGAGGAGCCATGCTACGAATCGACAGCGTGCAGAGAGTGGGTCTGGTCAAGACATCTAAAATGGCTGCCGTGCACGACAAAAGTGTGGCATTTCAAAAAAGGCAAGATGGCGCAGACAATGTTTTTCAACACTTCCTCATTTCCTTCGAATCGAACGTTAACAGACGTTGGGGCATATTACCAAAGTTAAGCGATATTTATCGCTAACGATGCTTACCAACCAATTTTTTACCACTAAGCATCGTCAGAAATTATCGAAGATAAACCTTGCTATTATCAAGGTTTATCGCAAATGCGATAATAAACGGCCGCAATGCATGAATATCGCTAAAAACTCAGCGATATTCATGCATTACCGAGCTAATGCTCTTAGCCATGTTATCCACCTCCCATTGGATAACATGGATAAGAACTGCTCAGGGCAGGTGTTACTTTTTGGAGATATTCGCGCTTAGCGCGAATATCTCCAAAAGTTGGTAATAGGAGATAGATATCTTGCATGTTGTAATGCAAGTTATTGTGGTATATGGAACTCATACCATAATCTCTCAGGAAAGCAGAAACTGATCCTTTTGGGACCGCCTAAAAAGGCCTAGGGTGTGAGGAGTACTCTACTTTGCCCCCTTTTCACGTTCCGAACTATTTTATTTTACTCTCTTCTGTAATTACACAAAATAACAGCGATAAGATGCATCGGAGACACACAGTGAGAGAAAGGAGGCCGGAGATGAAGAAGAGATGTCAAATACACATTGGAGATAATATAGTGGCAGAAGGCAAGTAAATATGAGTAAACTTACCATGTAACATAAAAATGTTGCACTCTATACTATAAGTCTCATTTTATACTACAATCACTTCGCTACAACCTCATAAATTAAAAATAAAAATGAATAATGTCTCAAACAATTTTTGATTTCTAAATATAAATTTATTCTTCAGAATTTTCTAAATTTGAAAGAACTAGTAACATGTCCTCATCAGCAATGTCCTCATTAAAAGTCTCCAATGATGATTCTTGTAACTCTATGGTCTCCAAACACTCGATAAATTCGCCATCAAGAGATTGATCAAAAAAATCATTCAAGTCATCTCCTCCTTGTGACAATATTTCATTATTGGTGCTGTCAATTTCAATCAATGTAGTGGAATCATTCAAGTCATCTTCTCGTGACAATATTTCATTATTGGTGCTCTCAATTTCAATCAATGTAGTGGAATCATTCAAGTCATCTCCTCCTTGTGACAATATTTCATTATTGGTGCTGTCCATTTCAATCAATCTAATGGAATCATACAAGTCATCTCCTCCTTGTGACAATATTTCATTATTGGTGCTCTCAATTTCAATCAATGTAGTGGACAATTCAAAAGAAATTGCCACGGTCTCTTCATTGTGAGCCATTTTATTTTGAAATTGCTTGCTGTAAATTGCAGAAAAAAATAATCACTTTCATTTATCGTTTTTAGTAATACATAATATAAAACTAACTTCATCAAGTATTTAGTATAACAGAAGGACTGCAAATAAATAACAGAAAACATTTTTCAAATTATCTTCAAGTGTACAACATAGTTCCCCTTACAAATTAACAACTCACCTTTTTAAAAGTAGCAGAAGTGTTAGTACTGTGTAAATCAAACACCAGAAATTCACCACCAAAAATTCCTCACAAATGTACCTCAGACAGTAGTATCACAAAATGGCTGTGGTTTCCTCTCATTTGACATATATACATAACCAATTAACTTTCATCACACACAAATACAAAACCAAAGTAACATTTTAATTGGTTCTAAATTTCAACACTTTCAAATGTGTTTTCCCCATGCAATTTTCCATAGGACATTTACATACGTCTACAGCCTGAATGGCTGAACGGAATTACACCAAACTTGACAAAATGGTACATCAAACCTAAGAGGTCAGGAAGGATCTACTATGCCCCCTTATGGTCATTTCCCCCTTCGCTTTGGCCTCCTCTTGTCTCTCAATCCTACCGAGAGACAAGATGGCGGCCGCTACGGACTGTTTGGAATGTTGACAGACGCCGGAGAACCAATCAGCTTCGCAAAGCTCCGTAACGCGAAAAGTACGCGAAGCGGAGCGCTGTTACAGATATATATCTTTTTTTGAACGTTAATTTCTCAAAATCCACTGGAGCACATATATTGAGACCTAGCAAAGGCACATCGGGCTACCAGTCCCTAATATTTTGCCAAGTTTCATGCAAATCCATTCAGCCGTTCGATTATTATTATTTTTTTTTTTTTTTGCCCCGCGGAGCCCTTTTAAAACCTCCACATCAAACGTAGGGGGTCAGCGAGGATCTACTATTCCCCCTTATGGTCATTTGCCCCTTCGCTTTGGCCTCCTCTTGTCTCTCGATCCTACCGAGAGACAAGATGGCGGCCGCTACGGACTGTTTGGAATGTTGACAGACGCCGGAGAACCAATCAGCTTCGCTTCACAAAGCTCCGTTGCGCGAAAAGTCCGCGAACCAGAGCGCTGCCCGGTCCGCTGTTACAGATATATATCTTTTTTTAAACGTTAATTTCTCAAAATCCACTGTAGCACATATATTGAGACCTACAAAAGGCACATCGGGCTACCAGTCCCTACAATTTTGCCAAGTTTCATGCAAATCCATTCAGCCGTTCGGGCTAAAAGTGAGGCCAACCGCCCTATGGAAAACTCAATGTTAAAAACACGTTTTGGGACCCCCCTTTTTTCTCAGCCCCCCCTTGACGAACACCCCCCAAATTTTCAAGGGCTGCTCAGAAACAAAATGTTCCATTTTCCTGAAAATTTCAGCCAATTCCGTCCACAAACGCCAAAGTTATTAGACATAGAATTTTCAAAAATCCCATAGAGAAAAAATCCTAACTATATATACCTACTGGCGACCGCCAGTAGGTAATATATATATATATATATATATATATATATATATATATATATATATATATATATATATATATATATATATATATATATATATATATATATGAATGTATGACATTACAACGCATGCTTTTACCACGCATGCCTTTACACCGCTGTTTTTACAACGCATGCTTTTACAAAGCATAGTGCTTTGGGGCGCTGGATAATGAATAGTTTAATTTACTATTCCAACTCCAGTCCCTGTGGATAGTAGGGAAGGTGTTGGATAGTAAATTAAACCTATTCCCTATCCTAGAGCGCCCCCCAGCGCAATGCGTTGTAATGGTTTGCGTTGTAAAAGTTGCGTTGTAAAGGCACTGCGTGGTAAAAGTTGCGTTGTAAAGGATGTTTCCCATATATATATATATATATATTGCATACTCGTTACCCTCAAGACGACGCGCCCATAGTCCAGAGCCATCACTTCAAAGGAAAAACGGAAGACCCAGATGCAGTGAGTTACTTTATTACTCAGCACGCCACGGTATATTGTTTACCAAACCAATCTTCTGATTAAAGAAGGCGCTGACTCCGTGAGTTTCAATTCAAACGTATTTATTCCTTTTCAGTTTCTGCTCAGACGCGTTTCGACGGGCTCCTGCCGCCTTGATCACTAACAAATGCATACTGACATTGCGGTTTATATATACACAAAAGCACATTCACACTGATTGGGTAGTCTCAGTTAATGATAAATGACAGTTGCTATAGTTACCTAGGTTACACCCAAGGTGATGACGCTGCTTTAGCATATGACTTGCACATTTAGAACATCCATGTAGTCTTTCTACTGTTACTGTTAATTCACATGTAACAGGTACTTGCAGCATATATGACCACACAATTACGTGCTTAATATGTACAATGTGATAAATTGTGCCCAACATTACTGTGAGAGCGAGCATTACTAGTGACACAGCAAACCCCCATTTTCAGCCTTTTTTAGTTAACATATTATGTATCTGCGCTTCAGCGAATCCCGTGTGTCCATGCACACAGGCTGCACATTGCTGCTCATATAAACATGTGGATTGGTCCGGCGCTGTAATCTCAGAAATGTCAGTTCCCTGAGGCGCGCTTCTGCGAGTGGGCAGCATCTGGATTGTTCAGACTCGGTGAGTGTTTACAGTGAGAACACCGCGCGCGCGTTTTGTTACGCCTGATAGCCTAATGCAGGTAAACTATTGAATGTAGATTACTGCTCCTTCTACTTGAAGGATGGCGAGCGGGAACTGACATTGTATTATTATATAACAAGTGCTGCTGAGCGTAGTGGCGGGGGTTGCCTGCTGTGTGGCACAATGTGTGATGTTTGCTATCTATTGGTCGGTCATCTCCCTGTAGTGATGAGTGCGTATAAAGTGTATTTACAGTGATTATGAATTAAAAACTATGCATATGTTCATGGGTACTAGGGATAAGGAAGGCAGAGAGAGGCGCTGGGATGTGTTTGTTTAAATGTGGACACTAAGGGCCTCATCCGCATTTAAACCTGCCGGGATCTTGGAGTTCATTAGAATTATGTATCTAGACTCCAGGCGGCGTAGCGCAAGTTTCCGATTGCCACCTCTGGGATTCTTGGGGATGCTGTCTATAACAAAATAAGTTAGACCATCCATATTGCCCCATGGGCCTCGTGGATGTGGCGCGCCACGGGGTACGTTTGGTCCAGGTTCGCAATCGCCCTTAGGTGCTGCAGAATTCTCACATGGACGGGATGAATAGTCGATCCCACATATCTTTTGCCGCACTGGCATGTTAGCACGTAAACAGCAAATTCAGTTTTGCATGTGAAATGTGCCCTCAGGGAGTATTTCTTTCTTCTGAATGGTAATTGGACCTCAGTGGTATTGATGCCATGCATGCAGGCTTTGCATTTTATGCATTTTTTGAACCCCTTCTGTGACTGTAACCAGTTTTTCTTCTGTTTAAGAACCGGTGCATTTACCACCAGGGCGTTCCGCATTGATTTCGCTTTCCTGAACGATATCAGTGGACTCTCTCCTACTTCGCTCCCTATAGTAGGGTCGTTGTGGATTAATGGCCAGTGCCTCTTTAAGATTTTGCGGAGGTTTGAGTGATATCGGTTGTAGCCTGTTATTAGTCTGGGGGGTTGTCTCGCCTTGCTATGTGTAGTTGTTTCATGTACCACTGGGAATATTAGATCCTTTCTATTCTTGGTTTCACATTTCACTTCAGCTTTCCTGCACGTTTCTGGGGTGTATCCTCTTTGTTGGAGTCGTGAGAATAGATTTGTTTTAGCATTGGTAAGACCCTCAGGAGTGCTGCAATTGCGTGTCATCCTGAGGCATTCTGCATAAGGGATTGATTGTTTGAGGGGGGTGGGGTGGAAACTATGGGCATGTAGGATTCCATTCCCTGCAGTCGGTTTGCGGTAAGTGCGTGTTTGGATTTTATCCTGCTCTACAAACAGCTCTATATCTAAAAATTGTATGGTTTCTGTGCTGGTGTTGCAAGTGAACTTTAGATTTAAACTATTCTCATTAAGTTTCTCCGTGAATTCCACAGCACTCTCCACATCGCCCTCCCACAAAATGAAAATGTCATCAATGAATCTGTTGTACACAACCACATTTTTCTCCATGATTTCTCTGTGCTGTACCCACAGCACCCGCTCCTCCCACCAGCCCATGTGGAGATTCGCATAGCTGGGGGAGAAGCAAGTTCCCATGGCCGAACCTTGTACCTGTTTGTAATACAATTTGTCAAACATAAATGTGTTGTTCGTAAGACACCATTCAGTCATTGCCAAAATCATTTGGGTGTGTTCAAACAGATTTATAGGTCTTTTTCCCAGGAAGTACTTGATGGCGTTTAGGCCATCCGTATGTCTGATGCTGGTGTATAGGGCTTGGACATCCAGTGTCATGAACACATATTCCTTCTTCCATCCAATATCATACACTTTGGATAGGAAATCTCCTGTGTCTTTTATATAAGCAGGTAGTTTTTTGACTTCTGGTTGCAAGAACTGGTCAATGAATATGCTTGTGTTCTCAAACAGACTGCCTATCGCTGAGATTATCGGCCTTCCCGGTGGTGTTTTGTCATCTTTGTGAATCTTCGGGATTAGGTACAGTTGTGCTGTCACTGGGTAGTCGGTTTTCAGAAATTCAAATTCATTTCTGCTCAAAAGACCTTTGCCTTTCCATTTGTACAGGTCACCATGGTACTTTTCCTGGATTCCTACGATGTGCGTGGGGCTGATCCTTGTGTAGCACTCTCTGTCATGCAGTTGGTTCAATGCTTCTGCGTTGTACATTTCAAGCGGCCAGAGCACTATATTTCCGCCTTTGTCGGACCATCTTACCACAATGTCTGATCTTGCCTTTATCTTCTCCATAAGGTCATTGTATTTGCGTGTCTGATCCATGTTTTCCCAATATTTCTGTTTGGTACTTTTAATGGATAGATCTTTGAGGTCTCTTGTTACACATTCGGCAAAAAGATCCAGCCCATCTTTTGGCATTATAGGCATAAACGTTGATTTTGGTTTGAAAGTAGTTGTGGTAGACTGACAGATATCTATCTCTGAGTTACGTGCTACCCCACTTAGTGTGATGCTTTCTGATTCATTTTCATTCTGCTGTTCGAGATCGATCATGATTTGTAATGTTGCCATATCTTCCACATTTAACCTTGTGTGTGATACTTCTGAAGCTACCATCTCAGATGAGTTCTGTTTTGAACTAGCAAAATATTTCTGGAGTTTTAATTTACGGACATAAAGGAACAAGTCAATTCGTGTCTGGGCATAGTCAAAGTTGGTATTGCTGCAAAATGTCAATCCTAACGATAAAATTTCCAATTCCTGAGCTGACAACTCCATGTTGGAAAGGTTTATGACTGTATTGTCTTTTTCCATGTTCAATATCTGCGTCTGTTTTGTCTGGTCTTTGGTCTGTTTTGTCTTTGTGTTTCTTCTCCCCCACCTCCTGTCTTTTCTCCTCCTGCTTTTTGTTGTTGTTTTTGGCCCTGGGGTTGTTTCTTTTTCCCACCACCGTCTCCTCTGTTTTGTGGGTTCCGCGGGCGTAGGGTCCTGAGGCGCTGCATGCGTAAAAAAGCTAGTTCTTGTGCTGGGGTTGGGGTTGGACCACTCATTGCAGAACTATGGGTACTCTCCTGGTCTGTATCGTATTCCGAGCTGACCTCTGTTTCACTTGGTTCAGCACTGGCGCCTTCTTGTCCGTCTGCGGATGTGGGTTGCTGTTTTCGAAATTGGTCGAATTTTTTTGCAAATGTGTAAATTCTTCCGTTCAGATAGTCATTGCGGTCCCTCTGAAATTTCATCGCTTTTCTTTCCTTAATTTCTGCCTCAAGTTTCTCTAGCCTCAGTTTGATCTCGTTCATTCTTTCTGTTATTTCTTCTTTGTTTTCTTTTGTGTCTAATTCCTTTAGTATTTCGTCAATGCGTACTAACATTTTTGCTCTGTCACTCTCCGCGAATTCTATCAAGATTTTCAACATATTTTCTGAGGACTTCGCACTATTATCGGCCCACTTTTGTAGCATCAGGGGATCCGGGTCCTCGTATGTTGGGGCCACCAAAATTCTTAGGCCTCGTGGTACTCTCCCTACATCCAGGTATCTGCTTAGGGATTTCACTTCCCACCACTTGGACATTTCCTTTTTACGCATTTTTTCCAGTTCATTTAGTAGTTTTTTCGTCTCATCTTTCTCAGTTGTTGGTGGTCTGGCTTCTCTGTTGGTTCTATCGCCCTTGCCTGTATCTTTGTCCACAAACACATCCAGCGCCGCTGCCTCCCTCTCCCTTTCCCACTCAGCAGCCATACTGAGGAAATTTCGGGACAAATGATGCGTTTGTACAAACTCACTGCCCGTGTGCAATTTGCTTCTCTGCACCCGGGGCTCACTCTCCCTTTGAACCCAACTAACCGTCGCCCGCTCCCTGTTACTCACAACGGGTTGCCCCTTACCTGGAAATCTCCAACTACTCTCCAGCGGTCACAGATCTCCGGTTCAGGGCGCACTCCGTAGTTTTCTTCAGGTTACTCGGGTCCTCTTAGTGTTCTGGTTCCGGGGGGCACTGTGTCTCTTTTTTCCAAAAAGATCTACCATCAATTGTCCTTGTTTACTCAGTGCTGCCAAATCGAGTAGGGTCAACGTTGGGTTTCCTCGGACACGAAACCTGTTATATTGTTTACCAAACCAATCTTCTGATTAAAGAAGGCGCTGACTCCGTGAGTTTCAATTCAAACGTATTTATTCCTTTTCAGTTTCTGCTCAGACGCGTTTCGACGGGCTCCTGCCGCCTTGATCACTAACAAATGCATACTGACATTGCGGTTTATATATACACAAAAGCACATTCACACTGATTGGGTAGTCTCAGTTAATGATAAATGACAGTTGCTATAGTTACCTAGGTTACACCCAAGGTGATGACGCTGCTTTAGCATATGACTTGCACATTTAGAACATCCATGTAGTCTTTCTACTGTTACTGTTAATTCACATGTAACAGGTACTTGCAGCATATATGACCACACAATTACGTGCTTAATATGTACAATGTGATAAATTGTGCCCAACATTACTGTGAGAGCGAGCATTACTAGTGACACAGCAAACCCCCATTTTCAGCCTTTTTTAGTTAACATATTATGTATCTGCGCTTCAGCGAATCCCGTGTGTCCATGCACACAGGCTGCACATTGCTGCTCATATAAACATGTGGATTGGTCCGGCGCTGTAATCTCAGAAATGTCAGTTCCCTGAGGCGCGCTTCTGCGAGTGGGCAGCATCTGGATTGTTCAGACTCGGTGAGTGTTTACAGTGAGAACACCGCGCGCGCGTTTTGTTACGCCTGATAGCCTAATGCAGGTAAACTATTGAATGTAGATTACTGCTCCTTCTACTTGAAGGATGGCGAGCGGGAACTGACATTGTATTATTATATAACAAGTGCTGCTGAGCGTAGCGGCGGGGGTTGCCTGCTGTGTGGCACAATGTGTGATGTTTGCTATCTATTGGTCGGTCATCTCCCTGTATATCTTTTTTTAAACGTTAATTTCTCAAAATCCACTGTAGCACATATATTGAGACCTACAAAAGGCACATCGGGCTACCAGTCCCTACAATTTTGCCAAGTTTCATGCAAATCCATTCAGCCGTTCGGGCTAAAAGTGAGGCCAACCGCCCTATGGAAAACTCAATGTTAAAAACACGTTTTGGGACCCCCCTTTTTTCTCAGCCCCCCCTTGACGAACACCCCCCAAATTTTCAAGGGCTGCTCAGAAACAAAATGTTCCATTTTCCTGAAAATTTCAGCCAATTCCGTCCACAAACGCCAAAGTTATTAGACATAGAATTTTCAAAAATCCCATAGAGAAAAAATCCTAACTATATATACCTACTGGCGACCGCCAGTAGGTAATATATATATATATATATATATATATATATATATATATATATATATATATATATATATGAATGTATGACATTACAACGCATGCTTTTACCACGCATGCCTTTACACCGCTGTTTTTACAACGCATGCCTTTACAAAGCATAGTGCTTTGGGGCGCTGGATAATGAATAGTTTAATTTACTATTCCAACTCCAGTCCCTGTGGATAGTAGGGAAGGTGTTGGATAGTAAATTAAACCTATTCCCTATCCTAGAGCGCCCCCCAGCGCAATGCGTTGTAATGGTTTGCGTTGTAAAAGTTGCGTTGTAAAGGCACTGCGTGGTAAAAGTTGCGTTGTAAAGGATGTTTCCCATATATATATATATATATATATATATATATATATATATATATATATATATATATGTATTTTCCTTGGATTCCTCTCGTCCCTTATTCTTTGACGGAAGTCACGGCACCACTGCAGTAATTTAAGTAAGTTTGCTTTATTTAATTAAAACACCATGTGCAAAGTGCAAAAGAAGGACAGCCTACGCGTTTCAACTACAATTAGTCTTCAACTGGACCATGGAGTCCTTAATGTCTAGACAATTTATAAAGTGCTCAGTGCTTGTGTCCTCATTTGTTTTTACAATTATTTAAAACCACTAGACTGCCAACCTCATTCACATTTTTAGGCCACAAACGGTCGCCATTGTTTTAATTTCTTTCTTTGTTTTCTTTCTTTTTTTCTTTCTTTTTTTCTTTCATGTTTTGTATACTGTAAAGTACTTTGTTAAAGTGTATTATTAAAGATGATGAATCTATAAATGCTAAAAAAACTGTACATGATGGCCGGTTCGATGTTCTTTCATAGGAAATTTAGACAGTCTCTGGTATCCGATAACATTTCGTAAACATTGTAAATAATCATTATTCATGTGTTTGCTCAGGATTACTCTCGGCTGATGTTACAGTAAAGTACTTTTCTATATCCCGCCTATGTGACTGTCTAATGTCTGTATTCCATTTCTCTATGTGAGAGAGCCTAAGCTATTTACAGTATTTACATTTCTTGTTTTGTGCATTTATGATTCTTCATGCACTGCAATCCCATGTCTCTTTATGCATTTTATATTTCATGATTCCACTTTAAGATGACTATTTCCTCCTTATTTTACAAAATTCCGAGGTTTTATAATGGTGTCCCATGTTGATTTTTTGTGATCTTACACATGATTACTGTAATTATTCATAAAACTTGACTTTAGGTGGAATTATTTTTTTTAATGACATGGCTGAAGAGTTCGCATTAGTCCTGCACTTTATAGAGCTGTTTCATGATCAAGAAAGTTCTATTTTGGAGAGAAGGATATATTTACACATTATGGTCATTTATATACACTATATTACACAGAGTTAACTTCTTATTTTAGATGGTATCTTGTTCCCATTAGCCAATTTCAAAGGTGTACAAACAATTCAGCATCCAAATTATGTCCATGTGGGTATTCCGTGCCCATCCCAAGTATCATTCTACTTTCCATTTTTTGCAGTTTCAAGGTGCGATTGCCTCCTCTTTCAGCCATTTTATGAGCTTAATCCCAGAGTATGTTAATTGAGTGCAATCTCCTTGGTGATGTTCATTGAAATGTTTCGCCATGGGATAGTCTGGATCTTTGTTCTTTATTGCACGTAGGTGTTGAAGGATCCGCAATTTTAATTTGTTGATCGTGCTCCCGACTTAATATTTTCCACATGGACATCTTAGTCTATAGACCACGTATTTCGACTCACAGGTAATGTGATCTAAGATCTTTTTGATTTTTTGATTTTGTAATTTATACTCTGTGATGTTCTGGCCATGTTCACAAGCTTTGCATTTTGCCCATTTCCAAAAGCCTGGTATGCTAAGCCATGAGACCTTTTTCTGCTGTTTAATTTCCATGTGGCTTTGAGTCAAAATGTCTCTTAGGGACGATGTTTTTCTATAGGTTATGCTTGGATGGGGTGTTAGGTGTTCTTTTAAAGTATTATCCAATAACAGAATTTCCCAATTCCTCTTTATAACCTTTCTTAGATCTTGACTTTGGTTGTTAAATTCCATGATGAGACGTGTTTTACTGTCTGTTTCCTCCTCTTTTTCATTTCTTATCCCAGAGGCCTCCAATCTTTGTTCTTGCTGTTTGACTGGGATTAAGAGATCCGATCTGTTCTTTAAGTTGATCCTGGATCTTGCTGTTACAAGAACTTCAATTGGATACCCTCTCTCCAGAAATCAACCAGTCATCCTTTCAATTTCAGCTTCTAGATCCTCCTTTTCCGAGCAGTTTCTTTTTGCCCTCAACATTTCACCGTACGGTATGCTCCATTTTAGATTTGAAGGATGACCGCTATTGGCCTGGAGAATACTATTGCAGGATGTAGGCTTCTGGTGCATTTTAGTGCATAATTTGTTATTTTTCACACAAACTTCCACATCCAAGAAAATTATGTTGGTGTTGATATGGTTGCTGTGAAGTTCAAATTGTAATTGTTAATCTCGAGAGAGTCAATGAAGGCCTGTAAATCTATCTGGCTCCCATTCCAGATGATGAAGAGGTCGTCGATAAATCGACACCAGTTTCTTATTTTCGAATGTTTTTTATTTTCTTCCGCCAGGACCTCAGTTTCCCAGATGGCCATCATTAGGTTTGCGTACGTTGGGGCATAAGATGTCCCCATTGCCGTACCCTCTTTTTGCAGGTAAAGTTTACTTTGGAAGAGGAAGACATTATGTTCCAAACAGTAGGTTAACATATAATATATATATATATGCTGTTATATTACCTACTGGCGGTCGCCAGTAGGTATATATAGTTAGGATTTTTTTCATATGGGATTTTTGAAAATTCTATGTCGAATAACTTTGGCGTTTGAGGATGGAATTGACTGAAATTTTCAGGAGAATGGAACATTTTGTTTCTGAGCAGCCCCTGAAAATTTGGGGGGGTTTTGTCAAGGGGGGGCCGAGAAAAAAGGGGGGTCCCAAAACGCGTTTTTCCCATGCAATTTTCCATAGGGCGGTTGGACTCACTTTTAGCTCGAACGGCTGAATGGATTTCCACGAAACTTGGCAAAATTGTAGATATTGTTTGCCCGATGTGCCTTTGCTAGGTCTCAATATATGTGCTCCAGTGGATTTTGATAAATTAACGTTCAAAAAAATATATATATCTGTAACAGCGCTCCGGTTAGCGCCCCGGTTCGCGTACCTGACGCGTAATGGAACTTCGCGAAGCGAAGCTGATTGGCTCTCCGGTGTCTGTCAACATTCTAAACAGTCCGGAGCGGCCGCCATCTTGTCTCTCGGTAGGATCGAGAGACAAGAGGTGAAGAAAAACGAAGGGGGAAATTAATGAAAGGGGGCAAGTTAGACCCCTCCCTACCCCCTAGGATTGATGAGGGGGCTATTAAAGGGTCCCGCGGGGCAAAAAATAATTTAAAAAAAATTCTGTTTTTTCGCGGTAGAGGCGCTACCCGGTACGCGAACCGGGTAGCTAACCGGTAGCGTAACGGGAGTCCGCCATCTTGTGTTTCGGTCGAATTTAATCACAAGATGGAGGAAAAACAATGTGGGAAATGGGTATAAGGGGGCACGGGAGACGTATCTTGACCCCCTAGGTTTTCTGAGGGTGGCTGAGGAGGCCCATATGTGCGAAAAAAAAATGAATTTTTTTTTCAAATTTTCGCGCGGTTAGCGTCCGGTGCGCGAACCGAGTAGCGCTCCGGAAAGCGTAAATCGTGAAAATTAGTTAAAAAAAGTTACATTTAAAATTTGTTTAGAGTGAGCATAGTTAGGGTAGCTCTGAGAAGAGCTTTTGGGTCTGTGGTAGATTTAGGTACTTATAAGTAGGTACCAATACATAGTCTTAAATTCAGGATGAAAATTCTGTTCTCCTCATCTGAGAAGTGAACTCCATCTCCTCTGTAGATATCTTGCATGTAGTAACGCAAGTTATTGTTGTAGATGGAGCCCATTCCATGGTCTCTCATGTAAGCTGAAACAGACTTATTTACATGCTTCCTCGATTTCTCAATTTGTGAACAAAATTGGTTGGACCACCTCCATTTCTGTCTTTGGCATATATTTGAATATACCAAGGCAGTTTGAGGAAAAAGTGTCATCAATTGCTCAAAGGTGTCCTTTAAAAGCATTTCCAGACCTACCCCAGTCAAAGTGCCCAAATCATTTCCTCCACAGTGCACTATTAACAGGTCAGGGTTTGGCAAATGCAAAAAGGTTTTCACCAATGGTATCAATTGGTGACATCTCAATCCTCTGTGGCCAATCCAGTTGATTTCCACATTTTGTAAATTGAGGTTGTGTAAATTTCTGTTAACAGCATACCTTTGAGCCCAGTGGATGTAACTATGTCCAATAATCCAGACAGAAAACATGGTGAGCGAATGTTCTGCTGCAGTCAGATGAAGTGTGGGAATGAAATGGCAGTTGAAACAGTAGGAGTTTGTAATGAAAAAAACTGTGGAGTTTCAGTGCTAATGATTCAGTAGCAGTGATTGGTGGATTATGATTGTTAAAAACAGAAAGTTAGGGTGCATGGATGAGTTCTTTGAAAGATGAAATTTGAATGGTTAAGAAAAAATCATTTTAAGAAACAATGCACTGGATACGCAGGTGTACGGAGAGTTCAGAGTTCAATTGAAACATTGTTGTGTGAATTTGTAAACATGAGAGGTCTTTCAGGAGGTAGTTGCTATGGAAAAAAGGCAGAAAGGGCAGAGGGGGGAAGGGTGTTGATTTGAAAAAAGTGAGGGAAGAGTTTTGATTGGGTGATATGAGAGATATGTGTGATGAATTACAGCATTTCTGTGCCTTTGTTGGTTGCAGCCTCTGGAGTGCATACCCTTTGCTCTGCTAAAGAAAAATTGGTGTGTGTCTGAGACTGTTTTGAAACTCAAAAAGTATTTGCTAAGGTGATAAAAGATTCATTTAATTTAGATAGAGATTAGTATGCTTAAGGGAAAAAATTAGGAAGAAAGTTGTGTATTTAAAAAGTTGCTTTGTGTCAAGTGTTTTAGAAATAGATTTTGTTTCTTTGAGTTTCATAGCCATGTTAAAAGTGACGCAAAAGTGGTGCAAGGGCCTTAAAAATACGCTTTCATGTGTGTTAGGGCATTTTAAGTCACTTCCCCATGAATCTGGGTGAATAATTTGCTTACTTGATGTGTTTAAAAACGTTTCTTGAAGTCACTTAGGTTTCTTGATATGTGCTGCTAGAGTTTCATAGCCAGCATGGGGCATATTTAGAAGGACTTTGAGCCACTTTCACGTTATTTTCCCCATGTTAAAGGTGACGCTAAAGTGATGAAAGGGCCTTGTAAATACACTCTCATGTTTGAGCCACTTTCATGTTATTTTCCCTATCTTAAAAGTGACGCAAAAGTGGTGCAAGGGCCTTGTAAAATATGCCCTCATGTGTGTTAGGGCATTTTAAGTCACTTCACCATGAATCTGGGTGAATAATTTGCTTACTTGATGTGTTTAAGAATGTTTCTTGAAATCATTTAGGTTTCTTGATATGTACTGCTAGAGTTTCATAGCCTGCTTGGGGCATATTTACAAGGCCTTTGAGTCACTTTCACGTCATTTTCCCCATGTTAATAGTGACGCAAAAGTGGTGCAAGGGCCTAGTAAATACGCCCCATGTCTGTTAGGGCATTTTAAGTCCCTTCACCATGAATCTGGGTGAATAATTTGCTTACTTGATGTGTTTAAGAACATTTCTTGAAATCATTTAGGTTACTTGATATGTACTGATAGAGTTTCATATTCAGCATGGGCCATATTTACAAGGCCTTTGAGCCACGTTCACGTTATTTTCCCCATGTTAAAAGTGACTTTAAAGGTGGTGCAAGGTCCTTGTAAATACGCCCTCATGAGTGCTTTGCAAATTTAAATCATTTCCCCGTGGTGCAAGGTCCTTGTAAATACGCCCCCATGTGTGCTTGGCAAATTTAAGTACTGACAGGGTGTGCTTGTACATAGGAGCTGTGTTGTGTTTTCAAATTATGACCAGAAATCGTTTTTTAAAAAAAAGAAATGCTTTTTACATTTATGAGAAGGTCAAAATGGTGTCTGCTTCTTTAAATAAATATTTCACTTTCCACCGTGAATATGGGAGAATAATTTCCTTTTTTGCCGGTTTAAAAACACGTTTCTTGAAGTCATTAAGGTTTCACAATATGTTCTGCAAGAGTTTCATAGTCAACATGGGGGCAAATTTACAAAGCTTATGAGCCACATTCACGTCATTTTCCCCACGTTAAAAGTGACTTTAAAGGTGGTGCAAGGTCCTTGTAAATACGCCCTCATGAGTGCTTTGCAAATTTAAGTCATTTCCCCGTGGTGCAAGGTCCTTGTAAATACGCCCCCATGTGTGCTTGGCAAATTTAAGTACTGACAGGGTGTGTTTGTACATAGGAGCTGTGGTGTGTTTTCAAATTATGATCAGAAAATCATTTTTTTTAAAAAGAAATCCTTTTTACATTTATGAGAAGGACAAAAAGGTGTCTGCTTCTTTAAATGAATATTTCACTTCCCACCATGAATATGGGAAAATAATTTGCTTGTTTGTCGGTTTAAAAACTCGTTTCTTGAAGTCATTTAGGTTTCACAATATGTTCTGCAAGAGTTTCATAGTCAACATGGGGGCAAATTTACAAAGCTTATGAGCTACATTCACGTCATTTTCCCCACGTTAAAAGTGACTTTAAAGGTGGTGCAAGGTCCTTATAAGCCCTCATGAGTGCTTGGTAAATTTAAGTAATTTCTCCGTGGTGCAAGGCTCTTGTAAATACGCCCGCATGTGTGCTTGGCAAATTTAAGTATTGACAGTGTGTACTTGTACATAGGAGTTGTGCTGTGTTTTCAAACTATGACATGAAAATGGTTCATAAAGAAAAGGAATGCTTTTTACATTTATGACAATGACAAAAAGGTGTCTGCTTCTTTAAATAAATATATCACTTCTCACCATCAATCTGGGAGAATAATTTACTTGTTTGTCGGTTAAAAAATAGTTACTTTAAGACATTTAGGTTTCACAATATGTACTGCTAGAGTTTCATAGTCACTATGATGATAATGATATACATTTAGAACTGTGTAGGAGGCATGGAGAAACTGAGGCTTCTGTAAGTGTCAAGGGAGGTGAGTAATGTACATTGCTCTGTTGCATACAGTCCTCATCATCTGCGTACTCTTGGATATGCTAGACTACATCTGCACAATGAGATACCTAAGCTGAGGAAATACAGGTGATGTGATTGTGAAATGACCAAAAATATTTGCACGTTTTTCAATTATATCACCTGTGTTTCCTAACATTACGAATCACATTGTGCAGATGAGGTTTAGGCCTGTCCAGGGAGACAGAGGAGGTCTGGCCTTTGTTCAAGAGTGCAGTGGACATGACTCACTTCGTTGGTAGGCCTGCACATGTATTATCTCCTCTGTACTCTTCAACAAGCCTAAATTTCATCTGCAACCCTGAGTAGGCCTCACCTCAAACAAACCTCTGGATAGGCCACACCTTATCGGCATCCTGAATCAATCATTTAAAATGTTAGGGGCAGATTTATGATGGCTGTGCGCCTCTTTTGCGCCGCCGTTGCGTCACTTTTGTGACGCAGCAGCGGTGCAAAAGATGCACCATGTTGCAAGATAGGCCTCACTTCATCTGCAACAAGATACCGTCAATTTAAAATGTATACATTTAGGACTGTGTAGGGGGCATGGAGAAGCTGAGGCTTCTGTAAGTGTCAAAGTTGTTGCATACAGTGCTCACCTCTGCGTACTCTTTGATATGCTAGACTACATCTGCACAATGAGATACCTAAGCAAAGGAAACACAGGTGATGTGATTGTGAAATGAGCAAAAAAATGTGCACGTTTTTCAATTACATCACCTGTGTTTCTTAACATTACGAATCACATTGTGCAGATGAGGTTTAGGCCTGTCCAGGGAGACAGAGGAGGTCTGGCCTTTGTTCAAGAGTGCAGTGGACATGACTCACTTCATTGGTAGGCCTGCACATGTATTATCTGCTCTGTACTCTTCAACAAGCCTAAATTTCATCTGCAACCCTGAGTAGGCCTCACCTCAAACAAACCTCTGGATAGGCCACACCTTATCGGCATCCTGAACCAATCATTTAAAATGTATGGGGCAGATTTATGATGGCCGTGCGCCTCTTTTGCGCCGCCGTTGCGTCACTTTTGTGACGCAGCAGCGGCGCAAAAGATGCGCTATGTTGCGACATATTTACAACTTGATGCATCTAGGCAGATGTGTCACGCTGTAAAGTCCTGCGCCACATGAAACCTGCGTCAGGTTTCATGTGGGCGTTTTGTTGCAGGGTGGGCGTTCACTTGCATGAAAGCCCTGTACAACTAACACAGTGAAATTTACAAGATTTCACTGAGTCAGCTTTATGGCATTGCTGAATCAAATCCTTGCGCCTGTTTGAAACAGGCATAAGGAGTGATGCACCATGCAATGTGTGGCTTGCCCCTGTGCATTGCAGTAGTCATGTCGCGCTTGCGACGTGATTCCTGCAATGCGCCGCTTTTGTGGCACAGATGCGTGACGCATCTGTGCTGTTTTTGCCCCATGGTGCTCCGCATTGTAAATGCGGCACACCATGGGTGGCAGAGCAGCGGCGCACGTTAACTGGTGCATCCCTGGGGATGCGCCAGTTAACATAAATCTGCCCCTTTACATTTAAGTATGAGCAGGGGACACAGAGTCGGTGAGGCTTATCCAAGGTTAAGAAGAGATGAGTCCTGTTCACTGAAAACTTGGACATAGGCCTCACCTCCTCAGCATCGCTGGACAAGGCTAAATAATATCTGCAAAATGTTACTCTTGTTAAACAATTTTACTATTATAGTCTCTGAGATTTGTCTCTTACTCTGCAACATCTCATTGTTGTTCTCTTTCTTTAAAGATAACGACAACATCAACCATGAGTGATAATGAGCAATCTATTGATCTCGATCTTATCATTGAACTTGTCATTGAAACGTCAGTGGAAGTAGATCCCTTGGATGATTTATATCCTGTGGATGATGAAGAATATGATGAGGATGCTGATTTGTCAGATTTGTATGACATAGGGTGGGCAGCTGACCTGCTCGAGCCTATTAAACTATAAAGACTTTTAAAAATAAATTTAAGTTACTGGAAATGAAAAGTAACCATGTTAACCGTTTTATTTAAAATTAAATACAACTTCAAAAACAGCTTGTGTGAAGTGTCTTTAATAAAATAGTGAAATATGCTAATAAAATTAGTTCAGATTCACATATAAAAGAGCACAGGTCAAATGTAGAAGCATTCCATTTCTTTGCTACTATTTGTGAGTTTTAAATTTGTCAATGCACTAAAAATTATTGTATGTAGAATTGACAACTAGTGTGTTAATTTTTTAACAACTGTTATTGATTTACTGTTTGGTAATAGTGGTTAATAACATTTTTTATTATATTTTACCACAGATTCAACTGCAGATCATTTCAAAATTAAAACATGCCTGCGAGGCAAAGGAGGAGAAAGGCTACAAAACGTCAAACACAGCAGCTTACTACATGCTTGCAGCAGTCCTCTACAATAAAAACTCGTCAAGTCACCAAAAAAGCTCCGGGTAAGACAACGAAATCTTTCCTAAGGAACATTTCCAGAAAAAAAAGTATCACTACAGAACATGTTTTAGTCCAGAAGAAGAGAGTCAATTTAAACAGGAAGGAAAGGCCCCTTAATAAAGTTAGTGGTAGAGCAGGAGAAAACTCTGTGAGTGCCGGTAGAAGGCACAATCAATTTAGGGACATTCATACACGAATGTTCCGCAACAGGATAATTGTAAATTTGATGAAAAATGTAAAGAAAGGTCAACAGAAACTGGCTTTTTATAAGAAAAAGAAAAATGTTGAGAAAATTATTGATCAGGCTTTGGAAATGAAGCGAAAGTTATTTATTTTGGTAATCAATAGAATTAGGAAACTAAACAAGGCAATTTATGAATTCAAAACAAATAGTAGATGGAAGAGAATAGTTAATCGTACAAATTTTTGTGAAGTATTTTCAGGAGAATGGATGCCTAGTTCAAGTTGTGAGGCATTTTTCAATGAGGAGAGTTACTTCCAGGACAATGATTTGGTGCATGCAGTTGACACCAGTGGTCGAGCATATGAGGTGAAAGACGGAAGTCCAGTTGAAAAAGAAAAACTTGTGTCAACAGAGGCAGAAGAGGTGTTAGGTGAGGAAGTTTTAGGGAGACGTCCTAAGGGTCCAGTGTACACCTGGAAGGGTAGTAGTATTTGCAGTGTGCGACAGGATTCCATCAATTTGCTTTGTGATTTTGTACGGACATTTAATAAGAAAAGTTTAAAACAGAAAATGAAGTTGTTGCAGGAATTAGATCCATGCAGAGTGAGAGAAGTGACAGGTTTACATGGTCATTCACTGGCTTGTCTTTCCAGGAGAGTATGCCAGAGTGTTTTTCATCATTTCAGGATGCTAGCAGTCCATCATAATAAAGTGAGGAAATTAGTGAGAATGTTGTATTTTGCTAAGAGTCCAGCAATTAAGCTTAAACAATTATGCACTGCTCTTTTGCATGGTTCTGAAATAGATGTGAAGAATATTTGTGAAGAAATTGTGTTTTGTTACTTTGCAAGTAAAGAGAAGAATGTTGAAATGGACCCAGAAGAAAAAAGTAATGTGGAAGAGAGTGTACAGGTTTCCAGTACAGATAATTTTCAGAAGGAAATTGCCACGTTTCAGGTGAAATCAAGTGAGAGGCCTAATTTCACTTGTGTGTGTTGTCGACGCACTTATTATAAGAATCAGACTAAGTTAGTGGATTTATATGCAAAAAGTGAAAGGGAAAATAATAGTGAATGGAAGGATTTCGCAACATACTTGATGGTAGAAAATTGTTTTGATTTGGGATCGGATCAACGTGTGTGTACTTATTGTTGTAACAAATTAAATCAAAACTGGATGCCTGCTAGAACGGTTCATAATAATCTGGAATTGGTTGACATTCCTTCTGAATTGAAGGATTTAAATACTTATGAATCTATTTTGATTCAAAGTGTCCATCCCTTTCAGGCTATTGTACGAATGGAGCCAAAGACAGGGAAATTGCCTCCATCAGATTTACAGAGAGGATTAAAGGGAAGAGTTGTTTATTTGCCTCTAGATTTGAAGAAAAACATTAATACAATTGGAGTAGAGAAAGTGGTAGAGGAACCTCTGGTTATCTTAGTTAATGGGGTTCCGACAAAGAGTAAGAAAATCTGGCAAGATTTAGTGGATGTTAGGAAAGTCAAAAAGGCAACATTGTATTTGATGAAAAACAATGCGTACTACAAGAATGTATGTGTTGCAGAAGAGGAAGTAAGTGAAGAAGAGGACAGCGATTTGTGTGCTGGACAAATTGAGAAAGTAGAAGCCTCTAAAAATGAAGAAATATATGAACATTATAGTGTTCATCCTTTGTATTCCAAGGAAGTCATGGGGAATGCTATTGAGTTGTTTCAAATGAAACAAGCCAAAGGGAGTCCCATTAGTGTTTGGGAGGAAAGTTTGGAAGCTCGGTGTTTCCCACAGCTATTTCCAACAGGTCAAGGAGGAAGATATGATGAGCGACCTGATCAAATTCCTGCTTCTGAATACCGGACTTTACGATTGTATGCAGAAGATCCTAGGTTTCGTCAATGCATTCCCTATTTGTTTCATCTACTGTTTGAAAGTGATCTGTTAGGACTGTCATATGCAGTGAACCACATCTTGAAAAGTGGTGTACAGATGCAAAATATCTCGGCAAGGGACTTTATGGATAAAGTCAATGTGCAAGACAGTATTTTGGATTCTCACCTGATTAATCTCATGGCATGTCAGCGTGGTACTAATGAGTACTGGTACCGTCGTCATGGAGATTTAAAATGTATGCTGAGGAACTTAGGAACTCCCACATGGTTCTTCACTCTCAGCTGTGCCGAGTATGGCTGGGAAGACGTACTTGAATTTCTACGAGAGGCAAATGGAAACATTGAAAATATCGAATTCAAGACACCCGGAGAACTGTGCTCTTTGGATCCAGTGAATGTATGCAGGTACTTCAATCATAGATTTGAAGCTATGATGTCTTTCATCATGAACAAGAAAAATCCACCTCTTGGAGAGGTGTTGGATTTCTTCTGGAGAAAGGAGTATCAAGCAAGAGGTGCTCCTCATATACATATGCTGCTATGGATCAAAGATGCACCCAAATTTGGAACAGATCCGGATGACTTAGTGATGAGTTTCATAGAACAGTATTCTACATGTGCTGTTCCAAAGACAAAGGAAGACAAAAGCCTAAGAGAACACGTTTTACACTTTCAAAGTCATCGTTGTGGAAAGTACTGTCGTCGTAAATTCAGAAACAAGGACAAGTTCTACACAAAATGTCGTTTCGGCTTTCCACAACCGGTGATTTCTAAAGGAAGAGTGAACAGTTTGATGTCTTCCCTGCGACATAATGTGACGAGGAAATCACCCAAAAATACATACAATTTGAAAAGAAACGAAGAGTCCAAGTACATCAACGACTACAACCCAGTGATTTTGTCCATGTGGAATGCTAACATGGATATACAGTTTGTGGCTGATAACTGTATGGCTGTGGCTCGGTATGTGACATCTTACATCACAAAAAAAGAAAAGACAGAATTGAAGGATATGTGGGAGGACATTTCCCATGAAAAGAGCCTCAGTAAGAAGTTGTACAGTTTCAGTCTGAAGATGTTGTCGCATCGAGAAATCGTAGCTTACGAATGTTCTGACCGGTTATCTTCAGCAAGTCTCTATGCCAAATCTAGGAGTATCATTTGGGCAAGTCTTGGTCTTGCTGCAACGCGTAATCGAGTTCTGAAACCTGTACGGGAAATTGAGTATTTGGCGGAAAAGGAGCTAAACAGTACAGATATTTTGAAGACCAACATGTTGGATACATATTATCCAAATAGAAGCAGTCACCTCGAGAATGTTTGTCTGTATGAGGTTCTACAAAATTACATATTCAAGAGGAACATCAAAGAAGATATTGATAAAGGAGTGTATGCTGTAATTGGAAGTGAGGGATGTCTGGTCAAGCAAAGAAAATGCCAATTGGTAAATCATCGAAAATTGAGTGGCGAATCTCCTGAGTTTTTCAATTTAGCTCTTTTGCAACTTTTCAAGCCTCGGCGTGCAGAAGAGGAACTGCTTGGAGATTTCCTCTGTTACGAAGACTCTTTCAATGCAGCCAAGGGGACCATAGAATGTCCTGTTTTTCCAAAATATCTAGAAATGTTGAATGCGGAAATCGAGCGGGAAGCAACAATTGCAGCCGAGATTGCTAGAGACAGTTCTCAGGACAGTCAGAGTTCTGTTTCATTGAGTCAGGATCCACTAGGAGGACCAGTTATCGAAAATGAAGCTGCCACTGCCATGATTGAAGTGGAAAGAGCCATGGCACATGCTCAGGAGGATGCGGTTAACTTAGAAGATTTGGAAAGACAACTCAACGTTCAGCAGAGGAAAATATATGATGAAGTTACCAACCAAATTGATCATGGATTAAGTCATGAGAAGAAAGAGTGCTCATGTACGTCGTTGAAGCCTGTCCGACTGTACGTGAGTGGAGAAGCCGGAACTGGAAAAAGTTTCCTCATTAAAGCAATTTCATGTTATTTGCAGAAAAGGACTGAGTCATCGCTGTCTTGTGTTGTCACCGCTCCAACTGGACTGGCAGCACATAACATTAAAGGTATTACTTTGCATCGTCTACTGATGCTGCCAGTGGAGCATGATAACAAATTACAATACCACAAGTTATTTGTAGATGCTTGTTGTGAAGTTTCAAGTGTCTTGAGGAAAATGAAACTTCTTATCATTGACGAAGTAAGCATGGTTTCCAATGTCATGCTTGCCTTTGTGCATTTGAGAATGCAAGAAGTTCTTAAAACAGAGTATGATGTGTTATTTGGTGGCAAACACATCATTGTTTTCGGTGATCTTCTGCAGCTGACACCAGTGAAAGGACAACCAGTGTTTAAACTACTTACACATGAAAATACCAGGAAGTGCCTAGGGAGCATTGGCAACGTTAATATATGGTTAAACTTCAATTATGCTGAACTGCGTGAAAATATGCGTCAAGCGAAGGATGAAGATTATAAGAATATTCTACAAGATGTTAGAATCGGAAAAGTGACCGAGCATGGGAAAGAAGCTTTACATGCACGATTACTGTCAAATTTGTATCCAGAAGAAGACGTTCTGCCAGAGAATATTTTTGGGAAAATTACTGAGAAGAAATCTGGAATATGTTTGATGCCAACTCTTGCAGAATGTGCCATCTTCAACAACAAAATGTTGAATTTAGAAAACCAAGAGATTGTGAAACTGGAAGCTATTGACAGAATAGAGCATATAGGAGCAACAATTATTTTGTCTGAGAATTTGAAATCTAAATTGGATTCATTAGAGAAGACTATATCTAAAACTGCTGGTTTTGAAAAGACTCTGAATGTGTGCTTAAATTGCCGTATCATTTTGAGAAGGAATTTACATGTTGAAAGAGGTCTGGTAAATGGATCAATGGGTAATGTTGTTGATTTTGAGAAATACAGAAATAGAGATGGAATTGAATTTTTAAAAATTAAATTTGATGGCATTGAGGAAGTACAGCTAATTGGTCGTTGCTCTGCTAGGTTTTTGCTTGTAAAAGACTTATATGTTCGCCGTAAACAGTTTCCTGTTTGCTTGGCATATGCGGTGACAATCCATAAATCGCAAGGTTTAAGTGTAGAAAGTGCATTGGTGAAAATTGGCAGTTCTGTGTTCAAGGAGGGTATGGCATATGTGGCATTGTCATGAGTCAGAACTTTATCGGGATTGTACTTGATTGAGTGTGATGTCACAAACATTTGTGCGGATCTAGATTGTGTTAAGGAATACAATAGGTTAAGAAGAGAGTATGCACCACATTTGCCTCAATATCCTTTGTTTGAGAAACGTGTGGTAGGCCGGAAACGAAGAAATGTGACCAATAGTAGGGAGGTTGTAGCAAAAAGACGAAAAGTCGATGAACCCAAAATTATAAGCAGAAAGAAAATGGATTCTGTTGAAGATGTTGTTGGTTTTCAATTTGAAAATAGTTCTGGTGTCAACTGCTATGCTAATGTAGTGGTTAATGTTGTCTTTTCTCTAGAAACTTTAAAAGAACAGATTGTGATCAATTCGGATCAAAGTTTTTGCTGTTTATTGAATTCTGTGTTAGAGAAATGTAGCACTGATGGAACAAAAATAGAAAGTGTGTCTGAAATTCGAAATCTGTTAGACAAATGTTCAGGTCAAACACAATTCTCTCAAAATATTCAGCAAGATTGTCAGGAGTTTTTAATGTATATGCTTGATGTATTGCAAGATGAAGGTGTAGATGTAGATCATCTGTTTGGCCTTTCTTATCAATGGCAGCATGACTGCGAGAACTGTAGGGTATCAAGTACTACTAGTGTAGACTCAGAAAGATTTATATATTTAACTTTGCCAGACAGTAAATCAGTGTCCTTTAATAAGCTAGTAAAAGCAGCCGATCAAAACATGGAGTGTAGCCAATGTAAGTCTGCAATGCTGTCCACATTATTTATACGAAGATATGGCCAGTATGTCATTTTAATGTTCCAACGATGTAGGCCTGATGGAACAAAATTGACAACTTTAATTAAAAATGTTGTGGCTTCGCAGTTGTCTATATCAGGAAGGACTTTTGTAACTGCAGCAATTATATACCATGACGGTCCTTCAACAACATCAGGACATTACACAGCTTATTTGAAGTCTAGAAACGGCTGGTCATTCTGCAATGATTCTGTTTTAACTTTTTTTTTAAAATTGCCTTTTGACCTTAAAAATTCTTACCTGGTGTTTTTACAAACAAACTTTTAGGGAAGGAATCTCGGGATTTGCTCTGAGGAATTTCAAGAGGTTCTAATGGCTCCTACACTATTTGGCCTTGAGGATAAGTGTAGTACAGAGTGAAAAGTTGTTTTTGAGTTTTAAGTAGTTCCTGGAAAAAAAGAAGGTTTTCTTACAGAAAGTGGTGGGCACGGATTAGTTAAAGGACAACAGAGTATTTCCCAAAGCAAACGGTGTTCTTACCATAACACTTGACGTCATGGAAAAATAACTGCACTTTGAATGAGTTCAGAAAAACTGTTTCTTTTAATAAGCTAATTCAAGCAGCCAATCAAAACATGGAGTAGAGGTAATGTAAGTCTGCAATGCTGTCCACATTATTTGTACAAACTTTTGGTTATAATGTCATTTTAAAATTCCAACTATATAAACCTGATGAAAGTAAGTTTTCAACTTTAATTACAAATGTTGTGGCTACACAGTTGTTGATTTTAGGAAGAACATTTGTAACTGCAGCTATTATATGACATGATGGTCCTTTGACAACATCCGCTTATTACACAGCTTATTTAAAATGTAAAAAAAGCTGGTGTTTCGGAAATGAGTCCCATTTGACTATGAAACAATGTTGCCTTTTGACTTAAAATATTCTTACTTTGTGTTTTCAGAAGAGAGAATTTAGGGTAGGTAACTGGCCTATAATGATTCTAGGAGTTGATATAATTTTATGTACTGTTTTAAATTGCTTTGTGATTAACAGTGATCAAGAGAATTAAATAATTGTAGTAGTCATAGAGGTAGTGTAAGTGTGCCTCATAGTAAGCAGTATCAGTGTCATAGGAAATGTGGAACATGAGTGAGCAAGAAGGGTGAGATATTACTAGTACAGGATTGTGAAAGTGATCTTGAACGTTTTCTTTCTGAAAGTTGTGGAAAAAGAAAATGACGGGATTTGCTTAGAAGAATTCCAAGAGTTATAAATGGCTCTTACACTATTTGGCCTTGAGGAGAAGTGCGGTAGAGAGCGAGAAGTCATTTATTGTATGTAACATATTTGTCAAAACGATGGAGCTTTTCTTTCAGAAAGTGGCGGGCAGAAAATAATAACAGCACAACAGAGTATAAGCTGTTCATAGGACATCCTTCGACGTTATGGAAAGTAAGTTACTTTTGAGGAGTTCTGATTTCTGATTGGTTACGTTATATGGGTTTTTTAAACACAATCATTTTGATTGTGGTTTTTTTTTCCGCTGTTATATGATGAATACCTTCAACTCACTGTTTTTAGTGAAATTTGATATATTCTGAGAACAGCAAAAATAAACCATTTAACATGTATAATGAATTCTGTACTTTGTATAGTGAATTTTAATTTGTACTCGTCTTGTCTGATGCTCACTCGTCTTTTACTACCTTCTATCAATCCTCTTTACATACTCACATTGCCTTTTGTTTTATTCTCTTTCACCCTTGTTCTCTACCTCCACTTATCTTTCAACCTTTGTTTCCCTATTCCAACTCTGCTTTTTTCTTTTCTCCCTTGCACCATTTTCCAGCTTTTAGACCTTCTGCTTCGCTTGTCTTTTCCATCTTTCCTCCCTTTGTTTTCTAAATTAAATATTTTTGGGTTCTCCTTTTTTGGTGCAATCAGTTAGTATAACTCACCCTCACTCATTTATCTTTCTTTGTTGCCTCACTCAGTCTGTATCTGACACTCTTTCCTTCACTTCCTCTGTCTCCTCTCTCCCTCACTCTCTTTTCCTTATTCACCCTTTCCTTATATAGTTTACCTTACTCACTTTCTTTTAGTAGCTTACACAACTTCAATTTAGGTTTCTCTTCTATCCTTCTTTTCTGTCACTGAAAGTATCTTCCTTTTTTTTCTCTTAGTAATTTACTCAATTACAATTTCTTTTTGTCTCTGACTGTCTATCACCGTTTCTTTCTCTTTTTTTCTGCATGTTTATCTCTAACTTTATTTCTTTGTAAAATTGGATGATTTTCAATCTTTTCCCTTGTCTTTTCTAATTTTTAAATACATGTTTTAATATTTTTCAAATTGTTGTTCTTTCTTTCACAGATTGAAAGTATAAAAATAACAAGTGACTAAGTTAACGACAATTATAAGGTAAGTGTTTTGTACTCTTTTCGTTACATTTCTATCACATTTAACTTCTATTAGTTCCACTGCTTCATTTCTTTAACCCTCAGTTTCCTGCCTTTGCTACTTCCCTCATTCCTTTTTCTATTACTTACTTACTCTACTCCTTCCACTCCTTTTCTCAGTCCCTCTGTTCTCATAGTTCCTCACTCCTGTTCACTCACTCCGTCTCTATTACTCTCACTGTCTCTGACTCATCACTCTTTCACTACTTGTTCATTATGCTTTCTCCCTGTAGTTCAAGCACACTATGTTATTTACATTTCTTTGCTGTTTAAATTATTCCTTTTCTGTCACTTCTTCTTTTCTGCTTTCTGTTTTTTTCTCTCTGTTATTCCACATGTTTTAACCTTAGTCACTGTCATACATCTTGTTTTATTCCTATTTACTTTCGCTCACTGTTTTCTTAACACTTTCCCTCAGGGTTGTTCTTTTAGTCCGGTTCTATCCCTACCTCTCATTCCACATCCTTTACTGTTTTTCTTCTTAATTTGAACATTCACTCACATTCTCTAAGAAACTCTTGTTTATTATTCTTCTACTCTCCTTTTTTTCTTTCACTTCCTTATCTATTTTGTTTTTCTCAATTATAGCCTCTTACATCTTTGGTAAATAGATCTATTAAACAGTATCTCTGTGTTACTCCCTCTAGCTGTCTTTCTTTTAACATTACTCTCTGTTTCCTTCCCTTATACTCACTCTTCCTTTTTTAAAAAAAAAAAAATTCTGTTTCGCTTCCGGTTCGCGTACCGGCGCGCGAACCGGGAAGCGAATCAAAAGAAATAGAGGTTGCCAGAGTGCTAAACATTCTAGCAATTTTTTATAAATGGGAGGTAGTTCTGAAAATAACTTTTTTTTTATTGTTTTTGTTGTTTTATATATATATATATTTTTTTCTGAACAGTTTTTTACATTTTTTGTATTTTTTGAACGGTTTTATATTTTTTTGTTTTTTTGGGGGGGGGAAACGAAAATCATTCATTATAAAGGGCTCAACAGGAGCAACAAAAAAAAGATAATTTACTTTCTGGGGCGTTTTGGACATTTATGATTTTCAATAGCTCTGTTGATTAGATTTATGCTACTCTCCCTATAGCAAATTAATTTGCCGCAAAAAATGCAGACTTGCTTCAGGACCCCGAAGTTCATCTGGATGTTTGGGACCGTCTTCCTCGCCTCTGGTCCCGTCACTGCCTGTTCGGTTGATGTACTGGCCACAGGAGGGGGGTTTTCCTGCAGGTCACGTACCTGCGCAACACTATAATTTATAGGGTGCCACCTCTCCCTGTGCCGATGCATGGTGTAATTCCCGAAGCTGTACTTTTTATCAGTCCCTCTGGACAGAGCTTTGTCACAGATCAGACATGTGACGTAGCGGGCATTTACTTTTTTTTGTCACCGGGGAAATGTATTGAATTGCCAGATATAAATATCCTTCACATGGGACCTCCTTGGCTCTTCAGGCAAAAACTGTCTCCTCTCTTGCTCCCCTTCCTCTTCTTCCTCTTCTTCCTCTTGATTAAGGATGACCTGAGGAGGTGGTCCTTCCTTCCTAGGAGGTGGTGGTGGTGGTGGGGGTGCACCAGCTGCAGCTACTAATGAAGCCATTTCTTATTAATCAAAATAGGTCTTCCTCTCACAAAGTTGAAAGTCAGAGTGAGAAAAAAGGTGGGGGCTTTCATCATTTGGGAAAAAAAAAAATCTAAACCAATGAAAAGTGTTATTTTTAGGTCACATGACCTAGCCTTACATCATTAGGAAACCAAAAGTGAAATGAACCAATGAAAAGTTTTATTAACAAGTCACATGACCTGTTACGCTTACGTTACGCGCTCCGCGCCGCGCCCCGGATCGCTTCCGGGGTGCTGCACTTCGCGCCTCGGTTCGCGCTCCGGAGCACTTCCGGGTGCGCTAACGCGGCACGTCATAAGACGCATTACGCGACAACGCGATACCTCGCGCTTACGCGACACGTCACGATGTTGTTTTCTAACGCGGCAGTTGCGCAAACGGAATGTTTACCGGTTCGTGGACCGGGTCGCGGCACCAAATTGAGCTAACGGGAAGCTACCCGGTGCGCCGACCAGTAGCGAAACAAAACAAAAAAATATATATATATGTACACATAAAAAAATTGTATTACTCACACAAAACCATTGAAATTCGCATATATAGTTAGTTGCACTAACTATATATCGCGCACCCGCAATCCACTGCTGATCATGTCACATATTACATCATTCATGACATGGTCAGTGACATCACTGATGACATCTCAAATGACATCACTGATGACATCTCAAATGACATCACTGATGACATCACTGATGACATCTCATTTGACATTACTGATCACATCACTGATGACATCATTCATGTGATAATACGATGAACCTCTTCAGACTCTAATATAACCTTAGATACACTCAGTGTAAACAGACACTCACAGGCTGTCACTCATCCATGAAGTTACACTCACACCTAGTCAGTCATGCAAAGAATCAATCACACCTCCATTTTCTCAACTATACAGTTATACACACCTTACTTATTCAAACATATACTAACACATATTTACTCTCTTATACAATCCCGGATGCAAGTTCACAATGATCCATACAGCCACTCACACATTCACTGGCTCTTATGCACAGTTATTTATATATGTCAACTCTCAAATGTACTGTGTTTTACATATGTACTTACTTTGACATGTAGCACTGAGATATCTATTCACTCACCAATACAGTCATGCACACAGTCAACCGCCCATACAGTTGTTTCCACATGCACTTTTGAACCCATACATCTAGTGAATCAACTGCTCACACATCTATGCACAGAGTCATACACCTCCCAGCCACCCACACACACACTCAGTCTCCCATACAAATACTTGGGCAACCAATCAATAACCCATATAGTTACTCATATAGCTACTGATCAACACATGCAGCAGTTTACAGAACAACAGATATAATGATGCACAAATTAAGACAGTTTAGTCACTAATCCATGCACTCAGTGAGACACATTTAATCACTCACTCATACAGTCAGTCATGCACCTACTAAATCCTTCATCCAGACACTTATAAATCCACTCATTCTTCAATATGTAAGACATATTTTAACTTTACAGAAACATACAGTCACTGGATGTTGTCATCAGTGATGTCATCAGTGATGTCATTTGAGATGTCATCAGTGATGTCACTGACCATGTCATGAATGATGTAATATGTGACATGATCAGCAGTGGACTGCGGGTGCGCGATATATAGTTAGTGCAACTAACTATATATGCGAATTTCAATGGTTTTGTGTGAGTAAAATAAGGTTTTGTAAATGCTAATTCCTAACTATATATGGTGTATAACCTATGTTTTTTTCAGTGAATAGATATATATATATCTTGGGACATGTAGGCGCCATGACACCAGGTGCGCCACAAAAATCGCAGGTGTTGGACTTATTCACCTGGGGGCGGAGCGGCTTAACAGTAATGAGATGGGGTGGGATATTTATATCCGGAAGTATCGCCCTTCCCTCATTTGCACTACAGGCGCTGAAGAGGCAGTAGCCGAAATGCATACGCCTTGAATACCTGTGCAGTTACCCATTGCCTAAGCTGTGAATAAAGACCCCCCTTGTTTCCTCATATGGGCCTCATCTCTTTTCTTCGGGAAGAGCTGTCTTGGATATATATATATATATATATATATATATATATATATATATATATATATATATATATATATATATATATATATATATATATATATATATATATATATGTATATATATATATATATATATATATATATATATATATATATATATGTGTGTGTGTGTGTGTATATATTACCTACTGGCGATAGCTAGGACCTAGCTACCATAGGAAATCCGCAACATTCTATTGGGAATAACTTTGGCGCTGGTTGAGGAGTTTGTATGTAATTTTCGAATATTTAGGCCAGCTCCGCTCCGCTTCTCCCCTGGAAGTTTCGGGGGGATTCGTCATGCGGGGGCCGAGAAAAAAGGGGGGCCCCAAAACGTGTTTTCCCCATGTTAATTTCCGTTGGACGAATAGACATGGCTACAGCCCGAACCGCTAAATGGGATTACACCAAACTTTGCAAAATTGTAGGGACTGGTACGCAGAGGTGCCTTTTCTATATTTGGTGAAAATTGCTCCAGTGGATTTTATGAAAATTGACTTCAAAATCACATATATATCTGGGCGGAGCCTAACCACACATCTCATCATGAGATCTGATTGGCTTGTCAGCACTTCATCCAAGAAGTGTTGGCAGCCATCTTGGGACCAATATACATGATAGCACCTCATTAAAAAGCATTGTAGTTAATAGTTACATTATAAATCATTTGCTGATGGTACCATACTCATTTTAGGAATTGTGGTGTGTTCTAAGGTGATTTTACCATGTGAAAAATCCTTCTGCTGGGATATCATGAATCATGTTTGAAAGAAAACTATTATCTCATGCTTTTCCCACAGTGGTTTGGAAGGGGATCTATAAGCTAAACTGAAAGCATATTTTCTGTAAATTCACATTATCTTTCTCAGTCATGTGAGAATGAAGTCTGACATTCTCAGTAAAACATGTACATACAACAAGGACAGAGACTGTCAGTTGATTCCTTCGTGTTCTACTGCAGCCTCCTAAAGAACAACTAGAGTGCTAACAGTCCTACTTATTACAAAGGTATGGCACACCTGAAGCCATCTTGATTGGAATAAAGTGGTAACTCTTAAAACATTTAATTTAAAAAGGAACAAAATGAGGGGGTATATTTTGCCATAGAAAGTATGATTAGTGCTGCAGAAAGAAACATTAGGGCACATTTAGAGTGACTTCTCAAATCCTCTTCTATTTCATTAAAAAAATCTGACATGCAGTCTCCCAAGATGGCCACCAGAGACAAAAGAGCCTAAATGTAGCCCAAATATCACCCAGATGTAGCCCAAGTATAGCCCAATGACAGAATGTCCCAGAGTGTTCTAAAGAACAACTAGAGCGCTAACAGTCTTACTTATGACAAAAGTATGGCACACCATAAGCCATCTTGATTGGAATGAAGTGCTAAGTCTGAAAACATTTAATTTAAAAAGGAACGAAATGAGGGGGCTCATTTTGCCATAGAAAGTATGATTAGTGCTTCAGAAAGAAAAATTAGGGCACATTTTGAGTGACTTCTCAAATCCTCTTCTATTTCATTAAAAAAAATTCTGACATGCAGACTGAAACATGCACTTTGAACACCAGCAGCAGACTTCCCTGGTGAGCAGTAGATTTACTACAGTGATCTAATGAGCAACTAGAGTGCTAACATTCAGAATTTATGGCAAATGTGTGACACATCTGAATGCCTTCTTGATGGAACCAAAGTAAACAAGCATTGAAAATGCAATAGATCTCGCCCTCGTTTAAGTTAAAGCCATTCTGTTTGTAATGAGGTGGCTTTTTAGCTTTGCTTTTATTAGTGTTTTTTTACAACTTTCATGTAAATAACATGCATATGTATGCATATATGTATATGTATGCATGCATTTATATTTGTATTTATATAGATATGCAGATTATATATGTTTAATATATGTATGTATATATATACACATACATATATATAAATGCATATGCATATATATATTATCACCATACCAAACTTGCCATCAAAGAATGTAAATGTAATGTAAATGTACAGGAATTTATATAGCGCAAATCACCGAGCGGTTTCTAAGCGCTTGCTTAGGGAACCCGTCCTGGTATTCCCCTGTGCGATAACCCCGGCAGGGTATCCGCAAGGTGAAAGCCAGGCATCCCGCCGCGAGGGGCCGTTGTGGAGATTAAGCAAGCTATTGCCCAGAGTCGCAGAGTGTGAACCCGTGAATCGAGTAGGCACCGGAGCGAGAATTGTCGAGTCCATGGACAATTTTAGGACTCAAGACCCCGCCGAGCCGGGAATTGAACCCTGGTCCCGGGCTGACCTCTGCTTCCAGGTCTGCCTCTCCTAACCAGTGAGCCACACTTCTCGCTGACTCCGTGTATCTCAATTCAAACGTTTTATTTTTCAATCAGTTTCTGCTCAGACGCGTTTCGGTGGCTTGCTCCGGCCTTGCTCACTAACATCTGTCCATTTTACTGTGCGCTATATATACACATACTTCATGTCATGGGTTTCAATTAACATAGCTAATTGGCATTACTTGTTGCTATGGTAACATGGTTACACCCTTGTAATGACGTGAACAGTTACACGACTCAGCACATTAGTTTCATGGCAGTCTGTTTTCACTTGTTTCCACGTCATAACCCATATTAATTTAAAACATTAACTTCATGTCTTGAAATTACACTTAACAAGGGCGTAAAATTATCTGTATCCGCACTGGTGGTCACAAAACATTTCACATAAATCAATCGTTAAATGCGATGATGTTTGTTTACATATCCCCATTTTACCCTTGTGTATGTATGCACTCTCATTTGACATGATTCGCTGTCTGACTGTGGGAGAGGAGAAACCACGATTGTGATTGGGTATGCCCTAAAGCATGAGGATAACCATGGAAACCAAACCGCCGGTAATCGGTTTGCTTGCCTGTTCAAGGAGCCAGGACACGACTAATTACTATATATATATATGTGTATATGTGTGCGTGTAGAGAGAGGTAGAGAGGTAGAGGTGTAGAGGTAGGGAGGTAGAGGTAGAGAGGTAGAGGTAGAGAGGTAGAGACTAGTAGAGAGAGAAGTAGAGAGAGGTAGAGAGGTAGAGAGTAGAGAGTGAGTAATAGAGAGTAGAGAGTGAGTAGCAGAGAGTAGTAGAGAGCAGTAGAGAGAGTAGCAGAGAGTGAGTACTAGAGAGTAGTAGAGAGTGAGTAGTAGAGTGAGTAGTAGAGAGTAGTAGAGAGTAAGTAGTAGAGTGAGTAGTAGAGAGCAGTAGAGAGTGGGTAGTAGAGAGTAGTAAAGAGTGAGTAGTAGAGAGTAGTAGAGAGTGAGTAGTAGAGAGTGAGTAGTAGAGAATAGTAGAGAGTGAGTAGCAGAGAGAGAGAATAGTAGAGGGTAGTAGAGAGTGAATGGTAGAGAGTAGTAGAGAGAGAGTAGTAGAGAGTGTGTAGTAGAGAGTAGTAGAGAGTGAGTAGTAGAGTGAGTAGTAGAGAGTGAGTAGTAGAGAGTAGTAGTGAGAGAGTAGTAGAGAGTGAGTAGCAGAGAGTAGTAGAGAGTGAGAAGTAGAGAGTGAGTAGTAGAGAGTGAGTAGTAAAGAGTGAGTAGTAGAGAGAGAGTAGAATAGAGTGAGTATTAGAGAGTGAGTAGTAGAGAGTAGTAGATAGTGAGTAGTAGGCAGTGAGTAGTAGAGAGAGAGTAGTAGAGAGTAGAAGAGTAGTAGAGAATGAGTAGTAGAGACTGAGTATTAGAGAGTAGTGGAGTAGTAGAGAGTAAGTAGTAGAGAGTAGTGGAGAATATTTCAAAGTTTAGCACAGCACCACTTGCACAATAAGTCCAATCAAATCATATCACTTAGAGTCCTTATTGAAGCGCTGAATCTTGGTGTATATTCAAATGCTTTTATTTTCGTTAAGTTTATGTACACAGCGCAGCCGACGCATTTCGTTCTGTACAACAGAAGTTCTTCAGGGCGTTCTTATTTCCTTCAAGTTATGTCGGTATCCTGTTGTCATATAACTAGATATTTCTTCCAAATGTTAGACGAGACGTAAGTACATTCTTATTCAAAGTGACTAGGTATCAATTTTACCCACACAATTTGGGCAGACTTGAGTAATTTATAACATCCTCAAAGTCAGTCTTTCAAAAATTCCAAAGTATAGGACATGATAATCCAAATCCAAATGTTTCTCAAGAAAAGTCATTTTCAATCGTTCGGAATATCGGCGTTTGGGCAGATATGACCCAGGGACCCCCAGTATGCAAGGGGAATTAGTCCCCCCTCTGCAAACGCGCCAGTGGCCTGCGTTGCAGAGAGGTGTAAAAAGGGGCATAGCCTCATTACACCTCTGTGCAATGTAGCCCCCTGGCACATACTGGAGGTTCCAGGTGGGCTAGTTGGCCCCCAGGGACCCCAGTATGCAAGGGGAATTAGTTCCCCCTCTTCAAACATGCACGGGGGCTGAGTTGCAGAGAGGTGTAAAAAGGGGCGTGGCTTCATTACACCTCTCTGCAATGCAGTTCCCTGGCGCATACCGGAGATTCCTGGTGGGCTTTCAGGTCTTATATAGTTAAGAATTAGCATTAAAAAAAACTTTGAAATTCACTGAAAAAACATAGGTTCCAGGCCTTATATAGTTAGGAATTAGCATTTAAAAACCTTGCAAATTCACTGAAAAAACCATAGGTTTCAGGCCTTATATAGTTAGGAATTAGCATTTAAAAAACCTTTGAAATTCACTGAAAAAAATATAGGTTTCAGGCCTTATATAGTTAGGAATTAGCATTTAAAAAATCAGTGATGTCATTTGAGATGTCATCAGTGATGTCACTGACCATGTCATGAATGATGTAATATGTGACATCATCAGCAGTGGATTGCGGGTGCGCGAAATATAGTTAGTACAACTAACTATATAGGAGCAATTTCAATGGTTTTGTATGAGTGAAATGTCCAGCTAACTATAACACCCCTAAAACTTATAGTTTTTTGAGTGAATTTTAAAGGTTTTTTAAATGCTAATTCCTGACTATATAGGGCCTGAAACCTATGGTTTTTTCAGTGAATTTATATATATATATATATTCACTGAAAAAAAACATAGGTTTCACACCATTTATAGTTAGGAATTAGCATTTAAAAAACCTATTAAATTCACTGAAAAAACCATAGGTTTTACACCAGTTATAGTTAGCTGGGAATTTTACTCGCATAAAACCATTGAAATTCCCACGTTATAGTTAGTTGGACTCACTATAACTTGCGCGTGCAATGCACTGCTGACGACGCCACATATTACATCACTCATGACATGGTCAGTGACATCACTCATGACATCACTGATGACACCATCCAGTGAATGTTGTCTTTCTGAAATATAAGTATTAGTGAGTAATGTTTAAATGTTTAAATATATGTATTAGTGTTTCACTTTGTGTATAAGTGGCTGCATGGGTTGGTGAGTAGGTACATGTGTAGGTATATGGGTTATTAGATGTTTTTCTTAGTATCAGTATAAGTGTTTGTATGGTTTGGTGGGAGTATTACTTAGCACATAGATGCATAATGACTGACTCTCTGTTTGTATGTGTTTTGAATACAGCACATGTACAGCACATGTGCAGGACTGTATGGGTGGATGAGTGTGTATATGTGTATGTTAGTGAGTGAATGACTGTCTCACTAGTGTCTTTATAAGTAACTACATATGTTTTAATGTAGTATATGTGAATATTGATGTATATAAGTGAGTATATGTGAGAGTGAGGGATTGTAAGAGTTCCTTTTTAAATTAGTATGTGTTTCTATAAGTGATTGTTTAAGAGAGTAAGTATGTGTAAGTTTCCTTAAAAGTAAAGTGATAGTGTGTGTATAACTGTATATGCAAATAAATGGATGTTTAATAGTTTATTTGCAAGTGTGAGTATGTGTGACAGTATCTTTTGGATGACTGTCGGTGTGTAACAGGATGTATAGGTGTATCACTACATATGATGAGTGAGTATATGTATGACTGACTACATAGAACTGTTGGTGAATGAGTGGATGTGTATATAGATGGTGGAATTACTGAATGTGTTGTTGTAACTGGTATGGGTATCTCCATTTTTCTGAAAATTTTAGTTTCTATTTTTGAATATGTGTTTCAAGGGTTACATTACAGTGAAAGGAGGTCTGTCACTCTGTCACAAGGATGGTGTCATCAGTGATGTCATGAGTGATGTCACTGACCATGTCATGAGTGATGTAATATGTGACGTCATCAGCAGTGCATTGCACGCGCAAGTTATAGTGAGTCCAACTAACTATAACGTGGGAATTTCAATGGTTTTATGCGAGTAAAATTCCCAGCTAACTATAACTGGTGTAAAACCTATGGTTTTTTCAGTGAATTTAATAGTTTTTTTAAATGCTAATTCCTAACTATAACTGGTGTGAAACCTATGGTTTTTTCAGTGAATTTCATCGGTTTTTTAATAGCAAATCTCTATAGGTATGAAATAATATTTTTTATAATGAATTTTATATTGTATAAATATGTAAAAAAAAAAATGTAAATTTTTTCAAAATATTTTTTGCCTTGTGCGCTCCCGGGGCGCGTACCGGTGAACGCACGGGTAAGCGCAATGTTACGGCGCACCCCGGGGCGCGTACCGGGGAGTGTCCCGTTAGCGCTATTCCCGCGAACGAAAAAACATCGTGACGTATCGCGTAGCCACGTGATACGTCATATGACGCACTGCGTAAGCGCATCCGGAAGCACGCGATCGCATACGATCGCGCAACGTAAGCACCCCGACGCGCCTACGCTACGCGCCCCGGGACGCTCCCCAGGGCGCGTAGCGTAAGCGCGTCAAGCCATGTGACTTTAAAATAACACTTTTCATTGGTTCAGAACATTTTTTTTCAAAATATTGAGAAACCCACCCATTTCTCTCACTATTGCTTTGTACTTGGAGAGAGCAAGAGGTGTTCTTTGCATTATCTGCTTCTCAAAGTTTCCTGATCTACAGCAATGGCTGCAAGGGAGTCATCCAGCAGTGATTCTGATGGTTTTTTGCGTGAGGACCCTCCTCACCATAAAACAAAGGACCACTTCATTTGGAAATTTTATGACATCCCTGAAGGAAAAAAAAAGGTTAATGCTGCTAAAGTAACCTGCAAGATATGTGGCAGTATTTTATCCAGAGGCAATCCTAATAAAAAAATATAGCTTTGTAAATGCCAATTTAATTAGGCATGTCCAGAGAAGACACCCAAAAAACTATGCCAGGGAGAGTGTGAGGGACCTGGCACGGAAATTACCAAGAGATGGCAGCAGCACCTCCACTGGTGGAGCAACACCTTCAGGAACACCACGTGGAAGAATGGTCCCTAACGTGCAGCCGGTGTTTGCAGGCATAAAATTTCTATGTGTTGACTGTGATGAACTGCTCTGTTATGGGGAGCAGAGCGTTGAACTCATTGCTATAAAGAGACAGGAACACCGCTGCCCTCCCCGTCCCTAATTTTTCACAATTTTTTGCTCCTGTTGAGCAGTTTTGGAATCCCTGTTTTTGTTTTTCCCCTGAAAAAAATCCAAAAAAAATATTAAATCGTTTTAAAAAAGTATAAAAAAAATAAAAAAAACAAAAATTAAAAAAAAAGTTATTTTCAGAACTACCTCCAATTTATTAAAAAAATGCGACATTTTTTAAAAACTCTGTCACTCTTTTTTCTCCATAGTACGCTCCCCGGTACGCTTCCCGGTGCGCGTACCGGGCGCTCCCCCCGTGAAAATCGGAAAAAAAATTCCATTTTTTTTTGTCCCGCGGGACCCTTTTATGGCCCCCACATCAAACCTAGGAGGTCAGGGGGGGTGTACCCTGCCCCCTTTTGGTCATTTCCCCCTTTTGTTTTTAGCCACCTCTTGTGTCTCGGTCCTACCGAGACACAAGATGGCGGCCGCTCCGGACTGTTTCGAATATTTACAGACACCCGAGAGCCAATCAGCTTCTCGTGCGCAAGTCGCGTGGCGCGCCCGGAGCGCTCCCCGGTGCGCGTACCGGGGCGCGGCTCTAGATATATATACATTTTTTTGAACCTAAATTACTCAAAATCCTCTGGAGCACATATCTTGAGACATAGCAAAGGCACATCGGGCTACCAGTCCCTACAATTTTGCTAAGTTTGGTGAAAATCCATTCAGCCGTTCGAGCTAAAAGTGCGACCGACCGCCCTATGGAAATTAACATGGGGAAAATACGTTTTGGGACCCCCTTTTATCTCGGCCCCCACTTGACGAATCCCCCCAAACATTCACAGAGGGAGCGGAGCACCGCGAGGCAAAGTTGCTGAAAAATTCAGGCCGATTCCTCAACCGGCGCCAAAGTTATTCCAAATAGAATGTTGCGATTTCCCTATGGAAATCAATCCTAACTATAACTAGGGTCCTTCCGAGATCCCTTCACCCTTAGTCAGGTGACGCGCAGGTTCGGCGGACCTCTCGGCCGAAAATTTCAATAAATCCACAATTTGCTCGTAAGCAGGACGCGCACTCAGGAGTTTACAGCAGAGATTCTTTTATTCTTAGTTCACGCTGAACTAAGAATAAAAGAATCTCTGCTGTAAACTCCTGAGTGCGCGTCCTGCTTACGAGCAATTGTGGATTGATATATATATATTCACTTAAAAAACCATAGGTTTCAGGCCTTATATAGTTAGGAATTAGCATTTTAAAAACCTTGCAAATTCACTTAAAAAACCATAGGTTTCAGGCCTTATATAGTTATGAATTAGCATTTAAAAAACCATTGAAATTGCTCCTATATAGTTAGTTGTACTAACTATATTTCGCGCACCCGCAATCCACTGCTGATGATGTCACATATTACATCATTCATGACATGGTCAGTGACATCACTGATGACATCACTGATGACATCTCAAATAACATCACTGATGACATCACTGATGACATCTCATTTTTTAAATCGCGGGGTACGCGCACGGTACGCGTACCCCGCGATTTTTTCGGGGTTTTTTTTTTGCCCTTGGGGGTCCTTTTGGGACCACCTGAGAAGGGCTAGAGCGTTGGGGGGTCTCTACCCTGTCCCCTTTTCGTGTTTTCCACGCTTGTTTTGGGCTCTCTTGTGCCTCAGTTCTCCTGAAAAACAAGATGGTGGCCAACACTTCCTGGTTTGGACAGTTTAGAATGTTGACAGTCGACTGCCAGCCAATCAGAAACTTGCTCGCGCACGTAAGGGTACGCGCACGTACGCGTACGGTACGCATACGGTACGCGTACGGTGCACGTACGGTGAGCGCATATAGATGTATAATTTGCTCAAATTCAATGTTCTCAACAACTACTGGAGGGGTATTCACCAAATATAGAAAAGGCACTGCTGCATACCTGTCCCTACCATTTTGCCAAGTTTGGTGTAATTCCGTTCAGCCGTTCAGGCTGTAGCCGTGTCCAAAGGTCCCATAGAAAATGCCATTTGAAACATTTCAAATTCAATTTTCTCAAGAACTAGTGGAGGGATTCTCACCAAACATAGCAAAGGCACATCTGCATACCAGGCCCTACCATTTTGCCAAGTTTGGTGTAATTCCATTCAGCCATTCGGGCTGTAGCTGTGTCTAAAGGTCCCTATGGAAATTAACATGGGGAAAACATGTTTTGGGACCCCCCTTTCGGCCCTCGTTTGACGAATCCCCCCGAAACTTTCAGGGAAGGAGCGGGCCAGAGCTGCCTAAAATTCTGGAAAATTACACGCAGATTCCTCAATCGGCGCCTAAGTTATTCCCAATAGAATGTTGAGCGCATATAGATATATAATTTGCTCAAATACAATTTTCTCAACAACTACTGGAGGGATTTTCACCAAATATAGAAAAGGCACTACTGCATACCTGTCCCTACCATTTTGCCAAGTTTGGTATAATTCCGTTCAGCCGTTCGGGCTGTAGCCGTGTCTAAAGGTCCGATAGAAAATGTCTTTTTAAAAATTTCAAATTCAATTTTCACAAAAACTACTGGAGGGATTTACACCAAACATACAAAAGGCACTGCTGCATACCAGTCCCTACCATTTTGCCAAATCTGGTGTAATTCCTTTCAGCTGTTCGAGCTGTAGCCGTGTCAGAATGTCCCTATGGAAATTAACATGGGGAAAACATGTTTCGGAACCCCCCTTTTTTCTCGTCCCCCGCTTGACGAATTCCCCCGAAACTTTCAGGGAAGGAGCAGAGCGAGCCAAATGTAAGGAAAATTACAAACAGATCCCTCAATCGGCGCCAAAGTTATTCCCAATAGAATGTTTGGAATTTCCTATGGTAACTAGGTCCTAACTATATATACCTACTGGCGACCGCCAGTAGGTAATATATATATATATACATATATATATATATATATATATATATTCACTGAAAAAACCATAGGTTATAGACCATATATAGTTAGGAATTAGCATTTACAAAACCTTGAAAATTCACTGAAAAAACCATAGGTTATAGACCATATATCGTTAGGAATTAGCATTTAAAAAACCTTATTTTACCCACACAAAACCATTGAAATTCCATATATAGTTAGTTGCACTAACTATATATCGCGCACCCGCAATCCACTGCTGATGATGTCACATATTACATCATTCATGACATGGTCAGTGACATCACTGATGACATCACTGATGACATCTCAAATGACATCACTGATGACATCATCCAGTGACTGTGTGTTTCTGTAAAGTTTAAATATGTTTACATATTGAAGAATGAGTAGATGTAGAAGTGTCTGGATGAAGGATTTAGTAGGTGCGTGACTGACTGTATGAGTGAGTGATTAAATGTGTCTCACTGAGTGCATGGGTTAGTGACTAAACTGTCTTAATTTGTGCATCATTATGTCTGTTGTTCTGTAAACTGCTGCATGTGTTGATCAATAGCTATATGAGTAACTATATGGGTTATTGATTGATTGCCCAAGTATTTGTATGGGAGACTGAGTGTGTGTGTGGCTGGCTGGGAGGTGTGTGACTCTGTGCAGATCAATGTGTACTTGTATCAATGATTGTATAAGAGAGTAATTATGTGTTAGTATATGTTTCAAAATGTAAGGTGCTCTATGTTTAACTGTATAGATTAGAGAATGGAAGTGTGATTGATTCTTTACAGGACTGACTAGGTGTGTGAGTAACTCCATGGATGAGTGACAGAGTGTGAGAGTCTGTATAGGTGTATGAGTGCATATGATAGTGTTGTAAAGATGAGTGATTGTATGTATGAATGATTGTATGGGTAAATGAGTGAATGTGTGTGTAAACATAGGAATCACTGAGTGCGGATGTAGTAACTAGTATTGGTGTGTCAATGGTTTCAAAAATTAAACTCTGTATTTAACACTGGGTGTAACAGAGGTTATATTAAAGTGTGAGGAGATACATTGTATTGTCACATGAATGATATCATCAGTGATGTGGTCATTGATGTCAAATGAGATGTCATCAGTGATGTCATCAGTGATGTCATTTGAGATGTCATCAGTGATGTCATCAGTGATGTCACTGACCATGTCATGAATGATGTAATATGTGACATCATCAGCAGTGGATTGCGGGTGCGCGATATATAGTTAGTGCAACTAACTATATATGGAATTTCAATGGTTTTGTGTGGGTAAAATAAGGTTTTTTAAATGCTAATTCCTAACGATATATGGTCTATAACCTATGGTTTTTTCAGTGAATTTTCAAGGTTTTGTAAATGCTAATTCCTAACTATATATGGTCTATAACCTATGGTTTTTTCAGTGAATTTTCAAGGTTTTGTAAATGCTAATTCCTAACTATATATGGTCTATAACCTATGTTTTTTTCAGTGAATTTCAATGGTTTTTTAATAGCAAATATCATAAGCTGTCGAATGTCAAGTACGTGGTAAGTAAAAACATTTTTGTGTTTATGCACACTGATCTGCTTTGAATGCTGCCCCCCCCTCATTTCTATTAGGAGTACTCTCTCTTTGCAGATAGTGAAAGGTAGTTAACGCAGGCCTTTGCCCCCGTTGTAATACGTCGTGCCTGCTTCTCTCTCCATTTGATTGATTGTTATCCAAGCATTTACTGTTTTAGAATTGGTTCTCTTTGGTTCATTCTCTATTTACAAACAAACACAGAGTCGCAATACTCTGTTTAGTCTTTGCAGATAACGAAAAATCGTGTAAAAAAACAAAAGGAATCGAGCAAAATCAGTAGGCCACTAATGGGATCTCTTTTTGACCTCGCTAAAATAGAAACATTAGGAACAACCCCTCATGACAAATACGAAACTAGTGAGATGAACTGAACTCCACACCATGATGGCTGCAATACAGCTCGGCTCCGCCACCCACCCCGCCCAAAATAACGATAAAGAGCGGCTGCCATGATTGCTCGCGGAATGGCCACGACGGAGCTTCGAAATGGTGGTGCTCTCATGCTAACCCCAGCTTCAGTCTGAAACATCCAGAAACACTGTAGACTACCACTTCGATCAGTTCCGGTAGCGCCCCAATGTAACCCGGTAGAGAAGAACTAGCCCTCCCCTCTTTGACTGATGATTCTTGTTGCCTGTCCCTTCTGTTGTCATTTAACAGAACTATTTAGCCTGCTGAAAGGGGTTGTGTTCCGACCGCTGGTTGGTGGAGACATTTTGACTATATTCTGGACCTGCATTGTCGCGTAATGCGTCATATGACGCGCCGCGTTAGCGCATCCGGAAGTCATCCGGGGCGCGACGCGCAGCGCGTAACGTAAGCATAACAGGTCATGTGACTTGTTAATAAAACTTTTCATTGGTTCATTTTACTTTTCTTATTCTAATGATGAAAGGCTTGGTCATATGACCTAAAAATTACGCTTTTTATTACTTCCGAACATTATTTTTTCTTAAATATATGTTATAATGTTCCAGGCTAATGTACTTTCCCGGAAAATTTACAACTGTCCTGCAAGTAAAATATATTCTTTTTTTGAGAAAAAGGGCGTTTCTTCGTCCCATGACGGAGTCGTTGAGCAAAAGAGGGTCGACCTGCTGTCTTAGTCGCCGATACGCCTGAATATGAGATTCTTATCGATCACTTTATGTTGCAGGAGTAGAAAACACAACAGCCCTTGACCATTTATCTTTACTGCGTTCCTGCGTATTATACCTTTTACCCTTCATGTAATTGGTCTGCTTTATTTCACTTGCCTTTTAATGATTCTAAAACAGTGACTATTATTAAAAACTTTACCAATGTATATACTACTACCATGTTTTCTTTTAAAAACCTTTATTGTGAAAATTTCAGTATACAAATACGAGCCTATAACCACGTGGGCCGGCCACGGAGCAAACTGTAATCGTATATGATGAGTAGACATTTACACTGTAGAGGAACGTAACGGGCGGGCCATTAGGTTGCAAGAACTAAGGTGTCTAACAGTTGCGGAATCGGTGGACGTACATTTTATAATTAAAATACGACAGGGCCAGTTACAATAAAATTATCTAGATATACATTTGCGGGCAAGTACCATGGGTGACGTTAATTCGAACTTTCAATAGTACAGTAATCAATAACACATCAGAACTTAATATCAATAGGGATGTCGAAATACTCAATCAATTCTCGTCCCCGCCCGCCATGTGCTTCAAAACTGCATACGTATCTCGTGATTTCAAGGTTCTGCAACCAGTACACAACAAGGAGTTACGAGTCCCATTTATTCCGGCGCCATTTTGGGCGAGGACGGGCAGGTCCAGGATATAGTCAAAATGTCTCTACCAACCATCGACTATGATGATGTTCATATGCTGTATTTATAGAGTAACACTCATCTGTCCACATGAAATTAATTTGCCACAATCTAATCATGTCATTTTAATCTTTCCAAAGTTCTTCTAAATATTTGGGACCGTTTCCCTTGCCTCTGATGCTGTCAGTGCCACTTCTTTGATGAATGTACTGGCAGGTCGGGGGTTCTCCTCCAAATCTCTCTTTTATGCAGCACTATAATTAATTGGTGCCACCTCTCCATATGACGATGCATGGTATAGTTACCATAACTATATTTTTTTTCGGTTCCTCTGGAGAGTACATCGTGGCAGATGAAGTGTATAACGTACCGGGCATTTACCTTTTTTTGCATGTAGAGTAAAGGAAAAAAAAATCGAGCGTCCGAGTTCTAAGGTGTCCCAGGGCCATTTTAGTGGACCAGGCCCAAATCCAAAGAACAGGCTGCCATTTTGAGAGTCCTGTTGCAGCCGCCTGTCGCTGTAGCATCAAGAGCGGCCGAAACTCAGCTGAATGGCAACTGAAACGGTAAAGGGGCGCCCCACTACAGCAGACGAGCCTCCACCTAGGAAGGCCCGTTCACGCCGCCTCCCCTCCCCCTTCGGGCACCCCACGCCGTTATTCGGAGCAGTATTGTAGGATGGCCACACCAGTGCAGCAACTTGCTAGACACCACCTCGGTGGTAACCGAATCTCAGCGCCTTGTGGTGTCTTCTATTCAGAAAACATTGTTGTGCTGCCTTCGACCTATTCGCCGCAAGTGCGCACGCAACTCAGCTGCATAGCTTGCTAGACACCACCTCGGTGCTAACCGAATCTCAGCGCCTTGTGGTGTCTTCTATTCCAAAAATATTGTTGCGCTGCCTTTGGCCCCATTCGCACATCGGTCCGCTACCGATGCCATCTCACAGGCCAACGGGGCGCCCCACGCCGACTTTCAGCATTGTAGGATGGCCACACCAGTGCAACTTACTAGACACCACCTCGGTGCCATCCGGATCTTGGCATCTCAGCGCCTTGTGGTGTCTTCTATTCCGAAAATATTGTTGCGCTGCCTTTGGCCCCATTCGCACATCGGTCCGCTACTGACGACATCTCACAGGCCAACGGGGCGCCCCACGCCGACTTTCAGCATTGTAGGATGGCCACACCAGTGCGGCAACTTGCTAGACATCACCTCGGTGGTAACCGAATCTCAGCGCCTTGTGGTGTCTTCTATTCAGAAAATATTGTTGCGCTGCCTTTGGCCCATTCGCACATCGGTCCGCTACTGCCGCCATCTCACAGGCCAACGGGGCGCCCCACGCCGACTTTCAGCATTGTAGGATGGCCACACCAGTGCACCTTACTAGACACCACCTCGGTGCCATCCGGATCTTGGCATCTCAGCGCCTTGTGGTGTCTTCTAGTCAGAAAATATTGTTGCGCTGCCTTTGGCCCCATTCGCACATCGGTCCGCTACTGACACCATCTCACAGGCCAACAGGGTGCCCCACGCCGACTTTTACCATTGTAGGATGGCCACACCAGTGCCACAACTTGCTAGACACCACCTCGGTGCCATCCGGATCTTGGCATCTCAGCGCCTTGTGGTGTCTTCTATTCAGAAAATATTGTTGCGCTGCCTTTGGCCCCATTCGCACATCGGTCCGCTACTGACGCCATCTCACAGGCCAACGGGGCGCCCCACGCCGACTTTCAACATTGTAGGATGGCCACACCAGTTTGGCAACTTACTAGACACCACCTCGGTGCCATCCGGATCTTGGCGCGTTGTGCTGCCTTCGGCCTATTCGCACATCGGTCCGCTACTGACGCGAACTCACAGGCCAACGGGGCGCCCCACGCCGACTTTCAGCATTGTAGGATGGCCACACCAGTGCTGCAACTTGCTGGACACCACCTCGGTGCCATCCGGATTTTGGCGCGTTGTGTTGCCTTCGGCCTATTCGCACATCGGTCCGCTACTGACGCCGCCTCACGTGCCAACGTATTTTCTCCGCATTTTATACCCTATGCCGCATAACAGGTCATGTGACTTGTTTATAAAACTTTTCATTGGTGCATTTTACTTTTGGTTTCCTAATGATGGAAGGCTTGATCATATGACCTAAAAATAACACTTTTCATTGGATGAAAACTTTTTTTTTTCCCAAACGATGAAAGCCCCACCTTGTTTCTGGATGTTTCAGACTGAAGCTGGCGTCACCATGAAAGCACCACCATCTCGTGGCTCCGTCGTGGTCATTCCGCGAGCAATCATGGCAGCCGCTCCCCACCAGAAGCCTGCAGGAGTCGGGGGCCCCCAAAACTTTTGTTGAATCCTCAAGGCGGAGGGGACGCTTTCGAGAATGGGGTCCAAGACCTAGCAGACAAGCGTCCGATTTCCAAGGTGTCCCAGGGCCATTTCAGTGGACCAGGCCCAAAAAGGAAAGAGCCTGCCGCCATTTTGAGAGTCCTGTGACAGCCGCCTATCGCTGCACCGCAAGAGTGGACGCAACTCAGCTGAATTGCGGCTTTTGACACAGTGGACCAAAAGCGGACGGAATGGCAACTGAAACGGTAAAGGGGCGCCCCACTACAACAGACGAGACTCCACCTGGAGAGGCCCGTTCATGCCGCCTCCCTCCCCCCCCGGGGCGCCCCACGCCGTTATTCGGAGCAGCATTGTAGGATACCAAAACCAGTGCGGCAACTTACTGGACATCACCTTGGTGCCATCGTTCTGCTGCCTTGGAACTATTCGCACAACAGTTTGCTACTGATGACCCACCCCCCGCGACGCCCCACGCCGGATGCCGAAATCAGTGCGGCACCCAGGCAACATCACCTGGGTGCCGTCCAGAAATCTGGACGTTGTGCTGCGTTGGGACTATTCGCACAGCCGACCGCTACTTCGTTGTTTTTCCCTAAAAATGTTTAAATGTTTTTACTGTTTTTGTTTTGTTGTATATATTTATAAGTTATTAAAGTTTTATAATCTTACTACTTTGTTGGAGTGCTATATATTTTTAATGTGACACATAATTGTAAAAACTTTGATGTACAAAGAGTCATCCCTGGAATCTTCCGCTTCAGGCTCGGTCCCCTCCCCAATCACAATACAGGATGGTTTTCAGATAGTAGGAACGCGTGTGCTGTGACGGATCTCATCGAGTGTGGGCCTTGATCTACTATAACTCCTTTGAAGAGGGGTGATTTTTTACAGCTGGGGCCATAAACTACATCTGCAGGGCTAGCTGATAGCCTAGGACCGGCCTGGACAATCGGACACAGAGGAAAAGGAGTGTCAGAGGGTGCGGTAGTGAATAGGGCGAAAGGGAGGTGTCGGGCGGGCACAGGGTGTGATTCTCAGGGAAGAGCAGCGCAGATGGGGGGAGGTTTATTACCCACGCATAAGACAGACAACGGGGGTGACCAGTGCCTGGGGGAGATGCTTGCGAGGGTGGGGAGCCATGCTAAGGATCGACAGCGTGCAGAGAGTGGGTCTGGTCAAGGCATCTAAAATGACTGCCGTGCACGACAAAAGTGTGGCATTTGAAAAAAGGCAAGATGGCGCAGACAATGTTTTTCAACACTTCCTGATTTCCTTCGAATCGAACGTTAACAGACGTTGGGGCATATTACCAAAGTTAAGCGATATTTATCCCTAACGATGCTTAGCAACGAATTTTTTACCGCTAAGCATCGTCAGAAATTATCGCAGATAAACCTTGCTATTATCAAGGTTTATCGCAAATGCGATAAAAAACGACCGCAATGCATTAATATCGCTGAAAACTCAGCGATATTCATGCATTACCGAGCTAATGCTTTTAGCCATGTTATCCACCTCCCATTGGATAACATGGCTAAGAACTGCTCAGGGCAGGTGGTAGCTTTTGGAGATATTCGCGCTTAGCGCGAATATCTCCGAAAGTTGGTAATAGGAGATAGCGATGTTAGCGACTGTTTCCAGTCGCTAACATCTTGGCATGCCCACTTTGCATGTCATTAGTGATAAATATCACTGACATGCAAAGTGGGGCCCAAGATGGTCGCTATCTCCTACTAGCGGTCGCTAACTGGTGTTAGCAACAGCTAGGTAATACAGAGATAATTTTATCTCCGCGAAGCGGAGCGCTGTTACAGATATATATCTTTTTTTGAACGTTAATTTCTCAAAATCCACTGAAGCACATATATTGAGACCTAGCAAAGGCACATCGAGCTACCAGTCCCTACAATTTTGCCAAGTTTCGTGCAAATCCATTCAGCCGTTCGATTATTATTATTATTATTTTTTTTGCCCCGCGGGGCCCTTTTAAAACCTCCACATCAAACCTAGGGGGTCAGGGAGGATCTACTATGCCCCCTTATGGTCATTTGCCCCTTCGCTTTGGCCTCCTCTTGTCTCTCGATCCTACCGAGAGACAAGATGGCGGCCGCTACGGACTGTTTGGAATGTTTACAGACGCCGGAGAACTAATCAGCTTCGCAAAGCTCCGTTACGCGAAAAGTACGCGAAGCGGAGCGCTGTTACAGATATATATCTTTTTTTGAACGTTAATTTCTCAAAATCCACTGGAGCACATATATTGAGACCTAGCAAAGGCACATCGGGCTACCAGTCCCTACAATTTTGCCAAGTTTCGTGCAAATCCATTCAGCCGTTCGATTATTATTATTTATTTATTTTTGCCCCGCGGGGCCCTTTTAAAACCTCCACATCAAACCTAGAGGGTCAGGGAGGATCTACTATGCCCCCTTATGGTCATTTGCCCCTTCGCTTTGGCCTCCTCTTGTCTCTCGATCCTACCGAGAGACAAGATGGCGGCCGCTACGGACTGTTTGGAATGTTTACAGACGCCGGAGAACCAATCAGCTTCGCTTCACAAAGCTCCGTAACGCGTAAAGTCCGCGAACCGGAGCGCTGCCCGGTCCGCTGTTACAGATATATATCTTTTTTTGAACGTTAATTTCTCAAAATCCACTGGAGCACATATATTGAGACCTAGCAAAGGCACATCGGGCTACCAGTCCCTACAATTTTGCCAAGTTTCGTGCAAATCCATTCAGCCGTTCGGGCTAAAAGTGAGGCCAACCGCCCTATGGAAAACTCAATGTAAAAAACACGTTTTGCGACCCCCCTTTTTTCTCGGCCCCCCCTTGACGAACCCCCCCCAAATTTTCAGGGGCTGCTCAGAAACAAAATGTTCCATTTTCCTGAAAATTTCAGCCAATTCCGTCCACAAACGCCAAAGTTATTAGACATAGAATTTTCAAAAATCCCATAGAGAAAAAATCCTAACTATATATACCTACTGGCGACCGCCAGTAGGTAATATATATATATATATATATATATATATATATATATATATATATATATATATATATATATATATATATATCCAGCTCAGTTCCCTGCAGGTTTCGAGAGCACTCGCCTGGTGGAAACTGTGAGCTGAATATATATATATATATATATATATATATATATTTATTTATTTATTTTTTATTTATTTATTTTTTTTTTTTTATTATTTTTTTTTTTTGTCGATATGGAGGGGAGAGGGCACCTAAGCACCGAATAAAGCATTTTCGCTTTTGGAAAACCATACTCCGTGTGTGCCTCTTACATCTTTCTAGCAAACCGTGATCTGCTTGCTAAGTATCGCAATATATATATATATATATATATATATATATATATATATATATATATATATATATATATATATATATATATATATATATCGAGTATAAGATTATCCAGCATTTCCATAAATAATCATCCGACACTCCGAGGTAGATCTTCAAAACACTCTGGCTTTATTTGTGACAAGATTTCAACCATTAACACGTTTCAGAAGTCTCATGCTGCCATGTTCACGATGTCAAGGCGCCATTTTTCCCACATTAAAATACACATTCAGGAGTGAGTGACATTGACAAAGGACACAACATACCGCAAAGGAGAGCTAAACCTTTCACAATCTGGTGGCCATATTTTAACATGTTTCTTTTTACCAGATTCACAGTAATTCTCAAATGCTGATAACTTATTTGTATCGGGCATTTAATTCCTCGCTTTCTCTCCCATTACTTTCAATGATTTATAAAACCACATTTTTTGAGGTATTAATTTTCAGCGACACTGAAAAAATCTTTTTTTTAGAATTCATAATAATTCTCAAATGTAAAGTACATATATTTAGCGGGAGTATTAATTCCTCGCTTTTTCTATTTCAACACATTTGCGAAATAAAACATGTTCAAATTTCAATCAGTGCATGTCAGAAATTTAAAGTGCAAGTGCATAGAAGTATTGGGAATTTGACTTAAACACATTATTCCAGCAAGTGCCTGTTTGGATCGTCTTTTTACCTCCTTTTATAACCATTGTTTTTTTTTAAACAGGCCATTTCAAATATCGATTAATAAGTACATACTCGGAGGTGAGGAGGAATTTACAATAAAAGAGAAAAACAAAAATTCTTTTCATGTTCTCAATTAATAAGATTATCATATCACTTCAAAATTTAACATGCTAGTGCTTATGTAAACCAGAGAAAATTCCTCCATATAAGCCTATCTCGCTCCTCGATATATACATACTTCAATACAGTACAATGATTATTCAAAAGTGCAAATGCATATCAGCCAAAAGAATATTTTTACCCAACACAACTGAATAGAGCAAATCATAATATTGTATGTGCATAGTTATTCACTACTGTTTAAAAATTGAAAGTTAAAAAAATAATTTCATGGTCTTGTACTTGTGCAGATTTTCACATTACAACTCTTCTTTTTATTATTCGAGGCAGGTATATAAGTCCTCATCCACATTAAGCCCATACGGTTCCATGCAGTTGAACTCCAGAATAAAGTATGTTTCTAATTTCCAGAGTTCCTTTTCCCTGTCCCCTCATCTCCTTTTTCTCGGGACCTCTACTATACATGTGTACTGCAAGCTCACATGGTTACTCTGGTGGTGGGTTTCAAAATGCCTTGCAATTGGATATGTTCTGTCTTGATTTACAATCGCTCGCCTATGTTGAAGGATTCGTTTATACACAGGGAGGGTTGTACTTCCTATATAGATTTTAGGACAGGAGCATTGTAACAAATAAACAACAAAACTGGATGTACAAGTCAGAAAATTTCTAATAGTTACAGTTTTATTAAAAAAGGTTCTAATATCAGTGCAATTCATGCCATGTTGGCACGCTTTGCATTTTGAACACTTTTTAAAACCTGGTTTCTGATGTAGCCACATGGGGGCACCTCCCTTCCTTTCTTGAAATTCACTTTTGGCAATTAAATCCTTCAAAGATTTAGATCTCTTATATGTAATCTCCGGATTTCTTTTTAACTTTAGAGCCCAACACCGAATCATTTCTTATCAAGTGCCAGTGTTGTTTCAGGATAGACCTGATTTCTTTGTGTTTCACATTGAATGTTGTTATGAACCTAGAGTTATCCTGATCCCTCAGATCATCTCTCTGTTGTTGCCGTTGTTTTGTTCTAGATGGCTCGAACAGTACTTTATGTCTCTCTAGATTTCTAGCCTTAGTTGATATATATATATATATATATTTTTAACAAATACATCAACCCCCACCCAAAGGAAAAGGAAACTTATCCCCAAATAAGGCATATTAAAAAATACCCAAAACCTACCTTAAAAGCTAACACTAACGATAACCTTCGCTAAAACTGCACTACTTAACAATTAAAAGAACTAACCTAACACTATCTAATGTCAAAAGTTACAAACATTGGGGGCAGGGCGAAGAGGGAGATGTGGTCAAACATGTCCTGGCATTATGAGAGTCCAAGGTTTTTTTTCATGTCTGTTATGTGTCTATTCAGATTTGCCATTTCTCGCCTGATCTCTGCCAGAAAAATATTGTTGTCATGCAGGATCCTCCTGTCCTTCACCGTGAATGGCACCACCTGATCGCCAGGTGTAGGTGGGACTGTCCCTTGGGTGGGTGTGGCCGTAGGGGTTGGGGACACCTGTTCCGGCTGGGACCCACCACTGACGCCAGAGGGGCCAGGGATGGCCTGTGTGCCAGTTGTTGCAAGCTCGGGCACCGCCTTCCATGTACCTTTCTTCTGTTCCTCCTGTTGCCTCTTCGCCATGTTGCGGTACCCTTTTGCCACCTTCTTGACATGCTTGAAGCTGTCCTTCCTCACCTGAAACACATGTTGTTCGGCTGGCGTCTTGTTGTCTGTAAAATATCAACAATGGAATTTTTGAGTCCTTTTGACTATGTCAATGTTCTCCCTTCAAATCTGTAGTACAAGAACACTTAAACATGAGAGCCTACACTCCAGCGTAACCATGTGAAGTCAGAGAGTGACCAGGACTACGAAATGTTGAAGCCTGGATCAGTGATTACATGTTGGGCAGACTGACATGACAGTGCATGAAATGGAACATGACCTGACACAACCAAATGAGACTGACAGTGTCAAACGAAGGTGCCATGTCATACCCAGACTGAGGGTGATATGTACAAGCAATCGGAGGAGGTAGGCATTAGCCCTCCGTGTGTAGAACCACCCTCATCCTCTCCTATAACATAGTGCTGCCTTACACGTACAATACCCATTTGCAGGCCTGTGTGTCCCCCAACAACTGTGTGCAGTTCATCAAGTCAGCACCAACACAGGCACTCTTGCACAAGAGTGCAAGTGTGTCTGTGTGCCGGGGGCTTGGTAATGTTTTGGAAGCCTACCCTACCTGCACAGGAGCAAACCTAGAACAGCCCTACTCACAATTTCAACTATGCTGCATCATGCAGCACACATGGAAAGCCATTGTGTGGCTGTATGCTGACTTATACATGAGGCGCTGTCCCGCTCCCCAACACTACTACACAATATGTGAAGTGATGCTGCAGAGAGGGGGAAACATAGTTTCCTCTAAATTCTCACTCACTCATGCATGTCTTGTATCGACTAATCTCACTCCGTAATGAATTTAAAAACGCATGCCTTTAAAACGGGTGTTGCTTTGGATCGCCAACCGCAACACCCACTGCACACCTTTTTCACGCTAAACACAGCGTGAAATGGGGCCTAAATAACAAGGAAGCGTTAATACACTTGAAGTGGATTAACGCTGCCTCATTCATGATGCAAGGCCCCTATTGCCAACACAACTTCAATGAAAGTGACGTTATGTTGGCGATAGTGTCTCGATGATATGCACCTTACTTTCAATGTGTATCACTGACTGGCGATGGGCAAAGTTACAACTGTGAGACAAATGCATTGCTCAACCTTCACTCACCGATTTGTGCACACATCTGACTTCCACAATACATCATCACACTGCAGGCAAGGGACATGTGATACACACCCATACTGCATACTACAACTTTGATCATTTGACCCCGACATCCATGACATCGCACTATGCCAATATATGGTGTCCAAACTCACCAGTGGATTATGGGTCCTCGAAGCTGTCGATGTCCTCCTGTGTGATTGGTGGCCGACCGTCTGTGAAACAAAAAAAAAATATGTGTTGGTATCAGACATTAAATCATGTGTCATATTCCTCATACCAATCTTCTCCATAACAGAAAATGCTACGTAACTGTAGTGTTGCATTTCATGTTGGCTACATGATTGGGTCCACTTTGAATACCATTCACACCAGACCTGTGAATGCTGAGTCGGGACAAAAAAATGCTGTAATGCTAGCTAACACGCACATAATAATAGTGTGAGACATCCACAAGGCACCATTACTACATGCCTCATCATCTATACATGCTCTTTGTACAATCGCATCGCTGCAGGTCACACAAGGCAGTTTCACAGAGAACATGCAAAATCACTGGATAAGCTCAACCCATTAAAAATAACCTATTACTTCCGGCCAATATGCAAACAAGACAATACTTTACAACTAAGTATGAACGACAAATCTCAACTGGAAAAGTTGACAGATGGTATTAGACCAGAGAGGGAAAGCTATGTTGTACCTCCCCACTTCCTAATTCAGTATCTCCACAAAATATGCAACCACTAAGCAGGTCACTCAGTCATGTCCCCGAAGAAGCAGAGTCCATTGGTACAGCAATAGCAGTCCCAGAGGGACGGACACTTGAAGGAATCCATAATCTTTACGCATTTTCTGAACTTAGATTAAACACTCATGAGGTCCTCACTCTCCCAGATCCCCAGGAGGGGGCTAATAGGATCATCCAGGGAGCAAAAATAGAGGAGGAGTTAACCAAAAGAGAGGAGACGATTATACCTGGTGACAACCCTCCTAATTTGTGGTCTGCTACACTAAACTCAATGTAGGCAAAAGTACTGGCCCTTACTCACCACTCTAACACAATGGACATCCAGGTGGATTTACATAACACCATGGCAATCTTTGTGTCGGATATTGATGAGAAACTCGAAAAGTTAAATACATTAGTTACAAGGGCCCAATCAAAGCATCTTAATTGTTTTAAAATCTGTTCTTGAAGGGAGGTAGTAGATAAATTAGGGAAACTTCTGGCAATCATACAAGCTATCCTGGGAGAAGTTAAAAACAACCTCGGTCCCGAGTATTGGCCCGAAACGGCACAAAAAGAGGAAACATGCAGTCCAAAGATGGCAACTCTAGGGAGTCAAGTAGACCCCAATAATAGGCTGGCAGAGGAAGACTCTGCGGAAATAGTGGACGAAAACCTCGAAACTCATCCCAGGCTCCACTATGAATCTCCTGTTGATGGGAGCATAAATACTAACGCCCTTGTGCTACCTCAACAAACTAAAAGGGAAAGTAACGAGCAAGGAAAATGTAGGAAAGGATATCAAGGCAAGATGAGGTTTTCTTAAGAGTTTTATAGAGACACTGCTCTCATGGTCAAGTCAAGTCGGAACAGCAGACTTGTCACTATTAGCGCACTCTATACATTTCTGGACATAATGTTCCACACAACCATCTACGCCTGGCCACCAAAAGAAGTCTTTTATTCGTCTCCTAGTAAACGAGATCCCTAAATGCCCTTCATGAGCAATGCTAATAATTGTATTCCTCAATGAAAGAGGAGGAATAAATTTATCACCTCTCATAAGCAAACCATTTTCAATTGCCAACTCATCTTGCACCTTAGCATAACTCATCATTTCACCTGAAAATTTCCTTTGTTCCGGCCACTCTTGCAGAATGTAGTTCTTAACTTCAGTTAATTCAGTACTTCTTTCCATTTCCCTTGTCCAGGATTCCTTACTTAAATCAAATTTTTCCCCATATACCAACAAAATGTCTTGGGCAGTAAAAGCAACCTCACACTCATCATTGTCACCAGAAACATCACAAGAAGAATGCAGCCTGGACATGCAATCTGCATGAACGTTAGTTTTCCCTTTTACATAAACTATTTCAAAATGGAAAGTTTGTAATCTGGAAGCTAGTCTAGCCAGACGAGCTGACAAAGTGCGACCTCCACCTGGTGCCATCATATAAATAAGAGGCTTGTGGTCAGTTTTTATTGTGAACTTTGTGCCCCACAAAAATGTTTTAAAATGTTCAGCTGCCCAAACTGAAGCCAATAACTCTCTCTCGATTACTGAATAATGTTTTTCAGCATCTCTTAATGCTCTTGAGGCATAGGCAATTATCCATTCTTTCCCACAATCATTTTGCATGAGAACAGAACCTAACCCTGTGCTACTTGCATCAACCATGATGGTACACTTTTTCCCTACAACAAAAGGTTTCAAACACGGTGCATTTACAATAAAAGATTTGAGACTTTGAAATGCTTCAGTCATCATATCAGACCATAAAAACATTGCATTCTTCTTTAAAAGAGGTCTAAAGGGATCCACTTTTGATGAAAAATTTGGAATAAATTTAGCGTAAAACTCCATTAGCCCTAAAAAAGCTACCAATTGTTCTTTTGAAACTGGCACAGGAGCCTTAATAATACTTTCAATGTGCTTCTGTTTTGGTTTAATCCCAGCACCACTGATGGAGTGTCCTAGGTATTCTACTTCCTTTTCTCTGATTTTACACTTATCAAGACGAAGGGTAAGACCTTTAACTGATAGTGCAGATATCACATTTCTTAAATTATTATCATGTTCTTCAACATTTTTCCCAAAAACAAGTATATCATCTTGAAAGGCGATTGCCCCTGTCAACCCATCAAGTGTCTCTTTCATAAGCCTTTGAAAGACCGAGGCGGCACTAGCCAATCCAAAAGGCATACGTTTATATCTGAAAAGACCTTCAGGAGTAATAAAGGCCGTCAGGTTTTTGGATTCATCATCCAAAACTACTTGGTGGTAGGCGCTTGCCAAGTCAATGCATGAAAAAACTTCAGCACCCCCTAATGTTGAGACCATCTCATGAAGATTTGGCAAAGGATGAGCATCAACCCAAATGGAGTTATTTAAGCTGCGAAGATCTACACATAACCTCAATTCGTTGTTGGATTTAACCGAAATCACAATCGGAGAAACCCAAGGTGACGAATCAATGGGCTCAATAATGTCTTTGTCACACAAATCCTTGAGTAAAATTTTAAGTTTATCTCTATATGTAAGAGGGACATTTCTGACTCTGTGTCGAACAGGTACCACACCATCATTAAGCTTAATAGTGTGTTTAAAACCCTGATATTGACCAAGTTTTCCACTAAAGACATTAGAGAATTCAGATTTTAACTTACTAAGCATAACATTCCTATCAGAATCATTAGTGCTTACGATGGAATACACAGGAGGATTGGCTCTAGGGTCTATCTTAATACCCAATTGATCTTGGTGTGGCCATCCTAATAAAGATTGCCCAGACTTTGCAACATAAATCTTCCCATATGTAGACTCACTTGCAAAAGTAATTTTCCCCCCAAAAAAACCAACTAAGTTAATTTTGTGTCCTGTATAACCTCCTGGTGAAATGTCAGATTCGAGTAAATTTTTGTTTGGCCAATTCTTTTCTACAATATCTAAACCTATTAGGGTATACCATGCACAAGTGTCAACAAATACATTTATCATCTTTCCATCTATGATCACATCACAAGATGGGAACTTACTTACACCTTCACTACCACAAATATTTATGACAGTGTTGATATCATTTTCATTTTGTAATTCATAATCATCAACATCTTGAACAATATTCACTTTTCTAGTGGTAGATTTGCAAAATTTTGTTAAATGCCCTTTCTTATTACATTTTAAGCATATTTTATCAAGCGCAGAACAAGATTTAGAATTTGCTAAGTGGTTTGGGCTTCCACATCTGAAACAGTTCCATTGAGCATTTTTTTTTTCATTTTTAGTATATTTAAATCTGGAGTCATTCTTATTATTAGAAGAATCGTATTTTTGAACAAAAGTTTTCCTAAAATGTTCCCCTTCTTTGGAAACACTGAAAACATCTCCTTTTTCATTTCCTCTTATTTCCTTTACGAATTTCTCGGAATGTTCAATTGACCTTGCAATATCGATAGCTGCATTTAAAGACATATCTGATGTTGTCCAAAGTCTTTCCTGAACTTTTTTATTATTTGTTCTCATTAGTATTTGGTCTCTCAGTACTTGTTCATAAGTTATATGTTCGAAGTCGCAAGTGACAGCAAGTGATCTGAGAGATGATACAAAATCCTCAATTGATTCATCCGCAAGTTGTTTACGAGAATAGAAAATAAATCTCTCCATAACATTGTTCTTTTTCTTGCCAAATCTTATTTTTAACTGCTCTGCTGCACGGTCATACACATTCTTATCACAAGGATTGATCAAAGCAGGAAGAGTGAGGAATTCTTTTAAACCAATTCCCCCAAGACAGTGCTTTAAAAGTGAGAGTTTCCTCTCGGCTTCACATTCTGTCCCTTCCAAAACCTCCACATAGGCTAAGAAAACTGGTTCCCATATTTCCCAGTCCATAGGTGGATCACCCTTGTTTGCCAAAAATGAGGGAGGAGGGACAATGCCTCTCATTGTCTAATGTTGTAGTATAAACTAGGTAATGTAATCAATTAGTTGATTATTATTATTAGTATTTGATTATTTTTGTTTAATATTTAATAAAATGACCAAAAGAAACCAACATCCAAAATAGGTACCTTGTTCCGATGTTTTATCGTGTCAAAATCTTAAATTTCCGTGTTCCATTAAATGTATAGTTGAAAAAAACGGAGAAATTACATAGATCGAAATTCACTTTCCCCAAAAAAATGGCCGCCGTAGTTTTCACGTTCTTTCCAAAGGTGGTAGAGCTTGTTTAGCAAGCGTTTGACGTCACACGCTTGTTGCTTAGGCGTCTATCTTGAAAGGAAATGGAAGTACTTGTGTTCGCCAGGGACCTCGCGCAGCAGGCTCGTAGTCGTAGAGAACCTCGCGCTGAAGATTACGAGGTACACTTTTGTATAAAATGCCTCGAAAAGGTTGAAATGTTCCCCGCAGGTCTCCGCGATTCTCTCCAATGATTCTCTTATGATGGGCCACAGGCACCGTAAGCTCCAATTTCAAAGCTCCAAAAGTTATTATTATTATTTTTTTTTTTATAGATGAGAGTCCTTTTTCGGTTAGAAGTCCTTATTATTCCTTTTACCCTCGTCGCCAGTGTAGGAAAGGATATCAAGGCAAGATGAGGTTTTCTTAAGAGTTTTATAGAGACACTGCTCTCATGGTCAAGTCAAGTCGGTTATAACGATCCTTCTCCCTTCCACCTTCGAATGATGCAGCGGCATGTGCACCAAACAACAACCACAGTCACGAGATAGACACGACAATTCTCAGTGGTAACAGTTGATATGAGCGCTCAGCACAGTATAGGTACAAGTAAAATCTAGAATCAAAATAATATCGGTGCTCAAAGAATGCGGGGGCTGGTTACCACAACCCCAAAGATAACCACAAGGGTATAAACTAGGAATTGTCCATCTGAGCACTCATTCAGTATCACAAAAAAGTCTTTACGGTTTTCACCAGTCCATTTAATGTCCAGATTCTTCAGTTATTTCATAAATCATCAATCCAAGTTGTATTCCAAATCATACATCCAAGATATGAAACGATGCAGCCAACACGTGTTTCGTCTGGTCAGTAGGACCATTGACTTCCTCAGGGCTGCAACCCAAAATATCCACAATAAGTAACATTCTCTATGTACATCAGTTACATTATCACCAAAGAATATCCTATTCTCTAATAGATTCCCTAGAGAGATAGAGAGAAATACAACCACAAACCATAAGATACTTAAATTGTGTATTGAAAGGGAGGACATGTAAGCCAAAGTCGTGTTCTTATCAGTAATAGAGTAAAATTAACTTAAGTAAGTAGCATTATAATGTAATCTCAATATCCTAAATAAGGGTTCCTGGTGATGCCACAGGTGCTAGGTCCACGCCCAATGAGACTAATTGTTACAAATAATAGGACCTCGCCCTAACTAAGTACACCCACATGTCAATCCATATTTCATCTAAAGCCATCATTTTGAGGACTCTCACCTCCATATTCAAGTATCCTTCACCGTATTCCAAAGTGTGTTTCAGTATCTAATCACGTCTTATCCTGCAAATGTACCAAAAGTATGTATGTTCTATAGTACTCTCGCATAACTCAATTTTACGTTAATATGCTGAGTCGATTATAGTTACGTTGGTCTCTTTAAGACCACATCATATTACAGCTACTTCGATTCTTACCTCCTAGTCTCGATTAAGTGTACTTCTTGTATTCCAATTATATTTCTAATCTTCACACGTGTACGTGTCTGTAAGTAAAATGAGCCATAATAAGATACATATTCTTGTGTCCTTGGTATCATAAAAAAAGCCACCCTTGTCTTGGGCTTACCGTTTTTGTCTGTTCTCTCGCTAATCTGGTGGCGTTCTGCGCCAGCGCCATCTTGTAATGGCATTTTATACTGCATTGCGCGTCTCGTCCTATTTCCCTGTTTACACTTGTTCTGACTCTTGTCACTGCCCGTATCATTCATAATCGTATTTGTTATACAGTACCATTAGATACGATTCAGAGTGAACCACCGTAGCTGTCACATATTGATAGTTCCGTGAGTCAAATTGTAAAAAATCAGCTCCGCGCTCGTAATTTTCAAATTATACTCCTACTGTCTTAAAATACATGCCATCCTCACCGTAGTACACCTTATTCTTTAATTGTGGCATATAAGTTGTTATGGTATAAATATTCAGTTACACACCTGGTATACGATTTTACTCCGATGTCATAAACAGGCGCCATCTTAGGTCAGGCACCATCCGTCACCTGCTATATTAATTCTCGTTCTAAATGTATATCGCAAAGAACCTATCCTTTTCTGATTTTCCCATAGTGATTACGTTAGTTGACATTGTGCGTGTATCCCAGGCATCCACAGCATCCTCAGTCCCCCATGTCTAATATAGTTATTGTGCAAGTATTTTGCACAATTAAGCAAAAAGGCTCGTAGAGGTGTTTGGGGTAGTAACCGGTAAAAGCTCTGTACATCGTCGTATTTTCATGACATATAGTAGAGTTTTACAATTGATTAAATGTAAATCATTTCTTAATACGAGCTATTCTTATAGTGAGACAAGATAGTTAAGTTATTGCTACATCATTATGTCCATGACTCAGATGATTGCGGCAAATGTTATAGGTGGGAAATCTGGTACTCATATATCAATATTATCAAAGGTACATACGATTTGATAAAAAGTTATTTTTCAGTCCTCTCTGACATATGCACATACCTATTGTCCCAAATAAAACTCAAATTCGTGATCCACATTGAGCCCGCATTCCACTGCTTTCAATTTAATAAGCCATAAGACCTCCCTTCTTCTCAGTGTCAGAAGTCTGTTACCCCCCCCCGGGGATCAGGCTTAATGTGATCAATACCATGATATGAAAAGTTGTGTTGATCTCGATTGTCATGATTCTGTACTATGTGTGATGCGATCGGATAACGTGTGTCTCCGTTCTTTAGGGCTCTGAAGTGCTCCGCCATTCGATCTCTCAGTCTCCTGATCGTGCTCCCCACATATATCTTCCCGCAAGTACAAGAAATAACATAAACCACGAATGTGGTATCACAGTTAATGAACATGCCAATCGTATAATCACCTGAATCATTATAGTTAAAGTTCTGAACTTTCTTTTTTGCCCATCTACAAGAAGCACATCTCCCACATTTGTAAAAACCTTTAAAACTGTTAAGCCAATCAGTTTTGTTGGTTTTGTCAGGGTAACTTGGACTTAACATATTCCTCAGAGTATTTCCCCTCTTAAAGGTCAGGCTTGGTCTTTCATAAATATATGGTCTCAGGTCCTGGTCCATAAATAAAAGGTGCCAATGTTTATTAAGAATAGAAAATAGTTTGGAGCTACCTAGACCATAGTTAGTTATTAGTCTGACCTTCTGATCTTTAGTTCTTGATTCTTTGTTTTGTCTGATAAGTGTCGATCTCCTTTTAACCTTCTTTACTCTGGATACAGCAGTCTTGACTACATCCTGTTTGTACCCACGATTCAAAAACCTAGCTGTCATATCTGTTAAGTTTCTCTCAAAGTCTAAATCAAGGGCACTATTGCGTCGAGCCCTGACAAGTTCGCCATAAGGTATGGCATTCTTCTGGCTGCTGGGATGGCAACTCTCAGCATGCAGAATTGCATTGCAGCTGGTAGGCTTCCTGTACATCCTGCTCTTTATCTTCTCTCCTTCTATAAATAGCTCTACATCCAAAAAAGTAATACTTCGTCTGTCATGAGTCGTGGTAAATCTCAAATTGTAAGCATTGTCGTTCAAATAATCAAAGAAACCCTTCAGTCTCTCCACTGAACCCGTCCAGATTAACAGGCAGTCGTCTATAAATCGACCCCAATAGTGGATATACTGTATCCACTGACTCCCATCTTGGCCCCAGATTCGCTCCGCCTCGAACCAACCCATAAATAGGTTGGCGAAAGACGGAGCAAATCTTGAGCCCATAGCTGTACCAAGGCGCTGCCTGAACCAGTGACCATCAAATAGAAAAACATTGTTTTTCAGTACCAACTCAGTCATTCGCAAAATCATTTGAGTATGATCGTAAAATTCAGCTGCTCTTTGGCTAAGGAAATGATCCAAAGCACGTAAACCAAGAGAGTGGTCAATAATAGTATACAAAGATACCACGTCTAGAGTCACTAGTATCATACCATCCTCCCATACAATGTCTTCCAATAAATTTAACACATGCTTTGTATCCTCAATAAAGGATGGTAGGTTATAAACATATTGTCTGAGAAAACAGTCAATGAACTCAGAGAGATGTTCCGTAGGCCCACCTATGCCGGAAACAATAGGCCGGCCCGGCGGTTTGTCCCGGCATTTGTGGACCTTGGGAAGAGTATACAAACACGGTGATCTTGGTGTATGCAAAGTTAAATATAAATATTCATCATGATCAAGAAGTGATTGTTCATACCACGTTTTGATTTCATTATTGATCATAGCAGTCAAATCATTCATTGGATTCGAGACTAACCTCTCATAGAATTCTGTATCATTGAGTTGAGAGTAGACCTCATCATTATAATCCTTTGTATTTAAAACCACTACGTTACCTCCTTTGTCTGCACTACGTATGTTTATAGACTTGTTATTGATGAGTTCTTTCAAAGCCTCCCTTTCCCCATAAGTTAGATTATCCTGTCGTCTCCCAATATTTGTAACTCGAGATGTATCCATTTCTTTATTTATATCTGCACTGACCATCTTGAAGAACACATCAATGGTATTGCCAGGTATAAGTTGGGGTGTCCACTTGGATTTCATTCTGAGTCCACTACTCTCACTCTGAAATCTCTCAATCTCTAGATCTTCTAATAATCTTAGCATAGTAATAGGATCATCCTCTTTTTCAGTTAGTGATAAAAGAAGTTGCGTGTCTCTCAACTCTTGAATTGATACATCACTCAGTACTTTATTAGCTTGTTGTTTCTCTTTGCCTGGCATATTTGCAAAAAATTTTTTAAACTTCAAATTTCTAACAAATTTATAGAGATCTATTTTGGTCATACACCAATCATGTTTAGTTACTGGACAAAAGTTTAAACCTTTCTTGAGTACGGAAATCATATCAACAGACAATACACAAGCAGATAAATTGATCACCTCAATATCACATGCGCTGGATTCATCCCTGTTCATCATTGTTTCCAAGACCTGAGGCTCCTTTTTCTTGCATCTGGATCTACTACCCCTGCTCCCTCTCCTTGTCTTCTTGTATTTAAATCGCGATTCCTCATCTCTGAGTCCCGATTGCCCCTCCTCAATCTCTGTACTTCCTCTAAAAAATGATTCTCATTAACCGGGACCACCTCAGGAGTATCCTCATTTTCACTACTAGATATTAGTGAAGAAGCATCAGTGTCACTGACCAGCGGAGTACTGCCACTAGTTTTGGTAGAGGAACTCTTTTTAACTAAGTAGTCAAACCTCTTGGCAAAAGTATATACTCTGCCTGTACGATAATCTCTTTCGTCACGTTTCAATTTGTGTGCCTTCCTACTCTTGATTTCTAATTGAAGATCATTCAATTTTTCGTCAAGAATTGTATAATTTTTAACTGTAAGTTCAGGTAGATTCATCTCTTTAATCTCATCTTCTATTTTGTTAATTTCGATAAGTAATTTAGTTATCTTCCTCTCAGCATTTTCAATTAAGATCTGTATTAAATTGCGCGAGCTATTGTTTAGTTCCTTCTCCCAAGTAATGTACAGGTCAGGTTCTAAATCCTCGTATGTCGGTATTATCTGTGAACGTAAACCTCGTGGTACTCTATTCAATACCAAGTACTGTTTGAGAGTGGCAGCATCCCACCACTTGTTTAGTTCTGTACGTTTAAGTAATTCCAATCTTGCGAATTTGGCTCTAAGCCCCTCTTTCTTTGTATCTTTCGGAGGACCAACCGCTCTCCCTATGGTTCCCCCAGCATTTAAATTGCTAAAGAGTAATTCAGCCTCCTTGTCTCTATTCATAGTTGGTACCTGGCGGCTGCTCACTTAACTATAAATTGCACAATTCTCAGTGGTAACAGTTGATATGAGCGCTCAGCACAGTATAGGTACAAGTAAAATCTAGAATCAAAATAATATCGGTGCTCAAAGAATGCGGGGGCTGGTTACCACAACCCCAAAGATAACCACAAGGGTATAAACTAGGAATTGTCCATCTGAGCACTCATTCAGTATCACAAAAAAGTCTTTACGGTTTTCACCAGTCCATTTAATGCCCAGATTCTTCAGTTATTTCATAAATCATCAATCCAAGTTGTATTCCAAATCATACATCCAAGATATGAAACGATGCAGCCAACACGTGTTTCGTCTGGTCAGTAGGACCATTGACTTCCTCAGGGCTGCAACCCAAAATATCCACAATAAGTAACATTCTCTATGTACATCAGTTACATTATCACCAAAGAATATCCTATTCTCTAATAGATTCCCTAGAGAGATAGAGAGAAATACAACCACAAACCATAAGATACTTAAATTGTGTATTGAAAGGGAGGACATGTAAGCCAAAGTCGTGTTCTTATCAGTAATAGAGTAAAATTAACTTAAGTAAGTAGCATTATAATGTAATCTCAATATCCTAAATAAGGGTTCCTGGTGATGCCACAGGTGCTAGGTCCACGCCCAATGAGACTAATTGTTACAAATAATAGGACCTCGCCCTAACTAAGTACACCCACATGTCAATCCATATTTCATCTAAAGCCATCATTTTGAGGACTCTCACCTCCATATTCAAGTATCCTTCACCATATTCCAAAGTGTGTTTCAGTATCTAATCACGTCTTATCCTGCAAATGTACCAAAAGTATGTATGTTCTATAGTACTCTCGCATAACTCAATTTTACGTTAATATGCTGAGTCGATTATAGTTACGTTGGTCTCTTTAAGACCACATCATATTACAGCTACTTCGATTCTTACCTCCTAGTCTCGATTAAGTGTACTTCTTGTATTCCAATTATATTTCTAATCTTCACACGTGTACGTGTCTGTAAGTAAAATGAGCCATAATAAGATACATATTCTTGTGTCCTTGGTATCATAAAAAAAGCCACCCTTGTCTTGGGCTTACCGTTTTTGTCTGTTCTCTCGCTAATCTGGTGGCGTTCTGCGCCAGCGCCATCTTGTAATGGCATTTTATACTGCATTGCGCGTCTCGTCCTATTTCCCTGTTTACACTTGTTCTGACTCTTGTCACTGCCCGTATCATTCATAATCGTATTTGTTATACAGTACCATTAGATACGATTCAGAGTGAACCACCGTAGCTGTCACATATTGATAGTTCCGTGAGTCAAATTGTAAAAAATCAGCTCCGCGCTCGTAATTTTCAAATTATACTCCTACTGTCTTAAAATACATGCCATCCTCACCGTAGTACACCTTATTCTTTAATTGTGGCATATAAGTTGTTATGGTATAAATATTCAGTTACACACCTGGTATACGATTTTACTCCGATGTCATAAACAGGCGCCATCTTAGGTCAGGCACCATCCGTCACCTGCTATATTAATTCTCGTTCTAAATGTATATCGCAAAGAACCTATCCTTTTCTGATTTTCCCATAGTGATTACGTTAGTTGACATTGTGCGTGTATCCCAGGCATCCACAGCATCCTCAGTCCCCCATGTCTAATATAGTTATTGTGCAAGTATTTTGCACAATTAAGCAAAAAGGCTCGTAGAGGTGTTTGGGGTAGTAACCGGTAAAAGCTCTGTACATCGTCGTATTTTCATGACATATAGTAGAGTTTTACAATTGATTAAATGTAAATCATTTCTTAATACGAGCTATTCTTATAGTGAGACAAGATAGTTAAGTTATTGCTACATCATTATGTCCATGACTCAGATGATTGCGGCAAATGTTATAGGTGGGAAATCTGGTACTCATATATCAATATTATCAAAGGTACATACGATTTGATAAAAAGTTATTTTTCAGTCCTCTCTGACATATGCACATACCTATTGTCCCAAATAAAACTCAAATTCGTGATCCACATTGAGCCCGCATTCCACTGCTTTCAATTTAATAAGCCATAAGACCTCCCTTCTTCTCAGTGTCAGAAGTCTGTTACCCCCCCCCGGGGATCAGGCTTAATGTGATCAATACCATGATATGAAAAGTTGTGTTGATCTCGATTGTCATGATTCTGTACTATGTGTGATGCGATCGGATAACGTGTGTCTCCGTTCTTTAGGGCTCTGAAGTGCTCCGCCATTCGATCTCTCAGTCTCCTGATCGTGCTCCCCACATATATCTTCCCGCAAGTACAAGAAATAACATAAACCACGAATGTGGTATCACAGTTAATGAACATGCCAATCGTATAATCACCTGAATCATTATAGTTAAAGTTCTGAACTTTCTTTTTTGCCCATCTACAAGAAGCACATCTCCCACATTTGTAAAAACCTTTAAAACTGTTAAGCCAATCAGTTTTGTTGGTTTTGTCAGGGTAACTTGGACTTAACATATTCCTCAGAGTATTTCCCCTCTTAAAGGTCAGGCTTGGTCTTTCATAAATATATGGTCTCAGGTCCTGGTCCATAAATAAAAGGTGCCAATGTTTATTAAGAATAGAAAATAGTTTGGAGCTACCTAGACCATAGTTAGTTATTAGTCTGACCTTCTGATCTTTAGTTCTTGATTCTTTGTTTTGTCTGATAAGTGTCGATCTCCTTTTAACCTTCTTTACTCTGGATACAGCAGTCTTGACTACATCCTGTTTGTACCCACGATTCAAAAACCTAGCTGTCATATCTGTTAAGTTTCTCTCAAAGTCTAAATCAAGGGCACAATTGCGTCGAGCCCTGACAAGTTCGCCATAAGGTATGGCATTCTTCTGGCTGCTGGGATGGCAACTCTCAGCATGCAGAATTGCATTGCAGCTGGTAGGCTTCCTGTACATCCTGCTCTTTATCTTCTCTCCTTCTATAAATAGCTCTACATCCAAAAAAGTAATACTTCGTCTGTCATGAGTCGTGGTAAATCTCAAATTGTAAGCATTGTCGTTCAAATAATCAAAGAAACCCTTCAGTCTCTCCACTGAACCCGTCCAGATTAACAGGCAGTCGTCTATAAATCGACCCCAATAGTGGATATACTGTATCCACTGACTCCCATCTTGGCCCCAGATTCGCTCCGCCTCGAACCAACCCATAAATAGGTTGGCGAAAGACGGAGCAAATCTTGAGCCCATAGCTGTACCAAGGCGCTGCCTGAACCAGTGACCATCAAATAGAAAAACATTGTTTTTCAGTACCAACTCAGTCATTCGCAAAATCATTTGAGTATGATCGTAAAATTCAGCTGCTCTTTGGCTAAGGAAATGATCCAAAGCACGTAAACCAAGAGAGTGGTCAATAATAGTATACAAAGATACCACGTCTAGAGTCACTAGTATCATACCATCCTCCCATACAATGTCTTCCAATAAATTTAACACATGCTTTGTATCCTCAATAAAGGATGGTAGGTTATAAACATATTGTCTGAGAAAACAGTCAATGAACTCAGAGAGATGTTCCGTAGGCCCACCTATGCCGGAAACAATAGGCCGGCCCGGCGGTTTGTCCCGGCATTTGTGGACCTTGGGAAGAGTATACAAACACGGTGATCTTGGTGTATGCAAAGTTAAATATAAATATTCATCATGATCAAGAAGTGATTGTTCATACCACGTTTTGATTTCATTATTGATCATAGCAGTCAAATCATTCATTGGATTCGAGACTAACCTCTCATAGAATTCTGTATCATTGAGTTGAGAGTAGACCTCATCATTATAATCCTTTGTATTTAAAACCACTACGTTACCTCCTTTGTCTGCACTACGTATGGTTATAGACTTGTTATTGATGAGTTCTTTCAAAGCCTCCCTTTCCCCATAAGTTAGATTATCCTGTCGTCTCCCAATATTTGTAACTCGAGATGTATCCATTTCTTTATTTATATCTGCACTGACCATCTTGAAGAACACATCAATGGTATTGCCAGGTATAAGTTGGGGTGTCCACTTGGATTTCATTCTGAGTCCACTACTCTCACTCTGAAATCTCTCAATCTCTAGATCTTCTAATAATCTTAGCATAGTAATAGGATCATCCTCTTTTTCAGTTAGTGATAAAAGAAGTTGCGTGTCTCTCAACTCTTGAATTGATACATCACTCAGTACTTTATTAGCTTGTTGTTTCTCTTTGCCTGGCATATTTGCAAAAAAAATTTTCAACTTCAAATTTCTAACAAATTTATAGAGATCTATTTTGGTCATACACCAATCATGTTTAGTTACTGGACAAAAGTTTAAACCTTTCTTGAGTACGGAAATCATATCAACAGACAATACACAAGCAGATAAATTGATCACCTCAATATCACATGCGCTGGATTCATCCCTGTTCATCATTGTTTCCAAGACCTGAGGCTCCTTTTTCTTGCATCTGGATCTACTACCCCTGCTCCCTCTCCTTGTCTTCTTGTATTTAAATCGCGATTCCTCATCTCTGAGTCCCGATTGCCCCTCCTCAATCTCTGTACTTCCTCTAAAAAATGATTCTCATTAACCGGGACCACCTCAGGAGTATCCTCATTTTCACTACTAGATATTAGTGAAGAAGCATCAGTGTCACTGACCAGCGGAGTACTGCCACTAGTTTTGGTAGAGGAACTCTTTTTAACTAAGTAGTCAAACCTCTTGGCAAAAGTATATACTCTGCCTGTACGATAATCTCTTTCGTCACGTTTCAATTTGTGTGCCTTCCTACTCTTGATTTCTAATTGAAGATCATTCAATTTTTCGTCAAGAATTGTATAATTTTTAACTGTAAGTTCAGGTAGATTCATCTCTTTAATCTCATCTTCTATTTTGTTAATTTCGATAAGTAATTTAGTTATCTTCCTCTCAGCATTTTCAATTAAGATCTGTATTAAATTGCGCGAGCTATTGTTTAGTTCCTTCTCCCAAGTAATGTACAGGTCAGGTTCTAAATCCTCGTATGTCGGTATTATCTGTGAACGTAAACCTCGTGGTACTCTATTCAATACCAAGTACTGTTTGAGAGTGGCAGCATCCCACCACTTGTTTAGTTCTGTACGTTTAAGTAATTCCAATCTTGCGAATTTGGCTCTAAGCCCCTCTTTCTTTGTATCTTTCGGAGGACCAACCGCTCTCCCTATGGTTCCCCCAGCATTTAAATTGCTAAAGAGTAATTCAGCCTCCTTGTCTCTATTCATAGTTGGTACCTGGCGGCTGCTCACTTAACTATAAATTGCACAATTCTCAGTGGTAACAGTTGATATGAGCGCTCAGCACAGTATAGGTACAAGTAAAATCTAGAATCAAAATAATATCGGTGCTCAAAGAATGCGGGGGCTGGTTACCACAACCCCAAAGATAACCACAAGGGTATAAACTAGGAATTGTCCATCTGAGCACTCATTCAGTATATCGAGGCGGAGCGAATCTGGGGCCAAGATGGGAGTCAGTGGATACAGTATATCCACTATTGGGGTCGATTTATAGACGACTGCCTGTTAATCTGTTAGTCTGTTAGTCTGTTAATCTGGACGGGTTCAGTGGAGAGACTGAAGGGTTTCTTTGATTATTTGAACGACAATGCTTACAATTTGAGATTTACCACGACTCATGACAGACGAAGTATTACTTTTTTGGATGTAGAGCTATTTATAGAAGGAGAGAAGATAAAGAGCAGGATGTACAGGAAGCCTACCAGCTGCAATGCAATTCTGCATGCTGAGAGTTGCCATCCCAGCAGCCAGAAGAATGCCATACCTTATGGCGAACTTGTCAGGGCTCGACGCAATTGTGCCCTTGATTTAGACTTTGAGAGAAACTTAACAGATATGACAGCTAGGTTTTTGAATCGTGGGTACAAACAGGATGTAGTCAAGACTGCTGTATCCAGAGTAAAGAAGGTTAAAAGGAGATCGACACTTATCAGACAAAACAAAGAATCAAGAACTAAAGATCAGAAGGTCAGACTAATAACTAACTATGGTCTAGGTAGCTCCAAACTATTTTCTATTCTTAATAAACATTGGCACCTTTTATTTATGGACCAGGACCTGAGACCATATATTTATGAAAGACCAAGCCTGACCTTTAAGAGGGGAAATACTCTGAGGAATATGTTAAGTCCAAGTTACCCTGACAAAACCAACAAAACTGATTGGCTTAACAGTTTTAAAGGTTTTTACAAATGTGGGAGATGTGCTTCTTGTAGATGGGCAAAAAAGAAAGTTCAGAACTTTAACTATAATGATTCAGGTGATTATACGATTGGCATGTTCATTAACTGTGATACCACATTCGTGGTTTATGTTATTTCTTGTACTTGCGGGAAGATATATGTGGGGAGCACGATCAGGAGACTGAGAGATCGAATGGCGGAGCACTTCAGAGCCCTAAAGAACGGAGACACACGTTATCCGATCGCATCACACATAGTACAGAATCATGACAATCGAGATCAACACAACTTTTCATATCATGGTATTGATCACATTAAGCCTGATCCCCGGGGGGGTAACAGACTTCTGACACTGAGAAGAAGGGAGGTCTTATGGCTTATTAAATTGAAAGCAGTGGAATGCGGGCTCAATGTGGATCACGAATTTGAGTTTTATTTGGGACAATAGGTATGTGCATATGTCAGAGAGGACTGAAAAATAACTTTTTATCAAATCGTATGTACCTTTGATAATATTGATATATGAGTACCAGATTTCCCACCTATAACATTTGCCGCAATCATCTGAGTCATGGACATAATGATGTAGCAATAACTTAACTATCTTGTCTCACTATAAGAATAGCTCGTATTAAGAAATGATTTACATTTAATCAATTGTAAAACTCTACTATATGTCATGAAAATACGACGATGTACAGAGCTTTTACCGGTTACTACCCCAAACACCTCTACGAGCCTTTTTGCTTAATTGTGCAAAATACTTGCACAATAACTATATTAGACATGGGGGACTGAGGATGCTGTGGATGCCTGGGATACACGCACAATGTCAACTAACGTAATCACTATGGGAAAATCAGAAAAGGATAGGTTCTTTGCGATATACATTTAGAACGAGAATTAATATAGCAGGTGACGGATGGTGCCTGACCTAAGATGGCGCCTGTTTATGACATCGGAGTAAAATCGTATACCAGGTGTGTAACTGAATATTTATACCATAACAACTTATATGCCACAATTAAAGAATAAGGTGTACTACGGTGAGGATGGCATGTATTTTAAGACAGTAGGAGTATAATTTGAAAATTACGAGCGCGGAGCTGATTTTTTACAATTTGACTCACGGAACTATCAATATGTGACAGCTACGGTGGTTCACTCTGAATCGTATCTAATGGTACTGTATAACAAATACGATTATGAATGATACGGGCAGTGACAAGAGTCAGAACAAGTGTAAACAGGGAAATAGGACGAGACGCGCAATGCAGTATAAAATGCCATTACAAGATGGCGCTGGCGCAGAACGCCACCAGATTAGCGAGAGAACAGACAAAAACGGTAAGCCCAAGACAAGGGTGGCTTTTTTTATGATACCAAGGACACAAGAATATGTATCTTATTATGGCTCATTTTACTTACAGACACGTACACGTGTGAAGATTAGAAATATAATTGGAATACAAGAAGTACACTTAATCGAGACTAGGAGGTAAGAATCGAAGTAGCTGTAATATGATGTGGTCTTAAAGAGACCAACGTAACTATAATCGACTCAGCATATTAACGTAAAATTGAGTTATGCGAGAGTACTATAGAACATACATACTTTTGGTACATTTGCAGGATAAGACGTGATTAGATACTGAAACACACTTTGGAATACGGTGAAGGATACTTGAATATGGAGGTGAGAGTCCTCAAAATGATGGCTTTAGATGAAATATGGATTGACATGTGGGTGTACTTAGTTAGGGCGAGGTCCTATTATTTGTAACAATTAGTCTCATTGGGCGTGGACCTAGCACCTGTGGCATCACCAGGAACCCTTATTTAGGATATTGAGATTACATTATAATGCTACTTACTTAAGTTAATTTTACTCTATTACTGATAAGAACACGACTTTGGCTTACATGTCCTCCCTTTCAATACACAATTTAAGTATCTTATGGTTTGTGGTTGTATTTCTCTCTATCTCTCTAGGGAATCTATTAGAGAATAGGATATTCTTTGGTGATAATGTAACTGATGTACATAGAGAATGTTACTTATTGTGGATATTTTGGGTTGCAGCCCTGAGGAAGTCAATGGTCCTACTGACCAGACGAAACACGTGTTGGCTGCATCGTTTCATATCTTGGATGTATGATTTGGAATACAACTTGGATTGATGATTTATGAAATAACTGAAGAATCTGGACATTAAATGGACTGGTGAAAACCGTAAAGACTTTTTTGTGATACTGAATGAGTGCTCAGATGGACAATTCCTACGAGATAGACACGAGCCACATCTCGTGCTATCTCATGTTACACATCATACTATACAACAGAAAAGAAGGAATAAATCTCCCCGAGGTAACTTAGAGATCTTTTACCTTTCTTTAATTGTTCAACATGAAGATCTGGATTGTCCTGGAAAGGATCTCACAGACCTGAACGCATAAGGTATTGCCTCAGCTCCAGTACGCGATATTGCCCACAGTAAAGCAGCATCTCCTGTAAAACTGAGGGCCTCTTATACCACAAGCAATGGGCCTTTGCCAACATGTAGCTCACAGTCTGGGGGAATATCTGGAGTGCAAGGAAACAGCTGACAGGTTCAAACATGGTGTACCAAGAAACTGCAAGCGAAAGAGCGCAATGAGGAAGACACCCAGAGGCAGCCTATAGAGGAGCAGGGTATCCGGGAACCTCATTTGCAGCCGGTAACTGGTCACAACCTATTGACTTCAAGAGATCCTGTCTGCGCTGATGAACACCTTCGTGGTTTAAACAGCACTGGACAGAAGCTGTTATGGATCCCGGGATTTAAATCGAGGGGCTCCCATTATGTCTTAAACCGTTCAAGTATTCTAAAGTTGATCAAAGCCTTACCGGGCATGGACTATTTCAAGTCTGATGACATTTTATCAATCCAGTTCCTGCCGGCAAAAGGGCGACAGCTCACAGATCCCACTCTGGTCACCTCCTCATCTCTGGTGCTTCCCGCCCAGATCTTGGAAAAGAGAAAGCACCTGGGGCATTGAAGTAATTATCTATCATGGGGAAAGATACCCCCACATCCTCCTACCAGGACTACCAATAGACGAGCAAGTGGCTTCCAACTGGTCAGTATCAAGAGGAGCCAGCGGTAGGTCTCCCCTTATGGCTCATAACGAAAACAACCTGGATCTCACAAAGATGACAATCAAAGTAATCAAAGAAGCTGACCCCAGCTAGCAGCGAAGATTGGTAACAAATAATGAGCAACAGAACACTTGGGGTGGCTACCGAAAGCTATGTCTCACACTAGGAGCAATCAAGATTGAGTTGAGTGGAGGCACCCAGAAATGGTTCAAGGAGGCTTGTCAGTCTGTTCTTGGAACATCAGTGGCCTAAGACAAAATGTGTGGATCCATTATTCACAGGATTTCTGAGATCCTTTGACATCCTAATGTTTCAGGAAACCTGGGTGCAGATTAGTGTCCCTCTCATTGGATGTATGTCGTTACAACGCATGCTTTTTCCACGCATGCCTTTACAACGCAGGTTTTACAACGCAAGTCGTTACAACGACTTGCATTGGGGGCGCTGGATAGTGAATAGTTTAATTTACTATTCCAACTCCAGTCCCCGTGGATAGTAGGGAAGGTTTTGGATAGTAAATTAAACTATTCCCTATCCTACAGCGCCCTCCAGCGCAAGTTCCTGCGTTGTAAAGGTACTGCGTGGAAAAAGTTTCGTTGTAAAGGATGTGTACCCTCTCATTGGCTATAAAGAATATACAAAACCAGCAGAAAGAAAGAGCCCTCATAGAAGGGCGAAAGGTGGCCTTGTAATTTATATAAACACCAATCTAGCGAGTAAAACAGCAGACGTGTATGTGGATGACCCAAATATGCTGGTATTAAAAATGGAGGGTTGGGCTAATACCTCTAAAGATCCGGGTATAATTATCAACCAATACATCAAGCCCAAGCAAAATGCAGCATCGTCTAGAAGAATGCTAGCCCATCTATCCCAGCTGAAATATAGTCATAATAATTCACATTGGCTAGTTTCTGGGGACTTCAACCTCATCCTATTTCACTGTCCCTCGGAGGAACATACTGATGCAGTTGGCCCTCTCCCTGAGCAAGCAATGCCATTGAAAATACGGATGGATAAATCTGGAGAAGAGCTTATAAATGCCTGCACATTTTTGGGTCTGCTGGAACTAAATGGTCGAAAACCATCTGAAATTCCAACTGCCTGGTCAAGGGTCTGTCGCCATGCGGTTGCAATCATAGATTACACCCATGTTTCAAAGCCTCTTCACAACGAGGTTTGCGATTATGGTATTGTCAGGCATGGATGGCTTCAGCGCCTAACACGTCCCATGTAACAGGACTACAGTGCCTATGAGTCCTTAGGTAGAGGCTCATGGGTATTTAATCACGTTGCGCACGTCGGCCTGTTGTGCGTAATTCTATTAACCTGATTTCCTCGTGTTTGTGGCGTTTTGGCTGTGGAGCAGGAGCACTTCAGGAGGAGTGCGAACAAACCGTTTACTGGATCATTCGAGGTGCACGGCAGGGCTCTGTGTCCATGCTGGCTTTGGGCAAGTAAAACCGGGTTTATTCAGGACTCCGTCTGTAGAAAGGAAGCCACAGGTATTTCTCGGAAGAATATTTGGAGCGGGGGTTACATAAGGCTGTGCCCCGTCTCTGGCACTAACCTTGTTTTCTCTTTTGAAGTGGCGTACATTATTTGCTGATTTTGTTTGCTCTCTACTTTCTGGATTAGTATTCAATTGGGAACGCGAAGACGTGCATAGGGCACGGACTCATCTTTTACTTTACTTTACCAACACAGCTTTAACTATGTTTACATGAGGTGCACCATAGGAAACTCGGATGCAATGTACACATTAGTTGTTTCATTTACAGATCAAGGAGGTATGAATGAGGTGCGAGACAGTTAATGCGAAGTCTGAGTGAAGTGTGTTCTGGAAGTGTAAGATCGATAACCATTGTAATTTTTGTCTTGTCAGGTCGGAACAGGTGAACTACATGATCTACTCTGGGTTTATCAGTTATAGAGGACAACTGCTAGAATACCAAAGGTATTTATTGAAATCTAGCAAGACGACTACTGAGAGTAGAGGTGTGTTAATTCCAGAAAATTCATTGTGTCTTTGCCTTTTCACCGGTTCTATTGCCTGTTGTACCCTTTCCTATTCCTATCCCTCACCTGAACCCTTCACTAATCTGTGTACATTAACAACGGAGTCGGGGAGGTCAGGAGATGGAACCTTTGGAGCATCGTTCCAGTCCTGAGGAGGTGGGAGTTACGGGTTGTGATAGGTATATCCCATCGTGTTGAGTGCAACCACAATCCTCAGGTCATCGCGGTGAACGCAACCCTGTGTAAACTCTAGTTAGTTCGGACGTTGTCGGGAGAAACTCGCTCAGAAACTCGGAAACACCCGAAGTGGACCTCTTGTTCTATCAACTCCATAGCAGAGGTTGCAGTCTCAAGTTTACAGGACCCAGCTCAAATGGGTGACATGGGACATTCTTGCCAATAACATGACCAAAAGCCACAACGAGAACTGCCACAAAAAGGGATCTCGTCTTGACTACTGTAAATCATCAATTAAACCCCCCACATTCGGAAAATAAAAAGGTTACAGGCAAACTTTTCCGACAATCACGTCAATTCCCAGGAGATCCAGATTTAATACAACAACTCCGCAATGAGGGACAGCGCGTAAAAAAAAAGAAATCTTGACATATAAACAATCAAAACAAGAAACATTATGGGTCCAATTACTACAAGCCTCTAAAACACATGAATCAAAAAGATCCTGGTGGATAATCAAAAGAACGAGAAAGGCCCCACAGCTGCAAATAATGCTAATATCCGTGAGATGGAATAAGTTCTTATTTGAAGTCACACTTTAGGAGCGGTTTGACGCTAATAACTAGCCCCCACCGCCCCAATAAAGCCACTGTGACACAGCTGATAATCACAGCGACCGTGGTAGAGAAGGTTATCAAAAAGTCCCGGGCAGACTGTGCCCCTGGACCTAATAGGCTACCTCAAGCATTTTTAAGCACTTTACCCCACAATGGGCTGGCTTCCTAGCGTCAATGGTCAATTTCATTCTGGAAAATGATGTTATTCCTGACAGCTGGAGGGGCTCAATACTACATCCCATTTAAAAAAAAGGCTTGGCATGCTCACCCAGCAACTAAAGATTAATAGAACTGATGAATGTTGAGCTAAAATATTTTTCAACATTGTTATTGCATGATTTGGAATATTGGTCTCATGGCAATGGACGACTTCTCCTAAATCAAACTGGCTTTCTAAGGGGCCAGGGCACTTTAACTAATCTCATGACCCTGAGCCTCATTACAAATAGAGCAAAAGCAACTAGGACACCTCTTTACATGTGCTGTGTTGATTTTAAGGCAACTTTTGATTGTGTCCCTTGGAACAAGCTATGGGTCAAACTTCAGCTCTGGGGCATTCCACCCAACGTTTTACAAGCAATTAGGCTGGTATGCTCGGACACATGGGTCAAGATAAAAATCGGAAATGGCTTGTGCGTATCAAAGAAGGTGCAAACAACAACTGGTGTAAAACAGGGCTACGTCCTAGCCTCCCTTATTTCTAATTTATTTTTGGCTGATCTCTCTACAGAGCTTGACGAGCAGATTGCTCACGCACCGAGCATTGGAGGACAACTAAAGTCACACATACTATATGCTGATGATTTAGTACTGTTTAGTAACACTCTAATAGGCCGTCAAAGGCTGATTAATTCACTTGGGACTTACACTGAAAAGAATGGCCTGGAAGTACATCTCACGAAATCAAGTGTGATGGCATGTTTTCCATGTGTGCTGCCGTGTGCAGCACACATGGAAAAAGCAAAAGGCAATTGTTTGTTCATGTGTAGGAAGATGTCTCTTCCTGCACATAAACAAACTTTTTTTTAAAATGCCATTTTGTCACTTTCGTGCGTGCTGCATAAAGCAGCATGCAGGAAAGTGACAGGATGGCATTTCTAGGATTTTTTATGTGCAGGAAGGGACACCTTCCTACACATAAACAATCCTCCCCTGCACGCATTAGGATGCAAGGGTGCCTGCATTGGCGCTATGTTGCTAAACGCAAGGCTGCAAACATTCTTGTAAATATGGTGCAGCCTTGCATTTCAGAAGTGGAGGAGAGAGGCGTTAAGCCAAGAAGGCTAACACCTCTCTCCTCCACTTCCTAGTACATATGGCCCATAGTTTCATTCCACATTGTGAATCTGCGGATCCTTTCCATGAGAACAGAATCAAGCAAGTAAGGAAATTGCAGGCCTTAATTGAATGTTGTTCATGAATCATAGAGTATAAAATATTGAAAATATGCATTTTCATATTACGTTCAATTCATTGCATTCATGAAGCATTTTGTTTTCACTGTAATTTTCACGTGCAACTATAGCACATCACTACATTCCCAAAGTACCAACATGTAATATTAATTCAAAGCACAGAGTTCTTATATTGTTTCTAGTAATTCTCATTAGTACATATAGGAGGATAATTTTGTAGAAGTTGCAGAGCAATTGAATTAGTATGAGTGTGTAGCAACACTTCCTCTTTTTCTCTCTTGGTGCACATTTTCACATACGCAAAACATAGAGTTTTTAAAAAAGACTCCTAAAAACAGTAATGTCATTCAAATTGCATTAATTTCATGAAGTCTTTACACATATTATTGCTTAATGGAGAAATGGTTAATAAACCTCTATAACTGAAACTGCCTTGGTGATGGCAGCCGAGGAAATTAGGAGCATACTTGACGCAGGGGGGAAGGCCGCCCTCATTCTGTTAGATCTGTCGGCGGCCTTCGACACTGTTAACCACGATATTCGCCTAACCCGGATGAAAGATATAGGCCTACATACATCCGCAACTGCCTTGCTGGCCTCTTTCCTGGAAGACAGATCCTTCTCAGTTCAGCTTGGGGAATTTGCATCTAGGTCCTTCAGTCTGCCGGGGGGGGTCCCCCGGGGTCTTCCCTGAGCCCCTCCCTATTTATTATATATGCTGCCCCTCTAGCTAACATCATCAGAAACTGTGGGTTCGTCCCTCTATCCTACGCTGACGACACCCAAATAGTGGTGGCAATCTCTAACAACACCACTGAGACCGCGGATAGATTCAGACTCTGCATGGACCAGGTTAGTCACTGGATGCAGGCTAACTGCTTAACACTTAATGGCGATACATCAGAGGTTCTGCTACTAGGGGCCGAACCTAATATCTGGTCAAACTTATGGTGGCCGGACAGCCTCGGCAGATGCCCATCGCCGGTGGATAACGTAAGGAATCTGGGAGTTATATTCGACTCCAAACTTACTTTGGCGCAAATAAACAATCTCTCCTCCTCTGTTTGGTACACATTAAAACTAATTAGGAAACTGCTGCCATACATTCCACCTGATACATCCAAAACCCTGGTTACCTTGTTGGTCCTCTCAAAATTAGATTATGGCAATGCATTATATGTAGGGCTGCAAAAACAGTTATTATTAAAACTTCAACGGCTTCAGAACGCTGCAGCCAGGCTGGTTCTGAAGATTCCAAGGTTCGAACCAGTAGCCCAAAAAATGAGAGGCCTCCACTGGCTCACGCTAGAAAAAAGAATTCAGTTTAAGTCAGCTTGTCTGGCTTACAAAACACTGCATGGATCAGGCTCTCATTTCCTAAAAAGAAACTTACAACACTACGAACCTTCTAGGACTCTATGATCTAGCAGTGCTAAGCTTCTCATAACTCCCAGATATAAACAACTAAGATGGGGGGGGAGAAGTTTCATAGGGAATACAGCAAAAATATGGAACAAGTTACCTGTTGAACTAAAAAATAGCCCCTCATTGTGGTCTTTTCGAAAGAATCTGAAGACCCGGCTTTTTTCAGCTTAGTCCAGTATGGGTGCACACAGCTCTACCTTTTCGGCAGCACAATCTTTTAGCGCCAAGACGCCCTCGGGCATTCGCGCGCTCTATAAATCCTCCAATCAAATCAAAATCAAATCAATTATAACACGCGAGTCATCACCTACACATTTCTATTCCATGTTAAACGAGTACACCACTGCAATTTAATAGAACACAACTCTATGTTGTTCCAACAAGCATTTTCGTCTACTCTACACTCTTCTGCATGCTTTTACAATGCAGTAACTAAGGAGCTGATTAGGATGGCGGGAGGACTTTCATCCGCTGGCTACTCTACCCTAAACGAGGCAGGCCGACAGGCTGTTGGCAGTCCCACCAGAGGCATTACGATGCAACTGCCACCACGGAGGTCGCAATGCCCATGTTTTGTATTGTGGCGGGAGATGCTGGCTGCAGCACATGCGGTAGTGCAAAAAGGGGACACTTAACATATCCCTGCACTACGTGGCTACCCCCATGCGTTGCCTGCCAAATGGTGCAGTAATATGTGAAACCCACATCCGAGGGCAAGGGGGGAAGGCGTGCCTGCTACAGGCGCCCAAAGTCCCTTTCACCTGCCTTTTCATGGCGGGTTAACCACCATGAAAAGCCGGGCAGAAAGGGACATTGTAATCCCTACAGTGGTGCCTGGCAGGCACCGCCACCATTGTAGGGAATACAACCGCCTCCGCTGCACCGGCGGGCTCAAGGAGCTGGTCGGATGCATGGCGGTCGTTCTTTACGACTGCCAACCATCGCCCGCCATTGTAATATGGTGGGCGGAGAACATGGCGGAGAACATGGTTGGGCGTTGGGCCACCACCAAAAGGCTGCTGGTGGCGGTCCAACCGTCATCGTAATCAGCCCCTATGTCTTTTTATGATCTATCTCTCAGGATTCTCCAACTTATATAAACACAAATTATGTATGCTTGTCATGTTTCTCTCAAAAGGTGTCAAACTCGGCTAAGGGAATCAGCAGTTTATCTGCTTCATCAACTGGAAAGTAACCCCAAAATAAATATTTTGTGCCAGTGTGAATCACGTTTGTCACTCAAACCCATCACACAATGTTAGTAAATCTGCCCCAATATTTCTCCTTCTGAAACTGTGGCATACAGACTCGGAACTCATACTGAAAATAATTGCTCACTCATAATTTATAGTGGTTGCAAGACGTCTGTTTTTACTGCTTACCCCAACATATCATTGGCTCTTGCAATGTCCATGTATAGGAGACTGGCTCAGTATATGGTGCACACTTATTCAAGTTGTGCACCTTGCACTAATCCAGGCAACCCTTATGGGGATTTTAGTGGTCTTTGATAACCATAGACAGCTCTCAAATTAGTACCTGTGGAGAGCAGCCTTCAGGATTATCTTGAAGGATTGTTAAACAGCTTGTTTTACCAGTTTAATCTGTAGTGTAGGTTAGATGAAAGAAAACCACACAGTGTTTAGCAAAAAGAAGTATGTTTATTACAACACAATATCACTATCGCATTGGTCTATATCCTACCGGTAGATGTCAACATAATACACAAGAATAATTCAAAAGCCATCAGGTAAGCAAGCAGGGGGCAAGAACATCATATACTAAGAAAGTGGAATGTGAACGGCAACAGAGGAGGGGACTTGGACTAGAAGACCCAGAGGATCTGGAAACACAAAGAATCACCCAAAGTAAGTACCAAGGAACCCCACAGAGACTGTGTGCAGAGTGGAAACACAGTCACATGCCCAATAGAAGTCAATGGAGAATTCGGGTTGTAGTTTTGAAGAAGGACCCTTCCGAGAGGACCCCACAGAAACACTTTGGAAGACAGAAGGTTGGAGAGCCGCCCCACCCATGGATGCCCTAGGAACCAGGTTACCTACACCAGGAAAGCTTGGTGCATAGGGGTGAGTTATGGCAGAACCAGCCATAGACAACAATGGACGACCCTGAAGCAGATGCCTCTGGTGAAGACTGTAAGGGAGTCCGGTGGAATCCAAGGGTGGATTCTGGAAATGAAGAACCTGCATGCAGAGAGGACAGAGTCTATGCTACTCGAAGATTACCAGGAGGTACGGAGACACAATGCCCACTGATGTCAGGAGGTTCTGAAAAGTCAACAGTGACCAGGCGATGCTGAGGAAGACCAGGAGCCATGCACGAGCTGTACCATGTTGGATGTCAGTGACTAGGTGGTCGGTGTCTGACGGGAGCACCAGCAAGCCTTAGTAACCGCAACTGGTGTGGAAGACAAAAAAGAAGCCACAGCGAGACCAGCATGGTCCAAGGGACTCACCAACAACAGAAGAGTCAGAGCAGGCTCCGAGCAAGCAGGGGAGCTCACTGAAGAAAGAGAAGACCCTCAGGAGGACCCATAGGCCGAAAGCAACAGAGATGCAAGAAGCCCTCAAGCAGCTCACCAAAGATGAAGGCCCACGATGCAGAGGATACAATGAGGACACTGATCGTGGAGGGAAGAGATGCTGGAGGCAGGAGCTTCTTGTAGCCTAAAGATCTCTGGAGTCCAGAGCCAACAAGCCTTTGCAATGGCAAGTCGACCCAGTGCACAGTGGTTTGGTCCCAGCAGTTCCGACAAGGGATACTGGCCTCAAAATTGCAGAGGAGGTCAGCCCTCGAGAGAGTTGCATAACCACCACCTGTGTTGCTGAGCCTCGAGAAGACCATAGAATGATAGGAGCAGCAGACTGGTCAGCTTCATTGCCGTGTCTGCAAATGCAGGGGAGTGACTCCTTTAATCTAAGGGAGATTTCTTTGGGTCTTCTTGATGCCCATAGGTCTTTTGAAGAACCTGGATGAAGCACAGGCACAGACAATGAAGAAGACTTGGCGAACAGCAAGACCAGGAGCCGCAGGAGTCTTCCTAGGTGCAATCTCGGTTCCAGTCAAAGGCCAACGAAGTCCAAGTGTTCAGACAACTGAAGAATGATATAGATTCAGGGTTGAGTCTTGTCCCTGGTTGAAACTGGAGTATGCAAGGAGGGCATCAAATGTGTCCTTGAAAGCAGTCTGGTGGCATTGGGAAGCACCCCACCCCAGCCCAATGCATTAAGTCCTATCTGGGAGGTGGGCACACCTCCCTGGGACAGGAAACCTAGTGTCCCACCTTCCCCTGCTCGAGCTTAGCTCAGCAGCAGGAGGGAAGAAGCAGCAGCACTAGCTTGTTTGCAGAACCTGAAAGGCTGTTACTGGGAGTACAGGACGGTCCCCTAAGAAGTCAGTTTTGGGGTGTTATTCCAACATGTTTAATAGCAAACATAACCAGGTTTGGTGCAGGCACTTAATAGTTAGACATGCCGGGCCCAATTCACAAAAGTAATCTGTGACAAAATCCTAACTTGTCGACTTTCAGTATTCACAGAAGGCATTTTGGAGTACTAAAGTTAGGATTCCTAACTTTACTACTCCTAAACTGAGAAAAATCCTAACTTTACGACTTTCAGTATTCACAGAGGGCATTTTGGAGTACTAAAGTTAGTAATCCTAACTTTACTACTCCTAAATGCCTTTTGTGAATACTGAAAGTCATAAAGTTAGGATTTTTCTCAGTTTAGGAGTAATAAAGTTAGGAATCCTATTTTTAGTACTCCTAAATGCCTTCTGCGAAAACCAAAAGTCGTAATATTAGGATTTTGTCTAAGGTTACTTTTGTGAATCGGGCCCCTCATAATGACTGATGTCCACTACATATCTGAAAATAGCTGACCGCACTTACAAAGTCAGGTTAGTCAACTCCGAGGTTTTTAGGGTGGTCCTGCTTATGCAGGGACAACCTCATATTTGTAACCAAGCTCCCTGCCCTCAGGACTGCAGGGCCTGCCATATGGGTTTTAAGTGCAGTGACCTCAGATATAAGAAAATATATCTGTTGCCAGAGGTGCAAGCACTAACTCACACAAGATGCAATGGCAGACCTGTAGTCACAGTTTAAGTGGACTCCAATGGGTGGCACAATACATGCTGCAGCCCATGGGAGACCCTGCTGTGCCTATTCCCTGGATACCATATACTAGGGACGTACAAAGTTACACCAGTAGCCAATTGTGGATGCACCATGGTACTTAAGCAAAGATACTGGGGCCCTTACTGGCAGAATCTCAGCAAACTAGGTAAAAAACCCACTGACACAGACAAAAAGTGGGGGTAACCATGCTAGAAGAATCCTACCTTCCTACACTAAGGGGTCGATTCCGATTCGGCAAAAAAGCTCCGAATAGCCGTTCGGTGCGTTTTTCCCATACGAATGGTACCCTGCAAAGTCCCCCGTACGTACGACGAAGTACGATTCGTACCAGGAGTTGGACTCCGTGTGAATCGTACAGAGACCGCACGAATCAAATCCCCGTACGATTCTCCCTCGGAACCCGCTGTACGCGACATCTGTGCGGTTAGCGGCTGGTTTTTCCGACCCAGCATGTACGATTCGTATCGGGTACGCACCGTACAACCCTTTTTCTACAGGAGCTGAAAACAGCCGTAAAAGCAGAGTTCGCCCCAAAACAGGTATGGAACGCCCCCCCGGGTATGGTGCGTACACCCCAGGATCGCAGGGGTACGTGCGTACCCCTGCGATCATGGGGTGTACGGTACATACCATATGAGATCATGGGGTGTAAGGACCATACCCCATGTTCGCTGGGTGTACGGTGCGTACACCCTGCGATCGCAGAGGTACGTGCGTACACCCGATGATCGCAGGGGTACGCAGCGTACCCCGCGATCATGGGGTGTACGGACCGTACGGTGTGTATGTGATTGTGTGCTTTTCCATACAAATCGCCCTTACCTGACGTGGACCGTACGAATCGTGTCCTCATACCCCGGTCCGGATCGTACTCGTCGGGTCGTACGGCATGTTTACGATTCGTACGGAGAGGGCTCCGGATACGAATCGTACGGACGTTTTTTTTCCAGGATCGGAATCGACCCCTAAGTTACAATAGTAGGAAATTCGAAAGTCATTGTTTAAGATTATTTGACAATCTCTGTGTAGAATGATTGTCTTAAATACACTCTCCTCATCTTGTGTGGTTCCACAGGGTCTTTCCATCAGATGAGTCACTGTCCTCTTGTCCACATTTAATCTTGCATGTCGCCTCTGTGCCAGTGAGATTTTCTAAATGTCACATGATTTTTTCATTCTTTCCAGAGAACCAAATCTGAACTTTTTTTACTTCCTTTAGCTCCTCAGTTAGATCACAAAATGAATAAAGATTCTGCAATTTTCTTCAAATACCTCAACCTCTCCCTCCATTACTAGCTCTGCATTTAGCCTGATGTGCAACTTACAAAATAAGAGGTTTGCAACCACAAACCCCGGTGGGCCGGAGGGGCTGGGGGCGGTTTTGTGCCTGTGGGGGCCAGTTTTGTAGCAGTGCACCAATATTCGTTCCCCTGCTAGCACCTACCCCTCGCTACCAGGACCAGTCGAGCAACTATCTGCTGTTCCCAGTACGGCCCTGACAAACTCCCTAAATCCGACTGTTGCACATTACAAATTGCAAATATTTTTGAGGGTCACAATCTACACATTGAGAATTCTTGTGAGTCGGAAGAATGAGGGCCGTCCTCCTTACAAATCCCTATGGAATATATCAATGCTTTGGTACCACAATGGCACTCCCAAAAAATTAATGACATACAGACTCCTCAGAGGGCATGATATTCCATTTACAAAGTGGAAACTAAGCATGATAGACAGCTTCCACTATTGAAATGTGATCTCATAAATTGAGAAGAAAATGCAATATTGCAGATTACTGTTGCAATGTCAGTGCTCAATTTTAGCTGGTGGCAATCAGTGGCAATTATTTTGGGGGACTGGCACTTATATTTTTTTCATCGTAAATTTCCCAATGGGAAAAACATAGAGGTTGTAAAGATGGAGGAAGAGAAAGACGAAAACCCATCAGAAAAGGGAGAAAGCACGAACTTGCAAAAGTGAGATAAAAGGACAAAGAGTGTGTGCTGTAGCGGCTAGTGTCAGGGTTGAGTGGCGGGGTGGAGGTGGGGGCCCGGGGAGATGATGACTAATATACATAAAAAGAAGAAGAAAAAACTTACCTGTCGCTCTTCTGCTACTGACTGCAGCACAGGTTCCCAGACTCCCCTATGGCCAATCCTGATGCTGCTCTCATTGCTGCTGGCAGCATGAGAGCCGCTGTAAACAAGATACGCCTTACCTGCTTAACAATACATCTCAGCTATATGACCATCCTAGGGGATCTGATATAGCATCTAGATCCTTCAAGTGTGTTAAATAACACTAGTCTCGTGGGTCAAAGATGTAAGTTTAAGAAAGACAAATATACACAGGTCCCCAAAAAACCACAACAAATGTGTGAAGGAAGAGAGAGTGCCTCACGGTCGAAACTCCCGAGGGGGTTCCTGGTTGACAATTACCAGTGTACCCACTTCTCATCATCGGTCACTCTCTCTGTTTCTAGATGGTATATCAGTTCCCCTATGATGGTCATATAGCTGAGATGTATTGTTAAGCAGGTAAGAAGTATCTTGTTTACAGTTCTTTGAGTGGGGGGCGGCCTTACCTCTTTCCCCCTACACTCCTATTGATTTATTAGCATGAGAGCTGCGCCAGGATTGGCCTGAGCAGCAGAGAGACTGGGAACTTGTGCCTGCTGTCTCGGGTTGGAGACACCTCAATGCACATTTTGGGTTGACCATACTAAGATGACTGGCCGAACTGACATGCACACTAATAGCAGTAGCCACCACTCCCCGTCTGTGACTGCCCGTTGCAGGGGCAGTCACAGACGGGGAGTCGGCACTTAGAAGTAGACAAATAAAACAATAATAAACCTGTTTTATTATAGTTATATTTTTCAACTTTTGAGGCTGCTGGCATGGGGTGCGACACGAGTGTGTGGCAGTTAATGAAAGAGTCATGAGGCGAATTTAGTACTTTCAGCCGAGGTATTCAGAGCATCTGTGTATAATTGCATTGGCCAGAGGCTTCTGGAGAGAGCTCTGGGCTGCAGACACAGGCACTTTTTTGGGGATAATTTATTACTTTCTGTGTACTTCCCCCAATGCCCTTCACGTTATGCCTAGGTTCCTTTTTAGGTCGAGCATTCGAGACCTCTTGTAAATGCTTTAGTATATACATATATACTTCAGTGTATACTTATATCTGTATGTACATTGTGGGCTCTGGAGATCAGTCCTAGTACTTGTCTGCTTCCCCTTAGGGACATTTTTTTCTGTTCAACTGCCTCTATTTACCTGTCTTGATAGAAAACGACCAGCAGAGGTCAGTAAAATATCAGAATTGCTTTCTGCTGAGGGACTTTCTTTTTTCTATTTTTCTGGCAACTGCCTCTATTTAACTGTCTTGATAGAAAACAACCAGCAGAGGTCAGTAAAGTACCAGAATCACTTTAGCATTCTCTAGATTCCAGTCCATAGAAATTGTCTTCCACAAGCACCGGTACACAATATTATTTTTTTCAGATCTTGTATTTTCAGTGATATGACCACTAGAGGCCCTGATTTTATAAACAGAGCTTTAGATTATACAGTTTACAGCTCAAAGGCAATATTTATCTCCATGTGTTCTCATACCTGCGTGTCACACAGTTTGGTGCTTACTTTCCCTTCATGTCAAAGAACAGTAGATGTTTTAGCACCCTGGCAATGTGCTGCATATCTAAATACATAGAAGGTCCCAAAGGCGAGACCGATTGCATTGCAAATGCTTGTCATTGTAATAGGGGCTGTAAAATTGTATTAAGTGAAAGAAAGGGATGATGTCTGCTAAATCGGACAGACCTTCTACGCACCATTTGCAGGAATTCAGTTGGATTTATAAACTGCTATTCTATGTATGTACGGATTTTTACACCATAACGACTCAAAAGAATTAGTGTTGCATCACCACTACTGAACAAAATTTGCATCTGTGATGCGAGCAAAGATCAGAGTAGATCAAGTCACAATGTAGTGTTGATCCGTGCTGCACCAGCGGAAAGTTCTAATTTAATAAATGAAAACAGGTATTTAAAAACTTGGTGGTGGTATCAAGTAAATGTCACTGATGGCAGGAGTCACACAGCTGTAATAACAAAATAAATACTCGTTTATAGGGGTATTACAGTCAACACTTATTATAACAATAGAATTATGTTTGCAAAGTGGATATGATTCAGAGACTTGTAGGAGGTTGGCGGGGGCAGGGCTAGAGAGTACATCATTACCTTTTGGATGGCCTGGGCTCCTAATATACATGAACAACATTATAGTTTATTAAATCAAACACAGCAGCAGGTTTTCTACAGTGCACACCCTGTAATCATGTATTTCGAGATTCTCCTATATGTGATATTGAAGAAAATAAGGAGGGAACATGAATTAAACAATTGCCTAGGATCAGACAATTTTGAACAGTGAAGAAACCGGGATTAATACCAACGTTTCTGTTTTTTCACATTGTTTGAATCAGTCACTAGATGCAGGGGCGTAACACAGGCCCCCGCAGCCCACGCGGTGCGGGGGGCCCTTAGCTCCAAGGGGCCCCCTCGGCACTGAACTCTGGCCAGGAGAGCTCCTGATTGAGCCCAGAGGGGGCCCCATAAGTACGGTGCAGGGAGGCCCCCTCACTTTTCGTTACGCCAGTAACTAGATGTATACCCTTCGCTTTGCCTACACCTACCTCATCACCAATCCTCCAACCCCAAAGCCAACCCCTGGCATCAATGCGCCCCTCGGGCACATCACTTCCCACATTTTTGGCCCCTGGGAAAATGTTTGCGAGTACCCATGCCCTAGACTCTGTTAAAGAAGAAGAATCCACAGAAAACTCTGACATCATTGAGGTTGACTTCTTTAGACAGGATTTGTTATACTAGTCCGGGTCACTCAGGGTACCTGTATCTTCCTCCATCCTGTTACATCTGAATTATGTCTTTGTTCTTTTGGCTGCGGCTCAAACAGTCTCATTGATTAGAGCGTGTGTGAGAAGACCATTTCTGCTGCCTGGCTTTCTCCATAAAACGTATGCTCGTTAATTAAAAGCATCATTGGAATTTCCAAAGCAGAAAATGTATCGTTACAGTTATGTGCTTAAATAATTGCTGCCTTCAGATCAAATTCTCTTCTTTCAGGTGATGTGTGCCATGTTTGTCTGCTATCCGGATTAGTCTGTGTGGTGCAAAGTGAAAGCATTTTGATTATGCCATAAAGCAGGATGCTTCAAAGGAGTGCTGGTTTTACTGTGGGTGATAAATTACTTGTGCTTCCCAGATCAGAGCATTGGCGACGGACGTAGGAAAGGGGAGTTCAGAAAGTGAATGAGCTGTAAAGATGCTTTCAAAGTTTGTTTATACCACATGTGCTGTGCGTTCCAAGACAGAGGTCGAATGTCAGGGTGTGTCTTCTGACAAATTGCTGCTTATTCTATTAACTAGGGAGTATTGTTTACTTTTCTTTCTCTGACTGCAAAATTAAATGATTTTGTAATTTAAACTATCTGACAATCTTGCTGGTTACAAGGAGTGTGAAAGGAAAGGATGTAGGGTGTCAGTTCCTTTCTAGGAACATTTAAATACCTGCAAATCAACTCTAAAAGTATTTCAAACGCTATCCGTCGTTATGATGGCACATTGCAGTTCCTTTTTTTGTAATTCTGAAGTTAGATTGAAATGAAGATTGTAATATGATTAAAACAAATCTAAACACTTTACTTAGTGATGTGTAATTGAAAAATATGTGCTGTAATTCATTTTTCACACCATCATTTGGGCGCTATATAGTTTTATCAGTAAAACTGCATGTCTGTGCCAATTAAGTGGCCACTGCAATGGCAAATGTGCGGTCTGTAAAAGAGAGTGTGCTACTGCACCATGCTTCAGTAATATATTTGTGACAGTGTGCTCCAAAATGCACCACCAGGTATACACCACTCCATTACCACTCTACAGCTGAATGGGCACAGCTAATTTATTGCAATTGTTCTTTGTTTTCTTGGATTTTCACAATCCATATGACCTCAGTGATGTAACATTAACAACAACACCTCCTCTGTGAAAATAGTTTCAGCGCCACTGGATCAGAGACGGAGCCACCCCACCTCTTGCATTCTATCATACACATGTCAGTTTAGAGTGGTCATAGTTTTGTCTATTCAGCTGAAGCCTACTGATTTTCTATGCTCCCATATACCTGCTAAAGTCAAACTCACATCTCTGCTTCAGTCATACAGCATTTCATCAACCTATCCAACAGGGGGTCCTTTTGCTAGGAATTTAAAGGAAAGCATGATTCCTCTCCTCAATGCCCAGCGGCATCCCTTAGATCCAGCCACCAACTTCCAGCAAGTTTTCAACTTGCTTGTGCTGGCAAAGGTGTATGAAAAGATGGTGGCCAAACAATTGCAGATCTCAACTCTACTCTGTCCCCTATTGTTAATACTGAGTGCTGTTGAACTTATACTACCAACAAAACTCCGACTATATTGCAGGCAATGGGTACCCTCTCAGCCACACAGCCTTGTCACAGGGACAGAGGTGGCATTAGGAGAGTGCCGTGGGAGGCAGATGGCAATCCATACAGTAAGGGGCTCCTGGAAACACCAACAGTAAGCTCAATTACTCTTGTGGGTCCAGCACTCTCTCTCACAGAAAGCCAGAGCACCTAACAACAGTTAGCAACCAAGTGAAGGCACAGAAGGGCAGCTTCTCAGCAGCAACCTCAGTTTCAGACATGACCGGCTAGACTAAGTGCTTCATTTGAGCTGTGGTTTCCGGTGCTCGGCACCGGCACCTTATTTTCACCACCAGCACTTATGACTATCTGCCACATGGTGGCCCTGTTTCCCTAATTTAGAGATAGTTCAACAACAGGTGTTTATTAATGGAATATACATTAAAAATTACTAATACCTGCCGCCCAAGCCATTCTTATTGCTTGGGAGGATTGGTATTGTCTGAATTGTAACACTTGTAAGAGTGTAACAGTTAGTAGCTGTGTTGTTACTGCCATCTGCAGCGCTGGCAGGGGGAATGGGTAGTGCAAGCTATAGTGACCACCTGATAAGGCCTCTGGCCCTTATTTTATTGCAAATTAAGCACTGGTAGACTGCGCTCGTATGAACATAGCTGCTCTCCTCCCACATCTGTTTAGATATTTAGACTCTGTGTTGTCTTTGTTCCAGTTCCCACTTCATCCTCTTTACTCCATATAGAAATGTCTTTGGCTCCTGTGCCTACCTGCTTTGTACCCCTCTCCACCCATTTGAGTCAAGTGGTGCTGTCCTGGGGGAGTAAAGTTCTTTCTGACTCACTCCCCTCACTTGCTCTTGTGTCAACGTGCTATTACTCTGTAGAAGGATTTATCACCACTTCTCTGCAGTTGCTGCTGGGATTTAGGTTAACAGCAGCAGTGCCTTATGGATTTGGTAGTTCACTTGGGAATTCTGACAATGGGCATGGGGAGAATTATCAAGATTATAGACTCACTTCACAGAACCTCTGCAACAAACTCTCACAATTCTTCTGCAGCAAGATAACCTCCATATACAACAACCTCGACTACCAATTGGATCCAACAGATCTCTCAACACGACTCCCCTTCTCATCCAAAGAAATCACTATGAGAATTTGACCCGCCATCTCCATGGGCAAAAACACATCCACCATGCAATCTAGCCATGCTGGGGCCCCACGATGCATTCCCCAGATGATTACAACCATCAGCATAGTGCTCTATCTCTTCTTCCAAATTGCCAGACACATGAAAACATGACAGTACTTTCTCTGCTCTAAAAGCCTTCTGCGGACACAAAGATGCTCACCATCTACAGACCATATACAGACCCATCTGCCTGCTAACATTCCCGGCCAAAGTCCTGGAAAAAAGTATCAACATATGCCTCACCAACCATCTCAACAACCACCATTTTCTTGCCATCACACAATTCGGGTTCAGCCGAAGCATAGCACAGAAAAAACCCTCATTGCCGCTACAGATGACATCGGTATGAATCTAGATAGAACAGACAAGTGGGCCTTATCCTCCTGGACCTCCTGGACCCCATCATCATGTGATGCCTGCACGAGTTTAGAATCCAAGGACCCACTCTCCATTGTATATGCTACTTCCTGACTTGAAGGACATAGACAGTTAGGGACACTACAGCAACACAAAAAGATGAGGGATGCAATGCTGAATATTGTCAAACATTCACCCCCGGTCACAAATCTGGGTTAAATCCATCATTCTCTTTACCCACCATGTGACTCCCATGGGAACAGTCCAGCCCGAACTGCCAGGCCAGGTCCTCCCAGAGCAGAAAACAAGCATCCGGGGAACAGTTTTGAGGTATCAGCAAGGCTAGCTTGAATCCAGTGGCATAACGAGCACGCGACCCATGTCTGGGCATACCCTTCCCACTCAGGAAGACTATAACAACACAAAAAGATGATGCATGAAATGCTGAACATTGTCAAGCATTCACCTCCAGTCACAGATCAGGGTTAAATCCATTGTTTATTTGCTCACCAAGTCACCCTAGTTTGGACCCATCCATATGCAAAAATGTCTTGACCTCGATCCCCATGGGAACAGTTCAATCTGAACTGCCAGGCCAGGTTCACCCTAGACCGGAAAACAAGCATCCTGGGACCAATTTCAGGATATCACCCCCCATTAGCCAAGCTTGCTTGAATCTGGTGGCATAACGAGCACAGAATCCATGCCTGGGCATACCCGTGACTATAGCAACACAAAAAAGATAATGAACGGAATGCTAAACATTCACTCCTAGTCCCAGATCTAAGTTGAATTCATCGTTTTTTCGCTCAACATGCCACCCTAGTTTGGACCCAAACATATGCAAATAAGTCTCTGCCCTGCTCCCCATCAGTTAGCCTGGCCCCCTATTCTTCAGATGACCATAACCTCATCTGTTGCGTATCACAAAAAGCCTCATGGATCCTGACCCTCTTCAACGCTTACATGAACCCACTAGCAAGCGTCATCTGTACCCACAACATCGATGTCCTATCCTACATGAACGACACCCATCTGATGCTCTCCTTCATGGAAATTACTTCCAACATTCGGACCAAGTTAGCTGCCTGCATGACCAAAGTCGTCAACTGGATGAAGATCAACTGTCTCAAACTTATCACTGAAAAGACAGACGTTGTGACCTTCGGGAATAACCAATCACTGTGAGGCTCCACCCGGTGGCCAACTGAACTCAACCCACATCCACACCCATCCCACCAACACCAAGAACCTCAGTACTAAAATAGACAGCCTAGTCAACATGACCACCCAAATCAGCGTAGTCACAGTTTACTGCTTTCACACCCTCAAGATGCTGAGAAAAGTCTTCAAAGGCTCTCCACCTTTGTTGCAAAACTGCTGCACATGCCCTCATCACAAGCAAGCAGGACTAAGGAAATGCCCTCTATGCCGGGATCTGCAAGCAACTCACCTGATGACTTCAAACCATTCAGAATGCAGCAGCTAGAACCACACTTAACCTACCATACTGCACGCACAGCACACTACCCCTGGGGGAGCTCCTCTGGCTTTCTAAAGGCAAATAAGCCCAGTTAAAGTTCCTCATGCACACCTTAGAACCCCTTCACAACACAGGCCCAACTTACTTAAATAGTCATATCTCATTTCACTAATCAACCAGACACCTCCACTCAGTCGGACTCCTACTTGAACATATTCCACACATACACAGAACCAGAAACGACAATCAAACCTATGACCCTAAAGCCTGGGACAGCCTGCCATTACACATCAGATCCACTTCTTTAACTCCTGAGTGCTGCAAGATGCTGAAGTCCTGGTTCGTCAGAAAGACCAACTTGCCAGCCCTAGGCCAGGCTTGTCCTGCACCTGCAGCAGCACCAGGAGATCCCCCCGGGTGATAGGGTGATATCGCTTTTTACACATAACATAGCATAACAACATAACATACTTGTAAAAAGCTTTTATCACAGATCTTCCTTGAGATTGATTGATGCCCCACGATCTAGGCTTTGGTAGATCTCTATTCTAAGGCCTTTGAGGCCTCATCATACTGCCAAGGTGATAGCCAATTGGAAAGAACCAATCAGATAGCTGAGCAATATCTTTGTTATTTTTATACTTGTTTTTGTACCCAACAAGATCAAGATCTTCTACAACTCTCTGAGCGCAAACAAAACAACAATCTCATTCACCTATCAGAATGATTCCCTTCTTTGTGTTTTATGCATATCATTCACATATGATCCCTGTATCATTTCTTTTGCCTTGCTCTGTTTCAGACTCTAGAAATTTAAAACGCACGCAACCTGGGCTTCATTCTGGACCCCTCCCTCTCGATGACCAGACAAGTCAACGCCGTCTCCTCATCGTGCTTCAACAGCCTGCGTATGCTTCGCAAGATCTTCCGCTGGATCCCGACCGAGACCAGGAAGACTGTCACCCAGGCACTTGTCACCAGCCGACTGGACTACGGAAACGCCCTCTACGCCGGAACCACAGCCAAGCTACAGAAAAGACTCCAGCGCATCCAGAACGCCTCCGCCCGACTCATCCTGGATGTCCCCCGATGCAGCCACATCTCCAGCCACCTGAGGAACCTGCACTGGCTCCCCGTCGACAAGAGGATCACGTTCCGGCTCCTCACCCACGCACACAAGTCTCTCCACGACCTGGGCCCCAAGTACCTCAACGACCGCCTGACCTTCTACACGCCCACCCGCCAGCTACGGTCCACCAGCCTCGCCCTCGCAGCCGTACCACGCATCCGAAGAGCCACCGCCGGAGGAAGATCCTTCTCTTACCTGGCTGCCAAGACTTGGAACTCCCTCCCCATCCACCTTCGGCTGACCCAGGACCATCTCGCCTTCAGGAAGCAACTCAAGACCTGGCTGTTCGAGCAGTAGCATACCCCCTCCCCCCAAGCGCCTTGAGACCCTCCCGGGTGAGTAGTGCGCTATACAAATGGCATGATTGATTGATTGAAAACAGTCCCTCAAAGATAATTTAAGAAACTGTCTTCTTTGTTGCAAGAAGATTCCAAGGGGTTGTCTAATCATTATCAAATACATGCACTCTCTTTCATTCCAGATAATCGGTTTGGTTATCAACCTTCATACTCAAATTATATCTGGTCTCCTCCCTGCTAAATAATAATTACATAGGCCCATGCAAAGTAGAATGTCTCAACAAACCTGTAACAGTATGGATTACACCTCTTGTGCTATTCAGCAATCCATGTGTTTCTCCTGATACCTGCCTTTAAATCTAAGTATTTGTGTGCATCCCTGATCAACCCCCAGTCCTAGTACAACAAGAAGAGGATGAAATTCAATGGATCATCAATGCCAGACATCGGAGTAGAGATATGCAGAGTAGAGATATGCAGGTATGGAAAGGCCAGGTGCTGAAAAACCGGACCTGGGTTTCACAAAAATATGTTCATTTCCCTACTTTGGTCAGGGCTTATAAGATTGCACAGAGGCCCCATGCAGGGCCGAACTGGCCGCAGCAGGCATTAGGCGTTTCCCTGGGAGGCTGGAAGGGTGGGGCTGTTTTTGCAGCAGCGGGGGACATTTTTGTTACTTAGGGCTGCTATATCAGCCCCTATTAACAAAGCATTAGGGGGGCTGGTCTGTCAACTTTGGGTTCCCAGTCATGCCCTGGCCCTGTGTCATTGAGAAGGGTAGGAGGCACTGATGGGAAAGAGCAGACTGTTAGGATTGAGTGCTGTCAACCTCATCCTACCCTCAAATTAGTCACACACCATATCTGACAAACCAAGTTAACTCCTCTATGACATAAGTAATAGTCCTGCATTTACTTAAGAAACGATTAGCTCGCTCCCCTGTTGAAAAACTATGCACAGACAAAAATAATCTGAATAGTTTCTGCCCAATTGTAAACCTAATCCTCCCTGCAAAAGTCCGGGACAGCTTTGCACCTCAAACTTTTTACATCTGATAATGACCAGAGTGAAAGTCTGTCATCAGATAAGGATGTAGCATGGAAACAGCAATTTTAAAAACAAAAGACAGTGTACTTTGCATTCTAGACATATGTGACCCCTATATCTTCACTCCTCTAGATCTATCAGAAGTATTTTACACATTAAATTCTACTTTACTTTATAAAGGCCCAGAGTTACAAAGACGTCGGGTCAGATTTGCATTACTTTTTTGACACAAACCAAACTTATTGTGCTGGTATTTACAATCCAATGCAAATTTTGGTTGGATTGTAACCAAAAGTCACACAAAGATGCAAAATGCCCTGCCTTGCTTTACCGTGCATCAAAGGGGCATTCCATGGATTGTGCATTGAAATTTCCATGTAACCATCCATGGGGTTTGATGCAATCCACTATCCATAAATAATTGTAGACAGGAATTTACGACTAAATCCTGTTTCTCCTGGAGGCATGACTAATGAGGAGAAATATTTTTATTTTTCCACATTTTCCCCTCTTTGCATGTGTGCTGCATTCAAGAGGGAAATGCCTTAAAGCAGTGGTTCCCAAACTTTTGACTCCTGAGGACCCCCATTGAGTCACCACTGGAAGCCGGGGACCCCCAAGCAATTTGTAGGAGTTAAATTTCAAATATTAAAACAGTAATTCGAAAAGACACGTGTGCACACAAAACAAATACTCAAAGTACTTAGGGGCAGATTTACAATAAGTGACGCATCCATGCATATCAGCAGGGATGCGCCACTTATTGTGCGCCATGCCTCCACCACCATTGATGCACCGCATTTACAATGCTGCGCCTCATGGGGCAAAAAAGCACAGATGCATGACGCATCTGTGCCGTAAAGGTGCGCATTGCTGGAGTTGCGTCGCAAGCGCGACACAGCTCCAGCAATGCTCTGGGGGGCCGAATCTTGTTAATGCTGCGTCAATCCTTACGCCTGCTTCAAGCAGGCGCAGGGTTTTGACACAGCATGGGCCCCAAAGTGACTGAGTGAAATCTTGTAGATTTCACTCAGCCACTTTTAGGAGGCGTTCCTGCGCCGGAACGCCTCCTTCTGGCGCAGGGCTTTACAACGTGGCACATCTCCCAGATGCGTCACATTGTAAATACCCTGCACCATGACGCATCTTTTGCGTCGCCGCTGCATCACGAAAGTGACACAACGGCGGCGTAAAAGAAGCGCAAGGGGCTTGTAAATCTGCCCCTAAGGATTTTGGGGCCAGATGTACGACCATTTCATTTAGCGCCTCGCAATTGGCGACACATTGCGAGTGGCAAATTGCGATTCGCCAAATGAAATGTACAACAGTGTGTTTAACACAGTTTCGGATTCCCAATGGGGTCGCAAATTGCGAGGTTAATTAAAATTAATGAGCCACTCGCAATTTGCGAGCCTATTGGGAATGCCAGCCCTCCTAGGTATGGTGCCTGCTGGGCTCTGCAGGCCACCATGTCTGGGACTGCTTTTAAATAAAGCAGTTTAAAAAAAAATGCAGCCCATTTACCATGCATTTAAAAAAAAAAAAAAAAAAATGAAACGTTTTTGTTTCATTTTCTAAGGGCAGGCAGAGGTCCCTGGGACCACTGCCTGCCCTTAAAAAATAATTTTGCATGCATTTGCAAAGGGGAAGGGGTCCCCTGAGGACCCCTTCCCATTTGCAAATGCATTACCATCTACTTGAAGTAAGTGGTAATTGCGAGTGTTTTGCGACCGCAAAACATTTGTACATGGTTTTAAGACTCGCTATTTGGAAGGGAATGCCCCTTCCAAATAGCAAGTTGCAAAACCTATTTAGCGAGTCGCAAACAAATTGCGACTCGCGAAATAGGCAATGTACATGGCCCAATACGTTTTTGCATGTGAAAGCGGGTTCACGAACCCGTTCACGCACATAAAAACGGATCGTACATCTGGCCCTTAGTATTTTATATTGAAGTAATAGCCCCTCTGTCACATGTATTTCATTTGTTTTATATCATCTCTCATACCATTGTAGGATGTCAGAACACTTTACATCACACACATATAGAGACATTGAATCGTACATGTAAATCAGTGTGTATATAAAATGTTTAAAGAGTGCTTGGTCTGGAAAAGCACAAACTCAGGATTCAGAACATAACACAGTGGCTAGCACTGACTTTAACATTAAAAATGTATTTCCACCCAAATAAATATTTTTAGCAGCATCAGGATAATGAATAACTGGGAAAAAACAAAAGTTACTAACTGGTACCATGCAGTTTGCAAGCAGCTCTTTGATGACAGTTTATAGATCCCTCTGCTACATTACGATTGTCACTTATGAAGTGCACAGTAACAAAAGAATCTCTGTGACAAAAGCAGTAACCACGAACCTATGCACATAAAATGCTGCTTTTTAAAATGCATGTTACACATTCTTTGCAGTAGGCACATTAACCCTCTGTGCTACATTAGTTAAGTCAAAGCTGCCACTAAACAAAACTCTCCTCAAGCTCCAGCAGGTACATTAATCACTGGCTTTATCTTGACACTTTTATTGCTGCTGGAAAGCTGCTAATTATACAAGAAACGTTTCTGTGCTTTTAAAACTGTTGCCTGCGGACCCCCTGGGAATGTGTCACGGACCCCTGGGGGTCCGCGGACCACAGTTTGGGAAACACGGCCTTAAAGCATAGTTTTTGTACAAGAATGTCCCACTTCTAGTACACAAATTATACTTCTTATAATACAGATAGAATTGCACTATGATGCAAGTGTGTTTGCTTGGCGCACGGCAGTACAAAGTGTGCTAGCACAGGGAGAGAACAGCGCTACATCTTAGAATATGTGATGCCGCTTTTTAGTGAATCCGTGACAAAGTGGGGCTCAGGGGTACAGCTCTGAGCTGGTTCTCAGCTTACTTCAGGAACTGTCAACATTTTAAAATGACCAATTTTCTTGCCAACCCATCAGCACTGCAATAAGGTGTGATGTATTCCTATAGGTTCTGAATCGATCCCCCTATTCCTGACCCTATTCTGGTTAACAAACCAACAAGTTAACTAGCAGTCGGCCCATGCGGCAGCAAACCCCCATGATGCAGATACCGTTATCTGACGAAGCCACACTACGGCACAGGAACGTGTTATCTGATTAGGTCATAACGCTTGCGATCTAATTAGACAAGCGATATTCCTCCAGCCCCTGATAAGGCATACGGAGTTCTCATAACAAATCAAACCTATGACAACCTGGGAAAAACCCTGCGGCCATTGTTTTGATTTCACCGAGAACTTCAGCAAAAGAATGTGCTAACGACCTGGTCGTATGACATCCTTATTGACGTATCTATGTCCATCCTTACGTCAATCTCGGCACCTTAAAGGTATAAATATTACCGATATTGCCCTATGCAAACACACGCGGTGGTGACGAGACGGAGCAGCCATACTTGCCGAAGCCCAGAGCAGAGCAGACCCCGCTGGCGCAGCCCCGCCTTCCTGACGCGCTGAGAACGAGACGCGCTGCTTTCTCCTGCCGAGAAATCCAGCACCGGCGTTTCCGGGTAGCCCTCGCAGGCAGCCTGGAATATCGAGAGCAGAGAAGAGAGATACCATCCCTCATTCATCCTAACTTCCAGGTACAGAACTGAATAACCCCTCACAGAGAATTCTTTAGTCAGTCACTTGGCAAAAACAAACTTAACTTAAACTGTAACTTTCTATTCCCGCCCACGTATTAGACTTAGGTCAGGTACACGGGGTAGGCTTATTTAGAAACACCAGTTGAGTACGTTTAGTCAAATGTATATGTGTATGTAATATATTTTATTCATTTTAAACCTTCATATGGCTTAGAAACCATATCAATGTTTTTACAGTATTATTTTATACTTCTGCTTCTAATGTATGCACTTTACTTAACCATAAGTATTGCAATAATATCGATCCATTTCTCTTGTACGAGAAAAGAGACTGATCAATAAATAACACCTTTTTATTGAACACGCCCGTCTCTTCCTTTTCTCTACATTCTGATGAGACTAAGAATGCACGTACTGACTGAGTAAAATAAATTGCCTTTTGTTCACACGACTCTCGAGATACACTCTTGATTAGGGGAGAGCAAAGTTGTCATGTTCTATGGTTGTCAGAAACTAAATCCCTTCTTGTCTAATCAGGGAAGTTAATTCCTTCCTGAACATTCGAGAAAGTTTCTAGTGAACTCTGAGCTAGCTGGCAGACCCAAAACTTTAAGTCTAATATCGACAGTAGTAGACCTAGTTAACGTCTGTCTAGGCCTATACTATTGAAGGTATTATTCCAATGCGCAGAGCCTATTGGGATAATAGGAACTACACTACATGGCGCCCAACGCGTTTGGAAAGGGCGATAAAACTAACGTAAGACATTTAGAGTAACTCAGTCGTGCTTTCTCACTCAGACCCCTTTTTTTCCCATTATACTCCAAAGACGTCTGGAGTGGGTGAAAGGTCATATCCGCCAGACCTCGCAGGAGGGAACTCCTATGTATGGTTCTTGGTATAGTCAACGTTGAAGGATACACTGTTCCAAAATATTGTGCATCTAATCTTTGTTTCCATAAGAAACCTGATCTGCAAACAAAAGAAATAACCATCCTGTCGGTAAAATGGTAGACAGTGATGAGGAAAGAGAGGCAGTTAGATTAGCAACTGAACTCGCAGAAGCTGATACTGCACTACAAAATGCAGACCCGGAGATAATACTCATCCCGGTCATCAAAAGGAAATCTATAACCTTAAAACTTATAGAAAACGGACTGACACCTAGAGGTGGCACAGTCATATTCGTAATTGAGGCACACGAATATCGGCAGACAGAGGTATACTATTCATGGATAAATTTTCCAGCAGCAAATGCTGTAACAAAGTACTTCCACTATTACAAAATAGAGGAACCTCCTGAAACGTACACTCCTTTCGAGGAGGTGGAAGTACCACTCAAATTTCGAGACCCCCGCTCTTATTTGATGGCGCCCTAAAACATAATAATCACATCACCAGGCTCGGTCCTTTAGGTAGACCAGGAGCAACGTGGCCGGTCCTAGCCGGATACACACCACATCCAGACATCGATGGGATGTCTGCAGCAAACCTTTTAACACAGCTAAAACCTCTATTAACAAAAACACACTCAGTAGAAACTAATTCAGAACAACAGACTGAAATATTAGCATTGAAAATGGCGCTAGATAATGCGGATCGCGAATTCCCGACACTTATAGTGTCAGATTCATATTACTGCCTCAAATCATATAACAAGGATTTGCAGACATGGATTCAAAACGGTTACAAAGATGACACAGATGCAACAATAAAGCAGAAACTGCTTTGGGAACAAATAGCTCTTTTACAAAAAGAACTACCAAAGACTCACGTGACACACTCACTGAGTCATCAGCGTGATGGCGTTCACGTTGCAGGGAATTCATTGGCTGAAACAGCCACAGCGGCAGCCACTAAATCGGCTCCCGTAGTTCGAAAAAAGCGTACATTAAAATACATTGACGGTGAAACAGTGCTGGCAGTGAAAACATCATCAAAAGGCGACTGCTCAGCGCTACCGATCAACTATCCACTCAATTATACATACATAATCGATGCAAACTCCGTCCCTTTTGCTCGAATCCCTGGAGTGGGGGATAGAGTGATTCCAAACATGGACAGGAGAAACTTGTTAATCGCAGACGCACATATGGGCGAGGGTCTCAGACACCTCAAACTAAAAGCTTCTCTGAAGGGATTCAGTCCGTACGAATTATTATTTGGAACTAGGATGTTGATCTCTGACCTTGATAGTCAGACTTCAGTGGTGAAAGAAAAAAGCTTTCATATCAAAGACCGTTTGGCTATTTTGCAGGACTTAAACAAAACAAGAAAAGACCTGAGCAACATAAAGTTGAAACAACAGCCAACAACCACTGAAGAACCACCACCTGTCCCAGCAAGACCTGCCTGGATTCCAAAAGTCGGGGATCTAGTCAGAGAAAAGATCGCGGTAAAGAAGGAATTTGGGCCTTCTTACAGAAAAGCAGTTCCTGTCTTGTCTGTCAACGGGACAAGATCAGTTGTACTACCGCCACTTGCTGGTAAAAAGGAGAACCGAGTTGTATCCATCGACCTGGTAAAACCACAATCATGTGGCCGATAACAAATAGTAGGCCAAGTGGACTCCAATAAGTAGCAGAACACCAAGGTTTGCTACCAGTACAGAGGTCCTAACTAAGAGGCTCATCACATTCGAAACACCTACAAAAGAACAACAAGGACTATGCAGCAATGCAATGGAACTTAGACCTCTGAAAACCCAAATAAAAACATTTAGCAGAGACACACCAATCTATAATGAAGTACCAAGTGCAAATGCAAGAAACAGTGATCCTGAACCTATTGGAACAATTGACAGAACTGCATCCGGCTACTTCATAAACTTCGATGATTCCTCCGAAGGCTTCAGTGAATCAAAGACACAGCCATCATCAAAAACCTTTAAAGATAAAGCTAAAGAACTTTTGAAACAACTGAAAGAAACATATCTGGTTTCTCCATGGCTCGAATTTTGGGTGGGTTTTGGTGCATTTATCCTCATACTTTGGCTCATCATGATACTAACTTTGGGACGCTTCATTGAGGGAAAATATGCTAAAATGGACACAGCAAGTCAGAAAATCAACTTGATCCTCAAACCACACACATCTTCACACGTCGAGAAAAGAGAACTTTCTTCAGCCAACTTCACAGCCAATCCTATAACGGGTGGGGTAGCATGGGACAACACTGACTACGAAATCTATGGTCCGGTTGAAATCCTGAAATATCCACACCAAATTAAGATCTCATTGAGTGACTTTGTAAAACCAAGCTCATTTGCTGATGATTGGGACTTTGAAAGCATTAATAATATGATGTCTGACTTAGTAATGTCTGCTAAATTTACCAAACATGATTATTTGCAGGGTTCTACAAATTATGATAGTATGTACTGTTATAACCATTATGGTAACCATTTTCTACATAGATCTGCACAACCTAGAAATGTTTTAAATTATAATCAATGGGAACATTGTGCAACACCTCCAAAAGGGAGCTCAAGAACCGTTTACGACAAATATTCATACTTTTCAGGTTTTAACATAAGTAATGCTGAAACATTTTATTTCAAATTGTCAAATAAGACAGGGACAAAGACCATGATAACAAACACAAAATTGATATATTCGGACTCATTCTTTGAACAAATGAATACTTTTGGTTTTGATTATTGGGACAAAAATGTTGAATTGAAAAGTGTTTGGGGCACAAAAGAATGGCAAGTACAGGGTATAGAATCTTTGTTTAGAGCCTGCATGATCCCAGAACAAATTATATTTTTAAATGACACTGTTCAACAAACTACCTGTCTTGGCCTAGCCAAAATTAAAGACTTAAATAAACCGTCTATTCCAAAACCAACAATGTACAGCAATACCTCTACAGATGAGGAGATAGACGTAAATTATGTATTAAACCAAAACAGAACACATCCTGATTGGAAACAGTGGTTGATCTGGCCCACAGATACTAATAACTGTCAAGACAGATTCCTGAACAAAACACAGGGGTTCAAAATGACCAGGCCAGACCCTAGATATCCGCAAAGACATCACCCAGGGATAATAACCACCTACAGTGTGGGCAAATTATGCATTCAATGGCTACAAACTTCCACACTGGCAGAAATTAAGCAACACCTAACTTTACTTACTGATGGTGCTGACTTGCGTGATTTCACTATGGGACCACGCAGACAGCGTCAAAAGCGATTCATAGCAGCCTCTGTATATGCAGCATACAATGAGGCCTGGAAGGTTACTCAAATTGAAACAGCAGAGATAATACGGGAAATTGACCGTATTAATTTGGAAAAATCACTTTCTGTAGTGGACAATGGGTTAATGACTCTGTCCTCCAGAATTTTTTCTTTGGACAGCATTGTGTCTTCAGCAATCGACATATTATCGCAAGACTTACTGTTATTACAACACGGTCAGTCCCAATTGCGTTCTATTGTACAGCTTGGCTGGACGTTACAAAATCTGCGTTCAGGCTATGTGCCTTGGCGTTTAATCAACACAACGTCACTATTCTATATCTTTAACCTTACTGATAGACAAATCAGTATGGCCCAAAAGGGAGCTGATTATACAATCCTGAGCATTGAGAAACTTGAGAGCTTGACAGTGACAATGTCAGAACGACCTGTCAGTGAATGGATAATACATGGAATAATAAATATTCCAATTTCAACCTTCAGGTTTCAATACTGCCAAAAATATATACAGGCTGGCATGTACGAGAAATTGGGAAAAGGGTACATAAAAACAACATGGAACCTGCCCTATTCACATGCATGTGTCAGTAATAAAGGACAGAAAGTGTTTCTTAGTGGCAATAATTGTGCAATGTCACTAAGCGGTACACTTCTGTGTAACGGAATTAGTTTGCACGGAGCCTGTGAAGGGAACTCAAATAACCTTTCATGTCACCAGCAAGGCGCACTTGCAACAGAGATAGAACCATTCTTTCAAAGACTCTATAATGGGAGTTACATTCTAATTGTAGACCGCAGATGCTGTAGTCTTATGCCCGGGACTCCTTATCTCGTAACTACGACTGCGAAGGTCAAGTGCTGTGGACACTCATTGTTCCCCAGCTCCTTTCCAGACAGGGAGGCAAGGGCATGGCCCAACTTGAAAATTACTTCTATTCGAATAGATACTTTAAGCAGAATGAAAACAGTGCTTCTTCAGACGCCTACTAGGCTCAATTCATCAAAAGAAACGTATGATCTCCAAGTCGCAAGGACGACTGCAGAGATACATTCATTGTTATCAACTAATTCCCCCATACATTTCGCAGAAATCCTGAATGAAATCTTAAATATTTCTGATACCAGTGGGGTCTCACAAGTATTTAAGACAGTATTTTCGATGGCATTAACACCATTCAAAGCCATACTGGGTATTTTTCCAGATTTCGTCCATTCGATTTTTGGCGGACTTCCCCTCATTCTAGGACTGATTGCAGGAATCCTATTCCTAGTCCTTATTTTTCGTTATGGCAAACCATGTCACAGACAAAACACCTGCGACAAGGGAAGAAACAATCCTAGCCATTGGATACCGGGACCGGATATCAAGAATCCTGGGACTATCCCGGCTTAGAGACCTGAACATGACTTGGTTTCTATCTTTTCGACCTATGTGGCAACGATGTGTTTTACCTGTATTAAGGTGCCTGCTATGCGGAGAAGAATGCGTGTTAGACACCTGTCTGACGCTACAATCGGATGCGCCAATGGATGCAGAAACATTGTTGAGCCCAATCAAGGTTCATGCTTTGTGCTGCCCTCAACGGCTACCAATCCTGATGACGGCATTCGTGGAAGCTTCACCACTACGATTAAGGGGTAGTGAAGTTCAAGATGAAAGCAGCATCGATCAGGTACGACCTTCTGTCAGCAATTCAAATCAGAATGTCAATGGAGACAATCATGCGCATGAATGCATGGTTACACCTATTTCCGAGTTAGTGGAACTCTCCCAGGAAGCTGTTGACAACTTTTTCGAAAGCCTAAATGATATGATGTTCTCACCAGAACAGAAATAGAGACTTTTGAACAAACTCGTACACGGCGTTCCCTGAATTTGGCCTTCAACTTTAATACTAAAAGCACATGAACACTTTTCCCTCCAGTTCACGGACAGCATTTTTTCAGCAGCCCCAAAATATTTTTGCATATTTTTCGGGACACTATCTTCTGCTTAAAGTAAGAACTATTCTTGGAGAACTAAGATTTCTAAACTTAGATAGCTTATAGACTTATAGCTTATAGACATTAGCTGCCCGCTGGTATGTTCATTGTATTTTATTCTGTGATGAAGTGGTCTCGAACCTTTTTTCTGTATTAAGAGCCATTTCATGTGTAAATCTCATATACCAAATAGCATTAATGTATACAAATGGTTATTACTTTAGCATTATTCTACAGCTTGAGTGCATATGACTGCATTTCTTCCGTATATTTGAAAATTTCAAAATGCATTTATGTATTTTGGGGTGGTAAGGTATACACAATACTTTATAAATATATTGTACTATGTTTTACTATGCATAGATTAGTAAATATGTCCATAGTTAGCGTGGAGTGGGTGTAATGTATTCCTATAGGTTCTGAATCGATCCCCCTATTCCTGACCCTATTCTGGTTAACAAACCAACAAGTTAACTAGCAGTCGGCCCATGCGGCAGCAAACCCCCATGATGCAGATACCGTTATCTGACGAAGCCACACTACGGCACGGCACAGGAACGTGTTATCTGATTAGGTCATAACGCTTGCGATCTAATTAGACAAGCGATATTCCTCCAGCCCCTGATAAGGCATACGGAGTTCTCATAACAAATCAAACCTATGACAACCTGGGAAAAACCCTGCGGCCATTGTTTTGATTTCACCGAGAACTTCAGCAAAAGAATGTGCTAACGACCTGGTCGTATGACATCCTTATTGACGTATCTATGTCCATCCTTACGTCAATCTCGGCACCTTAAAGGTATAAATATTACCGATATTGCCCTATGCAAACACACGCGGTGGTGACGAGACGGAGCAGCCATACTTGCCGAAGCCCAGAGCAGAGCAGACCCCGCTGGCGCAGCCCTGCCTTCCTGACGCGCTGAGAACGAGACGCGCTGCTTTCTCCTGCCGAGAAATCCAGCACCGGCGTTTCCGGGTAGCCCTCGCAGGCAGCCTGGAATATCGAGAGCAGAGAAGAGAGATACCATCCCTCATTCATCCTAACTTCCAGGTACAGAACTGAATAACCCCTCACAGAGAATTCTTTAGTCAGTCACTTGGCAAAAACAAACTTAACTTAAACTGTAACTTTCTATTCCCGCCCACGTATTAGACTTAGGTCAGGTACACGGGGTAGGCTTATTTAGAAACACCAGTTGAGTACGTTTAGTCAAATGTATATGTGTATGTAATATATTTTATTCATTTTAAACCTTCATATGGCTTAGAAACCATATCAATGTTTTTACAGTATTATTTTATACTTCTGCTTCTAATGTATGCACTTTACTTAACCATAAGTATTGCAATAATATCGATCCATTTCTCTTGTACGAGAAAAGAGACTGATCAATAAATAACACCTTTTTATTGAACACGCCCGTCTCTTCCTTTTCTCTACATTCTGATGAGACTAAGAATGCACGTACTGACTGAGTAAAATAAATTGCCTTTTGTTCACACGACTCTCGAGATACACTCTTGATTAGGGGAGAGCAAAGCTGTCATGTTCTATGGTTGTCAGAAACTAAATCCCTTCTTGTCTAATCAGGGAAGTTAATTCCTTCCTGAACATTCGAGAAAGTTTCTAGTGAACTCTGAGCTAGCTGGCAAACCCAAAACTTTAAGTCTAATATCGACAGTAGTAGACCTAGTTAACGTCTGTCTAGGCCTATACTATTGAAGGTATTATTCCAATGCGCAGAGCCTATTGGGATAATAGGAACTACACTACAAAGGTATTTCACATCTCCCATTTTGTTCAGTCTCTACAAAGTACCTCTTGCCTTTTTCCTAAAACACTCAAACATTAGTATTCAAATATCGTCTACCACGTGTGAGAAATGTGATTAGTGGCTGAGGGTGGTGAAACCCTTCTCAAGCAATAACCGCACTCATTCACAGGGTAAACCACAAAAATTCGGTAAATTATCCTGTGCTTAACCATCTGGAAACCTGGCAAAAAAGCAGTCAGGCTTGGAGGCAATTTGTAAGGTATTTATGCAGCACACAAACAGTATAAAAGTGTAAACACAGCACAAGAAAAATCCCACACCAAATTAGAAAAAATGAGTTAAATGTAATAAGTTAATTGACACCAAAACAACAGAAATCCTTAGAGCAGAACTAGCAATATGCAATTTCAAATAGTTAGGTGAATATAGCACATAAAAGCGCAATCACCACTTGCGGTTTTCTGGTTATGCTAGCCTGGGGGAAGACACAAATTCGAGCCGACCGCGATGGAGCACTGGCTAGATACAGGAATCAGGCTAGTCCTGTTGAAAAAGTCTTCTCAAAGTACGGCACCCAGAGTCCAGTTCGCGGTGAAGGAGCATAGAGAGCGTTGTGGATAGTCATAGCTGCTGCACGATGAGCAGGCCGGGCATCACAGACTGTTGTCGCTATAGTGAAGATCCTGTCAGGCGATTGCATTTTATTGGCTGTTTCCCCTAACCCACCTATCATACCCAGATACAATTCCTACTTACTAATCATATGGACTTATCACCTGACTTACCTATCTACCAAATCTAATCTACTCTACCTAGCATACTAGACCACACATTGTAGTGAAGGCAGGGCCCTGCGTGCACACACTGCTATGCTAGCATAAGCTTGTTCGAAGTTTAAACGCCATTTTGCAGCTTTTACACACCACACTGCATGTAACTGTTGTTGTAAGTTAGACTGCTTGAATTTCTTCACATGAGAAATGCTTGTTTTCAACATCCCTAGACTTGCATCGCAATCTCAGTCTGTACAGTGTGTGCAGAAGCCTCCAAGGTTACCATAACAATGTAAGCTGTTATTCGGGCTGATCGGCCCACGCTCTAGACACAACATGCACACAGCTGCACCTAACTGAAATTCTAGCACCTTTAATATTGCACTGCTGCATGATTAGGGCACTTGCAGAAAATCCTTTTCCAGAGAGAGAGAGCTTTGCTGACCCTGATGTGATTCACTTCTGCTGATCTTGGAGGTTCTCCATTCAAGCCTAAGAGACCTTCTATTATTATAAAAACCTAGTTCCTAGCTTGAGAGGGTGGTACACAAGGCACTATAGGATCTGTTTCCACTATCATTATAATATGATTTCTCCCTTTGTGTTTTATGAAATTGTAAGAATGCTGATCGTATTATTTTTAATCATATGCCTGCTTATGTTAGCAAAAATACTGCATCTTAGAGCACGTAGTTAAAATAAACATTTTAAACGTTTCCGTGTCTCTATTTACTCATGTTGTGGACTGGTATTAGAATAACAAACGAAAGAGTGTTCTTGATTCCCACCATTCCTGAGAGTACCCGAAGTCGCATGTTCTGGGTTGTCTAATCATTAGTAGCTTCGCTATAGGACGGAGAGCTAATGAGACACTGATGCTAGTCAGTTAGGGTTTCTAGGTACTGAGGTGAGTTTTTTGGTACACCACAATTCACTGAGGTCCTGGGTCTCTGTACACAGTTATGTGTATGAGCAGAATCCCCGCAACAACATATCTATCTACTATACCTGCCTATTATACCAAATTTACCATAACTCCCTGATATAGCACACTTAACCTACCATAAGAAGCCACCCAAACCTAGAGCACGTAAAGTTTCTCAATCTCCACAGTGCTTATATCCCACACATATCCTGTAGTGGAGGTTTGTTGTTAAAAAAAGCATGTCAGGCTTGTGGGATCTATAGCACAAGATGAAGGTACTACATCCTGCTACAGAAAGCCCTTATTTTTAACTAGAGGATCCTGCATCAGGAATATGGTATTGGCAGCTTTTGAAGTGAAAGAAAACATGAATGCCATGGCTACTTTAAGAAGAATGAGACCTGGTCTGTTATTGTACCAAAAGTTTTTTTAAAGAAGTTTTATTCCTTTAATGTTATGTTGGATTGTTATGCTATTCTTCGGCTTGCATTTTAACCTTCTGAATGTCTTGTATGCAGAGCACCTCTTGGTCTTTTGTTGCAAGCAGCTTAAGGTGTACTCTATTAGCCAGTTCCCAGTTTTATTTAAGCATGAGGCTATTCTGATATCCTTAATCCAGTATGCCTAGATACCTTCTGTAGTGTCTTGTGAGTTAGAGATGATGGGACCCTTCTGGTTCCTGGCGGACTCCGCAGAACAGTGGTGTAAGTGTGAGGGTGATTGAATTCATGATATAGAATGTAAAGTTAATGGTTACATGCTGAGGAATAAAGACATGTAATGTCAAGCTCCAGGTATGGCGTGATCATTCACCTGTACCCGGGTTGAGGAGGAGGCTACAACTGGCGAAGACGGATGGGATTAGGTAAGCCCCGCAACCCGAAGAACCGAGAGTGCTCAGCTGGAGAGTTTGCCGTTGTTCAACAAACTGCTCATGTGTACCCCGAGTGCATTAGTCGAAGTAAAAATCAATGGTTGTCATATGTGGAGTCAAAATGCCACTCCAGCCAGAGCAAGGCCTATGAAAGCTTGTTTGTCTTCAGCTAGAAATTTGCTGGTAAAGTTGATAAGGAAATACTACACCACAAACTAACACAGAACCGTATTCATACAGTACGATAACGCTAAATGCAGCAACAACCAGGTACACCGAATGTGTAAAGGTAGTGATAGCCAAGTGCAAGGAAATGCTAAAAGCGGTACCATTCTGATGCAAAGCAATACTAAAGTCAGTAGAAACCAGGTGCAATGTAAAGAGGTGAGAAGGGTGAAAAGCCCATGCACGAAATAAAGCCGCTACTCACTGCCAAGGAAGATGACAGCATCGCACAGCCGGAGAGCGGGTGCAATGACCTAAATTCCAGCACACAGCTAGTGTTTAACGTAGGTGCCAGTACAAGCAGGCTATAGATGCTCCTGACAGCAGAAGAGGGGTTAAACACTAAGTTCAATCCAAAGCCAAATGTCGACTATGAAAGGTACATTTTCTGCCAGGAAAGGCAGAGAGCTGGTGAAACAATGGATGACTTTGTAGAAAGACTTGATTGGCTCATCAAACATGACAATTTCAATAAGTTCAATGATGAAGAGGCCATGCGTCTCAGAGTAGTAGACAGATGTCTCTCCGATTCCTTCACACGAAGGAGGCTGAAAGAGACACTCATGTTGGAGAGTTGGAGATAGTACTCATGGCTGCCAGACCAAAAGAAAGAGCTGACAGACAAGCAGGTAACTTGGAGGCTGGAATGCCCAAAATGAATCAGCGCTGAGTGTGAAAAGTAAGTCAAAATACAAGACAGAAGGCCATAAAGTAATGTTGCCAAAGAAAAAGAAGTAGTGTTTTGATGTGGATTTTCCTTTCCACATGAAGGTTAATGTACCGCCCATTGGACAGATATGCAAAGGATGTGGGAAAGAGTTCCATTTTGTGACAGTTTGCAAAGAAAGGAAAAAATCAAGTATGTCACGTCAAGAAAACAAAATGGACAAAAGATCAAGTGGGTCACGTCAAAATGCATGCCAGAACATTCCAGACATAATGCTCTACACGCGATCACAAGGCCAAACGACCGCACCAGTTGAGGCAAGTAGAAACTGAACGACACCGATTGTCATCAAATTCCTCGTCTAAAAGTTTGTCACCATCATTGTAAAGCGACAGTGAGGATTATGGACATGTGGTGTCAATGTTGACTGCTGGACGACGTGCGCATGTAGGATTAGCTTCTTGCAAGAAAGAATGCTGGTCAATACCAGATCAGCATGTGAAAGTGCTAAATTCATTGGACATTGTCCCAAGATCACACTGAAAGTGGATGGGTGACCCATACCTTTTATCATAGAAAGTGGCACATAAATAAACATTATGCCAGCAGACAAATACAATGAACTGTCTCCAGTGCCCCATTTAACCCAGTCGAAAAACAAAGTGTATACGTGGGCTGCTTTGACGTCACTGCAAAGTTCACTTCATTCATAGCGACTGTGAAACATAAAAAGATGAAAGTACAAGCACCAATTCACGTCTTCCTCTGGTGCATGTTTACTCAGATTCAGTACTACTGCTGACATGGGGCTGCTTTCTGTAAGTGTCACATGAGTCTGTGAATCAGTTTCCTTCCTTGTTTCATGGACTAGGAAGACTTAAGACCATGAAAGTGCAACTTCACATAAATTTGTCCTTTTGCTCAACAACGTATTGCATTTCATTTACAAGACGCTGTAAAGAAAGAACTTGAGACACCATTAAAGCAAGACATCATTGAGTGATCCACTGGTCCGACACTATGAGTGTCACCCATAGAGGTAGTGCCAAAAAAGGATAGTGGAGGAGCCGTGCTCATGTACGTTGGCATGCGCCAAGCGAAGAAGGCGATTGAAAGAGAACAGCATCCAGGTCTACACATTCTTGACATGATTACACAGCTGAATGGAGCTAAAGTCCTTTTCAGCCTTGATCTGAACATAGGGTATCACCAGCTCGAACTGGAAGAGAATTGCTGGTACATTACTACCTTTTTGACTCATGTTGGTTTATTTAGATATAAAAGACTACGTTTTTGAATGTCCTCAGCCGCAGAATTTTTTCAGGATGTCATTTGTTTACAGTGATGACTTACTAGTCTTTGGGGCCACAAGGAAGGAACTCTTACACAGCTCTTACACAGGTGCATTGTATATTTGCAGATGCAAGTCGCACATTAAATGAGGAAAAGTGTGAGTTTCATCAAACCAAACTCAAGTTCTTTGGTCTTATCTTTTCTGATTGGGAAATGATCCAGGATCCAAATAAAGTACAAGTCTTGCCATCCACTTCTCCCCTGCACAATGTAGCTGTGCCACAATCCTGCCTTGGTATGGCCAGGTACTGTTCAAGGTATACATGTGATTTTATCACTGTAAGTGCCCCACTGAAAGACTTAAAAAAACAAAATGTTTCATTTCGATGGTCAAGTGGATGTGATCAAAGCTTCAAGAAAATCAAGCATTCAATTAAGAATGCCACTGAAATGGCATACTTTGATCCAAAATGACAGACTGAAGTTGTTGTTGATGCAAGCCCAGTGGGGTTGGGTGCCATCATGGCCCAGCACACTGGACATCCCAATGTCCCAAAGCGCATTGTGGCCTATGCCAGCAGAGGTTTGTCATCGACAGAACTTGCCTATTCACAGCCGGAAAAAGAAAGCCTCACCATGGTGTGGGCTTGTGAGCATTTTCATGTGGTCCTGTATGGAAAGAATTTCACAGTTGTCACCAACCACGAAGCATTGCTCACCATTTTTGGCAATCCTAATGCCAAGATGCCCCCTCACATTGAGAATTGGGGGTTGCAATTGCAGCAGTGTGATTATGCGATTGTGCATCGTCCAGGAAAAGATCAAAACCCTCCAAACTACTTCTCTCAAGTGCCAATACAGTGGCATGGCACGACTTCTAAAGCAATTGATGCTTATGTTAACTTTATTGTGAAATCCAATACCCCAGCTTGCCTTATAAGTAGAACACATCATTGCTGCCACGAGCACTGACAGAGATTTGCTGATACTCAAAGACATTATTACACATCAATCATGGTTAAAACATACTCAATCTCTTCATGATAACGTTGAATATGAGAAATTCTAAAATGTGTAGGAAGAACTTTCAGTTACCCCAGAAGGCATCATTTTACAAGGGCCGAGAATTGTCACACCTGAGAGTCTAAGACAACAAATTATTGAACTGGCTCAAGTGGGACATCGTGGAGTTGTTGCTACCAAACAAGCTCCATAGGACTCAGTGTGGTTCCTTCTTCTTGATGAAACAGTTGAAAAAACAATTAAAGGCATGTTGTTTGTACAACTGCTTTGCATCCAAAACAACCCCTCATCCGTTAAGTATGTCAAATCTTCCAAAGAATGCATGGGAGAAGATTGCAATTGATTTCTTTGGACCCCCTGAGAATGGACAGCATCTACTAGTAACTCTTGATGAGTATTCCCATTTTCCCCTTGAGAAAGATCTATCATCAACCACTCATGACAGAGTCATTGGGAGATTAGAAAGTACTTTTGAAAGATGGGGTGTTTCTTCGATTTTGAAATCTGACAATGGCCCTCCTTTAAAGAGTCGAGAATTCAAAGGTTTCTCACTTATCTAAATGTCAAACATCAGAAAAGGACACCTCTCTGGCGACAGGTGATTGGTGCGCTGGAAAAGCTCAAACCCAAATCAGCTCTCCAGTCTACACTTCATGCACACAAGTCAACTCTCCATTCTACCACAGGTATTAGCCCTGCCAGCTTCATGTTTGGAAGAGCCATAGGAACTAAACTGCTACAGTGAACTAATGAGAGATCTATTGACAGAGTTCCTCGTCTCACAAATGCATAATGAAAACCCATGCAAATAGACGCCACAGTGCTCGTAGCACTGTGTTCAAAAGAGGAAACCACTCAGTACTTTTTCAACTTTGCCATGGCAGATTTGGTCTGTAGTTTGAATAAGAACTACATGGTGCTGATGACAACCCTGTAATCTGTTGGGTTCGAAACGCGTCAACCTTCTTGTGTTTTCGTGTTGTCAAGCCAACCAGTTTTGTTTAGATTGTCCAATAGGTGCACTGGAAATAAGTGCTTCATTAAGTAAACTGTGGTAGTCTTGATTTAGTCGTGCACTTTAGTGAGATTTTTTAGGAATTATTTGGTTGTTTGACCTTGGTTGTGTAAGTTTGTGCCCCCGGGGCTGTGGCCACTAAAACTTTTTAGCATTGTGAAACTGGGCCCGGCCTGGTGTGGCGGCTGTATGGTGTGAGTGTTTGGTTTAAATGTTTGCGGAGTTTGTGTGCTGGTATGGTTGAAGAGTTGCATTCAGTGTATGCTTGTGTCTCTGTGATTTTTTAGTAGTACCAAGTCTATTGTTTGTATATATTTTTGTTGTATATATTTATGATGTACATATATAAAATGTGGGTTGAAAGCAAATAAAAAAGCATTTTGCCAAATAAAAGATTGATGGCACTTTAAATAGTGTGGACCTATATGTTTAGTTTCTTGGGTCTAGAGATAAAATAAGGCTAGGAGTTGTGCTCAGTATTGGCATTTGTTCAGTTTTGTTGTTATAGTGACTCAGCCTTACTGAGTAGAGTCAACGCCCTTTGGTGTTTCTAGAAGGAATTCCCAGCATCAGAAAGAGGGGAGTGGAGAGAACTCTAGACGGCACGGCAGCGCGGCAAAATGTGCTAGTATTTTGCAGTTTTTACAAATATATACAGACAAAGGAAAAATAGTTTTCGGTCTGTATTTATATGTAAAAATCCGTTTAAACGGAAAACCGGGAGCCCTGGTTATGATGTATATATCTGTTATTTGTACTTTTACAAAGATTTAGGGCCAGATGTAGGTGTCCAAATACCGGTCGGAAACGGCCGAAAATACCGATTTGGGCCGTTTCCGACCGGTATTTGGACATTGGTATGTACGGGCATGTAAAATTACAGAATCGGTAATTTTACCGATTCTGTAATTTTACCGATTCAGTAAAATACCGAATTGGTAAAATTACAGATTCTGTAATTTCAGATGTAGGTAGCACTGTTTTCAGTGCTACAAGGGTTTAAGAATTCTTAATTTACCACCAACTAGTAGTTGGTGGTAAATTAAGAAAACCATTTAAAAAGCATTTTTTTTGCTTTTTAAACAGTGCCATGTTGCAGACATACATGCCCTAAGGGCATGTATATCAGCAACATGTGCACCCATGCACAATTGAGGGGTGCAACAGGGTGTCAAAGTGACACCCTGCCACCCTTCAATATTTCCCCCAATTACTGAATCGGTATTTACCGATTCGGTAATTGACATTGATTCCTATGGGCCTCAAGGCCCATAGGAAACAATGGCAGTTACAGACTCAGTAAATACCGATTCATTAATTACCGAATCATACCAATTCGGTAATTAATTCGGTAAATATACCTACATCCCGATTGCCAGTTCTTAAATACCGAATCGGTATGATTCCGTATTTAAGAATCGGTAATCGGGGATTACCTACATCTGGCCTTTAGTGTCTTGTGAGTTAGAGATGACGGGCCCTTTTGGTTCCTGACGAACTCCATAGAACAGTGACATAAGTGCGTAGGCATGGATGAAAGAATTCATATTAGAGAGCGTTCAGTTAACGGTTACACACTGAGTAATAAAGACATGTAATACCAAGCTCCGTGTGTGGCATGATCATTCCAATGTACCGGGCTGGGGAGGCCGCTACGACTTCTGGTGAGGGCTTTTATTCTAAATACCTCTGCTATTGAGCAGCATTAGGACGCTTGAGCAGGGAATCTTGTTTATTCTGCACTTTAGGAGTTCTCTTTTAAGTTGGTGTTTGCAACGGTTTTCATAATGGTTTGCACTCTGATGAGGGGGTGTTTCTGATGGTTATCCTTGGCTATGGGCTCTTATATATCAATACTTGTTTTACTCTGACTTTGGAGCTCAGGCAATGCTTCTGTTGATTTTGTTCTTGAAACCTTGATTAATTTTCTATTATACTCCATTATTTTGTGAAGAATTGTGGATAGCATTGTTTCTCTCACTTCACTTCACTTATTACCTCATACAGGACTATCGGTCATCTAATAACAAAAACCCTTTGCCTTATCAGTATGTAATGGGATTGAATTACTGTGACTATGGAGGGACTTCTTCGGTTCCCAATATTCAGTAGAATCAGTAGAATGGGTTGATGTACTGTAGATTTGTATTTGTGTACTTAGGAGTGGGGCAATTATGTGAATATTCAAATGCTGCATTGGAAAAACTAGTGCTTTGTGATAGCTCTTTGCCGGTATTTGTGCCAGCTTTGCTTCTATCCAGTTACACTACCAGAATTTGATAGTTTTTTGTATCTCAAAGTTCACCTGCTTACTCTATTCTACTTTTCTGGGGTCCTTTGGTGTTCCCTCCAGTATTACTTCATTTTCATCAATAATATCCTATGAATGTTTATAAGAGCATGTTTAAATTCTAGTTTCCATGTGTGACACAACATGCTGCCCTAAGAGCATGAGGTTCTTTGCAAGGTTTCACTTTCTATACTCAAGGGGTCCATTGAAAGTCGAAGAGATGGTCTGAGCTGATACAGCAGAGTTCCTTAGTTCTTTTGTCAGGAACAGATGAAGCAAAAGGAAAAAAAATGGCCGGAATGCTGAACAGTGCAAACATTCACCCCCTGTCACAAGAATCTTGGTTTAATCCATCATTCTTTTGCTCACTATGCCAGCCCAGTTTGGACCAAACCATATGCAAATCAGTGTTGACCCAGTACCTCATGGGAACAGTCCAGCCAGAACAGTCAAGCCAAGCACTACTTAAATGAGAAACAAGTATCCTCGGACCGGTTTCAGGACATCACCCATCATAGCTAGCTTGAATCCAGTGGCGCATTGAGCACGGGCTCCACGTCTGGGCATACCATTCTCACTTAGAGCGACAGAAGCAAAAGAATCAAATGATGGACGGAATGCTGAACAATGCAAACATTCACTCCCAGCCACAAGGATCTGGGTTTAATCCATTGTTCTTTTGCTCACCCCGCCACCCCAGATTGAACCCACACATATGCAAATCAGTCTTGACCCTGTTTCTCATGTGAACAGTTCTGCCCAAACGGCCAAGCCATGTCCTCCCTGGACCAGGAACATGCATCCTGGGACCGGTTTCAGGGTATCAACCCTCATCAGCCAGGCTAGCTTGAATCCAGGGGTGCAGTGAGCATGGGACCCACGTCTGGTCATACCCTTCACACTTTGGGCAACAAAAGCAGAAGGAACAAATGAAGGACTGAATGCTGAACAATGCAAACATTCACCCCCGGTCAGAAGCATCTGGGTTTAATCCATCGTTCTTTTGCTCACCAAGCCACCCCAGTTTGGACCCAGCCAACCGAAATTAGTCTCAGGAAGCTTGTTTCTGTTACAGGGAGGACCTCTCTTGGTAATTTGGGCTGGACTGTTCTAATGAGAAATAGCGTCAAGATTGATTTGCATTAGGCTGGGTCCAAACTGGGGAGGCATTGTGAGCAAAGGAACTATGGACTAAGCCTCGATCTTTGTAACTGGGGACGAATGTTTGAATTGTTCAGCATTCCATCCATCATTTGTTCCTTTTGCTCAGGAACAGTTGAAGATCAAAGGATTCAGACATTTTGCAGTGCTTCTTGCTTTATGAGGCTGATCGCACTGTGCCTGTACATAATATAATATTAACTCTATGTGTTCATCATAAACATATTGTAAAATTGTCCTCCCTCAACAGTGTAAAGCTTGTTGGGTCAATATATTTGAAGGGGGAGTGACTGGGGAAGGTGAGGTATTTGGTGAAGGTATTTGCAGCTGTACATTCATTCACAGGTATGTTAAGCTGCAAATACGGTTAATAATCACATGACATTCACAGTAGAGGGATGTCAAGGTTCCTCAATGTCCATCGTCTGGCAAGGGAGAACAAATAATCATTCATTGGCCTAGAGCTACACATGCAACCAAGAAACACAATGACAGTTACCCACATAAGGTGGAGGTCATCTTCTCTGGCTTTAAAATCTTGACTGTCTCTAGTTTGAAGTTGACCCGCATGGCACATTCCGGCTCTGAGGCTTGCATATCCTGATATAGTTTAGACAGATTAGAGAGAGGGGAGCCCTTTAATCTATCACTGCGGTAGGTACTGAGGCCTAGGCCAGAAGTCACTGACACGTGCAGCAGGTGTTGAAGGCACAGTGGAACGCAAAGGACCATCCCATCTTTTCTATCTTTGGATCAACGTGAGAAGCGGCATTTGGAGATCAGCTATCGTATTGGAAGCCTGGGTCCCCACCTAGGTCATACATTGTCTACAGCTACAAAGGTACCTGACCACCTCTGCACCCTTTTTTGCTAGGTTGCATCCACCTAAAGTAGATGGACAAGCAGCTCCTAATCTTTGTATGTGTAAAATTCTCAACTCACCATACTTGGAGGGATTCATTGATTACCTTGATATTGCCTTTTCTACATAGATTATGAGCCACTAAAGAGGTCTCATTGGTTGAAATATCAGCCGGTGTGGTGTACACGGTTGTGTGTGTGTGTGGTATGTATTAGTGATTCTTGGATGTTGAAGTCGATACTGGTAGACATTTTTCTAATGCAGTTGTTAGTATGTGAATATGTATGTACATGTATAAACATGAGCATTGTATGCCATTGTTCTAAAGAGATTGTGAAAGTGCCCTCCAATTGCCCCCCATGTACATACCTTTCCAGGGTTAGTGGCAATAGCGAGAATGGGGATATTCACATCAAATTTGAGTACACAGAGTTTTCGAGCAACAGATGTAAGAAGAGATCAAGGGGCTTATTATCTACAATGGCGTTAAAATTATCGCCGCTTTAACGGCAGGAAACTGCCGCTAAAGCAGCGATAATGGGCTTGATAATATGCCCTTGAGAATTCCCATAGAAGCCCATGTTCACACCAGAACATGGGCTTCTATGGGAATTCACAAGGGCTTATTAAAAAGCCCATTATCATCGCTTTAGCTGCAGTTTCCTGCCGCTAAAGTGGCGATAATTTTAACGCCGTTTCTTGATAATATTCCCCCAAATATCTCTGGCATGCGCTACTAGCGTGTGCCAATGTAGAATGTAGAATGCATTGGGGGAAGCTGAGTTGGAGACTGTACCTTGGCGTGTGAGGAGCGCCGCTCTTTCTGTCCCAGTACTTGCTCAATAAATCTTCTTGGACTCAGAATGCATGTGTGGAGTTCATTACTACAATAATATAATCTTTTTGTACATGCACAAGTTGCAAATTGTTTGTAGTAAGCAAATAAAATGAATTGACAACATACTTATTATTTCTGAGGTAGCCTCTAGTAATAAAACCAGGAATAATGGTAGAATTGAGTACTTGTTTGACTTATTTACAATATATTTACTGAATTTGCAAAGGGTCAAATTGAGTTTTAAACCATTAATATTCGAAACGCTAAGTGATAATAAAGAATCTAGTGGATCCAGTAAAGCTTTCCAGACTGAGCTCGTCAATGATCTCACATCCCTAGTTCTCTTTCCATTCTTTACAGTTCTCTAAGCCATGCCCTACCACTGGGGAAACCTTTTACCTGTTTACAAAGGTTGATAGGCATCAATAACAACTACTTTGTGTGCTTTTGGGGCACATCTTATTTTGCCACAAGAATGGTAAATGTATAGTTTTGCATGCCTTACAAAGGAAGTCACTATTGCTAAAACCGGATTTGAAACTTGAATATTCTGTTGATGCCGATCTGCTGCCTCCGCCGGGTCTTCAGAGACCTGAAGGAAACATTGGGACAGTGACTTATAGTCAGCTGCCTTGCCTGATTTTTACCACCTCTTTCAGATCCTAACAGAAACAAATAGGGCATTGGGTAGCGCATTTGAGATACCAACCACCGTTTCCCATTTAATGAAATGAGAGGTCAATGCCGTCTCCTCAGCCTGCTTCCCCGCGCTCTGCATGCTCTGCCGAATCTTCAAATGGATACCCACCCGCAGGCCCTCATCACCAGCTGTCTGGACTATGGCAATGCACTCTGTGCAGGCAGCACCAGCAAACTCATGAGAAGACTCCAGACAATCCAGAGTGCAGCACCAGACTGATTCTCTACCTGCCCAAAATGATTCACATCTCCCTGCACCTGAGAGACCTCCAGTGGCTCCCCATCCAGAAGAGATGCTAATTCAAGATCCTGACCAACACCTACAAAGCTCTACAAGACCAAGGACCGGCATATGTGAACCACCACCTGAACTTCCCCCATTCACCCAGAATCCTCAGCTCTGCTCACCTTGCCCAGACCGTGCATCTGCCACACCAGAAGACGATAATTATCCTACCTCAGCTTTTCCCTCCTCCTTCAAATATCTACCTCTTTGGCAGACTTAAGATCTGGCTCTTCGACAGAGACCCACAGTCCAGCACCTGGATACCCTCACTGGTGATAAGCCAAGCTATATAAATACTGTGGGGCAGATTTACAAGCCCCATGCACCGCCGGTGTATCACGTTGCATGACACACCGGTGGCGCAGCCTGCTAAGGGATATTTACAAGCACAGGTAAAGTCACCCTGCGTGACTTAACCTGTGCTTGTAAATATCGCCCCTGTTCACGCAACACTTTGCGTGTTAGGTGTGGGACATGGGTGTTGCTGGGGGTGTTCCCACGCAACACCAATGTCCACTGATGCATTTCCAGATTTACGAGAAATCTTAAACCTGGAAATGCATCAGTTTGCTGCGTCACCATAGGGATGGCGTAGCCAAGCGAAACGAGAAGAAATGTTTTCATTTCTCCTCGTTTTTTTCTTCTTTAAATGCGTGCTGCATTCTGCAGCACGCATTGAAAGAGGAACATGCCCACAGTGATTGCTTTTGTGCAGGAAGGGGCCCCTTCCTTCACAAAAGCAATCTCCCCATGGCGCAGGCATCCTTGCACCATGGTGCAAGGGGGCCTGCGCCGGCGCATGGCAGTTGTTTCTGCGCCAGCGCAGGGGAGAGCACAGGAATGCGACATATCATTGTAGATATGTCACATTCCTGTGCTCTGAAAGTGCCGCAGTGTGGCGCAGCCGTAGGGCTTGCGGTGCCGCGCTGCCGTACTTTCTTGTAGATCTGCCCTACATGATTTGATTTAATCAGTGGGTTTGTGCAAACCCACGGCTGGCGAGACATTGTAGTCCACACTAGCAGCAGATCTCAATAAGAATCTGTCAGCAAGCGATCTGCTTTCCATTCCTGCGTTAACATGGGGAGTGCGACTTCCAGTGGCAAGGCAAATGGAATGTTAGGAAGGCGGTGAAGGAGAGAGGCAATTTGCCAAGCATTGTTTTATTTTAAAAATATTGGAAAGGGCTGGGAGAGGAAATTACTGATAATGGTGGGTGAAACTGGCAGGTTACAATGTATTCGTTTTTAATCAAATATTGGGGTGGGAAAGTGTGGATGTTATCAATGGTTGTATTCGAGGGTTGGTGAAGCCTGCTGTTTCTTGTGTATTTGGGGGGGTGCAGGGTGCAGTCAAGGACATTCATCCCTGTAAAAGGCACACGTATCAAGCGTTAGAGCAATACTTTCAAGGCCAAGTTTCCACATCACTGCAAGGACAATAGGTGCGCAGAAAAGCTAAGGATACCTCTCTTTGTCTTCTTTCCAATAATAGTGACATTACTGTCTGAATCACAAAAGCCAATCGGCATCCTGGAAAGTTATGATGATGCTCACGTTTGATTCGACTGGACCTTGGCTCCTAGAACTAGCGCCTGGATATACGCATGTGCATTTTAACCATTGCGCGCTGTCTTGTGAAATCTCTGGCATATTTTACTGTGAGCAGAACACTAACGAGATATCCAAAGATCAGCCCGTTTTAGAATCGGAATCGCTCAGCAAAGATGTCAGTGTTGGAGTCACTGACGGGGTCATGAAGCACTATGACCTCGACACATCACCCCTCTGCAGGGCTTTAAGTGGAATGAAAAAACTGGGGGGTCTCTCAAGAGGGCGTGGCCAATGTAAATGATGGCGTGGCTTAAAAACACTTAAGCTAAAAATTTGTGCCTAGCATAGTGTGCCGCCCAACTGGTATTTTGATGTTTCTGTCATTGCATCCAGATATATGATACAACAAGTAACATCATACCTACAACAAGTCAGAACTACTGGCTTTGTCAATGGTTGTTAGTTGCATAAGATAAATGAGCAGCAACTATGACTTGTATTCTTATTGAAAAAGCTTCCACTTACAGCCCTGGTAACACCACGACAATGTTGCTGCTCCTGAGTTTCAAAAAGGGAAGGGAAATCCAGAGAGAAAATGACTCTCTTTAAAGGATATAGCAATAAGCTACAGAAAGGTGACGAGTCAACCTTTTTCGAAGGTTCTTCCACTCCGCGGCAACCAGTGTCACTGCGTTTTCGCTACCTTCTGAACCGTTTAAACCAGAAATAATTTTTTAAATTAAAATCTCCCGATTATACGGCTGATCATGAATTATGTGGCAAATGCGTCTAATATACAACTATACAAAAATTCTGCGGACGCATAATTCCAGTGGCTCTGATTATAGAGTGTCCTGTGTATAGTAGTGTCCTGGCTCTGGATTGCCAGTAGAACTGTCACTGCTAGAGTAATTAAACCGAGAATATCACCCTTAAGAGATTGCTTTTGAAGACTGGAAGGAAAGCCACCAGCCTAAGGAACAGTTTGCTGAAATAACAAAAGGCCAATTTTAGGACAAATAACGAAACCATTCATGTTTTTGTAAAAACAGTTTCAATCGGGTCGGGGACAATCGATATTTGCCCGGCGGTATTGCCTCTGTGACCCTCTAGTTATTTAAATAAATGAAGAGGCAGGCGCTGGAGACTGGAAAGCAGGAAACAAGGTTTTTTATTCTCTCCGGAGGAGAACACAACGAAACGGACAGAAGGTATCGTTCTGAGGTGCTCTAACTGTATTTCTGAGGCCTGGCCTCTTATATCCACATTTATGACTTTATTGCAGATTACACATACATGTTTAAAGCTTTGATGTGCGGAAAAGACATTCTCGGAACTCCCCTTTGGGCCCGTTCCCACACACATTTACAGTTAAAGTCCCCACCCTAGTCACAACAGGTGATGAGCATCGCGCAGCTGGATAATCCGCCGATTCACGGAATGTGGGGAGTCTGATCGGATCTCATGGGGTGGGGGGGGCTTTGATCAACCCGGGGATTCTTTGATGGGGGAAGCTTTCTATTGTACGGGGAGGGGCAATGATGGTATCGGCAGAGCTGGGTGTCGGCTTGGGAACGGGGAGGACAAAGCGGGCACACGGGGGAAAAGGGGGTTTGCATCTAAGGGCCGGAGATCATGAAAGGAAGGCGGGGAGGTGTCGCGCTGGGAACAGGATGAGGGCCGGGGGCAGAGCAGCGCCGAAGAGGGGTTTATGACTCAAGGCAGGTGCAAGCAGGGGGTGGTCAGCGTGCAGGCGTAGTGAAGGCAAAGGGCTATGTCAGGGGCCAGCGGCATGCAAAAGGGTTTGTTCTGATCGGGACATCTTAAAATGGCGGGCGCGTACGACAAAGTGTGGCATCAGGGGAAGAGGCAAGATGGCGCAGATAATGTTCACCAAAACGCACTAATTTTCCACAGTTCTCCCTTTAACATATTCAAGACATCTTGCTGGTTCATTTTCTACTCGGGTCTATTGTGGTGGGCATGAGAAAGAAGACCGGTAGGAACCCTAGAAAAAGAGTTGTAAACAATACATTTTGAGGTTTCTAGTTTTTAGGAGGTGCACCTATTTGATAAACTTTGATAAATTTGTTCAGCAGGAAAGTCATAGGAATGAAATACAAAAAACGGCGAGCAGCAAGTACATATCATAACGTGAACTGGCAGGTTAATACATATTTCAGATTCGGTTTGGAGCAGGATCAATACAATGGCGGCTGGGAGAGAAATGAGGCAAAAAACGGTGATTGAGGATGTCAAATGTTCGAAGTTTTACGAGTTCTCATTGTTCTTTGTGGTCTTTCGTTGGCGCTGTTGAGCACCGGCGGTGGAGCTACAAGTCCAGCTCTGTTCTAAGTTCTGCGTTGCAGGGCACGACCCCTTTTCCTCGCGTTTCTGGTCGGAAAGGTCCTTTTCGCCCTGTGTCCTTTGAGGTGATTGTCAGAAAGTTCCGATGGGAGAAGAGCGTTCAAAACAGTCCATAGGGTAGGTCAGAGGAAAAAAGGGGGATGGAGCAAGGCCAAATTAGGAACAAACCAGGGGAACGAGAGACTTCAAATAGGCGGGCGTGTGACGGAATTCAGAGAGCGGGGACTTGTCGACAGGCACTGGACGTCGAGCAGGGGCATCAGGTCGACCCTTTCTTTTCATGCCGTCGAAAACAGTGCCTCGTCCTGCAGCTCTTTTCAGTCGTGGTCTCGCCTTGGCTAATGTTGCAGGTGTCCCTTAGTCTGCAGTCAGGCCTCGTGCTCCCACATCCGGTCCTTCTCTCCTCCAACGGCAGTACCCTTAAACAAGTTTGAAAAGACAGTTTTTTAGAAAAATTTGCGGATGAAGATAATCAAAAAAGTCTATTTCTCTCCCAGCTCCAGGCAAAGAATGAAAATGTCCGTTATTTTTAACGTTCACAACTGGCATATGAATGACCGGTGGCGGACCTGCTGGATTTACTATGACTTTCCTTCATAATCATTTATTACAGGCATGACAGTTCATCTGATGGTAACCCACCTTCGGGAGACAAATCTGGCAAAGGTATGCCGTTCTCTAGAGTTTCATATTTACAAAAGGGTACAGTGAGTCGTCAACATGGTACTACACAGGTATTTTGCTGAGAGACGAACATGGCTAAACATTTCCTTTCTATCGGTGCATCCTGTTTTTCAACTACTGCGGGGTTCATTTTGACGATTTCTTTACCTTGGTCTAGTCTGTTAACCTTGTAAAACATCATTCTGGGTCCTACGTAACCTTTTACAGCCCGGTTACTTAACTAGGAAGGACAGGGGTTTTATGGGAAACAACCAGGGACATAGACAGGGGAGGTAACGGGGGTGATCGTTTTTCTGGTTTGGGTATTGCGGCGTTTCGGGGAGGGGAGGGTCGCGTATTCTGAGGTCCTTGCTTTATACTATAGGAGCCGTTGACATGTAGTTCCCTCATTTCGGGCCAGATTAGGGAACCTCTGTCGTCTTACCTGTCCTTTCCCTTACGGCCCAACCTGGGTTCATTGACTTCTATCGGAAAAGGAGAGGTAATGACGCGGCCTCAGGGTGATTGTATTAAAGACAAGCGTTTGTGCAAATACTGACGGTATTTGAAGCCAATTAGGTGGTGTGCTAGGGGTGGCAATCTGCCAATTTCGGGGCTAACCACTCGGAAGAGTGGTAGTGCAAAAATAGAGAGAGAGAGAGAGAGAGAGAGAGAGAGAGAGAGAGAGAGAGAGAGAGAGAGAGAGAGAGAGGAGAGAGAGAGAGAGAGAGAGAGAGAGAGAGAGAGAGAGAGTGCAACGGCAGGCTAAATAGTACACGTGCAACGGAGAGGGCGGCAGTGCATTCAAGAAAGGCTATTTAGTGCATTACACAGTAAAGGGTATTCACGAGTCCACGGTAGAATCTTGTAATCATGCAGTTTGAGCATTAGGCAGGGTAGAGGGGACGTGCTTTGAGAAAAGGAAAGAAGAAAAAGGAGGTACCATTTTGTCGCACTTTCTCGCATTCTCGGTCCTTTGACCAGTTGGGTCAACGCCTCAGTCACACACACACACATTCCCTCACAGTTTCGCATCATACATAACGTGGGTTCATTCGTCCGGTCTGGTTTAAGGGTGATCACTTTTTATCAGGTTGTGCTAATTTTTCGGGTTTGTTCGATACGTGAGTAGTTTGCAGGCGTGCTTAGACACCACCCTGCGGCGCTAGTCCGTTTCGGGTATTTAGACATGGCTAGGTCTCAGATCTTCGCCACACCTTGGCCGTAATCTCTGATGTAACCTGCAGAGGGAGGAAAAAAGGGGGGGGTGGGGGAGACAGCATTCGCGCGCATTCAAATACATGGATTCATAAGTCTTTTACTTACCTCTTACTCGTCTTTCCTCCTTGGGGCAGGGTCCCCGGGGATATAGTTTTCGGAGTCGGGGGGCGGTAGTGTGTTCATGTAGGGCGTGTGCGGGGAAACATAAGAAGGAAACCAGAGGTGCCTAGTGCAAGGTATCTAGTCAAAGGATATATCTCACTATCGGGATCCTTAAACCTCTTTCAACGCCGTGGCGTTCTAAAGTTCTTCGGTTCTTGGGTCCCTGCTACTTCGGAACGTTGTACTTTACAATATTTACATTATTTCATTTCACCCTCCTTTTACATTCCCTCATTTACACCATTCGTTTTACCCATCCTTGGAAGTCACGGTCTTCCTCTACGCGAGAGTTCATGAGTCAGTCGCGTACTTTTAAGACGGAGTGTCGTGTTGTCGATCCGATCCGTCCTCCAGGGCTGGGCAACCATCTTCCTTTAACCTTAAAGAGAGAGCAGAGTAGGGTGCACAGAAAAAGAACTTTCCTACCCATCCCATATTGTTTTAAAATAAAGCATGCAATACCCGTTCATAGTTTCAAAGACTTTATTTTGCAAATTCATTTCAGCATATGGATTAGGAGGGTGTGGCCGTATTTGGTCGGTCGTGGCAATGGCTAAAGTGCGTACAGTGGGGGGGTGTCGTTTGCAACAGTAAAAACATCGGAAAGTTTTACTCATTCATTTGTAAGAGACTAAAACGTCTATTAATTGGCTGGGGGTTTGGGGGCATATATTTTCATAATTTAGAAACATAATCATAACAGTTGTAATCAGATTTCCTATATGCATACCGTACGTATGCATCGTAAATGAGGTTTACATTAGTTATAAAAATATAATACATTGTATATTCGTAATCAACATTTGTAACGGGGATCTTTTCATACTGTTCGTCGAGTGAGCTCTCCTTGTCTTTTCTAGCCAAGTGTACAAAGGATCACAAAAATCTCAGAACATCAAGTTTATATTAGTGCGAAGGAACACCACGAGGTGTTCGTAAGTTCCGATTGATACCAGCGCCATTTTGGGCGGGGCCGGCACAGTCCGGAAGCAGCATCAGGGGGAAATGTTTCCATCACTGGCAGTTTGGACCAGAGTCCTTTTCGGCAGTTCTAGAATTCATGCTAACAGAAGGTGTGGCAATGTCATGTTTGTTTCGTTGGCGATCGAAGCAGCCGTCCCTTACCGGAAACCTGTAGAGGCCGAAGGCTCCGCCGGGGACCTTTGTATGATCTTCAAGGCTGCGGAGATGCTGTCGGAGATGGGGGCTCGTGCTCCATGGGACAAATGTTCGAGTTGTATGGCTGGCCAAAGTTACTCTAGTGGCCGGGGCCCGCCTTCCAGCGGATCCAGACGCCATTTTGAGGCCCTACAGGGGCCACTCTCGTCGAGTTTGCAAGAATGAAAGAGACCCTTCGGAGTGAAAGGGAGAGGTCCCTGTTTTGTGAGAGCGGGACGTTCAGCTGGGGTGCAGCTGTGATGCCCCCACCTGGGGGGCGAGGGAGACTCGTTCACATCGTCTCCTTTTCCCAGTGCACTCCATGCCGCTCCTTTTCATCGCCCCGCATGAAGGCCTCTCCACATCCGGTGTTCCCCAAGTGCCACCATTGTATGTTCGGTGCTGCGCAAATACTGGGGTGCCACCATGGTGTGTCCGGTGCTGTGGAAGTATGGGCACCATCACCTGACTGGGGGTGTTCGGCGCCGGGCTGGGGGCTGGGAAACCTCCTACCGGTGGAGGTGGGGGAGGCTCGTCCGCGTCGCCTCTCCCTCCCAGCCCAACTTGGACAAATTGTTGTGGAGGTACGTGCAGGACATCCCGCCGTCCAGGACTGCTGCGGCTGTGACGGAAGAGAAAAGGAAGAGGCGCCTCGCTCTCCTCTTGACATGTGGCGGGACTACCTTAGTCTTTCCAGGCCCGTTGCGGCCGGCCAAGGAGACATGTGGCGGGACTACCTGCAAATGCCCAGGCTGCGGGCTCCTGCCTCTCCTCCGGCTCCCCCATACGTTAAGATTTCCTGACCAAGAGTTGGCGGCGGGGCTCGCCTTATATGGGTTGCCGTTGGTTGGGCGTAGCCGTAACCCTGCCCTACTTTGGAAGGTTCCAGAATGGGGGGGGGGCGAATGTTCTGTTTGACTTCCATTTTCTACAGTTTATCGTTATTATTCCTTGTTTGTTGTGTTAAATTAAAAGTTCAAGTTTATTAATGTTCTACGGATTTTGTTTTATCGTTTCTTTCTTTCCAGGTTGCTTTTATGCTAAGTTTCTGCTAACAGGGGTCGAGTAACACGGAAACACGTGTAGAGGGGTGACGCAGATTTGTACATTACATATACACGAACTCAGACGGGGGACAGTACAAGTACGACATACAAAGACCCAAGACAAATATAAAAACAGTTATTGGTCATAATTATCTCTTTCTGTCTGTGAATTTTAAACGAGGCTGGGTTCCCGTCTTGACATTGGCCGACCTAGGAGAACTTGATCATGCCGCTGAGATTTTCCTGGCGAAATCTGTGCCATCGGGCATAATCAAACGTGGTAGTTCTGTCTGGTCTGTCTATGTAAGTCGGGTTCTTCTCTGTCTCGCGCCTTTTCTCGTACTGTCGGTCTGTCGTTCTTGTCGGCCCTTTGCCTTTACTCACGCTCAGTAGAGTCGGGCATTGGGCTTTCCAGTGTCCGACATACCTACAAAAAGCGCATTGGTCTGACCCTAAGTCTGGTCGTCCTTTGTATAGTGTCGGGGGATAAGTTGTGGGTAGCGGTGTCCTGGGGTTGTCCTGTCGGTATATTTCCCTACTTGGTTTATCCTCGTCTTTTCTATGTCGTCTCGTAGCCTCTCTGCGCCACATACCGAGACTGTCGAGCATAATTGGCGTCGTCTTATTATTTCGAAGAGCTATTTCTAACGTTTCTATTTTATCAAGGTCAAAGGATCCTGCCAGTGGCCACTGTTTGTCTTGGCTATCTTCGGTATACCTGTGCCATAATTTATTATAAGCTATGGTGACTAACCCATAGTTTATGAACATGTCCTTATTAGGGGTGCCTTCTAGTGGAGCCATATGGTCCATCTCTAACACCCGGTCCGGGCTAAACAGGCTATTTATCAATGGGGAGAAGACAGACATGACGGCTCGTAACGAGGGACTAAAAAGTCAGCACTGCCTATCTTATCACTAGGTGCAAAGACTAGACAGAATATTTCTATTCTACGTTGTTTGCAGGCAGTGAATACCTCATGGAACCAAAAAAACCAAAAGACCAACAAAATAACAATGGGGAGAATGAGTAGGACCGCAAAGATCTGCGTTACCTACCCTTTTCACTATCTGCAAAAAGGATGGTCTCTTCCCTGCTTGCAGACAGAGAATCTCCAGGAAACAATAGTTTGTGAACAACAGTTCAGTTTCAAGCAATTATTGAGTGGGGGAGAAAAAGAACAAGCACGGCTGCTACCCTACTTATCCTCCACTGCTTGCAAAGGGAGAGAGAGCCTGTTGCTTCTCCGTTTGCAGACAGTGAATCTCTAAATAAAAATAAACAAGGCAATACTAGTATTTTGAACAATCAAGCAATCAAAACAAATTCTTTCGCACTTTGTCGTGGCAACACGACCTTACCCGGACCATGTGGACAGTTTCCTGTCTTCCGAATCCAGCGCCCGATCGTCCTCTTTTTTTTTTCTCGTCTTTCTCACGGCACTCCTGATGGTTCCCAGTCAGGACCGTAGATCACTCGAGAGAGGTCTGTTCGGAACTAGTGAAGTTCGGATGATCGGCTGCCAGACGAGGGTCTATTGGGCAAGAGCTCTCCCGATCGTTGCAGTCGTTCACTCTGTCGTCGGGACCTCTCCCACTGGATCCACGAGTCGCTGATGGGCCCCACGCTTGGGACGCCAATTGTAAAAACAGTTTCAATCGGGTCGGGGACAATCGATATTTGCCCGGCGGTATTGCCTCTGTGACCCTCTAGTTATTTAAATAAATGAAGAGGCAGGCGCTGGAGACTGGAAAGCAGGAAACAAGGTTTTTTATTCTCTCCGGAGGAGAACACAACGAAACGGACAGAAGGTATCGTTCTGAGGTGCTCTAACTGTATTTCTGAGGCCTGGCCTCTTATATCCACATTTATGACTTTATTGCAGATTACACATACATGTTTAAAGCTTTGATGTGCGGAAAAGACATTCTCGGAACTCCCCTTTGGGCCCGTTCCCACACACATTTACAGTTAAAGTCCCCACCCTAGTCACAACAGGTGATGAGCATCGCGCAGCTGGATAATCCGCCGATTCACGGAATGTGGGGAGTCTGATCGGATCTCATGGGGTGGGGGGGGCTTTGATCAACCCGGGGATTCTTTGATGGGGGAAGCTTTCTATTGTACGGGGAGGGGCAATGATGGTATCGGCAGAGCTGGGTGTCGGCTTGGGAACGGGGAGGACAAAGCGGGCACACGGGGGAAAAGGGGGTTTGCATCTAAGGGCCGGAGATCATGAAAGGAAGGCGGGGAGGTGTCGCGCTGGGAACAGGATGAGGGCCGGGGGCAGAGCAGCGCCGAAGAGGGGTTTATGACTCAAGGCAGGTGCAAGCAGGGGGTGGTCAGCGTGCAGGCGTAGTGAAGGCAAAGGGCTATGTCAGGGGCCAGCGGCATGCAAAAGGGTTTGTTCTGATCGGGACATCTTAAAATGGCGGGCGCGTACGACAAAGTGTGGCATCAGGGGAAGAGGCAAGATGGCGCAGATAATGTTCACCAAAACGCACTAATTTTCCACATTTTTTCTTTCTCTGTTCAAACCTTCCAACAAAACCATGCAATGCAGATATGCGTGTGTAAGCGCATGACATCAGTATAGCAAATCAGGAATGGGATAATGCAGGTATGACATAGGGTTTTTGAAAGATGTTTTGGAGGTAGTACAATACCCTCACACATCCATGCAACCATTTGTTGGCCTTAAAGTTTAGTAGCAATTATGTAGGCTGAAAGTAATTTAATGCACTTTCCGTTCTGAATTTTTAGAAACAGACCATAGCAAAAAAAAGTAAAACTACAAATCCCAGAATGCACTACGGGTTGGCTACAAAAGTTACAGCTGACTAAAGTTCTATCATGATGATGACACATAGGTTACCACAAACAGCAGATCGTCAAGTTCTGGCTTGAAATGACATGATGTTGAAGCAAAGGCACCAAGTCAAAAGTTTCAATTCCTAACAGTGGCAGAAGTAGGGCATGATTGGTGAAACCATACAAAAGTAAAAACAAACTTCACAGAAGCAGGACAATGCATTTGATGTTTGGAGATCCAAATACTTTTCTTTCCACAAGTTATTTTAAGTAAATTAAGAATTTGCATATTGCAAACTCCTTTGAAGTTGGGTAAAGTCCTTTAATCAGAATTCTTATTTTTGTTATTCAAATCTTTTTTATTTAATAATGCAAAGAATACAAAGAATACAAAAAGTAACAAACAGAAAAAAAGGAGACAGAGAATAATGCATGGGTGAATACATAAGGTACTAACATAAAAGTAATATAGCTAAGATACATATCACGGGAGAAATAAACGTAGCAAATCATTAACAAATATTTCACAGTTGATAAGCATTGAGCATAATATCCATGCATAAGATATTGGTCCTGGAGAACAAATGTAATGGATGATAGGGGGAGAAAGAAGAGAAAGGAAAAGAAGCGGGGGGATAAGACAAAGATAAGGGGGGTGCTGAAGGAAGGGAGCAGAAGGGAAAGAGAACTAGTCAGCAGCAGCGTAACATGAACCAGTAAGCTTAGGTCAAGACAGCGGGCTCACATCTCCGAAATAAATGCCCATTTAGGTGTCGTAGACGGGGTATAAGTCAAGATGTATATCAGCCAAACCAGCCTAGGGCGGGTCGTAGCAAAGCTCCAGTGAGTCAAGTAAGCTCCAGAGTTTGGTATGAGGTTTTTGCCAGGGTGATGAGTGGAGGACGTCACTATCTGCACCCCTCAGGGAAGCCAGCAATCCCTGCCAAATTTTGAAAGAAACATCAGAAGCACTCTTCCATTTACTCAGGACGACCTTACATGCAAGTGTGAGCATGAGGTCCAGTAGATGTCTGTCGTGATCACTTGCTATTCTCGGGTCAGTTGCCCCCAGTAAGACATATGCGAAGTCTCTGGGCGGCCGATAGTGGAAGATTCGTTGAATATAGTTATAAATCTTATCCCAGAATGTTTGGGTAACGGAAAGAGCATGTGGGCCAGGTCACCAACGTGGGATTTGCAGCTCCAGCCAAGGAGTTTGAGTTTAAAAAGTTTTTCTGGTGTCCAGTACGATCTGTTTATCAACATAAATTTGGTCTGAGATAGTATCGGAGATATTTTATTGGAAAAAGGAGTGAGGTGAATCTTGTCCCAATCGAATACCATATTAGCGGAGTTAGGATCATTTTCCCAGTCTTGCTCGCACTTCCTGTGCGCTTTCTGAGGTATAGGAGAGAGAATTTTGTAAACTTTTGACACCATGTGGCCTAGTGACATGAGCTGATGTAATTTATTGCAAAGTGTAGGTTCGTATGGTGGGATGGCTCTGGCAGAGACAAGGGCTTTGAGGCGTAGGAACCTATACAAATAAAGTGGCTGGAGATTAAACCGTGTCTGCAAGGTGGCAAAAGCTAGGGGTGTTGACCCTTCATAGATATCTTTCAGGGAGTTCAGCCCCTTCTTAGACCAGTTTTCCCTAAAGAGGTATTTGCCTTCATCTTTTAGGGCCGGATTAAACCAAAATGAGGTTACGTTGGATTTGGAGAGTTTGATTGTAACTTTACAGTGTCTCTCCAGGGTAAGAAGAGCCCTTTTAGTGTTAAGAAATATATACTTAGAGTGAAGATAGACTGTGACATCCATCGACATTATGGCGGAAAGCGGTAAGTTGTTGATGATAGACTTTTCGAGTTGGACCCATACAGGAGTGTAGTCCTGATGAGCTTGGAACGAATTCGCTCCTTGCTTGCATAGATAGGCCGTCTGGCAACATCTAAAGTTTGGTAAACCTATTCCCCCTTTGTCTTTTGGGAGTTGGAGTTTTCGCAAGGAGATTCTTGGTTTCTTCCCCTGCCACAAGAAAGCATTGAAAAGCTTATATATCTTGGTGAGGAAATCATCAGAGAGTAACATAGGCAACATGCTTATTAAATAATTGACAAGGGGCGTGATCATCATTTTCAGAGTTTCCATTCTGCCCCACCAGGACAAAAGTTTCAGGGACCAGCCATCCAACACTGAGGATATATTTTTATTGAGGTAAAGCTCATTAATTTTGAGGGTACTGATTAAGTCTTTCTCAAACTCTAAACCTAGGTATTTACAGCTCTTCGGTTGCCAGCATAAGCCCGAACCACCCAAAATGCTCTTGTCACCTATATTATTAAGCAGCTTTACCTCTGTCTTATCCTTATTGAGTTTATATCCTGACACTTCTGCAAAGTCTGCAATAGAGGACATCAGAGCCGGAATTGCCAATTCTGCATTCTCGGAAACCACCAAAACGTCATCAGCGTAAGCCGAAATTATTACTGTGAAACCTTCAAAACCGATTCCTTTAATTAGGTTGTTATTCCGGAGAGAATAGAGAAAGGGCTCGATTGCTAGAAGAAAAAGTGAAGGAGAAAGGGGACAGCCTTATCTTGTGCCTTGTTTCAGATCGAATGAATTCGACAGGCATCCAGCCGCTCTTACTCTCGCTGAAGGGTTAGAGTATAAGGCCATCACCATACGAATGAAATCGGATTCCAGATTAATGTAGAGTGGCTTCCAAGTAAGACCAGTCGACCTTGTCAAAGGCCTTCTCGGCATCTAAGGTCACGGCCACCGTGAGGGAGGTAGTCAACTTCGCTCTTTCTAAAATGTGTGCAAGGGTTCGTGTGTTATCGCTGGATAGTCTGTTTTTGTGAAACCCTACCTGTGACGAATGGACAAGGTGGGGCAAAACCTTTTAAATCCGTTTGGCCAGAATCATAGCGTAGATTTTACAGTCGAGATTGATCAATGATATCGGCCTGAAATTCTTCGGGGATGTCGGGTCTTTCCCTTCTTTTGGGAGAACCGCAATAATGGCCTCTGCAGGGGTACCATGGACTTGACCACTTATGGCAAAGTGTTCGTATAAGTCCTTGAGTGGCTCCGTCAGAGCAGATGAGAAGCTCTTATAGAATGTAGCGCTGAACCCATCAGGGCCAGGAGCTTTCCCAGTTTTGAGGGATTTAATGGCCTGGTCCATGTCTTCCAAGGATATGGGACGATTGAGTTCGGTCTGGTCGTGCATCGAGAGCGAAGGGAGCTTACAGTTGTCTAGATACTTCCCTAATTTAGAGTCATCGATCTCTAGGTTTTTACTGTATAGGTCGTTGTAGAAATCTTTAAAGATGTCAGCAATTTTGTTGGGGTCCGAGTGTGGCGTCCCTAGTTTCTCAACAATGCTCTTGATAGCTGTTTGTTGTAACTTGAATTTCAGATAAGAAGCAAGGCTCTTAACCGCCTTATTGGTATGACAAAGCCTGAAGTTTTTGTGGTGTTGAAGCCAAATTCCTGCTCTTTCGCTGATTATTTTGTTATATTCGTATTTTTTGTTCATCACATCATTTAGACCCAAGGGATCTTTAAAACCTATGTGTCGTTTTTCTAGCGCTGAAATCTCCTCTTCTAACCGTGTTAGAGTGGAGTTGGCGTCCTTATTCATGGCTGCACGTATTTTAATGAACACCCCTCTGACTGTCGTTTTAAGGGCCTCCCATCTTATAAGATCCGTAGTATCCCCCTTTTTGTTATGAGTACGATAATCAGTTATGGCTGTTTCTATAGCCGCCCTGTTTGCTTCTTTTTTTAGGACCGCATTATTGAATCTCCATAAAGTCGACTTTTTAACCACATTGTGTACTGCCAGAGTCATCGTGATGCATGAGTGATCAGAAATTACACGCGGTTCAATGGAGGTGGCCTCAATGTCGGCAGTGGAGTGACCAGATGTGAGTAGGTAATCTATGCGTGAGTATGAGCCGTGGGGTGAAGAATAAAAGGTATAGTCTCTACCTGTTGGATTCATCAGTCTCCATGAGTCGACTTGATTAAAGCGGGAGCAGAGATTGAGGAGTGCTTTGTGTGAGTTGTTCGGTCGAAAGGGACAGCGGGAATCCCTGTCTAAGGTAGGATCCATAGGGAGAATTAGGTCACCACCAAAGACATGCGTTACGGTGTCTGGTATCGTATCGATGTGGGCACAGAGTTCCTTCCAAAAACCTGGGTCATCCTTATTGGGTGCATAGACGTTGGTTACATAACATTCTCTATTGTCCTTTGACAGTTTAGTAGAGACCCATCTACCTTTAGTGTCAGCAATGCTGTGTAGAACATTAATATTGACTCTTTTCGCAATTAGTGTGAGGACCCCGTTCTTTTTCCCAAGGCATCAGATCCAATAGCCTCACTGTACCATTTATTTTTCATAGAGTTAAATTGTGGCGAGTCAATTTTATTTTCCTGCAATAATATAATGTCACCCTTCTGTTTGTGTAGATAGTCTAGAATTTTCCTCTTTTTGTTTCGGTGATTGATACCCTTGACGTTGAGTGACACTATTTTGATAGCCTGTCTATTTAAGGCCATGAGGAGGGAGGAGGTATGGTATGTGATACTCCACGCTATTCATAACGCAAGATGTGCGTAGCATTATACACCTATCAGAGGTGAGACTAAGGGACCACAAAATGTATAAACAGATGAAAGTGGCAGAAGGAGAAGCAAAAACAAGAACAAAGAAAAAATAATAAATAGCAATATAACCAAGAACCCCCCTCAACCCACCCACAACCCAGGCCCACCCTCTCCACCCGAAAAGTACACTAAGGACATGGCGACCAGGGCAAAGCAACCACACCGGTTTCCCTCCCCCATGGTGATTACAGGATAACCTGCTTACATTTGCAGAAATTACAACGTGAACGTAAACAGACAATAGGAACATCAGGAACATCAGGAACATGTCTTAGGTAGATTGCTTCAAATTGGCGAGCGTAACTAGCAAATCAATCATTTCTGCATCAGAACACACAAAAAGGCATTTAATTCAACAACTCCAGACCGCTGTCATCCCAGACATAGTATGAGATAATGTATGGTGACTGTCTAAACTAAACGTAAGGTCACGGGTGAAACATTGAGTTTGACTTATGTGATAAATGGGCAGTGCTGAAACTAGACTTGCAACATATCAACAGGAAAGCAAACTACACCCAGAGCAATCGGGAGATGTTAAACGCATGCCATCCGGCATTGCGGGTTAAAATGACGAATAATGCACAGCTACGTTACAAACCCCCTATACTTTAAGCACCACCTTGTCGGATAAACACACGAAATTCAAATAGCATGTCTGGCATCATAGATTTGTGCTAGCATACAGTGTAGAATAGCTTCACAGATACGTAGGCACATAATAAAGAAAAGAAGAGTGCGTCCTACCACACCGCCAGCCATGACCTGTAACATAAGACAATGAAGACAGTGAAGATGATCATACGCCTTGAGTCATGTGCAAGACAGCAATCACCAAATCCGTCGTGGGGCCAGACATAGGAGCAAACTATCATCGTGTGATGATCAACAGACAAGGAGGAATGTCAGAATGATTGAGTGGGATCAGTATAGGCACAACTTGATCTACATGGGCTAGGTGCCATCACCAGGAACAGTCGACGCAGCAGTGTCCATTGTTGAGTCCTCTGGACCGTCAAGAAATTTCTTCAGGTGTGATGGGTCCGTGAATATTTGCGGCACCCCTTGAATCAGAACTCGAAAACGTGCAGGGCCTACAAAGCCATATTGGTAGTCGAGCGTACGAAGCCGTGGGCGGAGGGCTAGGAAGTTTTTCCTCAAGTTGACAGTCTCTTTGCAATAATCCTGGGAAATGTATACTTTGTTGGTCTTCCATAAGATGTGATTATGCTTGCGCATAAACGCTAAAATTTGCTCCACGTGCTGGTACCTGAGAGGTTTACAGACAATCAGTCTAGGACCCCTTTGTTGAGGCATAATGCGGACAGGAACCCTGTGAGCTCGATCAAACTCCAGCGGAGTGCTGAAGGAGAGGTTGGTGGCCTGGGGAAACCAGGACTCCAGGAAAGGTATGCACGATCCATCTTTATCTTCTGCCCTCTCCAGGATACCAAAAATACGCAGGTTCCCCCTTCGGTTCCTGTCCTCCAATTCAGAGAGGCGCAGTGACATGGAGGATGTAGATAGTGAGAGTTCTCTAAGGGATTTGTTCACCTTCACCTCCGAATCTTCAAGTTGGCTGATCCTGCATTCAGTTTCTGAGAGGCTGACATTTGTGTCTTTAATATCTTGCCAAACCGCCGCGATCTCTTCTCTGGTGGACTTCGTGATCTCGTGAACTTCAGCCAGTTTGAGGAGTATCGTGTCCAGCGTCGCATTGATATCACGCGTGCCTTTGGTCGGTGAGACTGGGTTCGGCGGTTCAGCCTTCAGCCTTTTGAGGTTTTTGCTTCCTTTTCCCCCAAAGATAGTAGTTGAAATCTGCCCGAGCTATCTGTAGCCGATCGTGACGTGACGCAGTGGTGGCGCAATAGTAGGCCTCGGATCGACGGTTGGTTGGGTGGACTCCATCACCTAGAAGTCAGCATAAACTGTGAGGTGCCCTTAAATTGAAGTGATTGGGTGAGGGGTAGGAAAGCAAGGTCGACGTTGAGGTGCACAGTGGGGAGCTTGAGATTTGCCTTTCCGTACAGAAGCTCGATTAGGAACAACCTTGTATCCAGCATCAGTCAGTTTTCATTGAAAATGTCCCAGCCGTCGGCCATATTAGAGTCAGGCAAGGCCAAATGTGGAGTGGAACCTTCCTCTTATCTTTACATTAGCCAGGTAACAGACACATCATGGGCTCCCGTTTAGCTAAGGCAGCATTAGGTGTGGCACAAACCAAAGGCACATTTGATTACTTCAGGCGCGAGGAAGCCTGCAGAAACCCACTTAGCCCATGTCAGACACCCTTGAGGTATAATGGGGAAGATGCACCAATCCATAAGCAAGCAGGTGCCTGCAGATGTGGAAAGTCGGTGGTCTTATTGTAGCGCAAGCCTTTTAATCCGACCGGGGCAGCAGATATGATCCCCTCGCAGGGGACGACCTAATGAAGGGTCGGGCGGCCGCCATTTTGCGTGCTGCTGCGCGCGGTACCTTGGAGATGAGGTTGGTCAGGCCAGGATTGTGGCGCCCTATGGAACCGCTGTCGTCGGCATATCGAGGCGGGTCCGCTTGAGTGTGCCGGCGCGATGTGCATTGGGGGCTGCGTGATCCCTCAAGAGGTGGGTACAATTGTCCGGAGCATGAAAAAAACGGGCAGGGACCCGCGCAGGCTTACATGCGGCCGCAGCAGTTGGGCTCTTGATCGGCGGACAGACGCGTTCCCTAAAAGCCAAAGTGTCATCGTTAGACTCCTGATGAGTTCCGCTACTTCATCTCATCATCAGGGAGTGTCAGCAATAGCAGAGAAGTACTTAAAAAAGATCCCAGACTCAGCGCCACGGGAGGAGAAAAGGGCTCAGGCTGCCATCTTCTCCGGCGTCCAAACCACGCCAGAATTCTTATTTTTAATGCAGTGTGTGTGTATGGTCATGAGGTAGTTACCATGTGACAGTGAGGTGTGTGACTAATACTGTCCTCGCTTTGTACCCCACAGCACTTTACAATCTGGGTGCTATATTTGCACTTTTCCCACCGGCGGATTGGCTGTTAATTGGTCAGACCAGTGCAAGTTAGGACCGCTGTATTAAATGCCTCAAATCCAATCTCATAGTGATGTATTGCATCACCACGTTCATTTGATAATGTTCTTTATTATCGACGATGAAGGTAAATGTGTTTCTTAAGCACCCTGATGCAACTCCTAACTGCCAAGCAAACAAGTGCTAGCATTTTCACCCATCTCTACACAGATTATACTGGATATGTGTGCAGAATGCTACAAGGCATAACTGCTTTGTTCTATAGTGTCAAGGGGTTACACCGATGCCATTTTGAAACTCTCTTTTCTATATATTGCAGTAGAGTGCACTCAAGTCGGCTTCACTTTAAGGTGTAGCCAAATGCAGTAGAGGAGATTGTGCTGTCTCAGCAGTCGAGCTGTTTCCTTTGAGGCAACTCTCTTTCATCAGACAGCTGCACCTGGCATGATCCTTGTGGAACATCTCACCCCATCACTTTGCCTCTCACGCTATCACTCCATCTAAATTAAGTGCAGTAGATGAAAGGAAGTATAATTTGTTTGGAGAGTAATGTCCTAATTGGATAGATAAACAAGGGTCCTTTTAATACTCGTAAAGACTTTGACTACTGCGTGGAAAAACTGCTTTGATGATCCTTTCCAGATCGTTTTCCTTTCTGCAAAAAAGTGCATTACCCCAGTTTTATAACCTCATCAACTCATCACATACTCTTCGCCATTTGTGCTAGTTATGTGATACGGAATGGTTATGTAATATGGCAGAACGCGTGCCGCACTATTTGTCATTTTTATCTATCAATTAGAGAAAACATTGTTCGTTAATTTTTATGTATTTTCAGCCTGATTCATGAAAAACGGGATTTGCGAGTCTCAAATAGCGATAAAATGCGAACCGCTATTGAGAAATCGCAAATCAGAATTCATGAAGATTACCGGTAAAAAATAGCGATTCGCACGCGGGCGCAAATTCCGTTAGCGATTAACGATAATCGCAGAATAATCGCTATTTCCGGCTACCCGCGTCGGGATTGCGAATCGCAATCTCGCGAGATCGGGAAAACAGGAAGTCGCATTTCGAGCACAGTGATGACATCACAACCAGGAAGCAGGTAGTTCCCACCCCCATTCACCACAGTGAGGCAGACCTGGAGGGAGCAAGTGGGAAAGCTGCTGCTATTCTGGTGATTTCTAAACTGAAACTACTCTGCTGCCATGTCAGAGGAACCTGTTCCTGGCCCCAGCAACAACACAGGGCGGAAGAGGAAGCTCAAATTTTCTGAGCAGGAGCTCGAAAATTTGATTGAAGGGGTGGTGGCCAACCACGAAAAACTCTTTGGCAAAGACTCCAGGAAGGTCCCGGAGCAAGAAAAAAGGAGGATCTGGCTGGGAATAGCCTCCACTGTCAACTCCGTGGGTGTGGCCGATAGGTCACTTGAGGAGCTGAAGAAAAGATGGTATGACCTCCGAGGTCGTGCCAAGGAGAGGGTGGCGGAGCGCCTTGGAGAGTCATCAGGCACTGGAGGTGGCGGACCTACAGTCCCTCCTAACACACCCTTGGAGGACCAGGTGGGGAACACCCTTGAGAGGGAGACGTGCGTTGGCGTCACACGTCTGGACTCCTCCCGCCCCACCCAAGACACCCAAGGTAAGTGGCATGCGACTGCGACCCTGTCCCCTATGACCGTCCCTGACCAAATAGGCTCACATAATGTCCCTTAGTCATGCCATTGTTGCACATCAGGAAATGCCCTGAAGCATTGTGGGAGATGTAGTGTGGCCACAATGTAGTAGTACCACAATGCAGCCAGACAGGTTCCAAAGTACGCAAATCCACAGCCATTCAGGGAATGGCACCCAGCATGCATGTAACAACAGCACGTCTGACAGTCACATGCAACTAATGAGTGTCCACTTACCCTCACAGGTGGCGCAGAAAGCAGCGACAGTGAAAGGCTGCAAATAGATGAGGAGGCCCAGGAGGAGGATTTTCCACCACAAACCCAGGCACCCGCCCCTGCCGCTGCTACAACACCAGCAGCCGGGCCCCCCACCATTGTGCCCCCTGCATCTGGCGGACCACCGACAGCCACAGCCAGGCCCGCCACTATTGTGCCCCCTGCATCTGGCGGACCACCGACAGCCAAAGCCAGGCCCGCCACTATTGTGCCCCCTGCATCTGGCGGACCACCGACAGCCAAAGCCAGGCCCCCCACCATTGTGCCCCCTGCATCTGGCGGACCACCGACACCCACAGCCAGGCCCGCCACTATTGTGCCCCCTGCATCTGGCGGACCACCGACAGCCAAAGCCAGGCCCCCCACCATTGTGCCCCCTGCATCTGGCGGACCACCGACACCCACAGCCAGGCCCGCCACTATTGTGCCCCCTGCATCTGGCGGACCACCGACAGCCAAAGCCAGGCCCGCCAAAATTGTGCCCCCTGCATCAGGCGGACCACCGACACCCACAGCCAGGCCCGCCACTATTGTGCCTCCAGTCCCTGCCGCACCAGCAACGCCTGCTGTGACACCACCAGCAGCTGGTGCTACAACATCTGGGCCTGCGACAGCGCCAACACAGCGGCCAGCCACAGTGACAGGCCAGCAGAGCAGGCGTGGGAGGTCTCGCCATCACACCACTGCTGCAATCAGCAGGAGGGGCAATGGACAGAGTCATGCTTGTATGAGCGTCGAAAGACGCATGTTGAGAATACATCAGCGCCAGGCACGGCAGCAAGGTGCCATTCAGCTCCAGCTCCACAAGATTGGGCGCAATGTGGCCGGAGTGGGAGACCGCATGGACCGCATGACGGCGGCCATGGCAGGTATGGGGGACCGCATGGACAACATGACTGCAGCCATGGCAGGTGTGGGGGAGGGAATGGCCCGCATGACTGCAGCCATGGAGGCCAACACCGCTGCGATGACTAAGCAGCGCAGTGCAGCACGCCGGCGCCACCACCAGCTCATGAGCCGGCTGGCCTCCTACAGCAGGTCCAATTATGTGGCAGCGAATGCCACTTCACAGTTGTCGCGGCGGTCACTAGCACAGCAGCACCAACTCGTACAGTGCTGTGAGGACATGACCAGGGTCCTGGAGCACCTCACCACGGCGGTTACGGCACTACACCCTCCTGCTCTACCTGCCACTGTTGGGGTGATGATGGCAGTGAGGGGGCATCCAGCATCAGCAGCCACTATGCCACACTAGTCCCGCCACTCAGGCGCAGCACCAGGGCAACCCCAGGTACAGGTGCCCCGGAAGAGGAAGAGCCTCAGAGGCGCTTGGGCGTAACGCGCGGGAGGCGCAATTGACTCATTCAGACAATTACAGGCACAGGCTGACTATAAGCCTGCCCTGTCCTTTGACACTGCAGTATGAAGTAATACTGTTAGTAGAAAATAGTTGTACTGGTGACATTTTTTGTGAATGAAACAAATATATTTATTTTGCAGCACACATTAGCGTTGTGTCATCATTACATTTTGCATGCAATTGTGATTTGTGGGGTGAGGGAAGAGGGTGGCCTAGAAATTGTTCTCTGTGATGTGGTTGCGACGTCTGTGGCCTTCAGCTGGGTTCTCCCCGCGTGCATGGTGCGCATGTGCAGGTGGCCGGTCGTCCCCTTCTGATTCACTGCCAGAGATGTCAACAGGTATCCGGCGCTTGGTTGCAATGTTATGAAGTATTGCACAGACAGCCACAATGCGGTAGCACACTGCAGGACTGTAATACATGGCCCCACCTGTCTTGTGCAGTATGCAGAACCTGCTCTTGAGCAGGCCAAATGTCCTTTCTATACAGTTCCTTGTCCGAATGTGCGCAACATTGTAGCGCCGTTGCTGAGGTGTGGCAGGGTTGAGGTAAGGGGTCAGGAGGTATTCCCGTAGGGCGTAGCCACTGTCACCTGAATGAGAGGAGCAGATGTTGATTGCCTGTGCTGCGCAGTTACTTCATAGCAATGTGACATTGTCGACAAAGTGTACTTACCAAGTAGGTGTCCTTCCCCAAACTCTCCCCTGAGCAGTCGTGTGTGGAGTCCGCTGTGCCGGAAGATAAAGGAGTCATGGGTACTCCCTGGGTACTGGGCGACAATGTCAGTGATGTAGGTCTTAGCATTGCAGACCATCTGTATGTTGAGGGAGTGGTAGGACTTTCTATTGCGGAACATATACTCCGTGGCAGCTGGTGGGCAGATGGCGACGTGGGTACAGTCTATGCATCCGAGTACATGGGGAAAATGGGCTACATTGTAGAATTGTAGCTTTGTCAAGTCCAATTCCTGTTGGCTCGTGGGAAATGTGATGTGACGGTGTAGCTGGGTGAGCATGGCGTCAACGAAAGTGTGGAGGCAGCGTGACATGGTGGGCTGGGATATCCCCCCAGCAGCCGCTACTATGCCCTGGAAACTCCCGGAGGCCAGGAGGTGCAGGCTACACAATACCTGCACATGTGTAGGCACCGCATTGGTTCGCCTTGTTGGGTGCTGCATCAGGGGGTCAAGGTCATGTATCAGCTGGATTATCATTTCCCCATTCAGCCTGTATTTAGCAAATATCTGCTCTCTGGTTTGGCCCAGCAAGGTGACCCGCTGGCGGAAAATCCTTTCCTGTATCATGCGTCTCCTCCGTGCTGCTCGCTGTAGCCTTCGCCGCCTCACCACCATGTACATTCCTGGCATTGTGGAACGCCTAATCCTGCTGCTGAATGTCCTTATGTGTGATTGGTCAGGCCTGAACCTGTTGGTGATTGGCCAACGGTTTTTCAAATGTAATTAATTCATGGCTTTTATGGTTACCACCTGCTTTGAGTTGTCCTTAATTTGCGCCGCGCAAACAGCGATTTTGGGGTTTTTCGCTCTTAGAGATTTTTCATGAATGCCGATTGAGAATATATTGCGATTTCGCTATTTATTTAGCAGATTCCGTGGTTGGTCGCTTTTTCCGATTCGCTAATGCTCGACTACCGGGAATCTGCGATTTTTATAGCGAATTCGCTATTATGTGTTAGCGTATGCGCTATTATGTGTTAGCGAATTCGCTATTTTGTTGTTGAATGCCAATTACATAAATTGCGCCCGCAATTGCATTTTCGCTGCGATTGCGGGCGCAATTTTGCTTCATGAATCAGGCTGTTGGTTTTAAAAAAGAGCGATTCATGGCTCACGTTTTAACATGAAAATAGCTATTGATAATTAAAAACCTTTTACAAGTATTTTTGCATGTGACTCTACAATCTATGCTCTTCATTTTTGAGCCGATATATATTAGAGTAAATTATGTTTGTTCTGTTCCGTATTACACAAACAACAGAAAATGGTTATGCACATCTGTCCAGTTTTTGGCAACAGTGAAGGTTTCTGTGATTTACACTTAATGACTATCATGTAGTCTCACTCATACACGTCATACAGTTCAATAAAAGGCGTTCATTTATGTATTGAAATAAATAGCATTTCAGGAACACTCACTGAACACAACTACAAGACACTCCATAAGAACATTGGAATCGGAGGCATTGCAAAAAAAAAGTCTGTGGTGAGACATGGTTGTGGACAAATGAGAATGAGGCAACGACAACACAGTGTATATTTGAGATGATCCGGTTAAAATAAGAATATTCTTTAATAAAGCACTCTTCTGCTCCTTGGAGCTACACCCTTCCTATGATGAGATGTACTGTATTAAAAGTGTGACAGGCGGCTCCCTCCACATAGGGCAAACCTTCAACCTTGTTTTTTTTTCAAAAACAAAGTACCAAAGTGGGATTTTGTTTTTGAAAATGAAACCAAAACAACGGCCCCCTTGTGGAAGTTTTCTCTGAAGGCGTGGAGGTCATTTTGCTGGTTTTAACTGCCCATTACTGCCAGGTTTAATTTGGTGGTGACGGACCATGAAAGCTTGCTATTTGACTGCAAAAGTCGATGACCTATACTCAGGCCGTTGGGGTATATGTCGGCAGCAGAGACGGAAAAATCTCCACCGTCAAAATACTGAAGGCCGACCGACTAAATGAGGCAGGCAGATGAAATAATCTCCACCATGGACATACTGATGGTCCGACCGAAATTAGGCTGGTGGACCTTCAGTTTGGCAGAGTGTGCTCTGTTTTGGGCTTTAGGGTACGAGCCATAAACCTATATGTATGTGTATGGGTGTGACATATCACTCATACAAAACCAGAGAAATTCGAACATTATAGTTAGTAGAGCTAACTATAACTCGCGACCCCGCAATGCACTGCTGATGACGTCACATATTACATCACTCATGACATGGTCAGTGACATCACTGATGACATCTCAAATGACATCACTGATGACATCATCCAGTGAATGTGTGTTTCTGTAAAGGTAAAATATATTTTATATATGTTAATGACAAGGTGTATTGAAGAATGAGTTGGTGTACAATGGGGGTGGAGGATTTAATAGGTGTGTGACTGACTGTATTCGTTAGTGATTAAATGTGTCTTACTGAATGCATGGGTTAGTGACTAAACTGTGTGAATGTCTGCATCAGTCTCTCGGTTGTGTACGATGCTGCATAGGTTGATGATTAGGTACATGACTGTCTATATGTGTTACTTATTGGTTGCATGAGTATCTATATGGGTGCCTCAGTGTTTGTGTGTGTGGGTGGGTGGGCGGTGTGTGACTTTCTACCTAAATGTGTGAGTGGATAATTTACTGTGTATATGTTCACTAGTGCATGTGGAAATAGCTTTATAGGTGAGTGGTTGTGTGTATCAGTGTGTTAGTGAGCGAATGTATGTGTCACTGGTATGTGTGTGAGTAACTTCATATGTGAAAGGCAGTATATGTGAGTGTTGGAGTATATAAATGACTATATGTGAGAGTGAGTACTTGTGAGAGTGGGAGTATAAATGAGTGTGTGCTTGTGTCAGAGATTGTATAAGAGAGTAAGTATATGTTAGTATCTGTATGAATAGGTTAGACAGTGAATGTATAACTGTATAGGTGAGTAAATGGCAGTGTTATTGATTTTTTACATGTCTAGCTAGGTGTGTCAATAACTCTATGGATGTGTGATGGTGTATGAGTGTTTGCATAGGTGTATGAGTACATATAATAGTGCTGTATTGATGAGTGACTGCATGTATGAGTAACTATATGGGTGAATGAATGAATGTGTGTGTATAGCTAGGAATTAGTCAGTGGGTATATAGTAACTGCTATTGATTTATCTACGGTTTCAAAATGGTAATTTGTATGTTAGAGTGGGTGTATCGAAGGTTATATTAGGGTGTGAGCAGGTGCATCAGATTATCACGTGGACGATGTAATCGGTGAAGTCATCAGTGATGTCATTTGAGATGTCATCGGTGAGTGATGTCACTGACCAAGTCATGAGTGATGTAATATGTGACATCATCAGCAGTGCATTGCGGTGGTGCAAGTTATAGTTAGCTCTACTAACTATAACGTTCAAAAACGTTTTTTAAATGCTAATTTCTAACTATAATGTCCCTGAAACCTATGGTTTTGTCAGTGAATTTCAAAGGTATTTTAAATGCTCATTTCTAATTATAATGTTCTTTATACCTATAGATTTTAAATGATCATTCCATTCTCAACCTGGTGAAAACAGCCGATATCGCCAGTTTTCCAGCAATAGCTTCTGCAAAAAAAAATCGGCACTAATGAGAGCAACAACTAACGCTAATAATATGCAGAGTAGGCGTTCCTGTGCAAAAATAACACAAAAACACCACTTCCCAATATTTTCAACAAGCAGCCAAATGTGTGGTGCGATCCGAAAACAGGCGATATGCTGCGTTAGCAGTAGGAATGTAACATCTGCCTTTTACTAGTGTAAAGTGGGACGACTACCTATAGTGTGAAAAGGAGCCCAGCCCAGAATCACATCTGAAGACCAACACATGTCATAGAGCTACTGATCATGCACCTCCGACCAACAAGAAGCCCACAAAACCCACTGCCACCACCCTCAGGACCTCCCCCGGGCACCCCCCTACTACCACAGAGGCAGCGCACAACAGGACAGCGGACTTTCTAAAAATGGCATGGCCCCTCGGCTACACAATAGCTGAATGTTGGGAGATGTAGCAACCAAACATATGTGAAGGACGCAAGTCACCCACCAATAATAATGCACACTATACCAAGCGTAACGGTGATGTGCTGGACAGACCTCACTATGCAGAGCACGAACCTCTCCATGTGTACATATATTGCTGCTGCTTGTAGTGTTGAAGACAGTGGACGCAACCATGTTACCTCAGGCAGTAGGGAAGATCTCGGTCATGTACCTGTGTCGTCGTCCCCTGTAAGCGGAAGCGCAGTGGGCTGGTCCAACGTACACCACTCCAGCGTAGAAGTGTGAATAAATAGGCCTGGGCTCTGGGCGTGGTTCACTTGTGTGAAGGCCAACTTGTCTGCCAGAGCAGCAGCCCTCACCCTGCCACGTGGCTGCAACCATGACTGCCGGCCTCCTCAACACAGGCCCCCTGCGAACACAGTGGCACAGCTCCGCAGACTTATGTCTGTACAGACTACTGCCTTTGATCTACACTGCGGACAGTAGGGCTCACAATTCAGATGCAGTGGCGATTGCAGATGACGCAGTCCAGTAGGCATCACACATTGCCCCCAGTGCGGGCCACCCGGACCATGCATCATCACAGGCTGCGTACACGCTGAGCGCCAGAGGTACCACTAACTCAGTGCACCACAAGTCAATGCCACGTTGCCTTTTTAAGGCAGAATTTATTAAACAAAAGAAATTGCTACGAGTGTGGCCCGCCCAGACCACGCATCATCGCAGGGTGCGCACACGCTGAGTGCTTCAGGTGCCACTAACTCAGTGCACCACAAGTCATTGCCACATACCTTTTATTATTGTAGAATTCAGTAGGCAAAAGACATTGCTACCAGTGCGTCCCGCCCGGACCACACATCATCACAGATGAGTGCTTCAGGTGCTACTAACTCAGTGCACTACAAGTCATCACCACATAGCCTTATTAAGGCAGAATTCATTAGACAAAAGACGTTGCTACCAGTGTAGCCTGTCTGGACCACGCATCATCGCAGGCTCCGCACATGCTGGTTGATTCAGGTGTCACTTACTGTGCAGCTCAACTCAATGCCACGTTGCTGTGGGCCCTTGCTTACCGCTGCCTCCAGCCTATACTGTGGTCAGCAGGGCTCACAATTCAAATTCCGTCTTTATTCATTAATTGCAAAGTCCAGTAGGCAACTAAGTATAACGACCCTCAAACCTCCAAATATCCTTTTAGTATCCTTGCCTCAAGAACTTGTTGTATATCAGTTATAGCTTTACCACACTGACTATATTCATCTTGCAAGTCCAAAGGAACACTGAATGACAGTCTACACTGCGGATAGCAGAGCTCACAATTTGAACTACAGCGTCCCTGAAACCTACATATTTCGACAATATATTCCATACATATTTCATGTTTTCTTCCATACGCCGACACTGCGGTCAGCCGAGCTCACAATTTGATTTCAGTCTCGTTTGATTAATTGCAGAGAGAATTATGCTCTATGTCCTCAGATTTTGTTAGGAGGAAGTGACAAAAAGCAATTCCTCAATGTATGTGCTGACTACTGCCTTCAATCTACACTGCGGATAGCAGGGCTCACAATTCAAACCGAGTCGCGATTGCAGATGACGCAGTCCAGTAGGCAACAGACATTGCTCCCAGTGTGGCTCGCCCGCACCACGCATCATCGCTGGCTGCGCACACGCTGAATGCTTCTGATGCCCCTACCTCAGTGCAACACAACTCATGGACCCTTTACAATACAATGTTTTGTGTATAATTTCACATCTGCTGCCCAACCTCATTGTACCACAAGTCATGGACCCTTTACGATAGAATCTTTTGTGTATTATTTCACATCTGCTGCCCCTACCTTAGTGCAAAAACAACCGTTGATGGACAGAATGCAGAACAATGTCATACACTCACCCCGTCCGGAGATCTGGGCCTAAATCCATCATTTTTTTCACTCCACACCACACCAGTTTCTGAACTGGGGTGGTGTGGAGTGCAAAAAAACGATGGATTTAGCCCCAGATCTCTGTACTGGGGTGAATGTATGACATTGTTCTGCATTCTCTCCATCAACTGTTGTTTTGCATTTGTCACCCCGTGTGGGATGAGTATGCTCAGACGTGAGTCCCATGCTCTCCACACCACTGGAGTAAAGCTATCCTGGCTGAAGACGGCTGATAGCCCGAAACCGGTCCTAGGATGATTGATTCCGGTCCAGGAAAGACATGGCTTGGCAGTTCGGGCTGGACTGTTCCCATGAGGCACAGGGTCAAGGCTGATTTGCATATGGCCATGTCTGAACTGGGGATGTGTGGAGTGCAAAAAAACGATGGATTTAGGCCCAGATCTCTGTACTGTGGTGAATGCATGACATTGTTCTGCATTCTGTCCATCAACTGTTGTTTTGTATTTGTCACCCCGAGTGGGATGGGTATGCTCAGACGTGAGTCCCATGCTCTCCACACCATTGGAGTCAAGCTATCCTGGCTGAAGACGGCTGATAGCCAGAAACCGGTCCTAGGATGCTTGATTCTGGTCCAGGAAAGACATGGCTTGGCAGTTCGGGCTGGACTGTTCCCATGAGGCACAGGCTCAAGGCTGATTTGCATATGGCCATATCTGAACTGGGGTGGTGTGGAGTGCAAAAAAACGATGGATTTAGGCCCAGATCTCTGTACTGGGGTGAATGTATGACATTGTTCTGCATTCTGTTCATCAGCTGTTGTTTTGCATTTGTCACCCCGAGTGAGATGGGTATGCTCAGACGTGAGTCCCATGCTCTCCACACCACTGGAGTCAAGCTATCCTGGCTGAAGACGGCTGATAGCCAGAAACCGGTCCTAGGATGCTTGATTCCGGTCCAGGAAAGACATGGCTTGGCAGTTCGGGCTAGACTGTTCCCATGAGGCACAGGGTCAAGGCTGATTTGCATATGGCCATGTCTGTACTGGGGTGGTGTGGAGTGCAAAAACACGATGGATTTAGGCCCATATCTCTGTACTGGGGTGAATGTATGATATTGTTCTGCATTCTGTCCATCAACTGTTGTTTTGCATTTGTCACCCCGCGTGGGATGGGTATGCTCAGACGTGAGTCCCATGCTCTCCACACCACTGGAGTCAAGCTATTCTGGCTGAAGACGGCTGACAGCCAGAAACCGGTCCTAGGATGCTTGAATCTGGTCCAGGAAAGACATGGCTTGGCAGTTCGGGCTGGACTGTTCCCGTGAGGCACAGGATCAAGGCTGATTTGCATATGGCCATGTCTGAACTGGGGTGGTGTGGAGTGCAAAAAAACGATGGATTTAGGCCCAGATCTCTGTACTGGGGTGAATGTATGACATTGTTCTGCATTCTGTCCATCAACTGTTGTTTTGCATTTGTCACCCCGAGTGGGATGGGTATGCTCAGACGTGAGTCTCATGCTCTCCACACCACTGGAGTCAAGCTATCCTGGCTGAAGACGGCTGATAGCCAGAAACCGGTCCAGGAAAGACATGGCTTGGCAGTTCGGGCTGGACTGTTCCCATGAGACACAGGGTCAAGGCTGATTTACATAAGGCCATGTCTGAACTGGGGTGGTGTGGAGTACAAAATAACGATGGATTTAGGCCCAGATCTCTGTACTGGGGTGAATGTATGACATTGTTCTGCATTCTGTCCATCAACTGTTGTTTTGCACCTACCTTAGTGCAGCACAAATCATTGACCCTTTATGATTGAATGTCTGTGTCTGACCCAATGATTACTGTTGCACTTGTACCAGCACCAACCATTCCCGGAGAGCTGGCTTACACTCACCCCACACGCATCCAGCACAGCCGTCACTTGACATGGGACCCTGGTAATAAAAAGGAGTCAAGAGCACTTGCCGTACCCAGTTCCACTATCTATGTGTGTCCGTGTGTTTATTATGTATGCAAGATGCTGCCCCTGGGCCCAACCACATTACATTGCACTGTGGACAGCGTATGCAACCATGTTACCTCTGGCAGTAGGGAAAACATCAGTTATGTAACTTTGTCTCGGTCATTGTACAAGTACGTATGTAGAGACTAGATCATCAGAGTACCCCAAGGAGAGTGTATAGTGAATTTATAAGTGCTTGGGAATTGGCAGAGTGATTGTATAACTACATATGTTGGCGCAGCCTAACCACAAACACAAGCTTGGCTCTAATTGGCTGCCCTCCATGTGCCAAAAACTGAAACTTGAACTTTCCATGGCCCTGTAGTGCTACAACTGCAACACTCCACTGAATGTGCAATAAACATTCATATCCACACAGATGTGTCATGTCCTCCATCTTTCATGTTTGGAACTATGGATGAATGTAGGGTCAGTGATTCCCCATACCGTCCATGTTAGCCATGTTGTGGGACTTGGCTCACAGAGTGACATATTGGAGCTTGCGACCCGGGTGACGGCAGCACTACAACACGGACACCCACATCAGTTCTTTCCTCATACAGCTCACGACGGAGCCACGACCATAGCTCCGGAGTCATTCTTCACAGCCTCACACAGGACTGGCATACGCCAGGCCAGCCCACTCTGCTTACGCTTACAGGGAAGGACAACAACGCTACATGCCCCAGGTTTTCATTGAAGTGATCTGCTGGTAACAGGCCTAGTTGTCAGTACACCACAGCCACTCCCTCTTGGCTGGTATACAACCACACCACACCCATGCAGCACAAACGTCACAGGACACGTGACCCTGCTAATAAAAATGACCGGGCACACGTGCTCTATGCCATTTTAGAGTTGCTCGCACCGGATGCACTGCGGCCGGCATAGGCACACTGGCACAGGACTGTGACTTTCGGTCCAATGAGGTACGGGTCCCGTAACTGCTTAGTGGGTGTGCAGTCTGCAGGAATGCCCCGCCGGCGGTCTGGACAGCTCAGGTTTTGTGTGCCCTGCTGGACCGCAGTGTAGGCCTGAGCCATCAGACAGCGCAGGCCTACCGCCACGTGGCGTTGTCTCTCTGGTCACTGAGTTAGTGGCCCCACAAGGGCTGAGTGAATATGCAACCTGTGATGAAAAACCGGGTGCACTGGAATGTCCTCTGCCATGGCGAAATCAAGACTCAGCACCAAATGTGAGGCCTGGTGACCTGCGAAGTGGGGTTGCATGATATGGAGGGTACCTTGTCCGCGGGCCCCGAGCTTGGGGCTTGCAGTGGCATGTAATAGGCCCTCTTTTCAACACCCAGGTGGTGAAAGGTGAGCAGAGAGGCTTGTTTGCACAGCGGTGGGCAGTGCCCTCCAGTTTTTGGTAATGCATACGGTGCAGCAGCCTGGATACGCAGCGACGGGCAGTCATCCCTGGGCAGTGGGAGTGGATAGGGTACAGCAGCCTGGGTGCACAGCAGCGGGCAGACACCTTTGTGCAGTGGAAGTGGATGGGATGCAGCAGCCTGGGTGCGCAGCGGCAGGCAGACACCTCTGGGTAGTTGAAGTGGATGGGGTGTAGTATCCTGGATACACAAAGGCGGGATAGCGATTTAGGCGTGCACAGTTGTATATACTCTGCCATTACTGATTCCATACTATGTTTCAGATGACTAATCTTGAGGAGTGCACTATATCCCGGCTCGTGGGTGGAGACACACCGGTGACAGATGGGTGAGCTGTGAGGATTTTCTCCACAGTGTCAACACTCACTCTCCCTCTCCATCTCTTCCTTTCTGTCACTCACACTCACACTCTTTCTCTCTCTCTCACTCTATCTCTTCCTTTCTCTCTCTCACACTCTTTCTCTCTTTCTATGTCATCCTCTCTCTCTCATTCTCACTTGCTCTTCCTTTCTGTGTCACTCTTTCTCTCTCTCTCTTCCTCTCTGTCACACTGTTTCTCCCTTTCTCTCTTCCTTGATTCTCACTCTTTCTCTCTTTCTCCCTCTCTCTCTTTCTCTCTTTCTTCTTCTCTCTCTCACTATTTCTCTCTTTCTCTGTCTACCTCTCTCTATCACTCTTTCTTTCTCTCTCTCTTCCTCTCAGCCTGGGTGCACAGGAGCGGGCACACACCTCTAGGCACTGGGAGTGGATGGGGTGCAGCAGCCTGGGTGCGCAGCAACGTGCAGTCACCTGCGGGCAGTGGTAGTGGATGGAGAGCAGCAGACTGGGTGCACAGCAGCATGCAGACACCTCCGGGCAGTGGAAGTGGATGGGGTACAGCAGCCTGGGTGCGCAGCGGTGGGCAGACACCTCTGGGTGGCGGAAGTCAATGTGGTGCAGCAGCCTGGAAACGCAGGGGCGAAACAGAGAATTAGGCGTGTGCAGTTGTATGTACTCTGATTCTATACTGTTTAAGATGACTAGACTCCAGGGCTGTATTATGTCCCGGCACGGGGTTGGAGACACACCGGTGGCAGAAATGTGAGCTGTGAGGATTTTCTCCACAGTGTCAATACTCCCTCTCCCTCTCTATCTCTTCCTTTCTCTCTCTCACACTCTTTTTCTCTTTGTATGTCTCTTCGTCTCTCTCTCTCATTCGTTCTCTTCCTCTCTCTTCCTCACTGTCTCACTCTTTCTCTCTCTCTCTACCTCTCTCTAACACTGTTTCTCTTTTTCTCTCTCTCTTCCTTGTATCTCACTCTTTCTCTCTTTCTCTCTCTCTTCCTCTTTTTCTCACTCTTTCTCTGTCTTCCTCTCTCTCTCACTCTTTCTTTCTTTCTTTCTCTCTCTCTTCCTCTCTCTAACTCTTCCTCTCCCTCTCTCTCTCCTTTGATGGGCGCATGATGCACAATCTTATTTTGCTTTTTATCTTGCAGGCTGTGATTCACAAATGGTCCAGGTATGACACACCATGGCTGTTCCTAGTTGTATTTGTTGTTGTTTTATTTAAATAACATGTTTTATATGTAAATCCATACATGACTGTGATTCTTATTTGTCCAACCTCACATGCATCTTCTTTATTATAATTGTGCGACATCAGCCAATTTGTTACGTTCCAGATTTCCTAAGGTTGCTGTCACATTTGTTTGTGGGGCAGGTGGAGGGGGCATGGCAGACAAGGAGCTGGTGGCGGGGGGAGTCGGAGCAGTGTTGGGTGTCCGAGCTGCATGATCGTTGGCTCCATTGCATCTGTTGTCGTTCAGGTGTGGCTCTGGGCTGGGCTTCCTTTCATCTTTTAGGTTATAGTTCGACTTCACACCAGCTCAGAGCAGGTGTAAACTTCCTCATACAAACGCACCATATCACCTGTTTTGTACTCTCTTCAACGATCTTGCTGGTGTTTCAGAAACTTGCAAAGTAATATGCTAGCCGCTCTTTACACAGGAACGCCTACTCTACATCTCATTAGCAATATTTGCTGGGGTCATCCGTGATGATGCTATTTGAGGCTGCTATCACTGGTAAACTGGTTAAATGGGCTGTTTTACCCCAGTTTGTGAATGGTGCTTTAAATTTATCACCATTTTGGTTGCAATAAAGTGCTGTTAACTCAGCGATGTGTCCGTAAGAATATACCCCTCGGTGTATTAAAGACTTAAGAAGTACTCGAGTGCCGCACTGAGAGCCGCGCACTGATCACTTTCACACGGGGGCCGCGCTAGTGTTGCAATAAAAAAAAGTCCACATTCACTAATTTACATTCGCCTCGGGGACCCCAATCACCCGAAGCATGCCGACATGTTCATTATTTAAAAAATAAAGGCCTCATCGGCCCCCCTCCCATGGCCAATTCCAGCCCGAGGATCCCATACCCGGGCCTGGCCTCACCGTTTGGGACAGTGGGGGCCCCAATGCCCCCAGGGTTCCGCCAGCTCCCAAGGTCCTGCGGAAGCCGGCATTCCTTTTCCACACGGGGAGCTGCTGACATGCACCTCCCCGTGTGGAATAGCAATCAGCCTTGGATTTTGGAAGAAAGAGCAGGTTCCCCAGCTCTCGCTTCCAAGATCCAAAGCAAGTTTGCTATGACAGGGCAGAAACCACGTGACTCATGCCTTTTCATAGCAAACAGCAGTGTCCTGGGGGTGGGCACCCCGGGACACTGCAGCAGCCAGCCCTGGGGGTGGCGGTCCCCTGGGCCATCACTGGCTTCAGGAGGGTGGCCGCGCGGCCCCCCTCCCAACATGAGTGAAGCCCCGGGGACGTGGTGGTCCTGTGGAGGCCTCTGCAGGCCCGCTATTATTATTATTTTTTAAGACATGCCCCCGGGACCTAGCCCACCTGAGGGCCTCATTAAAATAAAACGCGGCTCGGCGGGGTCTTGAGTCCTAAAATGTCCATGGACTCGACAATTCTTGCTCCGGTGCCAACTCGATTCACGGGTTCACACTCTGCGACTCTGGGCAATAGCTTGCTTAATCTCCACAACGGCCCCTCGCGGCGGGATGCCTGGCTTTCACCTTGCGGATACCCTGCCGGGGTTATCTCACAGGGGAATACCAGGACGGGTTCCCTAAACAAGCGCTTAGAAACCGCTTGGTGATTTGCGCTATATAAATTCCTGTACATTTACATTTACATTTACATTTACAACACGCACTTTATTGTATTTTAACATTTTCGGCAAAATTCACAACCCCAGCCCGAATTGCGCAGATTTTTTCTTTTTTTAATGCTTTTTTTGGCCCTGGTTGTTTCTCTGTTTTCCGGTGACTCGCTTCTACCGAGTCACAAGATGGCTGCCAACAGTTCCTGGTTTGGAGTGTGGACAGCCAATCTGAATGAAGCTCATGGTCGTGGCAGCCAATTAGAATGAAGCTCGTGGTTGGGAGGGGTCGCGACTCCACCCCTGCCCCAGATATTGAAACTTTTATTTTTTCAATTTCTCAGCAACTACTGAACGGATTTACACCATTTAAAAAAAAAAGGTCGCTTTCTGATCCAAGCACTACTTTTTTGTCAAATTTGGGGTAATTCCGTTAAGTAATTTTGGCTGTAGCCTAGCCTAAATTTTCCTATGGGAAATTGATTTTTTGACTCTTATTTTTTTGAATTTCTCAAAAACTACTGAACGGATTTACACCATTTAAAAAAAAGGTCGCTTTCTGAACCAAGCTCCACCTTTTTGACCAATTTGGGGTAATTCCGTTCAGCAGTTCGGGCAGTAACCCGTTCCAAAATTTCCTATGGAAATTAACATGGGGAAAACACGTTTTGGGACCACCCTTTTTTCTCAGCCCCTGCTTGACGAATCACCCCCAAATTTTCAGGATAGGAGCTGACCTGGATAGACTTTTTTGGGAGAAGTTCGCGAAGATGCGTCAAACGACGCCAAAGTTATTAGAAAATCAAAAAATGCTTTTCCTATGGAAACTAGGTTCTAACTATAACTACCTACTGGTGACCGCCGGTAGGTAATATATATATATATAGTTATAGTTAGGAACTAGTTTCCATAGGAAATCATTTTTTGATTTGGCTATAACTTTTGTGTAGTTTGACCAATCTTCATGACATTTTCCCCAAACAAGTGTTCAGGTAGGTTCTGGTTGTCAAGGAAAGTTTGGGGGTGATCCATGCAATGGGGACCAAGGATTCAGGGAGTGAAATAAGGGTGTATTTTTGTACTGTTAATTCCCATAGAAACTATTAGTCACACTTACAGCCCGAACCGCTGAACAGACCTATACTAAATTTGGCAGGGAGGTAGATGTTGGTACAAGGAAGTGCCTTTTACCTATTTGTGGTACATCTGTTCAGTAGTTTTTAAGAAATTTAGGCCGAAAATTATAGTGTTATCTCTGGTCGCGCATATTTCGCTAGGGTATTGCGTGTAATCGCGAATGCATGAACCAATGGTAATGCTCTGATTGGCTGGACGGAACCTGAACAGAAAGTTGTGGCTGTCATTTTATTGATCGGGAACAGTTCCTGGGGCTGAACATTTCTGAAAAACCTAACATAAGGGGTCAGAGTAGAGGTACACTGATCCCATGTTTGAGAAATGGGGGTGTTAGTGACACAAGATGTGTGTCCAAAAATGATTTTTTTTATTGCGCAATATATGCGACTTCGCCGTGACCGCCAGTGAGGCCCAAGTGTACAGTGGACTAATGCGTCCATTGCAGGGGCCCGTGTTCGACCTCATGGTCACAGGTTCAAATCCCGGCGGGTCCCTCAGCCTTTCTCCATCTGAGGTCGATAAAATGAGTACCATTGATGGGTGGCCAAGAGCATCAAGATGGCGGTCACACTTTATAAGTGCTCAGGACCCCTCCGTCATCCGCTCTGCATCCGCCTGCCATCGGGACCCTAGTGACCACGCGATCCTTGACCCGCTCACCTGGAGGTCCGGAGGTCCACGCTGCCGTGCTGCCTGGTGATCCTTGGGGTGGCTGGCGCCTCTTTCTCCCTGAATCTCTCTACGGCTCTCCTAAGATGGCGGCTGCCACAGCGACCGTTGGCTCCCTGCCCGGTCTACGGCCCTGATCGCGTTGGAGCTAAACACCTAATCTCCGGCCTCCTGAGACTGGCCGGGGGGGGGGGGGGGCTGTGGCCTTGCCGCAACATTGGTGCGGCCGGCACGGTGCTTGCCTGGGGGACGGCCCGCCTGCTTAATTGAGCTCACCCCTGTCTTTAGGGAGCCCGGGGCCTGTCTGGATCCGCCCTCGAGGCATATCTGCTTGGCCGGGGAGGAGCTCTTTTGTTCCTGCTGCCCCCTGCGTGACTGCGTGACTGTGACGTTGATTCCCTACTGGAGGAGCCGCCGCTTTTTTCTGTGAGCCCCCCGAGCTGCTGGGGATCTGGGGCTGCATCATCGGCCTCCTGTGCCCGGCTGGCGGGTCTGTGGGCATGCCTTTCTTGTGGCCTTGGTGCGGCTGATTCTGCGGGGGCCTGGGTGATGCCCACCTGCTTCCTTGAGCTCCCCCTGCCTTTCGGGAACTCAGGTCTGCCTGGAGCCGCCCTCAGGTACTGGTTAATTGGCCTGAGGAGAAGCGCTGCATTGTCCTTGCTCCCCCCGGCGGGCCTGCGGACTTGCCTCCCTGCTGGAGGGGCCACCACCTTGCTACTGCGGGCCCACCTGAGCTGCTTTGAACCTGGGGGATGGACTGGCTGTCGGCAGAGCCCTGTGTGGGGGGCAGCTGATGGTGATCCTGCTGGTGACCTGTGGAGCTGTGCTGTGGCTCTCGGAGGTGGCGAGGCGCTGCTTGGACCTCCTGGGGGCCTGGACTGTGCTACACTGGCGTTTATGGGCCACCGGCTGACTCCCCCCCTGAAATGACTCCAACTGATAGGTGAGGAGGTGTTCACGCGGCTGTGGGGGTACAGGCCTGTGGGAGGGGGGGTCGGCTGTTGGTCGGGCAGCAGGGGGGCCAGTGTGCGGAGCCCTGGGCCTGCTCCGTGCCTGCCTGGGCTTCTTTTGCCCCTCCCCTCACCCTTGTAGTCCTGGAGGGTCGGTGGTTCCTCGACTGCCACCTCAGACAGTGGCGCTTGTGCTTTCAGGTGGGGGCCTGTGGGTGACCCTGCGGCTCTGCCTTCTTTTTACACCTGGGGAGGGCCCGGCGCTGGCCTGGGCTGCCCAGACCCACTCTCCTGGTCCGCTGCACACGCCTGCTGCCGCGGCCCTAGGCTGCGGCCGCTGCCTGGGGCTCTGGGACGGCCGTACGTCTCGGGCAGCATGGGCTCCTGGTCGTGGGTCCCCCTCCATTGGCTCCTGTCATCAGGGGCCATGACGCCCTGCTCCTGCCTTCGTGGTTGACCTTGACCTCCTGCGCTGCGGGTCCGTGGCCGATGTCCCCCTCGGCCTATACACAGTGATCTGGCAAACCTGTTTTGTGGTCTACTGAGGCCCCCGCAGAGTATGATCGGATCGGGGAGGGGCAGCGAGGGCTGACTGCGCCCTGGGCCGCTCTCTTCCATCCTCTTTCCTTGCCTCCCTGCTGGCCAGATTGCTCCCGGGGAGCCGATGCCCCGTCTCTGTCCTGCCTGGAGGTCACCATGGTCCAGGATAAAATTCCCAAGACCCCGGCTACTCAAACCAGGATAGATCGGTTCACCACCACTGATGCTGGGGCTGCCGGTGGTCTTGCGATTGCGGAGGTCCGTGTCGACATGACGCTGATCAGACAGGACCTTTGTAACGCTAATACCCGGATTAAGGAAGGAGTCCCGAGTGTCAGCCGTGGAGGACGACGTTCAGCAACTTAAGGCCCAGGTGAACCGGCTCCATTCCCACAAGCAGGAGCTTCACTGGCGAGCTGAGGACATGGAAAACTGTGCACGTCACAACAACCTTCGCCTGGTTGGATTTTCTGAGGGCGTTGAACAAGGTCGAGCAGCGGATTTTCTGGAAAGCTGGATACGCTCCTGGATGCCCGAGGACGCACTCTCCCCCTGGTTCACAATCGAGAGGGCGCACAGATTGCTTGCCCCCCTGGAATGTTAACGGCCAGCTGGATAAGATCAATCGCGCAGCCGTCATGCGATACGCCCAGCGTCATGTGGTGGACATACTCATGCTTCAGGAAACCCATCTACTAGGTCAAAATTGCCTTTTCCTTGCCCGCTATGGCTACAGTGCTGTCTGGCATTCTGTGTTTTGTAGGGGTTCCAGAGGGGTGGCAATTCTGGTGCGTCGTGCTCTTTCCCTAGGGGCGCGTAAGGTGACACATGACCCTCAGGGCTGCTTTATTCTTTTAGAAGGGACCCTTGGGGATCGCCCGCTTAATCTTCTGTCTGTCTACTCCCCTCCTGCTCTGCTGGGCCCTACACTCCGCGGACTTACCCCGCTGATCGCGGCTTTGCCCCTTGGACTGACTGTGGTGGGGGCGACTTTAACACCATTATGGACCCAGGCCTTGACATTGCATCCCCTCCATCTACCTCCAGGACTGTCCAATCCAGTCTCCTCTCCTCATGGGCGCCCAGTTTGGGTCTCGGGGACGCCTGGAGACTGTGGCACCTGACTGCTAGGCAATCCACCCACACTTCTGCCTCTCACCAAACTCAAGCATGCCTAAATTAAGTTTTCCTGCCGGTCAGGACTGCCGAGTGCTCCAGGCAATCTCTATCCACCCGAGAGGCCTGTCGGACCATTCTCCAGTGCTACTTCATATAGGGGCCCTTCCCACATCCTCTCGACCACTTTGGCGACTCAATGCTTGTTCCTCCAAGATGAGGAATTCAAGGACAGCATTGGTGCTGAACTCGGTGCCTATTTTACCACTAATCAAGGCTCGGTGTCCTCCTCTCGCACCCTTTGGGAGGCTGGTAAGGCCATATTAGGGGGTTCGTCAAGGGCCAGTTGAAACTCACTCGCACGGCACGTGACTCCCAGCTCACACATTTGGAAGCACAAGCCACCTTGATTGAGGCGCTGAACCCTGAGGATAGATCTGATGTCCAGGAACGGAGACTGGCGTTCCTACAAGACGAGATTATACAGACCTCCCTGGAAGCTGCGAAGCTTCTTTGGCATTCGTCTGTGGACCGTGTGTATGGCTGGGGAGACAAAAATGGGAAGCTCCTCCACCGCCTCGCCACCTACCCTATGGCCAACCGTATCATACCCAAAATGGCAGACGCAGATGGAATGCTCCACCGTGCCCAGTAGCTGTGGCCCAATGCTTTGCCTCCTAAAACGCTACTCTCTACTCGGTGCGGTCGCCTGGTCTTTCTCTCTCTGACCTCTTCCACGCCTTAGCGACTACGACGCAGCTGCATTGGATCTTCCGCTGACCGCTGTGGAGTTGTCTGACGCCATTTCGTGCCTAGCGGCTGGTAGGACTCCTGGGCTCAACGGACTCCCTCTGGAGTTTAATTCGTCCTATCACGATACCCTGCTTCCACCTCTCGTAGCGATGTACAAGGAAGCGGCGGAGGGCGGCTCATTTCGGCCAGAGACGGATCTTGCGACCATCGTAGTGATCCCTAAGTCCCAGCCCCCTTCGAAGCGCTGCTCGGACTACCGTCCCATTTCGCTCATCATTACGCTCATCAATACAGAGCACAAGATCTTCGTTTCCGTATTGGCCAATTGCATACGGCCGTATGTAGCCCAGCTTGTCCACCCTGACCAATGCGGCTTTATGCCTCTCGGAGGAACTAGACACTGTCTCCGACGCCTTCACCTTGCCTTTGCCAACGGACACCTGCTGAATCCATACTTATCCCTTCTCCTTAATGATTTTGAGAAGGCTTTTGACTCCATTGACTGGAGCTAGTTGGATGCGGTATTGGACCACATGGGCTTTGGAACTCCTTTCCGCAATCTGGTGCAACTACTGTATCAGCGTCCCCGGGCAAAGGTCCTCGTTAATGGCGCGCTATCCCGCCCCTTCCCCATTGGACAGAGTACGCGGCAGGACTGCCCTGTTTCCCCGATCCTTTTTGCTCTGGCAATGGAGCCGTTCACATGCCTTGTCCGCAATGACCACTCCCTGACTGGCTGGAGGTGGCCCGGCCTAGCGAAGGATAACATCGCTTTATACACGGATGACGTGCTGCTGTTCCTGGCTGACCCTGCCCGATCGAGACCTCGCTGCCTTCGGGCGCTGGCCATTTTTGAACAAGTTTCCGGCCTGCAGCTTAACCCATACTTATCACGCGAGTGCTTCGACTGGCAGTCATCGATTCCGCTTTGGCGGCTGTCTTTCAAGTACTTGGGGATTTGGGTCTCCCTGACCTTGCATGGGAGCTCAATGTCACCCCGTTGCTTAAGCGGATGTGCGCCAACCTCCTTAAATGGCGCACACTGCCCCTGAACCCTCTGGGCAGGATTGCCCTATACAAAATGATGACCCTAACCCGTTTTTTGTACATGTTCCAGAACACACACCTCTCCTTTGATAGATCTTAGTTCCGGGACATGGACGGCATTGCCACTAAATTCCTTTGGGGGAGTCAGAGGTCCAGACTGGCCCTGGCCCAATGCCGAATCCCACCTTATGACGGAGGTCTCGGAATGACGAACCTCTACCTCTACTACTTAGCGACTTGTCTACTCACGATCCACAACTGGTTTAATGGCGGCTGGTCTGACCCGGTGTATCGCTTGTAACTTCACATCTTGGGCTTGTCCTCTATCCAGGGGGTGCTTTATGGGGCCGCGGTTCCTTGAGCTCTCCCCAAGGTCACGCGCGGAGTATTCCTGGCTTGGCATGCATCATTACGTCATACTCAATGGGCAGGCCGGCTGACTCGCTACGCTCCCTCTTGGTGTGACACCAGGTTTCGTGAACTTGCCTCCTTGTCAGGGTTCCGGCAATGGGATCTCTTCTGGGTAATCTTGTTAGATGACGTCTGGAGCGATACTCATATCCGATCCTTTCAAGACTTACAGGCTAGACACTCCCTCCATCCCTCTCAATTCTTTTGCTACTTACAGTTGCGCCACACCCTTCACTCCCACATTCCAGACGGCACTTCCCAGCCTGAATATAGCCCGCCCGAGGTGCAAGTTCTGACTGGGATTTTGGGGAAGGGTGGAGTCTCTCGGATCTACCGCTCTCTCACCAACAATACCCCTAACTCCCTTTCCCTGCTCCGAGAGAAGTGGGAGGGCTGGCTTGGGGCTCTGGAGGATGAGGATTGGAGGGATGCCCTGATGGCCCCTAGGACGATTGCGGTATCGGCAAGGCTCCACCTGGTCCAAGTCTATTTTTTGCACGCCGCCTATCTTACACCCCTGCAAATCCACCGTGCTGGGCTTTGGCCTGATGCCCACTTCCTCTGCTGCTCCCACCCCCATGCTGACTTCTATAATATGGTGTGGTTATGTACTGCGATTCAGGGGTATTGGGAATCTTTAACACAAGACCTGACAGGGGTCATGGGCTGTTGATCCTATACGTGTTCTGCTGGGCGTCACCGACGGATTGGACAGCTCCAGGGCTGAGAAGCTCTTCCTCAATACTGCGTTGGTGGTTGCCAAAAGGGACATTGCTGCTCACTGGCTGGACACTGCCCCTCCCACTCTAGGGCACTGCCGCCGGGGGGTGGACTGGTGCGCTGCCCACGAGCGGCCTCTATATGTAGCCAGGGGGTGTCCCGAGAAATGTTGTCGCATGTGGGGAAAATGGGTAGGGTACTCGACGGCTGAGATGGTGTGGTCCGCTCTTCAGGTGCAGGTGCATGTGGATACGCTATTCTTGATTTCCTTATGTAGCCTTGATGTCACTACGATGTGTTTTTCTCCCTATTTTGCCAATGTACAATGTAGCTCTGAATGGTTCTGTTTGTTGTTAAATCCAAAACTCAATAAAAATTGATTGTCAAAAAAAAAAATAAGTACCATTGAGTTGGGTAACAATGAACAGCTGTTATTCAGCGTCAAGAGATCTCAGGGTGAACTTGGCTTTACAAATACATATGTTATGTTTTGTTATGTTATGTTACGCTGCAGGGATGTTGCAACTATCACAATGTCTTCTGAGGTGCACAGACATAATATCAAGTTTTTAATTTCGAACTACAGAAATATTGAGTTGTAAATATCGAAATGACAGAATATCGACATCAAGAATATCGGTGACCACAATATCGACTTGAAGGAAAGAAATATCGTTTTTCTTAATATTGAAGTCAGTAATATCTTTTGCAAAAATATTGTTGTCAATAATATCAATGTTTATATTAGTGTTATGTATTTTAGTATGTATTTTATATGTATATGTTCTATATTTTTTGTTATGTAGTGTATTTAAAAAAGAATATATATGTATTACATTTTTAGGAGTTAGTAATTTTTTTTAAAGTAAATTTTGCATTTTAGTACTGTAGCGGGTTGTGGGTTTACAGGGGAATAGGGTGGAAAATAATGTAATTATAGTAAATTAAATAATAATTTTTAGAAATTATTAATTATTTTTAATTAAATTTAGCATTTTAGTCCTGCAGCGGGTTGTGGGTTTATAGGAGAATAGGGTGGGAAGTAATTTAATTATAATAAAGTGATTATAAATGTTTATTTTATTGTTAATTAAGTATTAATTGGTAATTAATTGTTATTAATTGATTAATTGATTCATTGATAATTCTATTAATTGTGTTTATTTAGGTTAGGAGTGGGCTGTGCATTTATAGGGGATTAGGGTGGGAAGTAATTTATTATAATTAAGTAATTATTAATTTTTATTTATTGGTATTGATAATTAATTTATTAGTAATGACTTTTTATTAATTGATTAATTAATAATTATATTGATTGTGCTAAAAAATATCTGAGCAGGTTGTGGGTTTATAGGGGAATAGGGTGGGTAGTAATTTAATTTTATTAAAGTAATTATTTTAATTTATTGGTATTCATAATTAATTTATTGTTAATTAATTATTAATTGGATATTTCATAAATAAGCATAATAATTTTAACCACCTGCTATCCAACACTTTTCCTACAGTTACACTCTCTTGAGTGGGAAAAGTAATTTTTATCTCTACGGTATCCAACACTTTCCCTACTGATGCACTCCCTGGAGTTGGAATTGTAATTTTTACCCCTACGCTATCTAACACTTTCCCTACTGTTGCACTCTCTGCAGTGGGAATAGTAATTTTTAACCCTACGCTATCCAACACTTCCCCTACTGTTGCACTCTCTGGAGTGGAAATAGTAATTTTTACCCCTAATCTATCCAACACTTTCCCTACTGTTGCACTCTCTGGAGTGGGAATAGTAATTTTTAACCCTACGCTATCCAACACTTTCCCTACCGTTGCACTCTCTGGAGTGGGAATAGTAATTGAAACCCTTTCACTATTCAACACTTTCCCTTCTGTTGCACTCACTGGAGTGGAAATCGTAATTTTAACCCCTTCTCTATCCAACACTTTCCCTACTGTTACACTCTCTGGAGTGTGAATAGTAATTTTTATCCCTACGCTATCTAACATTTTCCCTACTGTTGCACTGACTGGAGTGGGAATAGTAATTTTTACCCCTATGCTATCCACCACTTTCCCTACTGTTACACTCCCTGGAGTGGGCATAGTAATTTTATTCCCTCCACTATCCAATATTTTCTCCTCAGTTTTTGTTAATGTAGTGTATAATTTATTTTAAAAAGATTATAAATATTGTAATTTTTAATGTTATATATATATGTTATATTTTTATTTATATTATTGTTGTATGAATATATATATCTATTTATAATTTACTAAATGTTTTTAACAATTTATGGTATTAAAATAATTATTTATGAATTTTATGAAGTAAGTATATATTATATTTTATATCTATATGTTTAACTTATGTTTACATTATATGTATTAGTTATACTTTGTAAACATTTTAAAATATTTGTAACTATGTTTCTTTTAAGCATATGTATTACTTACTTTATTTTACATTATTTGTTTAATATTAAAAACTAATATTTTTAACAGCGATATTTTTGACAACAATATTTTTCCCCGATAATTTTGTACTTAGCATAATGTAGATAGGAAATTGGACATCGATATTCTTGTGTCAATATTTCTGTAGCTCGATATTCTGACAGTCGATATTCTGTCAGTGATCTGTTTTCCGAATATTGGTGAAAATATAAAAAATATACATATTTGTGCACACTAGCAGATGACTATCACACACTTATGTACCTACTCACCTCACATATTCACTCAGACATTTATACACCCATTCACATACCCTCTCACTCACTTATTTATCTAGTCACATACCCACCGAGAAATTGATGTACGCACTGTCATACCCATTCAGGTACTCATGCACGCACTTTCAAAGTCACTTGGAGAGTGACACAGGCATGTACAGACCCACACATACAATCACTTACAGACCCAGTGTCAGTTTTTTGCTTCCACCGAGACACTTACTGATAGACAGACCTACTCAGACACTTATGCACCAACTCAGAGATCAAGTCACAGGCTCATTTACCCATTCAGATATGCAGTCAGAGACTCATACAACCACTCACAGACCTATTCAGACACTCATGCACCCGCTCAGGGACACACTCAGACACTCACACACCCTGTCAGAGACTCACTCAGACATTCATGAATCAGTCCACAGACCCACTAGGAGACTTATAATTTCACTTACACATCCACTGAGACATTTTGATTGACTCAGTCACAGATCCAATATGATAATTACATACTGACTCACAAACTATTGAGAGATTTATACTTCTGCCTATACATTCACTTATAGAGAGATGCACTCAGTCCTATGCAGCCATCGACACACATAATGAAAGACTCATGAGTCTACTCTGATAACCACTCAAAGACGTATATATGCAGTGACAGACCCACTCAGAGACTTAAGTATACACTCACTTAACCAAGTGTATCATTAATAAAGACTGTTATAGAGATGTTGGGATATTGATAAATGTTTTTATAGAGTTAATTAGATAGAGATGTATCTAGTGTGATGGTTAGAATTAGTAAGATAGTTATATCTGTTGAATGTGGTGGTGGCTATTGAATTCCTGCTTTTGCTTAGCATTTTCGCGACGTATCCGCAGAGATCGTGATTACCGACGCCATTGCGATCTCCGGAGTCACCCCGAACATAGAAAATAGGTTTTAGAGGTGGTTTTTTATAGAAACTCTCTGGAAAAACATGACTGTAGAGAAAAGGCGCAATCGTCGCGGTTAACAATGTCACCGCGATGCCCCCAAATAACCGCTAAAATGGAAAATAGGTCAGAAAGATGATTTTTAAAGAAACTTAAGACAAAAAATATGAGTTTAAACATGCTTTGAAAGAAGTATGTATATAGTAATATGTATGCAGCAAATGCCGACATAGCCACGCCAGCAAAGAATGCCCGCACTCCAAGGGTATTTTGTTACAAACATTTTAATACAGCTTACACGTTTTGACAACCAAGGTCTTCTTCAAAGAACAATACAATTTCCTGTGTGCCCCATTTCTTTTAAAGATACACTTTTCCAGGTCATTGTGAACATAGTAAACAGACTTCCCCAGTGTACTGAGAATCATGCAAGAAAATTATCAGTTACAATCACTGTCAACACCAAACATTGGTATCATGTAGAAATAATAAAAATAATATTTACACAATGGGAAAGACAGTTAATATGAAAAAAGTCATGAACAGAAAGAAAATTAATTTTTCATCATGAAATACAAAAATACACGTTCCCGGGTAGCTCCAAGTTTGAAAAGCGGCTAGTGCCACACACTGGAGCCCAAATCAATATAACTGTCACTATTGTATAGTCAAGTGAGCTATGGTCATGTAATATTGAAATGTTCATGGTATAGATATAAGGTTAAGAGTCCCTTATCTACCCTTCAATTCTCAGCGCACTACCATGACTGAAGAGGCCCCCTATGTGTACCAAGTATCCCCAGGAGAAGAAGGAAAAAAGACAGGGAAAAATGCCTGAAATTCGGTGCTGAAGGTTTGTACAGAAGTGTAGGGCATAAGTATTAGATCACACAAGAAGGGGAGAGGATCCCTGTCGAGACTTAGGGAACCATTACGATGACCGCCTGCCACGTAACGGTAAACGTAACCGACCGTCAAAGGTGCGGCGGTCCCGCCGTGCCCATTAGGATGCGACCTCCACCCGCATATTTAACATTGTGGCGGGCGGTGCTGTAATCGTGATGATTGCCTGCTGGCGGAAAAGCAGCAGAAGGTCTTTCCGTGCACCGCGGTACCCCACCAGCATGCAAAGGTGGCGGGGGTAAATAGCCGTCCGCAGGGAGTTTTGGCGGGCGAATCGCCACTGCCGGTCCGCCCATCATGATAATAGGCCCCTAAGGGGTGAGAGGCAGGTAATGAAAGAATAGCCACACAAGGGAAAGAGGAGGAGAGAGTGGAAGAGGGGGAGAATTATCAAAAAGAGAGAAAGAGAGAGAGGAGAAGAACGTGCTGTCCTAAAGCATCATGATGCCAGTAGACCATCCCTCCACCATTCAACCCAGTTGTACATGGAGCTCCTCATCCTGGTTACAGCCGCCGGGCTGCTTGCTGTGTAGACAGATGATATACTCCAACTCTAATCTCCTCAATGCACACTCCCTATCTCCCCCTCCGGTGCGTGCCGTTATCCTGTCAATACCAAAGAAAGAGATCTTTAGATCATTGGTGTTATAGTAATATGTGTGGTGCAATCCTCAGAATGGATTTTGTTTACATATTATTTTTAGTTGTGTTGGTGGTCATTGAATGTGTGCTATTGTTTTCCGTTTTCACGACGTTTTTGTGGGGGGAACGTGATTACTGATGTCGTCGGGACTTCCGCTGTTTCCACGAAAACGGAAAATACTGTTTGAAGACGCTTTTTCTAGAAATTGACTACAAAAATATGAGTTTGAAAAGCTTTATTGTTAAATATACTGCAGAATATGTCTACATATATGTTTTACACTTTGTACAAACCAGGCGCTCTTTGCGACTACCGACAGCTCTGCGATGACGTCGATAGTCACGAATATCAATTTTTTTGTAAAGGTGTATTTCTCCTAAATTGATCACAGAAAGAATAGTTAAAATAATATCTTACTAAATATTTAGACTTAAACTTTAAAAAATGTCTTTAAGTTTATTTTTCAGTATGTGAAATACATTTAATGATCCCAGATTCTCCACAGTAAATGTGACAATGTTGTGCACTCGTTACTTGCAGCGCTGACATTCCTTTAGTAAGTGGAATCAGGGTAAGGGTTTGGCCACTACTTCTTCCGATTTCTTTAATGTGATGGTGTTTCTGGAAGACGGTGATTCATTGGGGATGAAGGTAGCTACCCCTAGGCTTCTTTTAGAGGTTATTGGAATACTCTGTTATATGCGGAAGGATTGGTGTGTCGTTTGTTAAAGGGTTTGAAGAATGGTCTTCCTTCACCTAGCAAGCATTTCCCTTGTTGGAATATATCTTTGGCTTTGGAGGTGTTGATGGATCCTCCGTATGAGCCCCTGGTCCCCATTGATTTTAGGATTTGTCCCTTTAAACATTCCTTTTTTGGGCTGTTTCTTCAGCTAGGGATTTGTGTGAGCTGGGAGCTTTATATTTCAAGCATCCTTTTTGTCAAATTTTTAAAGATAGAATATTTTGAGGCCTCTTCTTTCCTTTTGTCCTAAGGTTTATTCCCAGTTCTGTAAGGACCAAGAGTTGATTTTGCCCTCCTTTTTCTGGTCTTCTTCTGCTGGGGAGGGAATGCGGCTGCATTGTCTGGATGTCAGGAGGTCTCTTCTTATTTCTTTGGATAGGATAGTTCCTATCCGTCTTTCCAATTCCCTGTTTGTAAATTTTGGCCCTGTGACTAGGGAGTTGCAGCCTTCCTCATCCTCTCTGAGCCACTGGGTTCAGACATTGATTTATATGGTCTCCTTGACTTCAGGTCAGGTTTCTCCTTTAGGGGATCAGAATAGCTCAACAAGATCTGTCTACCTCACAGGCTGGGACGCGGTGGGCTTCCATTGCTGAGATCTGCAGTGCAGCCACCAGGTCATCCCCATTGAGGTTTGCCTCTGATCATCTGATTGTTCAATAGATTAAGGTGAAAAGAAGCAAGCCAAGAGATGATGAGGTAATGCTTCAATTAGTTACTGGTAATTGTATTACTCTGAGTCCTCTTCCCTCGCATTTGTCCATTATATCCCTCCCTCCCAAGTGGTCCAGGCCAACCAAATTGGAGTTGTCTCGGTTTATGTAATATATACAGGAGAATTGGAGGGGGAGGGTCTTTTTATTACGTGAAAAAGCACATGATATGGGTGTCTACTGAGGCTGTATTGCCTCAGTGTCATAATGAATTATTGAATTGAAGCGAAGGAAGAAGACTCAGAGTAATGCAATTACCAGTTAATAATTGAAGCATTTGTTGAGATTGCCACCACGACAGATAGAAGTGAAGTAGATCCTTTAATCGTTACTGTGAATATATGCCTTAATCCCCTCCTCAGTATCATCCTCCTTCAATGGTCTTAAGCCTTCTCCTATATATCCTTTCTTCACGTTCCATAACTCACCTCTTCCACGTTTCACAATGTATCATAGTATTGCATTTACCTTAGGTTCAGCACTACTGAAGATGCTGATGCTGCACCATTGTTTATGACTGTTCTTTGAGGCATGGCCATCGTGTAGATCAGCAACTTGCTCATTCAACTACACTAATTACCACTTCATTTCTGGATTTATTTTAAATGATGGTAAATTATCTAAAAGCTACCTTTTCTGACCCTGGAGATGGCGTTAACACTAGAATCAATAGCAACAGTGGACTAGAGGGGCACACAAACTGCTTTGTGATTATACCTTCATTCTGAGTTATGACTAAAGTACCACTGCGAAATGCCAATTTTAATGGAATCACAAAAGCTCATCTTCATTAGCAGGAGTCCTTATGCGACTTCCTGTGAATGACTGCAAATGCAAGAATGAAGACCCTACAGGGACAGCAAACCTCCACCCCAGCATTCTGATTCTCTGAAAGCCCCTGTTTTCAAAGTGACAGGTGTGACTTCCAAAACAAAGTTGGCATTCAGGAAAGCCACTCTGGGTGTATGCTGTGCTCGCCTGGACCACTGTCTGCACCCCTCCCCCTAATACCAAACACACATTGGGACAACTTCCACCTTGTGAATGAGTCACCACTCACTTTGACATGTCAATAGCCTATCAATGGTTCTCAACCATTGATAGATGCCAATGTAAATCAATAAGAGCAGGGGGAATTGAATTTTGAGACTTACAAAGTCATTTCCAATATACAGCATGCACTTAATACTCTGCAATGCCTGTGAGTTTGTGAAACACAGAATTTGCGAATGCAAAAATGCATACTACATTAGTACAATAGTTACGGTAATTCATACGGAAAATGTACTTCACCAACTTTTCTGCTGCCGTTTTTTGTCTAAAGGCAGGCACTCCCCAAACGTACAAAATTTGAAAGCTCATATATAGGCTTGTCTTAAACAGCCTTTTGTAGATTAATGGTATTCTTTGTTTTGTCTGTTGTATAAATGCTGACCCCGTTTTAGGATATATGCTTCCATAGCATACATTGTACTTTTGTTGGGTAGTAATGTAATACAGCTAGTGTGTATACCTGCTTTTTTTCTAATAATTTGACAACTTGTCTAACCTCTTTGACTAATTTTTAGATCCTTGTTGCCCAGTATCGGCCTGTGTGCTTAAAACATTTACTATGAGCCGATGCAGTGTGAGGATAACTGGAAAGTGGAGCACCAGCAGACATTAGCAAAGGTAGCTAATGAGACATGCTGTGAGAATGGAAGGAACAGAAGAAAAGAAATGTGTCCGCTGCACTCCGGGGTACAACTAAGTGGTTAACTGGGTATTCAGGGAACGTCAAATCACTTAGGGTGATCAGGATGCTGCCCTTACTGTCCCGGAAGGGCGAAAGGGTAAATCACAATGTAAGACCTTGTAGGCACAAGGTGGATGACCTGATCACGCCTCTGTGCTAATAAAGCAAAATGTTTTCAAAGTATGGTTGGATAGTTCAAAGTTTTATTCACTTTGTATTTTTTCCTTTTGATCCATGTGTATTTACACTTTTATAGTTTCAAATAATTATATTTTCCAAACAAATCAATAGTCACGACTTGATTAAATCCAAGGTATTCAGAAATGCCAAAATTCACATTATGTACATGGTTGAAATCAACCATGTACATAATGTGAATTTTGGAATTTCTGATTTCTGATTTCAACCATGTACATAATGGGAAATTTGGAATTTCTGAATACCTTGGATTTAATCAAGTCGTGACTATTGATTTGTTTGGAAAATATAATTATTTGAAACTATAAAAGTGTAAATACACATGGATCAAAAGGAAAAAATACAAAGTGAATAAAACTTTGAACTATCCAACCATACTTTGAAAACATTTTGCTTTATTAGCACAGAGGCGTGATCAGGTCATCCACCTTGTGCCTACAAGGTCTTACATTGAGAATGGAAGGAACAACAGTGCCTAAGTCAGCTTCTTTCGGTTGAGCAGAAAGGAAAGATGGCAGATACTGGTTCCTCTATATAGATCATCTTCAATTATCCTGAATAGTGACCTTTTAGGAGACAAAAACAAGCAATGTATAAATGTTGTTGACAACTTTTGATATAATAGAATTGACACACACCAGATAAAGCAGGCACCGTCAGCTGCAGGTGTCTAGTCCAATCAGGCAAATGACACGCAAGGTTCAGAATGACAAAGTGTGCAACCAGCAATACGCTGTAAATTCTGAGAGGTGACTCTCAATACATATCACCAGTATTGTGGAGGTTTTATTTTCATAGCCTCTCTGAATGCAGGCTCCCTCATCTGTAGCAGAGGCTTATGACCTTGAGCCCAGTTATCAATCATAGCATACACCTGAGGGATGGGGGGATATATGGTTTCAGCTTTGTTATATGAATGTGCTTGCACCACAATCAAAGAGCCTGCTGGCTCTTTTCAGGTATTCCAGCACTGTAGCATTTATAGTTTTCAAATGTCCTTTTCACTGCAATTCAATTTTTGCATCTGTTACTTCTTACAGTAAATATAAACACAAATGGAAGGAGCGTCAAAGTATACAATAATATCAAGCATCACAAAGTCTTGCAATTTCAAAGAGATTCAAGAAAAGTCCAGGCTTCCTTCTAATTTTAGTTCAGTTATTTTATTGTGGTATTTCATTCATTGTGATGAAGATATCCACCTTGAGGATGTTCATAGAATTTAACAAACATATATCGTACACCCCCCACCCCCAAAAAAATGTTATATTCCACAGCCCACAGTCTCCATTATCCAATCCTCTCACGTTCTTTCTCCCACTCAATTGTATTCAATAACTCCACCCAGGTTACCTCTCTGGTCCGCACTCTGCTAAATTCATAATAATGCACAGCCTAAGTTTATCGAAAAACAGGAAATACTTCATCTCTTTCCTGTTTTGTATATTGGCCAATCAAATGGCGTTACCCCCATTCTACCCCCATTCTAGCGTGCCGGAAAGACTTTAGAGATTTTAAAGATTTTCATTTAAGTCTGCCTAGCCAATCATGTTCGATTGCTCTACCCAAGTCTCCTCTCTAGACCGCACTCTGCTATACTTTGTCTTGATGCCCGTCCTCGATATAAAAAAAATGGAAACGCTTCATCTGTTTCCTGTTTTATGAATGGACCAATCAAACCTGTTTCCCCCGCATAGCTAATCCTTGAGCTATTAAGCCCGCCTGTCTACGTATAATACATCAGAGATTTGACTATTCTAAACACGTTGTTACTCCTATCAAAGAGTGGTGTTTCGTTTCTCGTACTGGTTCGAAAAGTCAGCATGTATAACCATACAAAACCACTCTTATTACGTGTTTGAAAACAGTGATACGACATTGTTCACTTCACAAAAAAAACATTATTTGTTAGGGGTAGAGGAGCACGTGGGAGCAGTAATATAATACAATTAACATGGAGGATGATAGAGAGAAATGGGCCGCTGAGGTGTTTCATCAGAGCAAGCCAAATGAAGGGGGACTCCCCAAGAAATCTTGAATTAATGATAGGCTTTAAAACACATTTTTAAAGTAGGAAAGATTAAGGAAAGCAGAACTCTCAGAATGGTAGGACGGGATTGAATGCAATTGAGCGGGAGAAAAAACGCGAAAGATGATTGGATAATGGAGACTTTAAAATGACTCTGTTTTCGGAGGGCTGTGGAATATAAAAAAATATTTTCGGCTGTACGATATATGTTTGTTAAATTCTATGAACATCCTCAAGGTGGATATCTTCATCACATGGAATGAAATACCACAATAAAAGAACTGAACTAAAATTCGAAGGAAGCCTGCATGGACTTTTCTTGAATCTCTTTGAAATTGCATGACTTTATGATGCTTGATATTATTATATACTTTGACGCCCCTTCCATTTGTGTTTAAATTTGTGTGTTAGTGGTTTTGACGGAGGGCCACAGGAAGTTTGAGCGCCAGAAAAGCGTCCTTAGATATGTACCGTTGACACTTTTTGCAATATCTCATTGTGCACACAAATAGAGTACCCTCATTGTGTCATTAGTGGAAAATCTTACAGTAAATACTCCATGGATATCTATGGTAATCAACCATTTCCATGTTTATACATTTGTGGCTTTCATTTAACATCTGAATGCCTTTTCACCATTACACTACTGGATCTCCACAGAGAGCCCTTGATGCTGAGTGGTGTTGATCTGCTCTCAAGTTAAAGTTAAAGTTAATTCATGATACAGAACTTTGAGGAGGTTCACACAAAACAATTTAATTTAAGTTAAAACAAATAACATCTTTCCTAAAAATCATTAAAAACGGTTAATAAAATTAATTTAAGACATACAGATATTAACGTCACTAAACCAGTATTCATACTAAAACAAGTATAGGCTTAAAAAACATTTTTAAAAGTAAAAAATTGAACTATAGAAAAGTTCATTCGGGGGATAAAACAATAACTGCAAGGCTTCCGAGAAGGATCGTACTGACAATTTAAAAAAGATAGGTCTCAACCATTTACGGTGAGGCTATATAAGAGCAGGGCAGGCAAAACATGTTTCAGATCTTGAATGCCATTCTGACAAAAATGACAGACTTCAAAAGTTGCATACCATTTAGATGTTAAGCACTTTAAAGGCAAAATATCCAATTGCAAGAGTGTCCAGAAATGTCTACCCCATGGGGTGTATTACATGCCACATACGGTTGGACTTCTTTCATAATAATGGTATCTTTTATCCTTTGGTAGCCCCTTTTCCGACCATAAGCCTTATTGTCCAAGCAAAAACTTAAAACCAGCGGGGCTTGTTTTAAGCAGGCCTTTAGTTGGGAGGCGGGAAGAGAAAGTTCCGATTTTTGATCAAGTTCAAGTTGCTCTATGAGATATTTGTAAATCCTGTAGAATAAAGTTTTTTTCTTTCTTCTCCCTGAGAATTTCCTTTCTCATATAGTCACTTAATGTATCCCTTTTTCTCTTCCCAAGGCAGAAAGCCCACTGGACATTACCCACTAAACCGTGGACGTAGGCACTTTTAATCACCCAATTCCAGCCTTAGTGCTGCCACTGATACTGTATTATTGAACGAAATATGTCTTCTCAGAATCTGCCCCAATACCTTATTCAAAAAGCCCCAACTAAAAAGAAATATCTATGAACTCCACTGCATGAAGTAGAGTAGCAGGGATTTTAGCCCGATAATAGATAGGAGATGGGAGAAGTGTCTTCTACCTGTAGCCGTATAAAAGGCTCTCACAACCTTAGCCTGTGACTGAGCTGTACACGTGTTATTTGAAATATGATCACTGCGGCACATTATCTTCCCCAAACAGATAAATGTCTTAACCACTTCTAATTTTTGGGAGCCTGAATACCAAGTGAAGTTAGCATATTTAGCCTTTTTCTTACCATGGAACTAGAGAATTTTGCTTTTAGATGAGTTTGTTTTTAGATAGAGTATGTCAGTATTTTTTGCAATGCCCCTAATCAACTGTTAAGACCTTTGGGGCTAAGTTCCAAAATTGCTATATCATCTGCATACAGAAGAGTGAGAATATATGAAATTGTCCGTCCCCCAATATTGGGTGGTAAACCCATACTTTGTAAGAGAGAAACAGGCAAATCTGAGATAAATACAGAGAGAAAAATTGGAGCGAGGAGACACACCTGCTTTAAACCATTCTTCGTTGGGATCATCCTAGAGAGTCCTTGATCACCACCTAACAAAATGTGGCCACATGTGGCAGAGTGAAGGGCAATATTTAGGACCATAAGGGTTTCAGGAATTCCGAGATCCAACAACTTTTTTCAGATCGCTAAACAATCCACTTTATCGAAGGCTCTGGAGAAGTCTCTAAATGCGGAATATACCGTACAACCTCTAGAGATCACATACTTCTCATTAATTAATTGTAATGCAGCTATGTTATCTAAGGTCGCATGTTTTTTCCTGAAACCTGTCTACTCCTCCAGGAGGATTTTATTGTCCTCCACCCAAATATTTAGCTGAACCAACAGACATCTGGCAAAATAATTACCACTGCATCTAATAGTGCAATCTGGAGATAGTTTTCAGGCAAGTTATAGTCCCCCTTTTTGTATAGGGGGACAATAATACTTCCAGTCCAGAAAGCAGGAACTGTCCTATTCGCATAACAAAATATAAAGACTGAAAATAATAATTTGGCCTAGAGGGTAGCTTCTGTTTTACTACTCAGATCGGAATTTCATCCGGGCCCACTTCTGAGAAAGGTCACATTCCTAAAATAGCAGACCAAATGTCCTTAATTGTAGGAGAGTTATGAGTAAGCTTGCAAAATACAGGAATTGGGGGCCTCTCTTTAAATCACTCGCCACATAAAGTGCAGAAATGAAGCCAACCCAACAGACTGATTGGAGAGGGGAGGACCTAACTCTTGGCCCGCAGCAATCCACACCTATTTCCCAAAAGCTTCTCATATGGTTCTTAAAGGCAGCCTCTCTTAAATCTATCCACCTGTGGTCTAGATTTTGTATTTTAAGCTTTCTTTTAGGCAACTTCTACACCTTTTCAAGAGAGACAGGCTACTGTTTCTCTAATTAAAGAAGAAAATAATAAATTGTTTCCAGAACAATCTATATATTTCTTTGTTCACTTGAACAATAGGTAAAGGAAATGAATTTCTTGGGACTTGGTCTGCCTTCAGAAGCAATCTGCTTCATGAACTGTTTAAATGAATGCATCAATCAATCAATTAGTGGGTTTATAAAGCGCGCTACTCACCCATGAGGGTCTCAAGGCACTGTGGGGGGAGGGGTGGTTGCAGCTCTGGTTCAGTTGAAGAGCAAGGTCTTGAGATTCCTCCTGAAGATGTGCAGGGAGGGAGAGCGTCTGATGTTCACTGGGAGCTTGTTCCAGGTCTTGGTCGCGATGTAGGAGAAGGCTCTTCTGCCAGCTCTGTTTCTGCAGATGCGGTGGTCTCAGCCAGGGCGAGGTTGGTGGAGCGGAGGTTCCTTTTGAGTACGTGGAAGGAAAATCTCTCGTTGCGGTATTTGGGTCCGATGTTGTGGAGGGATTTGTAGGCGTGGGTGAGAAGTTTGAAGGTTACCCTCTTGTCGATGGGGAGCCAGTGTAGGTCTCGTAGGTGTTGGGTCATGTGTTTGTTCCATGGGGTCCCGAGGACGAGTCTTGCTGTGGAGTTCTGGATGGTTTGGAGCTTGTGAAGAAGAGTTATGTTGATTCCGGGGTAGAGGGCGTTGCCATAGACCAGTCGGCTGGTTATCAGTGCGTGAGTGAGGGTCCTTCTGCATTCCGGGGGTATCCACTCGAAGGTCTTGCTGAGGATGCGAAGGCAGTCGAAACTAATGGCGGCGACGGAGTTGATCTGGCGGGTCATGGTGAGGGAGGAGTCCAGGATAATGCCCAGGTTCCGTGCGTGGTCTGTAGGGGTGAGTGGGCTGCCAAGGACAGAGGGCCACCAGGTGTTGTCCCAGGCAGAGGTGGAGGGTCCGAGGATGAGGATCTCAGTCTTCTCACGGTTGAGCTTCAGGCAGCTATCCTTCATCCAGGCTGCAAAGTCCTTCATTCCTTTCTGGAAGCAGTGTCTGGTGTTTTCGGGGTTCTTTGGGAAGAAGAGGATGAGCTGGGTGTTGCCGGCGTAGGATACTATGCTAAGCCCATGCTGTCTGACAATGGCTGCGAGGGGGGCCATGTAGATGTTGAAGAGCGTGGGGCTGAGGGATGATCCTTGGGGTACTCCGCAGTTGATCTCTGTGGGTTTGGAGAGAAAGGGAGAGGGTTACCGACGATGAGACACGCAAGGTCATGAACTCAATCCACTCAGGATCACCATCAGACCCCTGCCCACACCACGTATTAAACAAAGCAGACGCAGCCATCGCACCCCAACTACGGAAAGTCATCAACATCTCCTTCGAGACATCGACATTCCCGGAAAGCTGGAAGCAGGCCGAGATCAATGCCCTTCTCAAGAAGCCCAAGCCGGACCCCAAGGACCTCAAGAACTTCTGTCCCATTTCCCTACTCCCGTTCCCGGTGAAGGTCATCGAGAAAATTGTCAACATACAACTGACCCACCACCTCGAGGACAACAACATCTTAGACCCATCCCAGTCCGGAATCAGAAGAAAGCACAGCTTTCCGTTCTGAAGCCACCGATATCATCTACGGCGTTTCCCAGGGCTCTTCCCTCAGCCCGACACTGTTCAATGTCTACATTGCCCCCCTCGCACAAGTGGCCCGCCAGCACGACCTCAACATCATCTCCTACGCCGATGACACCCAGCTCATCCTCTACCTCACCAAGGACCCGCACACCTTGCAAAACCTACCTCCACAAGGGTATGAAGGGCGTTGCCGAATGGATGAGGAGCAGCTGGCTGGAGCTTAGCTCAGACAAGACGGAGATCCTCATCCTCGGACCAACCCCATCAGCCTAGGACGACTCCTGGTGGCCAACCACGCTGGGAGCAGCACCAACACCCACTGACCACGCACCCAACCTAGAAATCATCCTCGACTCCTGCTCCTGCTACAACACCCTCCGCATGCTCTGCAGGATCTACAAGTGGATCCCTACCGAAACAAGAAGAACAGTGATGCAGGCCCTCGTCAGCAGCAGGCTGGACTACGTCAACGCACTCTATGCAGGAATTTCAGCCAAACACCTACGACGACGGCAACGCATCCAAAACGCCTCCACCCGGCTGATCCTCAACATCCCTCGCCACAGCCACATCATCCCCCACCTGAGAGACCTACACTGTCTCCCCGTCAACAAAAGGATCACCTTCAGACTCCTCACCCACGCACACAAACCACTCCACAACTCCGGACCAGCTTACCTTAACAGCAGACTCAGCTTCCACACCCCCGCCCACCAACCCCACTCCGCCAGCCTCGCCCTCGCCGCTGTTCCTCGCATCCAATGAGCGACCTCAGGCGGCAGATCCTTCTCCTTCCTCGCCGCCAAGACCTGGAACACCCTGCCTACCCTCCTGCGGCAGACTCAAGACCTGCTCACCTTCAGAAGACTCCTCAAGACCTGGCTCTTAGAGAATTAGCATCACCTCCACCCCCCCACCCCCTTCAGCGCTTTGAGACCCTCACGGGTAAGTTAGCGCGCTTTACAAGTAGATTGATTGATTGGTCTGATCCATTGGGTTCTGCATGAGAGAAAGGATTGGATCTAATTGAGGGTGGTTACTCATATCCCAGTGTTGTGAAGTCTGGCTGCGTGTGATCGGAGACTGTGTCGAAGGCTGCAGAGAAGTCTAGAAGGATGAGGGCTGCAATGTGACCCTGTTCTAGCAGCATGTAGATGTCATCCATGGTGGCTAGGAGGGCAGTCTTGGTGCTGTGGTTGCTGCGGAATCTGGAATGGGAGGAGTCTAGGATGGAGTTCTCTTCAATGAAGGTGGTCAGCTGGGCGTTTTTGAGTCTCTCGGTGACTTTGGCAGCAAAAAGGAGGAGAGAGATGGGCTGGTAGTTTTTCTGGTCCGTCAGGTCGGCCGTGGGTTTCTTGAGGAGGGGTTTGACCTAAGCTTACTTCCAGTAATTTGGGAAGATGCCGGATTTGAAGGAGGCATTGACATTATGTCCTAGTTGGAGAGCGATGGCGGCGGCAGCCCTGTGGTAGATGTGAGATGGGCAGGGATCCGTGGGGGCACCTGAGAGGGTGTTCATCATGGTCGCGGTGAATTGATGCGTTCAACGGTAGCGGGGTTCCAGGTCTTAAAAGTCAGTTTGTTGTCGTTGGTTGGGAGGGGGGTGGTGACAGATGTCTGTTCACTGAAATTGTCATAGAGGGCCTTGATTTTCAGATGGAAGTAGGAGCTGAGCTTGTCGCAGAGTTCCTGGGATGGTGTGACATCGGTGGCTTCACTGGGCAATTTGGTGAGTTGCTGTATGACGTTGAAAAGTTCTTTGGCATTGGTAGTTTTGGTGTGGATTCTGTCCTTGATGAAGGTCCGCTTGGTGTCTTTTATGTGCTGGTGGTATTCCTTCAAGGTGGTCCTGTGGTTGTTCATGTCTTCTGTAGTTTTACTGTTTCGCCAGGTTTTCTCGAGGCGTCTGGAGGAGCGCCTGGCATCTCGGAGTTCGGAGGTGAACCAGGCGGCCTTCAGGGGGCGTTGTTTAGCAGGGCGGCGCGGGACGTGCAAGCTTGTCGGCGCAGCTGGAGATCCAGGGGTGGAGTTCTTTTGCTCTGGAGTTGGTGATGGTCGTGGCACAGGTGGGATCTAGGAGGAGGGTGGTGTTAAGGTGTTCCTCTGTGATCTTGCTCCAGTTCCTTCGTGGCGGGCGCTGGTACAGCTTGGGTGCCCGTGGTGGTGTTGAAGGTGAAGTGTACGCAGTGGTGGTGCATCCAGAGGGGATGCGTGGTGTGGCTGAAGCAAATGTTTGCTCCTCCTGCGAAGATGGAGTCGAGGGTGTGTCCTGCTCTGTGAGTGGAGGTGTTGATGAGTTGCTCCAGTCCGAGGTTGGAGAGGTTGTCAAGGAGGGTGGTGGAGTCGGGGTTGCTGCGGTTGTTCAAGTCTCCGAGTAGGATGTAGTTCGTCAAGGTGATGGCGTGGGGTGTAAAACGGTCGGCTATGGTCGTTGCGGGCTTGGTGCAGGGACCCAGGGGTCTGTAGGAAAGGGTGCCGCGTAGCGTGGTCCTGGAGCTGGTCTGTATCTGGAAGTGGAGGTGTTCTGTGTTGGAAGGAGGGTCTCTTGTGTCGGAGGTGGAGAGTCAGCCTCCCAAGAGTCAAGATCATAGACAGCTTTCTCTATGATTGCACCCTTCACCTAAATACATCTGCTCAAAGTCTAAACACCAACAAGGTAATTTTCCTCTATGGTGCTCCCCTTCCAATTATCTGCTGATCACCCCACAAATCATCTTTCTTTGGTGTGGCATTTAAAATGAGTATCCCTTCTTATGTCCCGACACTGGAACACTTTCCTCAACATTCCACATTTCCAAACTGCCCATTCCTGGTCTGCTGTGTGCCTGACTGCTCCCCTATCTCGAGCCAATTACAAATCTGAGTTCTCTGAGCCCCATCATCAATGCTCACTCCATAGTCTCTCTGAATTAAAGGCTTACTGGTTCTTTCAGAATCACATCTTTTTCTGCCTTGGGCCATTACAAAGTTCAAAGACCAAGCCAAGATCAGCGTTCGCACTAAAATATTTTACTCTGTGGAATATATTTACCGCTCATTAGAGGAGCAACCATCTTACAATGTTTAAGAAGCTTACCTTTGAGGTTCTGTAATTTTCGAGTCTGACTCCATTTTGTTCTGTGCCACCATTTTGTGTTGCCCTCACGTAGGCCTGTAAAGGTAGCCTGGCGAACAAAGTGGCATGGCCTTCTTAGTTCATGTATACATTAACTAGGTTTCTTTTTGACTCTGAAATGAACTGTAAGAAACTGACCTCTTCACCTGAAACTGACCTCGGAAAGCCAATTTCCATGATCGATCTTTGTCTGAGATTGCCAATCAATGTTCAGGACATCGTTAACTTTTTAGTTTCCTTGCAAATGCCTTATCTTGTTCAGCATCTGTTACTGTTTCTTTTTTATGTTTCTTCATTACATGGGTTATGCTTTCAATTATAGGTTTGTCCGGCTTGTGGAGATTGAATTTGGGATATTCCTAATAATTAACTTTTGGGTTGGGATACTGTAAATTGAGTTTTTGCTAAGTGATACTTTGTTTGAAAATGTATCTTATTGGCTAGAATTTTGTGCAGTGGGTGTACATTTATAATGTGAATATTGGGTATAAAAGGAGACGTCTCGCCTTAGTAAAATGAGCAGTCTCCTGAGAATTTACATTGTGATGTATTTCTAGGATCACTGTTACTAGCTGCAGCTAATAAACTTGGTCTCTGATGCCATCCAGAAGTATTCCGTGTCTTTGAATACCAAGACAGGTGAACTCGAAGATCTTAGGCGTGCCCCTGACGCCGCTGGGTTAAACCCCGGTTCTTCAACTGGCGCCCAAGGTTGGGCGACTTCAGCTGTACTGGTCCAAGCCCAAAGATTGTGAGGAGCCCCGTGAGGAAATTCTGGAGGACGGCCGCCACTTCATTGACCCCTGCATGTCGACATGGACCGAAGGTTTTTTCTGCGAGGCTTCCCCTTTCCGACGGCTGCGAAGGACTGCTGCCCTGACTGTCGCCCTGTCTTGGACCCTCTTGTGATGATTTGTAAGGTGAGACGTTAGACGGTCTTCTGGTGGCGTGACAGAAATTTTGGTTAAGTATAAGTGGGTCACTCCCACGACTTTGTTTTGTTTCTTGGTTTTGATTCGGCCATTGCAATAGTCGAAGCCGAGGGGTTCGTATATTTACGAGTGTATCATTTTTGATAACCCCTTGAAGTTTGAAGCAAGACTAGTGAGCTAAAGATGCCTGGTTTTGGCAAAATTAGGAAATGGTTTTGTTGTAGTTGTAATAAGGATTCCGGATTGGAGGACTCGTGTCCGATACCTCCGGTTGGAACTCCAACTTATGAGCTCTATTCAAAGCATGGTGTGGGTCCCATTACCTTTAATGAAGTATGGGTCCGTTATACAAGGAAAGATGGTGTTTTACGATGGCCCCAACATGGTAGTTTTGAATCAGATGTTTTAGATAACCTAGAAGTTGCGCTATTTAAGAAGAAAGCCCGACCGGCGATGTTTGACTCTTTCCGCCTTTGGCGTAAGGAGGCCAAATAGCGAGAAATTAAGCAAGCTAAGAGAGATAGGAAGGAAAGGAATGTCGGTAATGCAAGCTGCTAGGCAGTTTAAGGAAGATGAAGAAGATCGTGCGATTGAAGTGTCAGATAGACAACATTGCATGGCCATTGACAAATGTTACCTGGCTTTGACACCTCCCCTTTCAAATGTGACTGAAGACCCTGAAAAGGATCCTTTGATGTCACATTTACTGAGATTACCACCCCCTTATATGCAGGGTGCTACTGCACCTCCGTTACCTCCAGTTGTTGCACCCCTTGTTGTCGTTCAACTCCCTGTTGTTGTTCAGCCATCTGTTGCTTCACAGGTGGTTCTTCCTCCCGCGGCGCAGCCCCCTCCAGGGCCGCCAGCTTTGTCACCAGCCTTGCCTCAAACTCCTTTGCCTCACACTCCTTTATCTTCGACTTCTCTTATTTCTGTCCCTACGTCTCTCTTGCCTCAAAACACTTTGTCTCCTGTCCTCATGTCAACTTCTTCTCCTTGTGCTCGGCAACGAATGACTGAGACTGTCACTAGTCTTTTGTCTCCTTTCTTTGGGTCACTGAATATGACCCCTGTTTCTGAACGTAAGCAGAGACGTAGTCAGCTTCCTGGTCCCGAAGAGCGGGCAGTGTTAGATCTCCTTGCTCATAGATGGGTTTCGAATGCCTCCAAGTACGGTCCACAAGTGGTTATGGGTATCTTCCTACAGTGGGAGGCACCAAAACAAAGGTATGTTTTTGATGTCATGTGTACCTTCCTTCGTCAGGAGTGGAAAGATAATGAGTTGGGTTCAATTCCACTGGAATTGATTAATGTTCAGTCTGAATTTTCTAAAGGAACGATAGTGGGTTCCGATGTTGAGGAAGCGGTAGAGACACTACTCACTTTTAGGTCTAGACTTCCACCTCAGTTATTGTTCGAACCTGACCCTTCTGTTAGGGGAAAAGTGAAGCAGTATCCTACGAGAGAGGTTCCCCCTGTTTGGAGAGAGGCAGTTGTGGCTGATGCCGCTCATGGTATTGCGGCTGCACCGGCTCATTTTCAGAGAGTGTGGGTGCATGTCCCTTGGAAGAGAGCTGAGGTCCTGGCTCTTAAGCAGACCTTGCCTGACACCCGTAAAAATCCTGCTGGTTATTACAAGGAGTTGTCTCAGACAGTTGATGCGTGTGTTATGAATTTAGCTGACATAGATATGTTGATGGGTAATGTAGTTCCTCAACCCTTGTGGGCGAAGATCCGTCACGAGGATCACGCGCCAGAGTTAGGAGATACATGGGTTAATATTACTGCTGCAGATGGTCGGCAGGTAAGAGGTGCCAAACCTGAACCCTTAGTTGCAGAACTACCTGGTAGGATTATTAATTTAATGAAAACTATGATGCCTCCTTTGCGGGTGAATTGGGACAAGTTAGCAGCATGCAAACAAAAGAAAGATGAGAGTGTGTCTGATTTCTTCACTAGGTTTGAGGAAACATTCATTGATCATAGTGGTTAGGACATGAGTACAGAAGGTGGTCAGAGGTTGTTTGTAGATAAGTTTGTTTTTAATTTACTTCCTGAACTTTCTAATAAGTTAAAGGACTCTGAGAGTTCATGGGCAGTTTCTTCTTCGGCCCAGATATTGGCTACTGCACAACACAATGAGAATAGAGATAAAGATGAGAAGGATAAAGTAGAGATGAAGACTAGAGAATTAAAAACTAAAGTTCTTCTGTAGCAGGTTTATCCGCCTCGCCCTAATCAGCGTCAGTTTCAGCAACTCCCACACTTTCAGAAACTGTTGCAGAAGCCTGAGTCTTTTGCTTCGCGACTCCCGCTAGGCCCTAATCAGTGTGCTTATTGTAAAGAGGAAGGTCACTTCAAGAATAGTTGCCCGATCTTGCTACAGCGTGCGAATGGTATGTCTGGTCTGAGAGGTCGTGGTGGTTACCAACAAGTACCTAGGGGTAGGGGACGTGGTACGTTTCCCCAGAATGAACGTTCCTTTTCCCCTCAGAATTCTATAAATGATTTTGACCAACAGAATGTTCCGACCGTCCAGTCCGCTCAGTACTGCACTGATGATTATTATGTTGGAAGTGAGAGTGCTGGTTTTAATGATAGTTAGGACAGCCATGGACAAAGGGAGAGAGTAGTGTCAGTTCCAGTAGACCAGAGTGGACCTTATGTTGAAGTGATTACATCAGGTGTGGCAGAACCTTTTCTTTTGGATACTGGTGCAGCAAAGAGTTCTATCATGCACTCTAAACTCCCTGGCGCACCCTTGTCTGTCTTGACTAATGATTCAGTAGGATTTTCTGGCGCCCCAGTTCGTAACCCGGATTCTTGACCATTGCCCCTTTCTATTGGTCCTTGTGAATTGGAGGCTCCCCTTATTCTAACGACTGGCTGTGGTGAGAATTTGTTGGGTTTGGACTTGTTGAAAAGATTGCATGCGACATTACATTGTTCTCCTTTGGAGTACATCTTACAGTGGGTAAGAAAGTGATTTCCACGATGTATCTGTCTAAGTATCGCCTTCCACTGGAACTGCGTTCTCTCCCTGATACACTTTGGGCTACAGGTCCTAATGATGTTGGTCTCTTGCAGATTCCACCCTACGTTGTTACCCTTAAGTCGAATGCTAAATTACCTCGCATTCCTCAGTACAAAATTTCCAGTGATGGCGAAAGAGCTCTTTTAGCGATTATCTATGATTTGGTTGAGAAAGGTGTGGTTGAAGAAACGAGAGGTAATGTGTGTAATAGTCCTGTTCTGCCTGTCCTTAAGCGTACTGACTCTTCTCAGCCACCTGTGTATCGGTTTGTGATCGACCTTCGAGAGGTCAATAAGATTGTTGTGCCACAGTTTCCTGTTGTCCCAGACATTACTGCTTTATTGACTATGATCCCTGCCTCAGCTGCTTGGTTTTCTGTTATTGATCTGAAGAACGCTTTCTTCAGTATTCCGATTGCTTAGGAAAGTAGGGATATTTTTGGCTTTTCTTTAGGAGGCCGCAGTTTCCGGTTTAAACACGCTCCTCAAGGTTATTGTGAGAGTCCCTCCATTTATAGTCAGGCTTTGAAAACTCAGCTTGATACTTTTGCATTGCCTTCTGGTGCTACTCTTATCCAGTATGTTGATGATCTGTTGGTTGCTGCTGATGATGAAGAGATTTGTAAAGAGGTTACCTTCGAAGTTGCAGTATTGCCGACAAGAAGTAACCTACTTAGGTCATCTCTTGTTGAAGGAGGGAAGACGATTTACCCCAGAGCGTATTCAAGCGATTGCCCAAATGACTGTGCCATGCACACAGAGAGAGGTGCGTGCCTTTTTAGGTATCACCTCGGATTGTAGACAGTGGATTCTGAATTTTTCTTTGCTCAGTCATTTGGGCAATCGCTTGAATACGCTCTGGGGTCAATCGTCTTCCCTCCTTCGACAAGAGATGACCTAAGTAGGTCACTTCTTGTCGGCAATACTGCAACTTCGAAGGTGACACTTTATGATGAAGGTCAGACAGGTGTCGCAACAAAGAAAGAGTAACCTCTTTACAAATCTCTTCATCATCAGCAGCAACCAACAGATCATCAACATACTAGATAAGAGTAGCACCAGAAGGCAATGCAAAAGTATCAAGCTGAGTTTTCAAGCCTGACTATAAATGGAAGGACTCTCACAATAACCTTGAGGAGCGCGTTTAAACCGGAAACTGCGGCCTCCTAAAGAGAAGCCAAAAATATCCCTACTTTCCTCAGCAATCGGAATACTGAAGAAAGCGTTCTTCAGATCAATAACAGAAAACCAAGCAGCTGAGGCAGGAATCATAGTCAATAACGCAGTAATGTCTGGGAAAACAGGAAACATTTGTTGGCACTTACTCTTAAGGACACGCCACACCCTCTTCCTTGGTCTGACGAATGTCAGAAGAGTTTTTCAGAATTGCGTGATGCATTGTGTTCTGCTCTGGTGTTGGGTACCCCCCACTATAGTAAACCTTTTACACTTTATGAACACGAGAGAGAAGGTTGTGCGTTGTCAGTATTGACGCAACAATTTGGAGACAAGCAGCGCCCATGTGCGTATTTTGCAGCCACTTTAGATCCGGTAGCTAGGGCGTTGCCTAGTTGTCTAAGAGCTACAGCAGCAGCGGCTGTTTCTATCCGACAGTCTGCTGTTTTGGTATTGGATAATACATTGATTGTGATGGTTCCACATGCAGTGGATACCCTATTGAACAGAACAAAGACTCAACATCTTACCAGTGCACGTTTGTCAGGTTATGAGTTGACGCTTTTGGCTAGCCATGTGCACATCAAGCGGTGCAACACATTGAATCCAGCTACATTGTTGCCAATTTTTGTAGAGACAGATGTTCAGGAACAGCATGACTGTTTTCTCTGGACAGAGGAGGAAACGAAGGGTAGAGTTGATCTGAAAGATACTCATCTTTCGAATCCTGATGGTACCCGATGGGTAGATGGTTCATGCTTTAAGCTTCCGAATGGAGAGACGACTGCAGCATATGCTGTCACAACTTTGCACACGATTGTTGAAACAGCACGTATTGCACAGAATTCAGCACAAGCAGCGGAGTTGATAGCATTGACTAGAGCGTGTGTGTTGTGAAAAGGAAAGAGAGTGAATGTTTTTACTGATAGCCACTATGCATTTTGCGTGGCTCACAGTTTTGGTCGTTTGTGGAAAGAGAGAGGATTTCTTACTTCCCATGGTACGAAAATTCAGCATGGACAATTAGTGAGTGAACTTCTTGAATCACTTACTTTGCCGACCCAAATTGCGATAGTAAAGTGTAGTGCACATAAGAAGGTTACGGATGATGTGGGTCGAGGGAATGCGTTTGCAGATGAAGTAGCGAGAGAAAAAGTGAAAGATGTGACGAGTCGGATGTATGTTGCAGGTCCTGCCAGATGGGTTGTGGAAGGAGGAATGTGTGAAGATACAACAGAAAGTCTCCTCACTCCTACTGCTCTCTCGCTATCTGGCAGCGCCATGTAACCGCACGGTATAAGCGCGCTATATAAATGTTTTTAAATTCAATTCAAATTCAAATTTAAATTCAAATTCAAAGTGTGAAGATGATTCGGGCAGAAGCTACTGAGAAAGAATTGAGTATGTGGAGAGAGTACGGGAATGTTGGATTCGACAGGCTGTTGGGTTGAGTTGTCAGAGCACCGACGATGGTTGTTGCCGGATGCATATGTGCTCCCGGTGGTTACTATGGCTCATGGGCTGGCTCACATTAGTTCAAAAGGGATATGTAAGTTGGGGACACTTACTTGTGGAAAAAGGTCCAAGGATCCGTGAGAGAGGCTTTCAACTGCACAGCGCACTTTGGAATCGGCATACGAGGCTCCCAGCTGACTACTCGCCGCACCCGCTCCGCGGGTGCCGCTTCGCTGGTGAGCCCCTGTCCTAGAATTCTCGTGGGTGTTCACGTGAGGTCCTTGGCGGAAAGGCGGTAAGGGGCGCGAGGCAACCGGCGGGGCTGCGAGCGTGCAGGGACTTCATTTCCCAGAAGTCCCTGCGAGACCAAGGAAGAGCTTCCGGTCCGCTCTCCCTGCTGGCCCGCCCCCCGCCCATCTAAGGACTTCAAAAGCGCACCTGCAACCCTTGTTCTGTGGGACACTTACTTGTGGAAAAAGGTCCAAGGATCCGTGAGAGAGGCTTTCCACTGCACAGCGCACTTTGGAATCGGCATACGAGGCTCCCAGCTGACTACTCGCCGCACCCGCTCCGCGGGTGCCGCTTCGCTGGTGAGCCCCTGTCCTAGAATTCTCGTGGGTGTTCACGTGAGGTCCTTGGCGGTAAGGGGCGCGAGGCAACCGGCGGGGCTGCGAGCGTGCAGGGACTTCATTTCCCAGAAGTCCCTGCGAGACCAAGGAAGAGCTCCCGGTCCGCTCTCCCTGCTGGCCCGCCCCCCGCCCAAACCGCCACCTACAAAACACCAACTCACTCCCGCAGCGCGGGACGCAGCCCGGGCTAAGACTGGGCAAAGACAGGGCCGTTTTAGGCCGTTCGAGGACGGCAGAGGACGGCCACGGTCCAGACCCCCTGCATTTATTCTGTTCCATCATATGCAAGGTAGGCGTCCCAGTGATACTTACCCTACATTCCAACATAGAGTGGCCAGACTTAGGATTCACCAATTATTTCCCGTGAGGCTTACCTCGCGGTACCTGACTTATATCGCAGACGATCACTATGCGTCCCAAAACTAGAAGCAACACCAAAAAAGCTACGGCTGTGGCACAAGTGACCGGTCCCATAGATCTCTTCATATCCCGGGTCAATGAAACCATCGATAAGAGCATAATCCTGTTGGAGAAAAGAGTTTCCCTGGACCTTATGCAGGCTAAACGTTCCTCTCTGGGTTCTCTTGCAACCGCAAGCTCTCCCGTCCACCAGGCCGTGAACAACTGCTCTTTACCATTACCCCTAACTACCGTTCCCACGCTGACTGTCCCAAATGCTGTAGACTTATCCGTGACCCAATCAGACTCCGATTTCTCATATGTTGACCTTGAGGCAACCCCAGACTTAGAAGCCTGCCAATCACCAACTGACAAACCAGAGCAGAGCGTAACTAGTCAATCCATCCTACCCGATACAGAAATGACCTTAGACCTGATAAAAACAAGGAAAGATACCTCCACTTCCACCAAGGCTATGCCAAACACTAAGGAAAAACCTAAAGCAAAAATCAAGAATCATAACTTGATCACGCCCACCCCCAACTCCGCGGCAGGTATACCCTGCTGGGTGGAAAACATGGTAACAGACCTTAAATCAGATCTTGAGGCCACAAAAGCGGTACAAATTAAACCTTTAATATCGAAGCTGGATAGACTCACCTCACTAATCAATTCGAAATGTGGTAGTAAGATAAGCGGTTATGGCCCCGATCAAACGCATGGGGTAAAAGAAATACTTCCTAAAAAAACATCCTGTACCAAACATGCAATAGGCACATCGACCAAACCTCATACTCCACCAGCTAGCAAGGCGCCAGCAACACAGCTCTCAATCCAAAAAGGGAGTAAATCAGATGCTCCCCCAGTCACCCCCATAGTAGTAGATCCCGCCCCCGAAACACAAGCAGCACCACTGGGTTCAACCAAAAACCGACAGCCAAAAGGCACAAATGGGAACATCACTATCCCAGCAGCGACTCCTTTCTTAGAGAAATCGCAAGAATCTAAGACAAAGCAGTCTCGCCCAAAAATAATTAATTTGCCGCCGGAAGCTTCTCCCTTCGTGGTGGTGTTAACATCTGTACCACCACTGAAGGAGGGTGTAAGAGAAACTTTCGTAGAGTTGAAGAATAAATGCGCCCAGTGGCTCCAACTGCACAAACCCTTACCTGTTCACATCAGGGGTGACATCTTCTCTGTACGTAGAGGAGAATGGGTGGGCAGAAAAACGAAGACCATAGCGGGTGACGTTATTACCATCAAATTTAGGGAGATAGGGGCAGCAAATTATATCTGTAACACACCTAGCAGTGGACCCGCCACCCAAATAAATCCTCTTCCTTTGTGCTATTTCCTACCTACATCCTCACGACAAAATTTTCCCTGCTCCACTGTCCCAGTAAATAGAGGGCTCATAAACCCCTCAGAACATATTACGTACCAATGCCAGCAGCCCCCACATACTCCCCGATTCCCACAAGCACCACAACAAACAACTTTCCAGTGGCAACCACCTCCTCAACTTCCTCAACCTCTACATTACACTTTTCAACCACTTTCTCAACTCCCTCAATATTTACATTACACTTCTCAACAGTGGCAGCAACCCCCTCAACCCATGCAACACATCATTCATCAATGGCAGCAGCCGTGGCAAGGACGCCCCCCCCCTTTCAACCCATTAGGCCCTAATCACCGAGGCAGAGAAAGGGAGGAATGGAGAGGACAAGAACAGTGGAGAAACCACAGTGATCCCCCACGTTGGGATGGCTGGAATGGTCTTCCCCTAGCAAATAAGTATAGTGCCCTAGAGTGCGTCGACTGACTACCACAGCTAGAAGAATACTCCCTAAATAGCACCGACTTACCGGGACCCCCGGATCCTCCACCAGTCCCTTCAGACCCAGAGATTTCTAATGAACCAAAAATAGTTAAAATCTCTAGGGATAATCCAACAACCCTAAGCCTGATCTCCTGGAATATCGCAGGATTAAGGACAAAAGTGGAGGACGGGACAATTATGTACCGCATAGCCATCAAATAATATGCATACAGGAGACGTGGTCACAACAAGAATACCACCTACAGGGGTACAAGACATACTCCTCCCTTGCGAAGTCGGGACAGGTGGGTAGACCAAAGGGAGGATTATGCATCTATCTAGCCAATACTATTCAAAATATAAAAATTAAGGTCATTGAACTGGACTCTAATTTGCAGATCCTTGGTCTTTTCCTGCAGAAAAAAGAGTCTATAGTTATTATTAACTTTTATAATAACTTGGATGAACCAGAGTTTCAGGGAGTCCTGACCCACCTCCACGAAAAACTAACCACCCTCAGAACGAAGCAAGGAGAAAGAGGTCCGACAACCATAATATGGGCAGGCGATTTTAACCTCCACGCCTGCACCCAACCAAAACAAAAGTGTTCTGGCATGGTGACAGAGGAAGGCCTTTCCCTTACCCACTTCTCGCATAACAACATGGGCAGACAAATGAACGATCTTCTATCAGATCTGGATCTCCAAGTAGTAAACACCTTGGACCATGGAGCTAATTCACTAGCACCGACCTACTTAGGAAGAGGTTATAGCACCACGGTTGATTTCATAATAATATCAGCATCCCTGCAACCAAGAGTAAAAAACTTTGAAGTCAAACCGAATCCCCAAAGTGATCACGCAATATTAAAATTGGAAGTGATAATAAACCATCAACAATGCCCTCCAATGACAATAGCTAACGCACTGACTCAGGAAAACATAAGTATGGATAAACTAAATGGGTACTCAATAAAGTGGGGGAGGATAAACCCAGAAGAACTCACTAAAGAGCTGATAAAGTCAGTCTACCCTCAAATTAAAATCTGTTTGGACATATCAACAGAAGACGAGGAGCTTCTTAACAACTTTGCCCAAATTATGGATAAGTTAAAGGTTTTACTTACAGCAAAACGAAAAACTGGACTACCTCGACTTAAAGGCTGGTTCAATCAAGAGTGCACCAAGGCTCACACAAAGCTGAAGCTAGCCCTAAACAAAGACGAAAGGGATCCTCGCTCTATAGCCACTCTCAGAAGCGAATATCATAAAATCAGGAAAGAGAGAAAAGAGGAACTTAAGCAAGCACTTTGGAACGAACTTCATACCAGTGCACAAGAAAAAAACTCCCAAGCCTTTTGGAGAATTATAAGAACTCCCTTCTTGGTTGATGACATGCGCCCAAAAATCGAAGCTGCAATAGATGCTGCAGAATGGGTATCACATTTTACCAGAATCTTTCAAAAATCATCCTCTGATCAAGAGACGGAAGAGGAGAAAGAAACATTTCTACCATACCCTATAGACATAAACTTCGAAATCTCCGAGATCCTTTTGGCACTGAACTCAACCAAAAAAGGAAAAGCTCCAGGCCCAGACAGAGTCCCAGCGGACTTTTTTAAATATAAAACAGAACTTTGGGCACCGATTATAACAAGGGTGTGCACCGCAACGGCAAAAAAAGGAATTTTGGAGTCATGGACAAGGTCCATTATGGTGCCAATATTCAAGAAAGGAAACCGCCAGGACCCTGCTTGCTACCGCCCAATTTCTTTGTTGGATTCACTGGGGAAAATGGCAGGCAGAGTGATCCTAGAAAGACTTCAGGACTGGGTGGAAGAGAGAGGCATACTATCTGACCTACAATTCGGATTTAGAGAAGGACTAGGAACCGTGGAACAAGCCCTAAACCTTTCGGTCATTTTTGGAAAATACGTGCAAGCCAAAAAAGAAAAACTCTATATGACCTATGTGGACTTGTCCGCGGCTTTTGACTGCGTCTCCCATACAAAATTATGGTCCCTTTTAGCACAAATGGGGGTAGATCCGCCACTCCTGAACTTTCTAAGGGAACTCTATTCTAATCCATCCGCAAGAGTCCGTTTTGGCACAAAGGGGGAATTCACAGCGTCTTTTAGGGTGGAGCGTGGGGTCAGACAAGGATGCGTCCTGGCACCCTTCCTCTTCTCCCTCTACACTAACAACTTAGAGGTGGAGCTTTTGAAGGGTGCCCGAGATCTCCCGCAGGCTAAACATCGCCTGATCCCCGCTCTGCTCTACGCGGATGACGCCGTCCTCCTGGCACGAACCCCTGTGAACTCCAAAAATCCCTCAACAGATACTCTCAGTTCATGAGAACCCTAGACCTTCACATAAACGTGAAAAAGACTTTCGTAATGAAGGCTGGGGTCGGGAGAAAACAGCAAAAAACCATCTATCTTGACACCCAAAAAATAGACTCCACAAATGAATACTGCTATCTGGGAGTCACGATAGATAACAAACTCTCTTGGAAAACAGCAGTAGAAGCCAGGAAACACTGCTTTAAAAGAGCATTAGCTGCACTGGTGACGTTCACACAAAAACTAGGAAAACGTCCGCCCATGGAACTGATGACTATATATAAAGCCAAATGCCAATCTACAGCTCTATACGGAGCAGGATTATGGGGTCACACGGACGTTACTTCTCTGCAAATCGCAGAAAATAACTTTTTTAGATTTCTCTTATCAGCCCCCAAGCGAGCTTCGACTTACGCCTGCCACACAGAATTGGGCGTTCCATATATCGAAGACCTCGCGAAAATACAACCGCTACTTTTATGGCGTCGCATCTGGACTTCAGAAAAAAATGACCTTACAAAAACAATATTGGCAAATGCAATGTCCCTGGACTATGCTCTAAAAATCAAATGGCTAGCCTATATCCAGAACTTCCTCATTGACCTCGGAATAGAACAATACTATCTAAATCCCAAAAAAATTGGAGAACTCACTAAAAACAATTTAAAAACACGAGCCTTGGACCACCTGGGAAACTTGAGATTGCAATCAGAAGCAGGGAAACAGTCCGTTCAGCATGCAATAACGGTCCAATCCACCTTTCTAATTCAGCCCTACTTAACTCTCAACATTGGCACTTTCGACCGATACCTCCTGATAAGATTCAGACTAAACATATTTCACAAACTGGTAGCCTTTCCAACCCCAAACGTCTGGGACTCAAATCCACCTCTTTGTCCTTGTGACGGGGAATCAACACAAACTACCCTTCACACCGTCTTGTTCTGTAAATTTTATCAGGAACACCGCAAAGTTTGGTTATTGACTCTCTTAAAAACTTGGGGTGTTAGACAATGTCGAGCAGCTATGCTGAGTTTGCAGCTTTTGGACACTGAAGCCACATGTTACCACGTTCTTAACTTTTTGAAATGTATATACAGACACAGAAAAAATCTCTAAAATAACAGTACTGTATATAACTTCCCAATCTTCTTTTTTAAATTTTATGTTGCTTGTAAACACATCGTACAGCAGATTTTTTACTATGTACTGCTTTTATGGATCTCTAAAAAAATCCGAATAAAGTTTATTATTATTATTATTATTGTTGGCTCCGGTATGGCAGAATGGTGGAATTCCTAAGTGTGCTGTGAATTTGGTTAAACACTGCATGATTTGCTTTGTGCATAGTCCTGGAAAGGGAACCCCAACTCCAGCGGGTCATTTTGCCCCTCCAACGTATCTGTTCGAGGTGCTGCAGATAGACTACATTCATATGGAAAGATGCAATAACTTGAAGTATGTTCTTGTGGTTGTTTGTGCCTTTTCTAGATGGATAGAGGCCTACCCCCCTAAAGGATAATACTGCCTTGTCTACAGCCAAGGTTTTGCTCAAAGAATTTTTTTCCAGATATGGCTTGCCGAGGATGGTATGGAGTGATAATGGAAGTGAATTTGTGGGTCAGATTATGAAGAAAGTATGTGCGGGTCTGGGTATTAAACAGAAATTTCACGCTGCGAATCACCCCCAGTCAGCAGGCCTGGTCGAGTGCTATAATGGCACTCTGAAGCTGAAGTTGGCCACGGTGCAAGCGAGCTCTGGTCTTACATGGCCCGATGCCTTACCATTGGCACTTTTGTCCACGAGAACGACAGTACATTCTCGCGTGGGACTTAGCCCATACAAGATTGTTTTTGGACGCCCGGCGAATGTCAGGGGTGTGCAGAGGCCTAAGAAGTACAGTGATATCGAGTACCCTATGTTGGTTAACTACTTACATGATTTGACTGCTAAATTACGTGTACTTCACCAACAGGTCCATGACACTTTGCCTTCAGTTTCTGTAGACGCAGGCCACACGATTCAACCTGGCGACGGGATTCTAACCAGGAATTTCCAGAGGTCAAAGACTTTGGAACCAAGATGGACCGGTCCATACCAAGTCCTGTTATCAACTCGGACTGCTATTAAGGTGTTCGGCAAGAAAAACTGGGTACATGGTACCCATTGCAAGAAGATACCTTTGCCCTTACTGTACGATAAGTGGGTCCGGGAAGGTGTTGCCAATTCAGAGAGTGAAAGGGTTCCAAGATTTGTACCTTTAAGCGATGCACATCTGGAATGGACTCAGTCAGAACGTGTGGATAATGAAGTCTTGCAAGAAGCTGTGCCGCCGTGTTTGAGATTTGATACTACGCATCCAGAGACACTCTTTCAGGATCAAACTGTACCTGGTAAAGAACGCTACAACTTAAGGTCTAAAAAGGAGAAATAAAATCTGAATTTTTTTGTGAATTACACTCTTTCAGACAAGAGACTATTTTTCTTTTTCTTTTTGAGCCATCATCCGGGTTCGGCTGCAGGGTCGCGGTATAAGACTTAAGGGGTGGCCCGCTTATTGACGAAAGGTCTGCGGTTCTAGGGACGTCTAGGATGCCTGGACGCACACTTGAGTGAAGAAGGAAAATTGCCGCGAGCAGCTGAGGTTCCGAGATTCTGAACCCGTTTCATAAAGGTCGTCGTATCGTGACGATTTTGGTGTCAGCAGACCGAAAATGGTGAGTGTAATATGTACGAGTGTTTTCGTCATGTTTGAGTGACGAGATCACCATGAAATCAGGGATTCCGTTCTGAACCCTTGGGTTCCATTTTGTGTACGGTAGCCATTTTGTGGTTGCCCTCACATAGGCCAATGACTACGGCCGAACGAGTCCTTGGGACACATACACCTTTAACTGACTTCTGTGTGACCTGGGCAAGCTGACTCCGTTGCCCGAGGCCAAACTTGTTGAGCCAGTTCCTTGTTCAGCAGCTAGGTCAAGATAGAGATCAAAGAGCAGGACATTGCTGAGTTTATGGTACATGCACACACCCTTCTATCTTGATTCTCATCTGTTTCTGCTCCTTTCTTTATGATCTATTTACGATGGGGAGGTGCCCGTTTTTATTAGGGGCCCGTTCGACTTATCTGATGAAGAATGTTGGGCCTTCCCGGGTAATTGATGATGGGCTGGACAATGAAATGTGGGTTCGTCATGCAATGCTTTTTGTCGTGTACACATGGGATTGGTCAACTGTAAATAAGGAATGTTTGCCTGAAGCACAGTATTTGGTATAAAATGGATGACTTGCTTTTAAAGTTGAGCAGTCTCCTACGAATATACGCCTTTGTACTTCGTGGACCTCTTTTTCTGGTTGCAGCCAATAAATGTGATCTTTGACGCCACCAAAAAGTATCCCGTGTCTCTGTATGCCAAGACAGGTGGACTAAGAAGACATCGGGCGTTTCCCCTGGCGCCGCTGGGTTCTAAAAACCCGGTTCTTCAATTGGCGCCCAACGTAGGGCGACTTCAGCGGTACCGGTCCAAGCCTGAAGAATCGTGAGGAGCTTCGTGTGAAAATTCTGGAGGAAGGCCAGCCAATTCATCGACCCCTGTATGTCGTCGTGGTCCGAAAGTCTTTGCTGCGAGGTTCCCCGCTTTCCGACGGCTACGAAGGACTGCTGCCCTGACTGTCGCCCAGTCTTGAGCCCTTAGATGATTTGTAAAGCGAGACGATAGACTGGTCTTCTGGTGACGTCATCGATACCTCAGTTAAGTATGAGTGGAGCGTCTCCCAGTCCTTAGTTTTTGGATATCCCCTTGGGATCTTTGATTTGGGACTTGCAAGTACCAAAGCCGAGGAATTCGTGTATTCACGAGACTATCGTATTCGATAATCCCTTGAAGTTTGAAGCTAGACTAGTGAGCGAAGATGCCTGGTCTTAGCAGACTTGGTAAGATATTTTGTTGTGGTTGTAATAGGGATTCCCGATTGGAGGACTCGTGTCCGGTGCCTCCGATTGGAACTCCAACCTATGAGCTCTATGTGAAACATGGTGTGGGCCCCATTACGTATAATGAACTGTGGATCCGTTACACTAGGAAGGATGGTGTCCTAAAGTGGCCCCAATATGGTAGTTATAACACGGAGATTTTAGATAATCTGGAAGCCAAACGCTTTAAGAAGAAAGCCCGGCCGGCGATGTTTGACTCTTTCCGCCTATGGCGAAAGGAAGCCAAACAGAAAGAAATGAAATTAGCGAAGAGAAATAAAAGAGAGAAGGGTATCTCGATAATGCAGGCTAATATACAGTTTAAAGACAACGAAGAAGAACAAGCGAGTGAGCAGTTGCACAGGCAACGTAAAATGGCGATTGATAAGTGTTATCCAGCTTTGCCACTTCTTCAGCAAGATGCAGCGAAGGAACTTGAGAAAGATCCTTTAATGTCACATTTGTTGAGTTCGCCACCCCCTTATATGCAGAGTGCTACAGCACCTCCTCAACCTTTAGTTGCGCAACCTCCGTTTTTTTTGTCTCCTGTTATTCCACAGCCGCCAGCTCCTCTTCAGTTGGCTCCTATTCCTTTGGCGCAGCCTCCTCAAGGGCCGCCAACTTTGCTATCTGTTTCGTCACTAATTCCTGCGACTTTGTCTCCTGTGTTGTCCACTTCTTCCGATATTCCTTCTGATACTGCCTCTATGTCTGCTTTGTCTCATCCTGTTTTTCCTCCTGTTCTTTCGTCGACTTCTCCTTCTGTTCGACAGAGAATGACTGATACTGTTACTAATCTTTTATTTCCTCTCTTTGGGTCATTGAGTATGACCCCTGTTTCAGCGCGTAAACAGTTGCGTAGCCAACTGCCTGATTCCCAAGAGAGGGAAGTATTGGATCATTTAGCGCGTAAATGGGTCACTCGTCCTTTAAGATATAATGTAGAGTCTGTTATGGATGTCTTCTGTCAATGGGAAGCACCGAAACAGAGATATGTTTTCGATAAGATGTGTACTTTCCTTCGAGAAGAATGGGAAGATGGTGATTTGGGACAGACTCCGTCTGAGCTGTTCCGTGTACAGTCCGAGTTTGCAAAAGGTACGATCGAGGGTTCCGATGTTGAGAGAGCAGTTGCGACATTGTTGTGGTTTAGGAGCGAGTCTCCTTCTCAGCCGTTGTTTGAGCCTGATCCTTCTGTTAGGAGAAAGGTGCGACAATACCCAATGAGAGAGGTTCCTCCGGTATGGAAAGAGGCCGTTCAGGCCAATGTAAATGCTGGTATTGTAGCTGCACCAGCTCATTTTCAACGTGTTTGGGTACATGTTCCGTGGAAGCAAGCTGAAGCTTTGGCTCTTAAGCAGACTTTGCCTGACCCCCGTAAAAACCCTGCAGGGTACTATAAGGAATTATCACAAACTGCAGACTCATGTGTTATGAATTTAGCTGATATAGACATGTTGTTTGGAAATGTGGTCCCACAGCCTTTATGGGGTTTGATTCGTCATACGGATCATGCGCAAGAGTTAGGTGATACATGGGTTAATATTGCTGCTGCAGATGGCCGACAAATTGGTGGTGCTAAACCTGAGCCTTTAGTAGCAGAACTCCCTGGTAAGATTGTTACTTACATGAAGACTTTAATGCCCGCTATGCGAGTAAATTGGGATAAATTGTCCGCGTGTAAGCAGAAGAAAGATGAAAATGTGTCTGATTTCTTCACTAGGCTTGAAGAGACGTTTATTGGCCATAGTGGTCAAGATATGAGTACGGAAGGTGGTCAACAGTTGTTTGTTGACAAGTTTGTGCATAATTTGCTTCCTGAGTTGTGTAAGAAGTTGAAGGACTCAGAGAGTTCTTGGGCCGTTTCCTCTTCAACACAGATATTGGCTACTGCACAGTACTACGAAAATAGGGATAAGGATGAGAAGGATAGAGTAGAGAAGAAGACTAAGGAGTTGAAGACGAAGGTGCTTTCACAGCAAGCGTATCCGCCCCGTAGTAACCCGGGTGATTATCAGCAGCCTCAGCAGTTTCAAAGAAACTCGCAAAGGTTCGAGTCTCCTCAACCGCGTTTTCCTGTAGGCCCTAATCAGTGTGCATATTGTAAGGAAGAGTGTCATTTTAAGGGTAGTTGTCCGGTTTTGTTACAACGCGCGAATGGTGTCTCTGGTGTGAGATGTCGAGGTGTTCAGCAAGCTCCTAGAGGTAGGAGACGTGGTGTGTTCCCCCAGAATGTGCGTTCCTTTCCTCCACAAAATACGATGAATTGTTTTGATCAGCAAAATGGTGCGTCTGGTAGGACGACTCAGTACTATGCTGACGACTACTACGTCGAAAGTGAGAATGTGGACGGTAATGATTGCTAGGACAGCCATGGACAAAGAGAGGGAGTTGTTTCAGTTCCAATAGATCAGAGTGGACCTTATGTGGAGGTGATTACATCAGGTGTGTCAGAGCCTTTGCTGTTGGATACTGGTGCTGCGAAGAGTTCTATCATGCACTCTAAACTCCCTGGCGCACCTCTGTCTGGCTTAACGAATATTTCAGTAGGTTTTTCTGGTGCCCCAGTTAGGAACCCGATTTCTAGTCCTTTATCTCTTTCTGTTGGACCTTGTGAATTGGAAGCACCCCTCATTTTGACGACAGGATGTGGTGAGAATTTGTTGGGATTAGATCTGTTGAAGAGATTGTATGCGACGCTACAGTGTTCTCCTTCGGGAGTACAACTTACATTAGGTAAGAGCGTGATCTCTCCAATGTATTTGTCGAGAGACCGACTCCCAGTTGAATTGTCTTCTCTTCCTGACACTCTTTGGGCTACTGGTCCTAATGATGTGGGTCTCTTGGAGATACCGCCATATGTTGTGATGTTGAAAGCAAATGCTTTCTTCAGCATCCCGATTGCCGAGGAGAGTAGAGATATTTTCGGCTTCTCTTTAGGAGGTCGAAGTTTCCGGTTCAAACGCGCTCCTCAAGGTTACTGTGAGAGTCCATCAATCTATAGTCAGGCTTTGAAGACACAGCTTGATACGATTGTTTTACCTGATGGTACTGCTCTTGTTCAGTATGTCGACTATTTGTTAAGCAACGTCCATGTGCGTATTTCTCGTCGACTTTGGATCCGGTAGCTAGAGCGTTGCCGAGTTGCTTGAGAGCTACAGCAGCAGCGGCTGTTTCCATTCGACAGTTTGCTGGTATGAACAGGACCAAGACACAGCACTTAACTAGTGCTCGATTGTCAGGTTATGAGTTGACACTTTTAGCGAGTCATGTGCATATAAAGAGATGCAATACGTTGAATCCAGCTATGTTGCTGCCGACTTCAGTGGGGACAGATGTTTTTGAACAGCATGATTGCTTTTTTAGGACAGAAGAGGAAACGAAAGGGAGAATAGACCTTAGGGACACTCCTCTTGCGAAGTGTGATGGTACTTTATGGGTGGATGGTTCGTGCTTCAAGCTTCCGAATGGTGATACGACTGCGGCATATGCTGTTACGACTTTGCATACGATTGTTGAAGCTGCACGTATCCCACATAATTCAGCTCAAGCAGCAGAGTTGATTGCTTTAACGAGAGCGTGTGTGTTGTCGAAAGGGAAACGAGTGACTGTGTACACCGATAGCCAGTATGCGTTTGGTGTGGCTCACAGCTTTGGTCGCTTGAGGAAGGAACGTGGTTTCCTCACGTCTCACGGGACGAAGATACAACATGGTCAGTTGGTGAATGAGCTTCTGGAGCCACTTACCTTGCCGTTGCAAGTTGCGATTGTGAAAAGCAGTGCACACAAAAAGGTTACCGATGATGTTGGTCGTGGTAATGCGTTTGCAGACGAAGTTGCAAAAGACGTGGCAAGAGATGTGATGAGTCGAATGTATGTTGCAGGTCCGGCGAGATGGGTGCCGGATAGAGGAATGTATGAGTATACGATAGAGAGTGTGAAGTCAATTCAAGATGAAGCTACAGAGAAAGAGTTGATCGTATGGAGAGAGAGTACGGGTAAATTGGATTCAAATGGTTGTAGGGTCGGACTGCTATTAAGGTGTTCGGCAAGAAAAACTGGGTACATGGTACCCATTGCAAGAAGATACCTTTGCCCTTACTGTACGATAAGTGGGTCCGGGAAGGTGTTGCCGATTCCGAGAGTGAAAGGGTTCCAAGATTTGTACCTTTAAGCGATGCACATCTGGAATGGACTCAGTCAGAACGTGCGGATAATGAAGTCTTGCAAGAAGCTGTGCCGCCGTGTTTGAGATTTGATACTACGCATCCAGAGACACTCTTTAAGGATCAAACTGTGCCTGGTAAAGAACGCTACAACTTAAGGTCTAAAAAGGACAATTAAAATCTGATTTTTTTTGTGAATTAAACTCTTTCAGACAAGAGACTATTTTTCTTTTTCTTTTTGAGCCACCATCCGGGTTCAGCTGCAGGGTCGTGGTATAAGACTTAAGGGGTGGCCCGCGTATTGACGAAAGGTCTGCGGTTCTAGGGACGTCTAGGACGCCTGGACGCACACTTGAGTGAAGAAGGAAAATTGCCGCGAGCAGCTGAGGTTCCGAGATTCTGAACCCGTTTCATAAAGGTCGTCGTATCATGACGATTTTGGTGTCAGCAGACCGAAAATGGCGAGTGTAATATGTACGAGTGTTTTCATATGTTCGATTGACGAGATCACCATGAAATCAGGGATTCCGTTCTGAACCCTTGGGTTCCATTTTGTGTATGGTAGCCGTTTTGTGGTTGCCCTCACATAGGCCAATGACTACGGCCGAACGAGTCCTTGGGACACATACACCTTTAACTGACTTCTGTGTGACCTGGGCAAGCTGACTCCGTTGCCCGAGGCCAAACTTGTTGAGCCAGTTCCTTGTTCAGCAGCTAGGTCAAGATAGAGATCAAAGAGCAGGACATTGCTGAGTTTATGGTACATGCACACACCCTTCTATCTTGATTCTCATCTGTTTCTGCTCCTTTCTTTATGATCTATTTACGATGGGGAGGTGCCCGTTTTTATTAGGGGTGCGTTCGACTTATCTGATGAAGAATGTTGGGCCTTCCCGGGTAATTGATGATGGGCTGGACAATGAAATGTGGGTTCGTCATGCAATGCTTTTTGTCGTGTACACATGGGATTGGTCAACTGTAAATAAGGAATGTTTGCCTGAAGCACAATATTTGGTATAAAAAGGATGACTTGCTTTGTAAAGTTGAGCAGTCTCCTACAAATATATGCCATTGTACTTCGTGGACCTCTGTTTCTGGTTGCAGCCAATAAATTTGATCTTTGACGCCACCAAGAAGTATCCCGTGTCTCTGTATGCCAAGACAGGTGGACTAAGAAGACATCAGGCGTTTCCCCTGGCGCCGCTGGGTTCTAAAAACCCGGTTCTTCAATTGGCACCCAACGTAGGGCGACTTCAGTGGTACCGGTCCAAGCCTGAAGAATCGTGAGGAGCTTTGTGTGAAAATTCTGGAGGAAGGGCAGCCACTTCATCGACCCCTGTATGTCGCCGTGGTCCGAAAGTCTTTGCTGGGAGGTTCCACGCTTTCCGACGGCTACGAAGGACTGCTGCCCTGACTGTCGCCCTGTCTTGAGCCCTTAGATGATTTGTAAAGCGAGACGATAGACGGGTCTTCTGGTGATGTCATCGATACCTCAGTTAAGTATGAGTGGAGCGTCTCCCAGTCCTTAGTTTTTGGATATCCCCTTGGGATCTTTGATTTGGGACTTGCAAGTACCAAAGCCGAGGGATTCGTGTATTCACAAGACTATCGTATTCGATAATCCCTTGAAGTTTGAAGCTAGACTAGTCAGCGAAGATGCCTGGTCTTAGCAGACTTGGTAAGATATTTTGTTGTGGTTGTAATAGGGATTCCCGATTGGAGGACTCGTGTCCGGTGCCTCCGATTGGAACTCCAACCTATGAGCTCTATGTGAAACATGGTGTGGGCCCCATTACGTATAATGAAGTGTGGATCCGTTACACTAGGAAGGATGATGTCCTAAAGTGGCCCCAATATGGTAGTTATGACACGGAGATTTTAGATAATCTGGAAGCCAAACTCTTTAGGAAGAAAGCCCGGCCGGCGATGTTTGACTCTTTCCGCCTATTGTGAAAGGAAGCCAAACAGAAAGAAATTAAATTAGCGAAGAGAAATAAAAGAGAGAAGGGTATCTCGATAATGCAGGCTGCTATACAGTTTAAAGACAACGAAGAAGAACAAGCGAGTGAGCAGTTGCACAGGCAACGTAAAATGGTGATTGATAAGTGTTATCCAGCTTTGCCACTTCTTCAGCAAGATGCAGCGAAGGAATTTGAGAAAGATCCTTTAATGTCACATTTGTTGAGTTTGCCACCCCCTTATATGCAGAGTGCTACAGCACCTCCGCAACCTTTAGTTGCGCAACCTCCGGTTGTTTTGCCTCCTGTTATTCCACAGCCGCCAGCTCCTCTTCAGTTGGCTCCTATTCCTTTGGCGCAGCCTCCTCAAGGGCCGCCAACTTTGCTATCTGTTCCGTCTCTAATTCCTGCGACTTTGTCTCCTGTGTTGTCCACTTCTTCCGATTTTCCTTCTGATACTGCCTCTATGTCTGCTTTTTCTCATCCTGTTTTTCCTCCTGTTCTTTCGTCGACTTCTCCTTCTGTTCTACAGAGAATGACTGATACTGTTACTAGTCTTTTATCTCCTCTCTTTGGGTCATTGAGTATGACCCCTGTTTCAGCGCGTAAACAGTTGTGTAGCCAACTGCCTGATTCCCAAGAGAGGGAAGTATTGGATCATTTAGCGCGTAAATGGGTCACTCGTCCTTTAAGATATAATGTAGAGTCTGTTATGGATGTCTTCCGTCAATGGGAAGCACCGAAACAGAGATATGTTTTCGATAAGATGTGTACTTTCCTTCGTGAAGAATGGGAAGATGGTGATTTGGGACAGACTCCGTCTGAGCTGTTCCGTGTACAGTCCGAGTTTGCAAAAGGTACGATCGTGGGTTCCGATGTTGAGAGAGCAGTTGCGACATTGTTGTCGTTTAGGAGCGAGTCTCCTTCTCAGCCGTTGTTTGAGCCTGATCCTTCTGTTAGGAGAAAGGTGCGACAATACCCAATGAGAGAGGTTCCTCCGGTATGGAAAGAGGCCGTTCAGGCCAATGTTAATGCTGGTATTGTAGCTGCACCGGCTCATTTTCAACGTGTTTGGGTACATGTTCTGTGGAAGCTAGCTGAAGTTTTGGCTCTTAAGCAGACTTTGCCTGACCCCCGTAAAAACCCTACAGGGTACTATAAGGAATTATCACAAACTGCAGACTCATGTGTTATGAATTTAGCTGATATAGACATGTTGTTTGGAAATTTGGTCCCACAGCCTTTATGGGGTTTGATCCGTCATACGGATCATGCGCAAGAGTTAGGTGATACATGGGTTAATATTGCTGCTGCAGATGGCCGACAAATTGGTGGTGCTAAACCTGAGCCTTTAGTAGCAGAACTCCCTGGTAAGATCGTTACTTACATGAAGACTTTAATGCCCGCTATGCGAGTAAATTGGGATAAATTGTCCGCGTGTAAGCAGAAGAAAGATGAAAGTGTGTCTGATTTCTTCACTAGGTTTGAAGAGACGTTTATTGACCATAGTGGTCAAGATATGAGTACGGAAGGTGGTCAACGGTTGTTTGTTGACAAGTTTGTGCATAATTTGCTTCCCGAGTTGTGTAAGAAGTTGAAGGACTCAGAGAGTTCTTGGGCCGTTTCCTCTTCAGCACAGATATTGGCTACTGCACAGTACTACGAAAATAGGGATAAGGACGAGAAGAATAGAGTAGAGAAGAAGACTAAGGAGTTGAAGACGAAGGTGCTCTTACAGCAAGCGTATCCGCCCCGTAGTAACCAGCGTGATTATCAGCAGCCTCAGCAGTTTCAGAGAAACTCGCAAAGGTTCGAGTCTCCTCAACTGCGTTTTCCTGTAGGCCCTAATCAGTGTGCATATTGTAAGGAAGAGGGTCATTTTAAGGGTAGTTGTCCGGTTTTGTTACAGCGTGCGAATGGTGTCTCTGGTGTGAGAGGTCGAGGTGTTCAGCAAGCTCCTAGAGGTAGGGGACGTGGTGTGTTCCCCCAGAATGCGCGTTCCTTTCCTCCACAAAATACGATGAATTGTTTTGATCAGCAAAATGGTGCGTCTGGTAGGACGACTCAGTACTATGCTGACGACTACTACGTCGAAGGTGAGAATGTGGACGGTAATGATTGCTAGGACAGCCATGGACAAAGAGAGGGAGTTGTTTCAGTTGCAGTAGATCAGAGTGGACCTTATGTGGAGGTGATTACATCAGGTGTGTCAGAGCCTTTTCTGTTGGATACTGGTGCTGCGAAGAGTTCTATCATGCACTCTAAACTCCCTGGCGCACCTCTGTCTGGCTTAACGAATATTTCAGTAGGTTTTTCTGGCGCCCCAGTTAGGAACCCGATTTCTAGTCCTTTATCTCTTTCTGTTGGACTTTGTGAATTGGAAGCACCCCTCATTTTGACGACAGGTTGTGGTGAGAATTTGTTGGGATTAGATCTATTGAAGGGATTGTATGCGACGCTACAGTGTTCTCCTTCGGGGGTACAACTTACATTAGGTAAGAGCGTGATCTCTCCGATGTATTTGTCGAGAGACCGACTCCCAGTTGAATTGTCTTCTCTTCCTGACACTCTTTGGGCTACTGGTCCTAATGATGTGGGTCTCTTGGAGATACCGCCATATGTTGTGACGTTGAAAGCGAATGTTCGAATGCCACGTATTCCCCAATATAGGATCTCTAGGGATGGTGAAAGAGCGTTGCTTGCAATCATTTGTGATTTGATTGAGAAAGATGTGATTGAAGAAACGAGAGGAAATGTGTGCAACAGTCCGGTTCTGCCTGTTCTGAAACGTACTGATTCTTCGCAACCGCCTGTATATAGGTTTGTGATTGATCTTCGAGAGGTGAATAAGATTGTAGTTCCGCAATTTCCTGTTGTTCCGGATATTACTGCTTTACTGACTAAGATTCCGGTTTCGGCTACCTGGTTTTCGGTGATTGATTTGAAGAATGCTTTCTTCAGCATCCCGATTGCCGAGGAGAGTAGAGATATTTTCGGCTTCTCTTTAGGAGGTCGAAGTTTCCGGTTCAAACGCGCTCCTCAAGGTTACTGTGAGAGTCCATCAATCTATAGTCAGGCTTTGAAGACACAGCTTGATACGATTGTTTTACCTGATGGTACTGCTCTTGTTCAGTATGTCGACGATTTGTTAAGCAACGTCCATGTGCGTATTTGTCGTCGACTTTGGATCCGGTAGCTAGAGCGTTGCGGAGTTGCTTGAGAGCTACAGCGGCATCGGCTGTTTCCATTCGACAGTCTGCTGGTTTGGTGATGGATAATACGTTAATTGTGATGGTTCCACATGCAGTGGATACCTTGTTGAACAGGACCTAGACACAGCACTTAACTAGTGCTCGATTGTCAGGTTATGAGTTGACACTTTTAGCGAGTCATGTGCATATAAAGAGATGCAATACGTTGAATCCAGATACGTTGTTGACGACTTCAGGGGGGACAGATGTTTTTGAACAGCATGATTGCTTTTTTAGGACAGAGGAGGAAACGAAAGGGAGAATAGACCTTAGGGACACTCCTCTTGCGAAGTGTGATGGTACTTTATGGGTGGATGGTTCGTGCTTCAAGCTTCCGAATGGTGATACGACTGCGGCATATGCTGTTACGACTTTGCATACGATTGTTGAAGCTGCACATATCCCACATAATTCAGCTCAAGCAGCAGAGTTGATTGCTTTAACGAGAGCGTGTGTGTTGTCAAAAGGGAAACGAGTGACTGTGTACACCGATAGCCAGTATGCGTTTGGTGTGGCTCACAGCTTTGGTCGCTTGAGGAAGGAACGTGGTTTCCTCACGTCTCACGTGACGAAGATACAACATGGTCAGTTGGTGAATGAGCTTCTGGAGTCACTTACCTTGCCGTTGCAAGTTGGGATTGGGAAATGCAGTGCACACAAAAAGGTTACCGATGATGTTGGTCGTGGTAATGCTTTTGCAGACGAAGTTGCAAAAGACGTGGCAAGAGATGTGATGAGTCGAATGTATGTTGCGGGTCCGGCGAGATGGGTTCCGGATAGAGGAATGTATGAGTATACGATAGAGAGTGTGAAGTCAATTTAAGCTGAAGCTACAGAAAAAGAGTTGAGCGTATGGAGAGAGAGTACGGGTAAATTGGATTCGAATGGTTGTTGGGTTGAGTTGTCAGAGCATCAGCGATGGTTGTTACCCGATGCGTACGTGCTTGCAGTGGTTACGATGGCGCATGGGATGGCTCATATCAGTGCGAAAGGGATTTGTAAATTGTTGTCTCCAGTATGGCAAAATGCTGGAATTCCTAAGTGTGCAGAGAATGTGGTCAAGAATTGTATGGTTTGCCTGACGTACAATCCCGGTAAGGGAACTCCAACTCCAGCTGGTCATTTTGCTCCTCCGACGTATCTGTTTGAGGGTTTGCAGCTAGATTTCATCCACATGGAAAGATGCAACAATCTGAAGTATGTGCTCGTAGTTGTTTGTGCCTTTTCAAGATGGGTTGAAGCATATCCCCTGAAAGATCATACTGCCTTGTCCACAGCTAAAGCCCTTGTCAAAGAGTTTTTCCCTAGGTATGGTTTGCCGAGAATGGTCTGGAGTGATAATGGGAGTGAATTTGTGGGTCAAGTGATGAAGAGAGTGTGTGATGGTTTAGGAATTCACCAGAAATTCCACGCTGCAAATCACCCCCAATCAGCTGGTTTAGTTGAATGCTATAATGGCACCCTCAAGTTGAAACTGGCCAAGATACAAGCGAGCTCTGGTCTTAAATGGCCTGCTGCTTTGCCATTAGTACTTCTGTCGACAAGGATGACTGTACATTCTCGAGTGGGTCCTAGTCCTTATGAGATAGTTTTTGGTCGCCCGGCAAACATATAGGGAGTGCAGAGGCCGACGAAATTTAGTGAGATCGAACACCCTGTACTGCTTGATTACTTGTATGATTTGACGGCTAAATTGCGTGTCTTACACCAACAGGTTCACGATACTTTGCCTCAGGCTTCTGAAGATTCGGGACATTCCATTAGTCCTGGTTCTTGGATTTTTGTGAAGAACTTCCAGCGAACAAAGAACGATCAGCCCCGCTGGATTGGTCCCTACTTGGTGCTAATATTGACGCGATCTGCAGTGCGAGTGCAAGGGAAGAAAAACTGGATCCACGGCGTACATTGTAAGAGGGCCCCTTTGCCTCTGCCGTACGACCGGTGGGTCCAGGAGGATATTCCTGATTCTGAAACTGACACCGTGCCTCGTTTTGTGCCTTTTAGCGATGCATGTTTAATGGGGAGGAATTCTGAGCGTGAAAGCGACGATCTTCTGTAAGAAGCTGTGCCACCGTCAATTCGACTGGACACTACCGAGCCCGAACTCTTGTTCTGTGATCAGACATTGCCTGGTAAAGGCCATTATAATTTACAGCCAAGAATTGTGTGACAAATAAAATAAGATTCTTTTCGTTGCTATTTTTTTAAAAAAGTTCAGCTCTCCCATCTGAGAAACTGTTTTGACTGATTTTTGTTTTTTGAACCGTCATCCGGGTTCAGCTGTAGGGTCGTGGTGTCAAGTCTTTGGATTGCAAGCCGAAGACATAAGGTCGACGGTTCTGGTTGGTCCGAGGGCGTTCCCTGGACTGACAGACGCATTCCTTAGCACGGAACACCCAACCGCCGCGAGCAGCACGGTTAGAGGATGGAGTTTTTCGAGATGGAGAGACCTGTTAAAGAAATGAATTTTAGAAGCACAATGTGTAAAATTATGAGCAGAGAATGTTTTTTAATATTGTGTCTTTTCAGGTTGCTTAGCTTAATGATGTTTTTAATGAGATATGTTATATTCTCTTTTCAAGTAACGTTTGCACCCACTACACAACCCATACCTTTTTCTACTGTTTCTTCGCATTCTTTTCATTCTCTGCCTGAACGTGAGTCCATTAGGAGATTGGAATTCGTTAATAACTCCTTTGTTCAGCTTTTGCACCAACATCAGCTAGTAGTGAACACGACTAACTGTTGGGTGTGTGGCTTTATGCCTCATACTACTGATAAAGGTATTCCTTATCTGGTCCTGCCATTCAGCTATAACGGTTCTGTGTGGGCATACAGAACGATGTTCATCTATGCTCGTGAAACCTACCCCCTACGTTCTGTGAAAGACAATCCAAAGAATAGTGCTCTAGTTAAGGGAATAGTCGATATGATTAGAGGAATAGATTCCTATGAGACTATCCCGAAAGATGAGACACTAGCGTATATTGGATGGAACGTGACCGGATATGGAGCAAGTCTGAGTGAGAACCAGCGAGCAAAAAGATCCTCTCCGATTTGGATTGTACCCCATCAGGGTCATTATTGTCTGCAAGGTAATGGCAAGAATCCGAAAGCCCAGTTGGGGAAGAGTATCTGCACTGAGACGTATGTTTTTGCGTCCCAGACTTCCCCATCGTTCCTAGCAGCTAAGGGTACCTATTTTATCTGTTACGATAGAGCATACACGTGGTTGCCCCCTGATTTCTCGGGCACATGTTTTGTCTCGTTCCTGTTGCCTCCTACGTATACAGCTGCGGCAGATTACCACAAGACGAGGATTGCTAGAGGTGTCTTCAGTAAGGAAGATACTGCAGGACAAGAATTAGGTGATTTCTTGAAGGGTTTTCTGCCGTTTTGGGGACCTATGGTTAACAGCAGGAACATACGGCAATTGACGAGAGTGGTTGAGTCCACCATAGTTGAAACTGCCGGTTCCCTTAGTAATTTGACTGCTGTGCTCCAGTCGGATCGTCTTATGACACTTCAGAACAGAGTTGCGTTAGATGTCATACTTGCAGATAGAGGAGGGGTTTGTAAATTGATCCAATCGAGCTGCTGTGTTTTCATTCCAGATAATGCGCCGACAGTGTACCAAGCCATTTCCAAGCTGCACAAGATCTCCGAGTCTATACATGTGGACAAAGGAGATTGGTCATTAATGGGATGGTTTTGGGGATTGTTATCCACGTGGGGATGGAAGATTCTGATGGTCATTGGGATGATCTTAGCCATTCTTTTCCTGTTCTGTCTTTGTGTACAGTGTGCTCCTGCTATATGTGGCCTTTGTGCTACATCGTGTGCGAGGAGACCTGTATCAAGAGATGTGCTAAGTAATAGGATGATGCTACAGCAACATCTTGATGATCTGATGAGTGTAGGCCTGGATTCAGACTGACATGGGTTTAGGTGATTACCTATGTAAGGGCAAAAGGAGGGCTGAGGTTCCGAGATTCTGAACCTGTGTCATAAAGTTCGTCGTATCGTATCAGCAGACCGAAAATGGCGAGTGTAATATGTACGAGTGTTTTCGTCATGTTCGAGTGTCGAGATCACCATGAAATCAGGGATTCCGTTATAAACCCTTGGGTTCCATTTTGTGTACGGTAGCCATTTTGTGGTTGCCCTCACATAAGCCAATGACTACGGCCGAATGAGTCCTTGGGACACATACACCTTTAACTGACTTCTGTGTGACCTGGGCAAGCTGACTCCGTTGCCCGAGGCCAAACTTGTTGAGCCAGTTCCTTCTTCAGCAGCTAGGTCAAGATAGAGATCAAAGAGCAGGACATTGCTGAGTTTATGGTACATGCATACACCCTTCTATCTTGATTCTCATCTGTTTCTGCTCCTTTCCTTATGATCTATTTACGATGGGGAGGTGCCCGTTTTTATTAGGGGTCCGTTCGACTTATCTGATGAAGAATGTTGGGCCTTCCCGGGTAATTGATGATGGGCTGGACAATGAAATGTGGGTTCGTCATGCAATGCTTTTTGTCGTGTACACATGGGATTGGTCAACTGTAAATAAGGAATGTTTGCCTGAAGCACAATATTTGGTATAAAAAGGATGACTTGCTTTGTAAAGTTGAGCAGTCTCCTAAATATACGCCATTGTACTTCGTGGACCTCTGTTTCTGGTTACAGCCAATAAATTTGATCTTTGAAGCCACCAAGAAGTATCCCGTGTCTCTGTATGCCAAGACAGGTGGACTAAGAAGACATCGGGCGTTTCCTCTGGCGCCGCTGGGTTCTAAAAACCCGGTTCTTAACAGCACGTTAGAGGATGGAGTCTGTTGTAACTGAAAGAGATGTTGAGAGAATAGATCTTAACACAAGATTTTGTACATTGATATATAGCAAATGTTTTATAATATTGTGCTTTTTGATGTTTTTAAGTATCACATTAGCTTGTGTGGGTTGGATTGTCTATGTTACACAACAGACATCTGCACCCACCTCCCAACCTATGATTTCTTTCACTACTGTTTCTTTGCACCAGTTTTATACGTTGCCTGAACATTAACAAACAAGGAGATCAGAATTTGTCAACAACTCGTTCATACAGTTGATGCATCAGCATCAGTTAGTAGTAAATACCACTAATTGTTGGGTTTGTGGTCTTATGCCTCATACGACAGATAAAGGTATGCCATATTTGGTTTTGCCTTTTTCTTTTAATGGGTCTGTGTGGGCTTTACAGACCATGTTTATCTATGCAAATGAGGTACGCCCCTTCCGTTCCCTTAAAGATAACTCCAGCAATAGTGCCTTGATAAGGGAAATAGTATCTATGATCCGAGATATTGATGCATATAATGCTATCCTTAAGGATGAGGTGCAGGCTTATGTTGGTTGGAACGTGACTGGATATAGTACCAGCTTGACAGAGAAGGAGAGACGAAAAAGGTCTCCCCCTATTTGGATTGTACCCCACCAAGGCCATTTTTGTTTGCAAGGTACTGGTCGGAATCCGAAAGCTCAGCTAGGTAAGAGTGTGTATGCTCAAACCTATGTCTATTCATCCCGGACTTCTCCACCGTTTGTCCCAGCTAAAGGCACATATTTTGTTTGTTGTGACAGAGCCTACACATGGTTGCCACCTGATTTTTCAGGAACATGTTATGTGGCGTTTTTGCTTCCCCCTACATACACTACTGCTTCAGACTATCATAGAACGAGATATGGTAGAGGTGTCTTCAATAAGGAAGATACTGCAGCACACGAAGTAGGAGATTTCTTCCAGGGCTTCCTGCCCTTTCGGGGTCCTATGATCAATAGTAGGCATATTCGACAGCTTGTCCGCGTTGTCGAAGCTACTATTAATGAGACAGCATGTGCTCTTAGTAATGTTACAGCTGAGCTTCAAGCGGACCGCCTTATGACTTTGCGGAATCGTATGGTATTAGACATCATACTTGCAGATCGAGGAGGAGTATGTAAATTGATTTGATCCAGTTGCTGTGTTTACATACCAGATAATGCCCCTACAGTGTACCAAGCCATCTCTAGGTTGCATAAGATCTCTGAGTCTATCCATGTAGAGGAAGGAGACTGGTCGTTGACAGGATGGTTTTGGGGACTGCTGTCCAAATGGGGATGGAAGATTCTGACATTCCTTGGTATGGTTTTAGCCATCCTTTTCTCTTGTTGTCTTTGCATCCAGTGTGGTCCCGCCATTTGTAGTCTTTGTGCTACTATGTGTGTTCGGAGATCTGTCCCGAGAGAAGTAGAGAATAACAAACTGATGCTACAGCAACACTTTGATGACCTAATGAATATCGATATAGACCTAGATTCAGATTAACATGAGTCTTAGGTTATTGCCTACGTAATGGCAAAAGGAGGGACTGAGGTTCTGTAATTTTCCAGTCTGACTCCATTTTGTTCTGTGCCACCATTTTGTGTTGCCCTCACGTAGGCCTGTAAAGGTAGCCTGGCAAACAAAGTGGAATGGCCTTCTTAGTTCATGTATACATTAACTAGGTTTCTTTTTGACTCTGAAATGAACTGTAAGAAAGTGACCTCTTCACCTGAAACTGACCCCGCAAAGCCAATTTCCCTGATCGATCTTTGTCTGAGATTGCCAATCAATGTTCAGGACATCGTTAACTTTTTAGTTTCCTTGCACATGCCTTATCTTGTTCAGCATCTGTTACTGTTTCTCTTTTATGTTTCTTCATTACATGGGTTATGCTTTCAATTATAGGTTTGTCCGGCTTGTGGAGATTGAATTTGGGACATTCCTAATAATTAACTTTTGGGTTGGGATACTGTAAATTGAGTTTTTGCTATGTGATACTTTGTTTGAAAATGTATCTTATTGGCTAGAATTTTGTGCAGTGGGTGTACATTTATAATGTGAATATTGGGTATAAAAGGAGACGTCTCGCCTTAGTTAAATGAGCAGTCTCCTGAGAATTTACACCGTGATGTATTTCTAAGATCACTGTTACTAGCTGCAGCTAATAAACTTGGTCTCTGACGCCATCCAGAAGTATTCTGTGTCTTTGAATACCAAGACAGGTGAACTCGAAGATCTTAGGCGTGCCCCTGACGCCGCCGGGTTAAACTTTCGCATTTTGACCATCTCCAGAGCAGAAACCTGACAGCCATTTTGGAAAAGGTTTCTCCCACACATGGGGTGTTGTAATGGATAGATGCCTAGTATACAATCGTAATGTTGGGTTGGAAAATGCTTGCAGATAAAATATTGGGAATAGTTACTGCAGGGGCCTTAAAGAAGAAGAGTTTTATTGAATTGACAATGTCTTATGAAGAATCCTGGTTCCAGATATTTATTGTGCATGAGGTTTCTACTAAGTGCAACATTCATCAAATAGTGACTCCCGCACCATATGACAACATTTGAAGAACAACTCAATTAGTTTTAGGTGATTAAGTTTGACCAGCTTGTTTGAAAACCTTGCCAATCCCTTCATTAGAGGCCAATCAAGTAAATTCATAAATATCCAACAAAATCAGGGAAAACTGTTAAAAAATAGCAAATGTGGAAGAAGCCATACCTAAAGCTCAGAGTGTGGAACATACAGCTGAGTTAATGTGTTGAGGAAATAAAAGAAATAACATCACACCCAGAACATGTTAATGTGCTAAAAAAGAAACACCCTCAAGGATAATGAAAAAAAAGAAAAGAAAATCAAAAGCAGAATTAAGAGCATGAGTGGATCAGCAAAATTGACGGAAAGTTGTGAAACGTGTTTCAAATGAGGTAGTGGCAATAAGTGTTGAAATTTGATCTAGGTATGTAGACAACATGCTAATATAAGAATGGTGGAGAGCATGACCAAGACTGTGTAAGAAGTTGTTTTGTGAGTGATGCTGAGTATGTGCCTATATCATGATGTGGCATTATAGTGAATGGTGTAAATGCAAAGCTAAAAGCTGATTCTGGGATACCTTACATTACACACGAGGATTGTGTCTTTGATGGAAGGTGTACATAACTGCAGAAGGCATAAGTTCCTGGATGAAATTTGTCTAAATCTATTGGAAAGATTGAGGTGTTTATGGCATCACTGTTGTTCTCGCAGAGAAGCATGAGAGTCAGTTTGCATGTCACAGAGAAGATATTTTTATTATTTAGGTGGATATATCAAAATAACTGCTAAACTTGAACTTAATACAGGGGAACTATGAATTGAAGGAGAATAGATAGAAAATGTGAACATCATATTCCCAAAAGGTTCCACAAAGAACATAAGGGAAATTGAAGGGTTTATGCCATAAAATCATAAATGCCTAGGACTTAACTTAATAAGGGGTCCATTAAAGAGAGTGCTTGAAAGACATGAAAAGCCATTAACAGAACCAATAAAATTCAAATTGTTGGCTTTGTAGTGATTGTGTCCAAGGCAGGGGCTCAATGCCAAATACATATGTGTGTGTGTGTGTTTGTATGTGTGTGTTGGTTTGTGCACGTGTGCGTATATGTTTGTGTGTGCATGTATAACCCACGCTTTGCTCATAGTGAGGGTAAGGCCATAGGGCCAATAGAGTTTTAGGAGGACCGATCCGGGTAGTGTGTTCAGGTACTTTCAAGTGAGTGTATCTAATAACTAAAAGTGCAGTTATATTTGCCTCGGTCTGCCTCATAACCTACTCTACTATCAAAGCGTGCATGGAGTTTAAATGGTAAATATATGGGGGTATATTAACAACGGTCAGCGATAATTATCGCTGGCCGTGCTTAGCGATAATTATATTATCGCAGGCTATCTCTGGTATTTATCGCCATGGTAGCGCGTAATTAACAACGCGTTACTCCAGGGCGATAAAAATTCCAGAGATAGCGAGATTATCACCCTTTTGCAGGGAACATCGCTGTTTTTCCAGCGATGTTCTCTGCAAAAGGGCGATAACCTTGCTGATTCGACCCACAGGGTTGTATCAGCGTAATCCACCCCCTACGTTAGGGATGGCTAAATCAGGATTTTAGTAAGCATGAGCGCAAAATCCGTTACGCTCGCGGATTTAGCGAATTTTCGGTAAATTCGCGATCCGCAAACTCCCGCGAATTTAGCGCGAATTCGCAAATCCGCGAGTGGCGGATTCCGAGGGCAAAAGTTCAAGCCTTGCTGGCCTGTTGTAACTATTTTACGATGGCGCCGGCAAGCTGCCAGCGCCATCCTAAAATAGGTACTAAATTAGATTCAACAGGAAGCACTAATAGATCAAATAAAGCAGGTGCTCGTGCATCTGCATCTGCTGCTCTGATCGGTCTCTGACATTTAACACACACAAGAGGCATGTGCACTCGCATGGAAGCCCCGTCCGTTTGGCCCCGCCCACACAATCGCGGTGGGCACCGTCTTCCCGCCATTTACCCACAATGATAGCTCACTCTAGGGACTCCTGCGCCCTTCAGCGCGATTGCATAGTAACACACACCTGGTCGCTGTAGACAACTCTCTGGCACTTTAGGCAGCTGTAGTGTAGTAAAAGCACTATACATTTACCCAACGAGGTATGGCACAAAACGGTGGCGTCTTCTTGAATAAATATGAAGGGCAGGGTTCATTCTGGCACGATGGTCCTGGCACAAAAATTAAACCTCAACCGGAAGCACTTACAGATATCAATTAAGCATGTGCCCTAGTTGAAGCTTAAATTCAGTGACTCATTCATCGGCCCAAAAAACAATCGTGAGCGTTGTCAAGGCTGGGCAGATGTGCCTTCTTCCCAAATATACCATCGAAAATCAGCTGTGATGCTGGACAGAGGCCTTTGCATCCAATGACTTTCACGAGCGCAATCCTCGTGCTGTTCCTGTGGCCAGGAGCTTCTGTATCTTCATCTGCTGCTCTGATCGGTCTCTGACCTTTAATACACACAAGAGGCATGTGCACTCGCATGGAAGCCCCGCCCCAAATCCGAGGATACGCAAATCCGCGGATTTTGCGGATCCACGATCCGTGAATACGCAAATCCGCGAATCGTGGATCCGCAAAATCCGCCCATGCTTAGATTTTAGCAGACGTTAGATTTTGGCAAAAACAGTCGTTTTCACCAAAATCTAATGTGTGCTAAAATTATGCGGGCTGCCTTGTAAATATTGCGATGTAAACATCAGCAATATTTGCAAGGTAGTCCATCTGGGGTACGTCTAGTAACGCCCACTTTGCATCTCATTGGAGATGCAAAGGGAGGCTTTGGGAAAAAGGGTGCTAACATGCGATTATGCATATAAGCACACTCTTGTAAATAGCAAAAAACACAGTTGATGGACAGAATGTAGAACAATGTCATACATTCACCCCAGTACAAGGTTCGGGGCCTAAATCCATCGTTTTTTTTGCACTCCTCACCACCCTGGGTTAGACACTGGCTATATGCAAATCAGCTCTGACCCTGTGCCTCATGGGAACAGTCCTGTCCGAACTACCAAGCCATGTCTTTCCAAGACCGGAATCAAGCATCCAAGGACCGGTTTCTGGATATCAGCCTTCATCAGCCTGGATAGCTTGACTCCAGTGGTGTGGAGAGCCTGGGACTCACGTCTGCGCATCCCCAGCCCACTCGGGGTGAAATTGCAAATAACACAGTTGATGGACAGTGATGGATTAAACCCAGATCTTTTGACTGGGTGTGAGTGTTTGATTGGTTCAGATGCTCCGTCCATTACCACCCCCTTTTGTACCCCTCTTGTAAATAGGGCGCTGGTTTTATCTCCGCTTTTTTGGCTTTGTAAGCCAAAAAAGCGGAGATAAAGCCCTTGTAAATATGCCCCACAGTTCGTTACGGTTAATGGCCCGTCCTCATATTAATAGTTATGTTATGAGGACAGTTGTTAAGCCCTTAAGAGACCTTAAGAATTGGTTGGATTTGCACCCTCTACTAGTAATAAATGAGGTATTGGTCACTTTGTGTTAGTAATTGCCTCAATGACATTTTGGAGAGGGAGCTCTCAGTCCTTACAGGGAGAAAAAAGAAAGCACAAATAAAAATACAGTGCAAACGAAATGCCTCACACACGCAGGCATGTAATATGTATTTTGGTCATAGGATGCAGTGGGATTTATGGAAAACCAGGCAATAAAAGTTTGGGCCATGAACTAGAAATCGGGCTCTTCAGTGCAATCACTTCCAATCCATTGCCAAGGAAATCCAGGCAGCAGGAGTATTTGAAGTTTTTTTCCCCCTTTTTTAATTTCTTCGTGTTATTTAGGTTTTAGCAGGATATTCCTTGTTTGCATGTTTGTACTGTCTGTGAACAAACCTTCTCTTTTTGGAGTCCAGGGGTTCTTTGCCTATATACTGATCGACATGGGGATTTGTTTCAACACCATCCACTGAGGAGTTCAGTAAGCACTGGCAAATGCTGATTGTAGTGATGGTAATCTTTCTGTTTTACCAATTGGATAAGTGTATGTTTATTTGAAAAAAGCCTATTTCACTTGCTGTGCTGTCCGACACCATTGACATACCAAGAAGGAGACGTGTGTCATCTGTGCAAGTGTCTAGCCCATAATCAGAAGGCATGCTGGACCCTAGTAATTGTTGAGGACTTCATAGCCCTTAGCTTCAAGCTTGACACTTGGGAGAAGTTGATGCATTTAGTGAGATTGACTAATCTTTGGCATACGTTATGGATATCTAATTATGTCAAATTTTAGTTCAATAAATGGATCATTATAGTGAGTCTGTCAATCACTATTCAATCCCATGCAGCACTACAACTCCTGATCAGTGACAGCATAAACACACTGCTTACACACCTACAGATATAATACCTGCAAAGCACCGTATGTTTCATAGGCCTCTATGAACACTTGCCAAGACAATGTTAACAAAAAATTCTCTACATGCCCAGACCACCATACTCAAAAGGCAGACAAACGTTGGCAAAAACTCTAATTCTAATATTTGTAATGGATTTTTTAGCACAGTCCTAAAGTTGCTGCCATTGTTCAACGTTGAACAAAATCCTGACAGGCAGAAATTCAACTTTTTGGGCGATTGACCCATGAAGTTAGCTAAATAAGTGCTTAGCTAATAACATGTTCGATATTGGGTTAACTTAACTTATACAAGTGGTTACCAACACATATCTCGAATGTGTAAATGGTAACTTTCCAGAAAGTACCATTCTCCTGCGTGCACTCTGTGGCATGCACAACATAGTGCATGCCACACAGTGTACCCGACGTGGCAGCGGTCCCACGGCAGCGGCATGACGGCAGGCTGTAATCTTCAGCCAAAGCATGCCACAGCCATGGGACTGCTGCCGTACCGCCTGCCTGCCCTGGATTTAACTCGGAAAGCGGCAGGTGCGTGCGTGCACCACAGGCTTGCAAGATTTCCTGTGGGCGCAGCGATGGTGATCCTACAGGAGGACCGCCAAACTCGCAATCAGAACCCTAAGCTTAGATTTACTAAGCCTTGCATTGCCATTGCGTCATGTAAGGTGATGCAAGGCTACGCAAGGGCTTAAGTAATATTTACTAAACCACACTAAGCCTCCCTGGGTGTCTCTGTGTGGCTTAGTAAATCCAGAGTGGCGAAAGACAGTGCAAATTGCTGCCTTGCGTTACTATGTGTTGGGAAGTCATTCTATGGGTGGAGTGTGGAAATTTCCACGCATCCACCCTTAGATTTTGGCGCAGTGCCAGATTTACTAAGGGTAGTAAACCTGGGAATGCGTCAAAATGCTACGTCATTTTGCCCTTGCACTGGAGCCTTTGGCCGCATGGCTCCGCTGGGAGCCCTCGATAAAGGGCATTCGGTGGACCCCTGATTTCGAGGATCGTATTTTGCTCTATGCGGATGACATCCTTTTGTACCTCACATCCCCCCAGAAATCCCTGAACGTGCTTTTTGACGTGTTGACCTCCTTTGGGAAGAACTCGGGTCTTATTATTAACTGGACAAAATCCTGTGTCTACGTGTTGGCTGGGGGTCTCCCTCCACTGCCTCGTAGATTCCCAATTCAGGTATCCGAGACAGGGTTTAAGTATTTGGGGATTTACGTCTCCTTGGATCCTGTTGTCCGCTATGAGCGCAATCTGCTTCCCCCTCTTCAACGATTGAAACTCGATGTTGCGCGCTGGCGTCAGTTGCCGCTGTTGCCGCTCGGGCGTGCGGCCCTTTTTAAGATGATGTCACTGCCGAGATTTTTATATGCACTCCAAAACTCTTTTGACCCCATTCCTTCGAGTTATTTTCGTGAAGTGGAGAGCCTGCAGAGACGTCTGTTTTGGGACGGGCGTGCGCGTATTGCTCTCTCCAAACTCACGCTCCCTTGGTACGACGGAGGCATCGCTCTCCCGGATATCAATCGCTATTATTGGGCCTCTCAATTGAGTGCGATTAACCACGCAACTTATGCACCAGGTCCTGCCCCGGCTTTTGAGATGGACAAACACCTTTTACCGGGCGGGCATTATAGCAGGTCGCTTTACTCCAAGGGGATTTGCAAGACACTGGCTGGACCCACTAGGATTGTCGTATGAGTCTGGCGTGATGCGAATGCGGCGTTGGGATGGAGTGATAGATTGACTCGTGCAACCCCATTGTATGCATCTGAGAGATTGGGCTGTCTGTGGAGGACGAAAGGTTTTGAGAAATGGGACGTGATTGGCATCAGCAGAGTGGGTGACCTCTGGTCCAAGGGTAATGTTAAAACCTATGAGACGTTTAGGACGGAATATGAGCTCGGGGACAGGGAATTTTTCAGATACGTACAGGTGCGCCATGCTTTGCTTTCGGTTTTTGCTGCTGGCACTGATATTCCCGAGTCCTCTCCTCTCGAGGACCGCATACTGGACGGCTATGTGCCTGACAGCACGATTTAATTAATTTATAAAAAGTTGATTAATAATCGGGCTGATCTACTTGTGCGTCTCAGAACAGTATGGACTGATGATGGGTTGGAGCTGGATGACGAGGACTGGCAAGCTGCGTTGTCATCACCCAAGGAGGTTGCCATACCTGCTCGTCTTCGCTTTGTCCAGCTCAAGATCCTGCACCGTGTGTATGTCAATGGCCCGAGTCTGGTTCGAATGGGTTATTCTGTGGATGGGTTGTGTAAGCGCGGTTGCGGTATGCCTGGTACCTTCCTCCACATTCTATGGGAATGCTCGGAGGTGGTTGCGTTTTGGGCTCGAGTACATGCTGTGATGGAAAGGGTTACCGGGGTGTCACTGCTGCCTGAGGCCAGGCGTTGCCTGTTGAATGTGTGGGAACCGAATGATTACACTGCCGCTCAGATCCGGTGGGCGACCCTTGGTAACATGATAGCTAAGAGAGACATCGCACAGCTGTGGGGTTCCCAGAGGCCGCCCACGGTATTGGTGTGGAAGGAGGGCATGGATTGGTGCATGTTTCGGGAAAAAACTGTGGGCCTCATTTATGAGGCTGTGCATGAGCTTTGCGCTTCCGATGCGTCACTTTTTGTGACGCATCGGCGGCGTAAAACATGCGTCGTGTTGCGCACTATTTACAAAGTGACGCATCTAAGCAGATGCGTCATTTTGTAAACCCCTGCGCTACATTTTACCTGCGTCAGGTATAATGTATGCAAAGGGGGCGTTCACACGCAAAAAGCCTCGTAATAGTGACGCAGTGAAATCTATGAGATTTCACTGCGTCACTTTTAGGACGCTGGTGCGTCAAAATCTTGCGCCTGCCTCACAGCAGGCGTAAGATTGACGCAAGCCCTTTCACATGGGGCTTTACCCATGTGAAAGGACGCATTGCTGGAGTTGCGTCACTTTTGTGACACACCCCAGCAATGCGTGACTTTTGCGCTTACAGATACGTCAGAAATACTGACGTATCTGTAACTCCTTGCGACATGATGCGTCATATTATAAATATGACGCATCAATCATGTCGCAGAGAGAGCGCAGTGAAAAGTGACGCATCGCTGTTTTCACGCAGCGATGCGTCACTTTTCATAAATAAGGCCCTGTGTATCTGGCTAGGGGTAGACCTAGAAAATAGAACAGAGTCTGGTCCCAGTGGAATTCTTACCGTGGAAATATATGTACCCCCCCCCCCCGCAAGACTTAATCCCTGATGTTTCCTTATCCCCCTGAACGGCATTCCATGTATAGCTCATTAATTGTAATTATCGCAATGTTTCCCCACTGCCCCCCCTCGGCATCTAGTTACGACTGTATGATTCTTATCGCCCTACTTGGAGTAACATTCTATGTGGACACTTGATCGTAATTATTGTGATTATTGCCTTGTTTTATGTTGTTGATGTTATTTTTGTTTATCAATAAAAAAATTATTTTAAAAAAAATGCTACGTCAAACAGCAGAGGCATAACAAGGAGAAATATGTTTATTTCTCCTTGCTGTTTCCTCTTTCTATGTGTGCTGCATTATGCAGCACACATAGAAAGAGGAAGCAACAAGGAGTAATACTATTCTTTCCTCTTTCTATGTGTGCTGCATTATACAGCACACATAGGAAGAGGGAACTGCCTCTGAGGATTGTTTACACAAACATTTCTGATTGTAATGCAGGCACCATTGCACCATGGTGCAAAGGTGCCTGCATTGGTGCTGGGCTGCATACAGTGAGCCAGCGCAAGGAGAGCAGGAATGCGCCTATCTTAGTAAATATGGCACATTTCTGCTCTCTCCATTTGATGCAGCGCAGCAAGTTTTCTTGCTGCATTGGGTTGAGTCAATGTTAGTAAATGTACCCCTTTGTAACTATTTCTGTCTAATCTCCTGTATAGTTAAATGATTTACATACATTTTCAAAATGAACATGGGATGGCCCAGTACAGTTATTTACATTCTTTGGAACAATACTGAATTAACCATTTATAGTTTGTGAGACATTGAATAGATAATGTTAGACCTGGCATCCTTGGCATGGTTTCACCTGTCTTTTTGTCTCTACTCTCAGTATTTTTGATGGTGCGTTGGAGTTCGTCTTTGAAGATTTATGTACTCAGGGCACTTCACCACTGCCGAAGTGTAAGTGCTCCCTGTGTAAATTGTGATTGGCATATTTGATTACTGGTAAGTCCCTAGTAAAGGTCACTCTGTGTGTCCAGGGCCTGTAAATCAAATACTACTAGTGGGCCTGAAGCACTGGTTGTGCCATCCCCACAAGTAGCCCTATAAAAAGGTCTCTGTCTTGCTATTTCAGTATCTGTGAGTGCAGTTTTAAACTGCCATGTCGACCTGGCAAGTGCACTCAATTGCCAGGCCCAAACCTTCCTTTTTACTAGATGTAAGGCACCCCTAAGGTAGGCCCAAAGTAGCCCCAGGGGCAGAGTGCAGTGTATGTGAAAGGTAGGGCATGCACTGGTGTGTTTTACATGTCCTGATAGTGAAATACTGCTAATTTCGTTTTTAGAAGACATGCAGTTATTTATAGAACAACTTTTTCCCCCCCATGCATCTTCCCATACACTGTCAATCTTCCTCACTGCCTCCTGACTGGTTCCTGCAGCCGATACGTCACTCCCCTTGAAGACTGCAGAGCACCGGCCAAGTACAGTTACGTTACGCTTTGAAGACATCTCTGTTGGTTGGACGAACTCTTTTCCTACTGCTGGCCTTCACTGTGCTAAAAGTCCAGCTCCTGTCATGCGGTGCCCTGCGCTACAAGTCCAGCTCCTGTCTTGTGGTGCCCTGACGCGCTGCAGTCCATGTGGTGCCCTCCCCCACCATTACCTCACGCCGCTGTTTTAACAAAAAAAGCTTCAATTGACATAGATGCAGCTACATGCTGCAGTCTGTGCTGTGCCCTCCCACACAATTACCTCATGTGTGATTGTGTTCGCCATCCACTACTTACATCTTGTAACTTCCTCGGACTGTCCCCGCCGCTCATCAGTGTTTGTTTGTTTGTTTAAGGACACTGTGCACCCTTTTAACAATGGCGGCTGCCACATGCAACCACCTCCGCCCCCAGGCGCCGTGCTTTAAGTTACAGCACGGCACCCATTTTTACAATAACATGGGAGTAAGATTAAGAATGGCGGGCACCGCACACAGCCCCCTCCGGACGCGATTTAAAATAAGTACATTTTTATGCCGGCCACTGCACACAGCTCCTTCCTGCCACGCTTTATTAGAAGTGCATTATTATTACATTTACAGCATTCAAAATATAGACAGAATTCCCTCACGACCTCTATACTAGAAGTGATAACTACTTCTATATTTTGTCAATTATTATTTCACACAGTATAGCAACGAATTATTTTCATTCATATTTTTTATTTTTTATTTTTTGAGTACAAAATCACATAATTATTTTTTCATTTATAGCAAATACATTTCCATTAATTCATTTAGCAAGACACATAGTGATTTATTAAAGACATTAAAAATTATTATGACACTCCGTGCAGCAAAACATATAAGAATAAACAATTTGATCAATTTCACCACACTCAAACTCTCTCATTCATACTCCATTCGCTCCTTGTTCTGCGTCTGAGGGATCGCAGATTGAGACGCGATATAACTACGCGAGGTCGACGCGTTTCGGCGGTATGAAACCACCTTCCTCAGGACCTTCTGGCAGAATAGACAGGTATTCATAAACCAACAAAAACCACTGCACGGTGTGAAATCTGTAACAATAAAAATATGTATATTTGTCTCATGAATCTTACGAATTTATTCACTTTGATACATTTAAGTACTGCATTTCACGTTGCCCTGTGATGTCAATGAACGCTAACAGTTCATCTTTATAATTCTAATGCTTTATAACTGGCAGATTTGAGACATATACAGTAGAGCACAGTACCCATTCTGGACATGAATAATTATTTAATAGAAAAACATGAAAGTAGGAAAAGAATACTCTAAGTTTCTACAAAGGAAGCAGCATTTCTAGTTTGGAAGTTTGTTTGTCATGTAAATACTAGCTTTTCTCCAGCGTATTAATCAGTGGCTATAAATTCTACCATAGAAACTAAGTGAAAAGGTTGTTACATGTTCTTACCCACAACAACCTTTCTTGGGAAGAAACCTGGTTCGATCACCCACTCATAACGTAAGGACTTAAAGTTCTTTAAACGATCCTAAGTTGAGTCAGAGAAAACACTTTATGTCAGTGCCCAATGGTTAAAAAGTCATGACAGTGCTGCGTGACAAATGTATTTATTTATCGACACTTACCACGCATCAAAACCATATATTCCTCAAAAAGTTATTGACATCAAAGTTTCTCTTGAATTCGTTCCTTTGCCTTCACCAAGGTAATATTATCTGAAAGTAAACCAACAATTTTCTATGGGACATATCTTTAAAGGAAACTCCATAGTTTGCTGGAATGTATAGCACTCCTACTAACCTTTTTTAACGCACTTATATACTCAAAGGGAAGGGTCTTTTCTTTCGCCTATATACTGTACGTGTATCCCTTCTGTAATTTTGTCTGTATTTATATTACGTTTTTCGATAACTGTAACCAATAAAATACTGGATGGTTAGGAGCTGCTTTTGATTTTAGAAAGTAGACTCTTAAAATAAGGCATGGTATATCTACTCTGTTAGCCTGACTATGGGAGAATATACTTTGACAAATAATAACCTCCACATAAATCTGGATGCGCTACTGAGTATAAATAAAACCAGTGTGACCAGCCAGTTGTTTGTCAGCCAGAAAACCTCCCCATAGAACGGATGCGTTACTCGACAAATCTTAGTACAACCCGCCTAGCAAAAAAAGCACTCGACACTGTGCTCTCTGTCTTAACTTTGCTAACACGGCTAATAACTAATCCCCGGGTACTACTTACTGGCTCTTGCTCAGGCTTTGCCGTTATCTCGGTACCACCGGCATCTCTGCGTTGTGAGGAGTGGGCTAGGGATCCATCAATTCACGTCTCTTTTTAAATACCCTTTGTTTCGCGCCAAAGTATGCGATCACATGATCGCCGTAATGGTCGCCATTGTTAAGTGGTCTTGCTACGAAACATTACTTCTATATTCAGAACTTGATAATATTGTATTGCTGTTCCGTGCAAGGATCCTTTTTTCTTTTTAATATGTAAAATGAAGTAGCGAAAAAATTATTATATATGTAGGGATAATTGCGTTTTTACCGTCTTGTGTACTATTGCGGTCACATGACCACGATATTGGCAGCCATTATTGAGTGGGTTTTTTCAAATTTTAGATGTTTTGTTACCCCCGCATCCCCCAGCGCGACAGCGACCAGGATTTTATTAGATGTAGTGATAATAATCCGTTTTCCACTTTTTGAAACATGTATTCGAAAGGTAAAACTCTATTCCAGGTATATATCATTCCATTTGTTGTTATTCTACAAAACGTCCTTCTTACGTAGTGTAACCCCTAATATATATGATACTAATAGCTTAAGCATGAAAAGATTCGAGCGCGTTTATTATATTTCGATCAGACTTATTATTGGGAAAGTTGGCCAAAACACGCTCTGACTTGGGTAGTAAAGGTGGACGCCATTACTAACTAGTACCTCTCTGGATACGTGAGAACTTTTTGGATGCCTGAACAGTGCGTTAGCAGGAATGTTGGTCATAATGGTACACAGAGAAGTACCCTACCAGAACTCTCAGCTACCGTAAGGGGATTTTAAAAATGTATACGCCACACTGAAAAATACGTAAGCAACAAAACATCCAATATTATGATTGCAATAATGATAATAATATGGAGGATGTTTCTCCAAACTATTTCTCTTACTTAGTCTCGTCTCTAAGGGTAATAACGCGATATATTATTAATACCAGTTTTATATGCGGTGTCCAATCTAGTTCTTGATTACATAATATACCCACGTGATATTTTACTTGTCTGTGACCTCAGAATGATACCCAATGCATACCAATTGTACTTTCTTGTAGTTACAGTATTTAACATGATAAAGTTATTCTGTCACGTATCAGGATATATTTTCATTGAGACCTCTTTTTACACTGTCAAAGAAAAAAATCCAGTAGCATTCTTGCTTTTTCCGGGTTCTCTCTGGTTGTTCCCCTTTTCTGCATTGAATTCTTTCTAGAATGCACCATTTTAATTCTGTTTCTGTATGATTTAAATCAATACAGTGTTGGGTCAAGGGTGCTGTCATTTTATTCGTTCTAACTGACGATTTATGTTCACTGAATCGTTGTCTAAATTCTCTTCCTGTCTCGCCTATATATGCGAGGCCACATGGGCAGACAATGTAGTAAACGATGTTCTTACTGCGACAGTTGGTGAATGTTCTTAATGCAATAGTCATGTTATTGTGTTGGAGATTATTCCCTACGATCGCAGAATCACATGCGTGGCAATTACCACATCTGTGATTACCACGAATGATGTCCCCATTCGTTAAGGTAGTTTGCTTTTCAATTGAGTCATTCTTAGGTCTAGTATGGACCAGACGGTCTCTGAGATTCTGATTACGCCTGTATGTCACCAAAGGTTTCTCTAAGGTGGTTTCATGATCAACTTCAAGAATACGCCAATTTTTGTTGATTATATTCTTGATCTTGTAGTTAAGAGTTGAATGGTTTATGACACAAACGATCTTGTCCTGAGTCTTGTTCCTTTTGTTTTTAAGTAAAGCGTCCCTGTCATAAAACCTGGCCCTCTTAAATGCTTGGCGAACTAAACGATGGGGGTAACCTCTATCGATTAGTCGTTCTCGTAAGGATACACTATGTTTGTCATAGTCAGCGAGAGATGTGCAATTACGTCTTGTGCGAAGGAATTCCCCGAATGGGATGGAATCCTTCTGACAATGAGGGTGAAAACTCTCAAACTGCAAGATGGTATTTTTCGCTGTTGGCTTGCGGTAGAGACTTACTTTCAACTCACCATCATTACCTTCAATCACAATATCTAAATATTCAACTCTTTCGTTGCTATAATTCGAGGTGAATTTAAGATTTTTATCGCTGGCATTTAACCACGAGATGTATTCTTCTAGTTGTGTTGTGTTTCCATGCCAGATAAAAAAAATATCGTCAATAAAACGCCTCCATTGGGAGACGTTCTCAAAGAAAGGGGCATCTGTGTTATAGATATTCTTCCTTTCCCATTCCCCCATATAGGTGTTGGCCACACTTGGAGCACATGAAGCGCCCATACTCGTACCCTTTATCTGTTTAAAAAGGGTACCCTCAAACTCAAAGAAGTTATTTAGGAGCACAATTTCCAGACACTGGATGATAAATTCATCTGGTCTGTTGTTTGGATGTCTCTGTAGCAAAGCCGTTACTGCTTGCAACGCTTGACATTGAGGGATGTTGGTGTACAACGCCTCAATGTCAAGCGTCACCAGGATGTCTGTCAGAGGATTAAAAGCCCACCCTTCTATTTTGTTTATCATATCACCTGTATCTTTTACAAATGACTCATACGTCTGAGTTAGAGGACATATGAAGGTATCTACATATTTAGATAACGGTTCAGTGTTCGAGCCAATGGTAGATATGATAGGGCGTAGCGGAGGGTCAATTTCGTTCTTGTGCGTCTTAGGAAGACCATACATAGCTGGAGTAATGGGACAACTCTTGTTTAGGAATTGCAATTCTTTATCACATATGTAACCGTTAGAGAAAGCTTCTTCAGTTATTTCCCTAATGTGACCACTGAGTCTATGCATCTCTCTAACATTCGCGGGTCTATAATGTTCTATGTTGGATAACATCTTTCTCATTCTGATGTCATAGTCTGATTTGTCGAACACCAATATACCTCCACCTTTATCACAAGGTTTTATTATTATATTGGTGTTGCTAGCAAGATTTTTAAGAGCTAAATTCTCCTGTTTGGTAAGGTTGTATTTATACTTTTCAGGTCTTGCTAAAAGTCTATTGATCTCTGTCAGAACTTGTTTTTCAAAGATCTGAACTTCAGGGCCAACCATGTCTAAAGTAGGGGAAAAAATAGATGGAGGTTTACATCGTGAAAGATTCTCTTCCTCGTCAACCAGGTCCCTTCCTTCAAAATATTTTTTCAATCGGACCTTTCTAAAAAAGGCATGAAGGTCGACATGTAGTTTGAATTTGTCTAATGTTGAGAAAGGGACAAAGGAAAGGCCCTTACTCAGAACTGAGGATTCTTCTTCCTTTAAGATGTTAGAGGATAAGTTGTAAATAGGAAGAATGTCACTAACCCTGTTTTGTTCTTGCATTTCCTCTACCACCAGTACTGCTGGTTCCTGGTCTTCACATACCGTTGTTGTGGTTGAGGACTCGAGGTATGGGGGCCCCCATTGTGTTGTTGCCAATGGACTTGTTTGCCCCTGTACGATCCCCTCGATAAAAAACCCCTGTTCTGGTAATTTCTCTGCCCTTGTCGTCCTCTAAAGGGCCCCGGGTTATATCCCCCTCTACTTGGACCAGGATGAGAAAAATTGTCGCTGTCAGACCCAGATGAGCCGGTATCAGAGAAGTTCGTGTAATTTTTCTTGTAAGTAAAGTTCGGTGGATATTCATTAGGGTTATTAGCTTGGAAATAACTTGGATTTAGATAAGGGTAGATTTTTTCTTTGGAAAACCACCTCACATCATTTTTTAGTTTTTCTGTCTTTTTGTTGGTTAGATATAGTTCAAAATCTTTCATTTCTGTTTGTATTTTCTCTAATTTTTCTTTGGCATCTTCCACTGCATCTGAGGATTTGAGTTTTTCCTCTAGTTTTTGAATTTCATCATTTAATGTGATCAGAATGTCCCTGGCGGTCTCTATGATTAATAACATCCAATCTCTGGAACAGCGATTGGATATGAGGGACCATCGCTCAAGGAATTTACGTATTTCAATAAAGAGAGCCGGGGCGTTCCTGACTCTGAGGCCTGATGGTATCACCCCTGCTATTAAGTATTCTCTCATATAATAGGCATGTGATTCAATACGTCTAGCTCTCTTCCTGAGATTCAGTAGGTTTTGCCACTCGCTGTTATCACTTAATGTGTTACTGGTGGTACTATTTTTATCTACTACATGACCCAACAGACTACTAAAGTCTGCATCCGTAAACCCAAAGGTTTCCAATTTATCCATGATGTTTTTTAGTTTGTAGTTGAGGGGCTCTTTTGAATCTTTTGTACAGCATTCAAAGCACTGCCGGAGTGGAGGCGCGGAGAAGGGGTTAACATTTTTATAGATTGTGAGGGAGACTGGTTACTAATATCCCTCACTCACAGCACCATGCACCCTCTCTGCAGCAGGAAAGGTTCCTCCGAGCCTCAGCCAACCAGCACCTGCTGTGTCGCAACAGGTAACCACTCAACTCAACAGGTGCCATATGCATCTCTGGTCCCGCTTCATTTACAACTTCTGAATTAACTCACCAGATAAGTGTTTATTTCACCTTCCATGCTGGAGAAATGTTAATGCTTTTCACAGGGGACTGGAACCTGTGCTTTTTAAAAACCGGTAGATTATTTTTCTTTTTAACTACAATTGTAAAGAAATACTGAGTACAGTTTATATTTTCTGAAGTTCATGGAGAGTATAGGTTAATGCGCGTTAGTGAGATTGAATAGCCCAAACGCATAATTATATACATACCTCCCAACCAGTAACGGTTGCAGTCGATTGCTCTTTGACTTTGCAATGATGGGTTGAATATATGACGATACAACGATTTCCGTTGCAACGCATGCCTTTACCACGCATGCGTTACAACGGAATTCGTTTACCACGCATAAACATTTCCTCGACTATTTGCGTGGTGACGTCATACGTCGTTAAGAGAAAACGGCATTTTTTCCCGATTTCTCTTAATCGACTCTGATGCCGACGTGACTTCAGGTGAGTTGTTTTATTTGGGGGGGAGACCCCCCCAAGCCCCCCCTTTTTTTTTTACCTTTACCACATATGCCTTTACTACAAACATCGTAGTAAAGGCATGCGTGGTAAAGGCATTAGTGGTAACCACGCATGCGTTGTACTGCATGCGTGGTTAAAGATTTCGTGGAAACGGCCTCGTTGTAAAGGCCGTTTCCCTGATGGGTTTTGGGCCCTAAAAAGTCGATGCTTTTGAACTTTTATTTACAGTACAACTCAACAGGTAAAAAGCTGTTCTTTTTCCCAATGTAAAGGATTCCGACTTGATATGATTGTAATATATGTTGATAACTCAACCTGTAATAATAGAAAGTGGACCAATAAAACAATTATCTGTTGGAAAGAACGTGCTAATAATACCAGTCAGGAAGGGCTAGACTGAGAATGTTTTCTAACTCGGATAGCTGTAAATGAAATATAGAAAGGCAGGGGCGGGTTTGAGGATTCCAATCAATGACCCTAATAGAACGCTTGTACTGCCAGGACCGCTATGGAATAATAGAAATCTTTAAAGGGGAAAAGGGCAAGGAGCAAAGTGACAAGGTAAAATGGTGCTTTTGTGACTGCAGAGTGAAAACTTTAACAGTGTTGGAATATTTGATGGCTGTTGCTGATGTTAGTCTACCTTTGCATTGGCAAGATTTGTAATTTCAATATTTGTGTAACTGAAGTTAGGGTTTAAACATGCTATATGTTTTCACTGTATGAACTGTAAATACGATAACATTCATAAAGTAGCTCCAACAATAATACATAAAAGAGCTATTGGCATTTTCAGTGACATGCCTTTTTAGGGCTTGGGCCTACCTCACACACTGCAAAGCAGTGTGGGCAGAGCCAGGAGTCCTATAATCAGGGTCTCCGAGAAGCAACCCAAACACTCCTGAATGCTCGTGATTTTTCGTGTTCATTTTTTGCCATCTGCATGGGAATTGGGCCTTGCATGCCTGTCTTTTTAGAAGTCAGCACGCAATAGGCCATAGGCTGTAGAGTTTCTCCACTTCCTGCATATTCCTTGCGGACACGAGCAGGAGAAGGTCATAAATCTTCAATTACCAGTAGTCATGGCTGGCAGTAATTGAAGACAGATGCTGGGTGAGCAAGGCAGATGGTGGGCGCGCGTGCTCACGTTAGCCCCACAGAGTAAACACCATTCCTCGCACGAGCAGCACAGTGCTTTCTACGGTGCCAATATAACAACTGCAACTAATAGGCGCCAATAAACATTTGTGAGAGGGTTTCAATGTCAAATGTCACTTAGTTGTGCTATGTTATGTCTTATATTAGCCTGGCCGTTAACAATTGCACAGCTAGGCTCCTGATTGCGCTATATAAAATTTAGATAAGAAATAAGGGATTGATTAAGGAGGCACGCGTGAGTGCAGAGTAGTGAGTGTAGAGTAGTGAGTGCAGAGTGGTGAATGCAGAGTGCAAAGTGCAGAGTGTGAGTGCAGAGTGTGAGTGCAGAGTAGTGAGTGCAGAGTAGTGAGTGCAGAGTAGTGAGTGCAGAGTAGTGAATGCAGAGTGCAAAGTGCAGAGTGTGAGTGCAGAGTAGTGAGTGCAGAGTAGTGAGTGCAGAGTAGTGAGTGCAGAGTTGTTGGACGGACCGGGAGGGTCGGCCGAGGATACGGGGAGAGGTCTCCGGGGAGAGCCGTCTCCAGTGAATCGTACAGACAAGTAACTTCCCCCCCACAGACGGACACCACACAATGATAAAGTTCAACGATACTTTATAGACAATTCTTCAAGTACGGTAGAATGGTACAAGGAGGTCTGGACTCAGGGGTCCCCTCTATTCTGGTCTCTGTTTGGGAAAAGGGTAGCGGGACAGTCTGGTTACCAAAACGATGGAAAATAGCTCTCAATCCTCGAGCTCGGTGGTGTAGATGAACGGGCCGCGGCGGAGCCAGCAGGTCCCGAGATGGATGAAGGCAGACGACGGTCCGCGGCAGAGCCAGCAGGTCCCGATGAAGGTGGTGGTTACAAACGGTCCGCGGCTACGCCAGCAGGTCCCGACGATGATGAAGGATAGGGTGGTTCCCAAAGCCGCGGCAGCGCCAGCAGGCAAGACGAGGGTGCACAAGACAGAGCTACGGCAGCGCCAGTAGTCCGTCAAGGATGAGTTCTTCTTTGCGTCTCTCGACTCCAAGATACAACTCCCGTCCTGCTCTGGAGCTGCCCCAGTTATAGGGCTGGTGTGCTTTGATGTCCGGACCCTCGCACTTGGAGGTCGGGAGGTCCGGGATGAGGGGGTTCAGACACCCAGCAGGGGGGTGGAGCCAGCGTCCGGGGAGGCGATGGGCGAGCGGCACTTGGCGGGGGAGAGCCATCGACACCTCCTGCTCCCATTGACTGACCAAGTAGCCCGCTCACCTCCTGGGTGGATGTTGGTGCCGGAATGTCTGAGGCCTGGCCAGGCCCAGGGTTGAGGTCGATCGGGGGCCAGGCGGCCTCGTGGTGGAGTGTCCAAGATGGCGCCCAGGATGGGCGCGCAGGCCGGTAGTGGGTCGGCCTACGGGGTCAACAGGTTCGAGTGTAGGGGTCCCTGCGGGGACGGTGGACGTGCAATGGTGGTGTGTGGTACTAGCGTGGCTGGTTCGGGCCTGGTTGGGCCGGGGGAGAGCGGCCCTTCATGTGGCCTGTCCAACATGCGTCCCCCCAGCTGAAGGCGGGGAGAGTTACCCGTTCTCTTGGGGACTCTTCTCGTCGAGGCGGAAGAACCGGGACAGGCCATCTGCGTTGGCGTGATCGGGCCCAGGCCGATGTTCAACTGTGAAGTCCATCCCTTGTAGGGAGATGGACCAGCGTAGTAACTTCGGGTTTTCCCCCCGCATCTGCATCAGCCACTGCAGGGGTCGGTGGTCGGTCTGTACCCGAAAGGGTGTGCCAAAAAGGTAGGGCCGGAGCTTCTTGAGGGCCCATACCACCGCGAAGGCCTCCCTCTCTATGGTGCTCCAGCGTTGTTCCCGTGGTAGGAGTCGCCGGCTGATGAAGGCCACCGGCTGGTCATGGCCTTCGGTGTTCACTTGGGACAGGACTGCCCCAATGCCATGGTCGGAGGCATCCGTCTGGACGATGAACTCCCGGCTGTAGTCGGGGGCCTGGAGCACAGGGGCGGAGCACATGGCGGCTTTCAATTGTTCAAATGCAGCTTGACACTCTGGGGTCCAGTTGACTTTCTGGGGCTGATTTTTTGACGTGAGCTCTGTGAGGGGCCTCACGATAGTACCATAGTCTTTCACGAACCTTCGGTAATAGCCCGTGAGGCCCAGGAAGGCTCGTACCTCGGTCTGGGTAGTGGGGGGCTGCCAGGACTGGATGGCGGCAATTTTTAGCTGCAGAGGGGCCACCAGGCCGCTTCCCACCTGGTGCCCGAGGTAGGTTACAGACCCTTGCCCAATTTGACATTTGCTGGCCTTGATCGTGAGGCCAGCTTGCTGAAGGGCGTGCAGTACTGCTCGGAGGTGGTGGAGGTGCTCGGACCACTGGTTGCTGTATACAGCGATGTCGTCTAAGTAGGCGGCGCTGAATCCTTCGAGCCCCGCCAGGACCTGATTGACGAGCCGTTGGAACGTTGCTGGAGCATTCTTCATGCCGAAGGGCATGACTGTGAAATGGTAATGGCCATCGGGCGTGGAAAAGGCAGAACGTTCTTGTGCCCGGGGTGTGAGGCCGATTTGCCAGTAGCCCGCCGTCAGGTCGAAGATACTGAGGTAGCGGGCAGCTCCCATGCGGTCGATTAGTTCATCTGCCCGGGGGATGGGATGTGCGTCTGTCCTGGTGACCGCATTCAAGCCCCGGTAGTCGACGCAGAACCGGAGTTCTGGTGTGGTGCCGGGGGCAGCTGCTTTGGGGACCAGTACTACAGGGCTGGCCCAGGGGCTGTCTGAGGGCTCGATGACCCCGAGCGTGAGCATTTTGGCTACTTCCTCCTGGATGCAGGCCCGTACCCGATCTGGCACGCGGTAGGCCCGGTGGCGGATAGGGGGGCTGTCCCCCGTGTCCACATCGTGCGTACACCAGGAAGTGACACCTGGGGTGAGGGAGAACAGAACCGTCTTTCTCCCGCGTTCGTAGGAGGTCCGGGAGGGGCTCGGAGTCCTCTTCAGCCCCATTGTCTGTGGCCATCAGGAGGCTGAGTTCTGTCCGTACAAAGTGCGGTTTCAGTCTGTTAGCGTGGAGGACCCGGAGGGGGTTCCGGGAAGATTCCAAGTCGATGAGATAGGTAGCCGGACCCTTGCGCTCGACCACCTTGAAGGGCCCTGTCCACTTGTCTTGTAGGGCGCAGGGTTCGGTGGGGGACATCACCCATACCTGTTGCCCAGGTTCAAACTCGATGGAGGAGGCATTCCGGTCATACCACCTTTTCATGTCCTCCTGACTGGCCTCTAGGTTGGCTTTTGCTAGTTCTCGGAATCGCCGGGTCTGGTTGCGGAGTGTTAGGAGGTAGCGGAACACATCTGGTGGGTTCTTTAGAGGGGGCATCTCCCAGCCTTCCTTAACTAGGCTGAGCGGCCCTACGATATCGATTCCGACCCTCTCGAACGGGGTGGTGACCACGGGAAAAGGTTGCAGGGGGGCTTTCAGTTTGCGGCCGCTCTTCCCACTGGCTTGGCACGTGGGGCAAGATCGGCAATGCTGGTGTACATTGTCCCTCATTTTGGGCCAGAAGAAGTGGGTCACCAGGCGGCTATAGGTTTTGTCTTGACCCAAGTGTCCTGCCAGGGGGACATCGTGGGCCAGGTTTAGCAGAAAGTCTCTAAAACGGAGGGGTACCACTAGGACTCGGCTGGCCCCCAGCTCCGCGATTCTTTGCTCACTGTACAGCAGATCATTGTCCCAGTAGACCCAGTGAGTTCCGGAGGTATCCCCTGCGCTTTGGGCTAGCGCTTGCTGGCGGAGTCCCTCGAGGGACGGACAGGTCCTTTGTTCTTGGCGAAATTGTTCTTGCGTGGGCCCCCCCTCTTGAGGCCACTGGTCGAGGTTAGCGAGGTCTGGAGGTTGAGCTGGTTCGGGGGGGACGTCACGGTCGGTGGTTTCGGCGGGGGCGACCGGAGGCGGTGGCGCCGGCCATTCGAGTTCCTCTGGGCGGGTGTTGGCACGGGCGGTCATGGACCGGGTGGTGACGCACGCCCAGTCCGGGACGCCCAGCATCCCCAGGTGCTCTTTTCGTTCGACTGCTGCCCATGGAGAGCTTTCCAGGTCATTACCCAGGAGGCAGTCTACGGGGGCATCATCTCGGACCGTCACCTTCAACATGCCGGAGACCCCTCCCCATTCGAAGGGGACGCAGGCCATCCGACACAGACTTTCTGAGTTATCGGCTGAACGTACAGGGCAGAGAATGTTTGGTAAGTATTGTTCGGGGGTCACCAGGTGACAGCGGACGGCTGTTACACTGGCCCCAGTGTCACGAAGGGCTTCCGCCCGGCGTCCATTGATGCCCACCCATTGGCTGTACTTCTGGGTATTAGCGGGTAGGGGGACCCGCGGGACCATGTCTCTCCCCCCTAGGCAGGCGAGAACCATGGCGGCTGGCTCCCATTCTTGGTGTTCCTGTTCATATTCTTCTTGTTCCTCTGAGATCCGTTCCTCCCCCAGAGCAGCAGCGGCTACTTGGCGGGGTCTTGGGCTCTGGTACTGGGGGCAGTTTGGGTCGTTTGCATAGTGTCCGACTCGTTGACATCGATGGCAGGTAACATTGGCTCGAGGTCCCGGTCGCGCTGGGGTGCTGCCCCGGTTGGCCGGGGGGGTGGGGCTGGTAGTGGGGGCGACCGGAGCGTTGCTTCTTCCGCGTCCTTGGCCTCCACCTCCTCGGGGACGGTGCTGACCATTGTTGTTCCGGTTCTGTTCGGAGGACCCATTTCGACTCACTCTGGTGATCTCCCACCGGTCAGCTTCGGCTGCGAGCTGCCGGGGATCCGTTAACTTGCTGTCGAGGAGGTGCTGGCGAAGTTCAATGAAGCAATTGTTCGACAGATGCTCCCATACCATAAGATTGAACAGTTGTTCGTAGGTTGTGACCTTGCTTCCTTTGATCCAGCCCTCGAAGGCTCGGCTAAAGTAATTGACATAGTCCACCCAAGTTGTACCTGGGATGCGGGTGCAGTCTCGGAACCTCTGACGGTACATCTCGGGTGTGAGGCCATAGCGGGTGAGGAGTGCCGCTTTCATATGGTCATAGGAGGTCATCTGCTGGTCCGGGAGTTGCAGCAGGGCGTCGCGGCCCTCATTGAGGAATCTCCCCCACAGACCGGCCCCCCAATCGCTTCTATCGATCCGGTGTGCAGTCATAGCGATTTCATAGGCCTTAAACCATTGCTGGATGTCGTCCTCTCGGAAGTATTCTCGAACGACATCCTTGGGGATGTGTACCTTCTTCTCTGTTGCCCCTGGAGTGTGGGGTTGCTCGGGCACCCCTGTTTCTTTATTCTGTTTGCGTAGGTCGATTTCAGCTAATTTCCGTTCATGTTCATATGCCAGTTTCTTTTCCTCGAGCTCCCTTTGTCTCTGTTTCTCTTCTCTTTCTTCTCGGAGACGCAGGTGCTCTAAGTTGATTTTCTGTTCGGCCAACTTTAGTTCAACGTCCATTTTGAGCCGGGCCATTTCCAGCTCGTGTAGTCGGGTTCTTTCTCGTTCCTGGATCTCGTCTGGCGAGAGACCCGTTCTTCGCTCTTCAGGGGCCATGGGGGTTTGTGCTGTGATGTCTTGATCGGGGGTTCCGGCAGCCCCGGTTTCTGCCCAAGATTCCAGGGCCTGCTTAAAGTCATCTTTGGTATTTAGTCCGGTGGTAGCGATACCTAATTCGATACAGAACTGTTTAAGTTCACGATGGCTGTACTCGCCCAATTTCTCCATCTGGAATTTCTCCGTTGATCCGCTTTCTTTAGTTGACATCGTGATTCGTCGTGGGGTGAGCTACTCTCTGTACGGTTTATGCGGTGATTCGGATCCCGTCGCTGGCCACCAATGTTGGACGGACCGGGAGGGTCGGCCGAGGATACGGGGAGAGGTCTCCGGGGAGAGCCGTCTCCAGTGAATCGTACAGACAAGTAACTTCCCCCCCACAGACGGACACCACACAATGATAAAGTTCAACGATACTTTATAGACAATTCTTCAAGTACGGTAGAATGGTACAAGGAGGTCTGGACTCAGGGGTCCCCTCTATTCTGGTCTCTGTTTGGGAAAAGGGTAGCGGGACAGTCTGGTTACCAAAACGATGGAAAATAGCTCTCAATCCTCGAGCTCGGTGGTGTAGATGAACGGGCCGCGGCGGAGCCAGCAGGTCCCGAGATGGATGAAGGCAGACGACGGTCCGCGGCAGAGCCAGCAGGTCCCGATGAAGGTGGTGGTTACAAACGGTCCGCGGCTACGCCAGCAGGTCCCGACGATGATGAAGGATAGGGTGGTTCCCAAAGCCGCGGCAGCGCCAGCAGGCAAGACGAGGGTGCACAAGACAGAGCTACGGCAGCGCCAGTAGTCCGTCAAGGATGAGTTCTTCTTTGCGTCTCTCGACTCCAAGATACAACTCCCGTCCTGCTCTGGAGCTGCCCCAGTTATAGGGCTGGTGTGCTTTGATGTCCGGACCCTCGCACTTGGAGGTCGGGAGGTCCGGGATGAGGGGGTTCAGACACCCAGCAGGGGGGTGGAGCCAGCGTCCGGGGAGGCGATGGGCGAGCGGCACTTGGCGGGGGAGAGCCATCGACACCTCCTGCTCCCATTGACTGACCAAGTAGCCCGCTCACCTCCTGGGTGGATGTTGGTGCCGGAATGTCTGAGGCCTGGCCAGGCCCAGGGTTGAGGTCGATCGGGGGCCAGGCGGCCTCGTGGTGGAGTGTCCAAGATGGCGCCCAGGATGGGCGCGCAGGCCGGTAGTGGGTCGGCCTACGGGGTCAACAGGTTCGAGTGTAGGGGTCCCTGCGGGGACGGTGGACGTGCAATGGTGGTGTGTGGTACTAGCGTGGCTGGTTCGGGCCTGGTTGGGCCGGGGGAGAGCGGCCCTTCATGTGGCCTGTCCAACAAGAGTAGTGAAGAGTTGTGAGTGCAGAGTATTGAGTGCAGAGTAGTGAGTGAAGACAAGTGAATGCAGAGTGCAGAGTAGTGAGTGCAGAGTAGTGAGTGCAGAGTAGTGAGTGCAGAGTTGTGAGTGTGAGTGCAGAGTGTGAGTGCAGAGTTGTGAGTGCAGAGTTGTGAGTGTGAGTGCAGAGTGTGAGTGCAGAGTGTGAGTGCAGAGTGCAGAGTAGTGAGTGCAGAGTGTGAGTGCAGAGTAGTGAGTGCAGAGTAGTGAGTGCAGAGTGCAGAGTAGTGAGTACAGAGTAGTGAGCGCAGAGTGAGTGTGCCGAGTGCAGAGTAGTGAGTGCAGAGTAGTGAGACCAGTGTAGTGAGTGCAAAGTAGTGAGTTGTGAGTGCAGAGTTGTGAGTGCAGAGTTGTGAGTGCAGAGTGTGAGTGCAGAGTGTGAGTGCAGAGTGTAGAGTGTAGAGTGCAGAGTGCAGAGTGTGAGTGCAAAGTAGTGAGTGCAGAGTGCAGAGTAGTGAGTGCAGAGTAGTGAGTGCAGAGTAGTGAGTGCAGAGTGCAGAGTAGTGAGTGCAGAGTAGTGAGTGCAGAGTAGTGAGTGCAGAGTGCAGAGTAGTGAGTGCAGAGTAGTGAGTGCAGAGTGTGAGTGCAGAGCTGTGAGTGCAGAGTTGTGAGTGTGAGTGCAGAGTGTTCGTGCAGAGTGTGAGTGCAGACTAGTAAGTGCAGAGTTGTGAGTGCAGAGTGCAGAGTAGTGAGTGCAGAGTAGTGAGTGCAGAGTAGTGAGTGCCGAGTAGTGAGTGCAGAGTGAGTGTGCAGGGTGCAGAGTAGTGAGAGCAGAGTGAGTGTGCAGAGTGCAGAGTAGTGAGTGCAGAGTAGTGAGTGCAGAGTAGTGAGAGCAGAGTAGTGAGTGCAGAGTAGTGAGTAGTGAGTGCAGAGTAGTGAGTAGTGAGTGCAGAGTTGTGAGTGCAGAGTTGTGAGTGCAGAGTTGTGAGTGCAGAGTGTGAGTGCAGAGTGTAGAGTGCAGAGTGTGAGTGCAGAGTGTGAGTGCAGAGTAGTGAGTGCAGAGTAGTGAGTGCAGAGTAGTGAGTGCAGAGTACTAAGTGCAGAGTGCAGAGTAGTGAGTGCAGAGTGCAGAGCAGTGAGTGCAGAGTAGTGAGTGCAGAGTAGTGAGTGCAGAGTAGTGAGTAGTGAGTGCAGAGTAGTGAGTGCAGAGTAGTGAGTGCAGAGTGTGAGTGCAGAGTGCAGAGTGCAGAGTAGTGAGAGCAGAGTAGTGAGAGCAGAGTAGTGAGAGCAGAGTAGTGAGAGCAGAGTGTGAGTGCAGAGTAGTGAGTGTAGAGTAGTGAGTAGTGAGTGCAGAGTTGTGAGTGCAGAGTGCAGAGTGCAGAGTGTGAGTGCAGAGTGTGAGTGCAGAGTGTGAGTGCAGAGTGTGAGTGCAGAGTGTGAGTGCAGAGTGTGAGTGCAGAGTGCTGAGTAGTGAGTGCAGAGTAGTGAGTGCAGAGTAGTGAGTGCAGAGTAGTGAGTGCAGAGTGTGAGTGCAGAGCTGTGAGTGCAGAGATGTGAGTGTGAGTGCAGAGTGTGAGTGCAGAGTGTGAGTGCAGACTAGTAAGTGCAGAGTTGTGAGTGCAGAGTGCAGAGTAGTGAGTGCAGAGTAGTGAGTGCAGAGTAGTGAGTGCCGAGTAGTGAGTGCAGAGTGAGTGTGCAGGGTGCAGAGTAGTGAGAGCAGAGTGAGTGTGCAGAGTGCAGAGTAGTGAGTGCAGAGTAGTGAGTGCAGAGTAGTGAGAGCAGAGTAGTGAGTGCAGAGTAGTGAGTAGTGAGTGCAGAGTAGTGAGTAGTGAGTGCAGAGTTGTGAGTGCAGAGTTGTGAGTGCAGAGTTGTGAGTGCAGAGTGTGAGTGCAGAGTGTAGAGTGCAGAGTGTGAGTGCAGAGTGTGAGTGCAGAGTAGTGAGTGCAGAGTAGTGAGTGCAGAGTAGTGAGTGCAGAGTACTAAGTGCAGAGTGCAGAGTAGTGAGTGCAGAGTGCAGAGCAGTGAGTGCAGAGTAGTGAGTGCAGAGTAGTGAGTGCAGAGTAGTGAGTAGTGAGTGCAGAGTAGTGAGTGCAGAGTAGTGAGTGCAGAGTGTGAGTGCAGAGTGCAGAGTGCAGAGTAGTGAGAGCAGAGTAGTGAGAGCAGAGTAGTGAGAGCAGAGTAGTGAGAGCAGAGTGTGAGTGCAGAGTAGTGAGTGTAGAGTAGTGAGTAGTGAGTGCAGAGTTGTGAGTGCAGAGTGCAGAGTGCAGAGTGTGAGTGCAGAGTGTGAGTGCAGAGTGTGAGTGCAGAGTGTGAGTGCAGAGTGTGAGTGCAGAGTGCTGAGTAGTGAGTGCAGAGTAGTGAGTGCAGAGTAGTGAGTGCAGAGTAGTGAGTGCAGAGTGTGAGTGCAGAGCTGTGAGTGCAGAGTTGTGAGTGTGAGTGCAGAGTGTGAGTGCAGAGTGTGAGTGCAGACTAGTAAGTGCAGAGTTGTGAGTGCAGAGTGCAGAGTAGTGAGTGCAGAGTAGTGAGTGCAGAGTAGTGAGTGCCGAGTAGTGAGTGCAGAGTGAGTGTGCAGGGTGCAGAGTAGTGAGAGCAGAGTGAGTGTGCAGAGTGCAGAGTAGTGAGTGCAGAGTAGTGAGTGCAGAGTAGTGAGAGCAGAGTAGTGAGTGCAGAGTAGTGAGTAGTGAGTGCAGAGTAGTGAGTAGTGAGTGCAGAGTTGTGAGTGCAGAGTTGTGAGTGCAGAGTGTGAGTGCAGAGTGTAGAGTGCAGAGTGTGAGTGCAGAGTGTGAGTGCAGAGTAGTGAGTGCAGAGTAGTGAGTGCAGAGTAGTGAGTGCAGAGTACTAAGTGCAGAGTGCAGAGTAGTGAGTGCAGAGTGCAGAGCAGTGAGTGCAGAGTAGTGAGTGCAGAGTAGTGAGTGCAGAGTAGTGAGTAGTGAGTGCAGAGTAGTGAGTGCAGAGTAGTGAGTGCAGAGTGTGAGTGCAGAGTGCAGAGTGCAGAGTAGTGAGAGCAGAGTAGTGAGAGCAGAGTAGTGAGAGCAGAGTAGTGAGAGCAGAGTGTGAGTGCAGAGTAGTGAGTGCAGAGTAGTGAGTAGTGAGTGCAGAGTTGTGAGTGCAGAGTGCAGAGTGCAGAGTGTGAGTGCAGAGTGTGAGTGCAGAGTGTGAGTGCAGAGTGTGAGTGCAGAGTGTGAGTGCAGAGTGCTGAGTAGTGAGTGCAGAGTAGTGAGTGCAGAGTAGTGAGTGCAGAGTAGTGAGTAGTGAGTGCAGAGTGCAGAGTAGTGAGTGTAGAGTAGTGAGTAGTGAGTGCAGAGTAGTGAGAGCAGAGTAGTGAGTAGTGAGTGCAGAGTTGTGAGTGCAGAGTGCAGAGTAGTGAGTGCAGAGTAGTGAGTGCAGAGTAGTGAGTGCCGAGTAGTGAGTGCTGAGTGAGTGTGCAGAGTGCAGAGTAGTGAGAGCAGAGTGAGTGTGCAAAGTGCAGAGTAGTGAGTGCAGAGTAATGAGTGCAGAGTAGTGAGAGCAGAGTAGTGAGTGCAGAGTAATGAGTAGTGAGTGCAGAGTTGTGAGTGCAGAGTTGTGAGTGCAGAGTGTGAGTGCAGAGTGTGAGTGCAGAGTGTGAGTGCAGAGTGTGAGTGCAGAGTGTAGAGTGCTGCGTGCAGAGTGTGAGTGCAGAGTAGTGAGTGCAGAGTAGTGAGTGTAAAGTAGTGAGTGCAGAGTAGTGAGTGCAGAGTAGAGAGTGCAGAGTGCAGAGTAGTGAGTGCAGAGTAGTGAGTGCAGAGTGCAGAGTAGTGGGTGCAGAGTAGTGAGAGCAGAGTAGTGAGAGCAGAGTAGTGAGTGCAGAGTAGTGAGTGCAGAGTAGTGAGTAGTGAGTGCAGAGTAGTGAGTGCAGAGTAGTGAGTGCAGAGTGTGAGTGCAGAGTAGTGAGAGCAGAGTAGTGAGAGCAGAGTAGTGAGAGCAGAGTGTGAGTGCAGAGTAGTGAGTGGAGAGTAGTGAGTAGTGAGTGCAGAGTTGTGAGTGCAGAGTGGTGAGTGCAGAGTTGTGAGTGCAGAGTGCAGAGTGTGAGTGCAGAGTGTGAGTGCAGAGTGTGAGTGCAGAGTGTGAGTGCAGAGTAGTGAGTGCAGAGTAGTGAGTAGTGAGTGCAGAGTAGTGAGTGCAGAGTAGTGAGTAGTGAGTGCAGAGTAGTGAGTGCAGAGTAGTGAGTGCAGAGTAGTGAGTTCAGAGTGCAGAGTAGTGAGTAGTGAGTGCAGAGTAGTGAGGGCAGAGTAGTGAGTGCAGAGTAGTGAGTGCAGAGTTGTGAGTGCAGAGTTGTGAGTGCAGAGTTGTGAGTGCAGAGTGCAGAGGCAGAGTGCAGAGTGAAGAGTGTGAGTGCAGAGTGTGAGTGCAGAGTAGTGAGTGCAGAGTAGTGAGTGCAGAGTAGTGAGGGCAGAGTAGTGAGTGCAGAGTAGTGAGAGCAGAGTAGTGAGTGCAGAGTAGTGAGTAGTGAGTGTAGAGTTGTGAGTGCATATTTGTGAGTGCAGAGTTGTGAGTGCAGAGTTGTGAGTGCAGAGTGTGAGTGCAGAGTGTGAGTGCAGGGTGTGAGTGCAGAGTGTGAATGCAGAGTGCAGAGTAGTGAGTGCAGAGTGTGAGTGCAAAGTGTGAGTTCAGAGTGTGAGTGCAGAGTGTGAGTGCAGAGTAGTGAGTGCAAAGTAGTGAGTGCAGAGTAGTGAGAGCAGAGTAGTGAGAGCAGAGTAGTGAGTGCAGAGTAGTGACTGCAGAGTAGTGAGTGCAGAGTAGTGAGTGCAGAGTGGTGAGTACAGAGTAGTGAGTGCGGAGTAGTGAGTAGTGAGTGCAGAGTAGTGAGTGCAGAGTAGTAAGTGCAGAGTGCACAGTGTGAGTGCAGAGTGTGAGTGCAGAGTGCAGAGTAGTGAGTGCAGAGTAGTGAGTAGTGAGTGCAGAGTAGTGAGTGCAGAGTAGTGAATGCAGAGTAGTGAGTGCAGAGTAGTGAGTAGTGAGTGCAAAGTAGTGAGTAGTGAGTAGTGAGTAGTGAGTGCAGAGTAGAGAGTGCAGAGTAGTGAGTGCAGAGTAGTGAGTAGTGAGTGCTGAGTAGTGAGTGCAGAGTAGTGAGCGCAGAGTAGTGAGTAGTGAGTGCAGAGTAGTGAGTGCGGAGTAGTGAGTGCAGAGTAGTGAGTGCAGAGTAGTGAGTAGTGAGTAGTGAGTGCAGAGTAGTGAGTGCAGAGTAGTGAGTGCAGAATAGTGAGTGCAGAGTAGTGAGTAGTGAGTGCAGAGTAGTGAGTGCAGAGTAGTGAGTGCAGAGTAGTGAGTAGTGAGTAGTGAGTGCAGAGTAGTGAGTGGAGAGTAGTGAGTGGAGAGTACCTTCCCACCTTCCCGGAGAGCTGGAAGCACGCCGAACTCAGCGCTCTACTCAAGAAACCATCAGCAGACCCCACCGACCTCAAGAACTACCGCCCCATCTCGCTGCTCCCGTTTCCGGCCAAAGTCATCGAGAAGACCGTCAACAAGCAACTGGCCGCCTTCCTCGAGACGAACGGATCCCTCGACCTCTCGCAGTCTGGCTTCCGGGCGAACCACAGCACCGAGACCGCCCTGATCGCAGCCACAGACGACATCCGAGCCCTGCTCGACAACGGAGAAACAGCGGCCCTCATCCTCCTGGACCTCTCCGCGGCCTTCGACACTGTCTGCCACCGCACCCTAGTGCAGCGCCTCAGCAACGTCGGAATCCAGGAGAAGGCACTGGAGTGGATCACCTCCTTCCTCACCGGAAGGACACAGAGAGTCCGCCTCCCCCCGTTCAGATCCGAGGCCACCGAAGTCATCTGCGGCGTTCCTCAAGGCTCCTCGCTAAGCCCAACTCTCTTCAACGTCTACATGAGCCCCCTCGCAGCCATCGCACGCCAGCACGACCTGAACATCATCTCCTACGCCGACGACACCCAGCTGATCCTCTCCCTCACTAACGACCCCGCCACCGCCAGAGCCAACCTGCACGAAGGGATGACAGAAGTAGCCAAATGGATGTCGAACAGCCGCCTGAAACTGAACTCAGACAAGACGGAAGTCCTCATCCTGGGATCCTCACCCTCCGCCTGGGACGACTCCTGGTGGCCCCCCGCCCTGGGCAGCGCACCCAAACCAACTGACCACGCACGCAACCTGGGCTTCATCCTGGACTCCTCCCTCTCCATGACCAGACAAGTCAACGCCGTCTCCTCGTCGTGCTTCCACATCCTGCGAATGCTACGCAAGATCTTCCGATGGATCCCCACCGAGACCAGGAAGACGGTCACCCAGGCCCTCGTTACCAGCCGTCTGGACTACGGCAACTCCCTCTACGCTGGAACCACCGCCAAACTCCAGAAGAGACTCCAGCGGATCCAGAACACCTCAGCACGACTCATCCTGGACATCCCCCGCCGAAGCCACATCTCCGGACACCTGAGAGACCTGCACTGGCTCCCGGTCAACAAGAGAATCACCTTCCGGCTCCTCACCCACGCACACAAAGCCCTACACAACCAAGGACCAGGATACCTCAACAGCCGCCTCAACTTCTACGCTCCCACGCGCCAGCTTCGATCGACCAGCCACGCCCTCGCCGCCGTCCCCCGCATCCGAAGAGCCACCACAGGAGGAAGGTCCTTCTCCTACCTGGCCGCCAAGACTTGGAACTCCCTTCCGACCCACCTCCGCCTGACCCAGGACCACCTCGCCTTCAGGAAGCAGCTCAAGACCTGGCTATTCGAGCAGTAGCGGACCCCCCCCCCAGCGCCTTGAGACCCTCCGGGTGAGTAGTGCGCTATACAAATGCTCTGATTGATTGATTGATTGAGTGAGTGCAGAGTAGTGAGTGCAGAGTAGTGAGTGCAGAGTAGTGAGGGCAGAGTAGTGAGCGCAGAGTAGTGAGTAGTGAGTAGTGAGTGCAGAGTAGTGAGTGGAGAGTTGTGAGTGCAGAGTAGTGAGTAGTGAGTGCAGAGTAGTGAGTAGTGAGTGCAGAGTGGTGAGAGCAGAGTAGTGAGAGCAGAGTAGAGAGTAGTGAGTGCAGAGTAGTGAGTGCAGAGTAGTGAGTGTAGAGTGCAGAGTAGTTAGTGCAGAGTAGTGAGTGCAGAGTAGTGAGTGCAGAGTAGTGAGTAGTGAGTGCAGAGTAGTGAGTTCAGATTAGTGAGTGCAGAGTGTGAGTGCAGAGAGCAGAGTAGTGAGTCCAGAGTAGTGAGTGCAGAGTGCACAGTGTGAGTGCACAGTGTGAGTGCAGAGTGTAAGTGCAGAGTGCAGAGTAGTAAGTGCAGAGTAGTGAGTGCAGAGTAGTGAGTGCAGAGTAGTGAGTAGTGAGTGCAGAGTAGTGAGTGGTGAGTGCAGAGTAGTGAGTAGTGAGTGCAGAGTAGTGAGTGCAGAGTAGTGAGTGCAGAGTAGTGAGTAGTGAGTGCAGAGTAGTGAGTGCAGAGTAGTGAGAGCAGAGTAGTGAGTGCAGAGTGCAGAGTAGTGAGTGCAGAGCAGAGTGGTGAGTAGTGAGTAGTGAGTGCAGAGTAGTGAGTGCAGAGTAGTGAGTGAACCAATCAATCAATCAGAGCATTTATAGAGCGCACTACTCACCCGGAGGGTCTCAAGGCGCTGGGGGGAGGGGGTCCGCTACTGCTCGAACAGCCAGGTCTTGAGCTGCTTCCTGAAGCGAGGTGGTCCTGGGTCAGGCGGAGGTGGGTCGGAAGGGAGTTCCAAGTCTTGGCGGCCAGGTAGGAGAAGGACCTTCCTCCTGTGGTGGCTCTTCGGATGCGGGGGACAGCGGCGAGGGCGTGGCTGGTCGATCGAAGCTGACGTTTGGGAGCGTAGAAGTTGAGGCGGCTGTTGAGGTAACCTGGGCCTTGGTTGTGTAGGGCTTTGTGTGCGTGGGTGAGGAGCCGGAAGGTGATTCTTTTGTTGACCGGGAGCCAGTTCAGGTCTCTCAGGTGTCCGGAGATGTGGTTGCGGCGGGGGATGTTCAGGATGAGTCGTGCTGAGGTGTTCTGGATCAGCTGGAGTTTCTTCTGGAGCTTGGCGGTGGTTCCGGCATAGAGGGAGTTGCCGTAGTCCAGACGGCTGGTGACGAGGGCCTGGGTGACCGTCTTCCTGGTCTTGGTGGGGATCCACCGGAAGATCTTACGTAGCATGCGCAGGATGTTGAAGCATGACGAGGAGACGGCGTTGACTTGTCTGGTCATGGAGAGGGAGGAGTCCAGGATGAATCCCAGGTTGCGTGCGTGGTCTGTTGGTTTGGGTGCGCTGCCTAGGGCGGGGGGCCACCAGGAGTCGTCCCAAGCGGAGGGTGATGATCCCAGGATGAGGACTTCCGTCTTGTCCGAGTTCAGTTTCAGGCGGCTGTTCGACATCCATTTGGCTACGTCTGACATCCCTTCGTGGAGGTTGGCTCTGGCGGTGGCGGGGTCGTTGGTGAGGGAGAGGATCAGCTGGGTGTCGTCGGCGTAGGAGATGATGCTGAGGTTGTGCTGGCGTGCGATGGCTGCGAGGGGGCTCATGTAGACGTTGAAGAGTGTTGGGCTGAGCGAGGAGCCTTGAGGAACGCCGCAGATGACTTCGGTGGCCTCCGATCTGAACGGGGGGAGGCGGACTCCCTGTGTCCTTCCGGCGAGGAAGGAGGTGATCCATTCCAGTGCCTTCTCCTGGATTCCGACGTTGCTGAGGCGCTGCACTAGTGTACGGTGGCAGACAGTGTCGAAGGCCGCGGAGAGGTCCAGGAGGATGAGGGCCGCTGTTTCTCCGTTGTCGAGCAGGGCTCGGATGTCATCGGTAGCTGCGATCAGGGCGGTCTCGGTGCTGTGGTTGGCCCGGAAGCCAGACTGGGAGAGGTCGAGGGATCCGTTCGTCTCGAGGAAGGCGGCCAGCTGCTTGTTGACGGTCTTCTCGATGACTTTTGCCGGAAACGGGAGCAGCGAGATGGGGCGGTAGTTCTTGAGGTCGGTGGGGTCGGCTGATGGTTTCTTGAGTAGAGCGCTGAGTTCGGCGTGCTTCCAGCTCTCCGGGAAGGTCGCGGTGTCGAAGGAGGTGTTGATGATGTCCCGTAGGTGGGGTGCGATGACAGCATCGGCCTTGTTGAAGACGTGGTGAGGGCAGGGGGTCTGTCGGAGAACCAGAGTGGATGGAGTTCATCGTGTGGACGGTGTCTTCGGTGCTGATCGGGGTCCAGGCGCGGAGGGTGGTTGTGGGGGGCGGTGGTTCGGTCGTGGCGTGCGTCGGTTGAGTGCTGAAGCTGTTGTGTATGTCCGCGATCTTGTTGTGGAAGTAGGAGGCGAGGGAGTTGCAGAGGTCTTGCGAAGGGGTGATGTCGTTGTTTCCGGCGTTGGGGTTGGAGAGCTCTTTCACGATGTAGAAGAGTTCCTTGCTGTTGTGTGCGTTGTTGTCAAGTCGTTCCTTGAATGCGGTTCTCTTGGTGGTGTGGATCAGTTGGTGGTGTTTTCGGGTGGCGAGCTTGAGGGCAGTCATGTTGTCTGGTGTTGGGTTTCTGCGCCAGGTTTTCTCGAGTGCTCTGCAGTTCTTCTTGGAGCTCTTGAGTTCGTAGTTAAACCATGGGGCTTTCTTGCTGCTGGGTCTGCTGGGCGGGGTCTTCAGAGGGGCGAGGTCGTCTGCGCAGTTGCTGATCCATTTCGTGAGGTTGGTGGCCGCTTGGCTGGGGTTCGTTGTGCTGGTGGGGGGGTTCTTGCTCAGGGCAGTAGCGAGCTGGTCTGTGGTGATCTTGTTCCAGCTTCTGCGGGGAACCTGTAGCTGGTGATGGTGGAACGTGGTCCTTCTGAAGCTGAAGTGGACGCAGCTGTGGTCCGTCCAATGGAGTCCCGTGGCGTGGCTGAAGGCGATGTCCTTGCTGGAAGAGAAGACCGGGTCGAGCGTGTGTCCAGCGTAGTGGGTGGGGGTGTTGACCAGCTGCTTGAGTCCGAGGTTGGCGAGGTTGTCCAGCAGGGTGGTGGTGTTGTGGTCGTTGTTGTTCTCCAGGTGGAAGTTAAGGTCCCCGAGGAGGATGTAGTCAGCGGAGGGGAGGGCGTGCGGGCTGATGAAGTCGGCGATGTCTTCGCTGAATTGTGTGCGTGGTCCCGGGGGTCTGTAGATGAGGGTGCCTCTGAGGGTGGTCTTGGGGTTGACGTGGATCTGGAAGTGCAGGTGTTCGGCGGGTGCGAGGGTGTCGTCGGTGTTAGTCGTGATGCGGATGGTGTTCCTGTGGATGATGGCGACGCCTCCTCCGGTCTGGTTGATGCGGTCCCTCCGGATGATCTTGTAGCCGTCCGGGATGGTGATGGCGATGTCGGGCGCTGAGGAGGCGTTCATCCAGGTTTCCGTGAGGAAGGCGACGTCTGGGGCTGTGGTGTCGAGCAGGTTCCAGAGCTCGACGGCGTGTCTGTGGACGGAGCGGGTGTTGAGCAGGATGCACTTCAGGTGGGTGGTGCTGGAGTTCGGCTTGGTGGGTGCTGGTGTAGCGTGGGTCCGGTTCCGGTTGCAGGTGAACTTGCAGGAGTGGCAGCTGAAGGGTCCGTGGGTGCGTCTCAGTGTTGCTCGGTAGCATCCCGGGATTCGGCCGGTGTTGAGAGCGTTGAGTTCGGTGGCGTCGTAGGTCCGTCGGGTCGGCTTCCGTCGGTGGGGGCCAGGGGTCCTGGCACTGGGCGCGGTCCAGGCGCGGACGGGCGCAGACGGGCTTACCTTTGGCGCGCCTTCGGCGCACAATCGGCGTGCCCGCTGCGCGTCAACGCTGCGCGTAGGCCACTCTGCCATATGTGGAGAGTGGGGGGGCGGAGCGAGGGAGGGGCAGCTGGGAGGCGGGGAGCGGGGCGGCGAATGGGGAGGGCAGCAGAGGTGAGGGGCGGGGAGCGGGGAGGTGGAGGGAAGCGCGGCAGGGGCCAGGGGTGCCGAAAACACAGGGGAACAATAATACTATACTACAAAATTAACAGAACGGGGATACACAGAATAAAACAGGGGGCTGACAGTACACCAGGGGATACAACGACGGGGTCACAGAGGTACACCCTTACCAGGAGCAGAAAGCACAAAGGAGAGACAATGGAACTCAATAACAGCGCGGCGCAGGCAGGGCAGGAGCACAATCAGCGGGTCACAGGGTCACAGCAGGCAGGGTCCCGGCTGCGGGCAGCGGCGGCACTAGAGGGAACAAGGGCAGCCTGGTCGCACTCACGAGGAGTGTGCGAGGTGCGTGGGGGTGACCGGCCCAGAGGGACAGAGGTCACTGCTCACCACCTCGCCCACCTCGTCCTATATGGTCCCGTGGGAGGGAGGGGCAGCTGGGAGGCGGGGAGCGGGGCGGCGAATGGGGAGGGCAGCAGAGGTGAGGGGCGGGGAGGTGGCGGGAAGCGCGGCAGGGGCCGGGGGCGCCGAAAACACAGGGGAACAATAATACTATACTACAAACTACAATATTAACAGAACGGGGATACACAGAATAAAACAGGGGGCCGACAGTACACCAGGGGATACAACGACGGGGTCACAGAGGTACACCCTTACCAGGAGCAGAAAGCACAAAGGAGAGACAATGGAACTCAATAACAGCGCGGCGCAGGCGGGGCAGGAGCACAATCAGCAGGTCACAGGGTCACAGCAGGCAGGGTCCCGGCTGCGGGCAGCGGCGGCACTAGAGGGAACAAGGGCAGCCTGGTCGCACTCACGAGGAGTGTGCGAGGTGCGTGGGGGTGACCGGCCCAGAGGTCCAGTGGTGAGTAATGAGTGCAGAGTAGTGAGTACAGAGTAGTGAGAGCAGAGTAGTGAGTGCAGAGTGCAGAGTAGTGAGTGCAGAGTAGTGAGTGCAGAGTGCAGAGTAGTGAGTGAAGGGTAGTGAGTGAAGGGTAGTGAGTGCATAGTAGTGAGTGCAGAGTAGTGAGTGCAGAGTAGTGAGTGCAGAGTGCACAATGTGAGTGCAGAGTGTGAGAGCAGAGTGCAGAGCAGTGAGTGCAGAGTAGTGAGTGCAGAGTAGTGAGTGCAGAGTAGTGAGTGCAGCGTGCACAGTGTGAGTGCAGAGTGTGAGTGCAGAGTAGTGAGTGGTGAGTGCAGAGTTGTGAGTGCAGAGTTGTGAGTGCAGAGTGTGAGTGCAGAGTGTAGAGTGCAGAGTGTGAGTGCAGAGTGTGAGTGCAGAGTAGTGAGTGCAGAGTAGTGAGTGCAGAGTAGTGAGTGCAGAGTGCAGAGTAGTGAGTGCAGAGTGCAGAGCAGTGAGTGCAGAGTAGTGAGTGCAGAGTAGTGAGTGCAGAGTAGTGAGTAGTGAGTGCATAGTAGTGAGTGCAGAGTAGTGAGTGCAGAGTGTGAGTGCAGAGTGCAGAGTGCAGAGTAGTGAGAGCAGAGTAGTGAGAGCAGAGTAGTGAGAGCAGAGTAGTGAGAGCAGAGTGTGAGTGCAGAGTAGTGAGTGCAGAGTAGTGAGTGCAGAGTAGTGAGTAGTGAGTGCAGAGTTGTGAGTGCAGAGTTGTGAGTGCAGAGTGCAGAGTGCAGAGTGTGAGTGCAGAGTGTGAGTGCAGAGTGTGAGTGCAGAGTGTGAGTGCAGAGTGCAGAGTAGTGAGTGCAGAGTAGTGAGTAGTGAGTGCAGAGTAGTGAGTGCAGAGTAGTGAGTGCAGAGTAGTGAGTAGTGAGTGCAGAGTGCAGAGTAGTGAGTGTAGAGTAGTGAGTAGTGAGTGCAGAGTAGTGAGAGCAGAGTAGTGAGTAGTGAGTGCAGAGTTGTGAGTGCAGAGTGCAGAGTAGTGAGTGCAGAGTAGTGAGTGCAGAGTAGTGAGTGCCGAGTAGTGAGTGCTGAGTGAGTGTGCAGAGTGCAGAGTAGTGAGAGCAGAGTGAGTGTGCAGAGTGCAGAGTAGTGAGTGCAGAGTAATGAGTGCAGAGTAGTGAGAGCAGAGTAGTGAGAGCAGAGTAGTGAGTAGTGAGTGCAGAGTTGTGAGTGCAGAGTTGTGAGTGCAGAGTGTGAGTGCAGAGTGTGAGTGCAGAGTGTGAGTGCAGAGTGTAGAGTGCTGCGTGCAGAGTGTGAGTGCAGAGTAGTGAGTGCAGAGTAGTGAGTGTAGAGTAGTGAGTGCAGAGTAGTGAGTGCAGAGTAGAGAGTGCAGAGTGCAGAGTAGTGAGTGCAGAGTAGTGAGTGCAGAGTGCAGAGTAGTGGGTGCAGAGTAGTGAGAGCAGAGTAGTGAGAGCAGAGTAGTGAGAGCAGAGTAGTGAGAGCAGAGTAGTGAGTGCAGAGTAGTGAGTGCAGAGTAGTGAGTAGTGAGTGCAGAGTAGTGAGTGCAGAGTAGTGAGTGCAGAGTGTGAGTGCAGAGTGCAGAGTGCAGAGTAGTGAGAGCAGAGTAGTGAGAGCAGAGTGTGAGTGCAGAGTAGTGAGTGGATAGTAGTGAGTAGTGAGTGCAGAGTTGTGAGTGCAGAGTTGTGAGTGCAGAGTTGTGAGTGCAGAGTGCAGAGTGTGAGTGCAGAGTGTGAGTGCAGAGTGTGAGTGCAGAGTAGTGAGTAGTAAGTGCAGAGTAGTGAGTGCAGAGTAGTGAGTAGTGAGTGCAGAGTAGTGAGTGCAGAGTAGTGAGTGCAGAGTAGTGAGTTCAGAGTGCAGAGTAGTGAGTAGTGAGTGCAGAGGAGTGAGGGCAGAGTAGTGAGTGCGGAGTAGTGAGTGCAGAGTTGTGAGTGCAGAGTTGTGAGTGCAGAGTTGTGAGTGCAGAGTGCAGAGGCAGAGTGCAGAGTGAAGAGTGTGAGTGCAGAGTGTGAGTGCAGAGTAGTGAGTGCAGAGTAGTGAGTGCAGAGTAGTGAGGGCAGAGTAGTGAGTGCAGAGTAGTGAGAGCAGAGTAGTGAGTGCAGAGTAGTGAGTAGTGAGTAGTGAGTGTAGAGTTGTGAGTGCATATTTGTGAGTGCAGAGTTGTGAGTGCAGAGTGTGAGTGCAGAGTGTGAGTGCAGGGTGTGAGTGCAGAGTGTGAATGCAGAGTGCAGAGTAGTGAGTGCAGAGTGTGAGTGCAAAGTGTGAGTGCAGAGTAGTGAGTGCAAAGTAGTGAGTGCAGAGTAGTGAGAGCAGAGTAGTGAGAGCAGAGTAGTGAGTGCAGAGTAGTGACTGCAGAGTAGTGAGTGCAGAGTAGTGAGTGCAGAGTAGTGAGTACAGAGTAGTGAGTGCAGAGTAGTGAGTAGTGAGTGCAGAGTAGTGAGTGCAGAGTAGTGAGTGCAGAGTAGTGAGTGCAGAGTGCACAGTGTGAGTGCAGAGTGTGAGTGCAGAGTGCAGAGTAGTGAGTGCAGAGTAGTGAGTAGTGAGTGCAGAGTAGTGAGTGCCGAGTAGTGAATGCAGAGTAGTGAGTGCAGAGTAGTGAGTAGTGAGTGCAAAGTAGTGAGTAGTGAGTAGTGAGTAGTGAGTAGTAAGTGCAGAGTAGAGAGTGCAGAGTAGTGAGTGCAGAGTAGTGAGTAGTGAGTGCTGAGTAGTGAGTGCAGAGTAGTGAGCGCAGAGTAGTGAGTAGTGAGTGCAGAGTAGTGAGTGCGGAGTAGTGAGTGCAGAGTAGTGAGTGCAGAGTGCAGAGTGTGGGTGCAGAGTGCAGAGTAGTGAGTGCAGAGTAGTGAGTAGTGAGTAGTGAGTGCAGAGTAGTGAGTGCAGAGTAGTGAGTGCAGAATAGTGAGTGCAGAATAGTGAGTGCAGAGTAGTGAGTAGTGAGTGCAGAGTGGTGAGTAGTGCGTAGTGAGTAGTAAGTAGTGAGTAGTGAGTGCAGAGTAGTGAGTGCAAAGTAGTGAGCAGTGAGTGCAGAGTAGTGAGTGCAGAGTAGTGAGTGCAGAATAGTGAGTGCAGAGTAGTGAGTAGTGAGTGCAGAGTAGTGAGTGCAGAGTAGTGAGTGCAGAGTAGTGAGTAGTGAGTAGTGAGTGCAGAGTAGTGAGTGGAGAGTAGTGAGTGGAGAGTAGTGAGTGCAGAGTAGTGAGTGCAGAGTAGTGAGTGCAGAGTAGTGAGGGCAGAGTAGTGAGCGCAGAGTAGTGAGTAGTGAGTGCAGAGTAGTGAGTGGAGAGTTGTGAGTGCAAAGTAGTGAGTGCAGAGTAGTGAGTAGTGAGTGCAGAGTGGTGAGTGCAGAGTGGTGAGTGCAGAGTAGTGAGTGCAGAGTAGTGAGTAGTGAGTGCAGAGTAATGAGTGCAGAGTAGTGAGTGTAGAGTGCAGAGTAGTTAGTGCAGAGTAGTGAGTGCAGAGTAGTGAGTGCAGAGTAGTGAGTAGTGAGTGCAGAGTAGTGAGTTCAGATTAGTGAGTGCAGAGTGTGAGTGCAGAGAGCAGAGTAGTGAGTGCAGAGTAGTGAGTGCAGAGTGCACAGTGTGAGTGCACAGTGTGAGTGCAGAGTGTAAGTGCAGAGTGCAGAGTGTGAGTGCAGAGAGCAGAGTAGTGAGTGCAGAGTAGTGAGTGCAGAGTGCACAGTGTGAGTGCACAGTGTGAGTGCAGAGTGTAAGTGCAGAGTGCAGAGTAGTAAGTGCAGAGTAGTGAGTGCAGAGTAGTGAGTGCAGAGTAGTGAGTAGTGAGTAGTGAGTGCAGAGTAGTGAGTGGTGAGTGCAGAGTAGTGAGTGCAGAGTAGTGAGTGCAGAGTAGTGAGTGCAGAGTAGTGAGTAGTGAGTGCAGAGTAGTGAGTGCAGAGTAGTGAGAGCAGAGTAGTGAGTGCAGAGTGCAGAGTAGTGAGTGCAGAGCAGAGGGGTGAGTAGTGAGTAGTGAGTGCAGAGTAGTGAGTGCAGAGTAGTGAGTGGTGAGTAATGAGTGCAGAGTAGTGAGTACAGAGTAGTGAAAGCAGAGTAGTGAGTGCAGAGTGCAGAGTAGTGAGTGCAGAGTAGTGAGTGCAGAGTAGTGAGTGCAGAGTAGTGAGTGCAGAGTGCAGAGTAGTGAGTGAAGGGTAGTGAGTGAAGGGTAGTGAGTGCAGAGTAGTGAGTGCAGAGTAGTGAGTGCAGAGTAGTGAGTGCAGAGTGCACAATGTGAGTGCAGAGTGTGAGAGCAGAGTGCAGAGCAGTGAGTGCAGAGTAGTGAGTGCAGAGTAGTGAGTGCAGAGTGCACAGTGTGAGTGCAGAGTGTGAGTGCAGAGTGCAGAGTAGTGAGTGCAGAGTAGTGAGTGCAGAGTAGTGAGTAGTGAGTAGTGAGTGCAGAGTAGTGAGTGCAGAGTAGTGGGTAGTGAGTGCAGAGTAGTGAGTGCAGAGTGCAGAGTAGTGAGTGCAGTGTTGTGAGTGGTGAGTGCAGAGTAGTGAGTGCAGAGTAGTGAGTGCAGAGTAGTGAGTAGTGACTGCAGAGTAGTGAGTAGTGACTGCAGAGTAGTGAGTGCAGAGTAGTGAGTGCAGAGTAGTGAGTAGTGAGTGCAGAGTAGTGAGTAGTGAATGCAGAGTAGTGAGTAGTGAGTGCAGAGTAGTGAGTGCAGAGTAGTGAGTAGTGAGTGCAGAGTAGTGAGTAGTGAGTGCAGAGTAGTGAGTAGTGAGTAGTGAGTGCAGAGTAGTGAGTAGTGAGTAGTGAGTGCAGAGTAGTGAGTAGTGAGTGCAGAGTAGTGAGTGCAAAGTAGTGAGTGCAGAGTAGATAGTGCAGAGTAGTGAGTAGTGACTGCAGAGTAGTGAGTAGTGAGTGCAGAGTAGTGAGTGCAGAGTAGTGAGTGCAGAGTAGTGAGTAGTGAGTGCAGAGTAGTGAGTAGTGAATGCAGAGTAGTGAGTAGTGAGTGCAGAGTAGTGAGTGCAGAGTAGTGAGTAGTGAGTGCAGAGTAGTGAGTAGTGAGTGCAGAGTAGTGAGTAGTGAGTGCAGAGTAGTGAGTAGTGAGTAGTGAGTGCAGAGTAGTGAGTAGTGAGTGCAGAGTAGTGAGTGCAAAGTAGTGAGTGCAGAGTAGATAGTGCAGAGTAGTGAGTGCAGAGTGGTGACTGCAGAGTGGTGAGTTCAGAGTGGTGAGTAGTGAGTAGTGAGTGCAGAGTAGTGAGTGCAGAGTAGTGAGTGCAGCGTAGTGAGTAGTGAGTGCAGAGTAGTGAGTAGTGAGTGCAGAGTAGTGAGTACTGAGTACTGAGTGCAGAGTAGTGAGTGCAGAGTAGTGAGTGTAGAGTGCATAGTAGTGAGTACAGAGTAGTGAGTGCAGAGTAGTGAGTGCAGAGTAGTGAGTAGTGAGTAGTGAGCGGAGAGTAGTGAGTGCAAAGTAGTGAGTGCAGAGTAGTGAGTGCAGAGTAGTGAGTGCAGAGTGCAGAGTAGTGAGTGCAGTGTAATGAGTGGTGAGTGCAGAGTAGTGAGTGCAGAGTAGTGAGTGCAGAGTGGTGAGTACACAGTGCACAGTCTGAGTGCAGAGTGTGAGTGCAGAGTGCAGAGTAGTGAGTGCAGAGTAGTGAGTGCACAGTAGTGAGTGCAGAGTAGTAAGTAGTCAGTGCAGAGCAGTGGGTGCAGAGTCGTGAGTGCAGAGTAGTGAGTGCAGAGTAGTGAGTGCAGAGTAGTGAGTAGTGAGTGCAGAGTAGTGAGTGCAGAGTAGTGAGTAGTGAGTGCAGAGTAGTAAGTGCAGAGTAGTGAGTGCAGAGTAGTGAGTGCAGAGTAGTGAGTAGTGAGTGCAGAGTAGTGAGTAGAGAGTGCAGAGTAGTGAGTAGTGAGTGCAGAGTAGTGAGTGCAGAGTAGTGAGTGCAGAGTAGTGAGTAGTGAGTGCAGAGTAGTGAGTGCAGAGTAGTGAGTGCAGAGTAGTGAGAGCAGAGTAGTGAGTGCAGAGTGCAGAGTAGTGAGTGCAGAGCAGAGTGGTGAGTAGTGAGTAGTGAGTGCAGAGTAGTGAGTGCAGAGTAGTGAGTAGTGAGTAATGAGTGCAGAGTAGGGAGTACAGAGTAGTGAGAGCAGAGTAGTGAGTGCAGAGTGCAGAGTAGTGAGTGCAGAGTAGTGAGTGCAGAGTAGTGAGTGCAGAGTAGTGAGTGCAGAGTGCAGAGTAGTGAGTGAAGGGTAGTGAGTGAAGGGTAGTGAGTGCAGAGTAGTGAGTGCAGAGTAGTGAGTGCAGAGTGTGAGTGCAGAGTGCAGAGTAGTGAGTGCAGAGTAGTGAGTAGTGAGTGCAGAGTAGTGAGTGCCGAGTAGTGAATGCAGAGTAGTGAGTGCAGAGTAGTGAGTAGTGAGTGCAAAGTAGTGAGTAGTGAGTAGTGAGTAGTGAGTAGTAAGTGCAGAGTAGAGAGTGCAGAGTAGTGAGTGCAGACTAGTGAGTAGTGAGTGCTGAGTAGTGAGTGCAGAGTAGTGAGCGCAGAGTAGTGAGTAGTGAGTGCAGAGTAGTGAGTGCGGAGTAGTGAGTGCAGAGTAGTGAGTGCAGAGTGCAGAGTGTGGGTGCAGAGTGCAGAGTAGTGAGTGCAGAGTAGTGAGTAGTGAGTAGTGAGTGCAGAGTAGTGAGTGCAGAGTAGTGAGTGCAGAATAGTGAGTGCAGAATAGTGAGTGCAGAGTAGTGAGTAGTGAGTGCAGAGTGGTGAGTAGTGCGTAGTGAGTAGTAAGTAGTGAGTAGTGAGTGCAGAGTAGTGAGTGCAAAGTAGTGAGCAGTGAGTGCAGAGTAGTGAGTGCAGAGTAGTGAGTGCAGAATAGTGAGTGCAGAGTAGTGAGTAGTGAGTGCAGAGTAGTGAGTGCAGAGTAGTGAGTGCAGAGTAGTGAGTAGTGAGTAGTGAGTGCAGAGTAGTGAGTGGAGAGTAGTGAGTGGAGAGTAGTGAGTGCAGAGTAGTGAGTGCAGAGTAGTGAGTGCAGAGTAGTGAGGGCAGAGTAGTGAGTGCAGAGTAGTGAGTAGTGAGTGCAGAGTAGTGAGTGGAGAGTTGTGAGTGCAAAGTAGTGAGTGCAGAGTAGTGAGTAGTGAGTGCAGAGTGGTGAGTGCAGAGTGGTGAGTGCAGAGTAGTGAGTGCAGAGTAGTGAGTAGTGAGTGCAGAGTAATGAGTGCAGAGTAGTGAGTGTAGAGTGCAGAGTAGTTAGTGCAGAGTAGTGAGTGCAGAGTAGTGAGTGCAGAGTAGTGAGTAGTGAGTGCAGAGTAGTGAGTTCAGATTAGTGAGTGCAGAGTGTGAGTGCAGAGAGCAGAGTAGTGAGTGCAGAGTAGTGAGTGCAGAGTGCACAGTGTGAGTGCACAGTGTGAGTGCAGAGTGTAAGTGCAGAGTGCAGAGTGTGAGTGCAGAGAGCAGAGTAGTGAGTGCAGAGTAGTGAGTGCAGAGTGCACAGTGTGAGTGCACAGTGTGAGTGCAGAGTGTAAGTGCAGAGTGCAGAGTAGTAAGTGCAGAGTAGTGAGTGCAGAGTAGTGAGTGCAGAGTAGTGAGTAGTGAGTAGTGAGTGCAGAGTAGTGAGTGGTGAGTGCAGAGTAGTGAGTGCAGAGTAGTGAGTGCAGAGTAGTGAGTGCAGAGTAGTGAGTAGTGAGTGCAGAGTAGTGAGTGCAGAGTAGTGAGAGCAGAGTAGTGAGTGCAGAGTGCAGAGTAGTGAGTGCAGAGCAGAGGGGTGAGTAGTGAGTAGTGAGTGCAGAGTAGTGAGTGCAGAGTAGTGAGTGGTGAGTAATGAGTGCAGAGTAGTGAGTACAGAGTAGTGAAAGCAGAGTAGTGAGTGCAGAGTGCAGAGTAGTGAGTGCAGAGTAGTGAGTGCAGAGTAGTGAGTGCAGAGTAGTGAGTGCAGAGTGCAGAGTAGTGAGTGAAGGGTAGTGAGTGAAGGGTAGTGAGTGCAGAGTAGTGAGTGCAGAGTAGTGAGTGCAGAGTAGTGAGTGCAGAGTGCACAATGTGAGTGCAGAGTGTGAGAGCAGAGTGCAGAGCAGTGAGTGCAGAGTAGTGAGTGCAGAGTAGTGAGTGCAGAGTGCACAGTGTGAGTGCAGAGTGTGAGTGCAGAGTGCAGAGTAGTGAGTGCAGAGTAGTGAGTGCAGAGTAGTGAGTAGTGAGTAGTGAGTGCAGAGTAGTGAGTGCAGAGTAGTGGGTAGTGAGTGCAGAGTAGTGAGTGCAGAGTGCAGAGTAGTGAGTGCAGTGTTGTGAGTGGTGAGTGCAGAGTAGTGAGTGCAGAGTAGTGAGTGCAGAGTAGTGAGTAGTGACTGCAGAGTAGTGAGTAGTGACTGCAGAGTAGTGAGTGCAGAGTAGTGAGTGCAGAGTAGTGAGTAGTGAGTGCAGAGTAGTGAGTAGTGAATGCAGAGTAGTGAGTAGTGAGTGCAGAGTAGTGAGTGCAGAGTAGTGAGTAGTGAGTGCAAAGTAGTGAGTAGTGAGTGCAGAGTAGTGAGTAGTGAGTAGTGAGTGCAGAGTAGTGAGTAGTGAGTGCAGAGTAGTGAGTGCAAAGTAGTGAGTGCAGAGTAGATAGTGCAGAGTAGTGAGTAGTGACTGCAGAGTAGTGAGTAGTGAGTGCAGAGTAGTGAGTGCAGAGTAGTGAGTGCAGAGTAGTGAGTAGTGAGTGCAGAGTAGTGAGTAGTGAATGCAGAGTAGTGAGTAGTGAGTGCAGAGTAGTGAGTGCAGAGTAGTGAGTAGTGAGTGCAGAGTAGTGAGTAGTGAGTGCAGAGTAGTGAGTAGTGAGTGCAGAGTAGTGAGTAGTGAGTAGTGAGTGCAGAGTAGTGAGTAGTGAGTGCAGAGTAGTGAGTGCAAAGTAGTGAGTGCAGAGTAGATAGTGCAGAGTAGTGAGTGCAGAGTGGTGACTGCAGAGTGGTGAGTTCAGAGTGGTGAGTAGTGAGTAGTGAGTGCAGAGTAGTGAGTGCAGAGTAGTGAGTGCAGCGTAGTGAGTAGTGAGTGCAGAGTAGTGAGTAGTGAGTGCAGAGTAGTGAGTACTGAGTACTGAGTGCAGAGTAGTGAGTGCAGAGTAGTGAGTGTAGAGTGCATAGTAGTGAGTACAGAGTAGTGAGTGCAGAGTAGTGAGTGCAGAGTAGTGAGTAGTGAGTAGTGAGCGGAGAGTAGTGAGTGCAAAGTAGTGAGTGCAGAGTAGTGAGTGCAGAGTAGTGAGTGCAGAGTGCAGAGTAGTGAGTGCAGTGTAATGAGTGGTGAGTGCAGAGTAGTGAGTGCAGAGTAGTGAGTGCAGAGTGGTGAGTACACAGTGCACAGTCTGAGTGCAGAGTGTGAGTGCAGAGTGCAGAGTAGTGAGTGCAGAGTAGTGAGTGCACAGTAGTGAGTGCAGAGTAG